>NW_026061728.1:0-1277500 GCF_023897955.1 Schistocerca gregaria
ACATGTATAGCAATAAATGTATTATATTCTTTCTTATTTAATCTTTCTTTTCACTAATAAATAAAGAAAGATTAAATAATATAATAAATATATTTTATATAATTATTTAATTAAATATAATATGTTATTAATATGAATTCTTTTTTTATATTAAGTTAACTTTCATATATATTAGTTAAATAATCTAATTATAGATAATTTACATAATTATATTATTATAATTAATATAATTATTTATATTAATTATAATATTTTATATTTAAATTAATAATTTTATTTATTATATCCAATTATAATTATATTAAATATTAAATTACATATTATTATATATATTATATTATAATAACCTATTTTAAGCTAAAAACATAAGTAGCTATAATCCTAGGTAAATAATTGCATTAAAATAATCAATTGATAATGGTAAGATGAACTTATAATACTTTAATTTCAATTAAATGTAATATTTTAATATAAATTATTTAATATATATATATATATATATATATAAAAATAAAATGAGCAGGATAAATTAATCCTAATTAAACAAAATAATACATAAAAGAATTTAAAAAAAAACTTTCGATTTATATATTAAATAAATGAAGTGCCTGATTAAAGGGTTACCTTGATAGGGTAAATAAAGTAAATAAAATTACCTTCATTAAAATTACATAAGATAGAATTAAACTACCTTCTTTAGTATCAAAAACTAACGTGCATCATACACCTTAATGTAAAAAGGTAAGCTAAACTAGCTAATGGGTTCATACCCCATTTATAGAGGTATCAATCCTCTCCTTTTTAATGACCAACAACTCTACAAAACTTCTCTTCCTATCAACATTAATGATAGGAACGATCCTGTCCATTTCATCAAATTCCTGATATGGGGTTTGAATAGGACTTGAGATCAACTTACTTTCATTTATTCCGCTCCTAACAAGAAATAAAAATATAATAATAAATGAATCATCAATTAAATATTTTATTGTCCAAGCAATAGCATCGACAATATTATTATTTTCAATTTTGCTGATTCAAATAAAATATCCCATGGGATGGGAAACAGAATTTATCCCATCAATAATAATTAGATCTAGACTATTATTAAAGATTGGAGCTGCACCTTTCCATTTCTGATTTCCAGAAGTTATAGGAGCATCAAGATGAAATAATTGTTTAACATTAATAACATGACAAAAAATCGCCCCAATAATGGTCTTATCTTATTGTATTCAATTAAGAACTTTTATTTGAACAATTATTATCTTAAGAATTATTATTGGGGCAATAGGAGGTTTAAATCAAACATCCTTACGACAACTTTTAGCATATTCATCAATCAGACATCTAGGTTGAATAATTAGATCATTAACAGTCAGAGAAAACATCTGAGAACTATACTTCATTATTTACTCACTATTAAGATTAATTATAGTTTTATTATTTAAGCAAATAAATTTATTTTTCATAAATCAAATTTATTCAGCCAGAAATATAAAAACCGAAATTAAATTCATGATATTCTTATCTTTATTATCTTTAGGTGGACTACCACCATTCCTTGGATTCTTACCAAAATGAATTGTAATACAATCATTAATAGAAAACAATATAACAACTATTATAACTATTATAGTTGTATTAACTACAATTACACTCTACTACTATATACGTATTAGATTCTCAGCTCTAATTATATCATACACAGAAAATTCGTGATCTATAAAGATAAAGTCCCAAAAATCAAGAATCATTCTTCCTATAACAGTAATAATTTCAACAATAGGATTGATTTCAACATCAACCTTAATTTCATTATACTAAGGACTTAAGTTAATCAAACTAATAACCTTCAAAGTTATAATTAAAAGAATAATCTTTTAGGCCTTAGTAAAATTTTACACCTCTAGAATTGCAGTCTAGAATCATAATTGAATATAAGACCTAAATATGATAAGAGAGAAAACATCTCATAAGTAGATTTACAGTCTACCACCTAAAATTCAGCCATCTTACCGCAAAAATGATTATTCTCAACAAACCATAAGGACATTGGTACTTTATACTTCATATTTGGAGCATGAGCAGGAATAGTAGGAACATCAATAAGAATACTTATTCGTGCTGAACTTGGCCAACCCGGATCTCTAATTGGGGATGACCAGATTTATAATGTTATTATTACAGCTCACGCATTCATAATAATTTTCTTTATAGTAATACCTATTATAATTGGTGGATTTGGTAATTGACTTGTTCCACTAATAATTGGTGCACCAGATATAGCATTTCCACGAATAAATAATATAAGTTTTTGATTACTACCACCTTCACTAACCCTTCTTCTTACATCTTCTATAGTAGATAATGGTGCTGGTACAGGATGAACAGTTTACCCTCCTCTAGCAGGAGCTATTGCACACGGGGGTGCATCTGTAGATCTAGCTATTTTTTCACTGCACTTAGCAGGTGTATCATCTATTCTTGGTGCAGTGAATTTCATTACAACAGCAATTAATATACGATCAGAAAGTATAACTTTAGATCAAACACCTTTATTTGTATGATCTGTAGCTATTACAGCATTACTTCTCCTTCTTTCACTTCCAGTTTTAGCAGGAGCTATTACTATATTATTAACAGATCGAAATTTAAATACATCATTCTTTGACCCTGCAGGAGGGGGTGACCCAATTCTATATCAACATCTATTTTGATTCTTTGGACACCCAGAAGTTTATATTTTAATTCTACCGGGGTTCGGAATTATTTCACATATTGTATGTCAAGAAAGAGGAAAAATTGAATCATTTGGAACATTAGGTATAATTTATGCTATACTATCAATTGGACTAATAGGATTTATTGTATGAGCACATCATATATTTACAGTAGGAATGGATGTTGACACACGAGCATATTTTACATCAGCAACAATAATTATTGCTGTACCTACAGGAATTAAGGTATTTAGATGATTAGCTACATTATATGGAACTAAATTCAAGTTCAATCCACCATTATTATGAGCTCTATTATTTATTTTCCTATTTACAATTGGTGGATTAACAGGATTAGTATTAGCAAATTCATCACTTGATATTGTATTACATGATACATATTATGTAGTAGTCCACTTTCATTATGTATTATCTATAGGAGCAGTATTTGCAATTATAGGAGGTGTCATTCAATGATATCCACTATTTACAGGATTAACTATAAATAATACATGATTAAAAATCCAATTTACAATTATATTCATTGGAGTAAATTTAACATTCTTTCCTCAACACTTCCTAGGATTAGCAGGAATACCTCGACAATACTCTGACTACCCAGACGCATATACATCATGAAACGTAGTATCAAGAATTTGGTCTACAATTTCTATTGTAGGAATAATTATATTCATTGTAATTATATGAGAAAGAATGATTACAAACCGAGCAATTATATTTAGAGCTAACATAAGAAGATCAACAGAATGACTACAAAATAACCCTCCTGCAGAACATAGTTACTCAGAATTACCATTAATCTCTAGATTCTAATATGGCAGATTAGTGCAGTAGATTTAAGCTCTACAAATAAAGGTTTGACCTTTTATTAGAAAATATTTATTAATGGCAACATGATCAAATTTATCTCTTCAAGATGGAGCTTCACCATTAATGGAGCAATTATCATTCTTTCATGATCATACTATGGTCGTATTATTATTAATTACAGTAATTGTAGGTTATGCCCTAAGTTATATATTATTTATTGCCTATACTAACCGTAATATACTTCATGGACATTTAATTGAAACAATCTGAACAGCTTTACCAGCAATTACATTAATTTTTATTGCCCTTCCATCATTACGACTATTATATTTACTTGATGATTCAGTAGATGCAATAATTACAGTTAAAACCATTGGACGACAATGATATTGAAGATATGAATATTCAGACTTCATAGACGTAGAATTTGACACTTATATAACACCAGAACAAGACCTAGAAAATGATGGATTCCGACTACTAGATGTAGATAACCGAACAATCCTACCAATAAATACAGAAGTACGAGTATTAACAAGAGCATCAGATGTTCTACACTCATGAGCAGTTCCTGCATTAGGGGTTAAAATTGATGCAACGCCAGGTCGGTTAAATCAAGGAACATTCACAATAAATCGACCTGGATTATTCTTTGGACAATGCTCAGAAATCTGTGGAGCAAACCACAGATTTATACCAATTGTAATTGAAAGAACTTCAGTAAATTTATTTATTAAGTGATTATCTAAGATAATTTAAGGAGTTAGTTAAAATAAATAACATTAGAGTGTCAATCTAAAGTAACTAAAAAAAATTAGTACACCTTGAAATTCATCAGATGACTGAAAGTAAGTAATGGTCTCTTAAACCAAATAATAGTAAATTAACGACTACTTCTGATGGGGAAATTATATCCAAATCCCTCAAATATCCCCTCTTATATGATTCTCACTATTCATTATATTTTCAGCTACATTAATCTTGTTTAATCAAATAAACTTCTTCTCATTTAAACCTAACCTTATTAAAAGAGCAGAAAAAGGAACAATTGAAATAAAAAACTTAAATTGAAAATGATAACAAATCTATTCTCAACATTTGACCCATCAACTAACATGTTTAATTTATCATTAAATTGAACTAGAACATTTCTAGGACTATTATTAATCCCCTCACTATTTTGACTTACACCATCACGAATTAACATTATCTGAAATAAACTAAATTTAACCTTACATAATGAATTTAAAACACTTCTTGGACCAAAATCATTTAATGGAACAACATTCATTTTCATCTCAATTTTTATTATAATATTATTTAACAATTTCATAGGATTATTCCCTTATATTTTTACTAGAACAAGACATTTAGCATTAACATTTGCAATTGCCCTACCTATATGGCTAAGATTTATATTATTTGGATGAATTAACCATACTAATCATATATTTACACACCTTGTACCACAAGGTACACCGCCTGCATTAATATCATTTATAGTACTAATTGAAACAATTAGTAATGTTATTCGACCAGGTACATTAGCAGTACGGTTGGCAGCAAATATAATTGCAGGACACTTATTATTAACCTTATTAGGAAACACAGGACCATCTATAGCAATAAACTTAATCTCATTACTAATTATTGGACAAATACTTCTATTAATTCTAGAATCAGCAGTAGCAATAATTAAGGCCTATGTTTTCTCAATTCTAAGAACTCTATATTCTAGAGAAGTATATTAAACCTATGTTAACAACTCACTCAAACCACCCATTCCACTTAGTAGACTATAGACCTTGACTATTAACAGGAGCAATTGGAGCAATAGTCCTAGTATCAGGACTAGCAAAATGATTCCACCTATTTAATATTAACTTATTCATAATTGGATTTGGAATTACCCTACTAACTATAATTCAATGATGACGAGATGTAGTACGAGAAGGAACATATCAAGGATTACATACAGGATTTGTATCAATTGGATTACGATGAGGAATAATTTTATTTATTGCATCAGAGGTATTATTTTTCGTTTCTTTTTTTTGAGCATTCTTTAGAAGAAGATTAGCACCAACAATTGAACTAGGAATACTATGACCTCCAATAGGAATTCAACCCTTTAACCCTATACAAATTCCATTACTTAATACAGCTATTCTTTTAGCATCAGGAGTAACAGTAACATGAGCACATCATAGTTTAATGGAATCTAATCATACTCAAGCACTACAAGGATTATTCTTCACAGTGTTATTAGGACTATACTTTACAATACTTCAAGCATATGAATATTGAGAAGCACCTTTTACCATTGCAGATGCAGTTTATGGATCAACATTCTTTGTTGCAACAGGATTCCATGGTTTACACGTAATTATTGGAACAATCTTTTCATCAACATGTCTACTTCGACACTCAATAAATCAATTTTCACCAAGACATCACTTTGGATTTGAAGCAGCAGCATGATACTGACACTTCGTAGACGTAGTATGATTATTCTTATATATCTCTATTTATTGATGAGGTAGATAATTGTTTTTCTAGTATAAATAGTACATTTGACTTCCAATCAGAAAGCTTGATATAAATCAAGAAAAACAATTCTAATTCTATCAACAAGAGTTTTCATTAGATTTATTATTCCAATAATTGTTATAATCCTGGCAACAACACTATCAAAAAAATTAATTAATGATCGAGAAAAAAGATCACCATTTGAATGTGGGTTTGATCCAAAAAGATCAGCACGAATACCATTCTCAATACGATTCTTCCTAATCGCAGTAATCTTTTTAATTTTTGATGTAGAAATTGCACTAATTCTACCAATTGTAATTATTTTTAAAACTTCAGACATTATAATCTGAACAGTATCAACAATATTTTTTATTCTAGTTCTATTAGGAGGACTATACCATGAATGAAACCAAGGAGCATTACAATGAGCAGAATAAAGGGTTGTAGTTAAATATAACATTTGGGTTGCATTCAAAAAGTATTGATATTATCAATCAACCTTAAATAGAAGAAGAAGCGAAATATTGCAGTCAGTTTCGACCTGGAAGATTGGTTTGTACTACCCTTATTCTTATTAATTGAAGCCAAAAAGAGGCGTATTACTGTTAATAATATAATTGAACTATAATAGTTCCAATTAAGGAAATGTAAAGCCAATATGAAAGCTGCTAACTTTTTATATTAGCGGTTAAACTCCGTTAACATTTCTAAAATTTATATAGTTTAAATAAAACATTACATTTTCACTGTAAAAATAATATATCTATATTTATAAATACTTAAAAGTAAAAATACTTCCTTAACATCTTCAGTGTCACGCTCTAATTATAAGCTATTTAAGTAAATGAAAAACAATATTACCAAAATAAATATTCAAAAAATAAAAGTTAAAAGATAAATCTTGAAATTAGAATCATATCAACCTTGAATATAACCAATTAAATAAATAAATAATCTATACAAACCTTGACCACCAAGTAATTCACCTCAACCATAATCAAATGACTTAGATGAATAATAACCTATTTTTAAAGGAATATATCTAATAAACTTAGTTGAAAGAAAAGGTATAAATCATATAAAACCAGCAAATCTAACAAAAGAAAGTATACTTAAAGAAAATAAATTATGATAAAAATCAAAATTAGAAATAAAATAACCTAAATAAGCACCTAAAATAACAACTGTAATAGTTAAAAACTTTAAATAATAAGGTAAAGCAATCACATGAGGAATAGGAAAAATTAATCAAGATAAAAGACTACCACCAAAAACAGCAACAAACAATAGACCAATTATTCCAAATGAAATATAATAACCCTTATCATCAAAAGAAAATCTAGAATAAAAATTATTATCACCAGATATTGAATAATAAAACAAACGAAAAGAATAAGAAGCAGTTAAACCAGTAGAAAAAAAATAAAGAAAAAAAATTAAACAATTAATTCATCTTAAACAAACCATCTCAAGAATTAAATCCTTTGAATAAAATCCCGCTAAAAAAGGTATTCCACACAAAGATAAACTAGAAACATTAAAACAAACTGAAGTTAAAGGTATGAAATTAACAATTGATCCTATAAAACGAGTATCCTGAGAATCCTTCAAATTATGAATTATTGAACCTGCACATATAAATAATAATGCCTTAAATAAAGCATGAGCCAATAAATGAAAAAATGCAAGCTTTGGATAACCTATAGCCAAAATTCTTATTATTAAACCAAGTTGTCTTAAAGTAGAAAGAGCAATAATCTTCTTTAAATCAAACTCAAAATTAGCGCCCAATCCAGCCATAAATATAGTTATACAACCAATTAAAAGTAAAAATCAACCACAATTATAAGTATCCAATATTGGTCTAAAACGAATTAATAAATAAACACCAGCAGTAACAAGAGTAGAAGAATGAACTAAAGCAGAAACAGGAGTAGGAGCTGCTATAGCAACAGGAAGTCATGAAGAGAAAGGAATCTGAGCTCTCTTAGTTATAGCTGCTAAAACAATTAATATAGTAATGAGCTTTGTTTCAAAAGAATTAGAAATAAAATCATAATAATAAATATAATTTCAACCACCAAAATTTAACATTCATGCAATAGAAATTAAAATAGCAACATCACCAATACGATTAGAAAGTGCAGTTAATATACCAGCACTATAAGATTTTACATTTTGATAATAAATAACTAAACAATAAGAAACTAAACCTAAACCATCTCAACCTAATAAAATTCTAATTAAATTAGGACTAATAATTAAAAAACCTATAGAAAGAATAAATATTAAAACAATAATAATAAAACGATTTATATTCTTTTCACCAGATATATAATCCTCTCTATAATAAATAACCAAAGAAGAAATATATATAACAAAAGATATAAAAATAAGAGATATTCAATCCAAAATTAAAGTTATAACAACTATAGAACCATTTAAATTGAAAAGCTCTCACTCAACAAAAACTCTATAATCAATTATTAAATAATAAATACCTAAAATAAAAATTATAGTTCTCGAAATAAACAAAGAAAAAAAACTCAAAGAACAAATAGAAAATAAATTCACGGCCTAAGATGAAAAACTTCATATCATTGATTCCACAAAACAATATTTTTAATTAAAATACTTAAGCAAACTAAACAAAGAAATATTCACCCTTTAAACAGAGAATATTTAAAGGCAATCAATGTAAAAGTAAAAGATGATATTCACGAAAATAACCAAGAGAACAAGTATAAACACCAGAATAATAATTCCCATGCTGAGAATAAGAATATATATACAAAGTATAAACAGCTCTAAAAAAAGATAAAAAAATCAAAGCAAAGAATCTAAAAGAAGATCAAGATATAATTCTATTTAATAATCTAATTTCACCTACCAAATTTAAAGAAGGAGGAGCAGCCATATTTGATGATCTTAAAAGGAATCATCATAAAGCCATTCTTGGCATCAAATTAATTATACCCTTGTTAATTAATAATCTTCGTCTACCTAAACGTTCATAAATAATATTAGATAAACAAAATAAACCAGAAGAACATAAACCATGACCAACCATTAGAGAAAGAGAACCTACACAACCTCATCAATTCATAGTCATCAATCCACCAATAAAAATTCTTATATGAGCAACAGAAGAATATGCAATTAAAGACTTTAAATCAACCTGACGAAAACAAATAAATCTTACAATAACACCCCCAGATAAACCTAAAGACAATCAAAAATAATTAAACTTTAAACCCAAATAAGAAATAACCTTTATAACACGAAAAATACCATAACCACCTAACTTTAATAAAACACCAGCAAGAATTATTCTACCTGAAATAGGGGCCTCTACATGAGCCTTAGGAAGTCATAAATGAACCAAAAACATAGGTATCTTAACTAAAAAAGCCAAAATTATAAATACATAAAACATAAAATAATAAGAACCAAAATCAACCAATAAAGGAAAATATAAAGTATTAGAAAAATCATAAACCTTAAATAAAACTAATAATAAAGGTAATCTAGCAACCAAAGTATAAAAAATTAAATAAACACCAGCCTGCAAACGCTCAGGTTGATAACCCCAACCCAAAATTAAAAGTAAAGTAGGAACTAATCTAGCCTCAAAAAAAATATAAAAAGAAAGAAGACTTAATCTAGCAAATGAACAATAAAGCATAATTATTAAAATCAAAACCATAAAAACAAAAAAATTAGAATGATATGAACTTAAATAAACTGAACCTCTAGCAGTGATTATTAAAGAACAAATCCAAAAACTAAGTAAAATTAAACTAAAAGAAAAATAATCAATACCAAAATAATATCTAATTATATTCAAATCAGCATATGAATAAACACAAATTATAAAAACAAAACCCAACAGAAACATTAAAGAATGAACCAACCATCAACAATTATTTAATAAACAAAGAGGGATCAAAAAAATAGTTATAAATAAATACTTTAACATAAAGATAAACCAAAAGAATTAAAAAAATCATTACCATGAGAACGAATTATTGAAACTAAAATAGAAAGACCTAAAGCACCCTCACAAACAGAAAAAACTAAAAAAATAACAGGAAAAAAATAATCATAATCAAACTCAATAAGAAAAAAAATAACTAACATAAATAAAGAAAGAACAATATATTCTAATCTCAAAAGAACCATTAATAAATGTTTACATTTAAAAGAAAAGACATAAACACCAGCAAAATAAATCAATAAAGAAGTAAAAATAGAGAATATAAACATTAGTTTTAATAGTTTAAAAAAAACGCCGGTCTTGTAAACCGGAAATAAGTCCAGCCCCCACTTTTAAAACTTCAGAGGTGGAAAAGCTTCCATCATCGGTCCCCAAAACCGGTATTTTAAATAAACTAACCCCTGAAATGATCAAAATAATAATTATATCATTATCAAATGTAATAAATATTAATTTTATTAAATTAAGACACCCAATATCAATAATGCTTTTTATTATCCTTCAAACCTTCCTAGTTGATTAATAACAGGAACAATAATAGAAAGATATTGATTATCATATATTTTATTTTTAACATTTCTTGGTGGTATACTAGTATTATTTATTTACATTACAAGAATTGCATCAAACGAAATATTTCAGCCTAAATCAATCACTATAATTATTACATTAATAATGTGAGTATTTATCATATTAATATTAATTATTCTAGATATATCTATATTTATAGACTTTTTCAAAAACACCGAAACTATAAATATTGATAATTCAATCAATTATCAAGAAATAACAATATCTTTAGAAAAATTATATAATAGACCAACATTCATTATTACAATAATAATAATAATTTATTTATTTTTAGCACTACTAGCAGTTGTTAAAATCACCAATATTAATCAGGGACCTATTCGTAAAATAAGATAATTACTAATGAATAAACCCTTACGATTAAGACATCCTATAATTAAAATTATTAATAACTCTTTAATTGACTTACCTGCCCCAACAAATATTTCATTTTGATGAAATTTTGGATCCCTATTAGGGTTATGTTTGGTAATTCAAATCGTAACTGGACTATTTTTAGCTATACATTATACATCAAATATTGAAATAGCATTCAGTAGTGTAGTACACATCTGCCGAGACGTAAATAATGGTTGAATTATCCGAACCTTACACGCAAATGGAGCATCTATATTTTTTATTTGTATTTACTTACATGTAGGATGGGGAATTTACTATGGATCTTATATATATATACATACCTGAATAATTGGTACAGTGATTTTATTTTTAGTTATAGCAACTGCATTTATAGGATATGTCTTACCCTGAGGCCAAATATCTTTTTGAGGTGCAACAGTAATTACTAATTTATTATCAGCAATCCCATACTTAGGAACAGATTTAGTCCAATGAGTATGAGGAGGATTCGCTGTTGATAATGCAACATTAAATCGATTCTTCACATTCCATTTTGTATTACCATTTATTATTGCTGCTATAGCAGCAATTCATTTATTTTGTCTTCACCAAACAGGATCTAATAATCCTCTTGGACTAAATGGAGATATTGACAAAATTCCATTCCATCCATACTTTACCTTTAAGGATTCTATTACATTTGTAATAATAACATCATTATTAATTATACTATGTTTAATTAATCCTTACCTATTAGGAGATCCAGATAACTTTGTACCTGCCAACCCATTAGTAACACCAGTTCACATTCAACCAGAATGATATTTCCTATTTGCATATGCAATTCTACGATCTATCCCTAATAAGTTAGGAGGTGTTATTGCATTATTTTTATCAATTAGAATCTTAATAATTTTACCATTTTATAATAAAACACCATTCCGAGGCATTCAATTTTACCCTATTAATCAAATATTATATCTAATTACCTACTTTATTATTTTTCCCCTGTTTTCAATTTAATGATTTCTTTAGCCGTTTGAGTAATTTTTCCTTATTTAACTTATATGTGTTCTTTTTCTTATGGATTTTTATTTTTTTTATGTTGTACTAGATTAGGTGTTTATACTGTTATAATTGCTGGTTGATCTTCTAATTCAAATTATCCATTATTAGGTTCTCTTCGTTCTGTTGCTCAAACAATTTCTTATGAAGTTAGTTTAGCTTTAATTTTATTGTCTTTAATTATTTTAATTGGTAGTTTTAATATGTTTGATTTTATAAACTATCAGCTTTATTGTTGATTTATTATTATTTCTTTTCCTTTAGCTTTAGCTTGTTTTGCTTCTTGCTTAGCTGAAACTAATCGTACTCCTTTTGATTTTGCTGAAGGGGAATCTGAGTTAGTTTCAGGATTTAATATTGAGTATGGTGTGGGTGGTTTTACTTTAATTTTTTAGCTGAATATACTAGAATTGTCTTCATAAGAATGTTATTGGCTTTAATTTTTTTGGGCGGTGATTTTTATTCTTTTATATTTTTTATTTAGCTTGCTATTATATCTTTTGGTTTTATTTGGGTTCGTGGAACATTACCACGGTTCCGTTATGATAAATTAATGTACTTAGCTTGAAAAAGTTTTTTACCTTTATCTTTGAATTTTTTTATTTTCTTTGTTGGTTTAAAGATTTTATTTATCTCATTTGTTTAGTGAAATTTTTTGAGAAAAGTTAATAGAAGAGTTAAACTTCTAATTTTATGTTTTCAAAACATATGCTTTTCCTAAGCTAATTAACTTTATTCCTTAATTAATTTATCTCATGCGTTTGCGACATGGACATTAATTAAGAAATATGTGAAGTAAATAATTGTTAAGATTTGACCTGTTATAATATAAGGTTCTTCAACAGGTCGTTTACCAATTCACGTTAGTAAGCATACAACAACTACTATAATTCAGAATAAAATTTGATTAATAGGGTAAAATTGAATGCCTCAGAATGGTGTTTTATTATAAAATGGTAAAATTATTAAGATTCTAATTGATAAAAATAATGCAATAACACCTCTTAACTTATTAGGGATAGATCGTAGAATTGCATATGCAAATAGGAAATATCATTCTGGTTGAATGTGAACTGGTGTTACTAATGGGTTGGCAGGTACAAAGTTATCTGGATCTCCTAATAGGTAAGGATTAATGAAACATAGTATAATTAATAATGATGTTATTATTACAAATGTAATAGATTCCTTAAAGGTAAAGTATGGATGGAATGGAATTTTTTCAATATCTCCATTTAGTCCAAGAGGATTATTAGATCCTGTTTGGTGAAGAAAAAATAAATGAATTGCTGCTATAGCAGCAATAATAAATGGTAATACAAAATGGAATGTGAAGAATCGATTTAATGTTGCATTATCAACAGCGAATCCTCCTCATACTCATTGGACTAAATCTGTTCCTAAGTATGGGATTGCTGATAATAAATTAGTAATTACTGTTGCACCTCAAATGATATTTGGCCTCAGGGTAAGACATATCCTATAAATGCAGTTGCTATAACTAAAAATAAAATCACTGTACCAATTATTCAGGTATGTATATATATATAAGATCCATAGTAAATTCCCCGTCCTACATGTAAGTAAATACAAATAAAAAATACAGATGCTCCATTTGCGTGTAAGGTTCGGATAATTCAACCATTATTTACGTCTCGGCAGATGTGTACTACACTACTGAATGCTATTTCAATATTTGATGTATAATGTATAGCTAAAAATAGTCCAGTTACGATTTGAATTACCAAACATAACCCTAATAGGGATCCAAAATTTCATCAAAATGAAATATTTGTTGGGGCAGGTAAGTCAATTAAAGAGTTATTAATAATTTTAATTAAAGGATGTCTTAATCGTAAGGGTTTATTCATTAGTAATTATCTTATTTTACGAATAGGTCCCTGATTAATATTGGTGATTTTAACAACTGCTAGTAGTGTTAAAAATAAATAAATTATTATTATTATTGTAATAATGAATGTTGGTCTATTATATAATTTTTCTAAAGATATTGTTATTTCTTGATAATTGATTGAATTATCAATATTTATAGTTTCGGTGTTTTTGAAAAAGTCTATAAATATAGATATATCTAGAATAATTAATATTAATATGATAAATACTCACATTATTAATGTAATAATTATAGTGATTGATTTAGGCTGAAATATTTCGTTTGATGCAATTCTTGTAATGTAAATAAATAATACTAGTATACCACCAAGAAATGTTAAAAATAAAATATATGATAATCAATATCTTTCTATTATTGTTCCTGTTATTAATCCAGCTAGGAAGGTTTGAAGGATAATAAAAAGCATTATTGATATTGGGTGTCTTAATTTAATAAAATTAATATTTATTATATTTGATAATGATATAATTATTATTTTGATCATTTCAGGGGTTAGTTTATTTAAAATACCGGTTTTGGGGACCGATGATGGAAGCTTTTCCACCTCTGAAGTTTTAAAAGTGGGGGCTGGACTTATTTCCGGTTTACAAGACCGGCGTTTTTTTTAAACTATTAAAACTAATGTTTATATTATCTATTTTTACTTCTTTATTGATTTATTTTGCTGGTGTTTATGTTTTTTCTTCTAAACGTAAACATTTATTAATGGTTCTTTTGAGATTAGAATATATTGTTCTTTCTTTATTTATGTTAGTTATTGTTTTTCTTATTGAGTTTGATTATGATTATTTTTTTCCTGTTATTTTTTTAGTTTTTTCTGTTTGTGAGGGTGCTTTAGGTCTTTCTATTTTAGTTTCAATAATTCGTTCTCATGGTAATGATTTTTTTAATTCTTTTGGTTTATCTTTATGTTAAAGTATTTATTTATAACTATTTTTTTGATCCCTCTTTGTTTATTAAATAATTGTTGATGGTTGGTTCATTCTTTAATGTTTCTGTCGGGTTTTGTTTTTATAATTTGTGTTTATTCATATGCTGATTTGAATATAATTAGATATTATTTTGGTATTGATTATTTTTCTTTTAGTTTAATTTTACTTAGTTTTTGGATTTGTTCTTTAATAATCACTGCTAGAGGTTCAGTTTATTTAAGTTCATATCATTCTAATTTTTTTGTTTTTATGGTTTTGATTTTAATAATTATGCTTTATTGTTCATTTGCTAGATTAAGTCTTCTTTCTTTTTATATTTTTTTTGAGGCTAGATTAGTTCCTACTTTACTTTTAATTTTGGGTTGGGGTTATCAACCTGAGCGTTTGCAGGCTGGTGTTTATTTAATTTTTTATACTTTGGTTGCTAGATTACCTTTATTATTAGTTTTATTTAAGGTTTATGATTTTTCTAATACTTTATATTTTCCTTTATTGGTTGATTTTGGTTCTTATTATTTTATGTTTTATGTATTTATAATTTTGGCTTTTTTAGTTAAGATACCTATGTTTTTGGTTCATTTATGACTTCCTAAGGCTCATGTAGAGGCCCCTATTTCAGGTAGAATAATTCTTGCTGGTGTTTTATTAAAGTTAGGTGGTTATGGTATTTTTCGTGTTATAAAGGTTATTTCTTATTTGGGTTTAAAGTTTAATTATTTTTGATTGTCTTTAGGTTTATCTGGGGGTGTTATTGTAAGATTTATTTGTTTTCGTCAGGTTGATTTAAAGTCTTTAATTGCATATTCTTCTGTTGCTCATATAAGAATGGTTATTGGTGGATTGATGACTATGAATTGATGAGGTTGTGTAGGTTCTCTTTCTCTAATGGTTGGTCATGGTTTATGTTCTGGTTTATTTTGTTTATCTAATATTATTTATGAACGTTTAGGTAGACGAAGATTATTAATTAACAAGGGTATAATTAATTTGATGCCAAGAATGGCTTTATGATGATTCCTTTTAAGATCATCAAATATGGCTGCTCCTCCTTCTTTAAATTTGGTAGGTGAAATTAGATTATTAAATAGAATTATATCTTGAACTTCTTTTAGATTCTTTGCTTTGATTTTTTTATCTTTTTTTAGAGCTGTTTATACTTTGTATATATATTCTTATTCTCAGCATGGGAATTATTATTCTGGTGTTTATACTTGTTCTCTTGGTTATTTTCGTGAATATCATCTTTTACTTTTACATTGATTGCCTTTAAATATTCTCTGTTTAAAGGGTGAATATTTCTTTGTTTAGTTTGCTTAAGTATTTTAATTAAAAATATTGTTTTGTGGAATCAATGATATGAAGTTTTTCATCTTAGGCCATGAATTTATTTTCTATTTGTTCTTTGAGTTTTTTTTCTTTGTTTATTTCGAGAACTATAATTTTTATTTTAGGTATTTATTATTTAATAATTGATTATAGAGTTTTTGTTGAGTGAGAGCTTTTCAATTTAAATGGTTCTATAGTTGTTATAACTATAATTTTGGATTGAATATCTCTTATTTTTATATCTTTTGTTATATATATTTCTTCTTTGGTTATTTATTATAGAGAGGATTATAAATCAGATGAAAAGAATATAAATCGTTTTATTATTATTGTTTTAATATTTATTCTTTCTATAGGTTTTTTAATTATTAGTCCTACTTTAATTAGAATTTTATTAGGTTGAGATGGTTTAGGTTTAGTTTCTTATTGTTTAGTTATTTATTATCAAAATGTAAAATCTTATAGCGCTGGTATATTAACTGCACTTTCTAATCGTATTGGTGATGTTGCTATTTTACTTTCTATTGCATGAATGTTAAATTTTGGTGGTTGAAATTATATTTATTATTATGATTTTATTTCTAATTCTTTTGAAATAAAGCTCATTACTATATTAATTGTTTTAGCAGCTATAACTAAGAGAGCTCAGATTCCTTTCTCTTCATGACTTCCTGCTGCTATAGCAGCTCCTACTCCTGTTTCTGCTTTAGTTCATTCTTCTACTCTTGTTACTGCTGGTGTTTATTTATTAATTCGTTTTAGACCAATATTGGATACTTATAATTGTGGTTGATTTTTACTTTTAATTGGTTGTATAACTATATTTATGGCTGGATTGGGCGCTAATTTTGAGTTTGATTTAAAGAAGATTATTGCTCTTTCTACTTTAAGACAACTTGGTTTAATAATAAGAATTTTGGCTATAGGTTATCCAAAGCTTGCATTTTTTCATTTATTGGCTCATGCTTTATTTAAGGCATTATTATTTATATGTGCAGGTTCAATAATTCATAATTTGAAGGATTCTCAGGATACTCGTTTTATAGGATCAATTGTTAATTTCATACCTTTAACTTCAGTTTGTTTTAATGTTTGTAGTTTATCTTTGTGTGGAATACCTTTTTTAGCGGGATTTTATTCAAAGGATTTAATTCTTGAGATGGTTTGTTTAAGATGAATTAATTGTTTAATTTTTTTTCTTTATTTTTTTTCTACTGGTTTAACTGCTTCTTATTCTTTTCGTTTGTTTTATTATTCAATATCTGGTGATAATAATTTTTATTCTAGATTTTCTTTTGATGATAAGGGTTATTATATTTCATTTGGAATAATTGGTCTATTGTTTGTTGCTGTTTTTGGTGGTAGTCTTTTATCTTGATTAATTTTTCCTATTCCTCATGTGATTGCTTTACCTTATTATTTAAAGTTTTTAACTATTACAGTTGTTATTTTAGGTGCTTATTTAGGTTATCTTATTTCTAATTTTGATTTTTCTCATAATTTATTTTCTTTAAGTATACTTTCTTTTGTTAGATTTGCTGGTTCTATATGATTTATACCTTTTCTTTCAACTAAGTTTATTAGATATATTCCTTTAAAAATAGGTTATTATTCATCTAAGTCATTTGATTATGGTTGAGGTGAATTACTTGGTGGTCAAGGTTTATATAGATTATTTATTTATTTAATTGGTTATATTCAAGGTTGATATGATTCTAATTTCAAGATTTATCTTTTAACTTTTATTTTTTGAATATTTATTTTGGTAATATTGTTTTTCGTTTACTTAAATAGCTTATAATTAGAGTGTGACACTGAAGATGTTAAGGAAGTATTTTTACTTTTAAGTATTTATAAATATAGATATATTATTTTTACAGTGAAAATGTAATGTTTTATTTAAACTATATAAATTTTAGAAATGTTAACGGAGTTTAACCGCTAATATAAAAAGTTAGCAGCTTTCATATTGGCTTTACATTTCCTTAATTGGAACTATTATAGTTCAATTATATTATTAACAGTAATACGCCTCTTTTTGGCTTCAATTAATAAGAATAAGGGTAGTACATACCAATCTTCCAGGTCGAAACTGACTGCAATATTTCGCTTCTTATTCTATTTAAGGTTGATTGATAATATCAATACTTTTTGAATGCAACCCAAATGTTATATTTAACTACAACCCTTTATTCTGCTCATTGTAATGCTCCTTGGTTTCATTCATGGTATAGTCCTCCTAATAGAACTAGAATAAAAAATATTGTTGATACTGTTCAGATTATAATGTCTGAAGTTTTAAAAATAATTACAATTGGTAGAATTAGTGCAATTTCTACATCAAACATTAAAAAGATTACTGCGATTAGGAAGAATCGTATTGAGAATGGTATTCGTGCTGATCTTTTTGGATCAAACCCACATTCAAATGGTGATCTTTTTTCTCGATCATTAATTAAGTTTTTTGATAGTGTTGTTGCCAGGATTATAACAATTATTGGAATAATAAATCTAATGAAAACTCTTGTTGATAGAATTAGAATTGTTTTTCTTGATTTATATCAAGCTTTCTGATTGGAAGTCAAATGTACTATTTATACTAGAAAAACAATTATCTACCTCATCAATAAATAGAGATATATAAGAATAATCATACTACGTCTACGAAGTGTCAGTATCATGCTGCTGCTTCAAATCCAAAGTGATGTCTTGGTGAAAATTGATTTATTGAGTGTCGAAGTAGACATGTTGATAAAAAGATTGTTCCAATAATTACGTGTAAACCATGGAATCCTGTTGCAACAAAGAATGTTGATCCATAAACTGCATCTGCAATGGTAAAAGGTGCTTCTCAATATTCATATGCTTGAAGTATTGTAAAGTATAGTCCTAATAACACTGTGAAGAATAATCCTTGTAGTGCTTGAGTATGATTAGATTCCATTAAACTATGATGTGCTCATGTTACTGTTACTCCTGATGCTAAAAGAATAGCTGTATTAAGTAATGGAATTTGTATAGGGTTAAAGGGTTGAATTCCTATTGGAGGTCATAGTATTCCTAGTTCAATTGTTGGTGCTAATCTTCTTCTAAAGAATGCTCAAAAAAAAGAAACGAAAAATAATACCTCTGATGCAATAAATAAAATTATTCCTCATCGTAATCCAATTGATACAAATCCTGTATGTAATCCTTGATATGTTCCTTCTCGTACTACATCTCGTCATCATTGAATTATAGTTAGTAGGGTAATTCCAAATCCAATTATGAATAAGTTAATATTAAATAGGTGGAATCATTTTGCTAGTCCTGATACTAGGACTATTGCTCCAATTGCTCCTGTTAATGGTCAAGGTCTATAGTCTACTAAGTGGAATGGGTGGTTTGAGTGAGTTGTTAACATAGGTTTAATATACTTCTCTAGAATATAGAGTTCTTAGAATTGAGAAAACATAGGCTTGAATTATTGCTACTGCTGATTCTAGAATTAATAGAAGTATTTGTCCAATAATTAGTAATGAGATTAAGTTTATTGCTATAGATGGTCCTGTGTTTCCTAATAAGGTTAATAATAAGTGTCCATCAATTATATTTGCTGCCAACCGTACTGCTAATGTACCTGGTCGAATAACATTACTAATTGTTTCAATTAGTACTATAAATGATATTAATGCAGGCGGTGTACCTTGTGGTACAAGGTGTGTAAATATATGATTAGTATGGTTAATTCATCCAAATAATATAAATCTTAGCCATATAGGTAGGGCAATTGCAAATGTTAATGCTAAATGTCTTGTTCTAGTAAAAATATAAGGGAATAATCCTATGAAATTGTTAAATAATATTATAATAAAAATTGAGATGAAAATGAATGTTGTTCCATTAAATGATTTTGGTCCAAGAAGTGTTTTAAATTCATTATGTAAGGTTAAATTTAGTTTATTTCAGATAATGTTAATTCGTGATGGTGTAAGTCAAAATAGTGATGAGATTAATAATAGTCCTAGAAATGTTCTAGTTCAATTTAATGATAAATTAAAGATGTTAGTTGATGGGTCAAATGTTGAGAATAGGTTTGTTATCATTTTCAATTTAAGTTTTTTATTTCAATTGTTCCTTTTTCTGCTCTTTTAATAAGGTTAGGTTTAAATGAGAAGAAGTTTATTTGATTAAACAAGATTAATGTAGCTGAAAATATAATGAATAGTGAGAATCATATAAGAGGGGATATTTGAGGGATTTGGATATAATTTCCCAATCAGAAGTAGTCGTTAATTTACTATTATTTGGTTTAAGAGACCATTACTTACTTTCAGTCATCTGATGAATTTCAAGGTGTACTAATTTTTTTTCGTTACTTTAGATTGACACTCTAATGTTATTTATTTTAACTAACTCCTTAAATTATCTTAGATAATCACTTAATAAATAAATTTACTGAAGTTCTTTCAATTACAATTGGTATAAATCTGTGGTTTGCTCCACAGATTTCTGAGCATTGTCCAAAGAATAATCCAGGTCGATTTATTGTGAATGTTCCTTGATTTAACCGACCTGGCGTTGCATCAATTTTAACCCCTAATGCAGGAACTGCTCATGAGTGTAGAACATCTGATGCTCTTGTTAATACTCGTACTTCTGTATTTATTGGTAGGATTGTTCGGTTATCTACATCTAGTAGTCGGAATCCATCATTTTCTAGGTCTTGTTCTGGTGTTATATAAGTGTCAAATTCTACGTCTATGAAGTCTGAATATTCATATCTTCAATATCATTGTCGTCCAATGGTTTTAATTGTAATTATTGCATCTACTGAATCATCAAGTAAATATAATAGTCGTAATGATGGAAGGGCAATAAAAATTAATGTAATTGCTGGTAAAGCTGTTCAGATTGTTTCAATTAAATGTCCATGAAGTATATTACGGTTAGTATAGGCAATAAATAATATATAACTTAGGGCATAACCTACATTTACTGTAATTAATAATAATACGACCATAGTATGATCATGAAAGAATGATAATTGCTCCATTAATGGTGAAGCTCCATCTTGAAGAGATAAATTTGATCATGTTGCCATTAATAAATATTTTCTAATAAAAGGTCAAACCTTTATTTGTAGAGCTTAAATCTACTGCACTAATCTGCCATATTAGAATCTAGAGATTAATGGTAATTCTGAGTAACTATGTTCTGCAGGAGGGTTATTTTGTAGTCATTCTGTTGATCTTCTTATGTTAGCTCTAAATATAATTGCTCGGTTTGTAATCATTCTTTCTCATATAATTACAATGAATATAATGATTCCTACAATAGAAATTGTAGACCCAATTCTTGATACTACGTTTCATGATGTATATGCGTCTGGGTAGTCAGAGTATCGTCGAGGTATTCCTGCTAATCCTAGGAAGTGTTGAGGAAAGAATGTTAAATTTACTCCAATGAATATAATTGTAAATTGGATTTTTAATCATGTATTATTTATAGTTAATCCTGTAAATAGTGGATATCATTGAATGACACCTCCTATAATTGCAAATACTGCTCCTATAGATAATACATAATGAAAGTGGGCTACTACATAATATGTATCATGTAATACAATATCAAGTGATGAATTTGCTAATACTAATCCTGTTAATCCACCAATTGTAAATAGGAAAATAAATCCTAGAGCTCATAATAATGGTGGATTGAACTTGAATTTAGTTCCATAAAATGTAGCTAATAATCTAAATACCTTAATTCCTGTAGGTACAGCAATAATTATTGTTGCTGATGTAAAATATGCTCGTGTGTCAACATCCATTCCTACTGTAAATATATGATGTGCTCATACAATAAATCCTATTAGTCCAATTGATAGTATAGCATAAATTATACCTAATGTTCCAAATGATTCAATTTTTCCTCTTTCTTGACATACAATATGTGAAATAATTCCGAACCCCGGTAGAATTAAAATATAAACTTCTGGGTGTCCAAAGAATCAAAATAGATGTTGATATAGAATTGGGTCACCCCCTCCTGCAGGGTCAAAGAATGATGTATTTAAATTTCGATCTGTTAATAATATAGTAATAGCTGCTGCTGAAACTGGAAGTGAAAGAAGGAGAAGTAATGCTGTAATAGCTACAGATCATACAAATAAAGGTGTTTGATCTAAAGTTATACTTTCTGATCGTATATTAATTGCTGTTGTAATGAAATTCACTGCACCAAGAATAGATGATACACCTGCTAAGTGCAGTGAAAAAATAGCTAGATCTACAGATGCACCCCCGTGTGCAATAGCTCCTGCTAGAGGAGGGTAAACTGTTCATCCTGTACCAGCACCATTATCTACTATAGAAGATGTAAGAAGAAGGGTTAGTGAAGGTGGTAGTAATCAAAAACTTATATTATTTATTCGTGGAAATGCTATATCTGGTGCACCAATTATTAGTGGAACAAGTCAATTACCAAATCCACCAATTATAATAGGTATTACTATAAAGAAAATTATTACGAATGCGTGAGCTGTAATAATAACATTATAAATCTGGTCATCCCCAATTAGAGATCCGGGTTGGCCAAGTTCAGCACGAATAAGTATTCTTATTGATGTTCCTACTATTCCTGCTCATGCTCCTAATATGAAGTATAAAGTACCAATGTCCTTATGGTTTGTTGAGAATAATCATTTTTGCGGTAAGATGGCTGAATTTTAGGTGGTAGACTGTAAATCTACTTATGAGATGTTTTCTCTCTTATCATATTTAGGTCTTATATTCAATTATGATTCTAGACTGCAATTCTAGAGGTATAAAATTTTACTAAGGCCTAAAAGATTATTCTTTTAATTATAACTTTGAAGGTTATTAGTTTGATTAACTTAAGTCCTTAGTATAATGAAATTAAGGTTGATGTTGAAATCAATCCTATTGTTGAAATTATTACTGTTATAGGAAGAATGATTCTTGATTTTTGGGACTTTATCTTTATAGATCACGAATTTTCTGTGTATGATATAATTAGAGCTGAGAATCTAATACATATATAGTAGTAGAGTGTAATTGTAGTTAATACAACTATAATAGTTATAATGGTTGTTATATTGTTTTCTATTAATGATTGTATTACAATTCATTTTGGTAAGAATCCAAGGAATGGTGGTAGTCCACCTAAAGATAATAAAGATAAGAATATTATGAATTTAATTTCGGTTTTTATATTTCTGGCTGAATAAATTTGATTTATGAAAAATAAATTTATTTGCTTAAATAATAAAACTATAATTAATCTTAATAGTGAGTAAATAATGAAGTATAGTTCTCAGATGTTTTCTCTGACTGTTAATGAACTAATTATTCAACCTAGATGTCTGATTGATGAGTATGCTAAAAGTTGTCGTAAGGATGTTTGATTTAAACCTCCTATTGCCCCAATAATAATTCTTAAGATAATAATTGTTCAAATAAAAGTTCTTAATTGAATACAATAAGATAAGACCATTATTGGGGCGATTTTTTGTCATGTTATTAATGTTAAACAATTATTTCATCTTGATGCTCCTATAACTTCTGGAAATCAGAAATGGAAAGGTGCAGCTCCAATCTTTAATAATAGTCTAGATCTAATTATTATTGATGGGATAAATTCTGTTTCCCATCCCATGGGATATTTTATTTGAATCAGCAAAATTGAAAATAATAATATTGTCGATGCTATTGCTTGGACAATAAAATATTTAATTGATGATTCATTTATTATTATATTTTTATTTCTTGTTAGGAGCGGAATAAATGAAAGTAAGTTGATCTCAAGTCCTATTCAAACCCCAAATCAGGAATTTGATGAAATGGACAGGATCGTTCCTATCATTAATGTTGATAGGAAGAGAAGTTTTGTAGAGTTGTTGGTCATTAAAAAGGAGAGGATTGATACCTCTATAAATGGGGTATGAACCCATTAGCTTGTTTAGCTTACCTTTTTACATTAAGGTGTATGATGCACGTTAGTTTTTGATACTAAAGGAGGTAGTTTAATTCTATCTTATGTAATTTTAATGAAGGTAATTTTATTTACTTTATTTAACCTATCAAGGTAACCCTTTAATCAGGCACTTCATTTATTTAATATATAAATCGAAAGTTTTTTTTTGAAATTCTTTTATGTATTATTTTGTTTAATTAGGATTAATTTATCCTGCTCATTTTATTTTATATATATATATATATAATAAATAATTTATATTAATATATTACATATAATTGAAATTAAAGTATTATAAGTTCATCTTACCATTATCAATTGATTATTTTAATGCAATTATTTACCTAGGATTATAGCTACTTATGTTTTTAGCTTAAAATAGGTTATTATAATATAATATATATAATAATATGTAATTTAATATTTAATATTATTATAATTGGATATAATAAATAAAATTATTAATTTAAATATAAAATATTAAAATTAATATAAATAATTATATTAATTATAATAATATAATTATGTAAATTATCTATAATTAGATTATTTAACTAATATATATGAAAGTTAACTTAATATAAAAAAAAGAATTCATATTAATAACATATTATATTAAATTACATAATTGTATAAAATATATTTATTATATTATTTAATCTTTCTTTATTTATTAGTGAAAAGAAAGATTAAATAAGAAAGAATATAATACATTTATTGCTATACATGTTCCATATTAATCTTTAATTATATATAATAGAGAAGTGGTTGTGGTCATACATAGGGGCGTTTCTTTTTTTTTGTTAATGTTTGTGGTTTTTTCTTTTTTTTCTTTAAATATTTGAATCTTTTATTTTTTCCTGAATTAATAGATTTAAAATTTTCTTATTTTTTATTTTTAAAAGTTTTATTCTTGCTTGTTTATTCACTTTTTCTTTGTATTATATGTAAGTTTTGTTAGACTAAATGTTCTTTTTGCAGTAATTTGATTTAATTATCAAGTGATTTTGGATTTAGCAATTGATTTAGTATCGGCATAATTCGTGCCAGCAGCCGCGGTTATACGATTGATACAAGTGAATATTATTGGTTAAAACAGTTGTTTATATTATTAGGGTTGAAATATAAATTTGTAAGGTGAAATGTTAAAATTTATTTGTGGCCCTTTTTATGAATCTGTGAAATTTAAATAATAAACTAGGATTAGATACCCTATTATTTTAAATGTTAATTATATTTACCAGGGTACTATTAGTTAAGGTCTTTAAACCCAAATAATTTGGCGGTATCTCATTCCATTCAGAGGAACCTAACCCATGATTGATAATACACGATTTACTCTACTTCATTTATTTGTTTGTATATCTCCGTTATCAGAGAATCTTTTTAGAGTTATAATTCTCAAGATTTATAATTATAAAATATTTCAGGTCAAGGTGCAGCTTATAGTTAAGAGGAGGTGGGTTACAATAGATTTTTGTTTATAACGGATTTGATAGTGAAATACTGTTAATGAAGGTGGATTTGATAGTAATTTAATTTATTTAATTTAACTGATATTGGCTCTGAGATGTGTACACATCGCCCGTCGCTCTCATTATTGATTATTCTATTTTATTTTAAAGTAGCTTCAATTTAGATGAGATAAGTCGTAACATAGTAGATGTACTGGAAAGTGTATCTAGGAAGAGTTTCAAGATATAACTTATTAGTAAAGTGTTTCATTTACACTGAAAATTTTTCTGTGCAAATCAGGATATCTTGATTATTTATTTTATTATATTTATTTTTTGTTTATTTAATTATTTAATATAAATAATTTTATTGTATTTTTGTCTTAGTATATTTTATAGAATTGATTTTTTAAATTATAGTTTATTGGTAATGTAAGTGTTTTATGAAATATTATTTTAAATTTTTTTAAGTAGATTTTATTTATTGTACCTTTTGTATCAGGGTTTATCAAAATTTTAGTATTTATTTTACTTGTCTCGATTTGGGTCGATTTATAAATAATTTATAGTTAATGTATCATAATTATTATTAAATTATTTATAGAAATGAGATGTTAATCGTTTCCCAAGATATCTAGTTTCTTAAGAAAAAATTTAATTTTTTAAAGTTATTTGTTTTTATTTAATTTTTTAAGTAAAAATATTAACTTATTTATTCTTTAAGGGATAAGCTTTGAAGTTAATAACCTATAATTTATTTTATAGAAATATAATAGTAAGCTTTAAACCAGCTATCTTTAAGATTACGTTTTAGTTCATTATTTTTTATTTTGATTTTATAAATATTTTAGGTTTTTTATTAAGATTATTAATTTAATTTTAAAATTTTTGTAATAATGATAGAATTAGTATATTTATTTGTATGAAATTTTTACCTTGTGAACTTATTATAAGGAACTAGGCAAAATTGATTTCCGCCTGTTTATCAAAAACATGTCCTCTTGTTTATATTTTGAGGTCTGGCCTGCTCACTGAGCGTATTTTTAAATAGCCGCGGTATTTTGACCGTGCAAAGGTAGCATAATCATTAGTCTCTTAATTAGTGGCTGGAATGAATGGCTTGACGAGAAATCAACTGTCTCTTAATAAATTTTTGAATTTAACTTTTGAGTCAAAAGGCTTAAATTCTTCTTTAGGACGAGAAGACCCTATAGAGCTTGACATTTTACTTTTATATAGTTTTTTGTTTGTCTTTCTATATTTAATGATGATGTTTTGTTGGGGTGACATGAAGAATAGATAAACTCTTCATTATTATATCATTTATTTATGTTTGTTATTTTGATCCATAATTTATGATCATAAGATTAAGTTACCTTAGGGATAACAGTGTAATTGTTTTTGAGAGCTCATATCGACAAAGCAGATTGCGACCTCGATGTTGGATAAAGAAAAATTTTGGTGCAGGAGCCCAATGATTAGGTCTGTTCGACCTTTAAATTCTTACATGATCTGAGTTCAGACCGGCGTGAGCCAGGTCGGTTTCTATCCAAAGATTGTTAATCCATATTAGTACGAAAGGACCATATGGTTAAAATATATTTTGTTATATTGATTAATATTAATTTATTTACTATTTTGACAGATTAATGTGTTGAATTTAGAATTCATTTATGTAGATTTTTTCTACAAGTAGTATTGATACTTTATGATTTATTTATATTTATTTTGAATTTTCTTTTATTGGTTATTTGTGTTTTAAGTAGTGTTGCCTTTTTAACTTTATTAGAGCATAAGGTTTTAGGTTATATTCAGATTCGAAAGGGTCCAAATAAGGTAGGTTTTGTTGGAATTCCTCAGCCATTTAGAGATGCTATTAAGTTAATTTGTAAGCAGCAGCCAATTCCTATTATATCTAATTACCTACTTTATTATTTTTCCCCTGTTTTTAATTTAATGATTTCTTTAGCCGTTTGAGTAATTTTTCCTTATTTAACTTATATGTGTTCTTTTTCTTATGTATTTTTATTTTTTTTTTGTTGTACTAGATTAGGTGTTTATACTGTTATAATTGCTGGTTGATCTCCTAATTCAAATTATTCATTATTAGGTTCTCTTCGTTCTGTTGCTCAAACAATTTCTTATGAAGTTAGTTTAGCTTTAATTTTATTGTCTTTAATTATTTTAATTGGTAGTTTTAATATGTTTGATTTTATAAACTATCAGCTTTATTGTTGATTTATTATTATTTCTTTTCCTTTAGCTTTAGCTTGTTTTGCTTCTTGCTTAGCTGAAACTAATCGTACTCCTTTTGATTTTGCTGAAGGGGAATCTGAGTTAGTTTCAGGATTTAATATTGAGTATGGTGCGGGTGGTTTTACTTTAATTTTTTTAGCTGAATATACTAGAATTGTCTTCATAAGAATGTTATTGGCTTTAATTTTTTTGGGCGGTGATTTTTATTCTTTTATATTTTTTATTAAGCTTGCTATTATATCTTTTGGTTTTATTTGGGTTCGTGGAACATTACCACGGTTCCGTTATGATAAATTAATGTACTTAGCTTGAAAAAGTTTTTTACCTTTATCTTTGAATTTTTTTATTTTCTTTGTTGGTTTAAAGATTTTATTTATCTCATTTGTTTAGTGAAATTTTTTGAGAAAAGTTAATAGCAGAGTTAAACTTCTAATTTTATGTTTTCAAAACATATGCTTTTCCTAAGCTAATTAACTTTATTCCTTAATTAATTTATCTCATGCGTTTGCGACATGGACATTAATTAAGAAATATGTGAAGTAAATAATTGTTAAGATTTGACCTGTTATAATATAAGGTTCTTCAACAGGTCGTTTACCAATTCACGTTAGTAAGCATACAACAACTACTATAATTCAGAATAAAATTTGATTAATAGGGTAAAATTGAATGCCTCGGAATGGTGTTTTATTATAAAATGGTAAAATTATTAAGATTCTAATTGATAAAAATAATGCAATAACACCTCCTAACTTATTAGGGATAGATCGTAGAATTGCATATGCAAATAGGAAATATCATTCTGGTTGAATGTGAACTGGTGTTACTAATGGGTTGGCAGGTACAAAGTTATCTGGATCTCCTAATAGGTAAGGATTAATTAAACATAGTATAATTAATAATGATGTTATTATTACAAATGTAATAGAATCCTTAAAGGTAAAGTATGGATGGAATGGAATTTTTTCAATATCTCCATTTAGTCCAAGAGGATTATTAGATCCTGTTTGGTGAAGAAAAAATAAATGAATTGCTGCTATAGCAGCAATAATAAATGGTAATACAAAATGGAATGTGAAGAATCGATTTAATGTTGCATTATCAACAGCGAATCCTCCTCATACTCATTGGACTAAATCTGTTCCTAAGTATGGGATTGCTGATAATAAATTAGTAATTACTGTTGCACCTCAAAAAGATATTTGGCCTCAGGGTAAGACATATCCTATAAATGCAGTTGCTATAACTAAAAATAAAATCACTGTACCAATTATTCAGGTATGTATATATATATATATAAGATCCATAGTAAATTCCCCGTCCTACATGTAAGTAAATACAAATAAAAAATACAGATGCTCCATTTGCGTGTAAGGTTCGGATAATTCAACCATTATTTACGTCTCGGCAGATGTGTACTACACTACTGAATGCTATTTCAATATTTGATGTATAATGTATAGCTAAAAATAGTCCAGTTACGATTTGAATTACCAAACATAACCCTAATAGGGATCCAAAATTTCATCAAAATGAAATATTTGTTGGGGCAGGTAAGTCAATTAAAGAGTTATTAATAATTTTAATTAAAGGATGTCTTAATCGTAAGGGTTTATTCATTAGTAATTATCTTATTTTACGAATAGGTCCCTGATTAATATTGGTGATTTTAACAACTGCTAGTAGTGCTAAAAATAAATAAATTATTATTATTATTGTAATAATGAATGTTGGTCTATTATATAATTTTTCTAAAGATATTGTTATTTCTTGATAATTGATTGAATTATCAATATTTATAGTTTCGGTGTTTTTGAAAAAGTCTATAAATATAGATATATCTAGAATAATTAATATTAATATGATAAATACTCACATTATTAATGTAATAATTATAGTGATTGATTTAGGCTGAAATATTTCGTTTGATGCAATTCTTGTAATGTAAATAAATAATACTAGTATACCACCAAGAAATGTTAAAAATAAAATATATGATAATCAATATCTTTCTATTATTGTTCCTGTTATTAATCCAACTAGGAAGGTTTGAAGGATAATAAAAAGCATTATTGATATTGGGTGTCTTAATTTAATAAAATTAATATTTATTACATTTGATAATGATATAATTATTATTTTGATCATTTCAGGGGTTAGTTTATTTAAAATACCGGTTTTGGGGACCGATGATGGAAGCTTTTCCACCTCTGAAGTTTTAAAAGTGGGGGCTGGACTTATTTCCGGTTTACAAGACCTGCGTTTTTTTTAAACTATTAAAACTAATGTTTATATTATCTATTTTTACTTCTTTATTGATTTATTTTGCTGGTGTTTATGTTTTTTCTTCTAAACGTAAACATTTATTAATGGTTCTTTTGAGATTAGAATATATTGTTCTTTCTTTATTTATGTTAGTTATTGTTTTTCTTATTGAGTTTGATTATGATTATTTTTTTCCTGTTATTTTTTTAGTTTTTTCTGTTTGTGAGGGTGCTTTAGGTCTTTCTATTTTAGTTTCAATAATTCGTTCTCATGGTAATGATTTTTTTAATTCTTTTGGTTTATCTTTATGTTAAAGTATTTATTTATAACTATTTTATTGATCCCTCTTTGTTTATTAAATAATTGTTGATGGTTGGTTCATTCTTTAATGTTTCTGTCGGGTTTTGTTTTTATAATTTGTGTTTATTCATATGCTGATTTGAATATAATTAGATATTATTTTGGTATTGATTATTTTTCTTTTAGTTTAATTTTACTTAGTTTTTGGATTTGTTCTTTAATAATCACTGCTAGAGGTTCAGTTTATTTAAGTTCATATCATTCTAATTTTTTTGTTTTTATGGTTTTGATTTTAATAATTATGCTTTATTGTTCATTTGCTAGATTAAGTCTTCTTTCTTTTTATATTTTTTTTTGAGGCTAGATTAGTACAGTAATACGCCTCTTTTTGGCTTCAATTAATAAGAATAAGGGTAGTACATACCAATCTTCCAGGTCGAAACTGACTGCAATATTTCGCTTCTTATTCTATTTAAGGTTGATTGATAATATCAATACTTTTTGAATGCAACCCAAATGTTATATTTAACTACAACCCTTTATTCTGCTCATTGTAATGCTCCTTGGTTTCATTCATGGTATAGTCCTCCTAATAGAACTAGAATAAAAAATATTGTTGATACTGTTCAGATTATAATGTCTGAAGTTTTAAAAATAATTACAATTGGTAGAATTAGTGCAATTTCTACATCAAAAATTAAAAAGATTACTGCGATTAGGAAGAATCGTATTGAGAATGGTATTCGTGCTGATCTTTTTGGATCAAACCCACATTCAAATGGTGATCTTTTTTCTCGATCATTAATAAATTTTTTTGATAGTGTTGTTGCCAGGATTATAACAATTATTGGAATAATAAATCTAATGAAAACTCTTGTTGATAGAATTAGAATTGTTTTTCTTGATTTATATCAAGCTTTCTGATTGGAAGTCAAATGTACTATTTATACTAGAAAAACAATTATCTACCTCATCAATAAATAGAGATATATAAGAATAATCATACTACGTCTACGAAGTGTCAGTATCATGCTGCTGCTTCAAATCCAAAGTGATGTCTTGGTGAAAATTGATTTATTGAGTGTCGAAGTAGACATGTTGATAAAAAGATTGTTCCAATAATTACGTGTAAACCATGGAATCCTGTTGCAACAAAGAATGTTGATCCATAAACTGCATCTGCAATGGTAAAAGGTGCTTCTCAATATTCATATGCTTGAAGTATTGTAAAGTATAGTCCTAATAACACTGTGAAGAATAATCCTTGTAGTGCTTGAGTATGATTAGATTCCATTAAACTATGATGTGCTCATGGTACTGTTACTCCTGATGCTAAAAGAATAGCTGTATTAAGTAATGGAATTTGTATAGGGTTAAAGGGTTGAATTCCTATTGGAGGTCATAGTATTCCTAGTTCAATTGTTGGTGCTAATCTTCTTCTAAAGAATGCTCAAAAAAAAGAAACGAAAAATAATACCTCTGATGCAATAAATAAAATTATTCCTCATCGTAATCCAATTGATACAAATCCTGTATGTAATCCTTGATATGTTCCTTCTCGTACTACATCTCGTCATCATTGAATTATAGTTAGTAGGGTAATTCCAAATCCAATTATGAATAAGTTAATATTAAATTGGTGGAATCATTTTGCTAGTCCTGATACTAGGACTATTGCTCCAATTGCTCCTGTTAATGGTCAAGGTCTATAGTCTACTAAGTGGAATGGGTGGTTTGAGTGAGTTGTTAACATAGGTTTAATATACTTCTCTAGAATATAGAGTTCTTAGAATTGAGAAAACATAGGCTTGAATTATTGCTACTGCTGATTCTAGAATTAATAGAAGTATTTGTCCAATAATTAGTAATGAGATTAAGTTTACTGCTATAGATGGTCCTGTGTTTCCTAATAAGGTTAATAATAAGTGTCCTGCAATTATATTTGCTGCCAACCGTACTGCTAATGTACCTGGTCGAATAACATTACTAATTGTTTCAATTAGTACTATATATGATATTAATGCAGGCGGTGTACCTTGTGGTACAAGGTGTGTAAATATATGATTAGTATGGTTAATTCATCCAAATAATATAAATCTTAGCCATATAGGTAGGGCAATTGCAAATGTTAATGCTAAATGTCTTGTTCTAGTAAAAATATAAGGGAATAATCCTATGAAATTGTTAAATAATATTATAATAAAAATTGAGATGAAAATGAATGTTGTTCCATTAAATGATTTTGGTCCAAGAAGTGTTTTAAATTCATTATGTAAGGTTAAATTTAGTTTATTTCAGATAATGTTAATTCGTGATGGTGTAAGTCAAAATAGTGATGAGATTAATAATAGTCCTAGAAATGTTCTAGTTCAATTTAATGATAAATTAAAGATGTTAGTTGATGGGTCAAATGTTGAGAATAGGTTTGTTATCATTTTCAATTTAAGTTTTTTATTTCAATTGTTCCTTTTTCTGCTCTTTTAATAAGGTTAGGTTTAAATGAGAAGAAGTTTATTTGATTAAACAAGATTAATGTAGCTGAAAATATAATGAATAGTGAGAATCATATAAGAGGGGATATTTGAGGGATTTGGATATAATTTCCCAATCAGAAGTAGTCGTTAATTTACTATTATTTGGTTTAAGAGACCATTACTTACTTTCAGTCATCTGATGAATTTCAAGGTGTACTAATTTTTTTTCGTTACTTTAGATTGACACTCTAATGTTATTTATTTTAACTAACTCCTTAAATTATCTTAGATAATCACTTAATAAATAAATTTACTGAAGTTCTTTCAATTACAATTGGTATAAATCTGTGGTTTGCTCCACAGATTTCTGAGCATTGTCCAAAGAATAATCCAGGTCGATTTATTGTGAATGTTCCTTGATTTAACCGACCTGGCGTTGCATCAATTTTAACCCCTAATGCAGGAACTGCTCATGAGTGTAGAACATCTGATGCTCTTGTTAATACTCGTACTTCTGTATTTATTGGTAGGATTGTTCGGTTATCTACATCTAGTAGTCGGAATCCATCATTTTCTAGGTCTTGTTCTGGTGTTATATAAGTGTCAAATTCTACGTCTATGAAGTCTGAATATTCATATCTTCAATATCATTGTCGTCCAATGGTTTTAATTGTAATTATTGCATCTACTGAATCATCAAGTAAATATAATAGTCGTAATGATGGAAGGGCAATAAAAATTAATGTAATTGCTGGTAAAGCTGTTCAGATTGTTTCAATTAAATGTCCATGAAGTATATTACGGTTAGTATAGGCAATAAATAATATATAACTTAGGGCATAACCTACAATTACTGTAATTAATAATAATACGACCATAGTATGATCATGAAAGAATGATAATTGCTCCATTAATGGTGAAGCTCCATCTTGAAGAGATAAATTTGATCATGTTGCCATTAATAAATATTTTCTAATAAAAGGTCAAACCTTTATTTGTAGAGCTTAAATCTACTGCACTAATCTGCCATATTAGAATCTAGAGATTAATGGTAATTCTGAGTAACTATGTTCTGCAGGAGGGTTATTTTGTAGTCATTCTGTTGATCTTCTTATGTTAGCTCTAAATATAATTGCTCGGTTTGTAATCATTCTTTCTCATATAATTACAATGAATATAATGATTCCTACAATAGAAATTGTAGACCCAATTCTTGATACTACGTTTCATGATGTATATGCGTCTGGGTAGTCAGAGTATCGTCGAGGTATTCCTGCTAATGTTAGGAAGTGTTGAGGAAAGAATGTTAAATTTACTCCAATGAATATAATTGTAAATTGGATTTTTAATCATGTATTATTTATAGTTAATCCTGTAAATAGTGGATATCATTGAATGACACCTCCTATAATTGCAAATACTGCTCCTATAGATAATACATAAAGAAAGTGGGCTACTACATAATATGTATCATGTAATACAATATCAAGTGATGAATTTGCTAATACTAATCCTGTTAATCCACCAATTGTAAATAGGAAAATAAATCCTAGAGCTCATAATAATGGTGGATTGAACTTGAATTTAGTTCCATATAATGTAGCTAATCATCTAAATACCTTAATTCCTGTAGGTACATCAATAATTATTGTTGCTGATGTAAAATATGCTCGTGTGTCAACATCCATTCCTACTGTAAATATATGATGTGCTCATACAATAAATCCTATTAGTATAATTGATAGTATAGCATAAATTATACCTAATGTTCTAAATGATTCAATTTTTCCTCTTTCTCGACATACAATATGTGAAATAATTCCGAACCCCGGTAGAATTAAAATATAAATTTCTGGGTGTCCAAAGAATCAAAATAGATGTTGATATAGAATTGGGTCACCCCCTCCTGCAGGATCAAAGAATGATGTATTTAAATTTCGATCTGTTAATAATATAGTAATAGCTCCTGCTAAAACTGGAAGAGAAAGAAGGAGAAGTCCAGTTACAATTTGAATTACCAAACATAACCCTAATAGGGATCCAAAATTTCATCAAAATGAAATATTTGTTGGGGCAGGTAAGTCAATTAAAGAGTTATTAATAATTTTAATTAAAGGATGTCTTAATCGTAAGAGTTTATTCATTAGTAATTATCTTATTTTACGAATAGGTCCCTGATTAATATTGGTGATTTTAACAACTGCTAGTAGTGCTAAAAATAAATAAATAATTATTATTATTGTAATAATGAATGTTGGTCTAGAATTATTATTGGGGCAATAGGAGGTTTAAATCAAACATCCTTACGACAACTTTTAGCATATTCATCAATCAGACATCTAGGTTGAATAATTAGATCATTAACAGTCAGAGAAAACATCTGAGAACTATACTTCATTATTTACTCACTATTAAGATTAATTATAGTTTTGTTATTTAAGCAAATAAATTTATTTTTCATAAATCAAATTTATTCAGCCAGAAATATAAAAACCGAAATTAAATTCATAATATTCTTATCTTTATTATCTTTAGGTGGACTACCACCATTCCTTGGATTCTTACCAAAATGAATTGTAATACAATCATTAATAGAAACAATATAACAACTATTATAACTATTATAGTTGTATTAACTACAATTACACTCTACTACTATATACGTATTAGATTCTCAGCTCTAATTATATCATACACAGAAAATTCGTGATCTATAAAGATAAAGTCCCAAAAATCAAGAATCATTCTTCCTATAACAGTAATAATTTCAACAATAGGATTGATTTCAACATCAACCTTAATTTCATTATACTAAGGACTTAAGTTAATCAAACTAATAACCTTCAAAGTTATAATTAAAAGAATAATCTTTTAGGCCTTAGTAAAATTTTACACCTCTAGAATTGCAGTCTAGAATCATAATTGAATATAAGTCTAGAATCATAATTGAATATAAGACATAAATATGATAAGAGAGAAAACATCTCATAAGTAGATTTACAGTCTACCACCTAAAATTCAGCCATCTTACCGCAAAAATGATTATTCTCAACAAACCATAAGGACATTGGTACTTTATACTTCATATTTGGAGCATGAGCAGGAATAGTAGGAACATCAATAAGAATACTTATTCGAGCTGAACTTGGCCAACCCGGATCTCTAATTGGGGATGACCAGATTTATAATGTTATTATTACAGCTCACGCATTCGTAATAATTTTCTTTATAGTAATACCTATTATAATTGGTGGATTTGGTAATTGACTTGTTCCACTAATAATAGGTGCACCAGATATAGCATTTCCACGAATAAATAATATAAGTTTTTGATTACTACCACCTTCACTAACCCTTCTTCTTACATCTTCTATAGTAGATAATGGTGCTGGTACAGGATGAACAGTTTACCCTCCTCTAGCAGGAGCTATTGCACACGGGGGTGCATCTGTAGATCTAGCTATTTTTTCACTGCACTTAGCAGGTGTATCATCTATTCTTGGTGCAGTGAATTTCATTACAACAGCAATTAATATACGATCAGAAAGTATAACTTTAGATCAAACACCTTTATTTGTATGATCTGTAGCTATTACAGCATTACTTCACCTTCTTTCACTTCCAGTTTTAGCAGGAGCTATTACTATATTATTAACAGATCGAAATTTAAATACATCATTCTTTGACCCTACAGGAGGGGGTGACCCAATTCTATATCAACATCTATTTTGATTCTTTGGACACCCAGAAGTTTATATTTTAATTCTACCAGGGTTCGGAATTATTTCACATATTGTATGTCAAGAAAGAGGAAAAATTGAATCATTTGGAACATTAGGTATAATTTATGCTATACTATCAATTGGACTAATAGGATTTATTGTATGAGCACATCATATATTTACAGTAGGAATGGATGTTGACACACGAGCATATTTTACATCAGCAACAATAATTATTGCTGTACCTACAGGAATTAAGGTATTTAGATGATTAGCTACATTATATGGAACTAAATTCAAGTTCAATCCACCATTATTATGAGCTCTAGGATTTATTTTCCTATTTACAATTGGTGGATTAACAGGATTAGTATTAGCAAATTCATCACTTGATATTGTATTACATGATACATATTATGTAGTAGCCCACTTTCATTATGTATTATCTATAGGAGCAGTATTTGCAATTATAGGAGGTGTCATTCAATGATATCCACTATTTACAGGATTAACTATAAATAATACATGATTAAAAATCCAATTTACAATTATATTCATTGGAGTAAATTTAACATTCTTTCCTCAACACTTCCTAACATTAGCAGGAATACCTCGACGATACTCTGACTACCCAGACGCATATACATCATGAAACGTAGTATCAAGAATTGGGTCTACAATTTCTATTGTAGGAATCATTATATTCATTGTAATTATATGAGAAAGAATGATTACAAACCGAGCAATTATATTTAGAGCTAACATAAGAAGATCAACAGAATGACTACAAAATAACCCTCCTGCAGAACATAGTTACTCAGAATTACCATTAATCTCTAGATTCTAATATGGCAGATTAGTGCAGTAGATTTAAGCTCTACAAATAAAGGTTTGACCTTTTATTAGAAAATATTTATTAATGGCAACATGATCAAATTTATCTCTTCAAGATGGAGCTTCACCATTAATGGAGCAATTATCATTCTTTCATGATCATACTATGGTCGTATTATTATTAATTACAGTAATTGTAGGTTATGCCCTAAGTTATATATTATTTATTGCCTATACTAACCGTAATATACTTCATGGACATTTAATTGAAACAATCTGAACAGCTTTACCAGCAATTACATTAATTTTTATTGCCCTTCCATCATTACGACTATTATATTTACTTGATGATTCAGTAGATGCAATAATTACAATTAAAACCATTGGACGACAATGATATTGAAGATATGAATATTCAGACTTCATAGACGTAGAATTTGACACTTATATAACACCAGAACAAGACCTAGAAAATGATGGATTCCGACTACTAGATGTAGATAACCGAACAATCCTACCAATAAATACAGAAGTACGAGTATTAACAAGAGCATCAGATGTTCTACACTCATGAGCATTTCCTGCATTAGGGGTTAAAATTGATGCAACGCCAGGTCGGTTAAATCAAGGAACATTCACAATAAATCGACCTGGATTATTCTTTGGACAATGCTCAGAAATCTGTGGAGCAAACCACAGATTTATACCAATTGTAATTGAAAGAACTTCAGTAAATTTATTTATTAAGTGATTATCTAAGATAATTTAAGGAGTTAGTTAAAATAAATAACATTAGAGTGTCAATCTAAAGTAACTAAAAAAAATTAGTACACCTTGAAATTCATCAGATGACTGAAAGTAAGTAATGGTCTCTTAAACCAAATAATAGTAAATTAACGACTACTTCTGATGGGGAAATTATATCCAAATCCCTCAAATATCCCCTCTTATATGATTCTCACTATTCATTATATTTTCAGCTACATTAATCTTGTTTAATCAAATAAACTTCTTCTCATTGAAACCTAACCTTATTAAAAGAGCAGAAAAAGGAACAATTGAAATAAAAAACTTAAATTAAAAATGATAACAAATCTATTCTCAACATTTGACCCATCAACTAACATCTTTAATTTATCATTAAATTGAACTAGAACATTTCTAGGACTATTATTAATCCCATCACTATTTTGACTTACACCATCACGAATTAACATTATCTGAAATAAACTAAATTTAACCTTCCATAATGAATTTAACACATTTCTTGGACCAAAATCATTTAATGGAACAACATTCATTTTCATCTCAATTTTTATTATAATATTATTTAACAATTCCATAGGATTATTCCCTTATATTTTTACTAGAACAAGACATTTAGCATTAACATTTGCAATTGCCCTACCTATATGGCTAAGATTTATATTATTTGGATGAATTAACCATACTAATCATATATTTACACACCTTGTACCACAAGGTACACCGCCTGCATTAATATCATTTATAGTACTAATTGAAACAATTAGTAATGTTATTCGACCAGGTACATTAGCAGTACGGTTGGCAGCATATATAATTGCAGGACACTTATTATTAACCTTATTAGGAAACACAGGACCATCTATAGCAATAAACTTAATCTCATTACTAATTATTGGACAAATACTTCTATTAATTCTAGAATCAGCAGTAGCAATAATTCAAGCCTATGTTTTCTCAATTCTAAGAACTCTATATTCTAGAGAAGTATATTAAACCTATGTTAACAACTCACTCAAACCACCCATTCCACTAAGTAGACTATAGACCTTGACCATTAACAGGAGCAATTGGAGCAATAGTCCTAGTATCAGGACTAGCAAAATGATTCCACCTATTTAATATTAACTTATTCATAATTGGATTTGGAATTACCCTACTAACTATAATTCAATGATGACGAGATGTTGTACGAGAAGGAACATATCAAGGATTACATACAGGATTTGTATCAATTGGATTACGATGAGGAATAATTTTATTTATTGCATCAGAGGTATTATTTTTCGTTTCTTTTTTTTGAGCATTCTTTAGAAGAAGATTAGCACCAACAATTGAACTAGGAATACTATGACCTCCAATAGGAATTCAACCCTTTAACCCTATACAAATTCCATTACTTAATACAGCTATTCTTTTAGCATCAGGAGTAACAGTAACATGAGCACATCATAGTTTAATGGAATCTAATCATACTCAAGCACTACAAGGATTATTCTTCACAGTGTTATTAGGACTATACTTTACAATACTTCAAGCATATGAATATTGAGAAGCACCTTTTACCATTGCAGATGCAGTTTATGGATCAACATTCTTTGTTGCAACAGGATTCCATGGTTTACACGTAATTATTGGAACAATCTTTTTATCAACATGTCTACTTCGACACTCAATAAATCAATTTTCACCAAGACATCACTTTGGATTTGAAGCAGCAGCATGATACTGACACTTCGTAGACGTAGTATGATTATTCTTATATATCTCTATTTATTGATGAGGTAGATAATTGTTTTTCTAGTATAAATAGTACATTTGACTTCCAATCAGAAAGCTTGATATAAATCAAGAAAAACAATTCTAATTCTATCAACAAGAGTTTTCATTAGATTTATTATTCCAATAATTGTTATAATCCTGGCAACAACACTATCAAAAAAATTAATTAATGATCGAGAAAAAAGATCACCAGTTGAATGTGGGTTTGATCCAAAAAGATCAGCACGAATACCATTCTCAATACGATTCTTCCTAATCGCAGTAATCTTTTTAATTTTTGATGTAGAAATTGCACTAATTCTACCAATTGTAATTATTTTTAAAACTTCAGACATTATAATCTGAACAGTATCAACAATGTTTTTTATTCTAGTTCTATTAGGAGGACTATACCATGAATGAAACCAAGGAGCATTACAATGAGCAGAATAAAGGGTTGTAGTTAAATATAACATTTGGGTTGCATTCAAAAAGTATTGATATTATCAATCAACCTTAAATAGAATAAGAAGCGAAATATTGCAGTCAGTTTCGACCTGGAAGATTGGTATGTACTACCCTTATTCTTATTAATTGAAGCCAAAAAGAGGCGTATTACTGTTAATAATATAATTGAACTATAATAGTTCCAATTAAGGAAATGTAAAGCCAATATGAAAGCTGCTAACTTTTTATATTAGCGGTTAAACTCCGTTAACATTTCTAGAATTTATATAGTTTAAATAAAACATTACATTTTCACTGTAAAAATAATATATCTATATTTATAAATACTTAAAAGTAAAAATACTTCCTTAACATCTTCAGTGTCACGCTCTAATTATAAGCTATTTAAGTAAACGAAAAACAATATTACCAAAATAAATATTCAAAAAATAAAAGTTAAAAGATAAATCTTGAAATTAGAATCATATCAACCTTGAATATAACCAATTAAATAAATAAATAATCTATATAAACCTTGACCACCAAGTAATTCACCTCAACCATAATCAAATGACTTAGATGAATAATAACCTATTTTTAAAGGAATATATCTAATAAACTTAGTTGAAAGAAAAGGTATAAATCATATAGAACCAGCAAATCTAACAAAAGAAAGTATACTTAAAGAAAATAAATTATGAGAAAAATCAAAATTAGAAATAAGATAACCTAAATAAGCACCTAAAATAACAACTGTAATAGTTAAAAACTTTAAATAATAAGGTAAAGCAATCACATGAGGAATAGGAAAAATTAATCAAGATAAAAGACTACCACCAAAAACAGCAACAAACAATAGACCAATTATTCCAAATGAAATATAATAACCCTTATCATCAAAAGAAAATCTAGAATAAAAATTATTATCACCAGATATTGAATAATAAAACAAACGAAAAGAATAAGAAGCAGTTAAACCAGTAGAAAAAAAAATAAAGAAAAAAATTAAACAATTAATTCATCTTAAACAAACCATCTCAAGAATTAAATCCTTTGAATAAAATCCCGCTAAAAAAGGTATTCCACACAAAGATAAACTAGAAACATTAAAACAAACTGAAGTTAAAGGTATGAAATTAACAATTGATCCTATAAAACGAATATCCTGAGAATCCTTCAAATTATGAATTATTGAACCTGCACATATAAATAATAATGCCTTAAATAAAGCATGAGCCAATAAATGAAAAAATGCAAGCTTTGGATAACCTATAGCCAAAATTCTTATTATTAAACCAAGTTGTCTTAAAGTAGAAAGAGCAATAATCTTCTTTAAATCAAACTCAAAATTAGCGCCCAATCCAGCCATAAATATAGTTATACAACCAATTAAAAGTAAAAATCAACCACAATTATAAGTATCCAATATTGGTCTAAAACGAATTAATAAATAAACACCAGCAGTAACAAGAGTAGAAGAATGAACTAAAGCAGTAACAGGAGTAGGAGCTGCTATAGCAGCAGGAAGTCATGAAGAGAAAGGAATCTGAGCTCTCTTAGTTATAGCTGCTAAAACAATTAATATAGTAATGAGCTTTATTTCAAAAGAATTAGAAATAAAATCATAATAATAAATATAATTTCAACCACCAAAATTTAACATTCATGCAATAGAAATTAAAATAGCAACATCACCAATACGATTAGAAAGTGCAGTTAATATACCAGCACTATAAGATTTTACATTTTGATAATAAATAACTAAACAATAAGAAACTAAACCTAAACCATCTCAACCTAATAAAATTCTAATTAAATTAGGACTAATAATTAAAAAACCTATAGAAAGAATAAATATTAAAACAATAATAATAAAACGATTTATATTCTTTTCACCAGATATATAATCCTCTCTATAATAAATAACCAAAGAAGAAATATATATAACAAAAGATATAAAAATAAGAGATATTCAATCCAAAATTAAAGTTATAACAACTATAGAATCATTTAAATTGAAAAGCTCTCACTCAACAAAAACTCTATAATCAATTATTAAATAATAAATACCTAAAATAAAAATTATAGTTCTCGAAATAAACAAAGAAAAAAAACTCAAAGAACAAATAGAAAATAAATTCACGGCCTAAGATGAAAAACTTCATATCATTGATTCCACAAAACAATATTTTTAATTAAAATACTTAAGCAAACTAAACAAAGAAATATTCACCCTTTCAACAGAGAATATTTAAAGGCAATCAATGTAAAAGTAAAAGATGATATTCACGAAAATAACCAAGAGAACAAGTATAAACACCAGAATAATAATTCCCATGCTGAGAATAAGAATATATATACAAAGTATAAACAGCTCTAAAAAAAGATAAAAAAATCAAAGCAAAGAATCTAAAAGAAGATCAAGATATAATTCTATTTAATAATCTAATTTCACCTACCAAATTTAAAGAAGGAGGAGCAGCCATATTTGATGATCTTAAAAGAAATCATCATAAAGCCATTCTTGGCATCAAATTAATTATACCCTTGTTAATTAATAATCTTCGTCTACCTAAACGTTCATAAATAATATTAGATAAACAAAATAAACCAGAAGAACATAAACCATGACCAACCATTAGAGAAAGAGAACCTACACAACCTCATCAATTCATAGTCATCAATCCACCAATAACCATTCTTATATGAGCAACAGAATAATATGCAATTAAAGACTTTAAATCAACCTGACGAAAACAAATAAATCTTACAATAACACCCCCAGATAAACCTAAAGACAATCAAAAATAATTAAACTTTAAACCCAAATAAGAATTAACCTTTATAACACGAAAAATACCATAACCACCTAACTTTAATAAAACACCAGCAAGAATTATTCTACCTGAAATAGGGGCCTCTACATGAGCCTTAGGAAGTCATAAATGAACCAAAAACATAGGTATCTTAACTAAAAAAGCCAAAATTATAAATACATAAAACATAAAATAATAAGAACCAAAATCAACCAATAAAGGAAAATATAAAGTATTAGAAAAATCATAAATCTTAAATAAAACTAATAATAAAGGTAATCTAGCAACCAAAGTATAAAAAATTAAATAAACACCAGCCTGCAAACGCTCAGGTTGATAACCCCAACCCAAAATTAAAAGTAAAGTAGGAACTAATCTAGCCTCAAAAAAAAATATAAAAAGAAAGAAGACTTAATCTAGCAAATGAACAATAAAGCATAATTATTAAAATCAAAACCATAAAAACAAAAAAAATAGAATGATATGAACTTAAATAAACTGAACCTCTAGCAGTGATTATTAAAGAACAAATCCAAAAACTAAGTAAAATTAAACTAAAAGAAAAATAATCAATACCAAAATAATATCTAATTATATTCAAATCAGCATATGAATAAACACAAATTATAAAAACAAAACCCGACAGAAACATTAAAGAATGAACCAACCATCAACAATTATTTAATAAACAAAGAGGGATCAAAAAAATAGTTATAAATAAATACTTTAACATAAAGATAAACCAAAAGAATTAAAAAAATCATTACCATGAGAACGAATTATTGAAACTAAAATAGAAAGACCTAAAGCACACTCACAAACAGAAAAAACTAAAAAAATAACAGGAAAAAAATAATCATAATCAAACTCAATAAGAAAAACAATAACTAACATAAATAAAGAAAGAACAATATATTCTAATCTCAAAAGAACCATTAATAAATGTTTACGTTTAGAAGAAAAAACATAAACACCAGCAAAATAAATCAATAAAGAAGTAAAAATAGAGAATATAAACATTAGTTTTAATAGTTTAAAAAAAACGCCGGTCTTGTAAACCGGAAATAAGTCCAGCCCCCACTTTTAATACTTCAGAGGTGGAAAAGCTTCCATCATCGGTCCCCAAAACCGGTATTTTAAATAAACTAACCCCTGAAATGATCAAAATAATAATTATATCATTATCAAATGTAATAAATATTAATTTTATTAAATTAAGACACCCAATATCAATAATGCTTTTTATTATCCTTCAAACCTTCCTAGTTGGATTAATAACAGGAACAATAATAGAAAGATATTGATTATCATATATTTTATTTTTAACATTTCTTGGTGGTATACTAGTATTATTTATTTACATTACAAGAATTGCATCAAACGAAATATTTCAGCCTAAATCAATCACTATAATTATTACATTAATAATGTGAGTATTTATCATATTAATATTAATTATTCTAGATATATCTATATTTATAGACTTTTTCAAAAACACCGAAACTATAAATATTGATAATTCAATCAATTATCAAGAAATAACAATATCTTTAGAAAAATTATATAATAGACCAACATTCATTATTACAATAATAATAATAATTTATTTATTTTTAGCACTACTAGCAGTTGTTAAAATCACCAATATTAATCAGGGACCTATTCGTAAAATAAGATAATTACTAATGAATAAACCCTTACGATTAAGACATCCTTTAATTAAAATTATTAATAACTCTTTAATTACTTACCTGCCCCAACAAATATTTCATTTTGATGAAATTTTGGATCCCTATTAGGGTTATGTTTGGTATTTCAAATCGTAACTGGACTATTTTTAGCTATACATTATACATCAAATATTGAAATAGCATTCAGTAGTGTAGTACACATCTGCCGAGACGTAAATAATGGTTGAATTATCCGAACCTTACACGCAAATGGAGCATCTGTATTTTTTATTTGTATTTACTTACATGTAGGACGGGGAATTTACTATGGATCTTATATATATATATATACATACCTGAATAATTGGTACAGTGATTTTATTTTTAGTTATAGCAACTGCATTTATAGGATATGTCTTACCCTGAGGCCAAATATCTTTTTGAGGTGCAACAGTAATTACTAATTTATTATCAGCAATCCCATACTTAGGAACAGATTTAGTCCAATGAGTATGAGGAGGATTTGCTGTTGATAATGCAACATTAAATCGATTCTTCACATTCCATTTTGTATTACCATTTATTATTGCTGCTATAGCAGCAATTCATTTATTTTTTCTTCACCAAACAGGATCTAATAATCCTCTTGGACTAAATGGAGATATTGAAAAAATTCCATTCCATCCATACTTTACCTTTAAGGATTCTATTACATTTGTAATAATAACATCATTATTAATTATACTATGTTTAATTAATCCTTACCTATTAGGAGATCCAGATAACTTTGTACCTGCCAACCCATTAGTAACACCAGTTCACATTCAACCAGAATGATATTTCCTATTTGCATATGCAATTCTACGATCTATCCCTAATAAGTTAGGAGGTGTTATTGCATTATTTTTATCAATTAGAATCTTAATAATTTTACCATTTTATAATAAAACACCATTCCGAGGCATTCAATTTTACCCTATTAATCAAATTTTATTCTGAATTATAGTAGTTGTTGTATGCTTACTAACGTGAATTGGTAAACGACCTGTTGAAGAACCTTATATTATAACAGGTCAAATCTTAACAATTATTTACTTCACATATTTCTTAATTAATGTCCATGTCGCAAACGCATGAGATAAATTAATTAAGGAATAAAGTTAATTAGCTTAGGAAAAGCATATGTTTTGAAAACATAAAATTAGAAGTTTAACTCTGCTATTAACTTTTCTCAAAAAATTTCACTAAACAAATGAGATAAATAAAATCTTTAAACCAACAAAGAAAATAAAAAAATTCAAAGATAAAGGTAAAAAACTTTTTCAAGCTAAGTACATTAATTTATCATAACGGAACCGTGGTAATGTTCCACGAACCCAAATAAAACCAAAAGATATAATAGCAAGCTTAATAAAAAATATAAAAGAATAAAAATCACCGCCCAAAAAAATTAAAGCCAATAACATTCTTATGAAGACAATTCTAGTATATTCAGCTAAAAAAATTAAAGTAAAACCACCCGCACCATACTCAATATTAAATCCTGAAACTAACTCAGATTCCCCTTCAGCAAAATCAAAAGGAGTACGATTAGTTTCAGCTAAGCAAGAAGCAAAACAAGCTAAAGCTAAAGGAAAAGAAATAATAATAAATCAACAATAAAGCTGATAGTTTATAAAATCAAACATATTAAAACTACCAATTAAAATAATTAAAGACAATAAAATTAAAGCTAAACTAACTTCATAAGAAATTGTTTGAGCAACAGAACGAAGAGAACCTAATAATGAATAATTTGAATTAGAAGATCAACCAGCAATTATAACAGTATAAACACAGGGGAAAAATAATAAAGTAGGTAATTAGATATAATAGGAATTGGCTGCTCCTTACAAATTAACTTAATAGCATCTCTAAATGGCTGAGGAATTCCAACAAAACCTACCTTATTTGGACCCTTTCGAATCTGAATATAACCTAAAACCTTACGCTCTAATAAAGTTAAAAAGGCAACACTAATTAAAACACAAATAACCAATAAAAGAAAATTCAAAATAAATATAAATAAATCATAAAGTATCGATACTATTTGTAGAAAAAATCTACATAAATGATTTCTAAATTCAACACATTAATCTGTCAAAATAGTAAATAAATTAATATTAATCAATATAACAAAAAATATTTTAACCATATGGTCCTTTCGTACTAATATGGATTAACAATCTTAGGATAGAAACCGACCTGGCTCACGCCGGTCTGAACTCAGATCATGTAAGAATTTAAAGGTCGAACAGACCTAATCATTGGGCTCCTGCACCCAAAATTTTTCTTAATCCAACATCGAGGTCGCAATCTGCTTTGTCGATATGAGCTCTCAAAAACAATTACGCTGTTATCCCTAAGGTAACTTAATCTTATGATCATAAATTATGGATCAAAATAACAAACATAAATAAATGATATAATAATGAAGAGTTTATCTATTCTTCATGTCACCCCAACAAAACATCATCATTAAATATAGAAAGACAAACAAAAAACTATATAAAAGTAAAATGTCAAGCTCTATAGGGTCTTCTCGTCCTAAAGAAGAATTTAAGCCTTTTGACTCAAAAGTTAAATTCAAAAATTTATTAAGAGACAGTTGATTTCTCGTCAAGCCATTCATTCCAGCCACTAATTAAGAGACTAATGATTATGCTAGCTTTGCACGGTCAAAATACCGCGGCTCTTTAAAAATACGCTCAGTGAGCAGGCCAGACCTCAAAATATAAACAAGAGGACATGTTTTTGATAAACAGGAGGAAATCAATTTTGCCTAGTTCCTTATAATAAGTTCACAAGGTAAAAATTTCATACAAATAAATATACTAATTAAATCATTATTACAAAAATTTTAAAATTAAATTAATAATCTTAATAAAAAACCTAAAATATTTATAAAATCAAAATAAAAAATAATGAACTAAAACGTAATCTTAAAGATAGCTGGTTTAAAGCTTACTATTATATTTCTATAAAATAAATTATAGGTTATTAACTTCAAAGCTTATCCCTTAAAGAATAAATAAGTTAATATTTTTACTTAAAAAATTAAATAAAAACAAATAACTTTAAAAAATTAAATTTTTTCTTAAGAAACTAGATATCTTGGGAAACGATTAACATCTCATTTCTATAAATAATTTAATAATAATTATGATACATTAACTATAAATTATTTATAAATCAACCCAAATCGAGACAAGTTAAATAAATACTAAAATTTTGATAAACCCTGATACAAAAGGTACAATAAATAAAATCTACTTAAAAAAAATTTAAAATAATATTTCATAAAACACTTACAATACACCAATAAACTATAATTTAAAAAATCAATTCTATAAAATATACTAAGACAAAAATACAATAAAATTATTTATATTAAATAATTAAATAAACAAAAAATAAATATAATAAAATAAATAATCAAGATATCCTGATTTGCACAGAAAAATTTTCAGTGTAAATGAAACACTTTACTAATAAGTTATATCTTGAAACTCTTCCTAGATACACTTTCCAGTACATCTACTATGTTACGACTTATCTCATCTAAATTGAAGCTACTTTAAAATAAAATAGAATAATCAATAATGAGAGCGACGGGCGATGTGTACACATCTCAGAGCCAATATCAGTTAAATTAAATAAATTAAATTACTATCAAATCCACCTTCATTAACAGTATTTCACTATCAAATCCGTTATAAACAAAAATCTATTGTAACCCACCTCCTCTTAACTATAAGCTGCACCTTGACCTGAAATATTTTATAATTATAAATCTTGAGAATTATTACTCTAAAAAGATTCTCTGATAACGGAGATATACAAACAAATAAATTAAGTAGAGTAAATCGTGTATTATCAATCATGGGGTAGGTTCCTCTGAATGGAATGAGATACCGCCAAATTCTTTGGGTTTAAAGACCTTAACTAATAGTACCCTGGTAAATATAATTAACATTTAAAATAATAGGGTATCTAATCCTAGTTTATTATTTAAATTTCACAGATTCATAAAAAGGGCCACAAATAAATTTTAACATTTCACCTTACAAATTTATATTTCAACCCTAATAATATAAACAACTGTTTTAACCAATAATATTCACTTGTATCAATCGTATAACCGCGGCTGCTGGCACGAATTATGCCGATACTAAATCAATTGCTAAATCCAAAATCACTTGATAATTAAATCAAATTACTGCTAAAAGAACATTTAGTCTAACAAAACTTACATATAATACAAAGAAAAAGTGAATAAACAAGCAAGAATAAAACTTTTAAAAATAAAAAGTAAGAAAATTTTAAATCTATTAATTCAGGAAAAAATAAAAGATTCAAATATTTAAAGAAAAAAAAAGAAAAATCCCCAAACATTAACAAAAAAAAAAGAAACGCCCCTATGTATGACCACAACAACTTCTCTATTATATATAATTAAAGATTAATATGGAACATGTATAGCAATAAATGTATTATATTCTTTCTTATTTAATCTTTCTTTTCACTAATAAATAAATAAAGATTAAATAATATAATAAATATATTTTATATAATTATGTAATTTAATATAATTTGTTATTAATATGAATTCTTTTTTTTATATTAAGTTAACTTTCATATATATTAGTTAAATAATCTAATTATAGATAACTTACATAATTATATTATTATAATTAATATAATTATTTATATTAATTATAATATTTTATATTTAAATTAATAATTTTATTTATTATATCCAATTATAATAATATTAAATATTAAATTACATATTATTATATATATTATATTATAATAACCTATTTTAAGCTAAAAACATAAGTAGCTATAATCCTAGGTAAATAATTGCATTAAAATAATCAATTGATAATGGTAAGATGAACTTATAATACTTTAATTTCAATTAAATGTAATATATTAATATAAATTATTTATTATATATATATATAAAAAAATAAAATGAGCAGGATAAATTAATCCTAATTAAACAAAATAATACATAAAAGAATTTCAAAAAAAAACTTTCGATTTATATATTAAATAAATGAAGTGCCTGATTAAAGGGTTACCTTGATAGGGTAAATAAAGTAAATAAAATTACCTTCATTAAAATTACATAAGATAGAATTAAACTACCTCCTTTAGTATCAAAAACTAACGTGCATCATACACCTTAATGTAAAAAGGTAAGCTAAACAAGCTAATGGGTTCATACCCCATTTATAGAGGTATCAATCCTCTCCTTTTTAATGACCAACAACTCTACAAAACTTCTCTTCCTATCAACATTAATGATAGGAACGATCCTGTCCATTTCATCAAATTCCTGATTTGGGGTTTGAATAGGACTTGAGATCAACTTACTTTCATTTATTCCGCTCCTAACAAGAAATAAAAATATAATAATAAATGAATCATCAATTAAATATTTTATTGTCCAAGCAATAGCATCGACAATATTATTATTTTCAATTTTGCTGATTCAAATAAAATATCCCATGGGATGGGAAACAGAATTTATCCCATCAATAATAATTAGATCTAGACTATTATTAAAGATTGGAGCTGCACCTTTCCATTTCTGATTTCCAGAAGTTATAGGAGCATCAAGATGAAATAATTGTTTAACATTAATAACATGACAAAAAATCGCCCCAATAATGGTCTTATCTTATTGTATTCAATTAAGAACTTTTATTTGAACAATTATTATCTTAAGAATTATTATTGGGGCAATAGGAGGTTTAAATCAAACATCCTTACGACAACTTTTAGCATATTCATCAATCAGACATCTAGGTTGAATAATTAGATCATTAACATTCAGAGAAAACATCTGAGAACTATACTTCATTATTTACTCACTATTAAGATTAATTATAGTTTTATTATTTAAGCAAATAAATTTATTTTTCATAAATCAAATTTATTCAGCCAGAAATATAAAAACCGAAATTAAATTCATAATATTCTTATCTTTATTATCTTTAGGTGGACTACCACCATTCCTTGGATTCTTACCAAAATGAATTGTAATACAATCATTAATAGAAAACAATATAACAACTATTATAACTATTATAGTTGTATTAACTACAATTACACTCTACTACTATATACGTATTTGATTCTCAGCTCTAATTATATCATACACAGAAAATTCGTGATCTATAAAGATAAAGTCCCAAAAATCAAGAATCATTCTTCCTATAACAGTAATAATTTCAACAATAGGATTGATTTCAACATCAACCTTAATTTCATTATACTAAGGACTTAAGTTAATCAAACTAATAACCTTCAAAGTTATAATTAAAAGAATAATCTTTTAGGCCTTAGTAAAATTTTACACCTCTAGAATTGCAGTCTAGAATCATAATTGAATATAAGACCTAAATATGATAAGAGAGAAAACATCTCATAAGTAGATTTACAGTCTACCACCTAAAATTCAGCCATCTTACCGCAAAAATGATTATTCTCAACAAACCATAAGGACATTGGTACTTTATACTTCATATTTGGAGCATGAGCAGGAATAGTAGGAACATCAATAAGAATACTTATTCATGCTGAACTTGGCCAACCCGGATCTCTAATTGGGGATGACCAGATTTATAATGTTATTATTACAGCTCACGCATTCGTAATAATTTTCTTTATAGTAATACCTATTATAATTGGTGGATTTGGTAATTGACTTGTTCCACTAATAATTGGTGCACCAGATATAGCATTTCCACGAATAAATAATATAAGTTTTTGATTACTACCACCTTCACTAACCCTTCTTCTTACATCTTCTATAGTAGATAATGGTGCTGGTACAGGATGAACAGTTTACCCTCCTCTAGCAGGAGCTATTGCACACGGGGGTGCATCTGTAGATCTAGCTATTTTTTCACTGCACTTAGCAGGTGTATCATCTATTCTTGGTGCAGTGAATTTCATTACAACAGCAATTAATATACGATCAGAAAGTATAACTTTAGATCAAACACCTTTATTTGTATGATCTGTAGCTATTACAGCATTACTTCTCCTTCTTTCACTTCCAGTTTTAGCAGGAGCTATTACTATATTATTAACAGATCGAAATTTAAATACATCATTCTTTGACCCTGCAGGAGGGGGTGACCCAATTCTATATCAACATCTATTTTGATTCTTTGGACACCCAGAAGTTTATATTTTAATTCTACCGGGGTTCGGAATTATTTCACATATTGTATGTCAAGAAAGAGGAAAAATTGAATCATTTGGAACATTAGGTATAATTTATGCTATACTATCAATTGGACTAATAGGATTTATTGTATGAGCACATCATTTATTTACAGTAGGAATGGATGTTGACACACGAGCATATTTTACATCAGCAACAATAATTATTGCTGTACCTACAGGAATTAAGGTATTTAGATGATTAGCTACATTATATGGAACTAAATTCAAGTTCAATCCACCATTATTATGAGCTCTAGGATTTATTTTCCTATTTACAATTGGTGGATTAACAGGATTAGTATTAGCAAATTCATCACTTGATATTGTATTACATGATACATATTATGTAGTAGCCCACTTTCTTTATGTATTATCTATAGGAGCAGTATTTGCAATTATAGGAGGTGTCATTCAATGATATCCACTATTTACAGGATTAACTATAAATAATACATGATTAAAAATCCAATTTACAATTATATTCATTGGAGTAAATTTAACATTCTTTCCTCAACACTTCCTAGCATTAGCAGGAATACCTCGACGATACTCTGACTACCCAGACGCATATACATCATGAAACGTAGTATCAAGAATTGGGTCTACAATTTCTATTGTAGGAATCATTATATTCATTGTAATTATATGAGAAAGAATGATTACAAACCGAGCAATTATATTTAGAGCTAACATAAGAAGATCAACAGAATGACTACAAAATAACCCTCCTGCAGAACATAGTTACTCAGAATTACCATTAATCTCTAGATTCTAATATGGCAGATTAGTGCAGTAGATTTAAGCTCTACAAATAAAGGTTTGACCTTTTATTAGAAAATATTTATTAATGGCAACATGATCAAATTTATCTCTTCAAGATGGAGCTTCACCATTAATGGAGCAATTATCATTCTTTCATGATCATACTATGGTCGTATTATTATTAATTACAGTAATTGTAGGTTATGCCCTAAGTTATATATTATTTATTGCCTATACTAACCGTAATATACTTCATGGACATTTAATTGAAACAATCTGAACAGCTTTACCAGCAATTACATTAATTTTTATTGCCCTTCCATCATTACGACTATTATATTTACTTGATGATTCAGTAGATGCAATAATTACAATTAAAACCATTGGACGACAATGATATTGAAGATATGAATATTCAGACTTCATAGACGTAGAATTTGACACTTATATAACACCAGAACAAGACCTAGAAAATGATGGATTCCGACTACTAGATGTAGATAACCGAACAATCCTACCAATAAATACAGAAGTACGAGTATTAACAAGAGCATCAGATGTTCTACACTCATGAGCAGTTCCTGCATTAGGGGTTAAAATTGATGCAACGCCAGGTCGGTTAAATCAAGGAACATTCACAATAAATCGACCTGGATTATTCTTTGGACAATGCTCAGAAATCTGTGGAGCAAACCACAGATTTATACCAATTGTAATTGAAAGAACTTCAGTAAATTTATTTATTAAGTGATTATCTAAGATAATTTAAGGAGTTAGTTAAAATAAATAACATGAGAGTGTCAATCTAAAGTAACTAAAAAAAATTAGTACACCTTGAAATTCATCAGATGACTGAAAGTAAGTAATGGTCTCTTAAACCAAATAATAGTAAATTAACGACTACTTCTGATGGGGAAATTATATCCAAATCCCTCAAATATCCCCTCTTATATGATTCTCACTATTCATTATATTTTCAGCTACATTAATCTTGTTTAATCAAATAAACTTCTTCTCATTTAAACCTAACCTTATTAAAAGAGCAGAAAAAGGAACAATTGAAATAAAAAACTTAAATTGAAAATGATAACAAATCTATTCTCAACATTTGACCCATCAACTAACATCTTTAATTTATCATTAAATTGAACTAGAACATTTCTAGGACTATTATTAATCCCATCACTATTTTGACTTACACCATCACGAATTAACATTATCTGAAATAAACTAAATTTAACCTTACATAATGAATTTAAAACACTTCTTGGACCAAAATCATTTAATGGAACAACATTCATTTTCATCTCAATTTTTATTATAATATTATTTAACAATTTCATAGGATTATTCCCTTATATTTTTACTAGAACAAGACATTTAGCATTAACATTTGCAATTGCCCTACCTATATGGCTAAGATTTATATTATTTGGATGAATTAACCATACTAATCATATATTTACACACCTTGTACCACAAGGTACACCGCCTGCATTAATATCATTTATAGTACTAATTGAAACAATTAGTAATGTTATTCGACCAGGTACATTAGCAGTACGGTTGGCAGCAAATATAATTACAGGACACTTATTATTAACCTTATTAGGAAACACAGGACCATCTATAGCAATAAACTTAATCTCATTACTAATTATTGGACAAATACTTCTATTAATTCTAGAATCAGCAGTAGCAATAATTCAAGCCTATGTTTTCTCAATTCTAAGAACTCTATATTCTAGAGAAGTATATTAAACCTATGTTAACAACTCACTCAAACCACCCATTTGAGCATTCTTTAGAAGAAGATTAGCACCAACAATTGAACTAGGAATACTATGACCTCCAATAGGAATTCAACCCTTTAACCCTATACAAATTCCATTACTTAATACAGCTATTCTTTTAGCATCAGGAGTAACAGTAACATGAGCACATCATAGTTTAATGGAATCTAATCATACTCAAGCACTACAAGGATTATTCTTCACAGTGTTATTAGGACTATACTTTACAATACTTCAAGCATATGAATATTGAGAAGCACCTTTTACCATTGCAGATGCAGTTTATGGATCAACATTCTTTGTTGCAACAGGATTCCATGGTTTACACGTAATTATTGGAACAATCTTTTTATCAACATGTCTACTTCGACACTCAATAAATCAATTTTCACCCAGACATGACTTTGGATTTGAAGCAGCAGCATGATACTGACACTTCGTAGACGTAGTATGATTATTCTTATATATCTCTATTTATTGATGAGGTAGATAATTGTTTTTCTAGTATAAATAGTACATTTGACTTCCAATCAGAAAGCTTGATATAAATCAAGATAAACAATTCTAATTCTATCAACAAGAGGTTTCATTAGATTTATTATTCCAATAATTGTTATAATCCTGGCAACAACACTATCAAAAAAATTAATTAATGATCGAGAAAAAAGATCACCATTTGAATGTGGGTTTGATCCAAAAAGATCAGCACGAATACCATTCTCAATACGATTCTTCCTAATCGCAGTAATCTTTTTAATTTTTGATGTAGAAATTGCACTAATTCTACCAATTGTAATTATTTTTAAAACTTCAGACATTATAATCTGAACAGTATCAACAATATTTTTTATTCTAGTTCTATTAGGAGGACTATACCATGAATGAAACCAAGGAGCATTACAATGAGCAGAATAAAGGGTTGTAGTTAAATATAACATTTGGGTTGCATTCAAAAAGTATTGATATTATCAATCAACCTTAAATAGAATAAGAAGCGAAATATTGCAGTCAGTTTCGACCTGGAAGATTGGTATGTACTACCCTTATTCTTATTAATTGAAGCCAAAAAGAGGCGTATTACTGTTAATAATATAATTGAACTATAATAGTTCCAATTAAGGAAATGTAAAGCCAATATGAAAGCTGCTAACTTTTTATATTAGCGGTTAAACTCCGTTAACATTTCTAGAATTTATATAGTTTAAATAAAACATTACATTTTCACTGTAAAAATAATATATCTATATTTATAAATACTTAAAAGTAAAAATACTTCCTTAACATCTTCAGTGTCACGCTCTAATTATAAGCTATTTAAGTAAACGAAAAACAATATTACCAAAATAAATATTCAAAAAATAAAAGTTAAAAGATAAATCTTGAAATTAGAATCATATCAACCTTGAATATAACCAATTAAATAAATAAATAATCTATATAAACCTTGACCACCAAGTAATTCACCTCAACCATAATCAAATGACTTAGATGAATAATAACCTATTTTTAAAGGAATATATCTAATAAACTTAGTTGAAAGAAAAGGTATAAATCATATAGTACCAGCAAATCTAACAAAAGAAAGTATACTTAAAGAAAATAAATTATGAGAAAAATCAAAATTAGAAATAAGATAACCTAAATAAGCACCTAAAATAACAACTGTAATAGTTAAAAACTTTAAATAATAAGGTAAAGCAATCACATGAGGAATAGGAAAAATTAATCAAGATAAAAGACTACCACCAAAAACAGCAACAAACAATAGACCAATTATTCCAAATGAAATATAATAACCCTTATCATCAAAAGAAAATCTAGAATAAAAATTATTATCACCAGATATTGAATAATAAAACAAACGAAAAGAATAAGAAGCAGTTAAACCAGTAGAAAAAAAATAAAGAAAAAAAATTAAACAATTAATTCATCTTAAACAAACCATCTCAAGAATTAAATCCTTTGAATAAAATCCCGCTAAAAAAGGTATTCCACACAAAGATAAACTAGAAACATTAAAACAAACTGAAGTTAAAGGTATGAAATTAACAATTGATCCTATAAAACGAATATCCTGAGAATCCTTCAAATTATGAATTATTGAACCTGCACATATAAATAATAATGCCTTAAATAAAGCATGAGCCAATAAATGAAAAAATGCAAGCTTTGGATAACCTATAGCCAAAATTCTTATTATTAAACCAAGTTGTCTTAAAGTAGAAAGAGCAATAATCTTCTTTAAATCAAACTCAAAATTAGCGCCCAATCCAGCCATAAATATAGTTATACAACCAATTAAAAGTAAAAATCAACCACAATTATAAGTATCCAATATTGGTCTAAAACGAATTAATAAATAAACACCAGCAGTAACAAGAGTAGAAGAATGAACTAAAGCAGAAACAGGAGTAGGAGCTGCTATAGCAGCAGGAAGTCATGAAGAGAAAGGAATCTGAGCTCTCTTAGTTATAGCTGCTAAAACAATTAATATAGTAATGAGCTTTATTTCAAAAGAATTAGAAATAAAATCATAATAATAAATATAATTTCAACCACCAAAATTTAACATTCATGCAATAGAAATTAAAATAGCAACATCACCAATACGATTAGAAAGTGCAGTTAATATACCAGCACTATAAGATTTTACATTTTGATAATAAATAACTAAACAATAAGAAACTAAACCTAAACCATCTCAACCTAATAAAATTCTAATTAAATTAGGACTAATAATTAAAAAACCTATAGAAAGAATAAATATTAAAACAATAATAATAAAACGATTTATATTCTTTTCACCAGATATATAATCCTCTCTATAATAAATAACCAAAGAAGAAATATATATAACAAAAGATATAAAAATAAGAGATATTCAATCCAAAATTAAAGTTATAACAACTATAGAACCATTTAAATTGAAAAGCTCTCACTCAACAAAAACTCTATAATCAATTATTAAATAATAAATACCTAACATAAAAATTATAGTTCTCGAGATAAACAAAGAAAAAAAACTCAAAGAACAAATAGAAAATAAATTCACGGCCTAAGATGAAAAACTTCATATCATTGATTCCACAAAACAATATTTTTAATTAAAATACTTAAGCAAACTAAACAAAGAAATATTCATCCTTTAAACAGAGAATATTTAAAGGCAATCAATGTAAAAGTAAAAGATGATATTCACGAAAATAACCAAGAGAACAAGTATAAACACCAGAATAATAATTCCCATGCTGAGAATAAGAATATATATACAAAGTATAAACAGCTCTAAAAAAAGATAAAAAAATCAAAGCAAAGAATCTAAAAGAAGATCAAGATATAATTCTATTTAATAATCTAATTTCACCTACCAAATTTAAAGAAGGAGGAGCAGCCATATTTGATGATCTTAAAAGAAATCATCATAAAGCCATTCTTGGCATCAAATTAATTATACCCTTGTTAATTAATAATCTTCGTCTACCTAAACGTTCATAAATAATATTAGATAAACAAAATAAACCAGAAGAACATAAACCATGACCAACCATTAGAGAAAGAGAACCTACACAACCTCATCAATTCATAGTCATCAATCCACCAATAACCATTCTTATATGAGCAACAGAAGAATATGCAATTAAAGACTTTAAATCAACCTGATGAAAACAAATAAATCTTACAAAAACACCCCCAGATAAACCTAAAGACAATCAAAAATAATTAAACTTTAAACCCAAATAAGAAATAACCTTTATAACACGAAAAATACCATAACCACCTAACTTTAATAAAACACCAGCAAGAATTATTCTACCTGAAATAGGGGCCTCTACATGAGCCTTAGGAAGTCATAAATGAACCAAAAACATAGGTATCTCAACTAAAAAAGCCAAAATTATAAATACATAAAACATAAAATAATAAGAACCAAAATCAACCAATAAAGGAAAATATAAAGTATTAGAAAAATCATAAACCTTAAATAAAACTAATAATAAAGGTAATCTAGCAACCAAAGTATAAAAAATTAAATAAACACCAGCCTGCAAACGCTCAGGTTGATAACCCCAACCCAAAATTAAAAGTAAAGTAGGAACTAATCTAGCCTCAAAAAAAATATAAAAAGAAAGAAGACTTAATCTAGCAAATGAACAATAAAGCATAATTATTAAAATCAAAACCATAAAAACAAAAAAATTAGAATGATATGAACTTAAATAAACTGAACCTCAAGCAGTGATTATTAAAGAACAAATCCAAAAACTAAGTAAAATTAAACTAAAAGAAAAATAATCAATACCAAAATAATATCTAATTATATTCAAATCAGCATATGAATAAACACAAATTATAAAAACAAAACCCGACAGAAACATTAAAGAATGAACCAACCATCAACAATTATTTAATAAACAAAGAGGGATCAAAAAAATAGTTATAAATAAATACTTTAACATAAAGATAAACCAAAAGAATTAAAAAAATCATTACCATGAGAACGAATTATTGAAACTAAAATAGAAAGACCTAAAGCACCCTCACAAACAGAAAAAACTAAAAAAATAACAGGAAAAAAATAATCATAATCAAACTCAATAAGAAAAACAATAACTAACATAAATAAAGAAAGAACAATATATTCTAATCTCAAAAGAACCATTAATAAATGTTTACGTTTAGAAGAAAAAATATAAACACCAGCAAAATAAATCAATAAAGAAGTAAAAATAGAGAATATAAACATTAGTTTTAATAGTTTAAAAAAAACGCCGGTCTTGTAAACCGGAAATAAGTCCAGCCCCCACTTTTAAAACTTCAGAGGTGGAAAAGCTTCCATCATCGGTCCCCAAAACCGGTATTTTAAATAAACTAACCCCTGAAATGATCAAAATAATAATTATATCATTATCAAATGTAATAAATATTAATTTTATTAAATTAAGACACCCAATATCAATAATGCTTTTTATTATCCTTCAAACCTTCCTAGTTGGATTAATAACAGGAACAATAATAGAAAGATATTGATTATCATATATTTTATTTTTAACATTTCTTGGTGGTATACTAGTATTAATTATTTACATTACAAGAATTGCATCAAACGAAATATTTCAGCCTAAATCAATCACTATAATTATTACATTAATAATGTGAGTATTTATCATATTAATATTAATTATTCTAGATATATCTATATTTATAGACTTGTTCAAAAACACCGAAACTATAAATATTGATAATTCAATCAATTATCAAGAAATAACAATATCTTTAGAAAAATTATATAATAGACCAACATTCATTATTACAATAATAATAATAATTTATTTATTTTTAGCACTACTAGCAGTTGTTAAAATCACCAATATTAATCAGGGACCTATTCGTAAAATAAGATAATTACTAATGAATAAACCCTTACGATTAAGACATCCTTTAATTAAAATTATTAATAACTCTTTAATTGACTTACCTGCCCCAACAAATATTTCATTTTGATGAAATTTTGGATCCCTATTAGGGTTATGTTTGGTAATTCAAATCGTAACTGGACTATTTTTAGCTATACATTATACATCAAATATTGAAATAGCATTCAGTAGTGTAGTACACATCTGCCGAGACGTAAATAATGGTTGAATTATCCGAACCTTACACGCAAGTGGAGCATCTATATTTTTTATTTGTATTTACTTACATGTAGGACGGGGAATTTACTATGGATCTTATATATATATACATACCTGAATAATTGGTACAGTGATTTTATTTTTAGTTATAGCAACTGCATTTATAGGATATGTCTTACCCTGAAGCCAAATATCTTTTTGAGGTGCAACAGTAATTACTAATTTATTATCAGCAATCCCATACTTAGGAACAGATTTAGTCCAATGAGTATGAGGAGGATTCGCTGTTGATAATGCAACATTAAATCGATTCTTCACATTCTATTTTGTATTACCATTTATTATTGCTGCTATAGCAGCAATTCATTTATTTTTTCTTCACCAAACAGGATCTAATAATCCTCTTGGACTAAATGGAGATATTGAAAAAATTCCATTCCATCCATACTTTACCTTTAAGGATTCTATTACATTTGTAATAATAACATCATTATTAATTATACTATGTTTAATTAATCCTTACCTATTAGGAGATCCAGATAACTTTGTACCTGCCAACCCATTAGTAACACCAGTTCACATTCAACCAGAATGATATTTCCTATTTGCATATGCAATTCTACGATCTATCCCTAATAAGTTAGGAGGTGTTATTGCATTATTTTTATCAATTAGAATCTTAATAATTTTACCATTTTATAATAAAACACCATTCCGAGGCATTCAATTTTACCCTATTAATCAAATTTTATTCTGAATTATAGTAGTTGTTGTATGCTTACTAACGTGAATTGGTAAACGACCTGTTGAAGAACCTTATATTATAACAGGTCAAATCTTAACAATTATTTACTTCACATATTTCTTAATTAATGTCCATGTCACAAACGCATGAGATAAATTAATTAAGGAATAAAGTTAATTAGCTTAGGAAAAGCATATGTTTTGAAAACATAAAATTAGAAGTTTAACTCTTCTATTAACTTTTCTCAAAAAATTTCACTAAACAAATGAGATAAATAAAATCTTTAAACCAACAAAGAAAATAAAAAAATTCAAAGATAAAGGTAAAAAACTTTTTCAAGCTAAGTACATTAATTTATCATAACGGAACCGTGGTAATGTTCCACGAACCCAAATAAAACCAAAAGATATAATAGCAAGCTTAATAAAAAATATAAAAGAATAAAAATCACCGCCCAAAAAAATTAAAGCCAATAACATTCTTATGAAGACAATTCTAGTATATTCAGCTAAAAAAATTAAAGTAAAACCACCCGCACCATACTCAATATTAAATCCTGAAACTAACTCAGATTGCCCTTCAGCAAAATCAAAAGGAGTACGATTAGTTTCAGCTAAGCAAGAAGCAAAACAAGCTAAAGCTAAAGGAAAAGAAATAATAATAAATCAACAATAAAGCTGATAGTTTATAAAATCAAACATATTAAAACTACCAATTAAAATAATTAAAGACAATAAAATTAAAGCTAAACTAACTTCATAAGAAATTGTTTGAGCAACAGAACGAAGAGAACCTAATAATGAATAATTTGAATTTGAAGATCAACCAGCAATTATAACAGTATAAACACCTAATCTAGTACAACATAAAAAAATAAAAATCCATAAGAAAAAGAACACATATAAGTTAAATAAGGAAAAATTACTCAAACGGCTAAAGAAATCATTAAATTAAAAACAGGGGAAAAATAATAAAGTAGGTAATTAGATATAATAGGAATTGGCTGCTCCTTACAAATTAACTTAATAGCATCTCTAAATGGCTGAGGAATTCCAACAAAACCTACCTTATTTGGACCCTTTCGAATCTGAATATAACCTAAAACCTTACGCTCTAATAAAGTTAAAAAGGCAACACTAATTAAAACACAAATAACCAATAAAAGAAAATTCAAAATAAATATAAATAAATCATAAAGTATCAATACTATTTGTAGAAAAAATCTACATAAATGAATTCTAAATTCAACACATTAATCGGTCAAAATAGTAAATAAATTAATATTAATCAATATAACAAAAAATATTTTAACCATATGGTCCTTTCGTACTAATATGGATTAACAATCTTAGGATAGAAACCGACCTGGCTCACGCCGGTCTGAACTCAGATCATGTAAGAATTTAAAGGTCGAACAGACCTAATCATTGGGCTCCTGCACCCAAAATTTTTCTTAATCCAACATCGAGGTCGCAATCTGCTTTGTCGATATGAGCTCTCAAAAACAATTACGCTGTTATCCCTAAGGTAACTTAATCTTATGATCATAAATTACGGATCAAAATAACAAACATAAATAAATGATATAATAATGAAGAGTTTATCTATTCTTCATGTCACCCCAACAAAACATCATCATTAAATATAGAAAGACAAACAAAAAACTATATAAAAGTAAAATGTCAAGCTCTATAGGGTCTTCTCGTCCTAAAGAAGAATTTAAGCCTTTTGACTCAAAAGTTAAATTCAAAAATTTATTAAGAGACAGTTGATTTCTCGTCAAGCCATTCATTCCAGCCACTAATTAAGAGACTAATGATTATGCTACCTTTGCACGGTCAAAATACCGCGGCTCTTTAAAAATACGCTCAGTGAGCAGGCCAGACCTCAAAATATAAACAAGAGGACATGTTTTTGATAAACAGGCGGAAATCAATTTTGCCTAGTTCCTTATAATAAGTTCACAAGGTAAAAATTTCATACAAATAAATATACTAATTCTATCATTATTACAAAAATTTTAAAATTAAATTAATAATCTTAATAAAAAACCTAAAATATTTATAAAATCAAAAAAAAATAATGAACTAAAACGTAATCTTAAAGATAGCTGGTTTAAAGCTTACTATTATATATTTCTATAAAATAAATTATAGGTTATTAACTTCAAAGCTTATCCCTTAAAGAATAAATAAGTTAATATTTTTACTTAAAAAATTAAATAAAAACAAATAACTTTAAAAAATTAAATTTTTTCTTAAGAAACTAGATATCTTGGGAAACGATTAACATCTCATTTCTATAAATAATTTAATAATAATTATGATACATTAACTATAAATTATTTCTAAATCAACCCAAATCGAGACAAGTAAAATAAATACTAAAATTTTGATAAACCCTGATACAAAAGGTACAATAAATAAAATCTACTTAAAAAAATTTAAAATAATATTTCATAAAACACTTACATTACCAATAAACTATAATTTAAAAAATCAATTCTATAAAATATACTAAGACAAAAATACAATAAAATTATTTATATTAAATAATTAAATAAACAAAAAATAAATATAATAAAATAAATAATCAAGATATCCTGATTTGCACAGAAAAATTTTCAGTGTAAATGAAACACTTTACTAATAAGTTATATCTTGAAACTCTTCCTAGATACACTTTCCAGTACATCTACTATGTTACGACTTATCTCATCTAAATTGAAGCTACTTTAAAATAAAATAGAATAATCAATAATGAGAGTGACGGGTGATGTGTACACATCTCAGAGCCAATATCAGTTAAATTAAATAAATTAAATTACTATCAAATCCACCTTCATTAACAGTATTTCACTATCAAATCCGTTATAAACAAAAATCTATTGTAACCCACCTCCTCTTAACTATAAGCTGCACCTTGACCTGAAATATTTTATAATTATAAATCTTGAGAATTATAACTCTAAAAAGATTCTCTGATAACGGAGATATACAATCAAATAAATTAAGTAGAGTAAATCATGTATTATCAATCATGGGGTAGGTTCCTCTGAATGGAATGAGATACCGCCAAATTCTTTGGGTTTAAAGACCTTAACTAATAGTACCCTGGTAAATATAATTAACATTTAAAATAATAGGGTATCTAATCCTAGTTTATTATTTAAATTTCACAGATTCATAAAAAGGGCCACAAATAAATTTTAATATTTCACCTTACAAATTTATATTTCAACCCTAATAATATAAACAACTGTTTTAACCAATAATATTCACTTGTATCAATCGTATAACCGCGGCTGCTGGCACGAATTATGCCGATACTAAATCAATTGCTAAATCCAAAATCACTTGATAATTAAATCAAATTACTGCAAAAAGAACATTTAGTCTAACAAAACTTACATATAATACAAAGAAAAAGTGAATAAACAAGCAAGAATAAAACTTTTAAAAATAAAAAATAAGAAAATTTTAAATCTATTAATTCAGGAAAAAATAAAAGATTCAAATATTTAAAGAAAAAAAAAGAAAAAAACCACAAACATTAACAAAAAAAAAGAAACGCCCCTATGTATGACCACAACAACTTCTCTATTATATATAATTAAAGATTAATATGGAACATGTATAGCAATAAATGTATTATATTCTTTCTTATTTAATCTTTCTTTTCACTAATAAATAAAGAAAGATTAAATAATATAATAAATATATTTTATACAATTATGTAATTTAATATAATATGTTATTAATATTAATTCTTTTTTTATATTAAGTTAACTTTCATATATATTAGTTAAATAATCTAATTATAGATAATTTACATAATTATATTATTATAATTAATATAACTATTTATATTAATTATAATATTTTATATTTAAATTAATAATTTTATTTATTATATCCAATTATAATAATATTAAATATTAAATTACATATTATTATATATATTATATTATAATAACCTATTTTAAGCTAAAAACATAAGTAGCTATTATCCTAGGTAAATAATTGCATTAAAATAATCAATTGATAATGGTAAGATTAACTTATAATACTTTAATTTCAATTAAATGTAATATATTAATATAAATTATTTATTATATATATATATATATATAAAAATAAAATGAGCAGGATAAATTAATCCTAATTAAACGAAATAATACATAAAAGAATTTCAAAAAAAAACTTTCGATTTATATATTAAATAAATGAAGTGCCTGATTAAAGGGTTTCCTTGATAGGGTAAATAAAGTAAATAAAATTACCTTCATTAAAATTACATAAGATAGAATTAAACTACCTCCTTTAGTATCAAAAACTAACGTGCATCATACACCTTAATGTAAAAAGGTAAGCTAAACAAGCTAATGGGTTCATACCCCATTTATAGAGGTATCAATCCTCTCCTTTTTAATGACCAACAACTCTACAAAACTTCTCTTCCTATCAACATTAATGATAGGAACGATCCTGTCCATTTCATCAAATTCCTGATTTGGGGTTTGAATAGGACCTGAGATCAACTTACTTTCATTTATTCCGCTCCTAACAAGAAATAAAAATATAATAATAAATGAATCATCAATTAAATATTTCATTGTCCAAGCAATAGCATCGACAATATTATTATTTTCAATTTTGCTGATTCAAATAAAATATCCCATGGGATGGGAAACAGAATTTATCCCATCAATAATAATTAGATCTAGACTATTATTAAAGATTGGAGCTGCACCTTTCCATTTCTGATTTCCAGAAGTTATAGGAGCATCAAGATGAAATAATTGTTTAACATTAATAACATGACAAAAAATCGCCCCAATAATGGTCTTATCTTATTGTATTCAATTAAGAACTTTTATTTGAACAATTATTATCTTAAGAATTATTATTGGGGCAATAGGAGGTTTAAATCAAACATCCTTACGACAACTTTTAGCATATTCATCAATCAGACATCTAGGTTGAATAATTAGATAATTAACAGTCAGAGAAAACATCTGAGAACTATACTTCATTATTTACTCACTATTAAGATTAATTATAGTTTTATTATTTAAGCAAATAAATTTATTTTTCATAAATCAAATTTATTCAGCCAGAAATATAAAAGCCGAAATTAAATTCATAATATTCTTATCTTTATTATCTTTAGGTGGACTACCACCATTCCTTGGATTCTTACCAAAATGAATTGTAATACAATCATTAATAGAAAACAATATAACAACTATTATAACTATTATAGTTGTATTAACTACAATTACACTCTACTACTATATACGTATTAGATTCTCAGCTCTAATTATATCATACACAGAAAATTCGTGATCTATAAAGATAAAGTCCCAAAAATCAAGAATCATTCTTCCTATAACAGTAATAATTTCAACAATAGGATTGATTTCAACATCAACCTTAATTTCATTATACTAAGGACTTTAGACGTAGAATTTGACACTTATATAACACCAGAACAAGACCTAGAAAATGATGGATTCCGACTACTAGATGTAGATAACCGAACAATCCTACCAATAAATACAGAAGTACGAGTATTAACAAGAGCATCAGATGTTCTACACTCATGAGCAATTCCTGCATTAGGGGTTAAAATTGATGCAACGCCAGGTCGGTTAAATCAAGGAACATTCACAATAAATCGACCTGGATTATTCTTTGGACAATGCTCAGAAATCTGTGGAGCAAACCACAGATTTATACCAATTGTAATTGAAAGAACTTCAGTAAATTTATTTATTAAGTGATTATCTAAGATAATTTAAGGAGTTAGTTAAAATAAATAACATTAGAGTGTCAATCTAAAGTAACTAAAAAAAATTAGTACACCTTGAAATTCATCAGATGACTGAAAGTAAGTAATGGTCTCCTAAACCAAATAATAGTAAATTAACGACTACTTCTGATGGGGAAATTATATCCAAATCCCTCAAATATCCCCTCTTATATGATTCTCACTATTCATTATATTTTCAGCTACATTAATCTTGTTTAATCAAATAAACTTCTTCTCATTTAAACCTAACCTTATTAAAAGAGCAGAAAAAGGAACAATTGAAATAAAAAACTTAAATTGAAAATGATAACAAATCTATTCTCAACATTTGACCCATCAACTAACATCTTTAATTTATCATTAAATTGAACTAGAACATTTCTAGGACTATTATTAATCCCATCACTATTTTGACTTACACCATCACGAATTAACATTATCTGAAATAAACTAAATTTAACCTTACATAATGAATTTAAAACACTTCTTGGACCAAAATCATTTAATCGAACAACATTCATTTTCATCTCAATTTTTATTATAATATTATTTAACAATTTCATAGGATTATTCCCTTATATTTTTACTAGAACAAGACATTTAGCATTAACATTTGCAATTGCCCTACCTATATGGATAAGATTTATATTATTTGGATGAATTAACCATACTAATCATATATTTACACACCTTGTACCACAAGGTACACCGCCTGCATTAATATCATTTATAGTACTAATTGAAAGAATTAGTAATGTTATTCGACCAGGTACATTAGCAGTACGGTTGGCAGCAAATATAATTGCAGGACACTTATTATTAACCTTATTAGGAAACACAGGACCATCTATAGCAATAAACTTAATCTCATTACTAATTATTGGACAAATACTTCTATTAATTCTAGAATCAGCAGTAGCAATAATTCAAGCCTATGTTTTCTCAATTCTAAGAACTCTATATTCTAGAGAAGTATATTAAACCTATGTTAACAACTCACTCAAACCACCCATTCCACTTAGTAGACTATAGACCTTGACCATTAACAGGAGCAATTGGAGCAATAGTCCTAGTATCAGGACTAGCAAAATGATTCCACCTATTTAATATTAACTTATTCATAATTGGATTTGGAATTACCCTACTAACTATAATTCAATGATGACGAGATGTAGTACGAGAAGGAACATATCAAGGATTACATACAGGATTTGTATCAATTGGATTACGATGAGGAATAATTTTATTTATTGCATCAGAGGTATTATTTTTCGTTTCTTTTTTTTGAGCATTCTTTAGAAGAAGATTAGCACCAACAATTGAACTAGGAATACTATGACCTCCAATAGGAATTCAACCCTTTAACCCTATACAAATTCCATTACTTAATACAGCTATTCTTTTAGCATCAGGAGTAACAGTAACATGAGCACATCATAGTTTAATGGAATCTAATCATACTCAAGCACTACAAGGATTATTCTTCACAGTGTTATTAGGACTATACTTTACAATACTTCAAGCATATGAATATTGAGAAGCACCTTTTACCATTGCAGATGCAGTTTATGGATCAACATTCTTTGTTGCAACAGGATTCCATGGTTTACACGTAATTATTGGAACAATCTTTTTATCAACATGTCTACTTCGACACTCAATAAATCAATTTTCACCAAGACATCACTTTGGATTTGAAGCAGCAGCATGATACTGACACTTCGTAGACGTAGTATGATTATTCTTATATATCTCTATTTATTGATGAGGTAGATAATTGTTTTTCTAGTATAAATAGTACATTTGACTTCCAATCAGAAAGCTTGATATAAATCAAGAAAAACAATTCTAATTCTATCAACAAGAGTTTTCATTAGATTTATTATTCCAATAATTGTTATAATCCTGGCAACAACACTATCAAAAAAATTAATTAATGATCGAGAAAAAAGATCACCATTTGAATGTGGGTTTGATCCAAAAAGATCAGCACGAATACCATTCTCAATACGATTCTTCCTAATCGCAGTAATCTTTTTAATGTTTGATGTAGAAATTGCACTAATTCTACCAATTGTAATTATTTTTAAAACTTCAGACATTATAATCTGAACAGTATCAACAATATTTTTTATTCTAGTTCTATTAGGAGGACTATACCATGAATGAAACCAAGGAGCATTACAATGAGCAGAATAAAGGGTTGTAGTTAAATATAACATTTGGGTTGCATTCAAAAAGTATTGATATTATCAATCAACCTTAAATAGAATAAGAAGCGAAATATTGCAGTCAGTTTCGACGTGGAAGATTGGTATGTACTACCCTTATTCTTATTAATTGAAGCCAAAAAGAGGCGTATTACTGTTAATAATATAATTGAACTATAATAGTTCCAATTAAGGAAATGTAAAGCCAATATGAAAGCTGCTAACTTTTTATATTAGCGGTTAAACTCCGTTAACATTTCTAAAATTTATATAGTTTATATAAAACATTACATTTTCACTGTAAAAATAATATATCTATATTTATAAATACTTAAAAGTAAAAATACTTCCTTAACATCTTCAGTGTCACGCTCTAATTATAAGCTATTTAAGTAAACGAAAAACAATATTACCAAAATAAATATTCAAAAAATAAAAGTTAAAAGATAAATCTTGAAATTAGAATCATATCAACTTTGAATATAACCAATTAAATAAATAAATTATCTATATAAACCTTGACCACCAAGTAATTCACCTCAACCATAATCAAATGACTTAGATGAATAATAACCTATTTTTAAAGGAATATATCTAATAAACTTAGTTGAAAGAAAAGGTATAAATCATATAGAACCAGCAAATCTAACAAAAGAAAGTATACTTAAAGAAAATAAATTATGAGAAAAATCAAAATTAGAAATAAGATAACCTAAATAAGCACCTAAAATAACAACTGTAATAGTTAAAAACTTTAAATAATAAGGTAAAGCAATCACATAAGGAATAGGAAAAATTAATCAAGATAAAAGACTACCACCAAAAACAGCAACAAACAATAGACCAATTATTCCAAATGAAAAATAATAACCCTTATCATCAAAAGAAAATCTAGAATAAAAATTGTTATCACCAGATATTGAATAATAAAACAAACGAAAAGAATAAGAAGCAGTTAAACCAGTAGAAAAAAAAATAAAGAAAAAAAATTAAACAATTAATTCATCTTAAACAAACCATCTCAAGAATTAAATCCTTTGAATAAAATCCCGCTAAAAAAGGTATTCCACACAAAGATAAACTAGAAACATTAAAACAAACTGAAGTTAAAGGTATGAAATTAACAATTGATCCTATAAAACGAATATCCTGAGAATCCTTCAAATTATGAATTATTGAACCTGCACATATAAATAATAATGCCTTAAATAAAGCATGAGCCAATAAATGAAAAAATGCAAGCTTTGGATAACCTATAGCCAAAATTCTTATTATTAAACCAAGTTGTCTTAAAGTAGAAAGAGCAATAATCTTCTTTAAATCAAACTCAAAATTAGCGCCCAATCCAGCCATAAATATAGTTATACAACCAATTAAAAGTAAAAATCAACCACAATTATAAGTATCCAATATTGGTCTAAAACGAATTAATAAATAAACACCAGCAGTAACAAGAGTAGAAGAATGAACTAAAGCAGAAACAGGAGTAGGAGCTGCTATAGCAACAGGAAGTCATGAAGAGAAAGGAATCTGAGCTCTCTTAGTTATAGCTGCTAAAACAATTAATATAGTAATGAGCTTTATTTCAAAAGAATTAGAAATAAAATCATAATAATAAATATAATTTCAACCACCAAAATTTAACATTCATGCAATAGAAATTAAAATAGCAACATCACCAATACGATTAGAAAGTGCAGTTAATATACCAGCACTATAAGATTTTACATTTTGATAATAAATAACTAAACAATAAGAAACTAAACCTAAACCATCTCAACCTAATAAAATTCTAATTAAGTTAGGACTAATAATTAAAAAACCTATAGAAAGAATAAATATTAAAACAATAATAATAAAACGATTTATATTCTTTTCACCAGATATATAATCCTCTCTATAATAAATAACCAAAGAAGAAATATATATAACAAAAGATATAAAAATAAGAGATATTCAATCCAAAATTAAAGTTATAACAACTATAGAACCATTTAAATTGAAAAGCTCTCACTCAACAAAAACTCTATAATCAATTATTAAATAATAAATACCTAAAATAAAAATTATAGTTCTCGAAATAAACAAAGAAAAAAAACTCAAAGAACAAATAGAAAATAAATTCACGGCCTAAGATGAAAAACTTCATATCATTGATTCCACAAAACAATATTTTTAATTAAAATACTTAAGCAAACTAAACAAAGAAATATTCATCCTTTAAACAGAGAATATTTAAAGGCAATCAATGTAAAAGTAAAAGATGATATTCACGAAAATAACCAAGAGAACAAGTATAAACACCAGAATAATAATTCCCATGCTGAGAATAAGAATATATATACAAAGTATAAACAGCTCTAAAAAAAGATAAAAAAATCAAAGCAAAGAATCTAAAAGAAGATCAAGATATAATTCTATTTAATAATCTAATTTCACCTACCAAATTTAAAGAAGGAGGAGCAGCCATATTTGATGATCTTAAAAGAAATCATCATAAAGCCATTCTTGGCATCAAATTAATTATACCCTTGTTAATTAATAATCTTCGTCTACCTAAACGTTCATAAATAATATTAGATAAACAAAATAAACCAGAAGAACATAAACCATGACCAACCATTAGAGAAAGAGAACCTACACAACCTCATCAATTCATAGTCATCAATCCACCAATAACCATTCTTATATGAGCAACAGAAGAATATGCAATTAAAGACTTTAAATCAACCTGACGAAAACAAATAAATCTTACAATAACACCCCCAGATAAACCTAAAGACAATCAAAAATAATTAAACTTTAAACCCAAATAAGAATTAACCTTTATAACACGAAAAATACCATAACCACCTAACTTTAATAAAACACCAGCAAGAATTATTCTACCTGAAATAGGGGCCTCTACATGAGCCTTAGGAAGTCATAAATGAACCAAAAACATAGGTATCTTAACTAAAAAAGCCAAAATTATAAATACATAAAACATAAAATAATAAGAACCAAAATCAACCAATAAAGGAAAATATAAAGTATTAGAAAAATCATAAACCTTAAATAAAACTAATAATAAAGGTAATCTAGCAACCAAAGTATAAAAAATTAAATAAACACCAGCCTGCAAACGCTCAGGTTGATAACCCCAACCCAAAATTAAAAGTAAAGTAGGAACTAATCTAGCCTCAAAAAAAATATAAAAAGAAAGAAGACTTAATCTAGCAAATGAACAATAAAGCATAATTATTAAAATCAAAACCATAAAAACAAAAAAATTAGAATGATATGAACTTAAATAAACTGAACCTCTAGCAGTGATTATTAAAGAACAAATCCAAAAACTAAGTAAAATTAAACTAAAAGAAAAATAATCAATACCAAAATAATATCTAATTATATTCAAATCAGCATATGAATAAACACAAATTATAAAAACAAAACCCGACAGAAACATTAAAGAATCAACCAACCATCAACAATTATGTAATAAACAAAGAGGGATCAAAAAATATTTATAAATAAATACTTTAACATAAAGATAAACCAAAAGAATTAAAAAAATCAATACCATGAGAACGAATTATTGAAACTAAAATAGAAAGACCTAAAGCACCCTCACAAACAGAAAAAACTAAAAAAATAACAGGAAAAAAATAATCATAATCAAACTCAATAAGAAAAACAATAACTAACATAAATAAAGAAAGAACAATATATTCTAATCTCAAAAGAACCATTAATAAATGTTTACGTTTAGAAGAAAAAACATAAACACCAGCAAAATAAATCAATAAAGAAGTAAAAATAGAGAATATAAACATTAGTTTTAATAGTTTAAAAAAAACGCCGGTCTTGTAAACCGGAAATAAGTCCAGCCCCCACTTTTAAAACTTCAGAGGTGGAAAAGCTTCCATCATCGGTCCCCAAGACCGGTATTTTAAATAAACTAACCCCTGAAATGATCAAAATAATAATTATATCATTATCAAATGTAATAAATATTAATTTTATTAAATTAAGACACCCAATATCAATAATGCTTTTTATTATCCTTCAAACCTTCCTAGTTGGATTAATAACAGGAACAATAATAGAAAGATATTGATTATCATATATTTTATTTTTAACATTTCTTGGTGGTATGCTAGTATTATTTATTTACATTACAAGAGTTGCATCAAACGAAATATTTCAGCCTAAATCAATCACTATAATTATTACATTAATAATGTGAGTATTTATCATATTAATATTAATTATTCTAGATATATCTATATTTATAGACTTTTTCAAAAACACCGAAACTATAAATATTAATAACTCAATCAATTATCAAGAAATAACAATATTTTTAGAAAAATTATATAATAGACCAACATTCATTATTACAATAATAATAATAATTTATTTATTTTTAGCACTACTAGCAGTTGTTAAAATCACCAATATTAATCAGGGACCTATTCGTAAAATAAGATAATTACTAATGAATAAACCCTTACGATTAAGACATCCTTTAATTAAAATTATTAATAACTCTTTAATTGACTTACCTGCCCCAACAAATATTTCATTTTGATGAAATTTTGGATCCCTATTAGGGTTATGTTTGGTAATTCAAATCGTAACTGGACTATTTTTAGCTATACATTATACATCAAATATTGAAATAGCATTCAGTAGTGTAGTACACATCTGCCGAGACGTAAATAATGGTTGAATTATCCGAACCTTACACGCAAATGGAGCATCTATATTTTTTATTTGTATTTACTTACATGTAGGACGGGGAATTTACTATGGATCTTATATATATATACATACCTGAATAATTGGTACAGTGATTTTATTTTTAGTTATAGCAACTGCATTTATAGGATATGCCTTACCCTGAGGCCAAATATCTTTTTGAGGTGCAACAGTAATTACTAATTTATTATCAGCAATCCCATACTTAGGAACAGATTTAGTCCAATGAGTATGAGGAGGATTCGCTGTTGATAATGCAACATTAAATCGATTCTTCACATTCCATTTTGTATTACCATTTATTATTGCTGCTATAGCAGCAATTCATTTATTTTTTCTTCACCAAACAGGATCTAATAATCCTCTTGGACTAAATGGAGATATTGAAGAAATTCCATTCCATCCATACTTTACCTTTAAGGATTCTATTACATTTGTAATAATAACATCATTATTAATTATACTATGTTTAATTAATCCTTACCTATTAGGAGATCCAGATAACTTTGTACCTGCCAACCCATTAGTAACTCCAGTTCACATTCAACCAGAATGATATTTCCTATTTGCATATGCAATTCTACGATCTATCCCTAATAAGTTAGGAGGTGTTATTGCATTATTTTTATCAATTAGAAACTTAATAATTTTACCATTTTATAATAAAACACCATTCAGAGGCATTCAATTTTACCCTATTAATCAAATTTTATTCTGAATTATAGTAGTTGTTGTATGCTTACTAACGTGAATTGGTAAACGACCTGTTGAAGAACCTTATATTATAACAGGTCAAATCTTAACAATTATTTACTTCACATATTTCTTAATTAATGTCCATGTCGCAAACGCATGAGATAAATTAATTAAGGAATAAAGTTAATTAGCTTAGGAAAAGCATATGTTTTGAAAACATAAAATTAGAAGTTTAACTCTTCTATTAACTTTTCTCAAAAAATTTCACTAAACAAATGAGATAAATAAAATCTTTAAACCAACAAAGAAAATAAAAAATTCAAAGATAAAGGTAAAAAACTTTTTCAAGCTAAGTACATTAATTTATCATAACGGAACCGTGGTAATGTTCCACGAACCCAAATAAAACCAAAAGATATAATAGCAAGCTTAATAAAAAATATAAAAGAATAAAAATCACCGCCCAAAAAAATTAAAGCCAATAACATTCTTATGAAGACAATTCTAGTATATTCAGCTAAAAAAATTAAAGTAAAACCACCCGCACCATACTCAATATTAAATCCTGAAACTAACTCAGATTGCCCTTCAGCAAAATCAAAAGGAGTACGATTAGTTTCAGCTAAGCAAGAAGCAAAACAAGCTAAAGCCAAAGGAAAAGAAATAATAATAAGTCAACAATAAAGCTGATAGTTTATAAAATCAAACATATTAAAACTACCAATTAAAATAATTAAAGACAATAAAATTAAAACTAAACTAACTTCATAAGAAATTGTTTGAGCAACAGAACGAAGAGAACCTAATAATGAATAATTTGAATTAGAAGATCAACCAGCAATTATAACACTATAAACACCTATTCTAGTACAACATAAAAAAAATAAAAATCCATAAGAAAAAGAACACATATAAGTTAAATAAGGAAAAATTACTCAAACGGCTAAAGAAATCATTAAATTAAAAACAGGGGAAAAATAATAAAGTAGGTAATTAGATATAATAGGAATTGGCTGCTCCTTCAAATTAACTTAATAGCGTCTCTAAATGGCTGAGGAATTCCAACAAAACCTACCTTATTTGGACCCTTTCGAATCTGAATATAACCTAAAACCTTACGCTCTAATAAAGTTAAAAAGGCAACACTAATTAAAACACAAAAAACCAATAAAAGAAAATTCAAAATAAATATAAATAAATCATAAAGTATCAATACTATTTGTAGAAAAAATCTACATAAATGAATTCTAAATTCATCACATTAATCTGTCAAAATAGTAAATAAATTAATATTAATCAATATAACAAAAAATATTTTAACCATATGGTCCTTTCGTACTAATATGGATTAACAATCTTAGGATAGAAACCGACCTGGCTCACGCCGGTCTGAACTCAGATCATGTAAGAATTTAAAGGTCGAACAGACCTAATCATTGGGCTCCTGCACCCAAAATTTTTCTTAATCCAACATCGAGGTCGCAATCTGCTTTGTCGATATGAGCTCTCAAAAACAATTACACTGTTATCCCTAAGGTAACTTAATCTTATGATCATAAATTATGGATCAAAATAACAAACATAAATAAATGATATAATAATGAAGAGTTTATCTATTCTTCATGTCACCCCAACAAAACATCATCATTAAATATAGAAAGACAAACAAAAAACTATATAAAAGTAAAATGTCAAGCTCTATAGGGTCTTCTCGTCCTAAAGAAGAATTTAAGCCTTTTGACTCAAAAGATAAATTCAAAAATTTATTAAGAGACAGTTGATTTCTCGTCAAGCCATTCATTCCAGCCACTAATAAAGAGACTAATGATTATGCTACCTTTGCACGGTCAAAATACCGCGGCTCTTTAAAAATACGCTCAGTGAGCTGGCCAGACCTCAAAATATAAACAAGAGGACATGTTTTTGATAAACAGGCGGAAATCAATTTTGCCTAGTTCCTTATAATAAGTTCACAAGGTAAAAATTTCATACAAATAAATATACTAATTCTATCATTATTACAAAAATTTTAAAATTAAATTAATAATCTTAATAAAAAACCTAAAATATTTATAAACTCAAAATAAAAAATAATGAACTAAAACGTAATCTTAAAGATAGCTGGTTTAAAGCTTACTATTATATTTCTATAAAATAAATTATAGGTTATTAACTTCAAAGCTTATCCCTTAAAGAATAAATAAGTTAATATTTTTACTTAAAAAATTAAATAAAAACAAATAACTTTAAAAAATTAAATTTTTTCTTAAGAAACTAGATATCTTGGGAAACGATTAACATATCATTTCTATAAATAATTTAATAATAATTATGATACATTAACTATAAATTATTTATAAATCAACCCAAATCGAGACAAGTAAAATAAATACTAAAATTTTGATAAACCCTGATACAAAAGGTACAATAAATAAAATCTACTTAAAAAAATTTAAAATAATATTTCATAAAACACTTACATTACCAATAAACTATAATTTAAAAAATCAATTCTATAAAATATACTAAGACAAAAATACAATAAAATTATTTATATTAAATAATTAAATAAACAAAAAATAAATATAATAAAATAAATAATCAAGATATTCTGATTTGCACAGAAAAATTTTCAGTGTAAATGAAACACTTTACTAATAAGTTATATCTTGAAACTCTTCCTAGATACACTTTCCAGTACATCTACTATTTTACGACTTATCTCATCTAAATTGAAGCTACTTTAAAATAAAATAGAATAATCAATAATGAGAGCGACGGGCGATGTGTACACATCTCAGAGCCAATATCAGTTAAATTAAATAAATTAAATTACTATCAAATCCACCTTCATTAACAGTATTTCACTATCAAATCCGTTATAAACAAAAATCTATTGTAACCCACCTCCTCTTAACTATAAGCTGCACCTTGACCTGAAATATTTTATAATTATAAATCTTGAGAATTATAACTCTAAAAAGATTCTCTGATAACGGAGATATACAAACAAATAAATTAAGTAGAGTAAATCGAGTATTATCAATCATGGGGTAGGTTCCTCTGAATGGAATGAGATACCGCCAAATTCTTTGGGTTTAAAGACCTTAACTAATAGTACCCTGGTAAATATAATTAACGTTTAAAATAATAGGGTATCTAATCCTAGTTTATTATTTAAATTTCACAGATTCATAAAAAGGGCCACAAATAAATTTTAACATTTCACCTTACAAATTTATATTTCAACCCTAATAATATAAACAACTGTTTTAACCAATAATATTCACTTGTATCAATCGTATAACCGCGGCTGCTGGCACGAATTATGCCGATACTAAATCAATTGCTAAATCCAAAATCACTTGATAATTAAATCAAATTACTGCAAAAAGAACATTTAGTCTAACAAAACTTACATATAATACAAAGAAAAAGTGAATAAACAAGCAAGAATAAAACTTTTAACAATAAAAAATAAGAAAATTTTAAATCTATTAATTCAGGAAAAAATAAAAGATTCAAATATTTAAAGAAAAAAAAAGAAAAAAACCACAAACATTAACAAAAAAAAAAGAAACGCCCCTATGTATGACCACAACAACTTCTCTATTATATATAATTAAAGATTAATATGGAACATGTATAGCAATAAATGTATTATATTCTTTCTTATTTAATCTTTCTTTTCACTAATAAATAAAGAAAGATTAAATAATATAATAAATATATTTTATACAATTATGTAATTTAATATAATATGTTATTAATATGAATTCTTTTTTTATATTAAGTTAACTTTCATATATATTAGTTAAATAATCTAATTATAGATAATTTACATAATTATATTATTATAATTAATATAATTATTTATATTAATTATAATATTTTATATTTAAATTAATAATTTTATTTATTATATCCAATTATAATAATATTAAATATTAAATTACATATTATTATATATATTATATTATAATAACCTATTTTAAGCTAAAAACTTAAGTAGCTATAATCCTAGGTAAATAATTGCATTAAAATAATCAATTGATAATGGTAAGATGAACTTATTATACTTTAATTTCAATTGAATGTAATATATTAATATAAATTATTTATTATATATATATATATATATATAAAAATAAAATGAGCAGGATAAATTAATCCTAATTAAACAAAATAATACATAAAAGAATTTCAAAAAAAAACTTTCGATTTATATATTAAATAAATGAAGTGCCTGATTAAAGGGTTACCTTGATAGGGTAAATAAAGTAAATAAAATTACCTTCTACAAAACTTCTCTTCCTATCAACATTAATGATAGGAACGATCCTGTCCATTTCATCAAATTCCTGATTTGGGGTTTGAATAGGACTTGAGATCAACTTACTTTCATTTATTCCGCTCCTAACAAGAAATAAAAATATAATAATAAATGAATCATCAATTAAATATTTTATTGTCCAAGCAATAGCATCGACAATATTATTATTTTCAATTTTGCTGATTCAAATAAAATATCCCATGGGATGGGAAACAGAATTTATCCCATCAATAATAATTAGATCTAGACTATTATTAAAGATTGGAGCTGCACCTTTCCATTTCTGATTTCCAGAAGTTATAGGAGCATCAAGATGAAATAATTGTTTAACATTAATAACATGACAAAAAATCGCCCCAATAATGGTCTTATCTTATTGTATTCAATTGAGAACTTTTATTTGAACAATTATTATCTTAAGAATTATTATTGGGGCAATAGGAGGTTTAAATCAAACATCCTTACGACAACTTTTAGCATATTCATCAATCAGACATCTAGGTTGAATAATTAGATCATTAACAGTCAGAGAAAACATCTGAGAACTATACTTCATTATTTACTCACTATTAAGATTAATTATAGTTTTATTATTTAAGCAAATAAATTTATTTTTCATAAATCAAATTTATTCAGCCAGAAATATAAAAACCGAAATTAAATTCATAATATTCTTATCTTTATTATCTTTAGGTGGACTACCACCATTCCTTGGATTCTTACCAAAATGAATTGTAATACAATCATTAATAGAAAACAATATAACAACTATTATAACTATTATAGTTGTATTAACTACAATTACACTCTACTACTATATACGTATTAGATTCTCAGCTCTAATTATATCATACACAGAAAATTCGTGATCTATAAAGATAAAGTCCCAAAAATCAAGAATCATTCTTCCTATAACAGTAATAATTTCAACAATAGGATTGATTTCAACATCAACCTTAATTTCATTATACTAAGGACTTAAGTTAATCAAACTAATAACCTTAGTAAAATTTTACACCTCTAGAATTGCAGTCTAGAATCATAATTGAATATAAGACCTAAATATGATAAGAGAGAAAACATCTCATAAGTAGATTTACAGTCTACCACCTAAAATTCAGCCATCTTACCGCAAAAATGATTATTCTCAACAAACCATAAGGACATTGGTACTTTATACTTCATATTTGGAGCATGAGCAGGAATAGTAGGAACATCAATAAGAATACTTATTCGTGCTGAACTTGGCCAACCCGGATCTCTAATTGGGGATGACCAGATTTATAATGTTATTATTACAGCTCACACATTCGTAATAATTTTCTTTATAGTAATACCTATTATAATTGGTGGATTTGGTAATTGACTTGTTCCACTAATAATTGGTGCACCAGATATAGCATTTCCACGAATATATAATATAAGTTTTTGATTACTACCACCTTCACTAACCCTTCTTCTTACATCTTCTATAGTAGATAATGGTGCTGGTACAGGATGAACAGTTTACCCTCCTCTAGCAGGAGCTATTGCACACGGGGGTGCATCTGTAGATCTAGCTATTTTTTCACTGCACTTAGCAGGTGTATCATCTATTCTTGGTGCAGTGAATTTCATTACAACAGCAATTAATATACGATCAGAAAGTATAACTTTAGATCAAACACCTTTATTTGTATGATCTGTAGCTATTACAGCATTACTTCTCCTTCTTTCACTTCCAGTTTTAGCAGGAGCTATTACTATATTATTAACAGATCGAAATTTAAATACATCATTCTTTGACCCTGCAGGAGGGGGTGACCCAATTCTATATCAACATCTATTTTGATTCTTTGGACACCCAGAAGTTTATATTTTAATTCTACCGGGGTTCGGAATTATTTCACATATTGTATGTCAAGAAAGAGGAAAAATTGAATCATTTGGAACATTAGGTATAATTTATGCTATACTATCAATTGGACTAATAGGATTTATTGTATGAGCACATCATATATTTACAGTAGGAATGGATGTTGACACACGAGCATATTTTACATCAGCAACAATAATTATTGCTGTACCTACAGGAATTAAGGTATTTAGATGATTAGCTACATTATATGGAACTAAATTCAAGTTCAATCCACCATTATTATGAGCTCTAGGATTTATTTTCCTATTTACAATTGGTGGATTAACAGGATTAGTATTAGCAAATTCATCACTTGATATTGTATTACATGATACATATTATGTAGTAGCCCACTTTCATTATGTATTATCTATAGGAGCAGTATTTGCAATTATAGGAGGTGTCATTCAATGATATCCACTATTTACAGGATTAACTATAAATAATACATGATTAAAAATCCAATTTACAATTATATTCATTGGAGTAAATTTAACATTCTTTCCTCAACACTTCCTAGGATTAGCAGGAATACCTCGACGATACTCTGACTACCCAGACGCATATACATCATGAAACGTAGTATCAAGAATTGGGTCTACAATTTCTATTGTAGGAATCATTATATTCATTGTAATTATATGAGAAAGAATGATTATAAACCGAGCAATTATATTTAGAGCTAACATAAGAAGATCAACAGAATGACTACAAAATAACCCTCCTGCAGAACATAGTTACTCAGAATTACCATTAATCTCTAGATTCTAATATGGCAGATTAGTGCAGTAGATTTAAGCTCTACAAATAAAGGTTTGACCTTTTATTAGAAAATATTTATTAATGGCAACATGATCAAATTTATCTCTTCAAGATGGAGCTTCACCATTAATGGAGCAATTATCATTCTTTCATGATCATACTATGGTCGTATTATTATTAATTACAGTAATTGTAGGTTATGCCCTAAGTTGTATATTATTTATTGCCTATACTAACCGTAATATACTTCATGGACATTTAATTGAAACAATCTGAACAGCTTTACCAGCAATTACATTAATTTTTATTGCCCTTCCATCATTACGACTATTATATTTACTTGATGATTCAGTAGATGCAATAATTACAGTTAAAACCATTGGACGACAATGATATTGAAGATATGAATATTCAGACTTCATAGACGTAGAATTTGACACTTATATAACACCAGAACAAGACCTAGAAAATGATGGATTCCGACTACTAGATGTAGATAACCGAACAATCCTACCAATAAATACAGAAGTACGAGTATTAACAAGAGCATCAGATGTTCTACACTCATGAGCAGTTCCTGCATTAGGGGTTAAAATTGATGCAACGCCAGGTCGGTTAAATCAAGGAACATTCACAATAAATCGACCTGGATTATTCTTTGGACAATGCTCAGAAATCTGTGGAGCAAACCACAGATTTATACCAATTGTAATTGAAAGAACTTCAGTAAATTTATTTATTAAGTGATTATCTAAGATAATTTAAGGAGTTAGTTAAAATAAATAACATTAGAGTGTCAATCTAAAGTAACTAAAAAAAATTAGTACACCTTGAAATTCATCAGATGACTGAAAGTAAGTAATGGTCTCTTAAACCAAATAATAGTAAATTAACGACTACTTCTGATGGGGAAATTATATCCAAATCCCTCAAATATCCCCTCTTATATGATTCTCACTATTCATTATATTTTCAGCTACATTAATCTTGTTTAATCAAATAAACTTCTTCTCATTTAAACCTAACCTTATTAAAAGAGCAGAAAAAGGAACAATTGAAATAAAAAACTTAAATTGAAAATGATAACAAATCTATTCTCAACATTTGACCCATCAACTAACATCTTTAATTTATCATTAAATTGAACTAGAACATTTCTAGGACTATTATTAATCCCATCACTATTTTGACTTACACCATCACGAATTAACATTATCTGAAATAAACTAAATTTAACCTTACATAATGAATTTAAAACACTTCTTGGACCAAAATCATTTAATGGAACAACATTCATTTTCATCTCAATTTTTATTATAATATTATTTAACAATTTCATAGGATTATTCCCTTATATTTTTACTAGAACAAGACATTTAGCATTAACATTTGCAATTGCCCTACCTATATGGCTAAGATTTATATTATTTGGATGAATTAACCATACTAATCATATATTTACACACCTTGTACCACAAGGTACACCGCCTGCATTAATATCATTTATAGTACTAATTGAAACAATTAGTAATGTTATTCGACCAGGTACATTAGCAGTACGGTTGGCAGCAAATATAATTGCAGGACACTTATTATTAACCTTATTAGGAAACACAGGACCATCTATAGCAATAAACTTAATCTCATTACTAATTATTGGACAAATACTTCTATTAATTCTAGAATCAGCAGTAGCAATAATTCAAGCCTATGTTTTCTCAATTCTAAGAACTCTATATTCTAGAGAAGTATATTAAACCTATGTTAACAACTCACTCAAACCACCCATTCCACTTAGTAGACTATAGACCTTGACCATTAACAGGAGCAATTGGAGCAATAGTCCTAGTATCAGGACTAGCAAAATGATTCCACCTATTTAATATTAACTTATTCATAATTGGATTTGGAATTACCCTACTAACTATAATTCAATGATGACGAGATGTAGTACGAGAAGGAACATATCAAGGATTACATACAGGATTTGTATCAATTGGATTACGATGAGGAATAATTTTATTTATTGCATCAGAGGTATTATTTTTCGTTTCTTTTTTTTGAGCATTCTTTAGAAGAAGATTAGCACCAACAATTGAACTAGGAATACTATGACCTCCAATAGGAATTCAACCCTTTAACCCTATACAAATTCCATTACTTAATACAGCTATTCTTTTAGCATCAGGAGTAACAGTAACATGAGCACATCATAGTTTAATGGAATCTAATCATACTCAAGCACTACAAGGATTATTCTTCACAGTGTTATTAGGACTATACTTTACAATACTTCAAGCATATGAATATTGAGAAGCACCTTTTACCATTGCAGATGCAGTTTATGGATCAACATTCTTTGTTGCAACAGGATTCCATGGTTTACACGTAATTATTGGAACAATCTTTTTATCAACATGTCTACTTCGACACTCAATAAATCAATTTTCACCAAGACATCACTTTGGATTTGAAGCAGCAGCATGATACTGACACTTCGTAGACGTAGTATGATTATTCTTATATATCTCTATTTATTGATGAGGTAGATAATTGTTTTTCTAGTATAAATAGTACATTTGACTTCCAATCAGAAAGCTTAATATAAATTAAGAAAAACAATTCTAATTCTATCAACAAGAGTTTTCATTAGATTTATTATTCCAATAATTGTTATAATCCTGGCAACAACACTATCAAAAAAATTAATTAATGATCGAGAAAAAAGATCACCATTTGAATGTGGGTTTGATCCAAAAAGATCAGCACGAATACCATTCTCAATACGATTCTTCCTAATCGCAGTAATCTTTTTAATTTTTGATGTAGAAATTGCACTAATTCTACCAATTGTAATTATTTTTAAAACTTCAGACATTATAATCTGAACAGTATCAACAATATTTTTTATTCTAGTTCTATTAGGAGGACTATACCATGAATGAAACCAAGGAGCATTACAATGAGCAGAATAAAGGGTTGTAGTTAAATATAACATTTGGGTTGCATTCAAAAAGTATTGATATTATCAATCAACCTTAAATAGAATAAGAAGCGAAATATTGCAGTCAGTTTCGACCTGGAAGATTGGTATGTACTACCCTTATTCTTATTAATTGAAGCCAAAAAGAGGCGTATTACTGTTAATAATATAATTGAACTATAATAGTTCCAATTAAGGAAATGTAAAGCCAATATGAAAGCTGCAAACTTTTTATATTAGCGGTTAAACTCCGTTAACATTTCTAAAATTTATATAGATTAAATAAAACATTATATTTTCACTGTAAAAATAATATATCTATATTTATAAATACTTAAAAGTAAAAATACTTCCTTAACATCTTCAGTGTCACGCTCTAATTATAAGCTATTTAAGTAAACGAAAAACAATATTACCAAAATAAATATTCAAAAAATAAAAGTTAAAAGATAAATCTTGAAATTAGAATCATATCAACCTTGAATATAACCAATTAAATAAATAAATAATCTATATAAACCTTGACCACCAAGTAATTCACCTCAACCATAATCAAATGACTTAGATGAATAATAACCTATTTTTAAAGGAATATATCTAATAAACTTAGTTGAAAGAAAAGGTATAAATCATATAGAACCAGCAAATCTAACAAAAGAAAGTATACTTAAAGAAAATAAATTATGAGAAAAATCAAAATTAGAAATAAGATAACCTAAATAAGCACCTAAAATAACAACTGTAATAGTTAAAAACTTTAAATAATAAGGTAAAGCAATCACATGAGGAATAGGAAAAATTAATCAAGATAAAAGACTACCACCAAAAACAGCAACAAACAATAGACCAATTATTCCAAATGAAATATAATAACCCTTATCATCAAAAGAAAATCTAGAATAAAAATTATTATCACCAGATATTGAATAATAAAACAAACGAAAAGAATAAGAAGCAGTTAAACCAGTAGAAAAAAGATAAAGAAAAAAATTAAACAATTAATTCATCTTAAACAAACCATCTCAAGAATTAAATCCTTTGAATAAAATCCCGCTAAAAAAGGTATTCCACACAAAGATAAACTAGAAACATTAAAACAAACTGAAGTTAAAGGTATGAAATTAACAATTGATCCTATAAAACGAATATCCTGAGAATCCTTCAAATTATGAATTATTGAACCTGCACATATAAATAATAATGCCTTAAATAAAGCATGAGCCAATAAATGAAAAAATGCAAGCTTTGGATAACCTATAGCCAAAATTCTTATTATTAAACCAAGTTGTCTTAAAGTAGAAAGAGCAATAATCTTCTTTAAATCAAACTCAAAATTAGCGCCCAATCCAGCCATAAATATAGTTATACAACCAATTAAAAGTAAAAATCAACCACAATTATAAGTATCCAATATTGGTCTAAAACGAATTAATAAATAAACACCAGCAGTAACAAGAGTAGAAGAATGAACTAAAGCAGAAACAGGAGTAGGAGCTGCTATAGCAGCAGGAAGTCATGAAGAGAAAGGAATCTGAGCTCTCTTAGTTATAGCTGCTAAAACAATTAATATAGTAATGAGCTTTATTTCAAAAGAATTAGAAATAAAATCATAATAATAAATAGAAATTTCAACCACCAAAATTTAACATTCATGCAATAGAAATTAAAATAGCTGGTATATTAACTGCACTTTCTAATCGTATTGGTGAATACGATTAGAAAGTGCAGTTAATATACCAGCACTATACGATTTTACATTTTGATAATAAATAACTAAACAATAAGAAACTAAACCTAAACCATCTGTACCTAATAAAATTCTAATTAAATTAGGACTAATAATTAAAAAACCTATAGAAAGAATAAATTTTAAAACAATAATAATAAAACGATTTATATTCTTTTCACCAGATATATAATCCTCTCTATAATAAATAACCAAAGAAGAAATATATATAACAAAAGATATAAAAATAAGAGATATTCAATCCAAAATTAAAGTTATAACAACTATAGAACCATTTAAATTGAAAAGCTCTCACTCAACAAAAACTCTATAATCAATTATTAAATAATAAATACCTAAAATAAAAATTATAGTTCTCGAAATAAACAAAGAAAAAAAACTCAAAGAACAAATAGAAAATAAATTCACGGCCTAAGATGAAAAACTTCATATCATTGATTCCACAAAACAATATTTTTAATTAAAATACTTAAGCAAACTAAACAAAGAAATATTCACCCTTTAAACAGAGAATATTTAAAGGCAATCAATGTAAAAGTAAAAGATGATATTCACGAAAATAACCAAGAGAACAAGTATAAACACCAGAATAATAATTCCCATGCTGAGAATAAGAATATATATACAAAGTATAAACAGCTCTAAGAAAAGATAAAAAAATCAAAGCAAAGAATCTAAAAGAAGATCAAGATATAATTCTATTTAATAATCTAATTTCACCTACCAAATTTAAAGAAGGTGGAGCAGCCATATTTGATGATCTTAAAAGAAATCATCATAAAGCTATTCTTGGCATCAAATTAATTATACCCTTGTTAATTAATAATCTTCGTCTACTTAAACGTTCATAAATAATATTAGATAAACAAAATAAACCAGAAGAACATAAACCATGACCAACCATTAGAGAAAGAGAACCTACACAACCTCATCAATTCATAGTCATCAATCCAACAATAACCATTCTTATATGAGCAACAGAAGAATATGCAATTAAATACTGCAAATCAACCTGACGAAAACAAATAAATCTTACAATAACACCCCCAGATAAACCTAAAGACAATCAAAAATAATTAAACTTTAAACCCAAATAAGAAATAACCTTTATAACACGAAAAATACCATAACCACCTAACTTTAATAAAACACCAGCAAGAATTATTCTACCTGAAATAGGGGCCTCTACATGAGCCTTAGGAAGTCATAAATGAACCAAAAACATAGGTATCTTAACTAAAAAAGCCAAAATTATAAATACATAAAACATAAAATAATAAGAACCAAAATCAACCAATAAAGGAAAATATAAAGTATTAGAAAAATCATAAACCTTACATAAAACTAATAATAAAGGTAATCTAGCAACCAAAGTATAAAAAATTAAATAAACACCAGCCTGCAAACGCTCAGGTTGATAACCCCAACCCAAAATTAAAAGTAAAGTAGGAACTAATCTAGCCTCAAAAAAAATATAAAAACAAAGAAGACTTAATCTAGCAAATGAACAATAAAGCATAATTATTAAAATCAAAACCATAAAAACAAAAAAATTAGAATGATATGAACTTAAATAAACTGAACCTCTAGCAGTGATTATTAAAGAACAAATCCAAAAACTAAGTAAAATTAAACTAAAAGAAAAATAATCAATACCAAAATAATATCTAATTATAATCAAATCAGCATATGAATAAACACAAATTATAAAAACAAAACCCGACAGAAACATTAAAGAATGAACCAACCATCAACAATTATTTAATAAACAAAGAGGGATCAAAAAAATAGTTATAAATAAATACGTTAACATAAAGATAAACCAAAAGAATTAAAAAAATCATTACCATGAGAACGAATTATTGAAACTAAAATAGAAAGACCTAAAGCACCCTCACAAACAGAAAAAACTAAAAAATAACAGGAAAAAAATAATCATAATCAAACTCAATAAGAAAAACAATAACTAACATAAATAAAGAAAGAACAATATATTCTAATCTCAAAAGAACCATTAATAAATGTTTACGTTTAGAAGAAAAAACATAAACACCAGCAAAATAAATCAATAAAGAAGTAAAAATAGAGAATACAAACATTAGTTTTAATAGTTTAAAAAAAACGCCGGTCTTGTAAACCGGAAATAAGTCCAGCCCCCACATTTAAAACTTCAGAGGTGGAAAAGCTTCCATCATCGGTCCCCAAAACCGGTATTTTAAATAAACTAACCCCTGAAATGATCAAAATAATAATTATATCATTATCAAATGTAATAAATATTAATTTTATTAAATTAAGACACCCAATATCAATAATGCTTTTTATTATCCTTCAAACCTTCCTAGTTGGATTAATAACAGGAACAATAATAGAAAGATATTGATTATCATATATTTTATTTTTAACATTTCTTGGTGGTATACTAGTATTATTTATTTACATTACAAGAATTGCATCAAACGAAATATTTCAGCCTAAATCAATCACTATAATTATTACATTAATAATGTGAGTATTTATCATATTAATATTAATTATTCTAGATATATCTATATTTATAGACTTTTTCAAAAACACCGAAACTATAAATATTGATAATTCAATCAATTATCAAGAAATAACAATATCTTTAGAAAAATTATATAATAGACCAACATTCATTATTACAATAATAATAATAATTTATTTATTTTTAGCACTACTAGCAGTTGTTAAAATCACCAATATTAATCAGGGACTTATTCGTAAAATAAGATAATTACTAATGAATAAACCCTTACGATTAAGACATCCTTTAATTAAAATTATTAATAACTCTTTAATTGACTTACCTGCCCCAACAAATATTACATTTTGATGAAATTTTGGATCCCTATTAGGGTTATGTTTGGTAATTCAAATCGTAACTGGACTATTTTTAGCTATACATTATACATCAAATATTGAAATAGCATTCAGTAGTGTAGTACACATCTGCCGAGACGTAAATAATGGTTGAATTATCCGAACCTTACACGCAAATGGAGCATCTATATTTTTTATTTGTATTTACTTACATGTAGGACGGGGAATTTACTATGGATCTTATATATATATACATACCTGAATAATTGGTACAGTGATTTTATTTTTAGTTATAGCAACAGCATTTATAGGATATGTCTTACCCTGAGGCCAAATATCTTTTTGAGGTACAACAGTAAATACTAATTTATTATCAGCAATCCCATACTTAGGAACAGATTTAGTCCAATGAGTATGAGGAGGATTCGCTGTTGATAATGCAACATTAAATCGATTCTTCACATTCCATTTTGTATTACCATTTATTATTGCTGCTATAGCAGCAATTCATTTACTTTGTCTTCACCAAACAGGATCTAATAATCCTCTTGGACTAAATGGAGATATTGAAAAAATTCCATTCCATCCATACTTTACCTTTAAGGATTCTATTACATTTGTAATAATAACATCATTATTAATTATACTATGTTTAATTAATCCTTACCTATTAGGAGATCCAGATAACTTTGTACCTGCCAACCCATTAGTAACACCAGTTCACATTCAACCAGAATGATATTTCCTATTTGCATATGCAATTCTACGATCTATCCCTAATAAGTTAGGAGGTGTTATTGCATTATTTTTATCAATTAGAATCTTAATAATTTTACCATTTTATAATAAAACACCATTCCGAGGCATTCAATTTTACCCTATTAATCAAATTTTATTCTGAATTATAGTAGTTGTTGTATGCTTACTAACGTGAATTGGTAAACGACCTGTTGAAGAACCTTATATTATAACAGATCAAATCTTAACAATTATTTACTTCACATATTTCTTAATTAATGTCCATGTCGCAAACGCATGAGATAAATTAATTAAGGAATAAAGTTAATTAGCTTAGGAAAAGCATATGTTTTGAAAACATAAAATTAGAAGTTTAACTCTTCTATTAACTTTTCTCAAAAAATTTCACTAAACAAATGAGATAAATAAAATCTTTAAACCAACAAAGAAAATAAAAAAATTCAAAGATAAAGGTAAAAAACTTTTTCAAGCTAAGTACATTAATGTATCATAACGGAACCGTGGTAATGTTCCACGAACCCAAATAAAACCAAAAGATATAATAGCAAGCTTAAAAAAAATATAAAAGAATAAAAACCACCGCCCAAAAAAATTAAAGCCAATAACATTCTTATAAAGACAATTCTAGTATATTCAGCTACAAAAATTAAAGTAAAACCACCCGCACCATACTCAATATTAAATCCTGAAACTAACTCAGATTCCCCTTCAGCAAAATCAAAAGGAGTACGATTAGTTTCAGCTAAGCAAGAAGCAAAACAAGCTAAAGCTAAAGGAAAAGAAATAATAATAAATCAACAATAAAGCTGATAGTTTATAAAATCAAACATATTAAAACTACCAATTAAAATAATTAAAGACAATAAAATTAAAGCTAAACTAACTTCATAAGAAATTGTTTGAGCAACAGAACGAAGAGAACCTAATAATGAATAATTTGAATTAGAAGATCAACCAGCAATTATAACAGTATAAACACCTAATCTAGTACAACATAAAAAAAATAAAAATCCATAAGAAAAAGAACACATATAAGTTAAATAAGGAAAAACTACTCAAACGGCTAAAGAAATCATTAAATTAAAAACAGGGGAAAAATAATAAAGTAGGTAATTAGATATAATAGGAATTGGCTGCTCCTTACAAATTAACTTAATAGCATCTCTAAATGGCTGAGGAATTCCAACAAAACCTACCTTATTTGGACCCTTTTGAATCTGAATATAACCTAAAACCTTACGCTCTAATAAAGTTAAAAAGGCAACACTAATTAAAACACAAATAACCAATAAAAGAAAATTCAAAATAAATATAAATAAATCATAAAGTATCAATACTATTTGTAGAAAAAATCTACATAAATGAATTCTAAATTCAACACATTAATCTGTCAAAATAGTAAATAAATTAATATTAATCAATATAACAAAAAATATTTTAACCATATGGTCCTTTCGTACTAATATGGATTAACAATCTTAGGATAGAAACCGACCTGGCTCACGCTGGTCTGAACTCAGATCATGTAAGAATTTAAAGGTCGAACAGACCTAATCATTGGGCTCCTGCACCCAAAATTTTTCTTAATCCAACATCGAGGTCGCAATCTGCTTTGTCGATATGAGCTCTCAAAAACAATTACGCTGTTATCCCTAAGGTAACTTAATCTTATGATCATAAATTATGGATCAAAATAACAAACATAAATAAATGATATAATAATGAAGAGTTTATCTATTCTTCATGTCACCCCAACAAAACATCATCATTAAATATAGAAAGACAAACAAAAAACTATATAAAAGTAAAATGTCAAGCTCTATAGGGTCTTCTCGTCCTAAAGAAGAATTTAAGCCTTTTGACTCAAAAGTTAAATTCAAAAATTTATTAAGAGACAGTTGATTTCTCGTCAAGCCATTCATTCCAGCCACTAATTAAGAGACTAATGATTATGCTACCTTTGCACGGTCAAAATACCGCGGCTCTTTAAAAATACGCTCAGTGAGCAGGCCAGACCTCAAAATATAAACAAGAGGACATGTTTTTGATAAACAGGCGGAAATCAATTTTGCCTAGTTCCTTATAATAAGTTCACAAGGTAAAAATTTCATACAAATAAATATACTAATTCTATCATTATTACAAAAATTTTAAAATTAAATTAATAATCTTAATAAAAAACCTAAAATATTTATAAAATCAAAATAAAAAATAATGAACTAAAACGTAATCTTAAAGATAGCTGGTTTAAAGCTTACTATTATATTTTTATAAAATAAATTATAGGTTATTAACTTCAAAGCTTATCCCTTAAAGAATAAATAAGTTAATATTTTTACTTAAAAAATTAAATAAAAACAAATAACTTTAAAAAATTAAATTTTTTCTTAAGAAACTAGATATCTTGGGAAACGATTAACATCTCATTTCTATAAATAATTTAATAATAATTATGATACATTAACTATAAATTATTTATAAATCAACCCAAATCGAGACAAGTAAAATAAATACTAAAATTTTGATAAACACTGATACAAAAGGTACAATAAATAAAATCTACTTAAAAAAATTTAAAATAATATTTCATAAAACACTTACATTACCAATAAACTATAATTTAAAAAATCAATTCTATAAAATATACTAAGACAAAAATACAATAAAATTATTTATATTAAATAATTAAATAAACAAAAAATAAATATAATAAAATAAATAATCAAGATATCCTGATTTGCACAGAAAAATTTTCAGGGTAAATGAAACACTTTACTAATAAGTTATATCTTGAAACTCTTCCTAGATACACTTTCCAGTACATCTACTATGTTACGACTTATCTCATCTAAATTGAAGCTACTTTAAAATAAAATAGAATAATCAATAATGAGAGCGACGGGCGATGTGTACACATCTCAGAGCCAATATCAGTTAAATTAAATAAATTAAATTACTATCAAATCCACCTTCATTAACAGTATTTCACTATCAAATTCGTTATAAACAAAAATCTATTGTAACCCACCTCCTCTTAACTATAAGCTGCACCTTGACCTGAAATATTTTATAATTATAAATCTTGAGAATTATAACTCTAAAAAGATTCTCTGATAACGGAGATATACAAACAAATAAATTAAGTAGAGTAAATCGTGTATTATCAATCATGGGGTAGGTTCCTCTGAATGGAATGAGATACCGCCAAATTCTTTGGGTTTAAAGACCTTAATAGTACCCTGGTAAATATAATTAACATTTAAAATAATAGGGTATCTAATCCTAGTTTATTATTTAAATTTCACAGATTCATAAAAAGGGCCACAAATAAATTTTAACATTTCACCTTACAAATTTATATTTCAACCCTAATAATATAAACAACTGTTTTAACCAATAATATTCACTTGTATCAATCGTATAACCGCGGCTGCTGGCACGAATTATGCCGATACTAAATCAATTGCTAAATCCAAAATCACTTGATAATTAAATCAAATTACTGCAAAAAGAACATTTAGTCGAACAAAACTTACATATAATACAAAGAAAAAGTGAATAAACAAGCAAGAATAAAACTTTTAAAAATAAAAAATAAGAAAATTTTAAATCTATTAATTCAGGAAAAAATAAAAGATTCAAATATTTCAGGTCAAGGTGCAGCTTATAGTTAAGAGGAGGTGGGTTACAATAGATTTTTGTTTATAACGAATTTGATAGTGAAATACTGTTAATGAAGGTGGATATGATAGTAATTTAATTTATTTAATTTAACTGATATTGGCTCTGAGATGTGTACACATCGCCCGTCGCTCTCATTATTGATTATTCTATTTTATTTTAAAGTAGCTTCAATTTAGATGAGATAAGTCGTAACATAGTAGATGTACTGGAAAGTGTATCTAGGAAGAGTTTCAAGATATAACTTATTAGTAAAGTGTTTCATTTACCCTGAAAATTTTTCTGTGCAAATCAGGATATCTTGTTATTTATTTTATTATATTTATTTTTTGTTTATTTAATTATTTAATATAAATAATTTTATTGTATTTTTGTCTTAGTATATTTTATAGAATTGATTTTTTAAATTATAGTTTATTGGTAATGTAAGTGTTTTATGAAATATTATTTTAAATTTTTTTAAGTAGATTTTATTTATTGTACCTTTTGTATCAGTGTTTATCAAAATTTTAGTATTTATTTTACTTGTCTCGATTTGGGTTGATTTATAAATAATTTATAGTTAATGTATCATAATTATTATTAAATTATTTATAGAAATGAGATGTTAATCGTTTCCCAAGATATCTAGTTTCTTAAGAAAAAATTTAATTTTTTAAAGTTATTTGTTTTTATTTAATTTTTTAAGTAAAAATATTAACTTATTTATTCTTTAAGGGATAAGCTTTGAAGTTAATAACCTATAATTTATGTTATAGTAATATAAAAGTAAGCTTTAAACCAGCTATCTTTAAGATTACGTTTTAGTTCATTATTTTTTATTTTGATTTTATAAATATTTTAGGTTTTTTATTAAGATTTTAATTTAATTTTAAAATTTTTGTAATAATGATAGAATTAGTATATTTATTTGTATGAAATTTTTACCTTGTGAACTTATTATAAGGAACTAGGCAAAATTGATTTCCGCCTGTTTATCAAAAACATGTCCTCTTGTTTATATTTTGAGGTCTGGCCTGCTCACTGAGCGTATTTTTAAAGAGCCGCGGTATTTTGACCGTGCAAAGGTAGCATAATAATTAGTCTCTTAATTAGTGGCTGGAATGAATGGCTTGACGAGAAATCAACTGTCTCTTAATAAATTTTTGAATTTAACTTTTGAGTCAAAAGGCTTAAATTCTTCTTTAGGACGAGAAGACCCTATAGAGCTTGACATTTTACTTTTATATAGTTTTTTGTTTGTCTTTCTATATTTAATGATGATGTTTTGTTGGGGTGACATGAAGAATAGATAAACTCTTCATTATTATATCATTTATTTATGTTTGTTATTTTGATCCATAATTTATGATCATAAGATTAAGTTACCTTAGGGATAACAGCGTAATTGTTTTTGAGAGCTCATATCGACAAAGCAGATTGCGACCTCGATGTTGGATTAAGAAAAATTTTGGGTGCAGGAGCCCAATGATTAGGTCTGTTCGACCTTTAAATTCTTACATGATCTGAGTTCAGACCGGCGTGAGCCAGGTCGGTTTCTATCCTAAGATTGTTAATCCATATTAGTACGAAAGGACCATATGGTTAAAATATTTTTTGTTATATTGATTAATATTAATTTATTTACTATTTTGACAGATTAATGTGTTGAATTTAGAATTCATTTATGTAGATTTTTTCTACAAATAGTATTGATACTTTATGATTTATTTATATTTATTTTGAATTTTCTTTTATTGGTTATTTGTGTTTTAATTAGTGTTGCCTTTTTAACTTTATTAGAGCGTAAGGTTTTAGGTTATATTCAGATTCAAAAGGGTCCAAATAAGGTAGGTTTTGTTGGAATTCCTCAGCCATTTAGAGATGCTATTAAGTTAATTTGTAAGGAGCAGCCAATTCCTATTATATCTAATTACCTACTTTATTATTTTTCCCCTGTTTTTAATTTAATAATTTCTTTAGCCGTTTGAGTAATTTTTCCTGATTTAACTTATATGTGTTCTTTTTCTTATGGATTTTTATTTTTTTTATGTTGTACTAGATTAGGTGTTTATACTGTTATAATTGCTGGTTGATCTTCTAATTCAAATTATTCATTATTAGGTTCTCTTCGTTCTGTTGCTCAAACAATTTCTTATGAAGTTAGTTTAGCTTTAATTTTATTGTCTTTAATTATTTTAATTGGTAGTTTTAATATGTTTGATTTTATAAACTATCAGCTTTATTGTTGATTTATTATTATTTCTTTTCCTTTAGCTTTAGCTTGTTTTGCTTCTTGCTTAGCTGAAACTAATCGTACTCCTTTTGATTTTGCTGAAGGGGAATCTGAGTTAGTTTCAGGATTTAATATTGAGTATGGTGCGGGTGGTTTTACTTTAATTTTTTAGGCTGAATATACTAGAATTGTCTTCATAAGAATGTTATTGGCTTTAATTTTTTTGGGCGGTGATTTTTATTCTTTTATATTTTTTATTAAGCTTGCTATTATATCTTTTGGTTTTATTTGGGTTCGTGGAACATTACCACGGTTCCGTTATGATAAATTAATGTACTTAGCTTGAAAAAGTTTTTTACCTTTATCTTTGAATTTTTTTATTTTCTTTGTTGGTTTAAAGATTTTATTTATCTCATTTGTTTAGTGAAATTTTTTGAGAAAAGTTAATAGAAGAGTTAAACTTCTAATTTTATGTTTTCAAAACATATGCTTTTCCTAAGCTAATTAACTTTATTCCTTAATTAATTTATCTCATGTGTTTGCGACATGGACATTAATTAAGAAATATGTGAAGTAAATAATTGTTAAGATTTGACCTGTTATAATATAAGGTTCTTCAACAGGTCGTTTACCAATTCACGTTAGTAAGCATACAACAACTACTATAATTCAGAATAAAATTTGATTAATAGGGTAAAATTGAATGCCTCGGAATGGTGTTTTATTATAAAATGGTAAAATTATTAAGATTCTAATTGATAAAAATAATGCAATAACACCTCCTAACTTATTAGGGATAGATCGTAGAATTGCATATGCAAATAGGAAATATCATTCTGGTTGAATGTGAACTGGTGTTACTAATGGGTTGGCAGGTACAAAGTTATCTGGATCTCCTAATAGGTAAGGATTAATTAAACATAGTATAATTAATAATGATGTTATTATTACAAATGTAATAGAATCCTTAAAGGTAAAGTATGGATGGAATGGAATTTTTTCAATATCTCCATTTAGTCCAAGAGAATTATTAGATCCTGTTTGGTGAAGACAAAATAAATGAATTGCTGCTATAGCAGCAATAATAAATGGTAATACAAAATGGAATGTGAAGAATCGATTTAATGTTGCATTATCAACAGCGAATCCTCCTCATACTCATTGGACTAAATCTGTTCCTAAGTATGGGATTGCTGATAATAAATTAGTAATTACTGTTGCACCTCAAAAAGATATTTGGCCTCAGGGTAAGACATATCCTATAAATGCAGTTGCTATAACTAAAAATAAAATCACTGTACCAATTATTCAGGTATGTATATATATATAAGATCCATAGTAAATTCCCCATCCTACATGTAAGTAAATACAAATAAAAAATATAGATGCTCCATTTGCGTGTAAGGTTCGGATAATTCAACCATTATTTACGTCTCGGCAGATGTGTACTACACTACTGAATGCTATTTCAATATTTGATGTATAATGTATAGCTAAAAATAGTCCAGTTACGATTTGAATTACCAAACATAACCCTAATAGGGATCCAAAATTTCATCAAAATGAAATATTTGTTGGGGCAGGTAAGTCAATTAAAGAGTTATTAATAATTTTAATTAAAGGATGTCTTAATCGTAAGGGTTTATTCATTAGTAATTATCTTATTTTACGAATAGGTCCCTGATTAATATTGGTGATTTTAACATTTGCTAGTAGTGCTAAAAATAAATAAATTATTATTATTATTGTAATAATGAATGTTGGTCAATTATATAATTTTTCTAAAGATATTGTTATTTCTTGATAATTGATTGAATTATCAATATTTATAGTTTCGGTGTTTTTGAAAAAGTCTATAAATATAGATATATCTAGAATAATTAATATTAATATGATAAATACTCACATTATTAATGTAATAATTATAGTGATTGATTTAGGCTGAAATATTTCGTTTGATGCAATTCTTGTAATGTAAATAAATAATACTAGTATACCACCAAGAAATGTTAAAAATAAAATATATGATAATCAATATCTTTCTATTATTGTTCCTGTTATTAATCCAACTAGGAAGGTTTGAAGGATAATAAAAAGCATTATTGATATTGGGTGTCTTAATTTAATAAAATTAATATTTATTACATTTGATAATGATATAATTATTATTTTGATCATTTCAGGGGTTAGTTTATTTAAAATACCGGTTTTGGGGACCGATGATGGAAGCTTTTCCACCTCTGAAGTTTTAAAAGTGGGGGCTGGACTTATTTCCGGTTTACAAGACCGGCGTTTTTTTTAAACTATTAAAACTAATGTTTATATTCTCTATTTTTACTTCTTTATTGATTTATTTTGCTGGTGTTTATGTTTTTTCTTCTAAACGTAAACATTTATTAATGGTTCTTTTGAGATTAGAATATATTGTTCTTTCTTTATTTATGTTAGTTATTGTTTTTCTTATTGAGTTTGATTATGATTATTTTTTTCCTGTTATTTTTTTAGTTTTTTCTGTTTGTGAGGGTGCTTTAGGTCTTTCTATTTTAGTTTCAATAATTCGTTCTCATGGTAATGATTTTTTTAATTCTTTTGGTTTATCTTTATGTTAAAGTATTTATTTATAACTATTTTTTTGATCCCTCTTTGTTTATTAAATAATTGTTGATGGTTGGTTCATTCTTTAATGTTTCTGTCGGGTTTTGTTTTTATAATTTGTGTTTATTCATATGCTGATTTGAATATAATTAGATATTATTTTGGTATTGATTATTTTTCTTTTAGTTTAATTTTACTTAGTTTTTGGATTTGTTCTTTAATAATCACTGCTAGAGGTTCAGTTTATTTAAGTTCATATCATTCTAATTTTTTTGTTTTTATGGTTTTGATGTTAATAATTACGCTTTATTGTTCATTTGCTAGATTAAGTCTTCTTTGTTTTTATATTTTTTTTGAGGCTAGATTAGTTCCTACTTTACTTTTAATTTTGGGTTGGGGTTATCAACCTGAGCGTTTGCAGGCTGGTGTTTATTTAATTTTTTATACTTTGGTTGTTAGATTACCTTTATTATTAGTTTTATGTAAGGTTTATGATTTTTCTAATACTTTATATTTTCCTTTATTGGTTGATTTTGGTTCTTATTATTTTATGTTTTATGTATTTATAATTTTGGCTTTTTTAGTTAAGATACCTATGTTTTTGGTTCATTTATGACTTCCTAAGGCTCATGTAGAGGCCCCTATTTCAGGTAGAATAATTCTTGCTGGTGTTTTATTAAAGTTAGGTGGTTATGGTATTTTTCGTGTTATAAAGGTTATTTCTTATTTGGGTTTAAAGTTTAATTATTTTTGATTGTCTTTAGGTTTATCTGGGGGTGTTATTGTAAGATTTATTTGTTTTCGTCAGGTTGATTTAAAGTCTTTAATTGCATATTCTTCTGTTGCTCGTATAAGAATGGTTATTGGTGGATTGATGACTATGAATTGATGAGGTTGTGTAGGTTCTCTTTCTCTAATGGTTGGTCATGGTTTATGTTCTTCTGGTTTATTTTGTTTATCTAATATTCTTTATGAACGTTTAGGTAGACGAAGATTATTAATTAACAAGGGTATAATTAATTTGATGCCAAGAATGGCTTTATGATGATTTCTTTTAAGATCATCAAATATGGCTGCTCCTCCTTCTTTAAATTTGGTAGGTGAAATTAGATTATTAAATAGAATTATATCTTGATCTTCTTTTAGATTCTTTGCTTTGATTTTTTTATCTTTTTTTAGAGCTGTTTATACTTTGTATATATATTCTTATTCTCAGCATGGGAATTATTATTCTGGTGTTTATACTTGTTCTCTTGGTTATTTTCGTGAATATCATCTTTTACTTTTACATTGATTGCCTTTAAATATTCTCTGTTTAAAGGGTGAATATTTCTTTGTTTAGTTTGCTTAAGTATTTTAATTAAAAATATTGTTTTGTGGAATCAATGATATGAAGTTTTTCATCTTAGGCCGTGAATTTATTTTCTATTTGTTCTTTGAGTTTTTTTTCTTTGTTTATTTCGAGAACTATAATTTTTATTTTAGGTATTTATTATTTAATAATTGATTATAGAGTTTTTGTTGAGTGAGAGCTTTTCAATTTAAATGGTTCTATAGTTGTTATAACTTTAATTTTGGATTGAATATCTCTTATTTTTATATCTTTTGTTATATATATTTCTTCTTTGGTTATTTATTATAGAGAGGATTATATATCTGGTGAAAAGAATATAAATCGTTTTATTATTATTGTTTTAATATTTATTCTTTCTATAGGTTTTTTAATTATTAGTCCTAATTTAATTAGAATTTTATTAGGTTGAGATGGTTTAGGTTTAGTTTCTTATTGTTTAGTTATTTATTATCAAAATGTAAAATCTTATAGTGCTGGTATATTAACTGCACTTTCTAATCGTATTGGTGATGTTGCTATTTTAATTTCTATTGCATGAATGTTAAATTTTGGTGGTTGAAATTATATTTATTATTATGATTTTATTTCTAATTCTTTTGAAATAAAGCTCATTACTATATTAATTGTTTTAGCAGCTATAACTAAGAGAGCTCAGATTCCTTTCTCTTCATGACATCCTGCTGCTATAGCAGCTCCTACTCCTGTTTCTGCTTTAGTTCATTCTTCTACTCTTGTTACTGCTGGTGTTTATTTATTAATTCGTTTTAGACCAATATTGGATACTTATAATTGTGGTTGATTTTTACTTGTAATTGGTTGTATAACTATATTTATGGCTGGATTGGGCGCTAATTTTGAGTTTGATTTAAAGAAGATTATTGCTCTTTCTACTTTAAGACAACTTGGTTTAATAATAAGAATTTTGGCTATAGGTTATCCAAAGCTTACATTTTTTCATTTATTGGCTCATGCTTTATTTAAGGCATTATTATTTATATGTGCAGGTTCAATAATTCATAATTTGAAGGATTCTCAGGATATTCGTTTTATAGGATCAATTGTTAATTTCATACCTTTAACTTCAGTTTGTTTTAATGTTTCTAGTTTATCTTTGTGTGGAATACCTTTTTTAGCAGGATTTTATTCAAAGGATTTAATTCTTGAGATGGTTTGTTTAAGATGAATTAATTGTTTAATTTTTTTCTTTATTTTTTTTCTACTGGTTTAACTGCTTCTTATTCTTTTCGTTTGTTTTATTATTCAATATCTGGTGATAATAATTTTTATTCTAGATTTTCTTTTGATGATAAGGGTTATTATATTTCATTTGGAATAATTGGTCTATTGTTTGTTGCTGTTTTTGGTGGTAGTCTTTTATCTTGATTAATTTTTCCTATTCCTCATGTGATTGCTTTACCTTATTATTTAAAGTTTTTAACTATTACAGTTGTTATTTTAGGTGCTTATTTAGGTTATCTTATTTCTAATTTTGATTTTTCTCATAATTTATTTTCTTTAAGTATACTTTCTTTTGTTAGATTTGCTGGTTCTATATGATTTATACCTTTTCTTTCAACTAAGTTTATTAGATATATTCCTTTAAAAATAGGTTATTATTCATCTAAGTCATTTGATTATGGTTGAGGTGAATTACTTGGTTGTCAAGGTTTATATAGATTATTTATTTATTTAATTGGTTATATTCAAGGTTGATATGATTCTAATTTCAAGATTTATCTTTTAACTTTTATTTTTTGAATATTTATTTTGGTAATATTGTTTTTCGTTTACTTAAATAGCTTATAATTAGAGCGTGACACTGAAGATGTTAAGGAAGTATTTTTACTTTTAAGTATTTATAAATATAGATATATTATTTTTACAGTGAAAATGTAATGTTTTATTTAAACTATATAAATTTTAGAAATGTTAACGGAGTTTAAAAGCTAATATAAAAAGTTAGCAGCTTTCATATTGGCTTTACATTTCCTTAATTGGAACTATTATAGTTCAATTATATTATTAACAGTAATACGCCTCTTTTTGGCTTCAATTAATAAGAATAAGGGTAGTACATACCAATCTTCCAGGTCGAAACTGACTGCAATATTTCGCTTCTTATTCTATTTAAGGTTGATTGATAATATCAATACTTTTTGAATGCAACCCAAATGTTATATTTAACTACAACCCTTTATTCTGCTCATTGTAATGCTCCTTGGTTTCATTCATGGTATAGTCCTCCTAATAGAACTAGAATAAAAAATATTGTTGATACTGTTCAGATTATAATGTCTGAAGTTTTAAAAATAATTACAATTGGTAGAATTAGTGCAATTTCTACATCAAAAATTAAAAAGATTACTGCGATTAGGAAGAATCGTATTGAGAATGGTATTCGTGCTGATCTTTTTGGATCAAACCCACATTCAAATGGTGATCTTTTTTCTCGATCATTAATTAATTTTTTTGATAGTGTTGTTGCCAGGATTATAACAATTATTGGAATAATAAATCTAATGAAAACTCTTGTTGATAGAATTAGAATAGTTTTTCTTGATTTATATCAAGCTTTCTGATTGGAAGTCAAATGTACTATTTATACTAGAAAAACAATTATCTACCTCATCAATAAATAGAGATATATAAGAATAATCATACTACATCTACGAAGTGTCAGTATCATGCTGCTGCTTCAAATCCAAAGTGATGTCTTGGTGAAAATTGATTTATTGAGTGTCGAAGTAGAATTGTTGATAAAAAGATTGTTCCAATAATTACGTGTAAACCATGGAACCCTGTTGCAACAAAGAATGTTGATCCATAAACTGCATCTGCAATGGTAAAAGGTGCTTCTCAATATTCATATGCTTGAAGTATTGTAAAGTATAGTCCTAATAACACTGTGAAGAATAATCCTTGTAGTGCTTGAGTATGATTAGATTCCATTAAACTATGATGTGCTCATGTTACTGTTACTCCTGATGCTAAAAGAATAGCTGTATTAAGTAATGGAATTTGTGTAGGGTTAAAGGGTTGAATTCCTATTGGAGGTCATAGTATTCCTAGTTCAATTGTTGGTGCTAATCTTCTTCTAAAGAATGCTCAAAAAAAAGAAACGAAAAATAATACCTCTGATGCAATAAATAAAATTATTCCTCATCGTAATCCAATTGATACAAATCCTGTATGTAATCCTTGATATGTTCCTTCTCGTACTACATCTCGTCATCATTGAATTATAGTTAGTAGGGTAATTCCAAATCCAATTATGAATAAGTTAATATTAAATAGGTGGAATCATTTTGCTAGTCCTGATACTAGGACTATTGCTCCAATTGCTCCTGTTAATGGTCAAGGTCTATAGTCTACTAAGTGGAATGGGTGGTTTGAGTGAGTTGTTAACATAGGTTTAATATACTTCTCTAGAATATAGAGTTCTTAGAATTGAGAAAACATAGGCTTGAATTATTGCTACTGCTGATTCTAGAATTAATAGAAGTATTTGTCCAATAATTAGTAATGAGATTAAGTTTATTGCTATAGATGGTCCTGTGTTTCCTAATAAGGCTAATAATAAGTGTCCTGCAATTATATTTGCTGCCAACCGTACTGCTAATGTACCTGGTCGAATAACATTACTAATTGCTTCAATTAGTACTATAAATGATATTAATGCAGGCGGTGTACCTTGTGGTACAAGGTGTGTAAATATATGATTAGTATGGTTAATTCATCCAAATAATATAAATCTTAGCCATATAGGTAGGGCAATTGCAAATGTTAATGCTAAATGTCTTGTTCTAGTAAAAATATAAGGGAATAATCCTATGAAATTGTTAAATAATATTATAATAAAAATTGAGATGAAAATGAATGTTGTTCCATTAAATGATTTTGGTCCAAGAAGTGTTTTAAATTCATTATGTAAGGTTAAATTTAGTTTATTTCAGATAATGTTAATTCGTGATGGTGTAAGTCAAAATAGTGATGGGATTAATAATAGTCCTAGAAATGTTCTAGTTCAATTTAATGATAAATTAAAGATGTTAGTTGATGGGTCAAATGTTGAGAATAGATTTGTTATCATTTTCAATTTAAGTTTTTTATTTCAATTGTTCCTTTTTCTGCTCTTTTAATAAGGTTAGGTTTAAATGAGAAGAAGTTTATTTGATTAAACAAGATTAATGTTGCTGAAAATATAATGAATAGTGAGAATCATATAAGAGGGGATATTTGAGGGATTTGGATATAATTTCCCCATCAGAAGTAGTCGTTAATTTACTATTATTTGGTTTAGGAGACCATTACTTACTTTCAGTCATCTGATGAATTTCAAGGTGTACTAATTTTTTTTAGTTACTTTAGATTGACACTCTAATGTTATTTATTTTAACTAACTCCTTAAATTAACTTAGATAATCACTTAATAAATAAATTTACTGAAGTTCTTTCAATTACAATTGGTATAAATCTGTGGTTTGCTCCACAGATTTCTGAGCATTGTCCAAAGAATAATCCAGGTCGATTTATTGTGAATGTTCCTTGATTTAACCGACCTGGCGTTGCATCAATTTTAACCCCTAATGTAGGAACTGCTCATGAGTGTAGAACATCTGATGCTCTTGTTAATACTCGTACTTCTGTATTTATTGGTAGGATTGTTCGGTTATCTACATCTAGTAGTCGGAATCCATCATTTTCTAGGTCTTGTTCTGGTGTTATATAAGTGTCAAATTCTACGTCTATGTAGTCTGAATATTCATATCTTCAATATCATTGTCGTCCAATGGTTTTAATTGTAATTATTGCATCTACTGAATCATCAAGTAAATATAATAGTCGTAATGATGGAAGGGCAATAAAAATTAATGTAATTGCTGGTAAAGCTGTTCAGATTGTTGCAATTAAATGTCCATGAAGTATATTACGGTTAGTATAGGCAATAAATAATATATAACTTAGGGCATAACCTACAATTACTGTAATTAATAATAATACGACCATAGTATGATCATGAAAGAATGATAATTGCTCCATTAATGGTGAAGCTCCATCTTGAAGAGATAAATTTGATCATGTTGCCATTAATAAATATTTTCTAATAAAAGGTCAAACCTTTATTTGTAAAGCTTAAATGTACTGCACTAATCTGCCATATTAGAATCTAGAGATTAATGGTAATTCTGAGTAACTATGTTCTGCAGGAGGGTTATTTTGTAGTCATTCTGTGGATCTTCTTATGTTAGCTCTAAATATAATTGCTCGGTTTGTAATCATTCTTTCTCATATAATTACAATGAATATAATGATTCCTACAATAGAAATTGTAGACCCAATTCTTGATACTACGTTTCATGATGTATATGCGTCTGGGTAGTCAGAGTATCGTCGAGGTATTCCTGCTAATCCTAGGAAGTGTTGAGGAAAGAATGTTAAATTTACTCCAATGAATATAATTGTAAATTGGATTTTTAATCATGTATTATTTATAGTTAATCCTGTAAATAGTGGATATCATTGAATGACACCTCCTATAATTGCAAATACTGCTCCTATAGATAATACATAATGAAAGTGGGCTACTACATAATATGTATCAAGTAATACAATAACAAGTGATGAATTTGCTAATACTAATCCTGTTAATCCACCAATTGTAAATAGGAAAATAAATCCTAGAGCTCATAATAATGGTGGATTGAACTTGAATTTAGTTCCATATAATGTAGCTAATCGTCTAAATACCTTAATTCCTGTAGGTACAGCAATAATTATTGTTGCTGATGTAAAATATGCTCGTGTGTCAACATCCATTCCTACTGTAAATATATGATGTGCTCATACAATAAATCCTATTAGTCCAATTGATAGTATAGCATAAATTATACCTAATGTTCCAAATGATTCAATTTTTCCTCTTTCTTGACATACAATATGTGAAATAATTCCGAACCCCGGTAGAATTAAAATATAAACTTCTGGGTGTCCAAAGAATCAAAATAGATGTTGATATAGAATTGGGTCACCCCCTCCTGCAGGGTCAAAGAATGATGTATTTAAATTTCGATCTGTTAATAATATAGTAATAGCTCCTGCTAAAACTGGAAGTGAAAGAAGGAGAAGTAATGCTGTAATAGCTACAGATCATACAAATAAAGGTGTTTGATCTAAAGTTATACTTTCTGATCGTATATTAATTGCTGTTGTAATGAAATTCACTGCACCAAGAATAGATGATACACCTGCTAAGTGCAGTGAAAAAATAGCTAGATCTACAGATGCACCCCCGTGTGCAATAGCTCCTGCTAGAGGAGGGTAAACTGTTCATCCTGTACCAGCACCATTATCTACTATAGAAGATGTAAGAAGAAGGGTTAGTGAAGGTGGTAGTAATCAAAAACTTATATTATTTATTCGTGGAAATGCTATATCTGGTGCACCAATTATTAGTGGAACAAGTCAATTACCAAATCCACCAATTATAATAGGTATTACTATAAAGAAAATTATTACGAATGCGTGAGCTGTAATAATAACATTATAAATCTGGTCATCCCCAATTAGAGATCCGGGTTGGCCAAGTTCAGCACGAATAAGTATTCTTATTGATGTTCCTACTATTCCTGCTCATGCTCCAAATATGAAGTATAAAGTACCAATGTCCTTATGGTTTGTTGAGAATAATCATTTTTGCGGTAAGATGGCTGAATTTTAGGTGGTAGACTGTAAATCTACTTATGAGATATTTTCTCTCTTATCATATTTAGGTCTTATATTCAATTATGATTCTAGACTGCAATTCTAGAGGTGTAAAATTTTACTGAGGCCTGAAAGATTATTCTTTTAATTATAACTTTGAAGGTTATTAGTTTGATTAACTTAAGTCCTTAGTATAATGAAATTAAGGTTGATGTTGAAATCAATCCTATTGTTGAAATTATTACTGTTACAGGAAGAATGATTCTTGATTTTTGGGACTTTATCTTTATAGATCACGAATTTTCTGTGTATGATATAATTAGAGCTGAGAATCTAATACGTATATAGTAGTAGAGTGTAATTGTAGTTAATACAACTATAATAGTTATAATAGTTGTTATATTGTTTTCTATTAATGATTGTATTACAATTCATTTTGGTAAGAATCCAAGGAATGGTGGTAGTCCACCTAAAGATAATAAAAATAAGAATATTATGAATTTAATTTCGGTTTTTATATTTCTGGCTGAATAAATTTGATTTATGAAAAATAAATTTATTTGCTTAAATAATAAAACTATAATTAATCTTAATAGTGAGTAAATAATGAAGTATAGTTCTCAGACGTTTTCTCTGACTGTTAATGATCTAATTATTCAACCTAGATGTCTGATTGATGAATATGCTAAAAGTTGTCGTAAGGATGTTTGATTTAAACCTCCTATTGCCCCAATAATAATTCTTAAGATAATAATTGTTCAAATAAAAGTTCTTAATTGAATACAATAAGATAAGACCATTATTGGGGCGATTTTTTGTCATGTTATTAATGTTAAACAATTATTTCATCTTGATGCTCCTATAACTTCTGGAAATCAGAAATGGAAAGGTGCAGCTCCAATCTTTAATAATAGTCTAGATCTAATTATTATTGATGGGATAAATTCTGTTTCCCATCCCATGGGATATTTTATTTGAATCAGCAAAATTGAAAATAATAATATTGTCGATGCTATTGCTTGGACAATAAAATATTTAATTGATGATTCATTTATTATTATATTTTTACTTCTTGTTAGGAGCGGAATAAATGAAAGTAAGTTGATCTCAAGTCCTATTCAAACCCCAAATCAGGAATTTGATGAAATGCACAGGATCATTCCTATCATTATGTTGATAGGAAGAGAAGTTTTGTAGAGTTGTTGGTCATTAAAAAGGAGAGGATTGATACCTCTATAAATGGGGTATGAACCCATTAGCTTGTTTAGCTTACCTTTTTACATTAAGGTGTATGATGCACGTTAGTTTTTGATACTAAAGGAGGTAGTTTAATTCTATCTTATGTAATTTTAATGAAGGTAATTTTATTTACTTTATTTACCCTATCAAGGTAACCCTTTAATCAGGCACTTCATTTATTTAATATATAAATCGAAAAATTTTTTTTGAAATTCTTTTATGTATTATTTTGTTTAATTAGGATTAATTTATCCTGCTCATTTTATATTTTTTTTTATATATATATAATAAATAATTTATATTAATATATTACATTTAATTGAAATTAAAGTATTATAAGTTCATCTTACCATTATCAATTGATTATTTTAATGCAATTATTTACCTAGGATTATACTGAGATGTGTACACATCGCCCGTCGCTCTCATTATTGATTATTCTATTTTATTTTAAAGTAGCTTCAATTTAGATGAGATAAGTCGTAACATAGTAGATGTACTGGAAAGTGTATCTAGGAAGAGTTTCAAGATATAACTTATTAGTAAAGTGTTTCATTTACACTGAAAATTTTTCTGTGCAAATCAGGATATCTTGATTATTTATTTTATTATATTTATTTTTTGTATATTTAATTATTTAATATAAATAATTTTTTGTATTTTTGTCTCAGTATATTTTATAGAATTGATTTTTTAAATTATAGTTTATTGGTAATGTAAGTGTTTTATGAAATATTATTTTAAATTTTTTTAAGTAGATTTTATTTATTGTACCTTTTGTATCAGGGTTTATCAAAATTTTAGTATTTATTTTACTTGTCTCGATTTGGGTTGATTTATAAATAAATTATAGTTAATGTATCATAATTATTATTAAATTATTTATAGAAATGAGATGTTAATCGTTTCCCAAGATATCTAGTTTCTTAAGAAAAAATTTAATTTTTTAAAGTTATTTGTTTTTATTTAATTTTTTAAGTAAAAATATTAACTTATTTATTCTTTAAGGGATAAGCTTTGAAGTTAATAACCTATAATTTATTTTATAGAAATATAATAGTAAGCTTTAAACCAGCTATCTTTAAGATTACGTTTTAGTTCATAATTTTTTATTTTGATTTTATAAATATTTTAGGTTTTTTATTAAGATTATTAATTTAATTTTAAAATTTTTGTAATAATGATAGAATTAGTATATTTATTTGTATGAAATTTTTACCTTGTGAACTTATTATAAGGAACTAGGCAAAATTGATTTCCGCCTGTTTATCAAAAACATGTCCTCTTGTTTATATTTTGAGGTCTGGCCTGCTCACTGAGCGTATTTTTAAAGAGCCGCGGTATTTTGACCGTGCAAAGGTAGCATAATCATTAGTCTCTTAATTAGTGGCTGGAATGAATGGCTTGATGAGAAATCAACTGTCTCTTAATAAATTTTTGAATTTAACTTTTGAGTCAAAAGGCTTAAATTCTTCTTTAGGACGAGAAGACCCTATAGAGCTTGACATTTTACTTTTATATAGTTTTTTGTTTGTCTTTCTATATTTAATGATGATGTTTTGTTGGGGTGACATGAAGAATAGATAAACTCTTCATTATTATATCATTTATTTATGTTTGTTATTTTGATCCATAATTTATGATCATAAGATTAAGTTACCTTAGGGATAACAGCGTAATTGTTTTTGAGAGCTCATATCGACAAAGCAGATTGCGACCTCGATGTTGGATTAAGAAAAATTTTGGGTGCAGGAGCCCAATGATTAGGTCTGTTCGACCTTTAAATTCTTACATGATCTGAGTTCAGACCAGCGTGAGCCAGGTCGGTTTCTATCCTAAGATTGTTAATCCATATTAGTACGAAAGGACCATATGGTTAAAATATTTTTTGTTATATTGATTAATATTAATTTATTTACTATTTTGACAGATTAATGTGTTGAATTTAGAATTCATTTATGTAGATTTTTTCTACAAATAGTATTGATACTTTATGATTTATTTATATTTATTTTGAATTTTCTTTTATTGGTTATTTGTGTTTTAATTAGTGTTGCCTTTTTAACTTTATTAGAGCGTAAGGTTTTAGGTTATATTCAGATTCGAAAGGGTCCAATTAAGGTAGGTTTTGTTGGAATTCCTCAGCCATTTAGAGATGCTATTAAGTTAATTTGTAAGGAGCAGCCAATTCCTATTATATCTAATTACCTACTTTATTATTTTTCCCCTGTTTTTAATTTAATGATTTCTTTAGCCGTTTGAGTAATTTTTCCTTATTTAACTTATATGTGTTCTTTTTCTTATGGATTTTTATTTTTTTTATGTTGTACTAGATTAGGTGTTTATACTGTTATAATTGCTGGTTGATCTTCTAATTCAAATTATTCATTATTAGGTTCTCTTCGTTCTGTTGCTCAAACAATTTCTTATGAAGTTAGTTTAGCTTTAATTTTATTGTCTTTAATTATTTTAATTGGTAGTTTTAATATGTTTGATTTTATAAACTATCAGCTTTATTGTTGATTTATTATTATTTCTTTTCCTTTAGCTTTAGCTTGTTTTGCTTCTTGCTTAGCTGAAACTAATCGTACTCCTTTTGATTTTGCTGAAGGGGAATCTGAGTTAGTTTCAGAATTTAATATTGAGTATGGTGCGGGTGGTTTTACTTTAATTTTTTAGCTGAATATACTAGAATTGTCTTCATAAGAATGTTACTGGCTTTAATTTTTTTGGGCGGTGATTTTTATTCTTTTATATTTTTTATTAAGCTTGCTATTATATCTTTTGGTTTTATTTGGGTTCGTGGAACATTACCACGGTTCCGTTATGATAAATTAATGTACTTAGCTTGAAAAAGTTTTTTACCTTTATCTTTGAAATTTTTTATTTTCTTTGTTGGTTTAAAGATTTTATTTATCTCATTTGTTTAGTGAAATTTTTTGAGAAAAGTTAATAGAAGAGTTAAACTTCTAATTTTATGTTTTCAAAACATATGCTTTTCCTAAGCTAATTAACTTTATTCCTTAATTAATTTATCTCATGCGTTTGCGACATGGACATTAATTAAGAAATATGTGAAGTAAATAATTGTTAAGATGTGACCTGTTATAATATAAGGTTCTTCAACAGGTCGTTTACCAATTCACGTTAGTAAGCATACAACAACTACTATAATTCAGAATAAAATTTGATTAATAGGGTAAAATTGAATGCCTCGGAATGGTGTTTTATTATAAAATGGTAAAATTATTAAGATTCTAATTGATAAAAATAATGCAATAACACCTCCTAACTTATTAGGGATAGATCGTAGAATTGCATATGCAAATAGGAAATATCATTCTGGTTGAATGTGAACTGGTGTTACTAATGGGTTGGCAGGTACAAAGTTATCTGGATCTCCTAATAGGTAAGGATTAATTAAACATAGTATAATTAATAATGATGTTATTATTACAAATGTAATAGAATCCTTAAAGGTAAAGTATGGATGGAATGGAATTTTTTCAATATCTCCATTTAGTCCAAGAGGATTATTAGATCCTGTTTGGTGAAGAAAAAATAAATGAATTGCTGCTATAGCAGCAATAATAAATGGTAATACAAAATGGAATGTGAAGAATCGATTTAATGTTGCATTATCAACAGCGAATCCTCCTCATACTCATTGGACTAAATCTGTTCCTATGTATGGGATTGCTGATAATAAATTAGTAATTACTGTTGCACCTCAAAAAGATATTTGGCCTCAGGGTAAGACATATCCTATAAATGCAGTTGCTATAACTAAAAATAAAATCACTGTACCAATTATTCAGGTATGTATATATATATAAGATCCATAGTAAATTCCCCGTCCTACATGTAAGTAAATACAAATAAAAAATATAGATGCTCTATTTGCGTGTAAGGTTCGGATAATTCAACCATTATTTACGTCTCGGCAGATGTGTACTACACTACTGAATGCTATTTCAATATTTGATGTATAATGTATAGCTAAAAATAGTCCAGTTACGATTTGAATTACCAAACATAACCCTAATAGGGATCCAAAATTTCATCAAAATGAAATATTTGTTGGGGCAGGTAAGTCAATTAAAGAGTTATTAATAATTTTAATTAAAGGATGTCTTAATCGTAAGGGTTTATTCCTTAGTAATTATCTTATTTTACGAATAGGTCCCTGATTAATATTGGTGATTTTAACAACTGCTAGTAGTGCTAAAAATAAATAAATTATTATTATTATTGTAATAATGAATGTTGGTCTATTATATAATTTTTCTAAAGATATTGTTATTTCTTGATAATTGATTGAATTATCAATATTTATAGTTTCAGTGTTTTTGAAAAAGTCTATAAATATAGATATATCTAGAATAATTAATATTAATATGATAAATACTCACATTATTAATGTAATAATTATAGTGATTGATTTAGGCTGAAATATTTCGTTTGATGCAATTCTTGTAATGTAAATAAATAATTCTAGTATACCACCAAGAAATGTTAAAAATAAAATATATGATAATCAATATCTTTCTATTATTGTTCCTGTTATTAATCCAACTAGGGAGGTTTGAAGGATAATAGAAAGCATTATTGATATTGGGTGTCTTAATTTAATAAAATTAATATTTATTACATTTGATAATGATATAATTATTATTTTGATCATTTCAGGGGTTAGTTTATTTAAAATACCGGTTTTGGGGACCGATGATGGAAGCTTTTCCACCTCTGAAGTTTTAAAAGTGGGGGCTGGACTTATTTCCGGTTTACAAGACCGGCGTTTTTTTTAAACTATTAAAACTAATGTTTATATTCTCTATTTTTACTTCTTTATTGATTTATTTTGCTGGTGTTTATGTTTTTTCTTCTAAACGTAAACATTTATTAATGGTTCTTTTGAGATTAGAATATATTGTTCTTTCTTTATTTATGTTAGTTATTGTTTTTCTTATTGAGTTTGATTATGATTATTTTTTTCCTGTTATTTTTTTAGTTTTTTCTGTTTGTGAGGGTGCTTTAGGTCTTTCTATTTTAGTTTCAATAATTCGTTCTCATGGTAATGATTTTTTTAATTCTTTTGGTTTATCTTTATGTTAAAGTATTTATTTATAACTATTTTTTTGATCCCTCTTTGTTTATTAAATAATTGTTGATGGTTGGTTCATTCTTTAATGTTTCTGTCGGGTTTTGTTTTTATAATTTGTGTTTATTCATATGCTGATTTGAATATAATTAGATATTATTTTGGTATTGATTATTTTTCTTTTAGTTTAATTTTACTTAGTTTTTGGATTTGTTCTTTAATAATCACTGCTAGAGGTTCAGTTTATTTAAGTTCATAACATTCTAATTTTTTTGTTTTTATGGTTTTGATTTTAATAATTATGCTTTATTGTTCATTTGCTAGATTAAGTCTTGTTTCTTTTTATATTTTTTTTGAGGCTAGATTAGTTCCTACTTTACTTTTAATTTTGGGTTGGGGTTATCAACCTGAGCGTTTGCAGGCTGGTGTTTATTTAATTTTTTATACTTTGGTTGCTAGATTACCTTTATTATTAGTTTTATTTAAGGTTTATGATTTTTCTAATACTTTATATTTTCCTTTATTGGTTGATTTTGGTTCTTATTATTTTATGTTTTATGTATTTATAATTTTGGCTTTTTTAGTTAAGATACCTATGTTTTTGGTTCATTTATGACTTCCTAAGGCTCATGTAGAGGCCCCTATTTCAGGTAGAATAATTCTTGCTGGTGTTTTATTAAAGTTAGGTGGTTATGGTATTTTTCGTGTTATAAAGGTTATTTCTTATTTGGGTTTAAAGTTTAATTATTTTTGATTGTCTTTAGGTTTATCTGGGGGTGTTATTGTAAGATTTATTTGTTTTCGTCAGGTTGATTTAAAGTCTTTAATTGCATATTCTACTGTTGCTCATATAAGAATGGTTATTGGTGGATTGATGACTATGAATTGATGAGGTTGTGTAGGTTCTCTTTCTCTAATGGTTGGTCATGGTTTATGTTCTTCTGGTTTATTTTGTTTATCTAATATTATTTATGAACGTTTAGGTAGACGAAGATTATTAATTAACAAGGGTATAATTAATTTGATGCCAAGAATGGCTTTATGATGATTTCTTTTAAGATCATCAAATATGGCTGCTCCTCCTTCTTTAAATTTGGTAGGTGAAATTAGATTATTAAATAGAATTATATCTTGATCTTCTTTTAGATTCTTTGCTTTGATTTTTTTATCTTTTTTTAGAGCTGTTTATACTTTGTATATATATTCTTATTCTCAGCATGGGAATTATTATTCTGGTGTTTATACTTGTTCTCTTGGTTATTTTCGTGAATATCATCTTTTACTTTTACATTGATTGCCTTTAAATATTCTCTGTTTAAAGGGTGAATATTTCTTTGTTTAGTTTGCTTAAGTATTTTAATTAAAAATATTGTTTTGTGGAATCAATGATATGAAGTTTTTCATCTTAGGCCGTGAATTTATTTTCTATTTGTTCTTTGAGTTTTTTTTCTTTGTTTATTTCGAGAACTATAATTTTTATTTTAGGTATTTATTATTTAATAATTGATTATAGAGTTTTTGTTGAGTGAGAGCTTTTCAATTTAAATGGTTCTATAGTTGTTATAACTTTAATTTTGGATTGAATATCTCTTATTTTTATATCTTTTGTTATATATATTTCTTCTTTGGTTATTTATTATAGAGAGGATTATATATCTGGTGAAAAGAATATAAATCGTTTTATTATTATTGTTTTAATATTTATTCTTTCTATAGGTTTTTTAATTATTAGTCCTAATTTAATTAGAATTTTATTAGGTTGAGATGGTTTAGGTTTAGTTTCTTATTGTTTAGTTATTTATTATCAAAATGTAAAATCTTATAGTGCTGGTATATTAACTGCACTTTCTAATCGTATTGGTGATGTTGCTATTTTAATTTCTATTGCATGAATGTTAAATTTTGGTGGTTGAAATTATATTTATTATTATGATTTTATTTCTAATTCTTTTGAAATAAAGCTCATTACTATATTAATTGTTTTAGCAGCTATAACTAAGAGAGCTCAGATTCCTTTCTCTTCATGACTTCCTGCTGCTATAGCAGCTCCTACTCCTGTTTCTGCTTAAGTTCATTCTTCTACTCTTGTTACTGCTGGTGTTTATTTATTAATTCGTTTTAGACCAATATTGGATACTTATAATTGTGGTTGATTTTTACTTTTAATTGGTTGTATAACTATATTTATGGCGGGATTGGGCGCTAATTTTGAGTTTGATTTAAAGAAGATTATTGCTCTTTCTACTTTAAGACAACTTGGTTTAATAATAAGAATTTTGGCTATAGGTTATCCAAAGCTTGCATTTTTTCATTTATTGGCTCATGCTTTATTTAAGGCATTATTATTTATATGTGCAGGTTCAATAATTCATAATTTGAAGGATTCTCAGGATATTCGTTTTATAGGATCAATTGTTAATTTCATACCTTTAACTTCAGTTTGTTTTAATGTTTCTAGTTTATCTTTGTGTGGAATACCTTTTTTAGCGGGATTTTATTCAAAGGATTTAATTCTTGAGATGGTTTGTTTAAGATGAATTAATTGTTTAATTTTTTTTCTTTATTTTTTTTCTACTGGTTTAACTGCTTCTTATTCTTTTCGTTTGTTTTATTATTCAATATCTGGTGATAATAATTTTTATTCTAGATTTTCTTTTGATGATAAGGGTTATTATATTTCATTTGGAATAATTGGTCTATTGTTTGTTGCTGTTTTTGGTGGTAGTCTTTTATCTTGATTAATTTTTCCTATTCCTCATGTGATTGCTTTACCTTATTATTTAAAGTTTTTAACTATTACAGTTGTTATTTTAGGTGCTTATTTAGGTTATCTTATTTCTAATTTTGATTTTTCTCATAATTTATTTTCTTTAAGTATACTTTCTTTTGTTAGATTTGCTGGTACTATATGATTTATACCTTTTCTTTCAACTAAGTTTATTAGATATATTCCTTTAAAAATAGGTTATTATTCATCTAAGTCATTTGATTATGGTTGAGGTGAATTACTTGGTGGTCAAGGTTTATATAGATTATTTATTTATTTAATTGGTTATATTCAAGGTTGATATGATTCTAATTTCAAGATTTATCTTTTAACTTTTATTTTTTGAATATTTATTTTGGTAATATTGTTTTTCGTTTACTTAAATAGCTTATAATTAGAGCGTGACACTGAAGATGTTAAGGAAGTATTTTTACTTTTAAGTATTTATAAATATAGATATATTATTTTTACAGTGAAAATGTAATGTTTTATTTAAACTATATAAATTCTAGAAATGTTAACGGAGTTTAACCGCTAATATAAAAAGTTAGCAGCTTTCATATTGGCTTTACATTTCCTTAATTGGAACTATTATAGTTCAATTATTTTATTAACAGTAATACGCCTCTTTTTGGCTTCAATTAATAAGAATAAGGGTAGTACATACCAATCTTCCAGGTCGAAACTGACTGCAATATTTCGCTTCTTATTCTATTTAAGGTTGATTGATAATATCAATACTTTTTGAATGCAACCCAAATGTTATATTTAACTACAACCCTTTATTCTGCTCATTGTAATGCTCCTTGGTTTCATTCATGGTATAGTCCTCCTAATAGAACTAGAATAAAAAATATTGTTGATACTGTTCAGATTATAATGTCTGAAGTTTTAAAAATAATTACAATTGGTAGAATTAGTGCAATTTCTACATCAAAAATTAAAAAGATTACTGCGATTAGGAAGAATCGTATTGAGAATGGTATTCGTGCTGATCTTTTTGGATCAAACCCACATTCAAATGGTGATCTTTTTTCTCGATCATTAATTAATTTTTTTGATAGTGTTGTTGCCAGGATTATAACAATTATTGGAATAATAAATCTAATGAAAACCCTTGTTGATAGAATTAGAATTGTTTTTCTTGATTTATATCAAGCTTTCTGATTGGAAGTCAAATGTACTATTTATACTAGAAAAACAATTACCTACCTCATCAATAAATAGAGATATATAAGAATAATCATACTACGTCTACGAAGTGTCAGTATCATGCTGCTACTTCAAATCCAAAGTGATGTCTTGGTGAAAATTGATTTATTGAGTGTCGAAGTAGACATGTTGATAAAAAGATTGTTCCAATAATTACGTGTAAACCATGGAATCCTGTTGCAACAAAGAATGTTGATCCATAAACTGCATCTGCAATGGTAAAAGGTGCTTCTCAATATTCATATGCTTGAAGTATTGTAAAGTATAGTCCTAATAACACTGTGAAGAATAATCCTTGTAGTGCTTGAGTATGATTAGATTCCATTAAACTATGATGTGCTCATGTTACTGTTACTCCTGATGCTAAAAGAATAGCTGTATTAAGTAATGGAATTTGTATAGGGTTAAAGGGTTGAATTCCTATTGGAGGTCATAGTATTCCTAGTTCAATTGTTGGTGCTAATCTTCTTCTAAAGAATGCTCAAAAAAAAGAAACGAAAAATAATACCTCTGATGCAATAAATAAAATTATTCCTCATCGTAATCCAATTGATACAAATCCTGTATGTAATCCTTGATATGTTCCTTCTCATACTACATCTCGTCATCATTGAATTATAGTTAGTAGGGTAATTCCAAATCCAATTATGAATAAGTTAATATTAAATAGGTGGAATCATTTTGCTAGTCCTGATACTAGGACTATTGCTCCAATTGCTCCTGTTAATGGTCAAGGTCTATAGTCTACTAAGTGGAATGGGTGGTTTGAGTGAGTTGTTAACATAGGTTTAATATACTTCTCTAGAATATAGAGTTCTTAGAATTGAGAAAACATAGGCTTGAATTATTGCTACTGCTGATTCTAGAATTAATAGAAGTATTTGTCCAATAATTAGTAATGAGATTAAGTTTATTGCTATAGATGGTCCTGTGTTTCCTAATAAGGTTAATAATAAGTGTCCTGCAATTATATTTGCTGCCAACCGTACTGCTAATGTACCTGGTCGAATAACATTACTAATTGTTTCAATTAGTACTATAAATGATATTAATGCAGGCGGTGTACCTTGTGGTACAAGGTGTGTAAATATATGATTAGTATGGTTAATTCATCCAAATAATATAAATCTTAGCCATATAGGTAGGGCAATTGCAAATGTTAATGCTAAATGTCTTGTTCTAGTAAAAATATAAGGGAATAATCCTATGAAATTGTTAAATAATATTATAATAAAAATTGAGATGAAAATGAATGTTGTTCCATTAAATGATTTTGGTCCAAGAAGTGTTTTAAATTCATTATGTAAGGTTAAATTTAGTTTATTTCAGAGAATGTTAATTCGTGATGGTGTAAGTCAAAATAGTGATGGGATTAATAATAGTCCTAGAAATGTTCTAGTTCAATTTAATGATAAATTAAAGATGTTAGTTGATGGGTCAAATGTTGAGAATAGATTTGTTATCATTTTCAATTTAAGTTTTTTATTTCAATTGTTCCTTTTTCTGCTCTTTTAATAAGGTTAGGTTTAAATGAGAAGAAGTTTATTTGATTAAACAAGATTAATGTAGCTGAAAATATAATGAATAGTGAGAATCATATAAGAGGGGATATTTGAGGGATTTGGATATAATTTCCCCATCAGAAGTAGTCGTTAATTTACTATTATTTGGTTTAAGAGACCATTACTTACTTTCAGTCATCTGATGAATTTCAAGGTGTACTAATTTTTTTTAGTTACTTTAGATTGACACTCTAATGTTATTTATTTTAACTAACTCCTTAAATTATCTTAGATAATCACTTAATAAATAAATTTACTGAAGTTCTTTCAATTACAAATGGTATAAATCTGTGGTTTGCTCCACAGATTTCTGAGCATTGTCCAAAGAATAATCCAGGTCGATTTATTGTGAATGTTCCTTGATTTAACCGACCTGGCGTTGCATCAATTTTAACCCCTAATGCAGGAACTGCTCATGAGTGTAGAACATCTGATGCTCTTGTTAATACTCGTACTTCTGTATTTATTGGTAGGATTGTTCTGTTATCTACATCTAGTAGTCGGAATCCATCATTTTCTAGGTCTTGTTCTGGTGTTATATAAGTGTCAAATTCTACGTCTATGAAGTCTGAATATTCATATCTTCAATATCATTGTCGTCCAATGGTTTTAATTGTAATTATTGCATCTACTGAATCATCAAGTAAATATAATAGTCGTAATGATGGAAGGGCAATAAAAATTAATGTAATTGCTGGTAAAGCTGTTCAGATTGTTTCAATTAAATGTCCATGAAGTATATTACGGTTAGTATAGGCAATAAATAATATATAACTTAGGGCATAACCTACAATTACTGTAATTAATAATAATACGACCATAGTATGATCATGAAAGAATGATAATTGCTCCATTAATGGTGAAGCTCCATCTTGAAGAGATAAATTTGATCATGTTGCCATTAATAAATATTTTCTAATAAAAGGTCAAACCTTTATTTGTAGAGCTTAAATCTACTGCACTAATCTGCCATATTAGAATCTAGAGATTAATGGTAATTCTGAGTAACTATGTTCTGCAGGAGGGTTATTTTGTAGTCATTCTGTTGATCTTCTTATGTTAGCTCTAAATATAATTGCTCGGTTTGTAATCATTCTTTCTCATATAATTACAATGAATATAATGATTCCTACAATAGAAATTGTAGACCCAATTCTTGATACTACGTTTCATGATGCATATGCGTCTGGGTAGTCAGAGTATCGTCGAGGTATTCCTGCTAATCCTAGGAAGTGTTGAGGAAAGAATGTTAAATTTACTCCAATGAATATAATTGTAAATTGGATTTTTAATCATGTATTATTTATAGTTAATCCTGTAAATAGTGGATATCATTGAATGACACCTCCTATAATTGCAAATACGGCTCCTATAGATAATACATAATATTAGATAAACAAAATAAACCAGAAGAACATAAACCATGACCAACCATTAGAGAAAGAGAACCTACACAACCTCATCAATTCATAGTCATCAATCCACCAATAACCATTCTTATATGAGCAACAGAAGAATATGCAATTAAAAACATTAATCAACCTGACGAAAACAAATAAATCTTACAATAACACCCCCCGATAAACCTAAAGACAATCAAAAATAATTAAACTTTAAACTCAAATAAGAAATAACCATTATAACACGAAAAATACCATAACCACCTAACTTTAATAAAACACCAGCAAGAATTATTCTACCTGAAATAGGGGCCTCTACATGAGCCTTAGGAAGTCATAAATGAACCAAAAACATAGGTATCTTAACTAAAAAAGCCAAAATTATAAATACATAAAACATAAAATAATAAGAACCAAAATCAACCAATAAAGGAAAATATAAAGTATTAGAAAAATCATAAACCTTAAATAAAACTAATAATAAAGGTAATCTAGCAACCAAAGTATAAAAAATTAAATAAACACCAGCCTGCAAACGCTCAGGTTGATAACCCCAACCCAAAGTTAAAAGTAAAGTAGGAACTAGTCTAGCCTCAAAAAAATTATAAAAAGAAAGAAGACTTAATCTAGCAAATGAACAATAAAGCATAATTATTAAAATCAAAACCATAAAAACAAAAAAATTAGAATGATATGAACTTAAATAAACTGAACCTCTAGCAGTGATTATTAAAGAACAAATCCAAAAACTAAGTAAAATTAAACTAAAAGAAAAATAATCAATACCAAAATAATATCTAATTATATTCAAATCAGCATATGAATAAACACAAATTATTAAAACAAAACCCGACAGAAACATTAAAGAATGAACCAACCATCAACAATTATTTAGTAAACAAAGAGGGATCAAAAAAATAGTTATAAATAAATACTTTAACATAAAGATAAACCAAAAGAATTAAAAAAATCATTACCATGAGAACGAATTATTGAAACTAAAATAGAAAGACCTAAAGCACCCTCACAAACAGAAAAAACTAAAAAAATAACAGGAAAAAAATAATCATAATCAAACTCAATAAGAAAAACAATAACTAACATAAATAAAGAAAGAACAATATATTCTAATCTCAAAAGAACCATTAATAAATGTTTACGTTTAGAAGAAAAAACATAAACACCAGCAAAATAAATCAATAAAGAAGTAAAAATAGATAATATAAACATTAGTTTTAATAGTTTAAAAAAAACGCCGGTCTTGTAAACCGGAAATAAGTCCAGCCCCCACTTTTAAAACTTCAGAGGTGGAAAAGCTTCCATCATCGGTCCCCAAAACCGGTATTTTAAATAAACTAACCCCTGAAATGATCAAAATAATAATTATATCATTATCAAATGTAATAAATATTAATTTTATTAAATTAAGACACCCAATATCAATAATGCTTTTTATTATCGTTCAAACCTTCCTAGTTGGATTAATAACAGGAACAATAATAGAAAGATTTTGATTATCATATATTTTATTTTTAACATTTCTTGATGGTATACTAGTATTATTTATTTACATTACAAGAATTGCATCAAACGAAATATTTCAGCCTAAATCAATCACTATAATTATTACATTAATAATGTGAGTATTTATCATATTAATATTAATTATTCTAGATATATCTATATTTATAGACTTTTTCAAAAACACCGAAACTATAAATATTGATACTTCAATCAATTATCAAGAAATAACAATATCTTTAGAAAAATTATATAATAGACCAACATTCATTATTACAATAATAATAATAATTTATTTAATTTTAGCACTACTAGCAGTTGTTAAAATCACCAATATTAATCAGGGACCTATTCGTAAAATAAGATAATTACTAATGAATAAACCCTTATGATTAAGACATCCTTTAATTAAAATTATTAATAACTCTTTAATTGACTTACCTGCCCCAACAAATATTTCATTTTGATGAAATTTTGGATCCCTATTAGGGTTATGTTTGGTAATTCAAATCGTAACTGGACTATTTTTAGCTATACATTATACATCAAATATTGAAATAGCATTCAGTAGTGTAGTACACATCTGCCGAGACGTAAATAATGGTTGAATTATCCGAACCTTACACGCAAATGGAGCATCTATATTTTTTATTTGTATTTACTTACATGTAGGACGGGGAATTTACTATGGATCTTATATATATATACATACCTGAATAATTGGTACAGTGATTTTATTTTTAGTTATAGCAACTGCATTTATAGGATATGTCTTACCCTGAGGCCAAATATCTTTCTGAGGTACAACAGTAATTACTAATTTATTATCAGCAATCCCATACTTAGGAACAGATTTAGTCCAATGAGTATGAGGAGGATTCGCTGTTGATAATGCAACATTAAATCGATTCTTCACATTCCATTTTGTATTACCATTTATTATTGCTGCTATAGCAGCAATTCATTTATTTTTTCTTCACCAAACAGGATCTAATAATCCTCTTGGACTAAATGGAGATATTGAAAAAATTCCATTCCATCCATACTTTAGCTTTAAGGATTCTATTACATTTGTAATAATAACATCATTATTAATTATACTATGTTTAATTAATCCTTACCTATTAGGAGATCCAGATAACTTTGTACCTGCCAACCCATTAGTAACACCAGTTCACATTCAACCAGAATGATATTTCCTATTTGCATATGCAATTCTACGATCTATCCCTAATAAGTTAGGAGGTGTTATTGCATTATTTTTATCAATTAGAATCTTAATAATTATACCATTTTATAATAAAACACCATTCCGAGGCATTCAATTTTACCCTATTAATCAAATTTTATTCTGAATTATAGTAGTTGTTGTATGCTTACTAACGTGAATTGGTAAAAGACCTGTTGAAGAACCTTATATTATAACAGGTCAAATCTTAACAATTATTTACTTCACATATTTCTTAATTAATGTCCATGTCGCAAACGCATGAGATAAATTAATTAAGGAATAAAGTTAATTAGCTTAGGAAAAGCATATGTTTTGAAAACATAAAATTAGAAGTTTAACTCTCCTATTAACTTTATATTGCTTGGACAATAAAATATTTAATTGATGATTCATTTATTATTATATTTTTATTTCTTGTTAGGAGCGGAATAAATGAAAGTAAGTTGATCTCAAGTCCTATTCAAACCCCAAATCAGGAATTTGATGAAATGGACAGGATCGTTCCTATCATTAATGTTGATAGGAAGAGAAGTTTTGTAGAGTTGTTGGTCATTAAAAAGGAGAGGATTGATACCTCTATAAATGGGGTATGAACCCATTACCCTATCAAGGTAACCCTTTAATCAGGAACTTCATTTATTTAATATATAAATCGAAAGTTTTTTTTTAAATTCTTTTATATATTATTTTGTTTAATTAGGATTAATTTATCCTGCTCATTTTTTTTATATATATATATAATAAATAATTTATATTAATATATTACATTTAATTGAAATTAAAGTATTATAAGTTCATCTTACCATTATCAATTGATTATTTTAATGCAATTATTTACCTAGGATTATAGCTACTTATGTTTTTAGCTTAAAATAGGTTATTATAATATAATATATATAATAATATGTAATTTAATATTTAATATTATTATAATTAGATATAATAAATAAAATTATTAATTTAAATATAAAATATTATAATGAATATAAATAATTATATTAATTATAATAATATAATTATGTAAATTATCTATAATTAGATTATTTAACTAATATATATGAAAGTTAACTTAATATAAAAAAAAGAATTCATATTAATAACATATTATATTAAATTACATAATTGTATAAAATATATTTATTATATTATTTAATCTTTCTTTATTTATTAGTGAAAAGAAAGATTAAATAAGAAAGAATATAATACATTTATTGCTATACATGTTCCATATTAATCTTTAATTATTTATAATAGAGATGTTGTTGTGGTCATACATAGGTGCGTTTCTTTTTTTTTGTTAATGTTTGTGGTTTTTTTCTTTTTTTTCTTTAAATATTTGAATCTTTTATTTTTTCCTGAATTGATAGATTTAAAATTTTCTTATTTTTTATTTTTAAAAGTTTTATTCTTGCTTGTTTATTCACTTTTTCTTTGTATTAAATGTAAGTTTTGTTAGACTAAATGTTCTTTTTGCAGTAATTCGATTTAATTATCAAGTGATTTTGGATTTAGCAATTGATTTAGTATCGGCATAATTCGTGCCAGCAGCCGCGGTTATACGATTGATACAAGTGAATATTATTGGTTAAAACAGTTGTTTATATTATTAGGGTTGAAATATAAATTTGTAAGGTGAAATGTTAAAATTTATTTGTGGCCCTTTTTATGAATCTGTGAAATTTAAATAATAAACTAGGATTAGATACCCTATTATTTTAAATGTTAATTATATTTACCAGGGTACTATTAGTTAAGGTCTTTAAACCCAAAGAATTTGGCGGTATCTCATTCCATTCAGAGGAACCTACCCCATGATTGATAATACACGATTTACTCTACTTAATTTATTTGTTTGTATATCTCCGTTATCAGAGAATCTTTTTAGAGTTATAATTCTCAAGATTTATAATTATAAAATATTTCAGGTCAAGGTGCAGCTTATAGTTAAGAGGAGGTGGGTTACAATAGATTTTTGTTTATAACGGATTTGATAGTGAAATACTGTTAATGAAGGTGGATTTGATAGTAATTTAATTTATTTAATTTAACTGATATTGGCTCTGAGATGTGTACACATCGCCCGTCGCTCTCATTATTGATTATTCTATTTTATTTTAAAGTAGCTTCAATTTAGATGAGATAAGTCGTAACATAGTAGATGTACTGGAAAGTGTATCTAGGAAGAGTTTCAAGATATAACTTATTAGTAAAGTGTTTCATTTACACTGAAAATTTTTCTGTGCAAATCAGGATATCTTGATTATTTATTTTATTATATTTATTTTTTGTTTATTTAATTATTTAATATAAATAATTTTATTGTATTTTTGTCTTAGTATATTTTATAGAATTGATTTTTTAAATTATAGTTTATTGGTAATGTAAGTGTTTTATGAAATATTATTTTAAATTTTTTTAAGTAGATTTTATTTATTGTACCTTTTGTATCAGGGTTTATCAAAATTTTAGTATTTATTTTACTTGTCTCGATTTGGGTTGATTTATAAATAATTTATAGTTAATGTATCATAATTATTATTAAATTATTTATAGAAATGAGATGTTAATCGTTTCCCAAGATATCTAGTTTCTTAAGAAACAATTTAATTTTTTAAAGTTATTTGTTTTTAATTAATTTTTTAAGTAAAAATATTAACTTATTTATTCTTTAAGGGATAAGCTTTGAAGTTAATAACCTATAATTTATTTTATAGAAATATAATAGTAAGCTTTAAACCAGCTATCTTTAAGATTACGTTTTAGTTCATTATTTTTTATTTTGATTTTATAAATATTTTAGGTTTTTTAATAAGATTATTAATTTAATTTTAAAATTTTTGTAATAATGATAGAATTAGTATATTTATTTGTATGAAATTTTTACCTTGTGAACTTATTATAAGGAACTAGGCAAAATTGATTTCCGCCTGTTTATCAAAAACATGTCCTCTTGTTTATATTTTGAGGTCTGGCCTGCTCACTGAGCGTATTTTTAAAGAGCCGCGGTATTTTGACCGTGCAAAGGTAGCATAATCATTAGTCTCTTAATTAGTGGCTGGAATGAATGGCTTGACGAGAAATCAACTGTCTCTTAATAAATTTTTGAATTTAACTTTTGAGTCAAAAGGCTTAAATTCTTCTTTAGGACGAGAAGACCCTATAGAGCTTGACATTTTACTTTTATATAGTTTTTTGTTTGTCTTTCTATATTTAATGATGATGTTTTGTTGGGGTGACATGAAGAATAGATAAACTCTTCATTATTATATCATTTATTTATGTTTGTTATTTTGATCCATAATTTATGATCATAAGATTAAGTTACCTTAGGGATAACAGCGTAATTGTTTTTGAGAGCTCATATCGACAAAGCAGATTGCGACCTCGATGTTGGATTAAGAAAAATTTTGGGTGCAGGAGCCCAATGATTAGGTCTGTTCGACCTTTAAATTCTTACATGATCTGAGTTCAGACCGGCGTGAGCCAGGTCGGTTTCTATCCTAAGATTGTTAATCCATATTAGTACGAAAGGACCATATGGTTAAAATATTTTTTGTTATATTGATTAATATTAATTTATTTACTATTTTGACAGATTAATGTGTTGAATTTAGAATTAATTTATCTAGATTTTTTCTACAAATAGTATTGATACTTTATGATTTATTTATATTTATTTTGAATTTTCTTTTATTGGTTATTTGTGTTTTAATTAGTGTTGCCTTTTTAACTTTATTAGAGTGTAAGGTTTTAGGTTATATTCAGATTCGAAAGGGTCCAAATAAGGTAGGTTTTGTTGGAATTCCTCAGCCATTTAGAGATGCTATTAAGTTAATTTGTAAGGAGCAGCCAATTCCTATTATATCTAATTACCTACTTTATTATTTTTCCCCTGTTTTTAATTTAATGATTTCTTTAGCCGTTTGAGTAATTTTTCCTTATTTAACTTATATGTGTTCTTTTTCTTATGGATTTTTATTTTTTTTATGTTGTACTAGATTAGGTGTTTATACTGTTATAATTGCTGGTTGATCTTCTAATTCAAATTATTCATTATTAGGTTCTCTTCGTTCTGTTGCTCAAACAATTTCTTATGAAGTTAGTTTAGCTTTAATTTTATTGTCTTTAATTATTTTAATTGGTAGTTTTAATATGTTTGATTTTATAAACTATCAGCTTTATTGTTGATTTATTATTATTTCTTTTCCTTTAGCTTTAGCTCGTTTTGCTTCTTGCTTAGCTGAAACTAATCGTACTCCTTTTGATTTTGCTGAAGGGGAATCTGAGTTAGTTTCAGAATTTAATATTGAGTATGGTGCGAGTGGTTTTACTTTAATTTTTTAGCTGAATATACTACAATTGTCTTCATAAGAATGTTACTGGCTTTAATTTTTTTGGGCGGTGATTTTTATTCTTTTATATTTTTTATTAAGCTTGCTATTATATCTTTTGGTTTTATTTGGGTTCGTGGAACATTACCACGGTTCCGTTATGATAAATTAATGTACTTAGCTTGAAAAAGTTTTTTACCTTTATCTTTGAATTTTTTTATTTTCTTTGTTGGTTTAAAGATTTTATTTATCTCATTTGTTTAGTGAAATTTTTTGAGAAAAGTTAATAGAAGAGTTAAACTTCTAATTTTATGTTTTCAAAACATATGCTTTTCCTAAGCTAATTAACTTTATTCCTTAATTAATTTATCTCATGCGTTTGCGACATGGACATTAATTAAGAAATATGTGAAGTAAATAATTGTAAAGATTTGACCTGTTATAATATAAGGTTCTTCAACAGGTCGTTTACCAATTCACGTTAGTAAGCATACAACAACTACTATAATTCAGAATAAAATTTGATTAATAGGGTAAAATTGAATGCCTCGGAATGGTGTTTTATTATAAAATGGTAAAATTATTAAGATTCTAATTGATAAAAATAATGCAATAACACCTCCTAACTTATTAGGGATAGATCGTAGAATTGCATATGCAAATAGGAAATATCATTCTGGTTGAATGTGAACTGGTGTTACTAATGGGTTGGCAGGTACAAAGTTATCTGGATCTCCTAATAGGTAAGGATTAATTAAACATAGTATAATGAATAATGATGTTATTATTACAAATGTAATAGAATCCTTAAAGCTAAAGTATGGATGGAATGGAATTTTTTCAATATCTCCATTTAGTCCAAGAGGATTATTAGATCCTGTTTGGTGAAGAAAAAATAAATGAATTGCTGCTATAGCAGCAATAATAAATGGTAATACAAAATGGAATGTGAAGAATCGATTTAATGTTGCATTATCAACAGCGAATCCTCCTCATACTCATTGGACTAAATCTGTTCCTAAGTATGGGATTGCTGATAATAAATTAGTAATTACTGTTGCACCTCAAAAAGATATTTGGCCTCAGGGTAAGACATATCCTATAAATGCAGTTGCTATAACTAAAAATAAAATCACTGTACCAATTATTCAGGTATGTATATATATATAAGATCCATAGTAAATTCCCCGTCCTACATGTAAGTAAATACAAATAAAAAATATAGATGCTCCATTTGCGTGTAAGGTTCGGATAATTCAACCATTATTTACGTCTCGGCAGATAAACAACAACTTCTCTATTATATATAATTAAAGATTAATATGGAACATGTATAGCAATAAATGTATTATATTCTTTCTTATTTAATCTTTCTTTTCACTAATAAATAAAGAAAGATTAAATAATATAATAAATATATTTTATACAATTATGTAATTTAATATAATATGTTATTAATATGAATTCTTTTTTTTATATTAAGTTAACTTTCATATATATTAGTTAAATAATCTAATTATAGATAATTTACATTATTATATTATTATAATTAATATAATTATTTATATTAATTATAATATTTTATATTTTAATTAATAATTTTATTTATTATATCCAATTATAATAATATTAAAAATTAAATTACATATTATTATATATATTATATTATAATAACCTATTTTAAGCTAAAAACATAAGTAGCTATAATCCTAGGTAAATAATTGCATTAAAATAATCAATTGATAATGGTAAGATGAACTTATAATACTTTAATTTCAATTAAATGTAATATATTAATATAAATTATTTATTATATATATATATAAAAAAAAATAAAATGAGCAGGATAAATTAATCCTAATTAAACAAAATAATACATAAAAGAATTTCAAAAAAAAACTTTCGATTTATATATTACATAAATGAAGTGCCTGATTAAAGGGTTACCTTGATAGGGTAAATAAAGTAAATAAAATTACCTTCATTAAAATTACATAAGATAGAATTAGGCTACCTCCTTTAGTATCAAAAACTAACGTGCATCATACACCTTAATGTAAAAAGGTAAGCTAAACAAGCTAATGGGTTCATACCCCATTTATAGAGGTATCAATCCTCTCCTTTTTAATGACCAACAACTCTACAAAACTTCTCTTCCTATCAACATTAATGATAGGAACGATCCTGTCCATTTCATCAAATTCCTGATTTGGGGTTTGAATAGGACTTGAGATCAACTTACTTTCATTTATTCCGCTCCTAACAAGAAATAAAAATATAATAATAAATGAATCATCAATTAAATATTTTATTGTCCAAGCAATAGCATCGACAATATTATTATTTTCAATTTTGCTGATTCAAATAAAATATCCCATGGGATGGGAAACAGAATTTATCCCATCAATAATAATTAGATCTAGACTATTATTAAAGATTGGAGCTGCACCTTTCCATTTCTGATTTCCAGAAGTTATAGGAGCATCAAGATGAAATAATTGTTTAACATTAATAACATGACAAAAAATCGCCCCAATAATGGTCTTATCTTATTGTATTCATTTAAGAACTTTTATTTGAACAATTATTATCTTAAGAATTATTATTGGGGCAGTAGGAGGTTTAAATCAAACATCCTTACGACAACTTTTAGCATATTCATCAATCAGACATCTAGGTTGAATAATTAGATCATTAACAGTCAGAGAAAACATCTGAGATCTATACTTCATTATTTACTCACTATTAAGATTAATTATAGTTTCATTATTTAAGCAAATAAATTTATTTTTCATAAATCAAATTTATTCAGCCAGAAATATAAAAACCGAAATTAAATTCATAATATTCTTATCTTTATTATCTTTAGGTGGACTACCACCATTCCTTGGATTCTTACCAAAATGAATTGTAATACAATCATTAATAGAAAACAATATAACAACTATTATAACTATTATAGTTGTATTTACTACAATTACACTCTACTACTATATACATATTAGATTCTCAGCTCTAATTATATCATACACAGAAAATTCGTGATCTATAAAGATAAAGTCCCAAAAATCAAGAATCATTCTTCCTATAACAGTAATAATTTCAACAATAGGATTGACTTCAACATCAACCTTAATTTCATTATACTAAGGACTTAAGTTAATCAAACTAATAACCTTCAAAGTTATAATTAAAAGAATAATCTTTTAGGCCTTAGTAAAATTTTACACCTCTAGAATTGCAGTCTAGAATCATAATTGAATATAAGACCTAAATATGATAAGAGAGAAAACATCTCATAAGTAGATTTACAGTCTACCACCTAAAATTCAGCCATCTTACTGCAAAAATGATTATTCTCAACAAACCATAAGGACATTGGTACTTTATACTTCATATTTGGAGCATGAGCAGGAATAGTAGGAACATCAATAAGAATACTTATTCGTGCTGAACTTGGCCAACCCGGACCTCTAATTGGGGATGACCAGATTTATAATGTTATTATTACAGCTCACGCATTCGTAATAATTTTCTTTATAGTAATACCTATTATAATTGGTGGATTTGGTAATTGACTTGTTCCACTAATAATTGGTGCACCAGATATAGCATTTCCACGAATAAATAATATAAGTTTTTGATTACTACCACCTTCAGTAACCCTTCTTCTTACATCTTCTATAGTAGATAATGGTGCTGGTACAGGATGAACAGTTTACCCTCCTCTAGCAGGAGCTATTGCACATGGGGGTGCATCTGTAGATCTAGCTATTTTTTCACTGCACTTAGCAGGTGTATCATCTATTCTTGGTGCAGTGAATTTCATTACAACAGCAATTAATATACGAACAGAAAGTATAACTTTAGATCAAACACCTTTATTTGTATGATCTGTAGCTATTACAGCATTACTTCTCCTTCTTTCACTTCCAGTTTTAGCAGGAGCTATTACTATATTATTAACAGATCGAAATTTAAATACATCATTCTTTGACCTCGACGATACTCTGACTACCCAGACGCATATACATCATGAAACGTAGTATCAAGAATTGGGTCTACAATTTCTATTGTAGGAATCATTATATTCATTGTAATTATATGAGAAAGAATGATTACAAACCGAGCAATTATATTTAGAGCTAACATAAGAAGATCAACAGAATGACTACAAAATAACCCTCCTGCAGAACATAGTTACTCAGAATTACCATTAATCTCTAGATTCTAATATGGCAGATTAGTGCAGTAGATTTAAGCTCTACAAATAAAGGTTTGACCTTTTATTAGAATATATTTATTAATGGCAACATGATCAAATTTATCTCTTCAAGATGGAGCTTCACCATTAATGGAGCAATTATCATTCTTTCATGATCAAACTATGGTCGTATTATTATTAATTACAGTAATTGTAGGTTATGCCCTAAGTTATATATTATTTATTGCCTATACTAACCGTAATATACTTCATGGACATTTAATTGAAACAATCTGAACAGCTTTACCAGCAATTACATTAATTTTTATTGCCCTTCCATCATTACGACTATTATATTTACTTGATGATTCAGTAGATGCAATAATTACAATTAAAACCATTGGACGACAATGATATTGAAGATATGAATATTCAGACTTCATAGACGTAGAATTTGACACTTATATAACACCAGAACAAGACCTAGAATATGATGGATTCCGACTACTAGATGTAGATAACCGAACAATCCTACCAATAAATACAGAAGTACGAGTATTAACAAGAGCATCAGATGTTCTACACTCATGAGCAGTTCCTGCATTAGGGGTTAAAATTGATGCAACGCCCGGTCGGTTAAATCAAGGAACATTCACAATAAATCGACCTGGATTATTCTTTGGACAATGCTCAGAAATCTGTGGAGCAAACCACAGATTTATACCAATTGTAATTGAAAGAACTTCAGTAAATTTATTTATTAAGTGATTATCTAAGATAATTTAAGGAGTTAGTTAAAATAAATAACATTAGAGTGTCAATCTAAAGTAATTAAAAAAAATTAGTACACCTTGAAATTCATCAGATGACTGAAAGTAAGTAATGGTCTCTTAAACCAAATAATAGTAAATTAACGACTACTTCTGATGGGGAAATTATATCCAAATCCCTCAAATATCCCCTCTTATATGATTCTCACTATTCATTATATTTTCAGCTACATTAATCTTGTTTAATCAAATAAACTTCTTCTCATTTAAACCTAACCTTATTAAAAGAGCAGAAAAAGGAACAATTGAAATAAAAAACTTAAATTGAAAATGATAACAAATCTATTCTCAACATTTGACCCATCAACTAACATCTTTAATTTATCATTAAATTGAACTAGAACATTTCTAGGACTATTATTAATCCCATCACTATTTTGACTTACACCATCACGAATTAACATTATCTGAAATAAACTAAATTTAACCTTACATAATGAATTTAAAACACTTCTTGGACCAAAATCATTTAATGGAACAACATTCATTTTCATCTCAATTTTTATTATAATATTATTTAACAATTTCATAGGATTATTCCCTTATATTTTTACTAGAACAAGACATTTAGCATTAACATTTGCAATTGCCCTACCTATATGGCTAAGATTTATATTATTTGGATGAATTAACCATACTAATCATATATTTACACACCTTGTACCACAAGGTACACCGCCTGCATTAATATCATTTATAGTACTAATTGAAACAATTAGTAATGTTATTCGACCAGGTACATTAGCAGTACGGTTGGCAGCAAATATAATTGCAGGACACTTATTATTAACCTTATTAGGAAACACAGGACCATCTATAGCAATAAACTTAATCTCATTACTAATTATTGGACAAATACTTCTATTAATTCTAGAATCAGCAGTAGCAATAATTCAAGCCTATGTTTTCTCAATTCTAAGAACTCTATATTCTAGAGAAGTATATTAAACCTATGTTAACAACTCACTCAAACCACCCATTCCACTTAGTAGACTATAGACCTTGACCATTAACAGGAGCAATTGGAGCAATAGGCCTAGTATCAGGACTAGCAAAATGATTCCACCTATTTAATATTAACTTATTCATAATTGGATTTGGAATTACCCTACTAACTATAATTCAATGATGACGAGATGTAGTACGAGAAGGAACATATCAAGGATTACATACAGGATTTGTATCAATTGGATTACGATGAGGAATAATTTTATTTATTGCATCAGAGGTATTATTTTTCGTTTCTTTTTTTTGAGCATTCTTTAGAAGAAGATTAGCACCAACAATTGAACTAGGAATACTATGACCTCCAATAGGAATTCAACCCTTTAACCCTATACAAATTCCATTACTTAATACAGCTATTCTTTTAGCATCAGGAGTAACAGTAACATGAGCACATCATAGTTTAATGGAATCTAATCATACTCAAGCACTACAAGGATTATTCTTCACAGTGTTATTAGGACTATACTTTACAATACTTCAAGCATATGAATATTGAGAAGCACCTTTTACCATTGCAGATGCAGTTTATGGATCAACATTCTTTGTTGCAACAGGATTCCATGGTTTACACGTAATTATTGGAACAATCTTTTTATCAACATGTCTACTTCGACACTCAATAAATCAATTTTCACCAAGACATCACTTTGGATTTGAAGCAGCAGCATGATACTGACACTTCGTAGACGTAGTATGATTATTCTTATATATCTCTATTTATTGATGAGGTAGATAATTGTTTTTCTAGTATAAATAGTACATTTGACTTCCAATCAGAAAGCTTGATATAAATCAAGAAAAACAATTCTAATTCTATCAACAAGAGTTTTCATTAGATTTATTATTCCAATAATTGTTATAATCCTGGCAACAACACTATCAAAAAAATTAATTAATGATCGAGAAAAAAGATCACCATTTGAATGTGGGTTTGATCCAAAAAGATCAGCACGAATACCATTCTCAATACGATTCTTCCTAATCGCAGTAATCTTTTTAATTTTTGATGTAGAAATTGCACTAATTCTACCAATTGTAATTATTTTTAAAACTTCAGACATTATAATCTGAACAGTATCAACAATATTTTTTATTCTAGTTCTATTAGGAGGACTATACCATGAATGAAACCAAGGAGCATTACAATGAGCAGAATAAAGGGTTGTAGTTAAATATAACATTTGGGTTGCATTCAAAAAGTATTGATATTATCAATCAACCTTAAATAGAATAAGAAGCGAAATATTGCAGTCAGTTTCGACCTGGAAGATTGGTATGTACTACCCTTATTCTTATTAATTGAAGCCAAAAAGAGGCGTATTACTGTTAATAATATAATTGAACTATAATAGTTCCAATTAAGGAAATGTAAAGCCAATATGAAAGCTGCAAACTTTTTATATTAGCGGTTAAACTCCGTTAACATTTCTAAAATTTATATAGTTTAAATAAAACATTACATTTTCACTGTAAAAATAATATATCTATATTTATAAATACTTAAAAGTAAAAATACTTCCTTAACATCTTCAGTGTCACGCTCTAATTATAAGCTATTTAAGTAAACGAAAAACAATATTACCAAAATAAATATTCAAAAAATAAAAGTTAAAAGATAAATCTTGAAATTAGAATCATATCAACCTTGAATATAACCAATTAAATAAATAAATAATCTATATAAACCTTGACCACCAAGTAATTCACCTCAACCATAATCAAATGACTTAGATGAATAATAACCTATTTTTAAAGGAATATATCTAATAAACTTAGTTGAAAGAAAAGGTATAAATCATATAGAACCAGCAAATCTAACAAAAGAAAGTATACTTAAAGAAAATAAATTATGAGAAAAATCAAAATTAGAAATCAGATAACCTAAATAAGCACCTAAAATAACAACTGTAATAGTTAAAAACTTTAAATAATAAGGTAAAGCAATCACATGAGGAATAGGAAAAATTAATCAAGATAAAAGACTACCACCAAAAACAGCAACAAACAATAGACCAATTATTCCAAATGAAATATAATAACCCTTATCATCAAAAGAAAATCTAGAATAAAAATTATTATCACCAGATATTGAATAATAAAACAAACGAAAAGAAAAAAAACTAAACAATTAATTCATCTTAAACAAACCATCTCAAGAATTAAATCCTTTGAATAAAATCCCGCTAAAAAAGGTATTCCACACAAAGATAAACTAGAAACATTAAAACAAACTGAAGTTAAAGGTATGAAATTAACAATTGATCCTATAAAACGAACATCCTGAGAATCCTTCAAATTATGAATTATTGAACCTGCACATATAAATAATAATGCCTTAAATAAAGCATGAGCCAATAAATGAAAAAATGCAAGCTTTGGATAACCTATAGCCAAAATTCTTATTATTAAACCAAGTTGTCTTAAAGTAGAAAGAGAAATAATCTTCTTTAAATCAAACTCTAAATTAGCGCCCAATCCAGCCATAAATATAGTTATACAACCAATTACAAGTAAAAATCAACCACAATTATAAGTATCCAATATTGGTCTAACACCAGAATAATAATTCCCATGCTGAGAATAAGAATATATATACAAAGTATAAACAGCTCTAAAAAAAGATAAAAAAATCAAAGCAAAGAATCTAAAAGAAGATCAAGATATAATTCTATTTAATAATCTAATTTCACCTACCAAATTTAAAGAAGGAGGAGCAGCCATATTTGATGATCTTAAAAGAAATCATCATAAAGCCATTCTTGGCATCAAATTAATTATACCCTTGTTAATTAATAATCTTCGTCTACCTAAACGTTCATAAATAATATTAGATAAACAAAATAAACCAGAAGAACATAAACCATGACCAACCATTAGAGAAAGAGAACCTACACAACCTCACCAATTCATAGTCATCAATCCACCAATAACCATTCTTATATGAGCAACAGAAGAATATGCAATTAAAGACTTTAAATCAACCTATGAAAACAAATAAATCTTACAATAACACCCCCAGATAAACCTAAAGACAATCAAAAATAATTAAACTTTAAACCCAAATAAGAAATAACCTTTATAACACGAAAAATACCATAACCACCTAACTTTAATAAAACACCAGCAAGAATTATTCTACCTGAAATAGGGGCCTCTACATGAGCCTTAGGAAGTCATAAATGAACCAAAAACATAGGTATCTTAACTAAAAAAGCCAAAATTATAAATACATAAAACATAAAATAATAAGAACCAAAATCAACCAATAAAGGAAAATATAAAGTATTAGAAAAATCATAAACCTTAAATAAAACTAATAATAAAGGTAATCTAGCAACCAAAGTATAAAAAATTAAATAAACACCAGCCTGCAAACGCTCAGGTTGATAACCCCAACCCAAAATTAAAAGTAAAGTAGGAACTAATAGCCTCAAAAAAATTATAAAAAGAAAGAAGACTTAATCTAGCAAATGAACAATAAAGCATAATTATTAAAATCAAAACCATAAAAACAAAAAAATTAGAATGATATGAACTTAAATAAACTGAACCTCTAGCAGTGATTATTAAAGAACAAATCCAAAAACTAAGTAAAATTAAACTAAAAGAAAAATAATCAATACCAAAATAATATCTAATTATATTCAAATCAGCATATGAATAAACACAAATTATAAAAACAAAACCCGACAGAAACATTAAAGAATGAACCAACCATCAACAATTATTTAATAAACAAAGAGGGATCAAAAAATAGTTATAAATAAATACTTTAACATAAAGATAAACCAAAAGAATTAAAAAAATCATTACCATGAGAACGAATTATTGAAATTAAAATAGAAAGACCTAAAGCACCCTCACAAACAGAAAAAACTAAAAAAATAACAGGAAAAAAATAATCATAATCAAACTCAATAAGAAAAACAATAACTAACATAAATAAAGAAAGAACAATATATTCTAATCTCAAAAGAACCATTAATAAATGTTTACGTTTAGAAGAAAAAACATAAACACCAGCAAAATAAATCAATAAAGAAGTAAAAATAGAGAATATAAACATTAGTTTTAATAGTTTAAAAAAAACGCCGGTCTTGTAAACCGGAAATAAGTCCAGCCCCCACTTTTAAAACTTCAGAGGTGGAAAAGCTTCCATCATCGGTCCCCAAAACCGGTATTTTAAATAAACTAACCCCTGAAATGATCAAAATAATAATTATATCATTATCAAATGTAATAAATATTAGTTTTATTAAATTAAGACACCCAATATCAATAATGCTTTTTATTATCCTTCAAACCTTCGTAGTTGGATTAATAACAGGAACAATAATAGAAAGATATTGATTATCATATATTTTATTTTTAACATTTCTTGGTGGTATACTAGTATTATTTATTTACATTACAAGAATTGCATCAAACGAAATATTTCAGCCTAAATCAATCACTATAATTATTACATTAATAATGTGAGTATTTATCATATTAATATTAATTATTCTAGATATATCTATATTTATAGACTTTTTCAAAAACACCGAAACTATAAATATTGATAATTCAATCAATTATCAAGAAATAACAATATCTTTAGAAAAATTATATAATAGACCAACATTCATTATTACAATAATAATAATAATTTATTTATTTTTAGCACTACTAGCAGTTGTTAAAATCACCAATATTAATCAGGGACCTATTCGTAAAATAAGATAATTACTAATGAATAAACCCTTACGATTAAGACATCCTTTAATTAAAATTATTAATAACTCTTTAATTGACTTACCTGCCCCAACAAATATTTCATTTTGATGAAATTTTGGATCCCTATTAGGGTTATGTTTGGTAATTCAAATCGTAACTGGACTATTTTTAGCTATACATTATACATCAAATATTGAAATAGCATTCAGTAGTGTAGTACACATCTGCCGAGACGTAAATAATGGTTGAATTATCCGAACCTTACACGCAAATGGAGCATCTATATTTTTTATTTGTATTTACTTACATGTAGGACGGGGAATTTACTATGGATCTTATATATATATACATACCTGAATAATTGGTACAGTGATTTTATTTTTAGTTATAGCAACTGCATTTATAGGATATGTCTTACCCTGAGGCCAAATATCTTTTTGAGGTGCAACAGTAATTACTAATTTATTATCAGCAATCCCATACTTAGGAACAGATTTAGTCCAATGAGTATGAGGAGGATTCGCTGTTGATAATGCAACATTAAATCGATTCTTCACATTCCATTTTGTATTACCATTTATTATTGCTGCTATAGCAGCAATTCATTTATTTTTTCTTCACCAAACAGGATCTAATAATCCTCTTGGACTAAATGGAGATATTGAAAAAATTCCATTCCATCCATACTTTAGCTTTAAGGATTCTATTACATTTGTAATAATAACATCATTATTAATTATACTATGTTTAATTAATCCTTACCTATTAGGAGATCCAGATAACTTTGTACCTGCCAACCCATTAGTAACACCAGTTCACATTCAACCAGAATGATATTTCCTATTTGCATATGCAATTCTACGATCTATCCCTAATAAGTTAGGAGGTGTTATTGCATTATTTTTATCAATTAGAATCTTAATAATTTTACCATTTTATAATACAACAGCATTCCGAGGCATTCAATTTTACCCTATTAATCAAATTTTATTCTGAATTATAGTAGTTGTTGTATGCTTACTAACGTGAATTGGTAAACGACCTGTTGAAGAACCTTATATTATAACAGGTCAAATCTTAACAATTATTTACTTCACATATTTCTTAATTAATGTCCATGTCGCAAACGCATGAGATAAATTAATTAAGGAATAAAGTTAATTAGCTTAGGAAAAGCATATGTTTTGAAAACATAAAATTAGAAGTTTAACTCTTCTATTAACTTTTCTCAAAAAATTTCACTAAACAAATGAGATAAATAAAATCTTTAAACCAACAAAGAAAATAAAAAAATTCAAAGATAAAGGTAAAAAACTTTTTCAAGCTAAGTACATTAATTTATCATAACGGAACCGTGGTAATGTTCCACGAACCCAAATAAAACCAAAAGATATAATAGCAAGCTTAATAAAAAATATAAAAGAATAAAAATCACCGCCCAAAAAAATTAAAGCCAATAACATTCTTATGAAGACAATTCTAGTATATTCAGCTAAAAAAATTAAAGTAAAACCACCCGCACCATACTCAATATTAAATCCTGAAACTAACTCAGATTCCCCTTCAGCAAAATCAAAAGGAGTACGATTAGTTTCAGCTAAGCAAGAAGCAAAACAAGCTAAAGCTAAAGGAAAAGAAATAATAATAAATCAACAATAAAGCTGATAGTTTACAAAATCAAACATATTAAAACTACCAATTAAAATAATTAAAGACAATAAAATTAAAGCTAAACTAACTTCATAAGAAATTGTTTGAGCAACAGAACGAAGAGAACCTAATAATGAATAATTTGAATTAGAAGATCAACCAGCAATTATAACAGTATAAACACCTAATCTAGTACATCATAAAAAAAATAAAAATCCATAAGAAAAAGAACACATATAAGTTAAATAAGGAAAAATTACTCAAACGGCTAAAGAAATCATTAAATTAAAAACAGGGGAAAAATAATAAAGTAGGTAATTAGATATAATAGGAATTGGCTGCTCCTTACAAATTAACTTAATAGCATCTCTAAATGGCTGAGGAATTCCAACAAAACCTACCTTATTTGGACCCTTTCGAATCTGAATATAACCTACAACCTTACGCTCTAATAAAGTTAAAAAGGCAACACTAATTAAAACACAAATAACCAATAAAAGAAAATTCAAAATAAATATAAATAAATCATAAAGTATCAATACTATTTGTAGAAAAAATCTACATAAATGAATTCTAAATTCAACACATTAATCTGTCAAAATAGTAAATAAATTAATATTAATCAATATAACAAAAAATATTTTAACCATATGGTCCTTTCGTACTAATATGGATTAACAATCTTAGGATAGAAACCGACCTGGCTCACGCCGGTCTGAACTCAGATCATGTAAGAATTTAAAGGTCGAACAGACCTAATCATTGGGCTCCTGCACCCAAAATTTTTCTTAATCCAACATCGAGGTCGCAATCTGCTTTGTCGATATGAGCTCTCAAAAACAATTACGCTGTTATCCCTAAGGTAACTTAATCTTATGATCATAAATTATGGATCAAAATAACAAACATAAATAAATGATATAATAATGAAGAGTTTATCTATTCTTCATGTCACCCCAACAAAACATCATCATTAAATATAGAAAGACAAACAAAAAACTATATAAAAGTAAAATGTCAAGCTCTATAGGGTCTTCTCGTCCTAAAGAAGAATTTAAGCCTTTTGACTCAAAAGTTAAATTCAAAAATTTATTAAGAGACAGTTGATTTCTCGTCAAGCCATTCATTCCAGCCACTAATTAAGAGACTAATGATTATGCTACCTTTGCACGGTCAAAATACCGCGGCTCTTTAAAAATACGCTCAGTGAGCAGGCCAGACCTCAAAATATAAACAAGAGGACATGTTTTTGATAAACAGGTGGAAATCAATTTTGCCTAGTTCCTTATAATAAGTTCACAAGGTAAAAATTTCATACAAATAAATATACTAATTCAATCATTATTACAAAAAGTTTAAAATTAAATTAATAATCTTAATAAAAAACCTAAAATATTTATAAAATCAAAATAAAAAATAATGAACTAAAACGTAATCTTAAAGATAGCTGGTTTAAAGCTTACTATTATATTTCTATAAAATAAATTATAGGTTATTAACTTCAAAGCTTATCCCTTAAAGAATAAATAAGTTAATATTTTTACTTAAAAAATTAAATAAAAACAAATAACTTTAAAAAATTAAATTTTTTCTTAAGAAACTAGTGATCTTGGGAAACGATTAACATCTCATTTCTATAAATAATTTAATAATAATTATGATACATTAACTATAAATTATTTATAAATCAACCCAAATCGAGACAAGTAAAATAAATACTAAAATTTTGATAAATCCTGATACAAAAGGTACAATAAATAAAATCTACTTAAAAAAATTTAAAATAATATTTCATAAAACACTTACATTACCAATAAACTATAATTTAAAAAATCAATTCTATAAATATACTAAGACAAAAATACAATAAAATTATTTATATTAAATAATTAAATAAACAAAAAATAAATATAATAAAATAAATAATCAAGATATCCTGATTTGCACAGAAAAATTTTCAGTGTAAATGAAACACTTTACTAATAAGTTATATCTTGAAACTCTTCCTAGATACACTTTCCAGTACATCTACTATGTTACGACTTATCTCATCTAAATTGAAGCTACTTTAAAATAAAATAGAATAATCAATAATGAGAGCGATGGGCGATGTGTACACATCTCAGAGCCAATATCAGTTAAATTAAATAAATTAAATTACTATCAAATCCACCTTCATTAACAGTATTTCACTATCAAATCCGTTATAAACAAAAATCTATTGTAACCCACCTCCTCTTAACTATAAGCTGCACCTTGACCTGAAATATTTTATAATTATAAATCTTGAGAATTATAACTCTAAAAAGATTCTCTGATAACGGAGATATACAAACAAATAAATTAAGTAGAGTAAATCGTGTATTATCAATCATGGGGTAGGTTCCTCTGAATGGAATGAGATACCGCCAAATTCTTTGGGTTTAAAGACCTTAACTAATAGTACCCTGGTAAATATAATTAACATTTAAAATAATAGGGTATCTAATCCTAGTTTATTATTTAAATTTCACAGATTCATAAAAAGGGCCACAAATAAATTTTAACATTTCACCTTACAAATTTATATTTCAACCCTAATAATATAAACAACTGTTTTAACCAATAATATTCACTTGTATCAATCGTATAACCGCGGCTGCTGGCACGAATTATGCCGATACTAAATCAATTGCTAAATCCAAAATCACTTGATAATTAAATCAAATTACTGCAAAAAGAACATTTAGTCTAACAAAACTTACATATAATACAAAGAAAAAGTGAATAAACAAGCAAGAATAAAACTTTTAAAAATAAAAAATAAGAAAATTTTAAATCTATTAATTCAGGAAAAAATAAAAGATTCAAATATTTAAAGAAAAAAAAAGAAAAAAACCACAAACATTAACAAAAAAAAAGAAACGCCCCTATGTATGACCACAACAACTTCTCTATTATATATAATTAAAGATTAATATGGAACATGTATAGCAATAAATGTATTATATTCTTTCTTATTTAATCTTTCTTTTCACTAATAAATAAAGAAAGATTAAATAATATAATATATATATTTTATACAATTATGTAATTTAATATAATATGTTATTAATATGAATTCTTTTTTTATATTAAGTTAACTTTCATATATATTAGTTAAATAATCTAATTATAGATAATTTACATAATTATATTATTATAATTAATATAATTATTTATATTAATTATAATATTTTATATTTAAATTAATAATTTTATTTATTATATCCAATTATAATAATATTAAATATTAAATTACATATTATTATATATATTATATTATAATAACCTATTTTAAGCTAAAAACATAAGTAGCTATAATCCTAGGTAAATAATTGCATTAAAATAATCAATTGATAATGGTAAGATGAACTTATAATACTTTAATTTCAATTAAATGTAATATATTAATATAAATTATTTATTATATATATATATATATATATATATATATATATATATATATATATATATATATATATATATATATATATATATATATATATATATATATATATATAATGAGCAGGATAAATTAATCCTAATTAAACAAAATAATACATAAAAGAATTTCAAAAAAAACTTTCGATTTATATATTAAATAAATGAAGTGCCTGATGAAAGGGTTACCTTGATAGGGTAAATAAAGTAAATAAAATTACCTTCATTAAAATTACATAAGATAGAATTAAACTACCTCCTTTAGTATCAAAAACTAACATGCATCATACACCTTAATGTAAAAAGGTAAGCTAAACAAGCTAATGGGTTCATACCCCATTTATAGAGGTATCAATCCTCTCCTTTTTAATGACCAACAACTCTACAAAACTTCTCTTCCTATCAACATTAATGATAGGAACGATCCTGTCCATTTCATCAAATTCCTGATTTGGGGTTTGAATAGGACTTGAGATCAACTTACTTTCATTTATTCCGCTCCTAACAAGAAATAAAAATATAATAATAAATGAATCATCAATTAAATATTTTATTGTCCAAGCAATAGCATCGACAATATTATTATTTTCAATTTTGCTGATTCAAATAAAATATCCCATGGGATGGGAAACAGAATTTATCCCATCAATAATAATTAGATCTAGACTATTATTAAAGATTGGAGCTGCACCTTTCCATTTCTGATTTCCAGAAGTTATAGGAGCATCAAGATGAAATAATTGTTTAACATTAATAACATGACAAAAAATCGCCCCAATATTGGTCTTATCTTATTGTATTCAATTAAGAACTTTTATTTGAACAATTATTATCTTAAGAATTATTATTGGGGCAATAGGAGGTTTAAATCAAACATCCTTACGACAACTTTTAGCATATTCATCAATCAGACACCTAGGTTGAATAATTAGATCATTAACAGTCAGAGAAAACATCTGAGAACTATACTTCATTATTTACTCACTATTAAGATTAATTATAGTTTTATTATTTAAGCAAATAAATTTATTTTTCATAAATCAAATTTATTCAGCCAGAAATATAAAAACCGAAATTAAATTCATAATATTCTTATCTTTATTATCTTTAGGTGGACTACCACCATTCCTTGGATTCTTACCAAAATGAATTGTAATACAATCATTAATAGAAAACAATATAACAACTATTATAACTATTATAGTTGTATTAACTACAATTACACTCTACTACTATATACGTATTAGATTCTCAGCTCTAATTATATCATACACAGAAAATTCGTGATCTATAAAGATAAAGTCCCAAAAATCAAGAATCATTCTTCCTATAACAGTAATAATTTCAACAATAGGATTGATTTCAACATCAACCTTAATTTCATTATACTAAGGACTTAAGTTAATCAAACTAATAACCTTCAAAGTTATAATTAAAAGAATAATCTTTTAGGCCTTAGTAAAATTTTACACCTCTAGAATTGCAGTCTAGAATCATAATTGAATATAAGACCTAAATATGATAAGAGAGAAAACATCTCATAAGTAGATTTACAGTCTACCACCTAAAATTCAGCCATCTTACCGCAAAAATGATTATTCTCAACAAACCATAAGGACATTGGTACTTTATACTTCATATTTGGAGCATGAGCAGGAATAGTAGGAACATCAATAAGAATACTTATTCGTGCTGAACTTGGCCAACCCGGATCTCTAATTGGGGATGACCAGATTTATAATGTTATTATTACAGCTCACGCATTCGTAATAATTTTCTTTATAGTAATACCTATTATAATTGGTGGATTTGGTAATTGACTTGTTCCACTAATAATTGGTGCACCAGATATAGCATTTCCACGAATAAATAACATAAGTTTTTGATTACTACCACCTTCACTAACCCTTCTTCTTACATCTTCTATAGTAGATAATGGTGCTGGTACAGGATGAACAGTTTACCCTCCTCTAGCAGGAGCTATTGCACACGGGGGTGCATCTGTAGATCTAGCTATTTTTTCACTGCACTTAGCAGGTGTATCATCTATTCTTGGTGCAGTGAATTTCATTACAACAGCAATTAATATACGATCAGAAAGTATAACTTTAGATCAAACACCTTTATTTGTATGATCTGTAGCTATTGCAGCATTACTTCTCCTTCTTTCACTTCCAGTTTTAGCAGGAGCTATTACTATATTATTAACAGATCGAAATTTAAATACATCATTCTTTGACCCTGCAGGAGGGGGTGACCCAATTCTATATCAACATCTATTTTGATTCTTTGGACACCCAGAAGTTTATATTTTAATTCTACCGGGGTTCGGAATTATTTCACATATTGTATGTCAAGAAAGAGGAAAAATTGAATCATTTGGAACATTAGGTATAATTTATGCTATACTATCAATTGGACTAATAGGATTTATTGTATGAGCACATCATATATTTACAGTAGGAATGGATGTTGACACACGAGCATATTTTACATCAGCAACAATAATTATTGCTGTACCTACAGGAATTAAGGTATTTAGATGATTAGCTACATTATATGGAACTAAATTCAAGTTCAATCCACCATTATTATGAGCTCTAGGATTTATTTTCCTATTTACAATTGGTGGATTAACAGGATTAGTATTAGCAAATTCATCACTTGATACTGTATTACATGATACATATTATGTAGTAGCCCACTTTCATTATGTATTATCTATAGGAGCAGTATTTGCAATTATAGGAGGTGTCATTCAATGATATCCACTATTTACAGGATTAACTATAAATAATACATGATTAAAAATCCAATTTACAATTATATTCATTGGAGTAAATTTAACATTCTTTCCTCAACACTTCCTAGGATTAGCAGGAATACCTCGACGATACTCTGACTACCCAGACGCATATACATCATGAAACGTAGTATCAAGAATTGGGTCTACAATTTCTATTGTAGGAATCATTATATTCATTGTAATTATATGAGAAAGAATGATTACAAACCGAGCAATTATATTTAGAGCTAACATAAGAAGATCAACAGAATGACTACAAAATAACCCTCCTGCAGAACATAGTTACTCAGAATTACCATTAATCTCTAGATTCTAATATGGCAGATTAGTGCAGTAGATTTAAGCTCTACAAATAAAGGTTTGACCTTTTATTAGAAAATATTTATTAATGGCAACATGATCAAATTTATCTCTTCAAGATGGAGCTTCACCATTAATGGAGCAATTATCATTCTTTCATGATCATACTATGGTCGTATTATTATTAATTACAGTAATTGTAGGTTATGCCCTAAGTTATATATTATTTATTGCCTATACTAACCGTAATATACTTCATGGACATTTAATTGAAACAATCTGAACAGCTTTACCAGCAATTACATTAATTTTTATTGCCCTTCCATCTTTACGACTATTATATTTACTTGATGATTCAGTAGATGCAATAATTACAATTAAAACCATTGGACGACAATGATATTGAAGATATGAATATTCAGACTTCATAGACGTAGAAATTGACACTTATATAACACCAGAACAAGACCTAGAAAATGATGGATTCCGACTACTAGATGTAGATAACCGAACAATCCTACCAATAAATACAGAAGTACGAGTATTAACAAGAGCATCAGATGTTCTACACTCATGAGCAGTTCCTGCATTAGGGGTTAAAATTGATGCAACGCCAGGTCGGTTAAATCAAGGAACATTCACAATAAATCGACCTGGATTATTCTTTGGACAATGCTCAGAAATCTGTGGAGCAAACCACAGATATATACCAATTGTAATTGAAAGAACTTCAGTAAATTTATTTATTAAGTGATTATCTAAGATAATTTAAGGAGTTAGTTAAAATAAATAACATTAGAGTGTCAATCTAAAGTAACTAAAAAAAATTAGTACACCTTGAAATTCATCAGATGACTGAAAGTAAGTAATGGTCTCTTAAACCAAATAATAGTAAATTAACGACTACTTCTGATGGGGAAATTATATCCAAATCCCTCAAATATCCCCTCTTATATGATTCTCACTATTCATTATATTTTCAGCTACATTAATCTTGTTTAATCAAATAAACTTCTTCTCATTTAAACCTAACCTTATTAAAAGAGCAGAAAAAGGAACAATTGAAATAAAAAACTTAAATTGAAAATGATAACAAATCTATTCTCAACATTTGACCCATCAACTAACATCTTTAATTTATCATTAAATTGAACTAGAACATTTCTAGGACTATTATTAATCCCATCACTATTTTGACTTACACCATCACGAATTAACATTATCTGAAATAAACTAAATTTAACCTTACATAACGAATTTAAAACACTTCTTGGTCAAAATCATTTAATGGAACCACATTCATTTTCATCTCAATTTTTATTATAATATTATTTAACAATTTCATAGGATTATTCCCTTATATTTTTACTAGAACAAGACATTTAGCATTAACATTTGCAATTGCCCTACCTATATGGCTAAGATTTATATTATTTGGATGAATTAACCATACTAATCATATATTTACACACCTTGTACCACAAGGTACACCGCCTGCATTAATATCATTTATAGTACTAATTGAAAGAATTAGTAATGTTATTCGACCAGGTACATTAGCAGTACGGTTGGCAGCAAATATAATTGCAGGACACTTATTGTTAACCTTATTAGGAAACACAGGACCATCTATAGCAATAAACTTAATCTCATTACTAATTATTGGACAAATACTTCTATTAATTCTAGAATCAGCAGTAGCAATAATTCAAGCCTATGTTTTCTCAATTCTAAGAACTCTATATTCTAGAGAAGTATATTAAACCTATGTTAACAACTCACTCAAACCACCCATTCCACTTAGTAGACTATAGACCTTGACCATTAACAGGAGCAATTGGAGCAATAGTCCTAGTATCAGGACTAGCAAAATGATTCCACCTATTTAATATTAACTTATTCATAATTGGATTTGGAATTACCCTACTAACTATAATTCAATGATGACGAGATGTAGTACGAGAAGGAACATATCAAGGATTACATACAGGATTTGTATCAATTGGATTACGATGAGGAATAATTTTATTTATTGCATCAGAGGTATTATTTTTCGTTTCTTTTTTTTGAGCATTCTTTAGAAGAAGATTAGCACCAACAATTGAACTAGGAATACTATGACCTCCAATAGGAATTCAACCCTTTAACCCTATACAAATTCCATTACTTAATACAGCTATTCTTTTAGCATCAGGAGTAACAGTAACATGAGCACATCATAGTTTAATGGAATCTAATCATACTCAAGCACTACAAGGATTATTCTTCACAGTGTTATTAGGACTATACTTTACAATACTTCAAGCATATGAATATTGAGAAGCACCTTTTACCATTGCAGATGCAGTTTATGGATCAACATTCTTTGTTGCAACAGGATTCCATGGTTTACACGTAATTATTGGAACAATCTTTTTATCAACATGTCTACTTCGACACTCAATAAATCAATTTTCACCAAGACATCACTTTGGATTTGAAGCAGCAGCATGATACTGACACTTCGTAGACGTAGTATGATTATTCTTATATATCTCTATTTATTGATGAGGTAGATAATTGTTTTTCTAGTATAAATAGTACATTTGACTTCCAATCAGAAAGCTTGATATAAATCAAGAAAAACAATTCTAATTCTATCAACAAGAGTTTTCATTAGATTTATTATTCCAATAATTGTTATAATCCTGGCAACAACACTATCAAAAAAATTAATTAATGATCGAGAAAAAAGATCACCATTTGAATGTGGGTTTGATCCAAAAAGATCAGCACGAATACCATTCTCAATACGATTCTTCCTAATCGCAGTAATCTTTTTAATGTTTGATGTAGAAATTGCACTAATTCTACCAATTGTAATTATTTTTAAAACTTCAGACATTATAATCTGAACAGTATCAACAATATTTTTTATTCTAGTTCTATTAGGAGGACTATACCATGAATGAAACCAAGGAGCATTACAATGAGCAGAATAAAGGGTTGTAGTTAAATATAACATTTGGGTTGCATTCAAAAAGTATTGATATTATCAATCAACCTTAAATAGAATAAGAAGCGAAATATTGCAGTCAGTTTCGACCTGGAAGATTGGTATGTACTACCCTTATTCTTATTAATTGAAGCCAAATAGAGGCGTATTACTGTTAATAATATAATTGAACTATAATAGTTCCAATTAAGGAAATGTAAAGCCAATATGAAAGCTGCTAACTTTTTATATTAGCGGTTAAACTCCGTTAACATTTCTAAAATTTATATAGTTTAAATAAAACATTACATTTTCACTGTAAAAATAATATATCTATATTTATAAATACTTAAAAGTAAAAATACTTCCTTAACATCTTCAGTGTCACGCTCTAATCATAAGCTATTTAAGTAAACGAAAAACAATATTACCAAAATAAATATTCAAAAAATAAAAGTTAAAAGATAAATCTTGAAATTAGAATCATATCAACCTTGAATATAACCAATTAAATAAATAAATAATCTATATAAACCTTGACCACCAAGTAATTCACCTCAACCATAATCAAATGACTTAGATGAATAATAACCTATTTTTAAAGGAATATATCTAATAAACTTAGTTGAAAGAAAAGGTATAAATCATATAGAACCAGCAAATCTAACAAAAGAAAGTATACTTAAAGAAAATAAATTATGAGAAAAATCAAAATTAGAAATAAGATAACCTAAATAAGCACCTAAAATAACAACTGTAATAGTTAAAAACTTTAAATAATAAGGTACAGCAATCACATGAGGAATAGGAAAAATTAATCAAGATAAAAGACTACCACCAAAAACAGCAACAAACAATAGACCAATTATTCCAAATGAAATATAATAACCCTTATCATCAAAAGAAAATCTAGAATAAAAATTATTATCACCAGATATTGAATAATAAAACAAACGAAAAGAATAAGAAGCAGTTAAACCAGTAGAAAAAAAATAAAGAAAAAAAATTAAACAATTAATTCATCTTAAACAAACCATCTCAAGAATTAAATCCTTTGAATAAAATCCCGCTAAAAAAGGTATTCCACACAAAGATAAACTAGAAACATTAAAACAAACTGAAGTTAAAGGTATGAAATTAACAATTGATCCTATAAAACGAATATCCTGGGAATCCTTCAAATTATGAATTATTGAACCTGCACATATAAATAATAATGCCTTAAATAAAGCATGAGCCAATAAATGAAAAAATGCAAGCTTTGGATAACCTATAGCCAAAATTCTTATTATTAAACCAAGTTGTCTTAAAGTAGAAAGAGCAATAATCTTCTTTAAATCAAACTCAAAATTAGCGCCCAATCCAGCCATAAATATAGTTATACAACCAATTAAAAGTAAAAATCAACCACAATTATAAGTATCCAATATTGGTCTAAAACGAATTAATAAATAAACACCAGCAGTAACAAGAGTAGAAGAATGAACTAAAGCAGAAACAGGAGTAGGAGCTGCTATAGCAGCAGGAAGTCATGAAGAGAAAGGAATCTGAGCTCTCTTAGTTATAGCTGCTAAAACAATTAATATAGTAATGAGCTTTATTTCAAAAGAATTAGAAATAAAATCATAATAATAAATATAATTTCAACCACCAAAATTTAACATTCATGCAATAGAAATTAAAATAGCAACATCACCAATACGATTAGATAGTGCAGTTAATATACCAGCACTATAAGATTTTACATTTTGATAATAAATAACTAAACAATAAGAAACTAAACCTAAACCATCTCAACCTAATAAAATTCTAATTAAATTAGGACTAATAATTAAAATACCTATAGAAAGAATAAATATTAAAACAATAATAATAAAACGATTTATATTCTTTTCACCAGATATATAATCCTCTCTATAATAAATAACCAAAGAAGAAATATATATAACAAAAGATATAAAAATAAGAGATATTCAATCCAAAATTAAAGTTATAACAACTATAGAACCATTTAAATTGAAAAGCTCTCACTCAACAAAAACTCTATAATCAATTATTAAATAATAAATACCTAAAATAAAAATTATAGTTCTCGAAATAAACAAAGAAAAAAAACTCAAAGAACAAATAGAAAATAAATTCACGGCCTAAGATGAAACACTTCATATCATTGATTCCACAAAACAATATTTTTAATTAAAATACTTAAGCAAACTAAACAAAGAAATATTCACCCTTTAAACAGAGAATATTTAAAGGCAATCAATGTAAAAGTAAAAGATGATATTCACGAAAATAACCAAGAGAACAAGTATAAACACCAGAATAATAATTCCCATGCTGAGAATAAGAATATATATACAAAGTATAAAGAGCTCTAAAAAAAGATAAAAAAATCAAAGCAAAGAATCTAAAAGAAGATCAAGATATAATTCTATTTAATAATCTAATTTCACCTACCAAATTTAAAGAAGGAGGAGCAGCCATATTTGATGATCTTAAAAGAAATCATCATAAAGCCATTCTTGGCATCAAATTAATTATACCCTTGTTAATTAATAATCTTCGTCTACCTAAACGTTCATAAATAATATTAGATAAACAAAATAAACCAGAAGAACATAAACCATGACCAACCATTAGAGAAAGAGAACCTACACAACCTCATCAAATCATAGTCATCAATCCACCAATAACCATTCTTATATGAGCAACAGAATAATATGCAATTAAAGACTTTAAATCAACCTGACGAAAACAAATAAATCTTACAATAACACCCCCAGATAAACCTAAAGACAATCAAAAATAATTAAACTTTAAACCCAAATAAGAAATAACCTTTATAACACGAAAAATACCATAACCACCTAACTTTAATAATACACCAGCAAGAATTATTCTACCTGAAATAGGGGCCTCTACATGAGCCTTAGGAAGTCATAAATGAACCAAAAACATAGGTATCTTAACTAAAAAAGCCAAAATTATAAATACATAAAACATAAAATAATAAGAACCAAAATCAACCAATAAAGGAAAATATAAAGTATTAGAAAAATCATAAACCTTAAATAAAACTAATAATAAAGGTAATCTAGCAACCAAAGTATAAAAAATTAAATAAACACCAGCCTGCAAACGCTCAGGTTGATAACCCCAACCCAAAATTAAAAGTAAAGTAGGAACTAATCTAGCCTCAAAAAAAATATAAAAAGGAAGAATACTTAATCTAGCAAATGAACAATAAAGCATAATTATTAAAATCAAAACCATAAAAACAAAAAAATTAGAATGATATTAACTTAAATAAACTGAACCTCTTGCAGTGATTATTAAAGAACAAATCCAAAAACTAAGTAAAATTAAACTAAAAGAAAAATAATCAATACCAAAATAATATCTAATTATATTCAAATCAGCATATGAATAAACACAAATTATAAAAACAAAACCCGACAGAAACATTAAAGAATGAACCAACCATCAACAATTATTTAATAAACAAAGAGGGATCAAAAAAATAGTTATAAATAAATACTTTAACATAAAGATAAACCAAAAGAATTAAAAAAATCATTACCATGAGAACGAATTATTGAAACTAAAATAGAAAGACCTAAAGCACCCTCACAAACAGAAAAAACTAAAAAAATAACAGGAAAAAAATAATCATAATCAAACTCAATAAGAAAAACAATAACTAACATAAATAAAGAAAGAACAATATATTCTAATCTCAAAAGAACCATTAATAAATGTTTACGTTTAGAAGAAAAAACATAAACACCAGCAAAATAAATCAATAAAGAAGTAAAAATAGAGAATTTAAACATTAGTTTTAATAGTTTAAAAAAAACGCCGGTCTTGCAAACCGGAAATAAGTCCAGCCCCCACTTTTAAAACTTCAGAGGTGGAAAAGCTTCCATCATCGGTCCCCAAAACCGGTATTTTAAATAAACTAACCCCTGAAATGATCAAAATAATAATTATATCATTATCAAATGTAATAAATATTAATTTTATTAAATTAAGACACCCAATATCAATAATGCTTTTTATTATCCTTCAAACCTTCCTAGTTGGATTAATAACAGGAACAATAATAGAAAGATATTGATTATCATATATTCTATTTTTAACATTTCTTGGTGGTATACTAGTATTATTTATTTACATTACAAGAATTGCATCAAACGAAATATTTCAGCCTAAATCAATCACTATAATTATTACATTAATAATGTGAGTATTTATCATATTAATATTAATTATTCTAGATATATCTATATTTATAGACTTTTTCAAAAACACCGAAACTATAAATATTGATAATTCAATCAATTATCAAGAAATAACAATATCTTTAGAAAAATTATATAATAGACCAACATTCATTATTACAATAATAATAATAATTTATTTATTTTTAGCACTACTAGCAGTTGTTAAAATCACCAATATTAATCAGGGACCTATTCGTAAAATAAGATAATTACTAATGAATAAACCCTTATGATTAAGTCATCCTTTAATTAAAATTATTAATAACTCTTTAATTGACTTACCTGCCCCAACAAATATTTCATTTTGATGAAATTTTGGATCCCTATTAGGGTTATGTTTGGTAATTCAAATCGTAACTGGACTACTTTTAGCTATACATTATACATCAAATATTGAAATAGCATTCAGTAGTGTAGTACACATCTGCCGAGACGTAAATAATGGTTGAATTATCCGAACCTTACACGCAAATGGAGCATCTATATTTTTTATTTGTATTTACTTACATTTAGGACGGGGAATTTACTATGGATCTTATATATATATACATATCTGAATAATTGGTACAGTGATTTTATTTTTAGTTATAGCAACTGCATTTATAGGATATGTCTTACCCTGAGGCCAAATATCTTTTTGAGGTGCAACAGTAATTACTAATTTATTATCAGCAATCCCATATTTAGGAACAGATTTAGTCCAATGAGTATGAGGAGGATTCGCTGTTGATAATGCAACATTAAATCGATTCTTCACATTCCATTTTGTATTACCATTTATTATTGCTGCTATAGCAGCAATTCATTTATTTTTTCTTCACCAAACAGGATCTAATAATCCTCTTGGACTAAATGGAGATATTGAAAAAATTCCATTCCATCCATACTTTACCTTTAAGGATTCTATTACATTTGTAATAATAACATCATTATTAATTATACTATGTTTAATTAATCCTTACCTATTAGGAGATCCAGATAACTTTGTACCTGCCAACCCATTAGTAACACCAGTTCACATTCAACCAGAATGATATTTCCTATTTGCATATGCAATTCTACGATCTATCCCTAATAAGTTAGGAGGTGTTATTGCATTATTTTTATCAATTAGAATCTTAATAATTTTACCATTTTATAATAAAACACCATTCCGAGGCATTCAATTTTACCCTATTAATCAAATTTTATTCTGAATTATAGTAGTTGATGTATGCTTACTAACGTGAATTGGTAAACGACCTGTTGAAGAACCTTATATTATAACAGGTCAAATCTTAACAATTATTTACTTCACATATTTCTTAATTAATGTCCATGTCGCAAACGCATGAGATAAATTAATTAAGGAATAAAGTTAATTAGCTTAGGAAAAGCATATGTTTTGAAAACATAAAATTAGAAGTTTAACTCTTCTATTAACTTTTCTCAAAAAATTTCACTAAACAAATGAGATAAATAAAATCTTTAAACCAACAAAGAAAATAAAAAAATTCAAAGATAAAGGTAAAAAACTTTTTCAAGCTAAGTACATTAATTTATCATAACGGAACCGTGGTAATGTTCCACGAACCCAAATAAAACCAAAAGATATAATAGCAAGCTTAATAAAAAATATAAAAGAATAAAAATCACCGCCCAAAAAATTAAAGCCAATAACATTCTTATGAAGACAATTCTAGTATATTCAGCTAAAAAAATTAAAGTAAAACCACCCGCACCATACTCAATATTAAATCCTGAAACTAACTCAGATTCCCCTTCAGCAAAATCAAAAGGAGTACGATTAGTTTCAGCTAAGCAAGAAGCAAAACAAGCTAAAGCTAAAGGAAAAGAAATAATAATAAATCAACAATAAAGCTGATAGTTTATAAAATCAAACATATTAAAACTACCAATTAAAATAATTAAAGACAATAAAATTAAAGCTAAACTAACTTCATAAGAAATTGTTTGAGCAACAGAACGAAGAGAACCTAATAATGAATAATTTGAATTAGAAGATCAACCAGCAATTATAACAGTATAAACACCTAATCTAGTACAACATAAAAAAAATAAAAATCCATAAGAAAAAGAACACATATAAGTTAAATAAGGAAAAATTACTCAAACGGCTAAAGAAATCATTAAATTAAAAACAGGGGAAAATAATAAAGTAGGTAATTAGATATAATAGGAATTGGCTGCTCCTTACAAATTAACTTAATAGCATCTCTAAATGGCTGAGGAATTCCAACAAAACCTACCTTATTTGGACCCTTTCGAATCTGAATATAACCTAAAACCTTACGCTCTAATAAACTTAAAAAGGCAACACTAATTAAAACACAAATAACCAATAAAAGAAAATTCAAAATAAATATAAATAAATCATAAAGTATCAATACTATTTGTAGAAAAAATCTACATAAATGAATTCTAAATTCAACACATTAATCTGTCAAAATAGTAAATAAATTAATATTAATCAATATAACAAAAAATATTTTAACCATATGGTCCTTTCGTACTAATATGGATTAACAATCTTAGGATAGAAACCGACCTGGCTCACGCCGGTCTGAACTCAGATCATGTAAGAATTTAAAGGTCGAACAGACCTAATCATTGGGCTCCTGCACCCAAAATTTTTCTTAATCCAACATCGAGGTCGCAATCTGCTTTGTCGATATGAGCTCTCAAAAACAATTACGCTGTTATCCCTAAGGTAACTTAATCTTATGATCATAAATTATGGATCAAAATAACAAACATAAATAAATGATATAATAATGAAGAGTTTATCTATTCTTCATGTCACCCCAACAAAACATCATCATTAAATATAGAAAGACAAACAAAAAACTATATAAAAGTAAAATGTCAAGCTCTATAGGGTCTTCTCGTCCTAAAGAAGAATTTAAGCCTTTTGACTCAAAAGTTAAATTCAAAAATTTATTAAGAGACAGTTGATTTCTCGTCAAGCCATTCATTCCAGCCACTAATTAAGAGACTAATGATTATGCTACCTTTGCATGGTCAAAATACCGCGGCTCTTTAAAAATACGCTCAGTGAGCAGGCCAGACCTCAAAATATAAACAAGAGGACATGTTTTTGATAAACAGGCGGAAATCAATTTTGCCTAGTTCCTTATAATAAGTTCACAAGGTAAAAATTTCATACAAATAAATATACAAATTCTATCATTATTACAAAAATTTTAAAATTAAATTAATAATCTTAATAAAAAACCTAAAATATTTATAAAATCAAAATAAAAAATAATGAACTAAAACGTAATCTTAAAGACAGCTGGTTTAAAGCTTACTATTATGTTTCTATAAAATAAATTATAGGTTATTAACTTCAAAGCTTATCCCTTAAACAATAAATAAGTTAATATTTTTACTTAAAAAATTAAATAAAAACAAATAACTTTAAAAAATTAAATTTTTTCTTAAGAAACTAGATATCTTGGGAAACGATTAACATCTCATTTCTATAAATAATTTAATAATAATTATGATACATTAACTATAAATTATTTATAAATCAACCCAAATCGAGACAAGTAAAATAAATACTAAAATTTTTATAAACCCTGATACAAAAGGTACAATAAATAAAATCTACTTAAAAAATTTAAAATAATATTTCATAAAACACTTACATTACCAATAAACTATAATTTAAAAAATCAATTCTACAAAATATACTAAGACAAAAATACAATAAAATTATTTATATTAAATAATTAAATAAACAAAAAATAAATATAATAAAATAAATAATCAAGATATCCTGATTTGCACAGAAAAATTTTCAGTGTAAATGAAACACTTTACTAATAAGTTATATCTTGAAACTCTTCCTAGATACACTTTCCAGTACATCTACTATGTTACGACTTATCTCATCTAAATTGAAGCTACTTTAAAATAAAATAGAATAATCAATAATGAGAGCGACGGGCGATGTGTACACATCTCAGAGCCAATATCAGTTAAATTAAATAAATTAAATTACTATCAAATCCACCTTCATTAACAGTATTTCACTATCAAATCCGTTATAAACAAAAATCTATTGTAACCCACCTCCTCTTAACTATAAGCTGCACCTTGACCTGAAATATTTTATAATTATAAATCTTGGGAATTATAACTCTAAAAAGATTCTCTGATAACGGAGATATACAAACAAATAAATTAAGTAGAGTAAATCGTGTATTATCAATCATGGGGTAGGTTCCTCTGAATGGAATGAGATACCACCAAATTCTTTGGGTTTAAAGACCTTAACTAATAGTACCCTGGTAAATATAATTAACATTTAAAATAATAGGGTATCTAATCCTAGTTTATTATTTAAATTTCACAGATTCATAAAAAGGGCCACAAATAAATTTTAACATTTCACCTTACAAATTTATATTTCAACCTTAATAATATAAACAACTGTTTTAACCAATAATATTCACTTGTATCAATCATATAACCGCGGCTGCTGGCACGAATTATGCCGATACTAAATCAATTGCTAAATCCAAAATCACTTGATAATTAAATCAAATTACTGCAAAAAGAACATTTAGTCTAACAAAACTTACATATAATACAAAGAAAAAGTGAATAAACAAGCAAGAATGAAACTTTTAAAAATAAAAAATAAGAAAATTTTAAATCTATTAATTCAGGAAAAAATAAAAGATTCAAATATTTAAAGAAAAAAAAAGAAAAAAACCACAAACATTAACCAAAAAAAAAAAGAAACGCCCCTATGTATGACCACAACAACTTCTCTATTATATATAATTAAAGATTAATATGGAACATGTATAGCAATAAATGTATTATATTCTTTCTTATTTAATCTTTCTTTTCACTAATAAATAAAGAAAGATTAAATAATATAATAAATATATTTTATACAAGTATGTAATTTAATATAATATGTTATTAATATGAATTCTTTTTTTATATTAAGTTAACTTTCATATATATTAGTTAAATAATCTAATTATAGATAATTTACATAATTATATTATTATAATTAATATAATTATTTATATTAATAATAATATTTTATATTTAAATTAATAATTTTATTTATTATATCAAATTATAATAATATTAAATATTAAATTACATATTATTATATATATTATATTATAATAACCTATTTTAAGCTAAAAACATAAGTAGCTATAATCCTAGGTAAATAATTGCATTAAAATAATCAATTGATAATGGTAAGATGAACTTATAGTACATTAATTTCAATTAAATGTAATATATTAATATAAATTATTAATTATATATATATATATAAAAAAATAAAATGAGCAGGATAAATTAATCCTAATTAAACAAAATAATACATAAAAGAATTTCAAAAAAAACTTTCGATTTAGATATTAAATAAATGAAGTGCCTGATTAAAGGGTTACCTTGATAGGGTAAATAAAGTAAATAAAATTACCTTCATTAAAATTACATAAGATAGAATTAAACTACCTCCTTTAGTATCAAAAACTAACGTGCATCATACACCTTAATGTAAAAAGGTAAGCTAAACAAGCTAATGGGTTCATACCCCATTTATAGAGGTATCAATCCTCTCCTTTTTAATGACCAACAACTCTACAAAACTTCTCTTCCTATCAACATTAATGATAGGAACGATCCTGTCCATTTCATCAAATTCCTGATTTGGGGTTTGAATAGGACTTGAGATCAACTTACTTTCATTTATTCCGCTCCTAACAAGAAATAAAAATATAATAATAAATGAATCATCAATTAAATATTTTATTGTCCAAGCAATAGCATCGACAATATTATTATTTTCAATTTTGCTGATTCAAATAAAATATCCCATGGGATGGGAAACAGAATTTATCCCATCAATAATAATTAGATCTAGACTATTATTAAAGATTGGAGCTGCACCTTTCCATTTCTGATTTCCAGAAGTTATAGGAGCATCAAGATAAAATAATTGTTTAACATTAATAACATGACAAAAAATCGCCCCAATAATGGTCTTATCTTATTGTATTCAATTAAGAACTTTTATTTGAACAATTATTATCTTAAGAATTATTATTGGGGCAATAGGAGGTTTAAATCAAACATCCTTACGACAACTTTTAGCATATTCATCAATCAGACATCTAGGTTGAATAATTAGATCATTAACAGTCAGAGAAAACATCTGAGAACTATACTTCATTATTTACTCACTATTAAGATTAATTATAGTTTTATTATTTAAACAAATAAATTTATTTTTCATAAATCAAATTTATTCAGCCAGAAATATAAAAACCGAAATTAAATTCATAATATTCTTATCTTTATTATCTTTAGGTGGACTACCACCATTCCTTGGATTCTTACCAATATGAATTGTAATACAATCATTAATAGAAAACAATATAACAACTATTATAACTATTATAGTTGTATTAACTACAATTACACTCTACTACTATATACGTATTAGATTCTCAGCTCTAATTATATCATACACAGAAAATTCGTGATCTATAAAGATAAAGTCCCAAAAATCAAGAATCATTCTTCCTATAACAGTAATAATTTCAACAGTAGGATTAATTTCAACATCAACCTTAATTTCATTATACTAAGGACTTAAGTTAATCAAACTAATAACCTTCAAAGTTATAATTAAAAGAATAATCTTTTAGGCCTTAGTAAAATTTTACACCTCTAGAATTGCAGTCTAGAATCATAATTGAATATGAGACCTAAATATGATAAGAGCGAAAACATCTCATAAGTAGATTTACAGTCTACCACCTAAAATTCAGCCATCTTACCGCAAAAATGATTATTCTCAACAAACCATAAGGACATTGGTACTTTATACTTCATATTTGGAGCATGAGCAGGAATAGTAGGAACATCAATAAGAATACTTATTCGTGCTGAACTTGGCCAACCCGGATCTCTAATTGGGGATGACCAGATTTATAATGTTATTATTACAGCCCACGCATTCGTAATAATTTTCTTTATAGTAATACCTATTATAATTGGTGGATTTGGTAATTGACTTGTTCCACTAATAATTGGTGCACCAGATATAGCATTTCCACGAATAAATAATATAAGTTTTTGATTACTACCACCTTCACTAACCCTTCTTCTTACATCTTTTATAGTAGATAATGGTGCTGGTACAGGATGAACAGTTTACCCTCCTCTAGCAGGAGCTATTGCACATGGGGGTGCATCTGTAGATCTAGCTATTTTTTCACTGCACTTAGCAGGTGTATCATCTATTCTTGGTGCAGTGAATTTCATTACAACAGCAATTAATATACGATCAGAAAGTATAACTTTAGATCAAACACCTTTATTTGTATGATCTGTAGCTATTACAGCATTACTTCTCCTTCTTTCACTTCCAGTTTTAGCAGGAGCTATTACTATATTATTAACAGATCGAAATTTAAATACATCATTCTTTGACCCTGCAGGAGGGGGTGACCCAATTCTATATCAACATCTATTTTGATTCTTTGGACACCCAGAAGTTTATATTTTAATTCTACCGGGGTTCGGAATTATTTCACATATTGTATGTCAAGAAAGAGGAAAAATTGAATCATTTGGAACATTAGGTATAATTTATGCTATACTATCAATTGGACTAATAGGATTTATTGTATGAGCACATCATATATTTACAGTAGGAATGGATGTTGACACACGAGCATATTTTACATCAGCAACAATAATTATTGCTGTACCTACAGGAATTAAGGTATTTAGATGATTAGCTACATTATATGGAACTAAATTCAAGTTCAATCCACCATTATTATGAGCTCTAGGATTTATTTTCCTATTTACAATTGGTGGATTAACAGGATTAGTATTAGCAAATTCATCACTTGATATTGTATTACATGATACATATTATGTAGTAGCCCACTTTCATTATGTATTATCTATAGGAGCAGTATTTGCAATTATAGGAGGTGTCATTCAATGATATCCACTATTTACAGGATTAACTATAAATAATACATGATTAAAAATCCAATTTACAATTATATTCATTGGAGTAAATTTAACATTCTTTCCTCAACACTTCCTAGGATTAGCAGGAATACCTCGACGATACTGACTACCCAGACGCATATACATCATGAAATGTAGTATCAAGAATTGGGTCTACAATTTCTATTGTAGGAATCATTATATTCATTGTAATTATATGAGAAAGAATGATTACAAACCGAGCAATTATATTTAGAGCTAACATAAGAAGATCAACAGAATGACTACAAAATAACCCTACTGCAGAACATAGTTACTCAGAATTACCATTAATCTCTAGATTCTAATATGGCAGATTAGTGCAGTAGATTTAAGCTCTACAAATAAAGGTTTGACCTTTTATTAGAAAATATTTATTAATGGCAACATGATCAAATTTATCTCTTCAAGATGGAGCTTCACCATTAATGGAGCAATTATCATTCTTTCATGATCATACTATGGTCGTATTATTATTAATTACAGTAATTGTAGGTTATGCCCTAAGTTATATATTATTTATTGCCTATACTAACCGTAATATACTTCATGGACATTTAATTGAAACAATCTGAACAGCTTTACCAGCAATTACATTAATTTTTATTGCCCTTCCATCATTACGACTATTATATTTACTTGATGATTCAGTAGATGCAATAATTACAATTAAAACCATTGGACGACAATGATATTGAAGATATGAATATTCAGACTTCATAGACGTAGAATTTGACACTTATATAACACCAGAACAAGACCTAGAAAATGATGGATTCCGACTACTAGATGTAGATAACCGAACAATCCTACCAATAAATACAGAAGTACGAGTATTAACAAGAGCATCAGATGTTCTACACTCATGAGCAGTTCCTGCATTAGGGGTTAAAATTGATGCAACGCCAGGTCGGTTAAATCAAGGAACATTCACAATAAATCGACCTGGATTATTCTTTGGACAATGCTCAGAAATCTGTGGGGCAAACCACAGATTTATACCAATTGTAATTGAAAGAACTTCAGTAAATTTATTTATTAAGTGATTATCTAAGATAATTTAAGGAGTTAGTTAAAATAAATAACATTAGAGTGTCAATCTAAAGTAACTAAAAAAAATTAGTACACCTTGAAATTCATCAGATGACTGAAAGTAAGTAATGGTCTCTTAAACCAAATAATAGTAAATTAACGACTACTTCTGATGGGGAAATTATATCCAAATCCCTCAAATATCCCCTCTTATATGATTCTCACTATTCATTATATTTTCAGCTACATTAATCTTGTTTAATCAAATAAACTTCTTCTCATTTAAACCTAACCTTATTAAAAGAGCAGAAAAAGGAACAATTGAAATAAAAAACTTAAATTCAAAATGATAACAAATCTATTCTCAACATTTGACCCATCAACTAACATCTTTAATTTATCATTAAATTGAACTAGAACATTTCTAGGACTATTATTAATCCCATCACTATTTTGACTTACACCATCACGAATTAACATTATCTGAAATAAACTAAATTTAACCTTACATAATGAATTTAAAACACTTCTTGGACCAAAATCATTTAATGGAACAACATTCATTTTCATCTCAATTTTTATTATAATATTATTTAACAATTTCATAGGATTATTCCCTTATATTTTTACTAGAACAAGACATTTAGCATTAACATTTGCAATTGCCCTACCTATATGGCTAAGATTTATATTATTTGGATGAATTAACCATACTAATCATATATTTACACACCTTGTACCACAAGGTACACCGCCTGCATTAATATCATTTATAGTACTAATTGAAACAATTAGTAATGTTATTCGACCAGGTACATTAGCAGTACGGTTGGCAGCAAATATAATTGCAGGTACACTTATTATTAACCTTATTAGGAAACACAGGACCATCTATAGCAATAAACTTAATCTCATTACTAATTATTGGACAAATACTTCTATTAATTCTAGAATCAGCAGTAGCAATAATTCAAGCCTATGTTTTCTCAATTCTAAGAACTCTATATTCTAGAGAAGTATATTAAACCTATGTTAACAACTCACTCAAACCACCCATTCCACTTAGTAGACTATAGACCTTGACCATTAACAGGAGCAATTGGAGCAATAGTCCTAGTATCAGGACTAGCAAAATGATTCCACCTATTTAATATTAACTTATTCATAATTGGATTTGGAATTACCCTACTAACTATAATTCAATGATGACGAGATGTAGTACGAGAAGGAACATATCAAGGATTACATACAGGATTTGTATCAATTGGATTACGATGAGGAATAATTTTATTTATTGCATCAGAGGTATTATTTTTCGTTTCTATTTTTTGAGCATTCTTTAGAAGAAGATTAGCACCAACAATTGAACTAGGAATACTATGACCTCCAATAGGAATTCAACCCTTTAACCCTATACAAATTCCATTACTTAATACAGCTATTCTTTTAGCATCAGGAGTAACAGTAACATGAGCACATCATAGTTTAATGGAATCTAATCATACTCAAGCACTACAAGGATTATTCTTCACAGTGTTATTAGGACTATAGTTTACAATACTTCAAGCATATGAATATTGAGAAGCACCTTTTACCATTGCAGATGCAGTTTATGGATCAACATTCTTTGTTGCAACAGGATTCCATGGTTTACACGTAATTATTGGAACAATCTTTTTATCAACATGTCTACTTCGACACTCAATAAATCAATTTTCACCAAGACATCACTTTGGATTTGAAGCAGCAGCATGATACTGACACTTCGTAGACGTAGTATGATTATTCTTATATATCTCTATTTATTGATGAGGTAGATAATTGTTTTTCTAGTATAAATAGTACATTTGACTTCCAATCAGAAAGCTTGATATAAATCAAGAAAAACAATTCTAATTCTATCAACAAGAGTTTTCATTAGATTTATTATTCCAATAATTGTTATAATCCTGGCAACAACACTATCAAAAAAATTAATTAATGATCGAGAAAAAAGATCACCATTTGAATGTGGGTTTGATCCAAAAAGATCAGCACGAATACCATTCTCAATACGATTCTTCCTAATCGCAGTAATCTTTTTAATTTTTGATGTAGAAATTGCACTAATTCTACCAATTGTAATTATTTTTAAAACTTCAGACATTATAATCTGAACAGTATCAACAATATTTTTTATTCTAGTTCTATTAGGAGGACTATACCATGAATGAAACCAAGGAGCATTACAATGAGCAGAATAAAGGGTTGTAGTTAAATATAACATTTGGGTTGCATTCAAAAAGTATTGATATTATCAATCAACCTTAAATAGAATAAGAAGCGAAATATTGCAGTCAGTTTCGACCTGGAAGATTGGTATGTACTACCCTTATTCTTATTAATTGAAGCCAAAAAGAGGCGTATTACTGTTAATAATATAATTGAACTATAATAGTTCCAATTAAGGAAATGTAAAGCCAATATGAAAGCTGCAAACTTTTTATATTAGCGGTTAAACTCCGTTAACATTTCTGAAATTTATGTAGTTTAAATAAAACATTACATTTTAACTGTAAAAATAATATATCTATATTTATAAATACTTAAAAGTAAAAATACTTCCTTAACATCTTCAGTGTCACGCTCTAATTATAAGCTATTTAAGTAAACGAAAAACAATATTACCAAAATAAATATTCAAAAAATAAAAGTTGAAAGATAAATCTTGAAATTAGAATCATATCAACCTTGAATATAACCAATTAAATAAATAAATAATCTATATAAACCTTGACCACCAAGTAATTCACCTCAACCATAATCAAATGACTTAGATGAATAATAACCTATTTTTAAAGGAATATATCTAATAAACTTAGTTGAAAGAAAAGGTATAAATCATATAGAACCAGCAAATCTAACAAAAGAAAGTATACTTAAAGAAAATAAATTATGAGAAAAATCAAAATTAGAAATAAAATAACCTAAATAAGCACCTAAAATAACAACTGTAATAGTTAAAAACTTTAAATAATAAGGTAAAGCTATCACATGAGGAATAGGAAAAATTAATCAAGATAAAAGACTACCACCAAAAACAGCAACAAACAATAGACCAATTATTCCAAATGAAATATAATAACCCTTATCATCAAAAGAAAATCTAGAATAAAAATTATTATCACCAGATATTGAATAATAAAACAAACGAAAAGAATAAGAAGCAGTTAAACCAGTAGAAAAAAAATAAAGAAAAAAAAATTAAACAATTAATTCATCTTAAACAAACCATCTCAAGAATTAAATCCTTTGAATAAAATCCCGCTAAAAAAGGTATTCCACACAAAGATAAACTAGAAACATTAAAACAAACTGAAGTTAAAGGTATGAAATTAACAATTGATCCTATAAAACGAATATCCTGAGAATCCTTCAAATTATGAATTATTGAACCTGCACATATAAATAATAATGCCTTAAATAAAGCATGAGCCAATAAATTAAAAAGTGCAAGCTTTGGATAACCTATAGCCAAAATTCTTATTATTAAACCAAGTTGTCTTAAAGTAGAAAGAGCAATAATCTTCTTTAAATCAAACTCAAAATTAGCGCCCAATCCAGCCATAAATATAGTTATACAACCAATTAAAAGTAAAAATCAACCACAATTATAAGTATCCAATATTGGTCTAAAACGAATTAATAAATAAACACCAGCAGTAACAAGAGTAGAAGAATGAACTAAAGCAGAAACAGGAGTAGGAGCTGCTATAGCAGCAGGAAGTCATGAAGAGAAAGGAATCTGAGCTCTCTTAGTTATAGCTGCTAAAACAATTAATATAGTAATGAGCTTTATTTCAAAAGAATTAGAAATAAAATCATAATAATAAATATAATTTCAACCACCAAAATTTAACATTCATGCAATAGAAATTAAAATAGCAACATCACCAATACGATTAGAAAGTGCAGTTAATATACCAGCACTATAAGATTTTACATTTTGATAATAAATAACTAAACAATACGAAACTAAACCTAAACCATCTCAACCTAATAAAATTCTAATTAAGTTAGGACTAATAATTAAAAAACCTATAGAAAGAATAAATATTAAAACAATAATAATAAAACGATTTATATTCTTTTCACCAGATATATAATCCTCTCTATAATAAATAACCAAAGAAGAAATATATATAACAAAAGATATAAAAATAAGAGATATTCAATCCAAAATTAAAGTTATAACAACTATAGAACCATTTAAATTGAAAAGCTCTCACTCAACAAAAACTCTATAATCAATTATTAAATAATAAATACCTAAAATAAAAATTATAGTTCTCGAAATAAACAAAGAAAAAAACTCAAAGAACAAATAGAAAATAAATTCACGGCCTAAGATGAAAAACTTCATATCATTGATTCCACAAAACAATATTTTTAATTAAAATACTTAAGCAAACTAAACAAAGAAATATTCATCCTTTAAACAGAGAATATTTGAAGGCAATCAATGTAAAAGTAAAAGATGATATTCACGAAAATAACCAAGAGAACAAGTATAAACACCAGAATAATAATTCCCATGCTGAGAATAAGAATATATATACAAAGTATAAACAGCTCTAAAAAAAGATAAAAAAATCAAAGCAAAGAATCTAAAAGAAGATCAAGATATAATTCTATTTAATAATCTAATTTCACCTACCAAATTTAAAGAAGGAGGAGCAGCCATATTTGATGATCTTAAAAGAAATCATCATAAAGCCATTCTTGGCATCAAATTAATTATACCCTTGTTAATTAATAATCTTCGTCTACCTAAACGTTCATAAATAATATTAGATAAACAAAATAAACCAGAAGAACATAAACCATTAGAGAAAGAGAACCTACACAACCTCATCAGTTCATAGTCATCAATCCACCAATAACCATTCTAATATGAGCAACAGAAGAATATGCAATTAAAGACTTTAAATCAACCTGACGAAAACAAATAAATCTTACAATAACACCCCCAGATAAACCTAAAGACAATCAAAAATAATTAAACTTTAAACCCAAATAAGAAATAACCTTTATAACACGAAAAATACCATAACCACCTAACTTTAATAAAACACCAGCAAGAATTATTCTACCTGAAATAGGGGCCTCTACATGAGCCTTAGGAAGTCATAAATGAACCAAAAACATAGGTATCTTAACTAAAAAAGCCAAAATTATAAATACATAAAACATAAAATAATAAGAACCAAAATCAACCAATAAAGGAAAATATAAAGTATTAGAAAAATCATAAACCTTAAATAAAACTAATAATAAAGGTAATCTAGCAACCAAAGTATAAAAAATTAAATAAACACCAGCCTGCAAACGCTCAGGTTGATAACCCCAACCCAAAATTAAAAGTAAAGTAGGAACTAATCTAGCCTCAAAAAAAATATAAAAAGAAAGAAGACTTAATCTAGCAAATGAACAATAAAGCGTAATTATTAAAATCAAAACCATAAAAACAAAAAAATTAGAATGATATGAACTTAAATAAACTGAACCTCTAGCAGTGATTATTAAAGAACAAATCCAAAAACTAAGTAAAATTAAACTAAAAGAAAAATAATCAATACCAAAATAATATCTAATTATATTCAAATCAGCATATGAATAAACACAAATTATAAAAACAAAACCCGACAGAAACATTAAAGAATGAACCAACCATCAACAATTATTTAATAAACAAAGAGGGATCAAAAAATAGTTATAAATAAATACTTTAACATAAAGATCAACCAAAAGAATTAAAAAAATCATTACCATGAGAACGAATTATTGAAACTAAAATAGAAAGACCTAAAGCACCCTCACAAACAGAAAAAACTAAAAAAATAACAGGAAAAAAATAATCATAATCAAACTCAATAAGAAAAACAATAGCTGACATAAATAAAGAAAGAACAATATATTCTAATCTCAAAAGAACCATTAATAAATGTTTACGTTTAGAAGAAAAAACATATACACCAGCAAAATAAATCAATAAAGAAGTAAAAATAGAGAATATAAACATTAGTTTTAATAGTTTAAAAAAAACGCCGGTCTTGTAAACCGGAAATAAGTCCAGCCCCCACTATTAAAACTTCAGAGGTGGAAAAGCTTCCACCATCGGTCCCCAAAACCGGTATTTTAAATAAAGTAACCCCTGAAATGATCAAAATAATAATTATATCATTATCAAATGTAATAAATATTAATTTTATTAAATTAAGACACCCAATATCAATTATGCTTTTTATTATCCTTCAAACCTTCCTAGTTGGATTAATAACAGGAACAATAATAGAAAGATATTGATTATCATATATTTTATTTTTAACATTTCTTGGTGGTATACTAGTATTATTTATTTACATTACAAGAATTGCATCAAACGAAATATTTCAGCCTAAATCAATCACTATAATTATTACATTAATAATGTGAGTATTTATCATATTAATATTAATTATTCTAGATATATCTATATTTATAGACTTTTTCAAAAACACCGAAACTATAAATATTGATAATTCAATCAATTATCAAGAAATAACAATATCTTTAGAAAAATTATATAATAGACCAACATTCATTATTACAATAATAATAATAATTTATTTATTTTTAGAACTACTAGCAGTTGTTAAAATCACCAATATTAATCAGGGACCTATTCGTAAAATAAGATAATTACTAATGAATAAACCCTTACGATTAAGACATCCTTTAATTAAAATTATTAATAACTCTTTAATTGACTTACCTGCCCCAACAAATATTTCATTTTGATGAAATTTTGGATCCCTATTAGGGTTATGTTTGGTAATTCAAATCGTAACTGGACTATTTTTAGCTATACATTATACATCAAATATTGAAATAGCATTCAGTAGTGTAGTACACATCTGCCGAGACGTAAATAATGGTTGAATTATCCGAACCTTACACGCAAATGGAGCATCTATATTTTTTATTTGTATTTACTTACATGTAGGACGGGGAATTTACTATGGATCTTATATATATATACATACCTGAATAATTGGTACAGTGATTTTATTTTTAGTTATAGCAACTGCATTTATAGGATATGTCTTACCCTGAGGCCAAATATCTTTTTGAGGTGCAACAGTAATTACTAATTTATTATCAGCAATCCCATACTTAGGAACAGATTTAGTCCAATGAGTATGAGGAGGATTCGCTGTTGATAATGCAACATTAAATCGATTCTTCACATTCCATTTTGTATTACCATTTATTATTGCTGCTATAGCAGCAATTCATTTATTTTTTCTTCACCAAACAGGATCTAATAATCCTCTTGGACTAAATGGAGATATTGAAAAAATTCCATTCCATCCATACTTTACCTTTAAGGATTCTATTACATTTGTAATAATAACATCATTATTAATTATACTATGTTTAATTAATCCTTACCTATTAGGAGATCCAGATAACTTTGTACCTGCCAACCCATTAGTAACACCAATTCACATTCAACCAGAATGATATTTCCTATTTGCATATGCAATTCTACGATCTATCCCTAATAAGTTAGGAGGTGTTATTGCATTATTTTTATCAATTAGAATCTTAATAATTTTACCATTTTATAATAAAACACCATTCCGAGGCATTCAATTTTACCCTATTAATCAAATATTATTCTGAATTATAGTAGTTGTTGTATGCTTACTAACGTGAATTGGTAAACGACCTGTTGAAGAACCTTATATTATAACAGGTCAAATCTTAACAATTATTTACTTCACATATTTCTTAATTAATGTCCATGTCGCAAACGCATGAGATAAATTAATTAAGGAATAAAGTTAATTAGCTTAGGAAAAGCATATGTTTTGAAAACATAAAATTAGAAGTTTAACTCTTCTATTAACTTTTCTCAAAAAATTTCACTAAACAAATGAGATAAATAAAATCTTTAAACCAACAAAGAAAATTAAAAAATTCAAAGATAAAGGTAAAAAACTTTTTCAAGCTAAGTACATTAATTTATCATAATGGAACCGTGGTAATGTTCCACGAACCCAAATAAAACCAAAAGATATAATAGCAAGCTTAATAAAAAATATAAAAGAATAAAAATCACCGCCCAAAAAAATTAAAGCCAATAACATTCTTATGAAGACAATTCTAGTATTTTCAGCTAAAAAAATTAAAGTAAAACCACCCGCACCATACTCAATATTAAATCCTGAAACTAAATCAGATTCCCCTTCAGCAAAATCAAAAGGAGTACGATTAGTTTCAGCTAAGCAAGAAGCAAAACAAGCTAAAGCTAAAGGAAAAGAAATAATAATAAATCAACAATAAAGCTGATACTTTATAAAATCAAACATATTAAAACTACCAATTAAAATAATTAAAGACAATAAAATTAAAGCTAAACTAACTTCATAAGAAATTGTTTGAGCAACAGAACGAAGAGAACCTAATAATGAATAATTTGAATTAGAAGATCAACCAGCAATTATAACAGTATAAACACCTAATCTAGTACAACATAAAAAAAATAAAAATCCATAAGAAAAATAACACATATAAGTTAAATAAGGAAAAATTACTCAAACGGCTAAAGAAATCATTAAATTAAAAACAGGGGAAAAATAATAAAGTAGGTAATTAGATATAATAGGAATTGGCTGCTCCTTACAAATTAACTTAATAGCATCTCTAAATGGCTGAGGAATTCCAACAAAACCTACCTTATTTGGACCCTTTCGAATCTGAATATAACCTAAAACCTTACACTCTAATAAAGTTAAAAAGGCAACACTAATTAAAACACAAATAACCAATAAAAGAAAATTCAAAATAAATATAAATAAATCATTAAGTATCAATACTATTTGTAGAAAAAATCTACATAAATGAATTCTAAATTCAACACATTAATCTGTCAAACTAGTAAATAAATTAATATTAATCAATATAACAAAAAATATTTTAACCATATGGTCCTTTCGTACTAATATGGATTAACAATCTTAGGATAGAAACCGACCTGGCTCACGCCGGTCTGAACTCAGATCATGTAAGAATTTAAAGGTCGAACAGACCTAATCATTGGGCTCCTGCACCCAAAATTTTTCTTAATCCAACATCGAGGTCGCAATCTGCTTTGTCGATATGAGCTCTCAAAAACAATTACGCTGTTATCCCTAAGGTAACTTAATCTTATGATCATAAATTATGGATCAAAATAACAAACATAAATAAATGATATAATAATGAAGAGTTTATCTATTCTTCATGTCACCCCAACAAAACATCATCATTAAATATAGAAAGACAAACAAAAAACTATATAAAAGTAAAATGTCAAGCTCTATAGGGTCTTCTCGTCCTAAAGAAGAATTTAAGCCTTTTGACTCAAAAGTTAAATTCAAAAATTTATTAAGAGACAGTTGATTTCTCGTCAAGCCATTCATTCCAGCCACTAATTAAGAGACTAATGATTATGCTACCTTTGCACGGTCAAAATACCGCGGCTCTTTAAAAATACGCTCAGTGAGCAGGCCAGACCTCAAAATATAAACAAGAGGACATGTTTTTGATAAACAGGCGGAAATCAATTTTGCCTAGTTCCTTATAATAAGTTCACAAGGTAAAAATTTCATACAAATAAATATACTAAAATCTTAAAGATAGCTGGTTTAAAGCTTACTATTATATTTCTATAAAATAAATTATAGGTTATTAACTTCAAAGCTTATCCCTTATAGAATAAATAAGTTTATATTTTTACTTAAAAAATTAAATAAAAACAAATAACTTTAAAAAATTAAATTTTTTGTTAAGAAACTAGATATATTGGGAAACGATTAACATCTCATTTGTTTAAATATTTTAATAATAATTATGATACATTAACTATAAATTATTTATAAATCAACCCAAATCGAGACAAGTAAAATAAATACTAAAATTTTGATAAACCCTGATACAAAAGGTACAATAAATAAAATCTACTTAAAAAAATGTAAAATAATATTTCATAAAACACTTACATTACCAATAAACTATAATTTAAAAAATCAATTCTATAAAATATACTAAGACAAAAATACAATAAAATTATTTATATTAAATAATTAAATAAACAAAAAATAAATATAATAAAATAAATAATCAAGATATCCTGATTTGCACAGAAAAATTTTCAGTGTAAATGAAACACTTTACTAATAAGTTATATCTTGAAACTCTTCCTAGATACACTTTCCAGTACATCTACTATGTTACGACTTATCTCATCTAAATTGAAGCTACTTTAAAATAAAATAGAATAATCAATAATGAGAGCGACGGGCGATGTGTACACATCTCAGAGCCAATATCAGTTAAATTAAATAAATTAAATTACTATCAAATCCACCTTCATTAACAGTATTTCACTATCAAATCCGTTATAAACAAAAATCTATTGTAACCCACCTCCTCTTAACTATAAGCTGCACCTTGACCTGAAATATTTTATAATTATAAATCTTGGGAATTATAACTCTAAAAAGATTCTCTGATAACGGAGATATACAAACAAATAAATTAAGTAGAGTAAATCGTGTATTATCAATCATGGGGTAGGTTCCTCTGAATGGAATGAGATACCGCCAAATTCTTTGGGTTTAAAGACCTTAACTAATAGTACCCTGGTAAATATAATTAACATTTAAAATAATAGGGTATCTAATCCTAGTTTATTATTTAAATTTCACAGATTCATAAAAAGGGCCACAAATAAATTTTAACATTTCACCTTACAAATTTATATTTCAACCCTAATAATATAAACAACTGTTTTAACCAATAATATTCACTTGTATCAATCGTATAACCGCGGCTGCTGGCACGAATTATGCCGATACTAAATCAATTGCTAAATCCAAAATCACTTGATAATTAAATCAAATTACTGCAAAAAGAACATTTAGTCTAACAAAACTTACATATAATACAAAGAAAAAGTGAATAAACAAGCAAGAATAAAACTTTTAAAAATAAAAAATAAGAAAATTTTAAATCTATTAATTCAGGAAAAAATAAAAGATTCAAATATTTAAAGAAAAAAAAAGAAAAAAACCACAAACATTACCAAAAAAAAAAGAAACGCCCCTATGTATGACCACAACAACTTCTCTATTATATATAATTAAAGATTAATATGGAACATGTATAGCAATAAATGTATTATATTCTTTCTTATTTAATCTTTCTTTTCACTAATAAATAAAGAAAGATTAAATAATATAATAAATATATTTTATACAATTAAGTAATTTAATATAATATGTTATTAATATGAATTCTTTTTTTTATATTAAGTTAACTTTCATATATATTAGTTAAATAATCTAATTATAGATAATTTACATAATTATATTATTATAATTAATATAATTATTTATATTAATTATAATATTTTATATTTAAATTAATAATTTTAGTTATTATATCCAATTATAATAATATTAAATATTAAATTACATATTATTATATATATTATATTATAATAACCTATTTTAAGCTAAAAACATAAGTAGCTATAATCCTAGGTAAATAATTGCATTAAAATAATCAATTGATAATGGTAAGATGAACTTATAATACTTTAATTTCAATTAAATGTAATATATTAATATAAATTATGTATTATATATATATATATATATATATATATATATATATATATATATATATATATATATATATATAAAATGAGCAGGATAAATTAATCCTAATTAAACAAAATAATACATAAAAGAATTTCAAAAAAAACTTTCGATTTATATATTAAATAAATGAAGTGCCTGATTAAAGGGTTACCTTGATTGGGTAAATAAAGTAAATAAAATTACCTTCATTAAAATTACATAAGATAGAATTAAACTACCTCCTTTAGTATCAAAAACTAACGTGCAACATACACCTTAATGTAAAAAGGTAAGCTAAACAAGCTAATGGGTTCATACCCCATTTATAGAGGTATCAATCCTCTCCTTTTTAATGACCAACAACTCTACAAAACTTCTCTTCCTATCAACATTAATGATAGGAACGATCCTGTCCATTTCATCAAATTCCTGATTTGGGGTTTGAATAGGACTTGAGATCAACTTACTTTCATTTATTCCGCTCCTAACAAGAAATAAAAATATAATAATAAATGAATCATCAATTAAATATTTTATTGTCCAAGCAATAGCATCGACAATATTATTATTTTCAATTTTGCTAATTCAAATAAAATATCCCATGGGATGGGAAACAGAATTTATCCCATCAATAATAATTGGATCTAGACTATTATTAAAGATTGGAGCTGCACCTTTCCATTTCTGATTTCCAGAAGTTATAGGAGCATCAAGATGAAATAGTTGTTTAACATTAATAACATGACAAAAAATCGCCCCAATAATGGTCTTATCTTATTGTATTCAATTAAGAACTTTTATTTGAACAATTATTATCTTAAGAATTATTATTGGGGCAATAGGAGGTTTAAATCAAACATCCTTACGACAACTTTTAGCATATTCATCAATCAGACATCTAGGTTGAATAATTAGATCATTAACAGTCAGAGAAAACATCTGAGAACTATACTTCATTATTTACTCACTATTAAGATTAATTATAGTTTTATTATTTAAGCAAATAAATTTATTTTTCATAAATCAAATTTATTCAGCCAGAAATATAAAAACCGAAATTAAATTCATAATATTCTTATCTTTATTATCTTTAGGTGGACTACCACCATTCCTTGGATTCTTACCAAAATGAATTGTAATACAATCATTAATTGAAAACAATATAACAACTATTATAACTATTATAGTTGTATTAACTACAATTACACTCTACTACTATATACGTATTAGATTCTCAGCTCTAATTATATCATACACAGAAAATTCGTGATCTATAAAGATAAAGTCCCAAAAATCAAGAATCATTCTTCCTATAACAGTAATAATTTCAACAATAGGATTGATTTCAACATCAACCTTAATTTCATTATACTAAGGACTTAAGTTAATCAAACTAATAACCTTCAAAGTTATAATTAAAAGAATAATCTTTTAGGCCTTAGTAAAATTTTACACCTCTAGAATTGCAGTCTAGAATCATAATTGAATATAAGACCTAAATATGATAAGAGAGAAAACATCTCATAAGTAGATTTACAGTCTACCACCTAAAATTCAGCCATCTTACCGCAAAAATGATTATTCTCAACAAACCATAAGGACATTGGTACTTTATACTTCATATTTGGAGCATGAGCAGGAATAGTAGGAACATCAATAAGAATACTTATTCGTGCTGAACTTGGCCAACCCGGATCTCTAATTGGGGATGACCAGATTTATAATGTTATTATTACAGCTCACGCATTCGTAATAATTTTCTTTATAGTAATACCTATTATAATTGGTGGATTTGGTAATTGACTTGTTCCACTAATAATTGGTGCACCAGATATAGCATTTCCACAAATAAATAATATAAGTTTTTGATTACTACCACCTTCACTAACCCTTCTTCTTACATCTTCTATAGTAGATAATGGTGCTGGTACAGGATGAACAGTTTACCCTCCTCTAGCAGGAGCTATTGCACACGGGGGTGCATCTGTAGATCTAGCTATTTTTTCACTGCACTTAGCAGGTGTATCATCTATTCTTGGTGCAGTGAATTTCATTACAACAGCAATTAATATACGATCAGAAAGTATAACTTTAGATCAAACACCTTTATTTGTATGATCTGTAGCTATTACAGCATTACTTCTCCTTCTTTCACTTCCAGTTTTAGCAGGAGCTATTACTATATTATTAACAGATCGAAATTTAAATACATCATTCTTTGACCCTGCAGGAGGGGGTGACCCAATTCTATATCAACATCTATTTTGATTCTTTGGACACCCAGAAGTTTATATTTTAATTCTACCAGGGTTCGGAATTATTTCACATATTGTATGTCAAGAAAGAGGAAAAATTGAATCATTTGGAACATTAGGTATAATTTATGCTATACTATCAATTGGACTAATAGGATTTATTGTATGAGCACATCATATATTTACAGTAGGAATGGATGTTGACACACGAGCATATTTTACATCAGCAACAATAATTATTGCTGTACCTACAGGAATTAAGGTATTTAGATGATTAGCTACATTATATGGAACTAAATTCAAGTTCAATCCACCATTATTATGAGCTCTAGGATTTATTTTCCTATTTACAATTGGTGGATTAACAGGATTAGTATTAGCAAATTCATCACTTGATATTGTATTACATGATACATATTATGTAGTAGCCCACTTTCATTATGTATTATCTATAGGAGCAGTATTTGCAATTATAGGAGGTGTCATTCAATGATATCCACTATTTACAGGATTAACTATAAATAATACATGATTAAAAATCCAATTTACAATTATATTCATTGGAGTAAATTTAACATTCTTTCCTCAACACTTCCTAGGATTAGCAGGAATACCTCGACGATACTCTGACTACCCAGACGCATATACATCATGAAACGTAGTATCAAGAATTGGGTCTACAATTTCTATTGTAGGAATCATTATATTCATTGTAATTATATGAGAAAGAATGATTACAAACCGAGCAATTATATTTAGAGCTAACATAAGAAGATCAACAGAATGACTACAAAATAACCCTCCTGCAGAACATAGTTACTCAGAATTACCATTAATCTCTAGATTCTAATATGGCAGATTAGTGCAGTAGATTTAAGCTCTACAAATAAAGGTTTGACCTTTTATTAGAAAATATTTATTAATGGCATCATGATCAAATTTATCTCTTCAAGATGGAGCTTCACCATTAATGGAGCAATTATCATTCTTTCATGATCATACTATGGTCGTATTATTATTAATTACAGTAATTGTAGGTTATGCCCTAAGTTGTATATTATTTATTGCCTATACTAACCGTAATATACTTCATGGACATTTAATTGAAACAATCTGAACAGCTTTACCAGCAATTACATTAATTTTTATTGCCCTTCCATCATTACGACTATTATATTTACTTGATGATTCAGTAGATGCAATAATTACAATTAAAACCATTGGACGACAATGATATTGAAGATATGAATATTCAGACTTCATAGACGTAGAATTTGACACTTATATAACACCAGAACAAGACCTAGAAAATGATGGATTCCGACTACTAGATGTAGATAACCGAACAATCCTACCAATAAATACAGAAGTACGAGTATTAACAAGAGCATCAGATGTTCTACACTCATGAGCAGTTCCTGCATTAGGGGTTAAAATTGATGCAACGCCAGGTCGGTTAAATCAAGGAACATTCACAATAAATCGACCTGGATTATTCTTTGGACAATGCTCAGAAATCTGTGGAGCAAACCACAGATTTATACCAATTTTAATTGAAAGAACTTCAGTAAATTTATTGATTAAGTGATTATCTAAGATAATTTAAGGAGTTAGCTAAAATAAATAACATTAGAGTGTCAATCTAAAGTAACTAAAAAAAATTAGTACACCTTGAAATTCATCAGATGACTGAAAGTAAGTAATGGTCTCTTAAACCAAATAATAGTAGATTAACGACTACTTCTGATGGGGAAATTATATCCAAATCCCTCAAATATCCCCTCTTATATGATTCTCACTATTCATTATATTTTCAGCTACATTAATCTTGTTTAATCAAATAAACTTCTTCTCATTTAAACCTAACCTTATTAAAAGAGCAGAAAAAGGAACAATTGAAATAAAAAACTTAAATTGAAAATGATAACAAATCTATTCTCAACATTTGACCCATCAACTAACATCTTTAATTTATCATTAAATTGAACTAGAACATTTCTAGGACTATTATTAATCCCATCACTATTTTGACTTACACCATCACGAATTAACATTATCTGAAATAAACTAAATTTAACCTTACATAATGAATTTAAAACACTTCTTGGACCAAAATCATTTAATGGAACAACATTCATTTTCATCTCAATTTTTATTATAATATTATTTAACAATTTCATAGGATTATTCCCTTATATTTTTACTAGAACAAGACATTTAGCATTAACATTTGCAATTGCCCTACCTATATGGCTAAGATTTATATTATTTGGATGAATTAACCATACTAATCATATATTTACACACCTTGTACCACAAGGTACACCGCCTGCATTAATATCATTTATAGTACTAATTGAAACAATTAGTAATGTTATTCGACCAGGTACATTAGCAGTACGGTTGGCAGCAAATATAATTGCAGGACACTTATTATTAACCTTATTAGGAAACACAGGACCATCTATAGCAATAAACTTAATCTCATTACTAATTATTGGACAAATACTTCTATTAATTCTAGAATCAGCAGTAGCAATAATTCAAGCCTATGTTTTCTCAATTCTAAGAACTCTATATTCTAGAGAAGTATATTAAACCTATGTTAACAACTCACTCAAACCACCCATTCCACTTAGTAGACTATAGACCTTGACCATTAACAGGAGCAATTGGAGCAATAGTCCTAGTATCAGGACTAGCAAAATGATTCCACCTATTTAATATTAACTTATTCATAATTGGATTTGGAATTACCCTACTAACTATAATTCAATGATGACGAGATGTAGTACGAGAAGGAACATATCAAGGATTACATACAGGATTTGTATCAATTGGATTACGATGAGGAATAATTTTATTTATTGCATCAGAGGTATTATTTTTCGTTTCTATTTTTTGAGCATTCTTTAGAAGAAGATTAGCACCAACAATTGAACTAGGAATACTATGACCTCCAATAGGAATTCAACCCTTTAACCCTATACAAATTCCATTACTTAATACAGCTATTCTTTTAGCATCAGGAGTAACAGTAACATGAGCACATCATAGTTTAATGGAATCTAATCATACTCAAGCACTACAAGGATTATTCTTCACAGTGTTATTAGGACTATACTTTACAATACTTCAAGCATATGAATATTGAGAAGCACCTTTTACCATTGCAGATGCAGTTTATGGATCAACATTCTTTGTTGCAACAGGATTCCATGGTTTACACGTAATTATTGGAACAATCTTTTTATCAACATGTCTACTTCGACACTCAATAAATCAATTTTCACCAAGACATCACTTTGGATTTGAAGCAGCAGCATGATACTGACACTTCGTAGACGTAGTATGATTATTCTTATATATCTCTATTTATTGATGAGGTAGATAATTGTTTTTCTAGTATAAATAGTACATTTGACTTCCAATCAGAAAGCTTGATATAAATCAAGAAAAACAATTCTAATTCTATCAACAAGAGTTTTCATTAGATTTATTATTCCAATAATTGTTATAATCCTGGCAACAACACTATCAAAAAAATTAATTAATGATCGAGAAAAAAGATCACCATTTGAATGTGGGTTTGATCCAAAAAGATCAGCACGAATACCATTCTCAATACGATTCTTCCTAATCACAGTAATCTTTTTAATTTTTGATGTAGAAATTGCACTAATTCTACCAATTGTAATTATTTTTAAAACTTCAGACATTATAATCTGAACAGTATCAACAATATTTTTTATTCTAGTTCTATTAGGAGGACTATACCATGAATGAAACCAAGGAGCATTACAATGAGCAGAATAAAGGGTTGTAGTTAAATATAACATTTTGGTTGCATTCAAAAAGTATTGATATTATCAATCAACCTTAAATAGAATAAGAAGCGAAATATTGCAGTCAGTTTCGACCTGGAAGATTGGTATGTACTACCCTTATTCTTATTAATTGAAGCCAAAAAGAGGCGTATTACTGTTAATAATATAATTGAACTATAATAGTTCCAATTAAGGAAATGTAAAGCCAATATGAAAGCTGCAAACTTTTTATATTAGCGGTTAAACTCCGTTAACATTTCTAAAATTTATATAGTTTAAATAAAACATTACATTTTCACTGTAAAAATAATATATCTATATTTATAAATACTTAAAAGTAAAAATACTTCCTTAACATCTTCAGTGTCACGCTCTAATTATAAGCTATTTAAGTAAACGAAAAACAATATTACCAAAATAAATATTCAAAAAATAAAAGTTAAAAGATAAATCTTGAAATTAGAATCATATCAACCTTGAATATAACCAATTAAATAAATAAATAATCTATATAAACCTTGACCACCAAGTAATTCACCTCAACCATAATCAAATGACTTAGATGAATAATAACCTATTTTTAAAGGAATATATCTAATAAACTTAGTTGAAAGAAAAGGTATAAATCATATAGAACCAGCAAATCTAACAAAAGAAAGTATACTTAAAGAAAATAAATTGTGAGAAAAATCAAAATTAGAAATAAGATAACCTAAATAAGCACCTAAAATAACAACTGTAATAGTTAAAAACTTTAAATAATAAGGTAAAGCAATCACATGAGGAATAGGAAAAATTAATCAAGATAAAAGACTACCACCAAAAACAGCAACAAACAATAGACCAATTATTCCAAATGAAATATAATAACCCTTATCATCAAAAGAAAATCTAGAATAAAAATTATTATCACCAGATATTGAATAATAAAACAAACGAAAAGAATAAGAAGCAGTTAAACCAGTAGAAAAAAAATAAAGAAAAAAAATTAAACAATTAATTCATCTTAAACAAACCATCTCAAGAATTAAATCCTTTGAATAAAATCCCGCTAAAAAAGGTATTCCACACAAAGATAAACTAGAAACATTAAAACAAACTGAAGTTAAAGGTATGAAATTAACAATTGATCCTATAAAACGAATATCCTGAGAATCCTTCAAATTATGAATTATTGAACCTGCACATATAAATAATAATGCCTTAAATAAAGCATGAGCCAATAAATGAAAAAATGCAAGCTTTGGTTAACCTATAGCCAAAATTCTTATTATTAAACCAAGTTGTCTTAAAGTAGAAAGAGCAATAATCTTCTTTAAATCAAACTCAAAATTAGCGCCCAATCCAGCCATAAATATAGTTATACAACCAATTAAAAGTAAAAATCAACCACAATTATAAGTATCCAATATTGGTCTAAAACGAATTAATAAATAAACACCAGCAGTAACAAGAGTAGAAGAATGAACTAAAGCAGAAACAGGAGTAGGAGCTGCTATAGCAGCAGGAAGTCATGAAGAGAAAGGAATCTGAGCTCTCTTAGTTATAGCTGCTAAAACAATTAATATAGTAATGAGCTTTATTTCAAAAGAATTAGAAATAAAATCATAATAATAAATATAATTTCAACCACCAAAATTTAACATTCATGCAATAGAAATTAAAATAGCAACATCACCAATACGATTAGAAAGTGCAGTTAATATACCAGCACTATAAGATTTTACATTTTGATAATAAATAACTAAACAATAAGAAACTAAACCTAAACCATCTCAACCTAATAAAATTCTAATTAAATTAGGACTAATAATTAAAAAACCTATAGAAAGAATAAATATTAAAACAATAATAATAAAACGATTTATATTCTTTTCACCAGATATATAATCCTCTCTATAATAAATAACCAAAGAAGAAATATATATATAACAAAAGATATAAAAATAAGAGATACTCAATCCAAAATTAAAGTTATAACAACTATAGAACCATTTAAATTGAAAAGCTCTCACTCAACAAAAACTCTATAATCAATTATTAAATAATAAATACCTAAAATAAAAATTATAGTTCTCGAAATAAACAAAGAAAAAAAAACTCAAAGAACAAATAGAAAATAAATTCACGGCCTAAGATGAAAAACTTCATATCATTGATTCCACAAAACAATATTTTTAATTAAAATACTTAAGCAAACTAAACAAAGAAATATTCACCCTTTAAACAGAGAATATTTAAAGGCAATCAATGTAAAAGTAAAAGATGATATTCACGAAAATAACCAAGAGAACAAGTATAAACACCAGAATAATAATTCCCATGCTGAGAATAAGAATATATATACAAAGTATAAAGAGCTCTAAAAAAAGATAAAAAAATCAAAGCAAAGAATCTAAAAGAAGATCAAGATATAATTCTATTTAATAATCTAATTTCACCTACCAAATTTAAAGAAGGAGGAGCAGCCATATTTGATGATCTTAAAAGAAATCATCATAAAGCCATTCTTGGCATCAAATTAATTATACCCTTGTTAATTAATAATCTTCATCTACCTAAACGTTCTTAAATAATATTAGATAAACAAAATAAACCAGAAGAACATAAACCATGACCAACCATTAGAGAAAGAGAACCTACACAACCTCATCAATTCATAGTCATCAATCCACCAATAACCATTCTTATATGAGCAACAGAAGAATATGCAATTAAAGACTTTAAATCAACCTGACGAAAACAAATAAATCTTACAATAACACCCCCAGATAAACCTAAAGACAATCAAAAATAATTAAACTTTAAACCCAAATAAGAAATAACCTTTATAACACGAAAAATACCATAACCACCTAACTTTAATAAAACACCAGCAAGAATTATTCTACCTGAAATAGGGGCCTCTACATGAGCCTTAGGAAGTCATAAATGAACCAAAAACATAGGTATCTTAACTAAAAAAGCCAAAATTATAAATACATAAAACATAAAATAATAAGAACCAAAATCAACCAATAAAGGAAAATATAAAGTATTAGAAAAATCATAAACCTTAAATAAAACTAATAATAAAGGTAATCTAGCAACCAAAGTATAAAAAATTAAACAAACACCAGCCTGCAAACGCTCAGGTTGATAACCCCAACCCAAAATTAAAAGTAAAGTAGGAACTAATCTAGCCTCAAAAAAATTATAAAAAGAAAGAAGACTTAATCTAGCAAATGAACAATAAAGCATAATTATTAAAATCAAAACCATAAAAACAAAAAAATTAGAATGATATGAACTTAAATAAACTGAACCTCTAGCAGTGATTATTAAAGAACAAATCCAAAAACTAAGTAAAATTAAACTAAAAGAAAAATAATCAATACCAAAATAATATCTAATTATATTCAAATCAGCATATGAATAAACACAAATTATAAAAACAAAACCCGACAGAAACATTAAAGAATGAACCAACCATCAACAATTATTTAATAAACAAAGAGGGATCAAAAAAATAGTTATAAATAAATACTTTAACATAAAGATAAACCAAAAGAATTAAAAAAATCATTACCATGAGAACGAATTATTGAAACTAAAATAGAAAGACCTAAAGCACCCTCACAAACAGAAAAAACTAAAAAAATAACAGGAAAAAAATAATCATAATCAAACTCAATAAGAAAAACAATAACTAACATAAATAAAGAAAGAACAATATATTCTAATCTCAAAAGAACCATTAATAAATGTTTACGTTTAGAAGAAAAAACATAAACACCAGCAAAATAAATCAATAAAGAAGTAAAAATAGAGAATATAAACATTAGTTTTAATAGTTTAAAAAAAACGCCGGTCTTGTAAACCGGAAATAAGTCCAGCCCCCACTTTTAAAACTTCAGAGGTGGAAAAGCTTCCATCATCGGTCCCCAAAACCGGTATTTTAAATAAACTAACCCCTGAAATGATCAAAATAATAATTATATCATTATCAAATGTAATAAATATTAATTTTATTAAATTAAGACACCCAATATCAATAATGCTTTTTATTATCCTTCAAACCTTCCTAGTTGGATTAATAACAGGAACAATAATAGAAAGATATTGATTATCATATATTTTATTTTTAACATTTCTTGGTGATATACTAGTATTATTTATTTACATTACAAGAATTGCATCAAACGAAATATTTCAGCCTAAATCAATCACTATAATTATTACATTAATAATGTGAGTATTTATCATATTAATATTAATTATTCTAGATATATCTATATTTATAGACTTTTTCAAAAACACCGAAACTATAAATATTGATAATTCAATCAATTATCAAGAAATAACAATATCTTTAGAAAAATTATATAATAGACCAACATTCATTATTACAATAATAATAATAATTTATTTATTTTTAGCACTACTAGCAGTTGTTAAAATCACCAATATTAATCAGGGACCTATTCGTAAAATAAGATAATTACTAATGAATAAACCCTTACGATTAAGACATCCTTTAATTAAAATTATTAATAACTCTTTAATTGACTTACCTGCCCCAACAAATATTTCATTTTGATGAAATTTTGGATCCCTATTAGGGTTATGTTTGGTAATTCAAATCGTAACTGGACTATTTTTAGCTATACATTATACATCAGATATTGAAATAGCATTCAGTAGTGTAGTACACATCTGCCGAGACGTAAATAATGGTTGAATTATCCGAACCTTACACGCAAATGGAGCATCTATATTTTTTATTTGTATTTACTTACATGTAGGACGGGGAATTTACTATGGATCTTATATATATATACATACCTGAATAACTGGTACAGTGATTTTATTTTTAGTTATAGCAACTGCATTTATAGGATATGTCTTACCCTGAGGCCAAATATCTTTTTGACGTGCAACAGTAATTACTAATTTATTATCAGCAATCCCATACTTAGGAGCAGATTTAGTCCAATGAGTATGAGGAGGATTCGCTGTTGATAATGCAACATTAAATCGATTCTTCACATTCCATTTTGTATTACCATTTATTATTGCTGCTATAGCAGCAATTCATTTATTTTTTCTTCACCAAACAGGATCTAATAATCCTCTTGGACTAAATGGAGATATTGAAAAAATTCCATTCCATCCATACTTTACCTTTAAGGATTCTATTACATTTGTAATAATAACATCATTATTAATTATACTATGTTTAATTAATCCTTACCTATTAGGAGATCCAGATAACTTTGTACCTGCCAACCCATTAGTAACACCAGTTCACATTCAACCAGAATGATATTTCCTATTTGCATGTGCAATTCTACGATCTATCCCTAATAAGTTAGGAGGTGTTATTGCATTATTTTTATCAATTAGAATCTTAATAATTTTACCATTTTATAATAAAACACCATTCCGAGGCATTCAATTTTACCCTATTAATCAAATTTTATTCTGAATTATAGTAGTTGTTGTATGCTTACTAACGTGAATTGGTAAACGACCTGTTGAAGAACCTTATATTATAACAGGTCAAATCTTAACAATTATTTACTTCACATATTTCTTAATTAATGTCCATGTCGCAAACGCATGAGATAAATTAATTAAGGAATAAAGTTAATTAGCTTAGGAAAAGCATATGTTTTGAAAACATAAAATTAGAAGTTTAACTCTTCTATTAACTTTTCTCAAAAAATTTCACTAAACAAATGAGATAAATAAAATCTTTAAACCAACAAAGAAAATAAAAAAATTCAAAGATAAAGGTAAAAAACTTTTTCAAGCTAAGTACATTAATTTATCATAACGGAACCGTGGTAATGTTCCACGAACCCAAATAAAACCAAAAGATATAATAGCAAGCTTAATAAAAAATATAAAAGAATAAAAATCACCGCCCAAAAAAATTAAAGCCAATAACATTCTTATGAAGACAATTCTAGTATATTCAGCTAAAAAAATTAAAGTAAAACCACCCGCACCATACTCAATATTAAATCCTGAAACTAACTCAGATTCCCCTTCAGCAAAATCAAAAGGAGTACGATTAGTTTCAGCTAAGCAAGAAGCAAAACAAGCTAAAGCTAAAGGAAAAGAAATAATAATAAATCAACAATAAAGCTGATAGTTTATAAAATCAAACATATTAAAACTACCAATTAAAATAATTAAAGACAATAAAATTAAAGCTAAACTAACTTCATAAGAAATTGTTTGAGCAACAGAACGAAGAGAACCTAATAATGAATAATTTGAATTAGAAGATCAACCAGCAATTATAACAGTATAAACACCTAATCTAGTACAACATAAAAAAAATAAAAATCCATAAGAAAAAGAACACATATAAGTTAAATAAGGAAAAATTACTCAAACGGCTAAAGAAATCATTAAATTAAAAACAGGGGAAAATAATAAAGTAGGTAATTAGATATAATAGGAATTGGCTGCTCCTTACAAATTAACTTAATAGCATCTCTAAATGGCTGAGGAATTCCAACAAAACCTACCTTATTTGGACCCTTTCGAATCTGAATATAACCTAAAACCTTACGCTCTAATAAAGTTAAAAAGGCAACACTAATTAAAACACAAATAACCAATAAAAGAAAATTCAAAATAAATATAAATAAATCATAAAGTATCAATACTATTTGTAGAAAAAATCTACATAAATGAATTCTAAATTCAACACATTAATCTGTCAAAATAGTAAATAAATTAATATTAATCAATATAACAAAAAATATTTTAACCATATGGTCCTTTCGTACTAATATGGATTAACAATCTTAGGATAGAAACCGACCTGGCTCACGCCGGTCTGAACTCAGATCATGTAAGAATTTAAAGGTCGAACAGACCTAATCATTGGGCTCCTGCACCCAAAATTTTTCTTAATCCAACATCGAGGTCGCAATCTGCTTTGTCGATATGAGCTCTCAAAAACAATTACGCTGTTATCCCTAAGGTAACTTAATCTTATGATCATAAATTATGGATCAAAATAACAAACATAAATAAATGATATAATAATGAAGAGTTTATCTATTCTTCATGTCACCCCAACAAAACATCATCATTAAATATAGAAAGACAAACAAAAAACTATATAAAAGTAAAATGTCAAGCTCTATAGGGTCTTCTCGTCCTAAAGAAGAATTTAAGCCTTTTGACTCAAAAGTTAAATTCAAAAATTTATTAAGAGACAGTTGATTTCTCGTCAAGCCATTCATTCCAGCCACTAATTAAGAGACTAATGATTATGCTACCTTTGCACGGTCAAAATACCGCGGCTCTTTAAAAATACGCTCAGTGAGCAGGCCAGACCTCAAAATATAAACAAGAGGACATGTTTTTGATAAACAGGCGGAAATCAATTTTGCCTAGTTCCTTATAATAAGTTCACAAGGTAAAAATTTCATACAAATAAATATACTAATTCTATCATTATTACAAAAATTTTAAAATTAAATTAATAATCTTAATAAAAAACCTAAAATATTTATAAAATCAAAATAAAAAATAATGAACTAAAACGTAATCTTAAAGACAGCTGGTTTAAAGCTTACTATTATATTTCTATAAAATAAATTATAGGTTATTAACTTCAAAGCTTATCCCTTAAAGAATAAATAAGTTAATATTTTTACTTAAAAAATTAAATAAAAACAAATAACTTTAAAAAATTAAATTTTTTCTTAAGAAACTAGATATCTTGGGAAACGATTAACATCTCATTTCTATAAATAATTTAATAATAATTATGATACATTAACTATAAATTATTTATAAATCAACCCAAATCGAGACAAGTAAAATAAATACTAAAATTTTGATAAACCCTGATACAAAAGGTACAATAAATAAAATCTACTTAAAAAAATGTAAAATAATATTTCATAAAACACTTACATTACCAATAAACTATAATTTAAAAAATCAATTCTATAAAATATACTAAGACAAAAATACAATAAAATTATTTATATTAAATAATTAAATAAACAAAAAATAAATATAATAAAATAAATAATCAAGATATCCTGATTTGCACAGAAAAATTTTCAGGGTAAATGAAACACTTTACTAATAAGTTATATCTTGAAACTCTTCCTAGATACACTTTCCAGTACATTTACTATGTTACGACTTATCTCATCTAAATTGAAGCTACTTTAAAATAAAATAGAATAATCAATAATGAGAGCGACGGGCGATGTGTACACATCTCAGAGCCAATATCAGTTAAATTAAATAAATTAAATTACTATCAAATCCACCTTCATTAACAGTATTTCACTATCAAATCCGTTATAAACAAAAATCTATTGTAACCCACCTCCTCTTAACTATAAGCTGCACCTTGACCTGAAATATTTTATAATTATAAATCTTGAGAATTATAACTCTAAAAAGATTCTCTGATAACGGAGATATACAAACAAATAAATTAAGTAGAGTAAATCGTGTATTATCAATCATGGGGTAGGTTCCTCTGAATGGAATGAGATACCGCCAAATTCTTTGGGTTTAAAGACCTTAACTAATAGTACCCTGGTAAATATAATTAACATTTAAAATAATAGGGTATCTAATCCTAGTTTATTATTTAAATTTCACAGATTCATAAAAAGGGCCACAAATAAATTTTAACATTTCACCTTACAAATTTATATTTCAACCCTAATAATATAAACAACTGTTTTAACCAATAATATTCACTTGTATCAATCGTATAACCGCGGCTGCTGGCACGAATTATGCCGATACTAAATCAATTGCTAAACCCAAAATCACTTGATAATTAAATCAAATTACTGCAAAAAGAACATTTAGTCTAACAAAACTTACATATAATACAAAGAAAAAGTGAATAAACAAGCAAGAATAAAACTTTTAAAAATAAAAAATAAGAAAATTTTAAATCTATTAATTCAGGAAAAAATAAAAGATTCAAATATTTAAAGAAAAAAAAAGAAAAAAACCACAAACATTAACAAAAAAAAAAAGAAACGCCCCTATGTATGACCACAACAACTTCTCTATTATATATAATTAAAGATTAATACAGTTATAATAGTTGTTATATTGTTTTCTATTAATGATTGTATTACGTTTCATTTTGGTAAGAATCCAAGGAATGGTGGTAGTCCACCTAAAGATAATAAAGATAAGAATATTATGAATTTAGAATTCATTTATGTAGATTTTTTCTACAAATAGTATAGATACTTAATGATTATTTATATTTATTTTGAATTTTCTTTTATTGGTTATTTGTGTTTTAATTAGTGTTGCCTTTTTAACTTTATTAGAGCGTAAGGTTTTAGGTTATATTCAGATTCGAAAGGGTCCAAATAAGGTAGGTTTTGTTGGAATTCCTCAGCCATTTAGAGATGCTATTAAGTTAATTTGTAAGGAGCAGCCAATTCCTATTATATCTAATTACCTACTTTATTATTTTTCCCCTGTTTTTAATTTAATGATTTCTTTAGCCGTTTGAGTAATTTTTCCTTATTTAACTTATATGCGTTCTTTTTCTTATGGATTTTTATTTTTTTATGTTGTACTAGATTAGGTGTTTATACTGTTATAATTGCTGGTTGATCTTCTAATTCAAATTATTCATTATTAGGTTCTCTTCGTTCTGTTGCTCAAACAATTTCTTATGAAGTTAGTTTAGCTTTAATTTTATTGTCTTTAATTATTTTAATTGGTAGTTTTAATATGTTTGATTTTATAAACTATCAGCTTTATTGTTGATTTATTATTATTTCTTTTCCTTTAGCTTTAGCTTGTTTTGCTTCTTGCTTAGCTGAAACTAATCGTACTCCTTTTGATTTTGCTGAAGGGGATTCTGAGTTAGTTTCAGGATTTAATATTGAGTATGGTGCGGGTGGTTTTACTTTAATTTTTTTAGCTGAATATACTAGAATTGTCTTCATAAGAATGTTATTGGCTTTAATTTTTTTGGGCAGTGATTTTTATTCTTTTATATTTTTTATTAAGCTTGCTATTATATCTTTTGGTTTTATTTGGGTTCGTGGAACATTACCACTGTTCCGTTATGATAAATTAATGTACTTAGCTTGAAAAAGTTTTTTACCTTTATCTTTGAATTTTTTTATTTTCTTTGTTGGTTTAAAGATTTTATTTATCTCATTTGTTTAGTGAAATATTTGAGAAAAGTTAATAGAAGAGTTAAACTTCTAATTTTATGTTTTCAAAACATATGCTTTTCCTAAGCTAATTAACTTTATTCCTTAATTAATTTATCTCATGCGTTTGCGACGTGGACATTAATTAAGAAATATGTGAAGTAAATAATTGTTAAGATTTGACCTGTTATAATATAAGGTTCTTCAACAGGTCGTTTACCAATTCACGTTAGTAAGCATACAACAACTACTATAATTCAGAATAAAATTTGATTAATAGGGTAAAATTGAATGCCTCGGAATGGTGTTGTATTATAAAATGGTAAAATTATTAAGATTCTAATTGATAAAAATAATGCAATAACACCTCCTAACTTATTAGGGATAGATCGTAGAATTGCATATGCAAATAGGAAATATCATTCTGGTTGAATGTGAACTGGTGTTACTAATGGGTTGGCAGGTACAAAGTTATCTGGATCTCCTAATAGGTAAGGATTAATTAAACATAGTATAATTAATAATGATGTTATTATTACAAATGTAATAGAATCCTTAAAGGTAAAGTATGGATGGAATGGAATTTTTTCAATATCTCCATTTAGTCCAAGAGGATTATTAGATCCTGTTTGGTGAAGAAAAAATAAATGAATTGCTGCTATAGCAGCAATAATAAATGGTAATACAAAATGGAATGTGAAGAATCGATTTAATGTTGCATTATCAACAGCGAATCCTCCTCATACTCATTGGACTAAATCTGTTCCTAAGTATGGGATTGCTGATAATAAATTAGTAATTACTGTTGCACCTCAAAAAGATATTTGGCCTCAGGGTAAGACATATCCTATAAATGCAGTTGCTATAACTAAAAATAAAATCACTGTACCAATTATTCAGGTACGTATATATATATATAAGATCCATAGTAAATTCCCCGTCCTACATGTAAGTAAATACAAATAAAAAATATAGATGCTCCATTTGCGTGTAAGGTTCGGATAATTCAACCATTATTTACGTCTCGGCAGATGTGTACTACACTACTGAATGCTATTTCAATATTTGATGTATAATGTATAGCTAAAAGTAGTCCAGTTACGATTTGAATTACCAAACATAACCCTAATAGGGATCCAAAATTTCATCAAAATGAAATATTTGTTGGGGCAGGTAAGTCAATTAATGAGTTATTAATAATTTTAATTAAAGGATGTCTTAATCGTAAGGGTTTATTCATTAGTAATTATCTTATTTTACGAATAGGTCCCTGATTAATATTGGTGATTTTAACAACTGCTAGTAGTGCTAAAAATAAATAAATTATTATTATTATTGTAATAATGAATGTTGGTCTATTATATAATTTTTCTAAAGATATTGTTATTTCTTGATAATTGATTGAATTATCAATATTTATAGTTTCGGTGTTTTTGAAAAAGTCTATAAATATAGATATATCTAGAATAATTAATATTAATATGATAAATACTCACATTATTAATGTAATAATTATAGTGATTGATTTAGGCTGAAATATTTCGTTTGATGCAATTCTTGTAATGTAAATAAATAATACTAGTATACCACCAAGAAATGTTAAAAATAAAATATATGATAATCAATATCTTTCTATTATTGTTCCTGTTATTAATCCAACTAGGAAGGTTTGAAGGATAATAAAAAGCATTATTGTTATTGGGTGTCTTAATTTAATAAAATTAATATTTATTACATTTGATAATGATATAATTATTATTTTGATCATTTCAGGGGTTAGTTTATTTAAAATACCGGTTTTGGGGACCGATGATGGAAGCTTTTCCACCTCTGAAGTTTTAAAAGTGGGGTCTGGACTTATTTCCGGTTTACAAGACCGGTGTTTTTTTTAAACTATTAAAACTAATGTTTATATTCTCTATGTTTACTTCTTTATTGATTTATTTTGCTGGTGTTTATGTTTTTTCTTCTAAACGTAAACATTTATTAATGGTTCTTTTGAGATTAGAATATATTGTTCTTTCTTTATTTATGTTAGTTATTGTTTTTCTTATTGAGTTTGATTATGATTATTTTTTTCCTGTTATTTTTTTAGTTTTTTCTGTTTGTGAGGGTGCTTTAGGTCTTTCTATTTTAGTTTCAATAATTCGTTCTCATGGTAATGATTTTTTTAATTCTTTTGGTTTATCTTTATGTTAAAGTATTTATTTATAACTATTTTTTTGATCCCTCTTTGTTTATTAAATAATTGTTGATGGTTGGTTCATTCTTTAATGTTTCTGTCGGGTTTTGTTTTTATAATTTGTGTTTATTCATATGCTGATTTGAATATAATTAGATATTATTTTGGTATTGATTATTTTTCTTTTAGTTTAATTTTACTTAGTTTTTGGATTTGTTCTTTAATAATCACTGCTAGAGGTTCAGTTTATTTAAGTTCATATCATTCTAATTTTTTTGTTTTTAAAATTTTGATTTTAATATTTATGCTTTATTGTTCATTTGCTAGATTAAGTCTTCTTTCTTTTTATATTTTTTTTGAGGCTAGATTAGTTCCTACTTTACTTTTAATTTTGGGTTGGGGTTATCAACCTGAGCGTTTGCAGGCTGGTGTTTATTTAATTTTTTATACTTTGGTTGCTAGATTACCTTTATTATTAGTTTTATTTAAGGTTTATGATTTTTCTAATACTTTATATTTTCCTTTATTGGTTGATTTTGGTTCTTATTATTTTATGTTTTATGTATTTATAATTTTGGCTTTTTTAGTTAAGATACCTATGTTTTTGGTTCATTTATGACTTCCTAAGGCTCATGTAGAGGCCCCTATTTCAGGTAGAATAATTCTTGCTGGTGTTTTATTAAAGTTAGGTGGTTATGGTATTTTTCGTGTTATAAAGGTTATTTCTTATTTGGGTTTAAAGTTTAATTATTTTTGATTGTCTTTAGGTTTATCTGGGGGTGTTATTGTAAGATTTATTTGTTTTCGTCAGGTTGATTTAAAGTCTTTAATTGCATATTCTTCTGTTGCTCATATTAGAATGGTTATTGGTGGATTGATGACTATGAACTGATGAGGTTGTGTAGGTTCTCTTTCTCTAATGGTTTATGTTCTTCTGGTTTATTTTGTTTATCTAATATTATTTATGAACGTTTAGGTAGACGAAGATTATTAATTAACAAGGGTATAATTAATTTGATGCCAAGAATGGCTTTATGATGATTTCTTTTAAGATCATCAAATATGGCTGCTCCTCCTTCTTTAAATTTGGTAGGTGAAATTAGATTATTAAATAGAATTATATCTTGATCTTCTTTTAGATTCTTTGCTTTGATTTTTTTATCTTTTTTTAGAGCTGTTTATACTTTGTATATATATTCTTATTCTCAGCATGGGAATTATTATTCTGGTGTTTATACTTGTTCTCTTGGTTATTTTCGTGAATATCATCTTTTACTTTTACATTGATTGCCTTTAAATATTCTCTGTTTAAAGGGTGAATATTTCTTTGTTTAGTTTGCTTAAGTATTTTAATTAAAAATATTGTTTTGTGGAATCAATGATATGAAGTTTTTCATCTTAGGCCGTGAATTTATTTTCTATTTGTTCTTTGAGTTTTTTTTCTTTGTTTATTTCGAGAACTATAATTTTTATTTTAGGTATTTATTATTTAATAATTGACTATAGAGTTTTTGTTGAGTGAGAGCTTTTCAATTTAAATGGTTCTATAGTTGTTATAACTTTAATTTTGGATTGAATATCTCTTATTTTTATATCTTTTGTTATATATATTTCTTCTTTGGTTATTTATTATAGAGAGGATTATATATCTGGTGAAAAGAATATAAATCGTTTTATTATTATTGTTTTAATATTTATTCTTTCTATAGGTTTTTTAATTATTAGTCCTAATTTAATTAGAATTTTATTAGGTTGAGATGGTTTAGGTTTAGTTTCTTATTGTTTAGTTATTTATTATCAAAATGTAAAATCTTATAGTGCTGGTATATTAACTGCACTTTCTAATCGTATTGGTGATGTTGCTATTTTAATTTCTATTGCATGAATGTTAAATTTTGGTGGTTGAAATTATATTTATTATTATGATTTTATTTCTAATTCTTTTGAAATAAAGCTCATTACTATATTAATTGTTTTAGCAGCTATAACTAAGAGAGCTCAGATTCCTTTCTCTTCATGACTTCCTGCTGCTATAGCAGCTCCTACTCCTGTTTCTGCTTTAGTTCATTCTTCTACTCTTGTTACTGCTGGTGTTTATTTATTAATTCGTTTTAGACCAATATTGGATACTTATAATTGTGGTTGATTTTTACTTTTAATTGGTTGTATAACTATATTTATGGCTGGATTGGGCGCTAATTTAGAGTTTGATTTAAAGAAGATTATTGCTCTTTCTACTTTAAGACAACTTGGTTTAATAATAAGAATTTTGGCTATAGGTTATCCAAAGCTTGCATTTTTTCATTTATTGGCTCATGCTTTATTTAAGGCATTATTATTTATATGTGCAGGTTCAATAATTCATAATTTGAAGGATTCTCAGGATGTTCGTTTTATAGGATCAATTGTTAATTTCATACCTTTAACTTCAGTTTGTTTTAATGTTTCTAGTTTATCTTTGTGTGGAATACCTTTTTTAGCGGGATTTTATTCAAAGGATTTAATTCTTGAGATGGTTTGTTTAAGATGAATTAATTGTTTAGTTTTTTTTCTTTATTTTTTTTCTACTGGTTTAACTGCTTCTTATTCTTTTCGTTTGTTTTATTATTCAATATCTGGTGATAATAATTTTTATTCTAGATTTTCTTTTGATGATAAGGGTTATTATATTTCATTTGGAATAATTGGTCTATTGTTTGTTGCTGTTTTTGGTGGTAGTCTTTTATCTTGATTAATTTTTCCTATTCCTCATGTGATTGCTTTACCTTATTATTTAAAGTTTTTAACTATTACAGTTGTTATTTTAGGTGCTTATTTAGGTTATCTGATTTCTAATTTTGATTTTTCTCATAATTTATTTTCTTTAAGTATACTTTCTTTTGTTAGATTTGCTGGTTCTATATGATTTATACCTTTTCTTTCAACTAAGTTTATTAGATATATTCCTTTAAAAATAGGTTATTATTCATCTAAGTCATTTGATTATGGTTGAGGTGAATTACTTGGTGGTCAAGGTTTATATAGATTATTTATTTATTTAATTGGTTATATTCAAGGTTGATATGATTCTAATTTCAAGATTTATCTTTTAACTTTTATTTTTTGAATATTTATTTTGGTAATATTGTTTTTCGTTTACTTAAATAGCTTATAATTAGAGCGTGACACTGAAGATGTTAAGGAAGTATTTTTACTTTTAAGTATTTATAAATATAGATATATTATTTTTACAGTGAAAATGTAATGTTTTATTTAAACTATATAAATTTTAGAAATGTTAACGGAGTTTAACCGCTAATATAAAAAGTTTGCAGCTTTCATATTGGCTTTACATTTCCTTAATTGGAACTATTATAGTTCAATTATATTATTAACAGTAATACGCCTCTTTTTGGCTTCAATTAATAAGAATAAGGGTAGTACATACCAATCTTCCAGGTCGAAACTGACTGCAATATTTCGCTTCTTATTCTATTTAAGGTTGATTGATAATATCAATACTTTTTGAATGCAACCCAAATGTTATATTTAACTACAACCCTTTATTCTGCTCATTGTAATGCTCCTTGGTTTCATTCATGGTATAGTCCTCCTAATAGAACTAGAATAAAAAATATTGTTGATACTGTTCAGATTATCATGTCTGAAGTTTTAAAAATAATTACAATTGGTAGAATTAGTGCAATTTCTACATCAAAAATTAAAAAGATTACTGCGATTAGGAAGAATCGTATTGAGAATGGTATTCGTGCTGATCTTTTTGGATCAAACCCACATTCAAATGGTGATCTTTTTTCTCGATCATTAATTAATTTTTTTGATAGTGTTGTTGCCAGGATTATAACAATTATTGGAATAATAAATCTAATGAAAACTCTTGTTGATAGAATTAGAATTGTTTTTCTTGATTTATATCAAGCTTTCTGATTGGAAGTCAAATGTACTATTTATACTAGAAAAACAATTATCTACCTCATCAATAAATAGAGATATATAAGAATAATCATACTACGTCTACGAAGTGTCAGTATCATGCTGCTGCTTCAAATCCAAAGTGATGTCTTGGTGAAAATTGATTTATTGAGTGTCGAAGTAGACATGTTGATAAAAAGATTGTTCCAATAATTACGTGTAAACCATGGAATCCTGTTGCAACAAAGAATGTTGATCCATAAACTGCATCTGCAATGGTAAAAGGTGCTTCTCAATATTCATATGCTTGAAGTATTGTAAAGTATAGTCCTAATAACACTGTGAAGAATAATCCTTGTAGTGCTTGAGTATGATTAGATTCCATTAAACTATGATGTGCTCATGTTACTGTTACTCCTGATGCTAAAAGAATAGCTGTATTAAGTAATGGAATTTGTATAGGGTTAAAGGGTTGAATTCCTATTGGAGGTCATAGTATTCCTAGTTCAATTGTTGGTGCTAATCTTCTTCTAAAGAATGCTCAAAAAAAAGAAACGAAAAATAATACCTCTGATGCAATAAATAAAACTATTCCTCATCGTAATCCAATTGATACAAATCCTGTATGTAATCCTTGATATGTTCCTTCTCGTACAACATCTCGTCATCATTGAATTATAGTTAGTAGGGTAATTCCAAATCCAATTATGAATAAGTTAATATTAAATAGGTGGAATCATTTTGCTAGTCCTGATACTAGGACTATTGCTCCAATTGCTCCTGTTAATGGTCAAGGTCTATAGTCTACTAAGTGGAATGGGTGGTTTGAGTGAGTTGTTAACATAGGTTTAATATACTTCTCTAGAATATAGAGTTCTTAGAATTGAGAAAACATAGGCTTGAATTATTGCTACTGCTGATTCTAGAATTAATAGAAGTATTTGTCCAATAATTAGTAATGAGATTAAGTTTATTGCTATAGATGGTCCTGTGTTTCCTAATAAGGTTAATAATAAGTGTCCTGCAATTATATTTGCTGCCAACCGTACTGCTAATGTACCTGGTCGAATAACATTACTAATTGTTTCAATTAGTACTATAAATGATATTAATGCAGGCGGTGTACCTTGTGGTACAAGGTGTGTAAATATATGATTAGTATGGTTAATTCATCCAAATAATATAAATCTTAGCCATATAGGTAGGGCAATTGCAAATGTTAATGCTAAATGTCTTGTTCTAGTAAAAATATAAGGGAATAATCCTATGAAATTGTTAAATAATATTATAATAAAAATTGAGATGAAAATGAATGTGGTTCCATTAAATGATTTTGGTCCAAGAAGTGTTTTAAATTCATTATGTAAGGTTAAATTTAGTTTATTTCAGATAATGTTAATTCGTGATGGTGTAAGTCAAAATAGTGATGGGATTAATAATAGTCCTAGAAATGTTCTAGTTCAATTTAATGATAAATTAAAGATGTTAGTTGATGGGTCAAATGTTGAGAATAGATTTGTTATCATTTTGAATTTAAGTTTTTTATTTCAATTGTTCCTTTTTCTGCTCTTTTAATAAGGTTAGGTTTAAATGAGAAGAAGTTTATTTGATTAAACAAGATTAATGTAGCTGAAAATATAATGAATAGTGAGAATCATATAAGAGGGGATATTTGAGGGATTTGGATATAATTTCCCCATCAGAAGTAGTCGTTAATTTACTATTATTTGGTTTAAGAGACCATTACTTACTTTCAGTCATCTGATGAATTTCAAGGTGTACTAATTTTTTTTAGTTACTTTAGATTGACACTCTAATGTTATTTATTTTAACTAACTCCTTAAATTATCTTAGATAATCACTTAATAAATAAATTTACTGAAGTTCTTTCAATTACAATTGGTATAAATCTGTGGTTTGCTCCACAGATTTCTGAGCATTGTCCAAAGAATAATCCAGGTCGACTTATTGTGAATGTCCCTTGATTTAACCGACCTGGCGTTGCATCAATTTTAACCCCTAATGCAGGAACTGCTCATGAGTGTAGAACATCTGATGCTCTTGTTAATACTCGTACTTCTGTATTTATTGGTAGGATTGTTCGGTTATCTACATCTAGTAGTCGGAATCCATCATTTTCTAGGTCTTGTTCTGGTGTTATATAAGTGTCAAATTCTACGTCTATGAGGTCTGAATATTCATATCTTCAATATCATTGTCGTCCAATGGTTTTAATTGTAATTATTGCATCTACTGAATCATCAAGTAAATATAATAGTCGTAATGATGGAAGGGCAATAAAAATTAATGTAATTGCTGGTAAAGCTGTTCAGATTGTTTCAATTAAATGTCCATGAAGTATATTACGGTTAGTATAGGCAATAAATAATATATAACTTAGGGCATAACCTACAATTACTGTAATTAATAATAATACGACCATAGTATGATCATGAAAGAATGATAATTGCTCCATTAATGGTGAAGCTCCATCTTGAAGAGATAAATTTGATCATGTTGCCATTAATAAATATTTTCTAATAAAAGGTCAAACCTTTATTTGTAGAGCTTAAATCTACTGCACTAATCTGCCATATTAGAATCTAGAGATTAATGGTAATTCTGAGTAACTATGTTCTGCAGTAGGGTTATTTTGTAGTCATTCTGTTGATCTTCTTATGTTAGCTCTAAATATAATTGCTCGGTTTGTAATCATTCTTTCTCATATAATTACAATGAATATAATGATTCCTACAATAGAAATTGTAGACCCAATTCTTGATACTACATTTCATGATGTATATGCGTCTGGGTAGTCAGTATCGTCGAGGTATTCCTGCTAATCCTAGGAAGTGTTGAGGAAAGAATGTTAAATTTACTCCAATGAATATAATTGTAAATTGGATTTTTAATCATGTATTATTTATAGTTTATCCTGTAAATAGTGGATATCATTGAATGACACCTCCTATAATTGCAAATACTGCTCCTATAGATAATACATAATGAAAGTGGGCTACTACATAATATGTATCATGTAATACAGTATCAAGTGATGAATTTGCTAATACTAATCCTGTTAATCCACCAATTGTAAATAGGAAAATAAATCCTAGAGCTCATAATAATGGTGGATTGAACTTGAATTTAGTTCCATATAATGTAGCTAATCATCTAAATACCTTAATTCCTGTAGGTACAGCAATAATTATTGTTGCTGATGTAAAATATGCTCGTGTGTCAACATCCATTCCTACTGTAAATATATGATGTGCTCATACAATAAATCCTATTAGTCCAATTGATAGTATAGCATAAATTATACCTAATGTTCCAAATGATTCAATTTTTCCTCTTTCTTGACATACAATATGTGAAATAATTCCGAACCCCGGTACAATTAAAATATAAACTTCTGGGTGTCCAAAGAATCAAAATAGATGTTGATATAGAATTGGGTCACCCCCTCCTGTAGGGTCAAAGAATGATGTATTTAAATTTCGATCTGTTAATAATATAGTAATAGCTCCTGCTAAAACTGGAAGTGAAAGAAGGAGAAGTAATGCTGTAATAGCTACAGATCATACAAATAAAGGTGTTTGATCTAAAGTTATACTTTCTGATCGTATATTAATTGCTGTTGTAATGAAATTCACTGCACCAAGAATAGATGATACACCTGCTAAGTGCAGTGAAAAAATAGCTAGATCTACAGATGCACCCCCATGTGCAATAGCTCCTGCTAGAGGAGGGTAAACTGTTCATCCTGTACCAGCACCATTATCTACTATAGAAGATGTAAGAAGAAGGGTTAGTGAAGGTGGTAGTAATCAAAAACTTATATTATTTATTCGTGGAAATGCTATATCTGGTGCACCAATTATTAGTGGAACAAGTCAATTACCAAATCCACCAATTATAATAGGTATTACTATAAAGAAAATTATTACGAATGCGTGAGCTGTAATAATAACATTATAAATCTGGTCATCCCCAATTAGAGATCCGGGTTGGCCAAGTTCAGCACGAATAAGTATTCTTATTGATGTTCCTACTATTCCTGCTCATGCTCCAAATATGAAGTATAAAGTACCAATGTCCTTATGGTTTGTTGAGAATAATCATTTTTGCGGTAAGATGGCTGAATTTTAGGTGGTAGACTGTAAATCTACTTATGAGATGTTTTCGCTCTTATCATATTTAGGTCTCATATTCAATTATGATTCTAGACTGCAATTCTAGAGGTGTAAAATTTTACTAAGGCCTAAAAGATTATTCTTTTAATTATAACTTTGAAGGTTATTAGTTTGATTAACTTAAGTCCTTAGTATAATGAAATTAAGGTTGATGTTGAAATCAATCCTATTGTTGAAATTATTACTGTTATAGGAAGAATGATTCTTGATTTTTGGGACTTTATCTTTATAGATCACGAATTTTCTGTGTATGATATAATTAGAGCTGAGAATCTAATACGTATATAGTAGTAGAGTGTAATTGTAGTTAATACAACTATAATAGTTATAATAGTTGTTATATTGTTTTCTATTAATGATTGTATTACAATTCATTTTGGTAAGAATCCAAGGAATGGTGGTAGTCCACCTAAAGATAATAAAGATAAGAATATTATGAATTTAATTTCGGTTTTTATATTTCTGGCTGAATTAATTTGATTTATGAAAAATAAATTTATTTGCTTAAATAATAAAACTATAATTAATCTTAATAGTGAGTAAATAATGAAGTATAGTTCTCAGATGTTTTCTCTGACTGTTAATGATCTAATTATTCAACCTAGGTGTCTGATTGATGAATATGCTAAAAGTTGTCGTAAGGATGTTTGATTTAAACCTCCTATTGCCCCAATAATAATTCTTAAGATAATAATTGTTCAAATAAAAGTTCTTAATTGAATACAATAAGATAAGACCAATATTGGGGCGATTTTTTGTCATGTTATTAATGTTAAACAATTATTTCATCTTGATGCTCCTATAACTTCTGGAAATCAGAAATGGAAAGTTGCAGCTCCAATCTTTAATAATAGTCTAGATCTAATTATTATTGACGGGATAAATTCTGATTCCCATCCCATGGGATATTTTATTTGAATCAGCAAAATTGAAAATAATAATATTGTCGATGCTATTGCTTGGACAATAAAATATTTAATTGATGATTCATTTATTATTATATTTTTATTTCTTGTTAGGAGCGGAATAAATGAAAGTAAGTTGATCTCAAGTCCTATTCAAACCCCAAATCAGGAATTTGATGAAATGGACAGGATCGTTCCTATCATTAATGTTGATAGGAAGAGAAGTTTTGTAGAGTTGTTGGTCATTAAAAAGGAGAGGATTGATACCTCTATAAATGGGGTATGAACCCATTAGCTTGTTTAGCTTACCTTTTTACATTAAGGTGTATGATGCACGTTAGTTTTTGATACTAAAGGAGGTAGTTTAATTCTATCTTATGTAATTTTAATGAAGGTAATTTTATTTACTTTATTTACCCTATCAAGGTAACCCTTTCATCAGGCACTTCATTTATTTAATATATAAATCGAAAGTTTTTTTTGAAATTCTTTTATGTATTATTTTGTTTAATTAGGATTAATTTATCCTGCTCATTTTATTTTTTATATATATATATATAATAAATAATTTATATTAATATATTACATTTAATTGAAATTAAAGTATTATAAGTTCATCTTACCATTATCAATTGATTATTTTAATGCAATTATTTACCTAGGATTATAGCTACTTATGTTTTTAGCTTAAAATAGGTTATTATAATATAATATATATAATAATATGTAATTTAATATTTAATATTATTATAATTGGATATAATAAATAAAATTATTAATTTAAATATAAAATATTATTATTAATATAAATAATTATATTAATTATAATAATATAATTATGTAAATTATCTATAATTAGATTATTTAACTAATATATATGAAAGTTAACTTAATATAAAAAAAGAATTCACATTAATAACATATTATATTAAATTACATAATTGTATAAAATATATTTATTATATTATTTAATCTTTCTTTATTTATTAGTGAAAAGAAAGATTAAATAAGAAAGAATATAATACATTTATTGCTATACATGTTCCATATTAATCTTTAATTATATATAATAGAGAAGTTGTTGTGGTCATACATAGGGGCGTTTCTTTTTTTTTGTTAATGTTTGTGGTTTTTTTCTTTTTTTTTCTTTAAATATTTGAATCTTTTATTTTTTCCTGAATTAATAGATTTAAAATTTTCTTATTTTTTATTTTTAAAAGTTTTATTCTTGCTTGTTTATTCACTTTTTCTTTGTATTATATGTAAGTTTTGTTAGACTAAATGTTCTTTTTGCAGTAATTTGATTTAATTATCAAGTGATTTTGGATTTAGCAATTGATTTAGTATCGGCATAATTCGTGCCAGCAGCCGCGGTTATACGATTGATACAAGTGAATATTATTGGTTAAAACAGTTGTGTATATTATTAGGGTTGAAATATAAATTTGTAAGGTGAAATGTTAAAATTTATTTGTGGCCCTTTTTATGAATCTGTGAAATTTAAATAATAAACTAGGATTAGATACCCTATTATTTTAAATGTTAATTATATTTACCAGGGTACTATTAGTTAAGGTCTTTAAACCCAAAGAATTTGGCGGTATCTCATTCCATTCAGAGGAACCTACCCCATGATTGATAATACACGATTTACTCTACTTAATTTATTTGTTTGTATATCTCCGTTATCAGAGAATCTTTTTAGAGTTATAATTCTCAAGATTTATAATTATAAAATATTTCAGGTCAAGGTGCAGCTTATAGTTAAGAGGAGGTGGGTTACAATAGATTTTTGTTTATAACGGATTTGATAGTGAAATACTGTTAATGAAGGTGGATTTGATAGTAATTTAATTTATTTAATTTAACTGATATTGGCTCTGAGATGTGTACACATCGCCCATCGCTCTCATTATTGATTATTCTATTTTATTTTAAAGTAGCTTCAATTTAGATGAGATAAGTCGTAACATAGTAGATGTACTGGAAAGTGTATCTAGGAAGAGTTTCAAGATATAACTTATTAGTAAAGTGTTTCATTTACACTGAAAATTTTTCTGTGCAAATCAGGATATCTTGATTATTTATTTTATTATATTTATTTTTTGTTTATTTAATTATTTAATATAAATAATTTTATTGTATTTTTGTCTTAGTATATTTTATAGAATTGATTTTTTAAATTGTAGTTTATTGGTAATGTAAGTGTTTTATGAAATATTATTTTAAATTTTTTTAAGTAGATTTTATTTATTGTACCTTTTGTATCAGGGTTTATCAAAATTTTAGTATTTATTTTACTTGTCTCGATTTGGGTTGATTTATAAATAATTTATAGTTAATGTATCATAATTATTATTAAATTATTTATAGAAATGAGATGTAATAATGATTGAATTAGTATATTTATTTGTATGAAATTTTTACCTTGTGAACTTATCATAAGGAACTAGGCAAAATTGATTTCCACCTGTTTATCAAAAACATGTCCTCTTGTTTATATTTTGAGGTCTGGCCTGCTCACTGAGCGTATTTTTAAAGAGCCGCGGTATTTTGACCGTGCAAAGGTAGCATAATCATTAGTCTCTTAATTAGTGGCTGGAATGAATGGCTTGACGAGAAATCAACTGTCTCTTAATAAATTTTTGAATTTAACTTTTGAGTCAAAAGGCTTAAATTCTTCTTTAGGACGAGAAGACCCTATAGAGCTTGACATTTTACTTTTATATAGTTTTTTGTTTGTCTTTCTATATTTAATGATGATGTTTTGTTGGGGTGACATGAAGAATAGATAAACTCTTCATTATTATATCATTTATTTATGTTTGTTATTTTGATCCATAATTTATGATCATAAGATTAAGTTACCTTAGGGATAACAGCGTAATTGTTTTTGAGAGCTCATATCGACAAAGCAGATTGCGACCTCGATGTTGGATTAAGAAAAATTTTGGGTGCAGGAGCCCAATGATTAGGTCTGTTCGACCTTTAAATTCTTACATGATCTGAGTTCAGACCGGCGTGAGCCAGGTCGGTTTCTATCCTAAGATTGTTAATCCATATTAGTACGAAAGGACCATATGGTTAAAATATTTTTTGTTATATTGATTAATATTAATTTATTTACTATTTTGACAGATTAATGTGTTGAATTTAGAATTCATTTATGTAGATTTTTTCTACAAATAGTATTGATACTTTATGATTTATTTATATTTATTTTGAATTTTCTTTTATTGGTTATTTGTGTTTTAATTAGTGTTGCCTTTTTAACTTTATTAGAGCGTAAGGTTGTAGGTTATATTCAGATTCGAAAGGGTCCAAATAAGGTAGGTTTTGTTGGAATTCCTCAGCCATTTAGAGATGCTATTAAGTTAATTTGTAAGGAGCAGCCAATTCCTATTATATCTAATTACCTACTTTATTATTTTTCCCCTGTTTTTAATTTAATGATTTCTTTAGCCGTTTGAGTAATTTTTCCTTATTTAACTTATATGTGTTCTTTTTCTTATGGATTTTTATTTTTTTTATGATGTACTAGATTAGGTGTTTATACTGTTATAATTGCTGGTTGATCTTCTAATTCAAATTATTCATTATTAGGTTCTCTTCGTTCTGTTGCTCAAACAATTTCTTATGAAGTTAGTTTAGCTTTAATTTTATTGTCTTTAATTATTTTAATTGGTAGTTTTAATATGTTTGATTTTATAAACTATCAGTTTTATTGTTGATTTATTATTATTTCTTTGCCTTTAGCTTTAGCTTGTTTTGCTTCTTGCTTAGCTGAAACTAATCGTACTCCTTTTGATTTTGCTGAAGGGGAATCTGAGTTAGTTTCAGGATTTAATATTGAGTATGGTGCGGGTGGTTTTACTTTAATTTTTTTAGCTGAATATACTAGAATTGTCTTCATAAGAATGTTATTGGCTTTAATTTTTTTGGGCGGTGATTTTTATTCTTTTATATTTTTTATTAAGCTTGCTATTATATCTTTTGGTTTTATTTGGGTTCGTGGAACATTACCACGGTTCCGTTATGATAAATTAATGTACTTAGCTTGAAAAAGTTTTTTACCTTTATCTTTGAATTTTTTTATTTTCTTTGTTGGTTTAAAGATTTTATTTATCTCATTTGTTTAGTGAAATTTTTTGAGAAAAGTTAATAGAAGAGTTAAACTTCTAATTTTATGTTTTCAAAACATATGCTTTTCCTAAGCTAATTAACTTTATTCCTTAATTAATTTATCTCATGCGTTTGCGACATGGACATTAATTAAGAAATATGTGAAGTAAATAATTGTTAAGATTTGACCTGTTATAATATAAGGTTCTTCAACAGGTCGTTTACCAATTCACGTTAGTAAGCATACAACAACTACTATAGTTCAGAATAAAATTTGATTAATAGGGTAAAATTGAATGCCTCGGAATGGTGTTTTATTATAAAATGGTAAAATTATTAAGATTCCAATTGATAAAAATAATGCAATAACACCTCCTAACTTATTAGGGATAGATCGTAGAATTGCATATGCAAATAGGAAATATCATTCTGGTTGAATGTGAACTGGTGTTACTAATGGGTTGGCAGGTACAAAGTTATCTGGATCTCCTAATAGGTAAGGATTAATTAAACATAGTATAATTAATAATGATGTTATTATTACAAATGTAATAGAATCCTTAAAGGTAAAGTATGGATGGAATGGAATTTTTTCAATATCTCCATTTAGTCCAAGAGGATTATTAGATCCTGTTTGGTGAAGAAAAAATAAATGAATTGCTGCTATAGCAGCAATAATAAATGGTAATACAAAATGGAATGTGAAGAATCGATTTAATGTTGCATTATCAACAGCGAATCCTCCTCATACTCATTGGACTAAATCTGTTCCTAAGTATGGGATTGCTGATAATAAATTAGTAATTACTGTTGTACCTCAAAAAGATATTTGGCCTCAGGGTAAGACATATCCTATAAATGCAGTTGCTATAACTAAAAATAAAATCACTGTACCAATTATTCAGGTATGTATATATATATAAGATCCATAGTAAATTCCCCGTCCTACATGTAAGTAAATACAAATAAAAAATATAGATGCTCCATTTGCGTGTAAGGTTCGGATAATTCAACCATTATTTACGTCTCGGCAGATGTGTACTACACTACTGAATGCTATTTCAATATCTGATGTATAATGTATAGCTAAAAATAGTCCAGTTACGATTTGAATTACCAAACATAACCCTAATAGGGATCCAAAATTTCATCAAAATGAAATATTTGTTGGGGCAGGTAAGTCAATTAAAGAGTTATTAATAATTTTAATTAAAGGATGTCTTAATCGTAAGGGTTTATTCATTAGTAATTATCTTATTTTACGAATAGGTCCCTGATTAATATTGGTGATTTTAACAACTGCTAGTAGTGCTAAAAATAAATAAATTATTATTATTATTGTAGTAATGAATGTTGGTCTATTATATAATTTTTCTAAAGATATTGTTATTTCTTGATAATTGATTGAATTATCAATATTTATAGTTTCGGTGTTTTTGAAAAAGTCTATAAATATAGATATATCTAGAATAAATAATATTAATATGATAAATACTCACATTATTAATGTAATAATTATAGTGATTGATTTAGGCTGAAATATTTCGTTTGATGCAATTCTTGTAATGTAAATAAATAATACTAGTATACCACCAAGAAATGTTAAAAATAAAATATATGATAATCAATATCTGTCTATTATTGTTCCTGTTATTAATCCAACTAGGAAGGTTTGAAGGATAATAAAAAGCATTATTGATATTGGGTGTCTTAATTTAATAAAATTAATATTTATTACATTTGATAATGATATAATTATTATTTTGATCATTTCAGGGGTTAGTTTATTTAAAATACCGGTTTTGGGGACCGATGATTTATGACTTCCTAAGGCTCATGTAGAGGCCCCTATTTCAGGTAGAATAATTCTTGCTGGTGTTTTATTAAAGTTAGGTGGTTATGGTATTTTTCGTGTTATAAAGGTTATTTCTTATTTGGGTTTAAAGTTTAATTATTTTTGATTGTCTTTAGGTTTATCTGGGGGTGTTATTGTAAGATTTATTTGTTTTCGTCAGGTTGATTTAAAGTCTTTAATTGCATATTCTTCTGTTGCTCATATAAGAATGGTTATTGGTGGATTGATGACTATGAATTGATGAGGTTGTGTAGGTTCTCTTTCTCTAATGGTTGGTCATGGTTTATGTTCTTCTGGTTTATTTTGTTTATCTAATATTATTTATGAACGTTTAGGTAGACAAAGATTATTAATTAACAAGGGTATAATTAATTTGATGCCAAGAATGGCTTTATGATGATTTCTTTTAAGATCATCAAATATGGCTGCTCCTCCTTCTTTAAATTTGGTAGGTGAAATTAGATTATTAAATAGAATTATATCTTGATCTTCTTTTAGATTCTTTGCTTTGATTTTTTTATCTTTTTTTAGAGCTGTTTATACTTTGTATATATATTCTTATTCTCAGCATGGGAATTATTATTCTGGTGTTTATACTTGTTCTCTTGGTTATTTTCGTGAATATCATCTTTTACTTTTACATTGATTGCCTTTAAATATTCTCTGTTTAAAGGGTGAATATTTCTTTGTTTAGTTTGCTTAAGTATTTTAATTAAAAATATTGTTTTGTGGAATCAATGATATGAAGTGTTTCATCTTAGGCCGTGAATTTATTTTCTATTTGTTCTTTGAGTTTTTTTTCTTTGTTTATTTCGAGAACTATAATTTTTATTTTAGGTATTTATTATTTAATAATTGATTATAGAGTTTTTGTTGAGTGAGAGCTTTTCAATTTAAATGGTTCTATAGTTGTTATAACTTTAATTTTGGATTGAATATCTCTTATTTTTATATCTTTTGTTATATATATTTCTTCTTTGGTTATTTATTATAGAGAGGATTATATATCTGGTGAAAAGAATATAAATCGTTTTATTATTATTGTTTTAATATTTATTCTTTCTATAGGTTTTTTAATTATTAGTCCTAATTTAATTAGAATTTTATTAGGTTGAGATGGTTTAGGTTTAGTTTCTTATTGTTTAGTTATTTATTATCAAAATGTAAAATCTTATAGTGCTGGTATATTAACTGCACTTTCTAATCGTATTGGTGATGTTGCTATTTTAATTTCTATTGCATGAATGTTAAATTTTGGTGGTTGAAATTATATTTATTATTATGATTTTATTTCTAATTCTTTGGAAATAAAGCTCATTACTATATTAATTGTTTTAGCAGCTATAACTAAGAGAGCTCAGATTCCTTTCTCTTCATGACTTCCTGCTGCTATAGCAGCTCCTACTCCTGTTTCTGCTTTAGTTCATTCTTCTACTCTTGTTACTGCTGGTGTTTATTTATTAATTCGTTTTAGACCAATATTGGATACTTATAATTGTGGTTGATTTTTACTTTTAATTGGTTGTATAACTATATTTATGGCTGGATTGGGCGCTAATTTTGAGTTTGATTTAAAGAAGATTATTGCTCTTTCTACTTTAAGACAACTTGGTTTAATAATAAGAATTTTGGCTATAGGTTATCCAAAGCTTGCATTTTTTCATTTATTGGCTCATGCTTTATTTAAGGCATTATTATTTATATGTGCAGGTTCAATAATTCATAATTTGAAGGATTCTCAGGATATTAGTTTTATAGGATCAATTGTTAATTTCATACCTTTAACTTCAGTTTGTTTTAATGTTTCTAGTTTATCTTTGTGTGGAATACCTTTTTTAGCGGGATTTTATTCAAAGGATTTAATTCTTGAGATGGTTTGTTTAAGATGAATTAATTGTTTAATTTTTTTTCTTTATCTTTTTTCTACTGGTTTAACTGCTTCTTATTCTTTTCGTTTGTTTTATTATTCAATATCTGGTGATAATAATTTTTATTCTAGATTTTCTTTTGATGATAAGGGTTATTATATTTCATTTGGAATAATTGGTCTATTGTTTGTTGCTGTTTTTGGTGGTAGTCTTTTATCTTGATTAATTTTTCCTATTCCTCATGTGATTGCTTTACCTTATTATTTAAAGTTTTTAACTATTACAGTTGTTATTTTAGGTGCATATTTAGGTTATCTTATTTCTAATTTTGATTTTTCTCACAATTTATTTTCTTTAAGTATACTTTCTTTTGTTAGATTTGCTGGTTCTATATGATTTATACCTTTTCTTTCAACTAAGTTTATTAGATATATTCCTTTAGAAATAGGTTATTATTCATCTAAGTCATTTGATTATGGTTGAGGTGAATTACTTGGTGGTCAAGGTTTATATAGATTATTTATTTATTTAATTGGTTATATTCAAGGTTGATATGATTCTAATTTCAAGATTTATCTTTTAACTTTTATTTTTTGAATATTTATTTTGGTAATATTGTTTTTCGTTTACTTAAATAGCTTATAATTAGAGCGTGACACTGAAGATGTTAAGGAAGTATTTTTACTTTTAAGTATTTATAAATATAGATATATTATTTTTACAGTGAAAATGTAATGTTTTATTTAAACTATATAAATTTTAGAAATGTTAACGGAGTTTAACCGCTAATATAAAAAGTTAGCAGCTTTCATATTGGCTTTACATTTCCTTAATTGGAACTATTATAGTTCAATTATATTATTAACAGTAATACGCCTCTTTTTGGCTTCAATTAATAAGAATAAGGGTAGTACATACCAATCTTCCAGGTCGAAACTGACTGCAATATTTCGCTTCTTATTCTATTTAAGGTTGATTGATAATATCAATACTTTTTGAATGCAACCCAAATGTTATATTTAACTACAACCCTTTATTCTGCTCATTGTAATGCTCCTTGGTTTCATTCATGGTATAGTCCTCCTAATAGAACTAGAATAAAAAATATTGTTGATACTGTTCAGATTATAATGTCTGAAGTTTTAAAAATAATTACAATTGTTAGAATTAGTGCAATTTCTACATCAAAAATTAAAAAGATTACTGCGATTAGGAAGAATCGTATTGAGAATGGTATTCGTGCTGATCTTTTTGGATCAAACCCACATTCAAATGGTGATCTTTTTTCTCGATCATTAATTAATTTTTTTGATAGTGTTGTTGCCAGGATTATAACAATTATTGGAATAATAAATCTAATGAAAACTCTTGTTGATAGAATTAGAATTGTTTTTCTTGATTTATATCAAGCTTTCTGATTGGAAGTCAAATGTACTATTTATACTAGAAAAACAATTATCTACCTCATCAATAAATAGAGATATATAAGAATAATCATACTACGTCTACGAAGTGTCAGTATCATGCTGCTGCTTCAAATCCAAAGTGATGTCTTGGTGAAAATTGATTTATTGAGTGTCGAAGTAGACATGTTGATAAAAAGATTGTTCCAATAATTACGTGTAAACCATGGAATCCTGTTGCAACAAAGAATGTTGATCCATAAACTGCATCTGCAATGGTAAAAGGTGCTTCTCAATATTCATATGCTTGAAGTATTGTAAAGTATAGTCCTAATAACACTGTGAAGAATAATCCTTGTAGTGCTTGAGTATGATTAGATTCCATTAAACTATGATGTGCTCATGTTACTGTTACTCCTGATGCTAAAAGAATAGCTGTATTAAGTAATGGAATTTGTATAGGGTTAAAGGGTTGAATTCCTATTGGAGGTCATAGTATTCCTAGTTCAATTGTTGGTGCTAATCTTCTTCTAAAGAATGCTCAAAAAAAAGAAACGAAAAATAATACCTCTGATGCAATAAATAAAATTATTCCTCATCGTAATCCAATTGATACAAATCCTGTATGTAATCCTTGATATGTTCCTTCTCGTACTACATCTCGTCATCATTGAATTATAGTTAGTAGGGTAATTCCAAATCCAATTATGAATAAGTTAATATTAAATAGGTGGAATCATTTTGCTAGTCCTGATACTAGGACTATTGCTCCAATTGCTCCTGTTAATGGTCAAGGTCTATAGTCTACTAAGTGGAATGGGTGGTTTGAGTGAGTTGTTAACATAGGTTTAATATACTTCTCTAGAATATAGAGTTCTTAGAATTGAGAAAACATAGGCTTGAATTATTGCTACTGCTGATTCTAGAATTAATAGAAGTATTTGTCCAATAATTAGTAATGAGATTAAGTTTATTGCTATAGATGGTCCTGTGTTTCCTAATAAGGTTAATAATAAGTGTACCTGCAATTATATTTGCTGCCAACCGTACTGCTAATGTACCTGGTCGAATAACATTACTAATTGTTTCAATTAGTACTATAAATGATATTAATGCAGGCGGTGTACCTTGTGGTACAAGGTGTGTAAATATATGATTAGTATGGTTAATTCATCCAAATAATATAAATCTTAGCCATATAGGTAGGGCAATTGCAAATGTTAATGCTAAATGTCTTGTTCTAGTAAAAATATAAGGGAATAATCCTATGAAATTGTTAAATAATATTATAATAAAAATTGAGATGAAAATGAATGTTGTTCCATTAAATGATTTTGGTCCAAGAAGTGTTTTAAATTCATTATGTAAGGTTAAATTTAGTTTATTTCAGATAATGTTAATTCGTGATGGTGTAAGTCAAAATAGTGATGGGATTAATAATAGTCCTAGAAATGTTCTAGTTCAATTTAATGATAAATTAAAGATGTTAGTTGATGGGTCAAATGTTGAGAATAGATTTGTTATCATTTTGAATTTAAGTTTTTTATTTCAATTGTTCCTTTTTCTGCTCTTTTAATAAGGTTAGGTTTAAATGAGAAGAAGTTTATTTGATTAAACAAGATTAATGTAGCTGAAAATATAATGAATAGTGAGAATCATATAAGAGGGGATATTTGAGGGATTTGGATATAATTTCCCCATCAGAAGTAGTCGTTAATTTACTATTATTTGGTTTAAGAGACCATTACTTACTTTCAGTCATCTGATGAATTTCAAGGTGTACTAATTTTTTTTAGTTACTTTAGATTGACACTCTAATGTTATTTATTTTAACTAACTCCTTAAATTATCTTAGATAATCACTTAATAAATAAATTTACTGAAGTTCTTTCAATTACAATTGGTATAAATCTGTGGTTTGCCCCACAGATTTCTGAGCATTGTCCAAAGAATAATCCAGGTCGATTTATTGTGAATGTTCCTTGATTTAACCGACCTGGCGTTGCATCAATTTTAACCCCTAATGCAGGAACTGCTCATGAGTGTAGAACATCTGATGCTCTTCTTAATACTCGTACTTCTGTATTTATTGGTAGGATTGTTCGGTTATCTACATCTAGTAGTCGGAATCCATCATTTTCTAGGTCTTGTTCTGGTGTTATATAAGTGTCAAATTCTACGTCTATGAAGTCTGAATATTCATATCTTCAATATCATTGTCGTCCAATGGTTTTAATTGTAATTATTGCATCTACTGAATCATCAAGTAAATATAATAGTCGTAATGATGGAAGGGCAATAAAAATTAATGTAATTGCTGGTAAAGCTGTTCAGATTGTTTCAATTAAATGTCCATGAAGTATATTACGGTTAGTATAGGCAATAAATAATATATAACTTAGGGCATAACCTACAATTACTGTAATTAATAATAATACGACCATAGTATGATCATGAAAGAATGATAATTGCTCCATTAATGGTGAAGCTCCATCTTGAAGAGATAAATTTGATCATGTTGCCATTAATAAATATTTTCTAATAAAAGGTCAAACCTTTATTTGTAGAGCTTAAATCTACTGCACTAATCTGCCATATTAGAATCTAGAGATTAATGGTAATTCTGAGTAACTATGTTCTGCAGGAGGGTTATTTTGTAGTCATTCTGTTGATCTTCTTATGTTAGCTCTAAATATAATTGCTCGGTTTGTAATCATTCTTTCTCATATAATTACAATGAATATAATGATTCCTACAATAGAAATTGTAGACCCAATTCTTGATACTACGTTTCATGATGTATATGCGTCTGGGTAGTCAGAGTATCGTCGAGGTATTCCTGCTAATCCTAGGAAGTGTTGAGGAAAGAATGTTAAATTTACTCCAATGAATATAATTGTAAATTGGATTTTTAATCATGTATTATTTATAGTTAATCCTGTAAATAGTGGATATCATTGAATGACACCTCCTATAATTGCAAATACTGCTCCTATAGATAATACATAATGAAAGTGGGCTACAACATAATATGTATCATGTAATACAATATCAAGTGATGAATTTGCTAATACTAATCCTGTTAATCCACCAATTGTAAATAGGAAAATAAATAATAGAGCTCATAATAATGGTGGATTGAACTTGAATTTAGTTCCATATAATGTAGCTAATCATCTAAATACCTTAATTCCTGTAGGTACAGCAATAATTATTGTTGCTGATGTAAAATATGCTCGTGTGTCAACATCCATTCCTACTGTAAATATATGATGTGCTCATACAATAAATCCTATTAGTCCAATTGATAGTATAGCATAAATTATACCTAATGTTCCAAATGATTCAATTTTTCCTCTTTCTTGACATACAATATGTGAAATAATTCCGAACCCCGGTAGAATTAAAATATAAACTTCTGGGTGTCCAAAGAATCAAAATAGATGTTGATATAGAATTGGGTCACCCCCTCCTGCAGGGTCAAAGAATGATGTATTTAAATTTCGATCTGTTAATAATATAGTAATAGCTCCTGCTAAAACTGGAAGTGAAAGAAGGAGAAGTAATGCTGTAATAGCTACAGATCATACAAATAAAGGTGTTTGATCTAAAGTTATACTTTCTGATCGTATATTAATTGCTGTTGTAATGAAATTCACTGCACCAAGAATAGATGATACACCTGCTAAGTGCAGTGAAAAAATAGCTAGATCTACAGATGCACCCCCGTGTGCAATAGCTCCTGCTAGAGGAGGGTAAACTGTTCATCCTGTACCAGCACCATTATCTACTATAGAAGATGTAAGAAGAAGGGTTAGTGAAGGTGGTAGTAATCAAAAACTTATATTATTTATTCGTGGAAATGCTATATCTGGTGCACCAATTATTAGTGGAACAAGTCAATTACCAAATCCACCAATTATAATAGGTATTACTATAAAGAAAATTATTATGAATGCGTGAGCTGTAATAATAACATTATAAATCTGGTCATCCCCAATTAGAGATCCGGGTTGGCCAAGTTCAGCACGAATAAGTATTCTTATTGATGTTCCTACTATTCCTGCTCATGCTCCAAATATGAAGTATAAAGTACCAATGTCCTTATGGTTTGTTGAGAATAATCATTTTTGCGGTAAGATGGCTGAATTTTAGGTGGTAGACTGTAAATCTACTTATGAGATGTTTTCTCTCTTATCATATTTAGGTCTTATATTCAATTATGATTCTAGACTGCAATTCTAGAGGTGTAAAATTTTACTAAGGCCTAAAAGATTATTCTTTTAATTATAACTTTGAAGGTTATTAGTTTGATTAACTTAAGTCCTTAGTATAATGAAATTAAGGTTGATGTTGAAATCAATCCTATTGTTGAAATTATTACTGTTATAGGAAGAATGATTCTTGATTTTTGGGACTTTATCTTTATAGATCACGAATTTTCTGTGTATGATATAATTAGAGCTGAGAATCTAATACGTATATAGTAGTAGAGTGTAATTGTAGTTAATACAACTATAATAGTTATAATAGTTGTTATATTGTTTTCTATTAATGATTGTATTACAATTCATTTTGGTAAGAATCCAAGGAATGGTGGTAGTCCACCTAAAGATAATAAAGATAAGAATATTATGAATTTAATTTCGGTTTTTATATTTCTGGCTGAATAAATTTGATTTATGAAAAATAAATTTATTTGCTTAAATAATAAAACTATAATTAATCTTAATAGTGAGTAAATAATGAAGTATAGTTCTCAGATGTTTTCTCTGACTGTTAATGATCTAATTATTCAACCTAGGTGTCTGATTGATGAATATGCTAAAAGTTGTCGTAAGGATGTTTGATTTAAACCTCCTATTGCCCCAATAATAATTCTTAAGATAATAATTGTTCAAATAAAAGTTCTTAATGGAATACAATAAGATAAGACCAATATTGGGGCGATTTTTTGTCATGTTATTAATGTTAAACAATTATTTCATCTTGATGCTCCTATAACTTCTGGAAATCAGAAATGGAAAGGTGCAGCTCCAATCTTTAATAATAGTCTAGATCTAATTATTATTGATGGGATAAATTCTGTTTCCCATCCCATGGGATATTTTATTTGAATCAGCAAAATTGAAAATAATAATATTGTCGATGCTATTGCTTGGACAATAAAATATTTAATTGATGATTCATTTATTATTATATTTTTATTTCTTGTTAGGAGCGGAATAAATGAAAGTAAGTTGATCTCAAGTCCTATTCAAACCCCAAATCAGGAATTTGATGAAATGGACAGGATCGTTCCTATCATTAATGTTGATAGGAAGAGAAGTTTTGTAGAGTTGTTGGTCATTAAAAAGGTGAGGATTGATACCTCTATAAATGGGGTATGAACCCATTAGCTTGTTTAGCTTACCTTTTTACATTAAGGTGTATGATGCACGTTAGTTTTTGATACTAAAGGAGGTAGTTTAATTCTATCTTATGTAATTTTAATGAAGGTAATTTTATTTACTTTATTTACCCTATCAAGGTAACCCTTTAATCAGGCACTTCATTTATTTAATATATAAATCGAAAGTTTTTTTTGAAATTCTTTTATGTATTATTTTGTTTAATTAGGATTAATTTATCCTGCTCATTTTATTTTTTTTATATATATATATATAATAAATAATTTAAATTAAAGTATTATAAGTTCATCTTACCATTATCAATTGATTATTTTAATGCAATTATTTACCTAGGATTATAGCTACTTATGTTTTTAGCTTAAAATAGGTTATTATAATATAATATTTATAGTAATATGTAATTTAATATTTAATATTATTACAATTGGATATAGTAAATAAAATTATTAATTTAAATATAAAATATTATAATTAATATAAATAATTATATTAATTATAATAATATAATTATGTAAATTATCTATAATTAGATTATTTAACTAATATATATGAAAGTTAACTTAATATAAAAAAAGAATTCATATTAATAACATATTATATTAAATTACATAATTGTATAAAATATATTTATTATATTATTTAATCTTTCTTTATTTATTAGTGAAAAGATAGATTAAATAAGAAAGAATATAATACATTTATTGCTATACATGTTCCATATTAATCTTTAATTATATATAATAGAGAAGTTGTTGTGGTCATAGGGGCGTTTCTTTTTTTTTTTGTTTGTGGTTTTTTTCTTTTTTTTTCTTTAAATATTTGAATCTTTTATTTTTTCCTGAATTAATAGATTTAAAATTTTCTTACTTTTTTTTTAAAAAGTTTTATTCTTGCTTGTTTATTCACTTTTTCTTTGTATTATATGTAAGTTTTGTTAGACTAAATGTTCTTTTTGCAGTAATTTGATTTAATTATCAAGTGATTTTGGATTTAGCAATTGATTTAGTATCGGCATAATTCGTGCCAGCAGCCGCGGTTTTACGATTGATAAAAGTGAATATCGTTGGTTAAAACAGTTGTTTATATTATTAGGGTTGAAATATAAATTCGTAAGGTGAAATGTTAAAATTTATTTGTGGCCCTTTTTATGAATCTGTGAAATTTAAATAATAAACTAGGATTAGATACCCTATTATTTTAAATGTTAATTATATTTACCAGGGTACTATTAGTTAAGGTCTTTAAACCCAAAGAATTTGGCGGTATCTCATTCCATTCAGAGGAACCTACCCCATGATTGATAATACACGATTTACTCTACTTAATTTATTTGCTTGTATATCTCCGTTATCAGAGAATCTTTTTAGAGTTATAATTCTCAAGATTTATAATTATAAAATATTTCAGGTCAAGGTGCAGCTTATAGTTAAGAGGAGGTGGGTTACAATAGATTTTTGTTTATAACGGATTTGATAGTGAAATACTGTTAATGAAGGTGGATTTGATAGTAATTTAATTTATTTAATTTAACTGATATTGGCTCTGAGATGTGTACACATCGCCCGTCGCTCTCATTATTGATTATTCTATTTTATTTTAAAGTAGCTTCAATTTAGACGAGATAAGTCGTAACATAGTAGATGTACTGGAAAATGTATCTAGGAAGAGTTTCAAGATATAACTTATTAGTAAAGTGTTTCATTTACACTGAAAATTTTTCTGTGCAAATCAGGATATCTTGATTATTTATTTTATTATATTTATTTTTTGTTTATTTAATTATTTAATATAAATAATTTTATTGTATTTTTGTCTTAGTATATTTTATAGAATTGATTTTTTAAATTATAGTTTATTGGTAATGTAAGTGTTTTATGAAATATTATTTTACATTTTTTTAAGTAGATTTTATTTATTGTACCTTTTGTATCAGGGTTTATCAAAATTTTGGTATTTATTTTACTTGTCTCGATTTGGGTTGATTTATAAATAAGTTATAGTTAATGTATCATAATTATTATTAAATTATTTATAGAAATGAGATGTTAATCGTTTCCCAAGATATCTAGTTTCTTAAGAAAAAATTTAATTTTTTAAAGTTATTTGTTTTTATTTAATTTTTTAAGTAAAAATATTAACTTATTTATTCTTTAAGGGATAAGCTTTGAAGTTAATAACCTATAATTTATTTTATAGAAATATAATAGTAAGCTTTAAACCAGCTATCTTTAAGATTACGTTTTAGTTCATTATTTTTTATTTTGTTTTATAAATATTTTAGGTTTTTTATTAAGATTATTAATTTAATTTTAAAATTTTTGTAATAATGATAGAATTAGTATATTTATTTGTATGAAATTTTTACCTTGTGAACTTATTATAAGGAACTAGGCAAAATTGATTTCCGCCTGTTTATCAAAAACATGTCCTCTTGTTTATATTTTGAGGTCTGGCCTGCTCACTGAGCGTATTTTTAAAGAGCCGCGGTATTTTGACCGTGCAAAGGTAGCATAATCATTAGTCTCTTAATTAGTGGCTGGAATGAATGGCTTGACGAGAAATCAACTGTCTCTTAATAAATTTTTGAATTTAACTTTTGAGTCAAAAGGCTTAAATTCTTCTTTAGGACGAGAAGACCCTATAGAGCTTGACATTTTACTTTTATATAGTTTTTTGTTTGTCTTTCTATATTTAATGATGATGTTTTGTTGGGGTGACATGAAGAATAGATAAACTCTTCATTATTATATCATTTATTTATGTTTGTTATTTTGATCCATAATTTATGATCATAAGATTAAGTTACCTTAGGGATAACAGCGTAATTGTTTTTGAGAGCTCATATCGACAAAGCAGATTGCGACCTCGATGTTGGATTAAGAAAAATTTTGGGTGCAGGAGCCCAATGATTAGGTCTGTTCGACCTTTAAATTCTTACATGATCTGAGTTCAGACCGGCGTGAGCCAGGTCGGTTTCTATCCTAAGATTGTTAATCCATATTAGTACGAAAGGACCATATGGTTAAAATATTTTTTGTTATATTGATTAATATTAATTTATTTACTATTTTGACAGATTAATGTGTTGAATTTAGAATTCATTTATGTAGATTTTTTCTACAAATAGTATTGATACTTTATGATTTATTTATATTTATTTTGAATTTTCTTTTATTGGTTATTTGTGTTTTAATTAGTGTTGCCTTTTTAACTTTATTAGAGCGTAAGGTTGTAGGTTATATTCAGATTCGAAAGGGTCCAAATAAGGTAGGTTTTGTTGGAATTCCTCAGCCATTTAGAGATGCTATTAAGTTAATTTGTAAGGAGCAGCCAATTCCTATTATATCTAATTACCTACTTTATTAGTTTTCCCCTGTTTTTAATTTAATGATTTCTTTAGCCGTTTGAGTAATTTTTCCTTATTTAACTTATATGTGTTCTTTTTCTTATGGATTTTTATTTTTTTTATGTTGTACTAGATTAGGTGTTTATACTGTTATAATTGCTGGTTGATCTTCTAATTCAAATTATTCATTTTAGGTTCTCTTCGTTCTGTTGCTCAAACAATTTCTTATGAAGTTAGTTTAGCTTTAATTTTATTGTCTTTAATTATTTTAATTGGTAGTTTTAATATGTTTGATTTTATAAACTATCAGCTTTATTGTTGATTTATTATTATTTCTTTTCCTTTAGCTTTAGCTTGTTTTGCTTCTTGCTTAGCTGAAACTAATCGTACTCCTTTTGATTTTGCTGAAGGGGAATCTGAGTTAGTTTCAGGATTTAATATTGAGTATGGTGCGGGTGGTTTTACTTTAATTTTTTTAGCTGAATATACTAGAATTGTCTTCATAAGAATGTTATTGGCTTTAATTTTTTTGGGCGGTGATTTTTATTCTTTTATATTTTTTATTAAGTTTGCTATTATATCTTTTGGTTTTATTTGGGTTCGTGGAACATTACCATGGTTCCATTATGATAAATTAATGTACTTAGCTTGAAAAAGTTTTTTACCTTTATCTTTGAATTTTTTTATTTTCTTTGTTGGTTTAAAGATTTTATTTATCTCATTTGTTTAGTGAAATTTTTTGAGAAAAGTTAATAGAAGAGTTAAACTTCTAATTTTATGTTTTCAAAACATATGCTTTTCCTAAGCTAATTAACTTTATTCCTTAATTAATTTATCTCATGCGTTTGCGACATGGACATTAATTAAGAAATATGTGAAGTAAATAATTGTTAAGATTTGACCTGTTATAATATAAGGTTCTTCAACAGGTCGTTTACCAATTCACGTTAGTAAGCATACAACAACTACTATAATTCAGAATAAAATTTGATTAATAGGGTAAAATTGAATGCCTCGGAATGGTGTTTTATTATAAAATGGTAAAATTATTAAGATTCTAATTGATAAAAATAATGCAATAACACCTCCTAACTTATTAGGGATAGATCGTAGAATTGCATATGCAAATAGGAAATATCATTCTGGTTGAATGTGAACTGGTGTTACTAATGGGTTGGCAGGTACAAAGTTATCTGGATCTCCTAATAGGTAAGGATTAATTAAACATAGTATAATTAATAATGATGTTATTATTACAAATGTAATAGAATCCTTAAAGGTAAAGTATGGATGGAATGGAATTTTTTCAATATCTCCATTTAGTCCAAGAGGATTATTAGATCCTGTTTGGTGAAGAAAAAATAAATGAATTGCTGCTATAGCAGCAATAATAAATGGTAATACAAAATGGAATGTGAAGAATCGATTTAATGTTGCATTATCAACAGCGAATCCTCCTCATACTCATTGGACTAAATCTGTTCCTAAGTATGGGATTGCTGATAATAAATTAGTAATTACTGTTGCACCTCAAAAAGATATTTGGCCTCAGGGTAAGACATATCCTATAAATGCAGTTGCTATAACTAAAAATAAAATCACTGTACCAATTATTCAGGTATGTATATATATATAAGATCCATAGTAAATTCCCCGTCCTACATGTAAGTAAATACAAATAAAAAATATAGATGCTCCATTTGCATGTAAGGTTCGGATAATTCAACCATTATTTACGTCTCGGCAGATGTGTACTACACTACTGAATGCTATTTCAATATTTGATGTATAATGTATAGCTAAAAATAGTCCAGTTACGATTTGAATTACCAAACATAACCCTAATAGGGATCCAAAATTTCATCAAAATGAAATATTTGTTGGGGCAGGTAAGTCAATTAAAGAGTTATTAATAATTTTAATTAAAGGATGTCTTAATCGTAAGGGTTTATTCATTAGTAATTATCTTATTTTACGAATAGGTCCCTGATTAATATTGGTGATTTTAACAACTGCTAGTAGTGCTAAAAATAAATAAATTATTATTATTATTGTAATAATGAATGTAGGTCTATTATATAATTTTTCTAAAGATATTGTTATTTCTTGATAATTGATTGAATTATCAATATTTATAGTTTCGGTGTTTTTGAAAAAGTCTATAAATATAGATATATCTAGAATAATTAATATTAATATGATAAATACTCACATTATTAATGTAATAATTATAGTGATTGATTTAGGCTGAAATATTTCGTTTGATGCAATTCTTGTAATGTAAATAAATAATACTAGTATACCACCAAGAAATGTTAAAAATAAAATATATGATAATCAATATCTTTCTATTATTGTTCCTGTTATTAATCCAACTAGGAAGGTTTGAAGGATAATAAAAAGCATTATTGATATTGGGTGTCTTAATTTAATAAAATTAATATTTATTACATTTGATAATGATATAATTATTATTTTGATCATTTCAGGGGTTAGTTTATTTAAAATACCGGTTTTGGGGAGCTTTGGAAGCTTTTCCACCTCTGAAGTTTTAAAAGTGTGGGCTGGACTTATTTCCGGTTTACAAGACCGGCGTTTTTTTTAAACTATTAAAACTAATGTTTATATTCTCTATTTTTACTTCTTTATTGATTTATTTTGCTGGTGTTTATGTTTTTTCTTCTAAACATAAACATTTATTAATGGTTCTTTTGAGATTAGAATATATTGTTCTTTCTTTATTTATGTTAGTTATTGTTTTTCTTATTGAGTTTGATTATGATTATTTTTTTCCTGTTATTTTTTTAGTTTTTTCTGTTTGTGAGGGTGCTTTAGGTCTTTCTATTTTAGTTTCAATAATTCGTTCTCATGGTAATGATTTTTTTAATTCTTTTGGTTTATCTTTATGTTAAAGTATTTATTTATAACTATTTTTTTGATCCCTCTTTGTTTATTAAATAATTGTTGATGGTTGGTTCATTCTTTAATGTTTCTGTCGGGTTTTGTTTTTATAATTTGTGTTTATTCATATGCTGATTTGAATATAATTAGATATTATTTTGGTATTGATTATTTTTCTTTTAGTTTAATTTTACTTAGTTTTTGGATTTGTTCTTTAATAATCACTGCTAGAGGTTCAGTTTATTTAAGTTCATATCATTCTAATTTTTTTTGTTTTTATGGTTTTGATTTTAATAATTATGCTTTATTGTTCATTTGCTAGATTAAGTCTTCTTTCTTTTTATATTTTTTTTGAGGCTAGATTAGTTCCTACTTTACTTTTAATTTTGGGTTGGGGTTATCAACCTGAGCGTTTGCAGGCTGGTGTTTATTTAATTTTTTATACTTTGGTTGCTAGATTACCTTTATTATTAGTTTTATTTAAGGTTTATGATTTTTCTAATACTTTATATTTTCCTTTATTGGTTGATTTTGGTTCTTATTATTTTATGTTTTATGTATTTATAATTTTGGCTTTTTTAGTTAAGATACCTATGTTTTTGGTTCATTTATAACTTCCTAAGGCTCATGTAGAGGCCCCTATTTCAGGTAGAATAATTCTTGCTGGTGTTTTATTAAAGTTAGGTGGTTATGGTATTTTTCGTGTTATAAAGGTTATTTCTTATTTGGGTTTAAAGTTTAATTATTTTTGATTGTCTTTAGGTTTATCTGGGGGTGTTATTGTAAGATTTATTTGTTTTCGTCAGGTTGATTTAAAGTCTTTAATTGCATATTCTTCTGTTGCTCATATAAGAATTGTTATTGGTGGATTGATGACTATGAATTGATGAGGTTGTGTAGGTTCTCTTTCTCTAATGGTTGGTCATGGTTTATGTTCTTCTGGTTTATTTTGTTTATCTAATGTTATTTATGAACGTTTAGGTAGACGAAGATTATTAATTAACAAGGGTATAATTAATTTGATGCCAAGAATGGCTTTATGATGATTTCTTTTAAGATCATCAAATATGGCTGCTCCTCCTTCTTTAAATTTGGTAGGTGAAATTAGATTATTAAATAGAATTATATCTTGATCTTCTTTTAGATTCTTACCAAAATGAATTGTAATACAATCATTAATAGAAAACAATATAACAACTATTATAACTATTATAGTTGTATTAACTACAATTACACTCTACTACTATATATGTATTAGATTCTCAGCTCTAATTATATCATACACAGAAAATTCGTGATCTATAAAGATAAAGTCCCAAAAATCAAGAATCATTCTTCCTATAACAGTAATAATTTCAACAATAGGATTGATTTCAACATCAACCTTAATTTCATTATACTAAGGACTTAAGTTAATCAAACTAATAACCTTCAAAGTTATAATTAAAAGAATAATCTTTTAGGCCTTAGTAAAATTTTACACCTCTAGAATTGCAGTCTAGAATCATAATTGAATATAAGACCTAAATATGATAAGAGAGAAAACATCTCATAAGTAGATTTACAGTCTACCACCTAAAATTCAGCCATCTTACCGCAAAAATGATTATTCTCAACAAACCATAAGGACATTGGTACTTTATACTTCATATTTGGAGCATGAGCAGGAATAGTAGGAACATCAATAAGAATACTTATTCGTGCTGAACTTGGCCAACCCGGATCTCTAATTGGGGATGACCAGATTTATAATGTTATTATTACAGCTCACGCATTCGTAATAATTTTCTTTATAGTAATACCTATTATAATTGGTGGATTTTGTAATTGACTTGTTCCACTAATAATTGGTGCACCAGATATAGCATTTCCACGAATAAATAATATAAGTTTTTGATTACTACCACCTTCACTAACCCTTCTTCTTACATCTTCTATAGTAGATAATGGTGCTGGTACAGGATGAAAAGTTTACCCTCCTCTAGCAGGAGCTATTGCACACGGGGGTGCATCTGTAGATCTAGCTATTTTTTCACTGCACTTAGCAGGTGTATCATCTATTCTTGGTGCAGTGAATTTCATTACAACAGCAATTAATATACGATCAGAAAGTATAACTTTAGATCAAACACCTTTATTTGTATGATCTGTAGCTATTACAGCATTACTTCTCCTTCTTTCACTTCCAGTTTTAGCAGGAGCTATTACTATATTATTAACAGATCGAAATTTAAATACATCATTCTTTGACCCTGCAGGAGGGGGTGACCCAATTCTATATCAACATCTATTTTGATTCTTTGGACACCCAGAAGTTTATATTTTAATTCTACCGGGGTTTGGAATTATTTCACATATTGTATGTCAAGAAAGAGGAAAAATTGAATCATTTGGAACATTAGGTATAATTTATGCTATACTATCAATTGGACTAATAGGATTTATTGTATGAGCACATCATATATTTACAGTAGGAATGGATGTTGACACACGAGCATATTTTACATCAGCAACAATAATTATTGCTGTACCTACAGGAATTAAGGTATTTAGATGATTAGCTACATTATATGGAACTAAATTCAAGTTCAATCCACCATTATTATGAGCTCTAGGATTTATTTTCCTATTTACAATTGGTGGATTAACAGGATTAGTATTAGCAAATTCATCACTTGATATTGTATTACATGATACATATTATGTAGTAGCCCACTTTCATTATGTATTATCTATAGGAGCAGTATTTGCAATTATAGGAGGTGTCATTCAATGATATCCACTATTTACAGGATTAACTATAAATAATACATGATTAAAAATCCAATTTACAATTATATTCATTGGAGTAAATTTAACATTCTTTCCTCAACACTTCCTAGGATTAGCAGGAATACCTCGACGATACTCTGACTACCCAGACGCATATACATCATGAAACGTAGTATCAAGAATTGGGTCTACAATTTCTATTGTAGGAATCATTATATTCATTGTAATTATATGAGAAAGAATGATTACAAACCGAGCAATTATATTTAGAGCTAACATAAGAAGATCAACAGAATGACTACAAAATAACCCTCCGGCAGAACATAGTTACTCAGAATTACCATTAATCTCTAAATTCTAATATGGCAGATTAGTGCAGTAGATTTAAGCTCTACAAATAAAGGTTTGACCTTTTATTAGAAAATATTTATTAATGGCAACATGATCAAATTTATCTCTTCAAGATGGAGCTTCACCATTAATGGAGCAATTATCATTCTTTCATGATCATACTATGGTCGTATTATTATTAATTACAGTAATTGTAGGTTATGCCCTAAGTTATATATTATTTATTGCCTATACTAACCGTAATATACTTCTTGGACATTTAATTGAAACAATCTGAACAGCTTTACCAGCAATTACATTAATTTTTATTGCCCTTCCATCATTACGACTATTATATTTACTTGATGATTCAGTAGATGCAATAATTACAATTAAAACCATTGGACGACAATGATATTGAAGATATGAATATTCAGACTTCATAGACGTAGAATTTGACACTTATATAACACCAGAACAAGACCTAGAAAATGATGGATTCCGACTACTAGATGTAGATAACCGAACAATCCTACCAATAAATACAGAAGTACGAGTATTAACAAGAGCATCAGATGTTCTACACTCATGAGCAGTTCCTGCATTAGGGGTTAAAATTGATGCAACGCCAGGTCGGTTAAATCAAGGAACATTCACAATAAATCGACCTGGATTATTCTTTGGACAATGCTCAGAAATCTGTGGAGCAAACCACAGATTTATACCAATTGTAATTGAAAGAACTTCAGTAAATTTATTTATTAAGTGATTATCTAAGATAATTTAAGGAGTTAGTTAAAATAAATAACATTAGAGTGTCAATCTAAAGTAACGAAAAAAAATTAGTACACCTTGAAATTCATCAGATGACTGAAAGTAAGTAATGGTCTCTTAAACCAAATAATAGTAAATGAACGACTACTTCTGATGGGGAAATTATATCCAAATCCCTCAAATATCCCCTCTTATATGATTCTCACTATTCATTATATTTTCAGCTACATTAATCTTGTTTAATCAAATAAACTTCTTCTCATTTAAACCTAACCTTATTAAAAGAGCAGAAAAAGGAACAATTGAAATAAAAAACTTAAATTGAAAATGATAACAAATCTATTCTCAACATTTGACCCATCAACTAACATCTTTAATTTATCATTAAATTGAACTAGAACATTTCTAGGACTATTATTAATCCCATCACTATTTTGACTTACACCATCACGAATTAACATTATCTGAAATAAACTAAATTTAACCTTACATAATGAATTTAAAACACTTCTTGGACCAAAATCATTTAATGGAACAACATTCATTTTCATCTCAATTTTTATTATAATATTATTTAACAATTTCATAGGATTATTCCCTTATATTTTTACTAGAACAAGACATTTAGCATTAACATTTGCAATTGCCCTACCTATATGGCTAAGATTTATATTATTTGGATGAATTAACCATACTAATCATATATTTACACACCTTGTACCACAAGGTACACCGCCTGCATTAATATCATTTATAGTACTAATTGAAACAATTAGTAATGTTATTCGACCAGGTACATTAGCAGTACGGTTGGCAGCAAATATAATTGCAGGACACTTATTATTAACCTTATTAGGAAACACAGGACCATCTATAGCAATAAACTTAATCTCATTACTAATTATTGGACAAATACTTCTATTAATTCTAGAATCAGCAGTAGCAATAATTCAAGCCTATGTTTTCTCAATTCTAAGAACTCTATATTCTAGAGAAGTATATTAAACCTATGTTAACAACTCACTCAAACCACCCATTCCACTTAGTAGACTATAGACCTTGACCATTAACAGGAGCAATTGGAGCAATAGGCCTAGTATCAGGACTAGCAAAATGATTCCACCTATTTAATATTAACTTATTCATAATTGGATTTGGAATTACCCTACTAACTATAATTCAATGATGACGAGATGTAGTACGAGAAGGAACATATCAAGGATTACATACAGGATTTGTATCAATTGGATTACGATGAGGAATAATTTTATTTATTGCATCAGAGGTATTATTTTTCGTTTCTTTTTTTTGAGCATTCTTTAGAAGAAGATTAGCACCAACAATTGAACTAGGAATACTATGACCTCCAATAGGAATTCAACCCTTTAACCCTATACAAATTCCATTACTTAATACAGCTATTCTTTTAGCATCAGGAGTAACAGTAACATGAGCACATCATAGTTTAATGGAATCTAATCATACTCAAGCACTACAAGGATTATTCTTCACAGTGTTATTAGGACTATACTTTACAATACTTCAAGCATATGAATATTGAGAAGCACCTTTTACCATTGCAGATGCAGTTTATGGATCAACATTCTTTGTTGCAACAGGATTCCATGGTTTACACGTAATTATTGGAACAATCTTTTTATCAACATGTCTACTTCGACACTCAATAAATCAATTTTCACCAAGACATCACTTTGGATTTGAAGCAGCAGCATGATACTGACACTTCGTAGACGTAGTATGATTATTCTTATATATCTCTATTTATTGATGAGGTAGATAATTGTTTTTCTAGTATAAATAGTACATTTGACTTCCAATCAGAAAGCTTGATATAAATCAAGAAAAACAATTCTAATTCTATCAACAAGAGTTTTCATTAGATTTATTATTCCAATAATTGTTATAATCCTGGCAACAACACTATCAAAAAAATTAATTAATGATCGAGAAAAAAGATCACCATTTGAATGTGGGTTTGATCCAAAAAGATCAGCACGAATACCATTCTCAATACGATTCTTCCTAATCGCAGTAATCTTTTTAATTTTTGATGTAGAAATTGCACTAATTCTACCAATTGTAATTATTTTTAAAACTTCAGACATTATAATCTGAACAGTATCAACAATATTTTTTATTCTAGTTCTATTAGGAGGACTATACCATGAATGAAACCAAGGAGCATTACAATGAGCAGAATAAAGGGTTGTAGTTAAATATAACATTTGGGTTGCATTCAAAAAGTATTGATATTATCAATCAACCTTAAATAGAATAAGAAGCGAAATATTGCAGTCAGTTTCGACCTGGAAGATTGGTATGTACTACCCTTATTCTTATTAATTGAAGCCAAAAAGAGGCGTATTACTGTTAATAATATAATTGAACTATAATAGTTCCAATTAAGGAAATGTAAAGCCAATATGAAAGCTGCAAACTTTTTATATTAGCGGTTAAACTCCGTTAACATTTCTAAAATTTATATAGTTTAAATAAAACATTACATTTTCACTGTAAAAATAATATATCTATATTTATAAATACTTAAAAGTAAAAATACTTCCTTAACATCTTCAGTGTCACGCTCTAATTATAAGCTATTTAAGTAAACGAAAAACAATATTACCAAAATAAATATTCAAAAAATAAAAGTTAAAAGATAAATCTTGAAATTAGAATCATATCAACCTTGAATATAACCAATTAAATAAATAAATAATCTATATAAACCTTGACCACCAAGTAATTCACCTCAACCATAATCAAATGACTTAGATGAATAATAACCTATTTTTAAAGGAATATATCTAATAAACTTAGTTGAAAGAAAAGGTATAAATCATATAGAACCAGCAAATCTAACAAAAGAAAGTATACTTAAAGAAAATAAATTATGAGAAAAATCAAAATTAGAAATCAGATAACCTAAATAAGCACCTAAAATAACAACTGTAATAGTTAAAAACTTTAAATAATAAGGTAAAGCAATCACATGAGGAATAGGAAAAATTAATCAAGATAAAAGACTACCACCAAAAACAGCAACAAACAATAGACCAATTATTCCAAATGAAATATAATAACCCTTATCATCAAAAGAAAATCTAGAATAAAAATTATTATCACCAGATATTGAATAATAAAACAAACGAAAAGAAAAAAAACTAAACAATTAATTCATCTTAAACAAACCATCTCAAGAATTAAATCCTTTGAATAAAATCCCGCTAAAAAAGGTATTCCACACAAAGATAAACTAGAAACATTAAAACAAACTGAAGTTAAAGGTATGAAATTAACAATTGATCCTATAAAACGAACATCCTGAGAATCCTTCAAATTATGAATTATTGAACCTGCACATATAAATAATAATGCCTTAAATAAAGCATGAGCCAATAAATGAAAAAATGCAAGCTTTGGATAACCTATAGCCAAAATTCTTATTATTAAACCAAGTTGTCTTAAAGTAGAAAGAGAAATAATCTTCTTTAAATCAAACTCTAAATTAGCGCCCAATCCAGCCATAAATATAGTTATACAACCAATTACAAGTAAAAATCAACCACAATTATAAGTATCCAATATTGGTCTAACACCAGAATAATAATTCCCATGCTGAGAATAAGAATATATATACAAAGTATAAACAGCTCTAAAAAAAGATAAAAAAATCAAAGCAAAGAATCTAAAAGAAGATCAAGATATAATTCTATTTAATAATCTAATTTCACCTACCAAATTTAAAGAAGGAGGAGCAGCCATATTTGATGATCTTAAAAGAAATCATCATAAAGCCATTCTTGGCATCAAATTAATTATACCCTTGTTAATTAATAATCTTCGTCTACCTAAACGTTCATAAATAATATTAGATAAACAAAATAAACCAGAAGAACATAAACCATGACCAACCATTAGAGAAAGAGAACCTACACAACCTCACCAATTCATAGTCATCAATCCACCAATAACCATTCTTATATGAGCAACAGAAGAATATGCAATTAAAGACTTTAAATCAACCTATGAAAACAAATAAATCTTACAATAACACCCCCAGATAAACCTAAAGACAATCAAAAATAATTAAACTTTAAACCCAAATAAGAAATAACCTTTATAACACGAAAAATACCATAACCACCTAACTTTAATAAAACACCAGCAAGAATTATTCTACCTGAAATAGGGGCCTCTACATGAGCCTTAGGAAGTCATAAATGAACCAAAAACATAGGTATCTTAACTAAAAAAGCCAAAATTATAAATACATAAAACATAAAATAATAAGAACCAAAATCAACCAATAAAGGAAAATATAAAGTATTAGAAAAATCATAAACCTTAAATAAAACTAATAATAAAGGTAATCTAGCAACCAAAGTATAAAAAATTAAATAAACACCAGCCTGCAAACGCTCAGGTTGATAACCCCAACCCAAAATTAAAAGTAAAGTAGGAACTAATAGCCTCAAAAAAATTATAAAAAGAAAGAAGACTTAATCTAGCAAATGAACAATAAAGCATAATTATTAAAATCAAAACCATAAAAACAAAAAAATTAGAATGATATGAACTTAAATAAACTGAACCTCTAGCAGTGATTATTAAAGAACAAATCCAAAAACTAAGTAAAATTAAACTAAAAGAAAAATAATCAATACCAAAATAATATCTAATTATATTCAAATCAGCATATGAATAAACACAAATTATAAAAACAAAACCCGACAGAAACATTAAAGAATGAACCAACCATCAACAATTATTTAATAAACAAAGAGGGATCAAAAAATAGTTATAAATAAATACTTTAACATAAAGATAAACCAAAAGAATTAAAAAAATCATTACCATGAGAACGAATTATTGAAATTAAAATAGAAAGACCTAAAGCACCCTCACAAACAGAAAAAACTAAAAAAATAACAGGAAAAAAATAATCATAATCAAACTCAATAAGAAAAACAATAACTAACATAAATAAAGAAAGAACAATATATTCTAATCTCAAAAGAACCATTAATAAATGTTTACGTTTAGAAGAAAAAACATAAACACCAGCAAAATAAATCAATAAAGAAGTAAAAATAGAGAATATAAACATTAGTTTTAATAGTTTAAAAAAAACGCCGGTCTTGTAAACCGGAAATAAGTCCAGCCCCCACTTTTAAAACTTCAGAGGTGGAAAAGCTTCCATCATCGGTCCCCAAAACCGGTATTTTAAATAAACTAACCCCTGAAATGATCAAAATAATAATTATATCATTATCAAATGTAATAAATATTAGTTTTATTAAATTAAGACACCCAATATCAATAATGCTTTTTATTATCCTTCAAACCTTCGTAGTTGGATTAATAACAGGAACAATAATAGAAAGATATTGATTATCATATATTTTATTTTTAACATTTCTTGGTGGTATACTAGTATTATTTATTTACATTACAAGAATTGCATCAAACGAAATATTTCAGCCTAAATCAATCACTATAATTATTACATTAATAATGTGAGTATTTATCATATTAATATTAATTATTCTAGATATATCTATATTTATAGACTTTTTCAAAAACACCGAAACTATAAATATTGATAATTCAATCAATTATCAAGAAATAACAATATCTTTAGAAAAATTATATAATAGACCAACATTCATTATTACAATAATAATAATAATTTATTTATTTTTAGCACTACTAGCAGTTGTTAAAATCACCAATATTAATCAGGGACCTATTCGTAAAATAAGATAATTACTAATGAATAAACCCTTACGATTAAGACATCCTTTAATTAAAATTATTAATAACTCTTTAATTGACTTACCTGCCCCAACAAATATTTCATTTTGATGAAATTTTGGATCCCTATTAGGGTTATGTTTGGTAATTCAAATCGTAACTGGACTATTTTTAGCTATACATTATACATCAAATATTGAAATAGCATTCAGTAGTGTAGTACACATCTGCCGAGACGTAAATAATGGTTGAATTATCCGAACCTTACACGCAAATGGAGCATCTATATTTTTTATTTGTATTTACTTACATGTAGGACGGGGAATTTACTATGGATCTTATATATATATACATACCTGAATAATTGGTACAGTGATTTTATTTTTAGTTATAGCAACTGCATTTATAGGATATGTCTTACCCTGAGGCCAAATATCTTTTTGAGGTGCAACAGTAATTACTAATTTATTATCAGCAATCCCATACTTAGGAACAGATTTAGTCCAATGAGTATGAGGAGGATTCGCTGTTGATAATGCAACATTAAATCGATTCTTCACATTCCATTTTGTATTACCATTTATTATTGCTGCTATAGCAGCAATTCATTTATTTTTTCTTCACCAAACAGGATCTAATAATCCTCTTGGACTAAATGGAGATATTGAAAAAATTCCATTCCATCCATACTTTAGCTTTAAGGATTCTATTACATTTGTAATAATAACATCATTATTAATTATACTATGTTTAATTAATCCTTACCTATTAGGAGATCCAGATAACTTTGTACCTGCCAACCCATTAGTAACACCAGTTCACATTCAACCAGAATGATATTTCCTATTTGCATATGCAATTCTACGATCTATCCCTAATAAGTTAGGAGGTGTTATTGCATTATTTTTATCAATTAGAATCTTAATAATTTTACCATTTTATAATACAACAGCATTCCGAGGCATTCAATTTTACCCTATTAATCAAATTTTATTCTGAATTATAGTAGTTGTTGTATGCTTACTAACGTGAATTGGTAAACGACCTGTTGAAGAACCTTATATTATAACAGGTCAAATCTTAACAATTATTTACTTCACATATTTCTTAATTAATGTCCATGTCGCAAACGCATGAGATAAATTAATTAAGGAATAAAGTTAATTAGCTTAGGAAAAGCATATGTTTTGAAAACATAAAATTAGAAGTTTAACTCTTCTATTAACTTTTCTCAAAAAATTTCACTAAACAAATGAGATAAATAAAATCTTTAAACCAACAAAGAAAATAAAAAAATTCAAAGATAAAGGTAAAAAACTTTTTCAAGCTAAGTACATTAATTTATCATAACGGAACCGTGGTAATGTTCCATGAACCCAAATAAAACCAAAAGATATAATAGCAAGCTTAATAAAAAATATAAAAGAATAAAAATCACCGCCCAAAAAAATTAAAGCCAATAACATTCTTATGAAGACAATTCTAGTATATTCAGCTAAAAAAATTAAAGTAAAACCACCCGCACCATACTCAATATTAAATCCTGAAACTAACTCAGATTCCCCTTCAGCAAAATCAAAAGGAGTACGATTAGTTTCAGCTAAGCAAGAAGCAAAACAAGCTAAAGCTAAAGGAAAAGAAATAATAATAAATCAACAATAAAGCTGATAGTTTACAAAATCAAACATATTAAAACTACCAATTAAAATAATTAAAGACAATAAAATTAAAGCTAAACTAACTTCATAAGAAATTGTTTGAGCAACAGAACGAAGAGAACCTAATAATGAATAATTTGAATTAGAAGATCAACCAGCAATTATAACAGTATAAACACCTAATCTAGTACATCATAAAAAAAATAAAAATCCATAAGAAAAAGAACACATATAAGTTAAATAAGGAAAAATTACTCAAACGGCTAAAGAAATCATTAAATTAAAAACAGGGGAAAAATAATAAAGTAGGTAATTAGATATAATAGGAATTGGCTGCTCCTTACAAATTAACTTAATAGCATCTCTAAATGGCTGAGGAATTCCAACAAAACCTACCTTATTTGGACCCTTTCGAATCTGAATATAACCTACAACCTTACGCTCTAATAAAGTTAAAAAGGCAACACTAATTAAAACACAAATAACCAATAAAAGAAAATTCAAAATAAATATAAATAAATCATAAAGTATCAATACTATTTGTAGAAAAAATCTACATAAATGAATTCTAAATTCAACACATTAATCTGTCAAAATAGTAAATAAATTAATATTAATCAATATAACAAAAAATATTTTAACCATATGGTCCTTTCGTACTAATATGGATTAACAATCTTAGGATAGAAACCGACCTGGCTCACGCCGGTCTGAACTCAGATCATGTAAGAATTTAAAGGTCGAACAGACCTAATCATTGGGCTCCTGCACCCAAAATTTTTCTTAATCCAACATCGAGGTCGCAATCTGCTTTGTCGATATGAGCTCTCAAAAACAATTACGCTGTTATCCCTAAGGTAACTTAATCTTATGATCATAAATTATGGATCAAAATAACAAACATAAATAAATGATATAATAATGAAGAGTTTATCTATTCTTCATGTCACCCCAACAAAACATCATCATTAAATATAGAAAGACAAACAAAAAACTATATAAAAGTAAAATGTCAAGCTCTATAGGGTCTTCTCGTCCTAAAGAAGAATTTAAGCCTTTTGACTCAAAAGTTAAATTCAAAAATTTATTAAGAGACAGTTGATTTCTCGTCAAGCCATTCATTCCAGCCACTAATTAAGAGACTAATGATTATGCTACCTTTGCACGGTCAAAATACCGCGGCTCTTTAAAAATACGCTCAGTGAGCAGGCCAGACCTCAAAATATAAACAAGAGGACATGTTTTTGATAAACAGGTGGAAATCAATTTTGCCTAGTTCCTTATAATAAGTTCACAAGGTAAAAATTTCATACAAATAAATATACTAATTCAATCATTATTACAAAAAGTTTAAAATTAAATTAATAATCTTAATAAAAAACCTAAAATATTTATAAAATCAAAATAAAAAATAATGAACTAAAACGTAATCTTAAAGATAGCTGGTTTAAAGCTTACTATTATATTTCTATAAAATAAATTATAGGTTATTAACTTCAAAGCTTATCCCTTAAAGAATAAATAAGTTAATATTTTTACTTAAAAAATTAAATAAAAACAAATAACTTTAAAAAATTAAATTTTTTCTTAAGAAACTAGTGATCTTGGGAAACGATTAACATCTCATTTCTATAAATAATTTAATAATAATTATGATACATTAACTATAAATTATTTATAAATCAACCCAAATCGAGACAAGTAAAATAAATACTAAAATTTTGATAAATCCTGATACAAAAGGTACAATAAATAAAATCTACTTAAAAAAATTTAAAATAATATTTCATAAAACACTTACATTACCAATAAACTATAATTTAAAAAATCAATTCTATAAATATACTAAGACAAAAATACAATAAAATTATTTATATTAAATAATTAAATAAACAAAAAATAAATATAATAAAATAAATAATCAAGATATCCTGATTTGCACAGAAAAATTTTCAGTGTAAATGAAACACTTTACTAATAAGTTATATCTTGAAACTCTTCCTAGATACACTTTCCAGTACATCTACTATGTTACGACTTATCTCATCTAAATTGAAGCTACTTTAAAATAAAATAGAATAATCAATAATGAGAGCGATGGGCGATGTGTACACATCTCAGAGCCAATATCAGTTAAATTAAATAAATTAAATTACTATCAAATCCACCTTCATTAACAGTATTTCACTATCAAATCCGTTATAAACAAAAATCTATTGTAACCCACCTCCTCTTAACTATAAGCTGCACCTTGACCTGAAATATTTTATAATTATAAATCTTGAGAATTATAACTCTAAAAAGATTCTCTGATAACGGAGATATACAAACAAATAAATTAAGTAGAGTAAATCGTGTATTATCAATCATGGGGTAGGTTCCTCTGAATGGAATGAGATACCGCCAAATTCTTTGGGTTTAAAGACCTTAACTAATAGTACCCTGGTAAATATAATTAACATTTAAAATAATAGGGTATCTAATCCTAGTTTATTATTTAAATTTCACAGATTCATAAAAAGGGCCACAAATAAATTTTAACATTTCACCTTACAAATTTATATTTCAACCCTAATAATATAAACAACTGTTTTAACCAATAATATTCACTTGTATCAATCGTATAACCGCGGCTGCTGGCACGAATTATGCCGATACTAAATCAATTGCTAAATCCAAAATCACTTGATAATTAAATCAAATTACTGCAAAAAGAACATTTAGTCTAACAAAACTTACATATAATACAAAGAAAAAGTGAATAAACAAGCAAGAATAAAACTTTTAAAAATAAAAAATAAGAAAATTTTAAATCTATTAATTCAGGAAAAAATAAAAGATTCAAATATTTAAAGAAAAAAAAAGAAAAAAACCACAAACATTAACAAAAAAAAAGAAACGCCCCTATGTATGACCACAACAACTTCTCTATTATATATAATTAAAGATTAATATGGAACATGTATAGCAATAAATGTATTATATTCTTTCTTATTTAATCTTTCTTTTCACTAATAAATAAAGAAAGATTAAATAATATAATATATATATTTTATACAATTATGTAATTTAATATAATATGTTATTAATATGAATTCTTTTTTTATATTAAGTTAACTTTCATATATATTAGTTAAATAATCTAATTATAGATAATTTACATAATTATATTATTATAATTAATATAATTATTTATATTAATTATAATATTTTATATTTAAATTAATAATTTTATTTATTATATCCAATTATAATAATATTAAATATTAAATTACATATTATTATATATATTATATTATAATAACCTATTTTAAGCTAAAAACATAAGTAGCTATAATCCTAGGTAAATAATTGCATTAAAATAATCAATTGATAATGGTAAGATGAACTTATAATACTTTAATTTCAATTAAATGTAATATATTAATATAAATTATTTATTATATATATATATATATATATATATATATATATATATATATATATATATATATATATATATATATATATATATATAATGAGCAGGATAAATTAATCCTAATTAAACAAAATAATACATAAAAGAATTTCAAAAAAAACTTTCGATTTATATATTAAATAAATGAAGTGCCTGATGAAAGGGTTACCTTGATAGGGTAAATAAAGTAAATAAAATTACCTTCATTAAAATTACATAAGATAGAATTAAACTACCTCCTTTAGTATCAAAAACTAACATGCATCATACACCTTAATGTAAAAAGGTAAGCTAAACAAGCTAATGGGTTCATACCCCATTTATAGAGGTATCAATCCTCTCCTTTTTAATGACCAACAACTCTACAAAACTTCTCTTCCTATCAACATTAATGATAGGAACGATCCTGTCCATTTCATCAAATTCCTGATTTGGGGTTTGAATAGGACTTGAGATCAACTTACTTTCATTTATTCCGCTCCTAACAAGAAATAAAAATATAATAATAAATGAATCATCAATTAAATATTTTATTGTCCAAGCAATAGCATCGACAATATTATTATTTTCAATTTTGCTGATTCAAATAAAATATCCCATGGGATGGGAAACAGAATTTATCCCATCAATAATAATTAGATCTAGACTATTATTAAAGATTGGAGCTGCACCTTTCCATTTCTGATTTCCAGAAGTTATAGGAGCATCAAGATGAAATAATTGTTTAACATTAATAACATGACAAAAAATCGCCCCAATATTGGTCTTATCTTATTGTATTCAATTAAGAACTTTTATTTGAACAATTATTATCTTAAGAATTATTATTGGGGCAATAGGAGGTTTAAATCAAACATCCTTACGACAACTTTTAGCATATTCATCAATCAGACACCTAGGTTGAATAATTAGATCATTAACAGTCAGAGAAAACATCTGAGAACTATACTTCATTATTTACTCACTATTAAGATTAATTATAGTTTTATTATTTAAGCAAATAAATTTATTTTTCATAAATCAAATTTATTCAGCCAGAAATATAAAAACCGAAATTAAATTCATAATATTCTTATCTTTATTATCTTTAGGTGGACTACCACCATTCCTTGGATTCTTACCAAAATGAATTGTAATACAATCATTAATAGAAAACAATATAACAACTATTATAACTATTATAGTTGTATTAACTACAATTACACTCTACTACTATATACGTATTAGATTCTCAGCTCTAATTATATCATACACAGAAAATTCGTGATCTATAAAGATAAAGTCCCAAAAATCAAGAATCATTCTTCCTATAACAGTAATAATTTCAACAATAGGATTGATTTCAACATCAACCTTAATTTCATTATACTAAGGACTTAAGTTAATCAAACTAATAACCTTCAAAGTTATAATTAAAAGAATAATCTTTTAGGCCTTAGTAAAATTTTACACCTCTAGAATTGCAGTCTAGAATCATAATTGAATATAAGACCTAAATATGATAAGAGAGAAAACATCTCATAAGTAGATTTACAGTCTACCACCTAAAATTCAGCCATCTTACCGCAAAAATGATTATTCTCAACAAACCATAAGGACATTGGTACTTTATACTTCATATTTGGAGCATGAGCAGGAATAGTAGGAACATCAATAAGAATACTTATTCGTGCTGAACTTGGCCAACCCGGATCTCTAATTGGGGATGACCAGATTTATAATGTTATTATTACAGCTCACGCATTCGTAATAATTTTCTTTATAGTAATACCTATTATAATTGGTGGATTTGGTAATTGACTTGTTCCACTAATAATTGGTGCACCAGATATAGCATTTCCACGAATAAATAACATAAGTTTTTGATTACTACCACCTTCACTAACCCTTCTTCTTACATCTTCTATAGTAGATAATGGTGCTGGTACAGGATGAACAGTTTACCCTCCTCTAGCAGGAGCTATTGCACACGGGGGTCCATCTGTAGATCTAGCTATTTTTTCACTGCACTTAGCAGGTGTATCATCTATTCTTGGTGCAGTGAATTTCATTACAACAGCAATTAATATACGATCAGAAAGTATAACTTTAGATCAAACACCTTTATTTGTATGATCTGTAGCTATTGCAGCATTACTTCTCCTTCTTTCACTTCCAGTTTTAGCAGGAGCTATTACTATATTATTAACAGATCGAAATTTAAATACATCATTCTTTGACCCTGCAGGAGGGGGTGACCCAATTCTATATCAACATCTATTTTGATTCTTTGGACACCCAGAAGTTTATATTTTAATTCTACCGGGGTTCGGAATTATTTCACATATTGTATGTCAAGAAAGAGGAAAAATTGAATCATTTGGAACATTAGGTATAATTTATGCTATACTATCAATTGGACTAATAGGATTTATTGTATGAGCACATCATATATTTACAGTAGGAATGGATGTTGACACACGAGCATATTTTACATCAGCAACAATAATTATTGCTGTACCTACAGGAATTAAGGTATTTAGATGATTAGCTACATTATATGGAACTAAATTCAAGTTCAATCCACCATTATTATGAGCTCTAGGATTTATTTTCCTATTTACAATTGGTGGATTAACAGGATTAGTATTAGCAAATTCATCACTTGATACTGTATTACATGATACATATTATGTAGTAGCCCACTTTCATTATGTATTATCTATAGGAGCAGTATTTGCAATTATAGGAGGTGTCATTCAATGATATCCACTATTTACAGGATTAACTATAAATAATACATGATTAAAAATCCAATTTACAATTATATTCATTGGAGTAAATTTAACATTCTTTCCTCAACACTTCCTAGGATTAGCAGGAATACCTCGACGATACTCTGACTACCCAGACGCATATACATCATGAAACGTAGTATCAAGAATTGGGTCTACAATTTCTATTGTAGGAATCATTATATTCATTGTAATTATATGAGAAAGAATGATTACAAACCGAGCAATTATATTTAGAGCTAACATAAGAAGATCAACAGAATGACTACAAAATAACCCTCCTGCAGAACATAGTTACTCAGAATTACCATTAATCTCTAGATTCTAATATGGCAGATTAGTGCAGTAGATTTAAGCTCTACAAATAAAGGTTTGACCTTTTATTAGAAAATATTTATTAATGGCAACATGATCAAATTTATCTCTTCAAGATGGAGCTTCACCATTAATGGAGCAATTATCATTCTTTCATGATCATACTATGGTCGTATTATTATTAATTACAGTAATTGTAGGTTATGCCCTAAGTTATATATTATTTATTGCCTATACTAACCGTAATATACTTCATGGACATTTAATTGAAACAATCTGAACAGCTTTACCAGCAATTACATTAATTTTTATTGCCCTTCCATCTTTACGACTATTATATTTACTTGATGATTCAGTAGATGCAATAATTACAATTAAAACCATTGGACGACAATGATATTGAAGATATGAATATTCAGACTTCATAGACGTAGAAATTGACACTTATATAACACCAGAACAAGACCTAGAAAATGATGGATTCCGACTACTAGATGTAGATAACCGAACAATCCTACCAATAAATACAGAAGTACGAGTATTAACAAGAGCATCAGATGTTCTACACTCATGAGCAGTTCCTGCATTAGGGGTTAAAATTGATGCAACGCCAGGTCGGTTAAATCAAGGAACATTCACAATAAATCGACCTGGATTATTCTTTGGACAATGCTCAGAAATCTGTGGAGCAAACCACAGATATATACCAATTGTAATTGAAAGAACTTCAGTAAATTTATTTATTAAGTGATTATCTAAGATAATTTAAGGAGTTAGTTAAAATAAATAACATTAGAGTGTCAATCTAAAGTAACTAAAAAAAATTAGTACACCTTGAAATTCATCAGATGACTGAAAGTAAGTAATGGTCTCTTAAACCAAATAATAGTAAATTAACGACTACTTCTGATGGGGAAATTATATCCAAATCCCTCAAATATCCCCTCTTATATGATTCTCACTATTCATTATATTTTCAGCTACATTAATCTTGTTTAATCAAATAAACTTCTTCTCATTTAAACCTAACCTTATTAAAAGAGCAGAAAAAGGAACAATTGAAATAAAAAACTTAAATTGAAAATGATAACAAATCTATTCTCAACATTTGACCCATCAACTAACATCTTTAATTTATCATTAAATTGAACTAGAACATTTCTAGGACTATTATTAATCCCATCACTATTTTGACTTACACCATCACGAATTAACATTATCTGAAATAAACTAAATTTAACCTTACATAACGAATTTAAAACACTTCTTGGTCAAAATCATTTAATGGAACCACATTCATTTTCATCTCAATTTTTATTATAATATTATTTAACAATTTCATAGGATTATTCCCTTATATTTTTACTAGAACAAGACATTTAGCATTAACATTTGCAATTGCCCTACCTATATGGCTAAGATTTATATTATTTGGATGAATTAACCATACTAATCATATATTTACACACCTTGTACCACAAGGTACACCGCCTGCATTAATATCATTTATAGTACTAATTGAAAGAATTAGTAATGTTATTCGACCAGGTACATTAGCAGTACGGTTGGCAGCAAATATAATTGCAGGACACTTATTGTTAACCTTATTAGGAAACACAGGACCATCTATAGCAATAAACTTAATCTCATTACTAATTATTGGACAAATACTTCTATTAATTCTAGAATCAGCAGTAGCAATAATTCAAGCCTATGTTTTCTCAATTCTAAGAACTCTATATTCTAGAGAAGTATATTAAACCTATGTTAACAACTCACTCAAACCACCCATTCCACTTAGTAGACTATAGACCTTGACCATTAACAGGAGCAATTGGAGCAATAGTCCTAGTATCAGGACTAGCAAAATGATTCCACCTATTTAATATTAACTTATTCATAATTGGATTTGGAATTACCCTACTAACTATAATTCAATGATGACGAGATGTAGTACGAGAAGGAACATATCAAGGATTACATACAGGATTTGTATCAATTGGATTACGATGAGGAATAATTTTATTTATTGCATCAGAGGTATTATTTTTCGTTTCTTTTTTTTGAGCATTCTTTAGAAGAAGATTAGCACCAACAATTGAACTAGGAATACTATGACCTCCAATAGGAATTCAACCCTTTAACCCTATACAAATTCCATTACTTAATACAGCTATTCTTTTAGCATCAGGAGTAACAGTAACATGAGCACATCATAGTTTAATGGAATCTAATCATACTCAAGCACTACAAGGATTATTCTTCACAGTGTTATTAGGACTATACTTTACAATACTTCAAGCATATGAATATTGAGAAGCACCTTTTACCATTGCAGATGCAGTTTATGGATCAACATTCTTTGTTGCAACAGGATTCCATGGTTTACACGTAATTATTGGAACAATCTTTTTATCAACATGTCTACTTCGACACTCAATAAATCAATTTTCACCAAGACATCACTTTGGATTTGAAGCAGCAGCATGATACTGACACTTCGTAGACGTAGTATGATTATTCTTATATATCTCTATTTATTGATGAGGTAGATAATTGTTTTTCTAGTATAAATAGTACATTTGACTTCCAATCAGAAAGCTTGATATAAATCAAGAAAAACAATTCTAATTCTATCAACAAGAGTTTTCATTAGATTTATTATTCCAATAATTGTTATAATCCTGGCAACAACACTATCAAAAAAATTAATTAATGATCGAGAAAAAAGATCACCATTTGAATGTGGGTTTGATCCAAAAAGATCAGCACGAATACCATTCTCAATACGATTCTTCCTAATCGCAGTAATCTTTTTAATGTTTGATGTAGAAATTGCACTAATTCTACCAATTGTAATTATTTTTAAAACTTCAGACATTATAATCTGAACAGTATCAACAATATTTTTTATTCTAGTTCTATTAGGAGGACTATACCATGAATGAAACCAAGGAGCATTACAATGAGCAGAATAAAGGGTTGTAGTTAAATATAACATTTGGGTTGCATTCAAAAAGTATTGATATTATCAATCAACCTTAAATAGAATAAGAAGCGAAATATTGCAGTCAGTTTCGACCTGGAAGATTGGTATGTACTACCCTTATTCTTATTAATTGAAGCCAAATAGAGGCGTATTACTGTTAATAATATAATTGAACTATAATAGTTCCAATTAAGGAAATGTAAAGCCAATATGAAAGCTGCTAACTTTTTATATTAGCGGTTAAACTCCGTTAACATTTCTAAAATTTATATAGTTTAAATAAAACATTACATTTTCACTGTAAAAATAATATATCTATATTTATAAATACTTAAAAGTAAAAATACTTCCTTAACATCTTCAGTGTCACGCTCTAATCATAAGCTATTTAAGTAAACGAAAAACAATATTACCAAAATAAATATTCAAAAAATAAAAGTTAAAAGATAAATCTTGAAATTAGAATCATATCAACCTTGAATATAACCAATTAAATAAATAAATAATCTATATAAACCTTGACCACCAAGTAATTCACCTCAACCATAATCAAATGACTTAGATGAATAATAACCTATTTTTAAAGGAATATATCTAATAAACTTAGTTGAAAGAAAAGGTATAAATCATATAGAACCAGCAAATCTAACAAAAGAAAGTATACTTAAAGAAAATAAATTATGAGAAAAATCAAAATTAGAAATAAGATAACCTAAATAAGCACCTAAAATAACAACTGTAATAGTTAAAAACTTTAAATAATAAGGTACAGCAATCACATGAGGAATAGGAAAAATTAATCAAGATAAAAGACTACCACCAAAAACAGCAACAAACAATAGACCAATTATTCCAAATGAAATATAATAACCCTTATCATCAAAAGAAAATCTAGAATAAAAATTATTATCACCAGATATTGAATAATAAAACAAACGAAAAGAATAAGAAGCAGTTAAACCAGTAGAAAAAAAATAAAGAAAAAAAATTAAACAATTAATTCATCTTAAACAAACCATCTCAAGAATTAAATCCTTTGAATAAAATCCCGCTAAAAAAGGTATTCCACACAAAGATAAACTAGAAACATTAAAACAAACTGAAGTTAAAGGTATGAAATTAACAATTGATCCTATAAAACGAATATCCTGGGAATCCTTCAAATTATGAATTATTGAACCTGCACATATAAATAATAATGCCTTAAATAAAGCATGAGCCAATAAATGAAAAAATGCAAGCTTTGGATAACCTATAGCCAAAATTCTTATTATTAAACCAAGTTGTCTTAAAGTAGAAAGAGCAATAATCTTCTTTAAATCAAACTCAAAATTAGCGCCCAATCCAGCCATAAATATAGTTATACAACCAATTAAAAGTAAAAATCAACCACAATTATAAGTATCCAATATTGGTCTAAAACGAATTAATAAATAAACACCAGCAGTAACAAGAGTAGAAGAATGAACTAAGGCAGAAACAGGAGTAGGAGCTGCTATAGCAGCAGGAAGAGAAAGGAATCTGAGCTCTCTTAGTTATAGCTGCTAAAACAATTAATATAGTAATGAGCTTTATTTCAAAAGAATTAGAAATAAAATCATAATAATAAATATAATTTCAACCACCAAAATTTAACATTCATGCAATAGAAATTAAAATAGCAACATCACCAATACGATTAGAAAGTGCAGTTAATATACCAGCACTATAAGATTTTACATTTTGATAATAAATAAGTAAACAATAAGAAACTAAACCTAAACAATCTCAACCTAATAAAATTCTAATTAAATTAGGACTAATAATTAAAAAACCTATAGAAAGAATAAATATTAAAACAATAATAATAAAACGATTTATATTCTTTTCACCAGATATATAATCCTCTCTATAATAAATAACCAAAGAAGAAATATATATAACAAAAGATATAAAAATAAGAGATATTCAATCCAAAATTAAAGTTATAACAACTATTGAACCATTAATTTGAAAAGCTCTCACTCTACAAAAACTCTATAATCAATTATTAAATAATAAATACCTAAAATAAAAATTATAGTTCTCGAAATAAACAAAGAAAAAAAACTCAAAGAACAAATAGAAAATAAATTCACAGCCTAAGATGAAACACTTCATATCATTGATTCCACAAAACAATATTTTTAATTAAAATACTTAAGCAAACTAAACAAAGAAATATTCACCCTTTAAACAGAGAATATTTAAAGGCAATCAATGTAAAAGTAAAAGATGATATTCACGAAAATAACCAAGAGAACAAGTATAAACACCAGAATAATAATTCCCATGCTGAGAATAAGAATATATATACAAAGTATAAACAGCTCTAAAAAAAGATAAAAAAATCAAAGCAAAGAATCTAAAAGAAGATCAAGATATAATTCTATTTAATAATCTAATTTCACCTACCAAATTTAAAGAAGGAGGAGCAGCCATATTTGATGATCCTAAAAGAAATCATCATAAAGCCATTCTTGGCATCAAATTAATTATACCCTTGTTAATTAATAATCTTTGTCTACCTAAACGTTCATAAATAATATTAGATAAACAAAATAAACCAGAAGAACATAAACCATGACCAACCATTAGAGAAAGAGAACCTACACAACCCCATCAATTCATAGTCATCAATCCACCAATAACCATTCTTATATGAGCAACAGAAGAATATGCAATTAAAGACTTTAAATCAACCTGACGAAAACAAATTAATCTTACAATAACACCCCCAGATAAACCTAAAGACAATCAAAAATAATTAAACTTTAAACCCAAATAAGAAATAACCTTTATAACACGAAAAATACCATAACCACCTAACTTTAATAAAACACCAGCAAGAATTATTCTACCTGAAATAGGGGCCTCTACATGAGCCTTAGGAAGTCATAAATGAACCAAAAACATAGGTATCTTAACTAAAAAAGCCAAAATTATAAATACATAAAACATAAAATAATAAGAACCAACATCAACCAATAAAGGAAAATATAAAGTATTAGAAAAATCATAAACCTTAAATAAAACTAATAATAAAGGTAATCTAGCAACCAAAGTATAAAAAATTAAATAAACACCAGCCTGCAAACGCTCAGGTTGATAACGCCAACCCAAAATTAAAAGTAAAGTAGGAACTAATCTAGCCTCAAAAAAAATATAAAAAGAAAGAAGACTTAATCTAGCAAATGAACAATAAAGCATAATTATTAAAATCAAAACCATAAAAACAAAAAAATTAGAGTGATATGAACTTAAATAAACTGAACCTCTAGCAGTGATTATTAAAGAACAAATCCAAAAACTAAGTAAAATTAAACTAAAAGAAAAATAATCAATACCAAAATAATATCTAATTATATTCAAATCAGCATATGAATAAACACAAATTATAAAAACAAAACCCGACAGAAACATTAAAGAATGAACCAACCATCAACAATTATTTAATAAACAAAGAGGGATCAAAAAAATAGTTATAAATAAATACTTTAACATAAAGATAAACCAAAAGAATTAAAAAAATCATTACCATGAGAACGAATTATTGAAACTAAAATAGAAAGACCTAAAGCACCCTCACTAACAGAAAAAACTAAAAAAATAACAGGAAAAAAATAATCATAATCAAACTCAATAAGAAAAACCATAACTAACATAAATAAAGAAAGAACAATATATTCTAATCTCAAAAGAACCATTAATAAATGTTTACGTTTAGAAGAAAAAACATAAACACCAGCAAAATAAATCAATAAAGAAGTAAAAATAGAGAATATAAACATTAGTTTTAATAGTTTAAAAAAAACGCCGGTCTTGTAAACCGAAAATAAGTCCAGCCCCCACTTTTAAAACTTCAGAGGTGGAAAAGCTTCCATCATCGGTCCCCAAAACCGGTATTTTAAATAAACTAACCCCTGAAATGATCAAAATAATAATTATATCATTATCAAATGTAATAAATATTAATTTTATTAAATTAAGACACCCAATATCAATAATGCTTTTTATTATCCTTCAAACCTTCCTAGTTGGATTAATAACAGGAACAATAATAGAAAGATATTGATTATCATATATTTTATTTTTAACATTTCTTGGTGGTATACTAGTATTATTTATTTACATTACAAGAATTGCATCAAACGAAATATTTCAGCCTAAATCAATCACTATAATTATTACATTAATAATGTGAGTATTTATCATATTAATATTAATTATTCTAGATATATCTATATTTATAGACTTTTTCAAAAACACCGAAACTATAAATATTGATAATTCAATCAATTATCAAGAAATAACAATATCTTTAGAAAAATTATATAATAGACCAACATTCATTATTACAATAATAATAATAATTTATTTATTTTTAGCACTACTAGCAGTTGTTAAAATCACCAATATTAATCAGGGACCTATTCGTAAAATAAGATAATTACTAATGAATAAACCCTTACGATTAAGACATCCTTTAATTAAAATTATTAATAACTCTTTAATTGACTTACCTGCCCCAACAAATATTTCATTTTGATGAAATTTTGGATCCCTATTAGGGTTATGTTTGGTAATTCAAATCGTAACTGGACTATTTTTAGCTATACATTATACATCAAATATTGAAATAGCATTCAGTAGTGTAGTACACATCTGCCGAGACGTAAATAATGGTTGAATTATCCGAACCTTACACGCAATTGGAGCATCTATATTTTTTATTTGTATTTACTTACATGTAGGACGGGGAATTTACTATGGATCTTATATATATATATATATATACATACCTGAATAATTGGTACAGTGATTTTATTTTTAGTTATAGCAACTGCATTTATAGGATATGTCTTACCCTGAGGCCAAATATCTTTTTGAGGTACAACAGTAATTACTAATTTATTATCAGCAATCCCATACTTAGGAACAGATTTAGTCCAATGAGTATGAGGAGGATTCGCTGTTGATAATGCAACATTAAATCGATTATTCACATTCCATTTTGTATTACCATTTACTATTGCTGCTATAGCAGCAATTCATTTATTTTTTCTTCACCAAACAGGATCTAATAATCCTCTTGGACTAAATGGAGATATTGAAAAAATTCCATTCCATCCATACTTTACCTTTAAGGATTCTATTACATTTGTAATAATAACATCATTATTAATTATACTATGTTTAATTAATCCTTACCTATTAGGAGATCCAGATAACTTTGTACCTGCCAACCCATTAGTAACACCAGTTCACATTCAACCAGAATGATATTTCCTATTTGCATATGCAATTCTACGATCTATCCCTAATAAGTTAGGAGGTGTTATTGCATTATTTTTATCAATTAGAATCTTAATAATTTTACCATTTTATAATAAAACACCATTCCGAGGCATTCAATTTTACCCTATTAATCAAATTTTATTCTGAATTATAGTAGTTGTTGTATGCTTACTAACGTGAATTGGTAAACGACCTGTTGAAGAACCTTATATTATAACAGGTCAAATCTTAACAATTATTTACTTCACATATTTCTTAATTAATGTCCATGTCGCAAACGCATGAGATAAATTAATTAAGGAATAAAGTTAATTAGCTTAGGAAAAGCATATGTTTTGAAAACATAAAATTAGAAGTTTAACTCTTCTATTAACTTTTCTCAAAAAATTTCACTAAACAAATGAGATAAATAAAATCTTTAAACCAACAAAGAAAATAAAAAAATTCAAAGATAAAGGTAAAAAACTTTTTCAAGCTAAGTACATTAATTTATCATAATGGAACCATGGTAATGTTCCACGAACCCAAATAAAACCAAAAGATATAATAGCAAGCTTAATAAAAAATATAAAAGAATAAAAATCACCGCCCAAAAAAATTAAAGCCAATAACATTCTTATGAAGACAATTCTAGTATATTCAGCTAAAAAAATTAAAGTAAAACCACCCGCACCATACTCAATATTAAATCCTGAAACTAACTCAGATTCCCCTTCAGCAAAATCAAAAGGAGTACGATTAGTTTAAGCTAAGCAAGAAGCAAAACAAGCTAAAGCTAAAGGCAAAGAAATAATAATAAATCAACAATAAAGCTGATAGTTTATAAAATCAAACATATTAAAACTACCAATTAAAATAATTAAAGACAATAAAATTAAAGCTAAACTAACTTCATAAGAAATTGTTTGAGCAACAGAACGAAGAGAACCTAATAATGAATAATTTGAATTAGAAGATCAACCAGCAATTATAACAGTATAAACACCTAATCTAGTACAACATAAAAAAAATAAAAATCTATAAGAAAAAGAACACATATAAGTTAAATAAGGAAAAATTACTCAAACGTCTAAAGAAATCATTAAATTAAAAACAGGGGAAAATAATAAAGTAGGTAATTAGATATAATAGGAATTGGCTGCTCCTTACAAATTAACTTAATAGCATCTCTAAATGGCTGAGGAATTCCAACAAAACCTACCTTATTTGGACCCTTTCGAATCTGAATATAACCTAAAACCTTACGCTCTAATAAAGTTAAAAAGGCAACACTAATTAAAACACAAATAACCAATAAAAGAAAATTCAAAATAAATATAAATAAATCATAAAGTATCAATACTATTTGTAGAAAAAATCTACATAAATGAATTCTAAATTCAACACATTAATCTGTCAAAATAGTAAATAAATTAATATTAATCAATATAACAAAAAATATTTTAACCATATGGTCCTTTCGTACTAATATGGATTAACAATCTTAGGATAGAAACCGACCTGGCTCACGCCGGTCTGAACTCAGATCATGTAAGAATTTAAAGGTCGAACAGACCTAATCATTGGGCTCCTGCACCCAAAATTTTTCTTAATCCAACATCGAGGTCGCAATCTGCTTTGTCGATATGAGCTCTCAAAAACAATTACGCTGTTATCCCTAAGGTAACTTAATCTTATGATCATAAATTATGGATCAAAATAACAAACATAAATAAATGATATAATAATGAAGAGTTTATCTATTCTTCATGTCACCCCAACAAAACATCATCATTAAATATAGAAAGACAAACAAAAAACTATATAAAAGTAAAATGTCAAGCTCTATAGGGTCTTCTCGTCCTAAAGAAGAATTTAAGCCTTTTGACTCAAAAGTTAAATTCAAAAATTTATTAAGAGACAGTTGATTTCTCGTCAAGCCATTCATTCCAGCCACTAATTAAGAGACTAATGATTATGCTACCTTTGCACGGTCAAAATACCGCGGCTCTTTAAAAATACGCTCAGTGAGCAGGCCAGACCTCAAAATATAAACAAGAGGACATGTTTTTGATAAACAGGCGGAAATCAATTTTGCCTAGTTCCTTATAATAAGTTCACAAGGTAAAAATTTCATACAAATAAATATACTAATTCTATCATTATTACAAAAATTTTAAAATTAAATTAATAATCTTAATAAAAAACCTAAAATATTTATAAAATCAAAATAAAAAATAATGAACTAAAACGTAATATTAAAGATAGCTGGTTTAAAGCTTACTATTATATTTCTATAAAATAAATTATAGGTTATTAACTTCAAAGCTTATCCCTTAAAGAATAAATAAGTTAATATTTTTACTTAAAAAATTAAATAAAAACAAATAACTTTAAAAAATTAAATTTTTTCTTAAGAAACTAGATATCTTGGGAAACGATTAACATCTCATTTCTATAAATAATTTAATAATAATTATGATACATTAACTATAACTTATTTATAAATCAACCCAAATCGAGACAAGTAAAATAAATACTAAAATTTTGATAAACCCTGATACAAAAGGTACAATAAATAAAATCTACTTAAAAAAATGTAAAATAATATTTCATAAAACACTTACATTACCAATAAACTATAATTTAAAAAATCAATTCTATAAAATATACTAAGACAAAAATACAATAAAATTATTTATATTAAATAATTAAATAAACAAAAAATAAATATAATAACATAAATAATCAAGATATCCTGATTTGCATAGAAAAATTTTCAGTGTAAATGAAACACTTTACTAATAAGTTATATCTTGAAACTCTTCCTAGATACACTTTCCAGTACATCTACTATGTTACGACTTATCTCATCTAAATTGAAGCTACTTTAAAATAAAATAGAATAATCAATAATGAGAGCGACGGGCGATGTGTACACATCTCAGAGCCAATATCAGTTAAATTAAATAAATTAAATTACTATCAAATCCACCTTCATTAACAGTATTTCACTATCAAATTCGTTATAAACAAAAATCTATTGTAACCCACCTCCTCTTAACTATAAGCTGCACCTTGACCTGAAATATTTTATAATTATAAATCTTGAGAATTATAACTCTAAAAAGATTCTCTGATAACGGAGATATACAAGCAAATAAATTAAGTAGAGTAAATCGTGTATTATCAATCATGGGGTAGGTTCCTCTGAATGGAATGAGATACCGCCAAATTCTTTGGGTTTAAAGACCTTAACTAATAGTACCCTGGTAAATATAATTAACATTTAAAATAATAGGGTATCTAATCCTAGTTTATTATTTAAATTTCACAGATTCATAAAAAGGGCCACAAATAAATTTTAACATTTCACCTTACAAATTTATATTTCAACCCTAATAATATAAACAACTGTTTTAACCAATAATATTCACTTGTATCAATCGTATAACCGCGGCTGCTGGCACGAATTATGCCGATACTAAATCAATTGCTAAATCCAAAATCACTTGATAATTAAATCAAATTACTGCAAAAAGAACATTTAGTCTAACAAAACTTACATATAATACAAAGAAAAAGTGAATAAACAAGCAAGAATAAAACTTTTAAAAATAAAAAATAAGAAAATTTTAAATCTATTAATTCAGGAAAAAATAAAAGATTCAAATATTTAAAGAAAAAAAAAGAAAAAAACCACAAACATTAACAAAAAAAAGAAACGCCCCTATGTATGACCACAACAACTTCTCTATTATATATAATTAAAGATTAATATGGAACATGTATAGCAATAAATGTATTATATTCTTTCTTATTTAATCTTTCTTTTCGCTAATAAATAAAGAAAGATTAAATAATATAATAAATATATTTTATACAATTATGTAATTTAATATAATATGTTATTAATATGAATTCTTTTTTTATATTAAGTTAACTTTCATATATATTAGTTAAATAATCTAATTATAGATAATTTACATAATTATATTATTATAATTAATATAATTATTTATATTAATTATAATATTTTATATTTAAATTAAAAATTTTATTTATTATATCCAATTATAATAATATTAAATATTAAATTACATATTATTATATATATTATATTATAATAACCTATTTTAAGCTAAAAACATAAGTAGCTATAATCCTAGGTAAATAATTGCATTAAAATAATCAATTGATAATGGTAAGATGAACTTATAATACTTTAATTTAAATTATTTATTATATATATATATGAAAAAAATAAAATGAGCAGGATAAATTAATCCTAATTAAACAAAATAATACATAAAAGAATTTCAAAAAAAAACTTTCGATTTATATATTAAATAAATGAAGTGCCTGATTAAAGGGTTACCTTGATAGGGTAAATAAAGTAAATAAAATTACCTTCATTAAAATTACATAAGATAGAATTAAACTACCTCCTTTAGTATCAAAAACTAACGTGCATCATACACCTTAATGTAAAAAGGTAAGCTAAACAAGCTAATGGGTTCATACCCTATTTATAGAGGTATCAATCCTCTCCTTTTTAATGACCAACAACTCTACAAAACTTCTCTTCCTATCAACATTAATGATAGGAACGATCCTGTCCATTTCATCAAATTCCTGATTTGGGGTTTGAATAGGACTTGAGATCAACTTACTTTCATTTATTCCGCTCCTAACAAGAAATAAAAATATAATAATAAATGAATCATCAATTAAATATTTTATTGTCCAAGCAATTGCATCGACAATATTATTATTTTCAATTTTGCTGATTCAAATAAAATATCCCATGGGATGGGAAACAGAATTTATCCCATCAATAATAATTAGATCTAGACTATTATTAAAGATTGGAGCTGCACCTTTCCATTTCTGATTTCCAGAAGTTATAGGAGCATCAAGATGAAATAATTGTTTAACATTAATAACATGACAAAAAATCGCCCCAATAATGGTCTTATCTTATTGTATTCAATTAAGAACTTTTATTTGAACAATTATTATCTTAAGAATTATTATTGGGGCAATAGGAGGTTTAAATCAAACATCCTTACGACAACTTTTAGCATATTCATCAATCAGACATCTAGGTTGAATAATTAGATCATTAACAGTCAGAGAAAACATCTGAGAACTATACTTCATTATTTACTCACTATTAAGATTAATTATAGTTTTATTATTTAAGCAAATAAATTTATTTTTCATAAATCAAATTTATTCAGCCAGAAATATAAAAACCGAAATTAAATTCATAATATTCTTATCTTTATTATCTTTAGGTGGACTACCACCATTCCTTGGATTCTTACCAAAATGAATTGTAATACAATCATTAATAGAAAACAATATAACAACTATTATAACTATTATAGTTGTATTAACTACAATTACACTCTACTACTATATACGTATTAGATTCTCAGCTCTAATTATATCATACACAGAAAATTCGTGATCTATAAAGATAAAGTCCCAAAAATCAAGAATCATTCTTCCTATAACAGTAATAATTTCAACAATAGGATTGATTTCAACATCAACCTTAATTTCATTATACTAAGGACTTAAGTTAATCAAACTAATAACCTTCAAAGTTATAATTAAAAGAATAATCTTTTAGGCCTTAGTAAAATTGTACACCTCTAGAATTGCAGTCAAGAATCATAATTGAATATAAGACCTAAATATGATAAGAGAGAAAACATCTCATAAGTAGATTTACAGTCTACCACCTAAAATTCAGCCATCTTACCGCAAAAATGATTATTCTCAACAAACCATAAGGACATTGGTACTTTATACTTCATATTTGGAGCATGAGCAGGAATAGTAGGAACATCAATAAGAATACTTATTCGTGCTGAACTTGGCCAACCTGGATCTCTAATTGGGGATGACCAGATTTATAATGTTATTATTACAGCTCACGCATTCGTAATAATTTTCTTTATAGTAATACCTATTATAATTGGTGGATTTGGTAATTGACTTGTTCCACTAATAATTGGTGCACCAGATATAGCATTTCCACGAATAAATAATATAAGTTTTTGATTACTACCACCTTCACTAACCCTTCTTCTTACATCTTCTATAGTAGATAATGGTGCTGGTACAGGATGAACAGTTTACCCTCCTCTAGCAGGAGCTATTGCACACGGGGGTGCATCTGTAGATCTAGCTATTTTTTCACTGCACTTAGCAGGTGTATCATCTATTCTTGGTGCAGTGAATTTCATTACAACAGCAATTAATATACGATCAGAAAGTATAACTTTAGATCAAACACCTTTATTTGTATGATCTGTAGCTATTACAGCATTACTTCTCCTTCTTTCACTTCCAGTTTTAGCAGGAGCTATTACTATATTATTAACAGATCGAAATTTAAATACATCATTCTTTGACCCTGCAGGAGGGGGTGACCCAATTCTATATCAACATCTATTTTGATTCTTTGGACACCCAGAAGTTTATATTTTAATTCTACCGGGGTTCGGAATTATTTCACATATTGTATGTCAAGAAAGAGGAAAAATTGAATCATTTGGAACATTAGGTATAATTTATGCTATACTATCAATTGGACTAATAGGATTTATTGTATGAGCACATCATATATTTACAGTAGGAATGGATGTTGACACACGAGCATATTTTACATCAGCAACAATAATTATTGCTGTACCTACAGGAATTAAGGTATTTAGATGATTAGCTACATTATATGGAACTAAATTCAAGTTCAATCCACCATTATTATGAGCTCTAGGATTTATTTTCCTATTTACAATTGGTGGATTAACAGGATTAGTATTAGCAAATTCATCACTTGATATTGTATTACATGATACATATTATGTAGTAGCCCACTTTCATTATGTATTATCTATAGGAGCAGTATTTGCAATTATAGGAGGTGTCATTCAATGATATCCACTATTTACAGGATTAACTATAAATAATACATGATTAAAAATCCAATTTACAATTATATTCATTGGAGTAAATTTAACATTCTTTCCTCAACACTTCCTAGGATTAGCAGGAATACCTCGACGATACTCTGACTACCCAGACGCATATACATCATGAAACGTAGTATCAAGAATTGGGTCTACAATTTCTATTGTAGGAATCATTATATTCATTGTAATTATATGAGAAAGAATGATTACAAACCGAGCAACTATATTTAGAGCTAACATAAGAAGATCAACAGAATGACTACAAAATAACCCTCCTGCAGAACATAGTTACTCAGAATTACCATTAATCTCTAGATTCTAATATGGCAGATTAGTGCAGTAGATTTAAGCTCTACAAATAAAGGTTTGACCTTTTATTAGAATATATTTATTAATGGCAACATGATCAAATTTATCTCTTCAAGATGGAGCTTCACCATTAATGGAGCAATTATCATTCTTTCATGATCATACTATGGTCGTATTATTATTAATTACAGTAATTGTAGGTTATGCCCTAAGTTATATATTATTTATTGCCTATACTAACCGTAATATACTTCATGGACATTTAATTGAAACAATCTGAACAGCTTTACCAGCAATTACATTAATTTTTATTGCCCTTCCATCATTACGACTATTATATTTACTTGATGATTCAGTAGATGCAATAATTACAATTAAAACAATTGGACGACAATGATATTGAAGATATGAATATTCAGACTTCATAGACGTAGAATTTGACACTTATATAACACCAGAACAAGACCTAGAAAATGATGGATTCCGACTACTAGATGTAGATAACCGAACAATCCTACCAATAAATACAGAAGTACGAGTATTAACAAGAGCATCAGATGTTCTACACTCATGAGCAGTTCCTGCATTAGGGGTTAAAATTGATGCAACGCCAGGTCGGTTAAATCAAGGAACATTCACAATAAATCGACCTGGATTATTCTTTGGACAATGCTCAGATCTGTGGAGCAAACCACAGATTTATACCAATTGTAATTGAAAGAACTTCAGTAAATTTATTTATTAAGTGATTATCTAAGATAATTTAAGGAGTTAGTTAAAATAAATAACATTAGAGTGTCAATCTAAAGTAACTAAAAAAAATTAGTACACCTTGAAATTCATCAGATGACTGAAAGTAAGTAATGGTCTCTTAAACCAAATAATAGTAAATTAACGACTACTTCTGATGGGGAAATTATATCCAAATCCCTCAAATATCCCCTCTTATATGATTCTCACTATTCATTATATTTTCAGCTACATTAATCTTGTTTAATCAAATAAACTTCTTCTCATTTAAACCTAACCTTATTAAAAGAGCAGAAAAAGGAACAATTGAAATAAAAAACTTAAATTGAAAATGATAACAAATCTATTCTCAACATTTGACCCATCAACTAACATCTTTAATTTATCATTAAATTGAACTAGAACATTTCTAGGACTATTATTAATCCCATCACTATTTTGACTTACACCATCACGAATTAACATTATCTGAAATAAACTAAATTTAACCTTACATAATGAATTTAAAACACTTCTTGGACCAAAATCATTTAATGGAACAACATTCATTTTCATCTCAATTTTTATTATAATATTATTTAACAATTTCATAGGATTATTCCCTTATATTTTTACTAGAACAAGACATTTAGCATTAACATTTGCAATTGCCCTACCTATATGGCTAAGATTTATATTATTTGGATGAATTAACCATACTAATCATATATTTACACACCTTGTACCACAAGGTACACCGCCTGCATTAATATCATTTATAGTACTAATTGAAACAATTAGTAATGTTATTCGACCAGGTACATTAGCAGTACGGTTGGCAGCAAATATAATTGCAGGACACTTATTATTAACCTTATTAGGAAACACAGGACCATCTATAGCAATAAACTTAATCTCATTACTAATTATTGGACAAATACTTCTATTAATTCTAGAATCAGCAGTAGCAATAATTCAAGCCTATGTTTTCTCAATTCTAAGAACTCTATTTTCTAGAGAAGTATATTAAACCTATGTTAACAACTCACTCAAACCACCCATTCCACTTAGTAGACTATAGACCTTGACCATTAACAGGAGCAATTGGAGCAATAGTCCTAGTATCAGGACTAGCAAAATGATTCCACCTATTTAATATTAACTTATTCATAATTGGATTTGGAATTACCCTACTAACTATAATTCAATGATGACGAGATGTAGTACGAGAAGGAACATATCAAGGATTACATACAGGATTTGTATCAATTGGATTACGATGAGGAATAATTTTATTTATTGCATCAGAGGTATTATTTTTCGTTTCTTTTTTTTGAGCATTCTTTAGAAGAAGATTAGCATCAACAATTGAACTAGGAATACTATGACCTCCAATAGGAATTCAACCCTTTAACCCTATACAAATTCCATTACTTAATACAGCTATTCTTTTAGCATCAGGAGTAACAGTAACATGAGCACATCATAGTTTAATGGAATCTAATCATACTCAAGCACTACAAGGATTATTCTTCACAGTGTTATTAGGACTATACTTTACAATACTTCAAGCATATGAATATTGAGAAGCACCTTTTACCATTGCAGATGCAGTTTATGGATCAACATTCTTTGTTGCAACAGGATTCCATGGTTTACACGTAATAATTGGAACAATCTTTTTATCAACATGTCTACTTCGACACTCAATAAATCAATTTTCACCAAGACATCACTTTGGATTTGAAGCAGCAGCATGATACTGACACTTCGTAGACGTAGTATGATTATTCTTATATATCTCTATTTATTGATGAGGTAGATAATTGTTTCTCTAGTATAAATAGTACATTTGACTTCCAATCAGAAAGCTTGATATAAATCAAGAAAAACAATTCTAATTCTATCAACAAGAGTTTTCATTAGATTTATTATTCCAATAATTGTTATAATCCTGGCAACAACACTATCAAAAAAATTAATTAATGATCGAGAAAAAAGATCACCATTTGAATGTGGGTTTGATCCAAAAAGATCAGCACGAATACCATTCTCAATACGATTCTTCCTAATCGCAGTAATCTTTTTAATTTTTGATGTAGAAATTGCACTAATTCTACCAATTGTAATTATTTTTAAAACTTCAGACATTATAATCTGAACAGTATCAACAATATTTTTTATTCTAGTTCTATTAGGAGGACTATACCATGAATGAAACCAAGGAGCATTACAATGAGCAGAATAAAGGGTTGTAGTTAAATATAACATTTGGGTTGCATTCAAAAAGTATTGATATTATCAATCAACCTTAAATAGAATAAGAAGCGAAATATTGCAGTCAGTTTCGACCTGGAAGATTGGTATGTACTACCCTTATTCTTATTAATTGAAGCCAAAAAGAGGCGTATTACTGTTAATAATATAATTGAACTATAATAGTTCCAATTAAGGAAATGTAAAGCCAATATGAAAGCTGCTAACTTTTTATATTAGCGGTTAAACTCCGTTAACATTTCTAAAATTTATATAGTTTAAATAAAACATTACATTTTCACTGTAAAAATAATATATCTATATTTATAAATACTTAAAAGTAAAAATACTTCCTTAACATCTTCAGTGTCACGCTCTAATTATAAGCTATTTAAGTAAACGAAAAACAATATTACCAAAATAAATATTCAAAAAATAAAAGTTAAAAGATAAATCTTGAAATTAGAATCATATCAACCTTGAATATAACCAATTAAATAAATAAATAATCTATATAAACCTTGACCACCAAGTAATTCACCTCAACCATAATCAAATGACTTAGATGAATAATAACCTATTTTTAAAGGAATATATCTAATAAACTTAGTTGAAAGAAAAGGTATAAATCATATAGAACCAGCAAATCTAACAAAAGAAAGTATACTTAAAGAAAATAAATTATGAGAAAAATCAAAATTAGAAATAAGATAACCTAAATAAGCACCTAAAATAACAACTGTAATAGTTAAAAACTTTAAATAATAAGGTAAAGCAATCACATGAGGAATAGGAAAAATTAATCAAGATAAAAGACTACCACCAAAAACAGCAACAAACAATAGACCAATTATTCCAAATGAAATATAATAACCCTTATCATCAAAAGAAAATCTAGAATAAAAATTATTATCACCAGATATTGAATAATAAAACAAACGAAAAGAATAAGAAGCAGTTAAACCAGTAGAAAAAAGATAAAGAAAAAAAATTAAACAATTAATTCATCTTAAACAAACCATCTCAAGAATTAAATCCTTTGAATAAAATCCCGCTAAAAAAGGTATTCCACACAAAGATAAACTAGAAACATTAAAACAAACTGAAGTTAAAGGTATGAAATTAACAATTGATCCTATAAAACGAATATCCTGAGAATCCTTCAAATTATGAATTATTGAACCTGCACATATAAATAATAATGCCTTAAATAAAGCATGAGCCAATAAATGAAAAAATGCAAGCTTTGGATAACCTATAGCCAAAATTCTTATTATTAAACCAAGTTGTCTTAAAGTAGAAAGAGCAATAATCTTCTTTAAATCAAACTCAAAATTAGCGCCCAATCCAGCCATAAATATAGTTATACAACCAATTAAAAGTAAAAATCAACCACAATTATAAGTATCCAATATTGGTCTAAAACGAATTAATAAATAAACACCAGCAGTAACAAGAGTAGAAGAATGAACTAAAGCAGAAACAGGAGTAGGAGCTGCTATAGCAGCAGGAAGTCATGAAGAGAAAGGAATCTGAGCTCTCTTAGTTATAGCTGCTAAAACAATTAATATAGTAATGAGCTTTATTTCAAAAGAATTAGAAATAAAATCATAATAATAAATATAATTTCAACCACCAAAATTTAACATTCATGCAATAGAAATTAAAATAGCAACATCACCAATACGATTAGAAAGTGCAGTTAATATACCAGCACTATAAGATTTTACATTTTGATAATAATTAACTAAACAATAAGAAACTAAACCTAAACCATCTCAACCTAATAAAATTCTAATTAAATTAGGACTAATAATTAAAAAACCTATAGAAAGAATAAATATTAAAACAATAAAAATAAAACGATTTATATTCTTTTCACCAGATATATAATCCTCTCTATAATAAATAACCAAAGAAGAAATATATATAACAAAAGATATAAAAATAAGAGATATTCAATCCAAAATTAAAGTTATAACAACTATAGAACCATTTAAATTGAAAAGCTCTCACTCAACAAAAACTCTATAATCAATTATTAAATAATAAATTCCTAAAATAAAAATTATAGTTCTCGAAATAAACAAAGAAAAAAAACTCAAAGAACAAATAGAAAATAAATTCACGGCCTAAGATGAAAAACTTCATATCATTGATTCCACAAAACAATATTTTTAATTAAAATACTTAAGCAAACTAAACAAAGAAATATTCACCCTTTAAACAGAGAATATTTAAAGGCAATCAATGTAAAAGTAAAAGATGATATTCACGAAAATAACCAAGAGAACAAGTATAAACACCAGAATAATAATTCCCATGCTGAGAATAAGAATATATATACAAAGTATAAACAGCTCTAAAAAAAGATAAAAAAATCAAAGCAAAGAATCTAAAAGAAGATCAAGATATAATTCTATTTAATAATCTAATTTCACCTACCAAATTTAAAGAAGGAGGAGCAGCCATATTTGATGATCTTAAAAGAAATCATCATAAAGCCATTCTTGGCATCAAATTAATTATACCCTTGTTAATTAATAATCTTCGTCTACCTAAACGTTCATAAATAATATTAGATAAACAAAATAAACCAGAAGAACATAAACCATGACCAACCATTAGAGAAAGAGAACCTACACAACCTCATCAATTCATAGTCATCAATCCACCAATAACCATTCTTATACGAGCAACAGAAGAATATGCAATTAAATACTTCAAATCAACCTGACGAAAACAAATAAATCTTACAATAACACCCCCAGATAAACCTAAAGACAATCAAAAATAATTAAACTTTAAACCCAAATAATAAATAACCTTTATAACACGAAAAATACCATAACCACCTAACTTTAATAAAACACCAGCAAGAATTATTCTACCTGAAATAGGGGCCTCTACATGAGCCTTAGGAAGTCATAAATGAACCAAAAACATAGGTATCTTAACTAAAAAAGCCAAAATTATAAATACATAAAACATAAAATAATAAGAACCAAAGTCAACCAATAAAGGAAAATATAAAGTATTAGAAAAATCATAAACCTTAAATAAAACTAATAATAAAGGTAATCTAGCAACCAAAGTATAAAAAATTAAATAAACACCAGCCTGCAAACGCTCAGGTTGATAACCCCAACCCAAAATTAAAAGTAAAGTAGGAACTAATCTAGCCTCAAAAAAAATATAAAAAGAAAGAAGACTTAATCTAGCAAATGAACAATAAAGCATAATTATTAAAATCAAAACCATAAAAACAAAAAAATTAGAATGATATGAACTTAAATAAACTGAACCTCTAGCAGTGATTATTAAAGAACAAATCCAAAAACTAAGTAAAATTAAACTAAAAGAAAAATAATCAATACCAAAATAATATCTAATTATATTCAAATCAGCATATGAATAAACACAAATTATAAAAACAAAACCCAACAGAAACATTAAAGAATGAACCAACCATCAACAATTATTTAATAAACAAAGAGGGATCAAAAAAATAGTTATAAATAAATACTTTAACATAAAGATAAACCAAAAGAATTAAAAAAATCATTACCATGAGAACGAATTATTGAAACTAAAATAGAAAGACCTAAAGCACCCTCACTAACAGAAAAAACTAAAAAAATAACAGGAAAAAATAATCATAATCAAACTCAATAAGAAAAACAATAACTAACATAAATAAAGAAAGAACAATATATTCTAATCTCAAAAGAACCATTAATAAATGTTTACGTTTAGAAGAAAAAACATAAACACCAGCAAAATAAATCAATAAAGAAGTAAAAATAGAGAATATAAACATTAGTTTTAATAGTTTAAAAAAAACGCCGGTTTTGTAAACCGGAAATAAGTCCAGCCCCCACTTTTAAAACTTCAGAGGTGGAAAAGCTTCCATCATCGGTCCCCAAAACCGGTATTTTAAATAAACTAACCCCTGAAATGATCAAAATAATAATTATATCATTATCAAATGTAATAAATATTAATTTTATTAAATTAAGACACCCAATATCAATAATGCTTTTTATTATCCTTCAAACCTTCCTAGTTGGATTAATAACAGGAACAATAATAGAAAGATATTGATTATCATATATTTTATTTTTAACATTTCTTGGTGGTATACTAGTATTATTTATTTACATTACAAGAATTGCATCAAACGAAATATTTCAGCCTAAATCAATCACTATAATTATTACATTAATAATGTGAGTATTTATCATATTAATATTAATTATTCTAGATATATCTATATTTATAGACTTTTTCAAAAACACCGAAACTATAAATATTGATAATTCAATCAATTATCAAGAAATAACAATATCTTTAGAAAAATTATATAATAGACCAACATTCATTATTACAATAATAATAATAATTTATTTATTTTTAGCACTACTAGCAGTTGTTAAAATCACCAATATTAATCAGGGACCTATTCGTAAAATAAGATAATTACTAATGAATAAACCCTTACGATTAAGACATCCTTTAATTAAAATTATTAATAACTCTTTAATTGACTTACCTGCCATAACAAATATTTCAAAAAAAGAAAGATTAAATAATATAATAAATATATTTTATACAATTATGTAATTTAATATAATATGTTATTAATATGAATTCTTTTTTTTATATTAAGTTAACTTTCATATATATTAGTTAAATAATCTAATTATAGATAATTTACATAATTATATTATTATAATTAATATAATTATTTATATTAATTATAATATTTTATATTTAAATTAATAATTTTATTTATTATATCCAATTATAATAATATTAAATATTAAATTACATATTATTAAATATATTATATTATAATAACCTATTTTAAGCTAAAAACATAAGTAGCTATAATCCTAGGTAAATAATTGCATTAAAATAATCAATTGATAATGATAAGATGAACTTATAATACTTTAATTTCAATTAAATGTAATATATTAATATAAATTATTTATTATATATATATATATAAAAAAAATATAATGAGCAGGATAAATTAATCCTAATTAAACAAAATAATACATAAAAGAATTTCAAAAAAAAACTTTCGATTTATATATTAAATAAATGAAGTGCCTGATTAAAGGGTTACCTTGATAGGGTAAATAAAGTAAATAAAATTACCTTCATTAAAATTACATAAGATAGAATTAAACTACCTCCTTTAGTATCAAAAACTAACGTGCATCATACACCTTAATGTAAAAAGGTAAGCTAAACAAGCTAATGGGTTCATACCCCATTTATAGAGGTATCAATCCTCTCCTTTTTAATGACCAACAACTCTACAAAACTTCTCTTCCTATCAACATTAATGATAGGAACGATCCTGTCCATTTCATCAAATTCCTGATTTGGGGTTTGAATAGGACTTGAGATCAACTTACTTTCATTTATTCCGCTCCTAACAAGAAATAAAAATATAATAATAAATGAATCATCAATTAAATATTTTATTGTCCAAGCAATAGCATCGACAATATTATTATTTTCAATTTTGCTGATTCAAATAAAATATCCCATGGGATGGGAAACAGAATTTATCCCATCAATAATAATTAGATCTAGACTATTATTAAAGATTGGAGCTGCACCTTTCCATTTCTGATTTCCAGAAGTTATAGGAGCATCAAGATGAAATAATTGTTTAACATTAATAACATGACAAAAAATCGCCCCAATAATGGTCTTATCTTATTGTATTCAATTAAGAACTTTTATTTGAACAATTATTATCTTAAGAATTATTATTGGGGCAATAGGAGGTTTAAATCAAACATCCTTACGACAACTTTTAGCATATTCATCAATCAGACATCTAGGTTGAATAATTAGATCATTAACAGTCAGAGAAAACATCTGAGAACTATACTTCATTATTTACTCACTATTAAGATTAATTATAGTTTTATTATTTAAGCAAATAAATTTATTTTTCATAAATCAAATTTATTCAGCCAGAAATATAAAAACCGAAATTAAATTCATAATATTCTTATCTTTATTATCTTTAGGTGGACTACCACCATTCCTTGGATTCTTACCAAAATGAATTGTAATACAATCATTAATAGAAAACAATATAACAACTATTATAACTATTATAGTTGTATTAACTACAATTACACTCTACTACTATATACGTATTAGATTCTCAGCTCTAATTATATCATACACAGAAAATTCGTGATCTATAAAGATAAAGTCCCAAAAATCAAGAATCATTCTTCCTATAACAGTAATAATTTCAACAATAGGATTGATTTCAACATCAACCTTAATTTCATTATACTAAGGACTTAAGTTAATCAAACTAATAACCTTCAAAGTTATAATTAAAAGAATAATCTTTTAGGCCTTAGTAAAATTGTACACCTCTAGAATTGCAGTCAAGAATCATAATTGAATATAAGACCTAAATATGATAAGAGAGAAAACATCTCATAAGTAGATTTACAGTCTACCACCTAAAATTCAGCCATCTTACCGCAAAAATGATTATTCTCAACAAACCATAAGGACATTGGTACTTTATACTTCATATTTGGAGCATGAGCAGGAATAGTAGGAACATCAATAAGAATACTTATTCGTGCTGAACTTGGCCAACCTGGATCTCTAATTGGGGATGACCAGATTTATAATGTTATTATTACAGCTCACGCATTCGTAATAATTTTCTTTATAGTAATACCTATTATAATTGGTGGATTTGGTAATTGACTTGTTCCACTAATAATTGGTGCACCAGATATAGCATTTCCACGAATAAATAATATAAGTTTTTGATTACTACCACCTTCACTAACCCTTCTTCTTACATCTTCTATAGTAGATAATGGTGCTGGTACAGGATGAACAGTTTACCCTCCTCTAGCAGGAGCTATTGCACACGGGGGTGCATCTGTAGATCTAGCTATTTTTTCACAGCACTTAGCAGGTGTATCATCTATTCTTGGTGCAGTGAATTTCATTACAACAGCAATTAATATACGATCAGAAAGTATAACTTTAGATCAAACACCTTTATTTGTATGATCTGTAGCTATTACAGCATTACTTCTCCTTCTTTCACTTCCAGTTTTAGCAGGAGCTATTACTATATTATTAACAGATCGAAATTTAAATACATCATTCTTTGACCCTGCAGGAGGGGGTGACCCAATTCTATATCAACATCTATTTTGATTCTTTGGACACCCAGAAGTTTATATTTTAATTCTACCGGGGTTCGGAATTATTTCACATATTGTATGTCAAGAAAGAGGAAAAATTGAATCATTTGGAACATTAGGTATAATTTATGCTATACTATCAATTGGACTAATAGGATTTATTGTATGAGCACATCATATATTTACAGTAGGAATGGATGTTGACACACGAGCATATTTTACATCAGCAACAATAATTATTGCTGTACCTACAGGAATTAAGGTATTTAGATGATTAGCTACATTATATGGAACTAAATTCAAGTTCAATCCACCATTATTATGAGCTCTAGGATTTATTTTCCTATTTACAATTGGTGGATTAACAGGATTAGTATTAGCAAATTCATCACTTGATATTGTATTACATGATACATATTATGTAGTAGCCCACTTTCATTATGTATTATCTATAGGAGCAGTATTTGCAATTATAGGAGGTGTCATTCAATGATATCCACTATTTACAGGATTAACTATAAATAATACATGATTAAAAATCCAATTTACAATTATATTCATTGGAGTAAATTTAACATTCTTTCCTCAACACTTCCTAGGATTAGCAGGAATACGTCGACGATACTCTGACTACCCAGACGCATATACATCATGAAACGTAGTATCAAGAATTGGGTCTACAATTTCTATTGTAGGAATCATTATATTCATTGTAATTATATGAGAAAGAATGATTACAAACCGAGCAACTATATTTAGAGCTAACATAAGAAGATCAACAGAATGACTACAAAATAACCCTCCTGCAGAACATAGTTACTCAGAATTACCATTAATCTCTAGATTCTAATATGGCAGATTAGTGCAGTAGATTTAAGCTCTACAAATAAAGGTTTGACCTTTTATTAGAATATATTTATTAATGGCAACATGATCAAATTTATCTCTTCAAGATGGAGCTTCACCATTAATGGAGCAATTATCATTCTTTCATGATCATACTATGGTCGTATTATTATTAATTACAGTAATTGTAGGTTATGCCCTAAGTTATATATTATTTATTGCCTATACTAACCGTAATATACTTCATGGACATTTAATTGAAACAATCTGAACAGCTTTACCAGCAATTACATTAATTTTTATTGCCCTTCCATCATTACGACTATTATATTTACTTGATGATTCAGTAGATGCAATAATTACAATTAAAACCATTGGACGACAATGATATTGAAGATATGAATATTCAGACTTCATAGACGTAGAATTTGACACTTATATAACACCAGAACAAGACCTAGAAAATGATGGATTCCGACTACTAGATGTAGATAACCGAACAATCCTACCAATAAATACAGAAGTACGAGTATTAACAAGAGCATCAGATGTTCTACACTCATGAGCAGTTCCTGCATTAGGGGTTAAAATTGATGCAACGCCAGGTCGGTTAAATCAAGGAACATTCACAATAAATCGACCTGGATTATTCTATGGACAATGCTCAGAAATCTGTGGAGCAAACCACAGATTTATACCAATTGTAATTGAAAGAACTTCAGTAAATTTATTTATTAAGTGATTATCTAAGATAATTTAAGGAGTTAGTTAAAATAAATAACATTAGAGTGTCAATCTAAAGTAACTAAAAAAAATTAGTACACCTTGAAATTCATCAGATGACTGAAAGTAAGTAATGGTCTCTTAAACCAAATAATAGTAAATTAACGACTACTTCTGATGGGGAAATTATATCCAAATCCCTCAAATATCCCCTCTTATATGATTCTCACTATTCATTATATTTTCAGCTACATTAATCTTGTTTAATCAAATAAACTTCTTCTCATTTAAACCTAACCTTATTAAAAGAGCAGAAAAAGGAACAATTGAAATAAAAAACTTAAATTGAAAATGATAACAAATCTATTCTCAACATTTGACCCATCAACTAACATCTTTAATTTATCATTAAATTGAACTAGAACATTTCTAGGACTATTATTAATCCCATCACTATTTTGACTTACACCATCACGAATTAACATTATCTGAAATAAACTAAATTTAACCTTACATAATGAATTTAAAACACTTCTTGGACCAAAATCATTTAATGGAACAACATTCATTTTCATCTCAATTTTTATTATAATATTATTTAACAATTTCATAGGATTATTCCCTTATATTTTTACTAGAACAAGACATTTAGCATTAACATTTGCAATTGCCCTACCTATATGGCTAAGATTTATATTATTTGGATGAATTAACCATACTAATCATATATTTACACACCTTGTACCACAAGGTACACCGCCTGCATTAATATCATTTATAGTACTAATTGAAACAATTAGTAATGTTATTCGACCAGGTACATTAGCAGTACGGTTGGCAGCAAATATTATTGCAGGACACTTATTATTAACCTTATTAGGAAACACAGGACCATCTATAGCAATAAACTTAATCTCATTACTAATTATTGGACAAATACTTCTATTAATTCTAGAATCAGCAGTAGCAATAATTCAAGCCTATGTTTTCTCAATTCTAAGAACTCTATATTCTAGAGAAGTATATTAAACCTATGTTAACAACTCACTCAAACCACCCATTCCACTTAGTAGACTATAGACCTTGACCATTAACAGGAGCAATTGGAGCAATAGTCCTAGTATCAGGACTAGCAAAATGATTCCACCTATTTAATATTAACTTATTCATAATTGGATTTGGAATTACCCTACTAACTATAATTCAATGATGACGAGATGTAGTACGAGAAGGAACATATCAAGGATTACATACAGGATTTGTATCAATTGGATTACGATGAGGAATAATTTTATTTATTGCATCAGAGGTATTATTTTTCGTTTCTTTTTTTTGAGCATTCTTTAGAAGAAGATTAGCACCAACAATTGAACTAGGAATACTATGACCTCCAATAGGAATTCAACCCTTTAACCCTATACAAATTCCATTACTTAATACAGCTATTCTTTTAGCATCAGGAGTAACAGTAACATGAGCACATCATAGTTTAATGGAATCTAATCATACTCAAGCACTACAAGGATTATTCTTCACAGTGTTATTAGGACTATACTTTACAATACTTCAAGCATATGAATATTGAGAAGCACCTTTTACCATTGCAGATGCAGTTTATGGATCAACATTCTTTGTTGCAACAGGATTCCATGGTTGACACGTAATTATTGGAACAATCTTTTTATCAACATGTCTACTTCGACACTCAATAAATCAATTTTCACCAAGACATCACTTTGGATTTGAAGCAGCAGCATGATACTGACACTTCGTAGACGTAGTATGATTATTCTTATATATCTCTATTTATTGATGAGGTAGATAATTGTTTTTCTAGTATAAATAGTACATTTGACTTCCAATCAGAAAGCTTGATATAAATCAAGAAAAACAATTCTAATTCTATCAGCAAGAGTTTTCATTAGATTTATTATTCCAATAATTGTTATAATCCTGGCAACAACACTATCAAAAAAATTAATTAATGATCGAGAAAAAAGATCACCATTTGAATGTGGGTTTGATCCAAAAAGATCAGCACGAATACCATTCTCAATACGATTCTTCCTAATCGCAGTAATCTTTTTAATTTTTGATGTAGAAATTGCACTAATTCTACCAATTGTAATTATTTTTAAAACTTCAGACATGATAATCTGAACAGTATCAACAATATTTTTTATTCTAGTTCTATTAGGAGGACTATACCATGAATGAAACCAAGGAGCATTACAATGAGCAGAATAAAGGGTTGTAGTTAAATATAACATTTGGGTTGCATTCAAAAAGTATTGATATTATCAATCAACCTTAAATAGAATAAGAAGCGAAATATTGCAGTCAGTTTCGACCTGGAAGATTGGTATGTACTACCCTTATTCTTATTAATTGAAGCCAAAAAGAGGCGTATTACTGTTAATAATATAATTGAACTATAATAGTTCCAATTAAGGAAATGTAAAGCCAATATGAAAGCTGCTAACTTTTTATATTAGCGGTTAAACTCCGTTAACATTTCTAAAATTTATATAGTTTAAATAAAACATTACATTTTCACTGTAAAAATAATATATCTATATTTATAAATACTTAAAAGTAAAAATACTTCCTTAACATCTTCAGTGTCACGCTCTAATTATAAGCTATTTAAGTAAACGAAAAACAATATTACCAAAATAAATATTCAAAAAATAAAAATTAAAAGATAAATCTTGAAATTAGAATCATATCAACCTTGAATATAACCAATTAAATAAATAAATAATCTATATAAACCTTGACCACCAAGTAATTCACCTCAACCATAATCAAATGACTTAGATGAATAATAACCTATTTCTAAAGGAATATATCTAATAAACTTAGTTGAAAGAAAAGGTATAAATCATATAGAACCAGCAAATCTAACAAATGAAAGTATACTTAAAGAAAAATCAAAATTAGAAATAAGATAACCTAAATAAGCACCTAAAATAACAACTGTAATAGTTAAAAACTTTAAATAATAAGGTAAAGCAATCACATGAGGAATAGGAAAAATTAATCAAGATAAAAGACTACCACCAAAAACAGCAACAAACAATAGACCAATTATTCCAAATGAAATATAATAACCCTTATCATCAAAAGAAAATCTAGAATAAAAATTATTATCACCAGATATTGAATAATAAAACAAACGAAAAGAATAAGAAGCAGTTAAACCAGTAGAAAAAAAATAAAGAAAAAAAATTAAACAATTAATTCATCTTAAACAAACCATCTCAAGAATTAAATCCTTTGAATAAAATCCCGCTAAAAAAGGTATTCCACACAAAGATAAACTAGAAACATTAAAACAAACTGAAGTTAAAGGTATGAAATTAACAATTGATCCTATAAAACGAATATCCTGAGAATCCTTCAAATTATGAATTATTGAACCTGCACATATAAATAATAATGCCTTAAATAAAGCATGAGCCAATAAATGAAAAAATGCAAGCTTTGGATAACCTATAGCCAAAATTCTTATTATTAAACCAAGTTGTCTTAAAGTAGAAAGAGCAGTAATCTTCTTTAAATCAAACTCAAAATTAGCGCCCAATCCAGCCATAAATATAGTTATACAACCAATTAAAAGTAAAAATCAACCACAATTATAAGTATCCAATATTGGTCTAAAACGAATTAATAAATAAACACCAGCAGTAACAAGAGTAGAAGAATGAACTAAAGCAGAAACAGGAGTAGGAGCTGCTATAGCAGCAGGAAGTCATGAAGAGAAAGGAATCTGAGCTCTCTTAGTTATAGCTGCTAAAACAATTAATATAGTAATGAGCTTTATTTCAAAAGAATTAGAAATAAAATCATAATAATAAATATAATTTCAACCACCAAAATTTAACATTCATGCAATAGAAATTAAAATAGCAACATCACCAATACGATTAGAAAGTGCAGTTAATATACCAGCACTATAAGATTTTACATTTTGATAATAAATAACTAAACAATAAGAAACTAAACCTAAACCATCACAACCTAATAAAATTATAATTAAATTAGGACTAATAATTAAAAAACCTATAGAAAGAATAAATATTAAAACAATAAAAATAAAACGATTTATATTCTTTTCACCAGATATATAATCCTCTCTATAATAAATAACCAAAGAAGAAATATATATAACAAAAGATATAAAAATAAGAAATATTCAATCCAAAATTAAAGTTATAACAACTATAGAACCATTTAAATTGAAAAGCTCTCACTCAACAAAAAATCTATAATCAATTATTAAATAATAAATACCTAAAATAAAAATTATAGTTCTCGAAATAAACAAAGAAAAAAAACTCAAAGAACAAATAGAAAATAAATTCACGGCCTAAGATGAAAAACTTCATATCATTGATTCCACAAAACAATATTTTTAATTAAAATACTTAAGCAAACTAAACAAAGAAATATTCACCCTTTAAACAGAGAATATTTAAAGGCAATCAATGTAAAAGTAAAAGATGATATTCACGAAAATAACCAAGAGAACAAGTATAAACACCAGAATAATAATTCCCATGCTGAGAATAAGAATATATATACAAAGTATAAACAGCTCTAAAAAAAGATAAAAAAATCAAAGCAAAGAATCTAAAAGAAGATCAAGATATAATTCTATTTAATAATCTAATTTCACCTACCAAATTTAAAGAAGGAGGAGCAGCCATATTTGATGATCTTAAAAGAAATCATCATAAAGCCATTCTTGACATCAAATTAATTATACCCTTTTAATTAATAATCTTCGTCTACCTAAACGTTCATAAATAATATTAGATAAACAAAATAAACCAGAAGAACATAAACCATGACCAACCATTAGAGAAAGAGAACCTACACAACCTCATCAATTCATAGTCATCAATCCACCAATAACCATTCTTATATGAGCAACAGAAGAATATGCAATTAAAGACTTCAAATCAACCTGACGAAAACAAATAAATCTTACAATAACACCCCCAGATAAACCTAAAGACAATCAAAAATAACTAAACTGTAAACCCAAATAAGAAATAACCTTTATAACACGAAAAATACCATAACCACCTAACTTTAATAAAACACCAGCAAGAATTATTCTACCTGAAATAGGGGCCTCTACATGAGCCTTAGGAAGTCATAAATGAACCAAAAACATAGGTATCTTAACTAAAAAAGCCAAAATTATAAATACATAAAACATAAAATAATAAGAACCAACATCAACCAATAAAGGAAAATATAAAGTATTAGAAAAATCATAAACCTTAAATAAAACTAATAATAAAGGTAATCTAGCAACCAAAGTATAAAAAATTAAATAAACACCAGCCTGCAAACGCTCAGGTTGATAACCCCAACCCAAAATTAAAAGTAAAGTAGGAACTAATCTAGCCTCAAAAAAAAATATAAAAAGAAAGAAGACTTAATCTAGCAAATGAACAATAAAGCATAATTATTAAAATCAAAACCATAAAAACAAAAAAATTAGAGTGATATGAACTTAAATAAACTGAACCTCTAGCAGTGATTATTAAAGAACAAATCCAAAAACTAAGTAAAATTAAACTAAAAGAAAAATAATCAATACCAAAATAATATCTAATTATATTCAAATCAGCATATGAATAAACACAAATTATAAAAACAAAACCCGACAGAAACATTAAAGAATGAACCAACCATCAACAATTATTTAATAAACAAAGAGGGATCAAAAAAATAGTTATAAATAAATACTTTAACATAAAGATAAACCAAAAGAATTAAAAAAATCATTACCATGAGAACGAATTATTGAAACTAAAATAGAAAGACCTAAAGCACCCTCACAAACAGAAAAAACTAAAAAAATAACAGGAAAAAAATAATCATAATCAAACTCAATAAGAAAAACAATAACTAACATAAATAAAGAAAGAACAATATATTCTAATCTCAAAAGAACCATTAATAAACGTTTACGTTTAGAAGAAAAAACATAAACACCAGCAAAATAAATCAATAAAGAAGTAAAAATAGAGAATATAAACATTAGTTTTAATAGTTTAAAAAAAACGCCGGTCTTGTAAACCGGAAATAAGTCCAGCCCCCACTTTTAAAACTTCAGAGGTGGAAAAGCTTCCATCATCGGTCCCCAAAACCGGTATTTTAAATAAACTAACCCCTGAAATGATCAAAATAATAATTATATCATTATCAAATGTAATAAATATTAATTTTATTAAATTAAGACACCCAATATCAATAATGCTTTTTATTATCCTTCAAACCTTCCTAGTTGGATTAATAACAGGAACAATAATAGAAAGATATTGATTATCATATATTTTATTTTTAACATTTCTTGGTGGTATACTAGTATTATTTATTTACATTACAAGAATTGCATCAAACGAAATATTTCAGCCTAAATCAATCACTATAATTATTACATTAATAATGTGAGTATTTATCATATTAATATTAATTATTCTAGATATATCTATATTTATAGACTTTTTCAAAAACACCGAAACTATAAATATTGATAATTCAATCAATTATCAAGAAATAACAATATCTTTAGAAAAATTATATAATAGACCAACATTCATTATTACAATAATAATAATAATTTATTTATTTTTAGCACTACTAGCAGTTGTTAAAATCACCAATATTAATCAGGGACCTATTCGTAAAATAAGATAATTACTAATGAATAAACCCTTACGATTAAGACATCCTTTAATTAAAATTATTAATAACTCTTTAATTGACTTACCTGCCCCAACAAATATTTCATTTTGATGAAATTTTGGATCCCTATTAGGGTTATGTTTGGTAATTCAAATCGTAACTGGACTATTTTTAGCTATACATTATACATCAAATATTGAAATAGCATTCAGTAGTGTAGTACACATCTGCCGAGACGTAAATAATGGTTGAATTATCCGAACCTTACACGCAAATGGAGCATCTATATTTTTTATTTGTATTTACTTACATGTAGGACGGGGAATTTACTATGGATCTTATATATATATATACATACCTGAATAATTGGTACAGTGATTTTATTTTTAGTTATAGCAACTGCATTTATAGGATATGTCTTACCCTGAGGCCAAATATCTTTTTGAGGTGCAACAGTAATTACTAATTTATTATCAGCAATCCCATACTTAGGAACAGATTTAGTCCAATGAGTATGAGGAGGATTCGCTGTTGATAATGCAACATTAAATCGATTCTTCACATTCCATTTTGTATTACCATTTATTATTGCTGCTATAGCAGCAATTCATTTATTTTTTCTTCACCAAACAGGATCTAATAATCCTCTTGGACTAAATGGAGATATTGAAAAAATTCCATTCCATCCATACTTTACCTTTAAGGATTCTATTACATTTGTAATAATAACATCATTATTAATTATACTATGTTTAATTAATCCTTACCTATTAGGAGATCCAGATAACTTTGTACCTGCCAACCCATTAGTAACACCAGTTCACATTCAACCAGAATGATATTTCCTATTTGCATATGCAATTCTACGATCTATCCCTAATAAGTTAGGAGGTGTTATTGCATTATTTTTATCAATTAGAATCTTAATAATTTTACCATTTTATAATAAAACACCATTCCGAGGCATTCAATTTTACCCTATTAATCAAATTTTATTCTGAATTATAGTAGTTGTTGTATGCTTACTAACGTGAATTGGTAAACGACCTGTTGAAGAACCTTATATTATAACAGGTCAAATCTTAACAATTATTTACTTCACATATTTCTTAATTAATGTCCATGTCGCAAATGCATGAGATAAATTAATTAAGGAATAAAGTTAATTAGCTTAGGAAAAGCATATGTTTTGAAAACATAAAATTAGAAGTTTAACTCTTCTATTAACTTTTCTCAAAAAATTTCACCAAACAAATGAGATAAATAAAATCTTTAAACCAACAAAGAAAATAAAAAAATTCAAAGATAAAGGTAAAAAACTTTTTCAAGCTAAGTACATTAATTTATCATAACGGAACCGTGGTAATGTTCCACGAACCCAAATAAAACCAAAAGATATAATAGCAAGCTTAATAAAAAATATAAAAGAATAAAAATCACCGCCCAAAAAAATTAAAGCCAATAACATTCTTATGAAGACAATTCTAGTATATTCAGCTAAAAAAATTAAAGTAAAACCACCCGCACCATACTCAATATTAAATCCTGAAACTAACTCAGAATCCCCTTCAGCAAAATCAAAAGGAGTACGATTAGTTTCAGCTAAGCAAGAAGCAAAACAAGCTAAAGCTAAAGGAAAAGAAATAATAATAAATCAACAATAAAGCTGATAGTTTATAAAATCAAACATATTAAAACTACCAATTAAAATAATTAAAGACAATAAAATTAAAGCTAAACTAACTTCATAAGAAATTGTTTGAGCAACAGAACGAAGAGAACCTAATAATGAATAATTTGAATTAGAAGATCAACCAGCAATTATAACAGTATAAACACCTAATCTAGTACAACATAAAAAAAATAAAAATCCATAAGAAAAAGAACACATATAAGTTAAATAAGGAAAAATTACTCAAACGGCTAAAGAAATCATTAAATTAAAAACAGGGGAAAAATAATAAAGTAGGTAATTAGATATAATAGGAATTGGCTGCTCCTTACAAATTAACTTAATAGCATCTCTAAATGGCTGAGGAATTCCAACAAAACCTACCTTATTTGGACCCTTTCGAACCTGAATATAACCTAAAACCTTACGCTCTAATAAAGTTAAAAAGGCAACACTAATTAAAACACAAATAACCAATAAAAGAAAATTCAAAATAAATATAAATAAATCATAAAGTATCAATACTATTTGTAGAAAAAAACTACATAAATGAATTCTAAATTCAACACATTAATCTGTCAAAATAGTAAATAAATTAATATTAATCAAAATAACAAAAAATATTTTAACCATATGGTCCTTTCGTACTAATATGGATTAACAATCTTAGGATAGAAACCGACCTGGCTCACGCCGGTCTGAACTCAGATCATGTAAGAATTTAAAGGTCGAACAGACCTAATCATTGGGCTCCTGCACCCAAAATTTTTCTTAATCCAACATCGAGGTCGCAATCTGCTTTGTCGATATGAGCTCTCAAAAACAATTACGCTGTTATCCCTAAGGTAACTTAATCTTATGATCATAAATTATGGATCAAAATAACAAACATAAATAAATGATATAATAATGAAGAGTTTATCTATTCTTCATGTCACCCCAACAAAACATCATCATTAAATATAGAAAGACAAACAAAAAACTATATAAAAGTAAAATGTCAAGCTCTATAGGGTCTTCTCGTCCTAAAGAAGAATTTAAGCCTTTTGACTCAAAAGTTAAAATCAAAAATTTATTAAGAGACAGTTGATTTCTCATCAAGCCATTCATTCCTGCCACTAATTAAGAGACTAATGATTATGCTACCTTTGCACGGTCAAAATACCGCGGCTCTTTAAAAATACGCTCAGTGAGCAGGCCAGACCTCAAAATATAAACAAGAGGACATGTTTTTGATAAACAGGCGGAAATCAATTTTGCCTAGTTCCTTATAATAAGTTCACAAGGTAAAAATTTCATACAAATAAATATACTAATTCTATCATTATTACAAAAATTTTAAAATTAAATTAATAATCTTAATAAAAAACCTAAAATATTTATAAAATCAAAATAAAAAATAATGAACTAAAACGTAATCTTAAAGATAGCTGGTTTAAAGCTTACTATTATATTTCTATAAAATAAATTATAGGTTATTAACTTCAAAGCTTATCCCTTAAAGAATAAATAAGTTAATATTTTTACTTAAAAAATTAAATAAAAACAAATAACTTTAAAAAATTAAATTTTTTCTTAAGAAACTAGATATCTTGGGAAACGATTAACATCTCATTTCTATAAATAATTTAATAATAATTATGATACATTAACTATAAATTATTTATAAATCAACCCAAATCGAGACAAGTAAAATAAATACTAAAATTTTGATAAACCCTGATACAAAAGGTACAATAAATAAAATCTACTTAAAAAAATGTAAAATAATATTTCATAAAACACTTACATTACCAATAAACTATAATTTAAAAAATCAATTCTATAAAATATACTAAGACAAAAATACAATAAAATTATTTATATTAAATAATTAAATAAACAAAAAATTAATATAATAAAATAAATAATCAAGATATCCTGATTTGCACAGAAAAATTTTCAGTGTAAATGAAACACTTTACTAATAAGTTATATCTTGAAACTCTTCCTAGATACACTTTCCAGTACATCTACTATGTTACGACTTATCTCATCTAAATTGAAGCTACTTTAAAATAAAATAGAATAATCAATAATGAGAGCGACGGGCGATGTGTACACATCTCAGAGCCAATATCAGTTAAATTAAATAAATTAAATTACTATCAAATCCACCTTCATTAACAGTATTTCACTATCAAATTCGTTATAAACAAAAATCTATTGTAACCCACCTCCTCTTAACTATAAGCTGCACCTTGACCTGAAATATTTTATAATTATAAATCTTGAGAATTATAACTCTAAAAAGATTCTCTGATAACGGAGATATACAAACAAATAAATTAAGTAAGGTAAATCGTGTATTATCAATCATGGGGTAGGTTCCTCTGAATGGAATGAGTTACCGCCAAATTCTTTGGGTTTAAAGACCTTAACTAATAGTACCCTGGTAAATATAATTAACATTTAAAATAATAGGGTATCTAATCCTAGTTTATTATTTAAATTTCACAGATTCATAAAAAGGGCCACAAATAAATTGTAACATTTCACCTTACAAATTTATATTTCAACCCTAATAATATAAACAACTGTTTTAACCAATAATATTCACTTGTATCAATCGTATAACCGCGGCTGCTGGCACGAATTATGCCGATACTAAATCAATTGCTAAATCCAAAATCACTTGATAATTAAATCAAATTACTGCAAAAAGAACATTTAGTCTAACAAAACTTACATATAATACAAAGAAAAAGTGAATAAACAAGCAAGAATAAAACTTTTAAAAATAAAAAATAAGAAAATTTTAAATCTATTAATTCAGGAAAAAATAAAAGATTCAAATACTTAAAGAAAAAAAAAGAAAAAAACCACAAACATTAACAAAAAAAAGAAACGCCCCTATGTATGACCACAACAACTTCTCTATTATATATAATTAAAGATTAATATGGACCATGTATAGCAATAAATGTATTATATTCTTTCTTATTTAATCTTTCTTTTCACTAATAAATAAAGAAAGATTAAATAATATAATAAATATATTTTATACAATTATGTAATTTAATATAATATGTTATTAATATGAATTCTTTTTTTTATATTAAGTTAACTTTCATATATATTAGTTAAATAATCTAATTATAGATAATTTACATAATTATATTATTATAATTAATATAATTATTTATATTAATTATAATATTTTATATTTAAATTAATAATTTTATTTATTATATCCAATTATAATAATATTAAATATTAAATTACATATTATTATATATATTATATTATAATAACCTATTTTAAGCTAAAAACATAAGTAGCTATAATCCTAGGTAATAATTGCATTAAAATAATCAATTGATAATGGTAAGATGAACTTATAATACTTTAATTTCAATTAAATGTAATATATTAATATAAATTATTTATTATATATATATATATAAAAAATAAAATGAGCCGGATAAATTAATCCTAATTAAACAAAATAATACATAAAAGGATTTCAAAAAAAAACTTTCGATTTATATATTAAATAAATGAAGTGCCTGATTAAAGGGTTACCTTGATAGGGTAAATAAAGTAAATAAAATTACCTTAATTAAAATTACATAAGATAGAATTAAACTACCTCCTTTAGTATCAAAAACTAACGTGCATCATACACCTTAATGTAAAAAGGTAAGCTAAACAAGCTAATGGGTTCATACCCCATTTATAGAGGTATCAATCCTCTCCTTTTTAATGACCAACAACTCTACAAAACTTCTCTTCCTATCAACATTAATGATAGGAACGATCCTGTCCATTTCATCAAATTCCTGATTTGGGGTTTGAATAGGACTTGAGATCAACTTACTTTCATTTATTCCGCTCCTAACAAGAAATATAATAATAAATGAATCATCAATTAAATATTTTATTGTCCAAGCAATAGCATCGACAATATTATTATTTTCAATTTTGCTGATTCAAATAAAATATCCCATGGGATGGGAAACAGAATTTATCCCATCAATAATAATTAGATCTAGACTATTATTAAAGATTGGAGCTGCACCTTTCCATTTCTGATTTCCAGAAGTTATAGGAGCATCAAGATGAAATAATTGTTTAACATTAATAACATGACAAAAAATCGCCCCAATAATGGTCTTATCTTATTGTATTCAATTAAGAACTTTTATTTGAACAATTATTATCTTAAGAATTATTATTGGGGCAATAGGAGGTTTAAATCAAACATCCTTACGACAACTTTTAGCATATTCATCAATCAGACATCTAGGTTGAATAATTAGATAATTAACAGTCAGAGAAAACATCTGAGAACTATACTTCATTATTTACTCACTATTAAGATTAATTATAGTTTTATTATTTAAGCAAATAAATTTATTTTTCATAAATCAAATTTATTCAGCCAGAAATATAAAAACCGAAATTAAATTCATAATATTCTTATCTTTATTATCTTTAGGGAAAAATTTTTCCCGAGGACATGCAGCTTTACTGTATGATTAAATGATGATGGCATCCTCTTGGGTAAAATATTCCGGAGGTAAAATAGTCCCCCATTCGGATCTCCGGGAGGGGACTACTCAGGAGGATGTCGTTATCAGGAGAAAGAAAACTGGCGTTCTACGGATCGGAGCATGGAATGTCAGATCCTTTAATCGGGCAGGTAGGTTAGAAAATGTAAAAAGGGAAATGGATAGGTTAAAGTTAGATATAGTGGGAATTAGTGAAGTTCGGTGGCAGGAGGAACAAGACTTCTGGTCAGGTGACTACAGGGTTATAAACACAAAATCAAATAGGGGTAATGCAGGAGTAGGTTTAATAATGAATAGGAAAATAGGATTGCGGGTAAGCTACTACAAACAGCATAGTGAACGCATTATTGTGGCCAAGATAGATACGAAGCCCACACCTACTACAGTAGTACAAGTTTATATGCCAACTAGCTCTGCAGATGATGAAGAAGTTGAAGAAATGTACGATGAAATAAAAGAAATTATTCAGATAGTGAAGGGAGACGAAAATTTAATAGTAATGGGTGACTGGAATTCGAGTGTAGGAAAAGGGAGAGAAGGAAACATAATAGGTGAATATGGATTGGGGCTAAGAAATGAAAGAGGAAGCCGCCTAGTAGAATTTTGCACAGAGCACAACTTAATCATAGCTAACACTTGGTTTAAGAATCATGAAAGAAGGTTGTATACGTGGAAGAACCCTGGAGATACTAAAAGGTATCAGATAGATTATATAATGGTAAGACAGAGATTTAGGAACCAGGTTTTAAGTTGTAAGACATTTCCAGGGGCAGATGTGGACTCTGACCACAATCTATTGGTTATGACCTGTAGATTAAAACTGAAGAAACTGCAAAAATGTGGGAAATTAAGGAGATGGGACCTGGATAAACTGAAAGAACCAGAGGTTGTACAGAGTTTCAGGGAGAGCATAAGGGAACAATTGACAGGAATAGGGGAAAGAAATACAGTAGAAGATGAATGGGTAGCTCTGAGGGATGTAGTAGTGAAGGCAGCAGAGGATAAAGTAGGTACAAAGACGAGGGCTGCTAGAAATCCTTGGGTAACAGAAGAAATATTGAATTTAATTGATGAAAGGAGAAAATATAAAAATGCAGTAAATGAAGCAGGCAAAAAGGAATACAAACGTCTCAAAAATGAGATCGACAGGAAGTGCAAAATGGCTAAACAGGGATGGCTAGAGGACAAATGTAAGGATGTAGAAGCTTATCTCACTAGGGGTAAGATAGATACTGCCTACAGGAAAATTAAAGAGACCTTTGGAGAAAGGAGAACCACGTGTATGAATATCAAGAGCTCAGATGGAAGCCCAGTTCTAAGCAAAGAAGGGAAGGCAGAAAGGTGGAAGGAGTATATAGAAGGTTTATACAAGGGCGATGTACTTGAGGACAATATTATGGAAATGGAAGAGGATGTAGATGAAGACGAAATGGGTGATATGATACTGCGTGAAGAGTTTGACAGAGCACTGAAAGACCTGAGTCGAAACAAGGCCCCCGGAGTAGACAACATTCCATTAGAACTACTGACGGCCTTGGGAGAGCCAGTCATGACAAAACTCTACCAGCTGGTGAGCAAGATGTATGAGACACGCGAAATACCCTCAGACTTCAAGAAGAATATAATAATTCCAATCCCAAAGAAAGCAGGTGCTGACAGATGTGAAAATTACCGAACTATCAGTTTAATAAGCCACGGCTGCAAAATACTAACGCGAATTCTTTACAGACGAATGGAAAAACTGGTAGATGCAGACCTCGGGGAGGATCAGTTTGGATTCCGTCGAAATGTTGGAACACGTGAGGCAATACTGACCTTACGACTTATCTTAGAAGAAAGATTAAGAAAAGGCAAACCTACGTTTCTAGCATTTGTAGACTTAGAGAAAGCTTTTGACAATGTTGACTGGAATACTCTTTTTCAAATTCTAAAGGTGGCAGGGGTAAAATACAGGGAGCGAAAGGCTATTTATAATTTGTACAGAAACCAGATGGCAGTCATAAGAGTCGAGGGGCATGAAAGGGAAGCAGTGGTTGGGAAAGGAGTGAGACAGGGTTGTAGCCTCTCCCCGATGTTATTCAATCTGTATATTGAGCAAGCAGTAAAGGAAACAAAAGAAAACTTTGGAGTAGGTATTAAAATTCATGGAGACGAAGTAAAAACTTTGAGGTTCGCCAATGACATTGTAATTCTGTCAGAGACGGCAAAGGACTTGGAAGAGCAGTTGAACGGAATGGACAGTGTCTTGAAAGGAGGATATAAGATGAACATTAACAAAAGCAAAACGAGGATAATGGAATGTAGTCAAATTAAATCGGGTGATGCTGAGGGAATTAGACTAGGAAATGAGACACTTAAAGTAGTAAAGGAATTTTGCTATTTAGGAAGTAAAATAACTGATGATGGTCGAAGTAGAGAGGATATAAAATGTAGACTGGCAATGGCAAGGAAAGCGTTTCTGAAGAAGAGAAATTTGTTAACATCGAATGTAGATTTATGTATCAGGAAGTCGTTTCTGAAAGTATTTGTTTGGAGTGTAGCCATGTATGGAAGTGAAACATGGACGATAACTAGTTTGGACAAGAAGAGAATAGAAGCTTTCGAAATGTGGTGCTACAGAAGAATACTGAAGATAAGGTGGATAGAGCACGTAACTAATGAGGAGGTATTGAATAGAATTGGGGAGAAGAGAAGTTTGTGGCACAACTTGACTAGAAGAAGGGATCGGTTGGTAGGACATGTTTTGAGGCATCAAGGGATCACAAATTTAGCATTGGAGGGCAGCGTGGAGGGTAAAAATCGTAGAGGGAGACCGAGAGATGAGTACACTAAGCAGATTCAGAAGGATGTAGGTTGCAGTAGGTACTGGGAGATGAAGCAGCTTGCACAGGATAGAGTAGCATGGAGAGCTGCATCAAACCAGTCTCAGGACTGAAGACAACAACAACACATTATCTTTAGGTGGACTACCACCATTCCTTGGATTCTTACCAAAATGAATTGTAATACAATCATTAATAGAAAACAATATAACAACTATTATAACTATTATAGTTGTATTAACTACAATTACACTCTACTACTATATACGTATTAGATTCTCAGCTCTAATTATATCATACACAGAAAATTCGTGATCTATAAAGATAAAGTCCCAAAAATCAAGAATCATTCTTCCTATAACAGTAATAATTTCAACAATAGGATTGATTTCAACATCAACCTTAATTTCATTATACTAAGGACTTAAGTTAATCAAACTAATAACCTTCAAAGTTATAATTAAAAGAATAATCTTTTAGGCCTTAGTAAAATTTTACACCTCTAGAATTGCAGTCTAGAATCATAATTGAATATAAGACCTAAATATGATAAGAGAGAAAACATCTCATAAGTAGATTTACAGTCTACCACCTAAAATTCAGCCATCTTACCGCAAAAATGATTATTCTCAACAAACCATAAGGACATTGGTACTTTATACTTCATATTTGGAGCATGAGCAGGAATAGTAGGAACATCAATAAGAATACTTATTCGTGCTGAACTTGGCCAACCCGGATCTCTAATTGGGGATGACCAGATTTATAATGTTATTATTACAGCTCACGCATTCGTAATAATTTTCTTTATAGTAATACCTATTATAATTGGTGGATTTGGTAATTGACTTGTTCCACTAATAATTGGTGCACCAGATATAGCATTTCCACGAATAAATAACATAAGTTTTTGATTACTACCACCTTCACTAACCCTTCTTCTTACATCTTCTATAGTAGATAATGGTGCTGGTACAGGATGAACAGTTTACCCTCCTCTAGCAGGAGCTATTGCACACGGGGGTGCATCTGTAGATCTAGCTATTTTTTCACTGCACTTAGCAGGTGTATCATCTATTCTTGGTGCAGTGAATTTCATTACAACAGCAATTAATATACGATCAGAAAGTATAACTTTAGATCAAACACCTTTATTTGTATGATCTGTAGCTATTACAGCATTACTTCTCCTTCTTTCACTTCCAGTTTTAGCAGGAGCTATTACTATATTATTAACAGATCGAAATTTAAATACATCATTCTTTGACCCTGCAGGAGGGGGTGACCCAATTCTATATCAACATCTATTTTGATTCTTTGGACACCCAGAAGTTTATATTTTAATTCTACCGGGGTTCGGAATTATTTCACATATTGTATGTCAAGAAAGAGGAAAAATTGAATCATTTGGAACATTAGGTATAATTTATGCTATACTATCAATTGGACTAATAGGATTTATTGTATGAGCACATCATATATTTACAGTAGGAATGGATGTTGACACACGAGCATATTTTACATCAGCAACAATAATTATTGCTGTACCTACAGGAATTAAGGTATTTAGATGATTAGCTACATTATATGGAACTAAATTCAAGTTCAATCCACCATTATTATGAGCTCTAGGATTTATTTTCCTATTTACAATTGGTGGATTAACAGGATTAGTATTAGCAAATTCATCACTTGATATTGTATTACATGATACATATTATGTAGTAGCCCACTTTCATTATGTATTATCTATAGGAGCAGTATTTGCAATTATAGGAGGTGTCATTCAATGATATCCACTATTTACAGGATTAACTATAAATAATACATGATTAAAAATCCAATTTACAATTATATTCATTGGAGTAAATTTAACATTCTTTCCTCAACACTTCCTAGGATTAGCAGGAATACCTCGACGATACTTTGACTACCCAGACGCATATACATCATGAAACGTAGTATCAAGAATTGGGTCTACAATTTCTATTGTAGGAATCATTATATTCATTGTAATTATATGAGAAAGAATGATTACAAACCGAGCAATTATATTTAGAGCTAACATAAGAAGATCAACAGAATGACTACAAAATAACCCTCCTGCAGAACATAGTTACTCAGAATTACCATTAATCTCTAGATTCTAATATGGCAGGTTAGTGCAGTAGATTTAAGCTCTACAAATAAAGGTTTGACCTTTTATTAGAAAATATTTATTAATGGCAACATGATCAAATTTATCTCTTCAAGATGGAGCTTCACCATTAATGGAGCAATTATCATTCTTTCATGATCATACTATGGTCGTATTATTATTAATTACAGTAATTGTAGGTTATGCCCTAAGTTATATATTATTTATTGCCTATACTAACCGTAATATACTTCATGGACATTTAATTGAAACAATCTGAACAGCTTTACCAGCAATTACATTAATTTTTATTGCCCTTCCATCATTACGACTATTATATTTACTTGATGATTCAGTAGATGCAATAATTACAATTAAAACCATTGGACGACAATGATATTGAAGATATGAATATTCAGACTTCATAGACGTAGAATTTGACACTTATATAACACCAGAACAAGACCTAGAAAATGATGGATTCCGACTACTAGATGTAGATAACCGAACAATCCTACCAATAAATACAGAAGTACGAGTATTAACAAGAGCATCAGATGTTCTACACTCATGAGCAGTTCCTGCATTAGGGGTTAAAATTGATGCAACGCCAGGTCGGTTAAATCAAGGAACATTCACAATAAATCGACCTGGATTATTCTTTGGACAATGCTCAGAAATCTGTGGAGCAAACCACAGATTTATACCAATTGTAATTGAAAGAACTTCAGTAAATTTATTTATTAAGTGATTATCTAAGATAATTTAAGGAGTTAGTTAAAATAAATAACATTAGAGTGTCAATCTAAAGTAACTAAAAAAAATTAGTACACCTTGAAATTCATCAGATGACTGAAAGTAAGTAATGGTCTCTTAAACCAAATAATAGTAAATTAACGACTACTTCTGATGGGGAAATTATATCCAAATCCCTCAAATATCCCCTTTAATTATTAGTCCTAATTTAATTAGAATTTTATTAGGTTGAGATGGTTTAGGTTTAGTTTCTTATTGTTTAGTTATTTATTATCAAAATGTAAAATCTTATAGTGCTGGTATATTAACTGCACTTTCTAATCGTATTGGTGATGTTGCTATTTTAATTTCTATTGCATGAATGTTAAATTTTGGTGGTTGAAATTATATTTATTATTATGATTTTATTTCTAATTCTTTTGAAATAAAGCTCATTACTATATTAATTGTTTTAGACATTACTCCCATGGCGGAAATTGCGGATGGTGACTGTTGTATTCAATCCCGATGCAATTTCTGTGTTTCATTAACACTCTGATATTCCGCAGATTACAGAATCATACCAGATGTGCATCGGAAATTACTACTGGTCTTCCAGGGAACGATCAAAGCGTGACTGTTTGAGACATTACTCCCATGGAGGGAAGTGAGCGTGGTGACTGTTGTATTCAATCCCGATGCAATTTCTGTGTTTAATCAACTCTCTGATAGTCCACATATTACAGAATGCCACCAGATGTGCATCGGAAACTACTACTGGTCTTCCAGGGAACGATCAAAGCGTAGACTCTTTGAGACATTACTCCTGTGGAGGAAATTGCGCATGGTGCCTATTGTATTCAATCCCGGTGTAATTTCTGTGTTTCATCAACACTCTGATAGTCCACAGAATGCAGAATGCCACCAGATGTGCATCGGAAACTACTACTGGTCTTCTAGGGAACGATCAAAGCGTAGACTGTTTGAGACATTACTCCCGTTGAGAAAAGTGCGCATGGTGACTGTTGTATTCAATCCCGATGCAATTTCTATGTTTCATCAACACTCTGATAGTCCAAAGATTATAGAATGCCACCAGATGTGCATCGGAAACTACTACTGGTCTTCCAGGGAACGATCAAAGCGTAGACTGTTTGAGACATTACTCACGTTGAGGAAAGTGCGCATGGTGACTGTTGTATTCAATCCCTATGCAATTTCTGCGTTTCATCAACACTTTGAAGGTCAACAGATTACAGAATGCCTCCAGATGTGCATCGGAAACTACTACTGGTCTTCCAGGGAACGATCAAAGCGTAGACTGTTTGAGACATTACTCCCGTGGTGGAAACTGCGGATGGTGACTGTTGCATTCAATCCCAATGCAATTTCTGTGTTTCATCAACACTCTGATAGTCCACAGATTACAGATTTCCTCCAGATATGCATCGGAAACTACTACTGGTCTTCCTATGAACGGGCAAAGCATAGACTGTTTGAGACATTACTCCCATGTAGGAAAGTGCCCATGGTGACTGTTGTATTCAATCCAGATGCAATTTCTGTGTTTCAACAACACTCTGATGATCCACAGATTACAGAATGCCTCCAGATGTGCATCGGAAACTACTACTGGTCTTCCAGGGAACGATCAAAGCGTAGACTGTTTTAGACATTATTCCCATGGAGAAAAGTGCGGATTGTGACTGTTGTATTTAATCCCGATGCAATTTCTGTGTTTCATCAACTCTCTGATAGTCCACAGATTACAGAATGCCACCAGATGTGCAATGGAAACTACTACTGGTCTTCCAGGGAACGATAACAGTGTAGACTGTTTGAGACATTACTCCCATGGAGGAAAGTGCCCATGGTGACTATTGTATTCAATCCCGATGCAATTTCTGTGTTTCATCAACACTTTGAAGAACCACAGATTACAGAATGCCTCCAGATGTGAATCGAAACTACTACTGGTCTTCCAGGGAACGATCAAAGCGTAGACTGTTTGAGACATTACTCCCATGGAGGAAAGTGCGCATGGTGACTGTTGTATTAAATCCCGATGCAATTTCAGTGTTTCAACAACATTCTGATAGACCACAGTTAACAGAATGCCTAAAGATGTACATTGGAAACTACAGCTGGTCTTCCAGCGAACGATCAAAGCGTAGACTGTTTGAGACATTACTCCCATGGAGGAAGGCGCACATGGTGACTGTTGTATTGAATCCCTATGCAATTTCTGTGTTTCATCAACACTCTGATAGTCCACAGATTACAGAATGCCTCCAGATGTGCATCGGAAACTACTACTGGTCTTCCAGGGAACGATCAAAGCGTAGACTGTTAGAGACATTACTCCCATGGAGGAGAGTGTGCATGGTGACTGTTGTATTCAACCTCGATGCAATTTCTGTGTTTCATCAACACTCTGATAGTAAACAGATAACAGATTGCCTCCATAAGTGCTTCGAAAACTACTACTGGTCTTCCTGGGAACGATCAAATCTTAGAATGTTTGAGACATTATTCACTTGGAGGAAAGTGTGCATGGTGACTGTTGTATTCAATCCCGATGCAATTTCTGTGTTTCATCAACACTTTGAGGGTCCACAGATTACAGAATGCCTCCAGATGAGCATCAGTAACTACTACTGGTCCTCCAGGGAACGATCAAAGGGTAGACTGTTTCAGACGTTACTCCCATGGAGGAATGTGCGGATGGTGACTGTTGTATTCAATCCTGATGCAATTTCTGTGTTTCAACAACACTCTGATAGTCCACAGATTACAGAATGCCTCCAGATGTGCATCGGAAACTACTACAGGTCTTCCAGGGATCGATAAAAGAGTAGACTGTTTGAGACATTACTCACATTGACGAAAGTGACCATGGTAATTGTTGTATTCAATCCCGATGCAATTTCTGTGTTTCATCAACACTCAGATAGTCCACAGATTACAGATTGTCTCCAGATGTGCATCGGTATGTACTACTGGTCTTCCTGGGACCGATCAACGCGTAGACCGTTTGAGAAATTCCTCCCATGGAGGAAAGTGCGGATGGTGACTGTTTTCAATCCCGATGCAATTTCTGTGTTTCATCAACACTCTGACAGTCCACATATTACAGAATGAAACCAGATGTGCATCGGAAACTACTACTGGTCTTCCAGGGAACGATCAAAGCGTAAATTGTTTGAGACATTACTCCCTTGGAGGAAAGTGCTCATGGTGACAGTTGTATTCAATCCCGATGCAATTTCTGTGTTTCATCAACACTCTGATAGCCCACAGATTACAGAATGCCACCAGATGTGCATCGGAAACTACTACTGGTCTTCCAGGAAACGATTAAAGCGAGGACTGTTTCAGACATTACTCCCATGGCGGAAAGTGTGGATGGTGACTGTTGTATTCAATCCCGATGCAATTTCTGTGTTTCATCAACACTCAGATAGTCCACAGATAACAGAATGCCACCAGATGTGCATCGGAAACTACTACTGGTCTTCCAGGGAACGATCAAAGCGTAGACTGTTTGAGACATTAATCCTGTGGAGGAAAGTGAGCATGGTGCCTGTTGTATTCAATACCGATGCAATTTCTGTGTTTCATCAACACTCTGATAGTCCACAGAATACAGAATGCCACCAGATGTGCATCGGAAACTACTACTGGTCTTCCAGATAACGATCAAAGCGTAGAGTGTTTCAGACGTTACTCCCATGGAGGAAATTGCGGATGGTGACTGTTGTATTCAATCCCGATGCAATTTCTGTGTTTCATCAACACTCTGATAGTCCACTGAATACAGATTGTCTCCAGATGTGCATCGGAAACTACTACTGGTATTCTTGGGTACGATCAAAGCGTAGACTGTACCAGACATTACTTCCAATGAGGAAAGTGCGGATTGTGACAGTTGTACTCACTCCCGATGCAATTTCTGTGTTTCGTCAACACTTTGAAGGTCCACAGATTACAGAATGCCTCCAGATGTGCATCGGAAACTACTACTGGTCTTCCAGGGAACGATCAAAGCGTAGACTGTTTGAGACATTACTCCCATGGAGGTAAGTGCGCATGGTGACTGTTGTATTCAATCCCGATGCAATTTCAGTTTTTCAACAACATTCTGATAGTCCACAGATAACAGAATGCCTAAAGATGTGCATTGGAAAATACTGCTGGTCTTCCAGCGAACGATCAAAGCGTAGACTGTTTGAGACATTACTCCCATGGAGGAAGGCACACATGGTGTCTGTTGTATTGAATCCCTATGCAATTTCTGTGTTTCATCAACACTCTGATAGTCCACAGTTTACAGAATGCCTCCAAATGTGCATCGGAAACTACTACTGGTCTTCCAGGGAACGATCAAAGCGTAGACTGGTAGAGACATTACTCCCATGGAGGAAAGTGTGCATGGTGACTGTTGTATTCAACCTCGATGCAATTTCTGTGTTTCATCAACACTCAGATAGTCCACAGATAACAGATTGGCTCCAGAAGTGCATCGAAAACAACTACTGGTCTTCCTGGGAACGATCAAATCTTAGACTGTTAGAGACATTATTCACATGGAGGAAAGTGTGCATGGTGACCGTTGTATTCAATCCCGATGCAATTTCTGTGTTTCATCAACACTTTGAGGGTCCACAGATTACAGAATGCCTCCAGATGAGCATCAGTAACTACTACTGGTCCTCCAGGGAACGATCAAAGGGTAGACTGTTTCAGACGTTACTCCCATGGAGGAATGTGCGGATGGTGACTGTTGTATTCAATCCTGATGCAATTTCTGTGTTTCAACAACACTCTGATAGTCCACAGATTACAGAATGCCTCCAGATGTGCATCGGAAACTACTACAGGTCTTCCAGGGATCGATAAAAGAGTAGACTGTTTGAGACATTACTCACATTGACGAAAGTGACAATGGTAATTGTTGTATTCAATCCCGATGCAATTTCTGTGTTTCATCAACACTCAGATAGTCCACAGATTACAGATTGTCTCCAGATGTGCATTGGTATGTACTACTGGTCTTCCTGGGACCGATCAACGCGTAGACCGTTTGAGACATTCCTCCCATGGAGGAAAGTGCGGATGGTGACTGTTTTCAATCCCGATGCAATTTCTGTGTTTCATCAACACTCTGACAGTCCACATATTACAGAATGAAACCAGATGTGCATCGGAAACTACTACTGGTCTTCCAGGGAACGATCAAAGCGTAAATTGTTTGAGACATTACTCCCTTGGAGGAAAGTGCTCATGGTGACAGTTGTATTCAATCCCGATGCAATTTCTGTGTTTCATCAACACTCTGATAGCCCACAGATTACAGAATGCCACCAGATGTGCATCGGAAACTACTACTGGTCTTCCAGGAAACGATTAAAGCGAGGACTGTTTCAGACATTACTCCCATGGCGGAAAGTGTGGATGGTGACTGTTGTATTCAATCCCGATGCAATTTCTGTGTTTCATCAACACTCAGATAGTCCACAGATAACAGAATGCCACCAGATGTGCATCGGAAACTACTACTGGTCTTCCAGGGAACGATCAAAGCGTAGACTGTTTGAGACATTAATCCTGTGGAGGAAAGTGAGCATGGTGCCTGTTGTATTCAATACCGATGCAATTTCTGTGTTTCATCAACACTCTGATAGTCCACAGAATACAGAATGCCACCAGATGTGCATCGGAAACTACTACTGGTCTTCCAGATAACGATCAAAGCGTAGAGTGTTTCAGACGTTACTCCCATGGAGGAAATTGCGGATGGTGACTGTTGTATTCAATCCCGATGCAATTTCTGTGTTTCATCAACACTCTGATAGTCCACTGAATACAGATTGTCTCCAGATGTGCATCGGAAACTACTACTGGTATTCTTGGGTACGATCAAAGCGTAGACTGTACCAGACATTACTACCAATGAGGAAAGTGCGGATTGTGACAGTTGTACTCACTCCCGATGCAATTTCTGTGTTTCGTCAACACTTTGAAGGTCCACAGATTACAGAATGCCTCCAGATGTGCATCGGAAACTACTACTGGTCTTCCAGGGAACGATCAAAGCGTAGACTGTTTGAGACATTACTCCCATGGAGGTAAGTGCGCATGGTGACTGTTGTATTCAATCCCGATGCAATTTCAGTTTTTCAACAACATTCTGATAGTCCACAGATAACAGAATGCCTAAAGATGTTCATTGGAAAAAACTGCTGGTCTTCCAGCGAACGATCAAAGCGTAGACTGTTTGAGACATTACTCCCATGGAGGAAGGCACACATGGTGTCTGTTGTATTGAATCCCTATGCAATTTCTGTGTTTCATCAACACTCTGATAGTCCACAGTTTACAGAATGCCTCCAAATGTGCATCGGAAACTACTACTGGTCTTCCAGGGAACGATCAAAGCGTAGACTGGTAGAGACATTACTCCCATGGAGGAAAGTGTGCATGGTGACTGTTGTATTCAACCTCGATGCAATTTCTGTGTTTCATCAACACTCAGATAGTCCACAGATAACAGATTGGCTCCAGAAGTGCATCGAAAACAACTACTGGTCTTCCTGGGAACGATCAAATCTTAGACTGTTAGAGACATTATTCACATGGAGGAAAGTGTGCATGGTGACTGTTGTATTCAATCCCGATGCAATTTCTGTGTTTGATCAACACTTTGAGGGTCCACAGATTACAGAATTCCTCCAGATGAATATCGGAAACTACTACTGGTCTTCCAGGGAACGATCAAAGTGTAGACTGTTTCAGACGTTACTCCCATGGAGGAATGTGCGGATGGTGACTGTTGTATTCAATCCAGATGGAATTTCTGTGTTTCATCAACACTCTGATAGTCCACAGCTTACAGAATGCCTCCAGATGTGCATCGGAAACTACTACTTTTCTTCCAGACTGTTTGAGACATTATTTCCATGGAGGAAAGTGTGCATGGTGACTGTTGTATTCAATCCCGATGCAATTTCTGTGTTTCATCAACACTTTGAAGGTCCACAGATTACAGATTGCCTCCAGAAGTGCATCGGAAACTACTACTGGTCTTCCAGGGAACGATCAAAACTTAGACTGTTTGAAACATTATTCCTATGGAGGAAAGTGTGCATGGTGACTGTTGTATTCAATCCCGATGAAATATCTGTGTTTCATCAACACTCTGATAGTCCACAGATATCAGAATGCCACCAGATGTGCATTGGAAACTACTACTGGTCTTCCAGGGAACGATCAAAGCGTAGACTGTTTGAGACATTAATCCTGTGGAGGAAAGTGGGCATGGTGTCTGTTGTATTCAATCCCGATGCAATTTCTGTGTTTCATCAACACTCTGATAGTCCACAGAATACGGAATGCCACCAGATGTGCATCGGAAACTACTACTGGTCTTCCAGGGAACGATCAAATCGTAGACCGTTTGAGACATTACTCCCGTGGTGGAAAGTGTGCATGGTGACTGTTGTATTCAATCCCGAAGCAATTTCTGTATTTCATCAACACTTTGAAGGTCAACAGATTACAGAATGCCTCCAGATGTGCATCGGAAACTACTACTGGTCTTCCACAGAACGATCAAAGCGTTGACTTTTTGAGACATTACTCCCGTGGTGGAAAGTGCGGATGGTGACTGTTGTATTCAATCCCAATGCAATTTCTGTGTTTCATCAACACTGTGATAGTCCACAGATTACAGATTGCCTCCAGATATGCATCGGAAACTACTACTGGTCTTCCTGGGAACGATCGAAGCAAAGACTGTTCGATACATTACTCCCATGTACTAAAGCGCGCATAGTGACTGTTGTATTCAATCCCGATGCAATTTCTATGTTTCATCAACACTCTGATAGTCCACAATTTACAGATTGCCTCCAGATGTGCATCGGAAACTACTACTGGTGTTCCTGGGAAGGATTAGAGCGTAGACTGTATGAGACATTACTCAAATGGAGGAAAGTGCGCATGGTGACTGTTGTAATCAAACCCGATGCAATTTCTGTGTTTCATCAACACTTTGAAGGTCCACAGATTACAGAATGCCTCCAGATGTGCATCGAAAACTACTACTTGTCTTCCAGTGAGCGATCAAAGTGTAGACTGCTTGAGACTTTACTCCCATGGAGGAAAGTGCGGATGGTGACTGTTGTATTCAATCCCGATGCAATTTCTGTGTTTTATCATCACTCTGATAGTCCACAGATTACAGAATGCCACCAGATGTACATCGGGAACTACTACTGGACTTCCAGGGAACGATCAAAGCGTAGAGTATTTGAGACATTACTCCCGTGGAGGAAAGTGCGCATGGTGACAGTTGTATTCAATCCCGATGTAATTTCTGTGTTTCTTCAACACTCTGATAGCTCACAGGTTACAGAATGCCACCAGATGTGCATCGGAAACAACTACTGGTCTTCCAGGGAACGATTAAAGCGAGGACTCTTTCAGACATTACTCCCATGGCGGAAATTGCGGATGGTGACTGTTGTATTCAATCCCGATGCAATTTCTGTGTTTCATCAACACTCTGATCGTCCGCAGATTACAGAATCATACCAGATGTGCATCGGAAACTACTACTGGTCTTCCAGGGAACGATCAAAGCGTAGACTCTTTGAGACATTACTCCTGTGGAGCAAAGAGCGCATGGTGAATGTTGTATTCAATCCCGATGCAATTTCTGTGTTTCATCAACACTCTGATAGTCCACAGAATACAGAATGCCACCAGATGTGCATCGGAAACTACTACTGGTCTTCCAGGGAACGATCAAAGCGTAGACTGTTTTAGACATTATGCCCATGGAGAAAAGTGCGGATTGTGACTGTTGTATTCAATCTCGATGCAATTTCTGTGTTTCATCAACACTTGATAGTCCACAGATTACAGAATGCCACCATATGTGCATCAGAAACTACTACTGGTCTTTCAGGGAACGATCAAAGCGATGACAGTTTGAGACATTTCTCCCATGGAGAAATGTACGCATGGTGCCTGTTGTATTCAATCCCGATGCAATTTCTGTCTTTTATCAACACCCGGATAGACCACAGATTACCGAATACCTCCAGATGTGCATCGGAAACTACTACTGGTCTTCCAGGGAACGATCAAAGCGTAGACTGTTTGAGACATTACTACTATGTAGGAAAGTGCGCATGGTGACTGTTGTATTCAATCCCGATGCAATTTCTGTGTTTCAATAACACTCTCATAGTCCACAGATTACAGAATGCCTCCAGATGTGCATCGGAAACTACTACTGGTCTTCCAGGGGACGATCAAAATGTAGACTGTTTGAGACATTACTCCCATGGAGAAAAGTGCGCATGGTGACTGTTGTATTCAATCCCGATGCAATTTCAGTGTTTCAACAACATTCTGATCGTCCACAGATTACAGAATGCCACCGGATGTGCATCGGAAACTACTACTGGTCTTCCAGTGAACTATCAAAGCGTAGACTGTTTGAGACATTACTCCCATGGAGGAAGGTGCACATGGTGACTGTTGAATTGAATACCGATGCAATTTCTGTGTTTCATCAACACTCTGATGGTCCACAGATTACAGAATGCCTCCAGATGTGCATCGGAAACTACTACTGGCTTTAAAGGGAACGATCAAATCGTAGACTGTTAGACACATTACTCCCATGGAGGAAAGTGTGCATAGTGACTGTTGTATTCAATCCCGATGCAATTTCTGTGTTTCATCAACACTCTGATAGTCCACAGATAACAGATTGCCTCCAGAAGTGCATCGAAAACTACTACTGGTCTTCCTGGGAACGATCAAAGCTTAGACTGTTTGAGACATTATTCCCATGGAGGAAAGTGTGCATGGTGAACGTTGTATTCAATCCCGATGCAATTTCTGTGTTTCATCAACACTTTGAAGGTCCACAGATTACAGAATGCCTCCAGATGTTCATCGGAAACTACTACTGGTCTTCCAGGGAACGATCAAAGGGTAGACTGTTTCAGACGTTACTACCATGGAGGAATGTGCGGATGGTGACTATTGTATTCAATCCCGATGCAATTTCTGTGTTTCATCAACACTCTGACAGACCACATATTACAGAATGAAACCAGATGTGCATCGGAAACTACTACTGGTCTCCCAGGGAACGATCAAAGCGTAAACTGTTTGAGACATTACTCCCTTGGAGGAAAGTGCGCATGGTGACTGTTGTATTCAATCCCGATGCAATTTCTATGTTTCATCAACACTCTGATAGCCCACAGATTACAGAATGCCACCAGATGTGCGTCGGAAACTACTACTGGTCTTCCAGGAAACGATTAAAGCGAGGACTGTTCAGACATTACTCCCATGGCGGAAAGTGGGGATGGTGACTGTTGTATTCAATCCCGATGCAATTTCTGTGTTTCATCAACACTCTGATAGTCCACAGATATCAGAATGCCACCAGATGTGCATCGGAATCTACTACTGGTCTTCCAGGGAACGATCAATACGTAGACTGTTTGAGACATTAATCCTGTGGAAGAAAGTGAGCATGGTGTCTGTTGTATTCAATCCCGATGCAATTTCTGTGTTTCATCAACACTCTGATAGTCCACAGAATACAGAATGCCACCAGATGTGCATCGGAAACTACTACTGGTCTTCAGGGAACGATCAAATCGTAGACCGTTTGAGACATTACTCCCGTGGAGGAAAGTGTGGATGGTGACTGTTGTATTCAATCCCGATGCAATTTCTGTGTTTCAATAACACTCTCATAGTCCACAGATTACAGAATGCCTCCAGATGTGCATCGGAAACTACTACTGGTCTTCCAGGGAACGATCAAAGCGTAGACTGTTTTAGACATTATGCCCATGGAGAAAAGTGCGGATTGTGACTGTTGTATTCAATCTCGATGCAATTTCTGTGTTTCATCAACACTTGATAGTCCGCAGATTACAGAATGCCACCGTATGTGCATCAGAAACTACTACTGGTCTTTCAGGGAACGATCAAAGCGATGACAGTTTGAGACATTTCTCCCATGGAGAAATGTACGCATGGTGCCTGTTGTATTCAATCCCGATGCAATTTCTGTCTTTTATCAACACCCGGATAGACCTCAGATTACCGAATACCTCCAGATGTGCATCGGAAACTACTACTGGTCTTCCAGGGAACGATCAAAGCGTAGACTGTTTGAGACATTACTACTATGTAGGAAAGTGCGCATGGTGACTGTTGTATTCAATCCCGATGCAATTTCTGTGTTTCAATAACACTCTCATAGTCCACAGATTACAGAATGCCTCCAGATGTGCATCGGAAACTACTACTGGTCTTCCAGGGGACGATCAAAATGGAGACTGTTTGAGACATAACTGCCATGGAGAAAAGTGCGCATGGTGACTGTTGTATTCAATCCCGATGCAATTTCAGTGTTTCAACAACATTCTGATAGTCCACAGATTACAGAATGCCACCGGATGTGCATCGGAAACTACTACTGGTCTTCCAGTGAACTATCAAAGCGTAGACTGTTTGAGACATTACTCCCATGGAGGAAGGTGCACATAATGACTGTTGTATTGAATCCCGATGCAATTTCTGTGTTTCATCAACACTCTGATGGTCCACAGATTACAGAATGCCTCCAGATGTGCATCTGAAACTACTACTGGCTTTAAAGGGAACGATCAAATCGTAGACTGTTAGACACATTACTCCCATGGAGGAAAGTGTGCATGGTGACTCTTGTATTCAATCCCGATGCAATTTCTGTGTTTCATCAACACTCTGATAGTCCACAGATAACAGATTGCCTCCAGAAGTGCATCGAAAACTACTACTGGTCTTCCTGGGAACGATCAAAGCTTAGACTGTTTGAGACATTATTCCCATGGAGGAAAGTGTGCATGGTGAACGTTGTATTCAATCAAGATGCAATTTCTGTGTTTCATCAACACTTTGAAGGTCCACAGATTACAGAATGCCTCCAGATGTTCATCGGAAACTACTACTGGTCTTCCAGGGAACGATCAAAGGGTAGACTGTTTCAGACGTTACTACCATGGAGGAATGTGCGGATGGTGACTATTGTATTCAATCCCGATGCAATTTCTGTGTTTCATCAACACTCTGACAGACCACATATTACAGAATGAAACCAGATGTGCATCGGAAACTACTACTGGTCTCCCAGGGAACGATCAAAGCGTAAACTGTTTGAGACATTACTCCCTTGGAGGAAAGTGCGCATGGTGACTGTTGTATTCATTCCCGATGCAATTTCTATGTTTCATCAACACTCTGATAGCCCACAGATTACAGAATGCCACCAGATGTGCGTCGGAAACTACTACTGGTCTTCCAGGAAACGATTAAAGCGAGGACTGTTTCAGACATTACTCCCATGGCGGAAAGTGTGGATGGTGACTGTTGTATTCAATCCCGATGCAATTTCTGTGTTTCATCAACACTCTGATAGTCCACAGATATCAGAATGCCACCAGATGTGCATCGGAATCTACTACTGGTCTTCCAGGGAACGATCAAAGCGTAGACTGTTTGAGACATTAATCCTGTGGAAGAAAGTGAGCATGGTGTCTGTTGTATTCAATCCCGATGCAATTTCTGTGTTTCATCAACACTCTGATAGTCCACAGAATACAGAATGCCACCAGATGTGCATCGGAAAATACTACTGGTCTTCAGGGAACGATCAAATCGTAGACCGTTTGAGACATTACTCCCGTGGAGGAAAGTGTGGATGGTGACTGTTGTATTCAATCCCGAAGCAATTTCTGTATTTCATCAACACTTTGAAGGTCAGCAGATAACAGAATGGCTCCAGATGTGCATCGGAAACTACTACTGGTCTTCCACAGAACGATCAAAGCGTTGACTTTTTGAGACATTACTCCCGTTTTGGAAAGTGCGGATGGTGACTGTTGTATTCAATCCCAATGCAATTTCTGTGTTTCATCAACACTGTGATAGTCCACAGATTACAGATTTTCTCCAGATTTGCATCGGAAACTACTACTGGTCTTCCTGGGAACGATCGAAGCATAGACTGTTCGAGCCATTACTCCCATGTACTAAAGCGCGCATGGTGAATGTTGTATTCAATCCCGATGCAATTACTATGTTTCATCAACACTCTGATAGTCCACAGAATACAGAATGCCACCAGATGTACATGGGGAACTACTACTGGTCTTCCAGGGAACGATCAAAGCGTAGAGTATTTGAGACATTACTCCCGTGGAGGAAAGTGCGCATGGTGACAGTTGTAATCAATCCCGATGTAATTTCTGTGTTTCATCAACACTCTGATAGCTCACGGGTTACAGAATGCCACCAGATGTGCATCGGAAACAACTACTGGTCTTCCAGGGAACGATTAAAGCGAGGACTGTTTCAGACATTACTCCCATGGCGGAAATTGCGGATAGTGACTGTTGTATTCAATCCCGATGCAATTTCTGTGTTTCATCAACACTCTGATAGTCCACAGAATACAGAATGCCACCAGATGTGCATCGGAAACTACTACTGGTCTTCCAGGGAACGATCAAAGCGTAGACTGTTTGAGACATTACTCCCTTGGAGGAAAGTGCGCATGGTGACTGTTGTATTCAATCCCGATGCAATTTCTATGTTTCATCAACACTCTGATAGCCCACAGATTACAGAATGCCACCAGATGTGCGTCGGAAACTACTACTGGTCTTCTTTGAAACGATTAAAGCGAGGACTGTTTCAGACATTACTCCCATGGCGGAAAGTGTGGATGGTGACTGTTGTATTCAATCTCGATGCAATTTCTGTGTTTCATCAACACTTGATAGTCCACAGATTACAGAATGCCACCATCTGTGCATCGGAAACTACTACTGGTCTTCCAGGGAACGATCAAAGCTATGACAGTTTGTGACATTTCTCCCATGGAGAAATGTACGCATGGTGCCTGTTGTATTCAATCCCGATGCAATTTCTGTCTTTTATCAACACCCGGATAGACCACAGATTACCGAATACCTCCAGATGTGCATCGGAAACTACTACTGGTCTTCCAGGAACGATCAAAGCGTAGACTGTTTGACACATTACTACTATGTAGGAAAGTGCGCATGGTGACTGTTGTATTCAATCCCGATGCAATTTCAGTGTTTCAACAACATTCTGATAGTCCACAGATTACAGAATGCCACCGGATGTGCATCGGAAACTACTACTGGTCTTCCAGTGAACTATCAAAGCGTAGACTGTTTGAGACATTACTCCCATGAAGGAAAGTGTGCATGGTGACTGTTGTATTCAATCCCGATGCAATTTCTGTGTTTCATCAACACTTTGAAGGTCCACAGATTACAGAATGCCTCCAGATGTGCATCGGAAACTACTACTGGTCTTCCAGTGAACGATCAAAGGGTAGACTGTTTCAGACGTTACTCCCATGGAGGAATGTGCGGATGGTGACTGTTGTATTCAGCCCAGATGGAATTTCTGTGTTTCATCAACACTCTGATATTCCACAGATTACAGAATGCCACCAGATGTACATCGGGAACTACTACTAGTCTTCCAGAGAATGATCAAAGCGTAGACTGTTTGACACACTACTCCCGTTTAGGAAAGTTCGCATGGTGACTATTGTATTCAATCCCGATGCAATTTCTGTGTTTCATCAACACTCTGACAGTCCACATATTACAGAATGAAACCAGATGTGCATCGGAAACTACTACTGGTCTTCCAGGGAACGATCAAAGCGTAAACTGTTTGAGACATTACCCCCTTGGAGGAAAGTGCGCATGGTAACTGTTGTATTCAATCCCGACGCAATTTCTGTGGTTCATCAACACTCTGATAGCCCACAGACTACAGAATGCCACCAGATGTGCATCGGAAACTACTACTGGTCTTCCAGGAAACGATTAAAGCGAGGACTGTTTCAGATATTACTCCCATGGCGGGAAGTGTGGATGGTGACTGTTGTATTCAATCATGATGCAATTTCTGTGTTTCATCAACACTCTGATAGTCCCCAGATAACAGAATGCCCTAAGATGTGCATCGGAAACTACTACTGGTCTTCCAGGGAACGATCAAATCGTAGACTGTTTGAGACATTACTCCCATGGAGGAAAGTGCGCATCGTGTCTGTTGTATTCAAACCCGATGCCATTTCTGTGATTCATCAACAATCTGATAGCCCACAGGTTACAGAATGCCACCAGATGTGCATTGGAAACTACTACTGGTCTTCTTGGGAAGGATCAAAGCGTAGACTGATTCAGATGTTACTCCATGGATGAAATTGCGGATGGTGACTGTTGTATTCAATCCCGATGCAATTTCTGAGTTTCATCAACACTCTGATAGTCCACAGAATACAGATTGTCTCCAGATGTGCATCGGAAACTACTACTGGTCTTCCAGGGAACGATCAAAGCGTAGACTGTTTTAGACATTATTCCCATGGAGAAAAGTGCGGATTGTTACTGTTGTATTCAATCCCGATGCAATTTCTGTGTTTCATCAACACTTGATAGTCCACAGATTACAGAATGCCACCATATGTGCATCGGAAACTACTACTGGTCTTCCAGGGAACGATCACAGCGATGACACTTTGAGACATTACTCCCATGGAGGAATGTACGCATGGTGCCTGTTGTATTCAATCCCGATGCAATTTCTGTCTTTTATCAACGCCCGGATAGACCACAGATTACCGAATACCTCCAGATGTGCATCGAAAACTACTACTGGTCTTCCTGGGACCGATCAACGCGTAGACCGTTTGAGACATTCCTCCCATGGAGGAAAGTGCGGATGGTGACTGTTGTATTCAATCCCGATGCAATTTCTGTGTTTCATCAACAATCTGATAGTCCACAGATTACAGAATCCCACCAGATGTACATCGGGAACTACTACTGGTCTTCCAGGGAATGATCAAAACGTAGACTGTTTGACACACTATTACCGTTTAGGAAAGTGCGCATGGTGACTATTGTATTCAATCCCGATGCAATTTCTGTGTTTCATCAACACTCTGACAGTCCACATATTACAGAATGAAACCAGATGTGCATCGGAAACTACTACTGGTCTTCCAGGGAACGATCAAAGCGTAGAGTGTTTGAGACATTACTCCCGTGGAGGAAAGTGCGCATGGTGACTGTTGTATTCAATCCCGATGCAATATCTGTGTTTCATCAACACTCTGATAGCTCACAGGTTACAGAATGCCACCAGATGTGCATCGGAAACTACTACTGGTCTTCCAGGGAACGATTAAAGCGAGGACTGTTTCAGACATTACTCCCATGGCGGAAATTGCGGATGATGACTGTTGTATTCAATCCCGATGCAATTTTTGTGTTTCATCAACACTCTGATAGTGCGCAGATTACAGAATGCCACCAGATGTGCATCGGAAACTACTACTGGTCTTCCAGGGAACGATCAAAGCGTAGACTGTTTGAGACATTAATCCTGTGGAAGAAAGTGAGCATGGTGCCTGTTGTATTCAATCCCGATGCAATTTCTGTGTTTCATGAACACTCTGACAGTCCACAGAATACAGAATGCCACCAGATGTGCATAGGAAACTACTACTGGTCTTCCAGGGAACGATCAAAGCGTAGACTGTTTCAGACGTTACTCCCTTGGAGGAAATTGCGGATGGTGACTGTTGTATTCAATCCCGATGCAATTTCTATGCTTCACCAACACTCTGATAGTCCACAGAATACAGATTGTCTCCAGATGTGCATCGGAAACTACTACTGGTCTTCCTGGGTACGATCAAAGCGTAGACTGTACCAGACATTACTCCCATTGAGGAAAGTGCGGATTGTGACAGTTGTATTCACTCCCGATGCAATTTCTGTGTTTCATCAACACTTTGAAGGTCCACAGATTACAGAATGCCTCAAGATGTTCACTGGAATCTACTATTGGTGTTCCAGCGAACGATCATAGCGTAGACTGAGATACAACTCCCATTCAGGGAAGTGTGCATGGTTACTGTTGTATTCAATCCTGATGCAAGTTCTGTGTTTCAACAACACTCTGATATTCCACAGATTACAGAATGCCACCAGATGTGCGTCGGAAACTACTACTGGTCTTCTTTGAAACGATTAAAGCGAGGACTGTTTCAGACATTACTCCCATGGCGGAAAGTGTGGATGGTGACTGTTGTATTCAATCTCGATGCAATTTCTGTGTTTCATCAACACTTGATAGTCCACAGATTACAGAATGCCACCATCTGTGCATCGGAAACTACTACTGGTCTTCCAGGGAACGATCAAAGCTATGACAGTTTGTGACATTTCTCCCATGGAGAAATGTACGCATGGTGCCTGTTGTATTCAATCCCGATGCAATTTCTGTCTTTTATCAACACCCGGATAGACCACAGATTACCGAATACCTCCAGATGTGCATCGGAAACTACTACTGGTCTTCCAGGAACGATCAAAGCGTAGACTGTTTGACACATTACTACTATGTAGGAAAGTGCGCATGGTGACTGTTGTATTCAATCCCGATGCAATTTCAGTGTTTCAACAACATTCTGATAGTCCACAGATTACAGAATGCCACCGGATGTGCATCGGAAACTACTACTGGTCTTCCAGTGAACTATCAAAGCGTAGACTGTTTGAGACATTACTCCCATGAAGGAAAGTGTGCATGGTGACTGTTGTATTCAATCCCGATGCAATTTCTGTGTTTCATCAACACTTTGAAGGTCCACAGATTACAGAATGCCTCCAGATGTGCATCGGAAACTACTACTGGTCTTCCAGTGAACGATCAAAGGGTAGACTGTTTCAGACGTTACTCCCATGGAGGAATGTGCGGATGGTGACTGTTGTATTCAGCCCAGATGGAATTTCTGTGTTTCATCAACACTCTGATATTCCACAGATTACAGAATGCCACCAGATGTACATCGGGAACTACTACTAGTCTTCCAGAGAATGATCAAAGCGTAGACTGTTTGACACACTACTCCCGTTTAGGAAAGTTCGCATGGTGACTATTGTATTCAATCCCGATGCAATTTCTGTGTTTCATCAACACTCTGACAGTCCACATATTACAGAATGAAACCAGATGTGCATCGGAAACTACTACTGGTCTTCCAGGGAACGATCAAAGCGTAAACTGTTTGAGACATTACCCCCTTGGAGGAAAGTGCGCATGGTAACTGTTGTATTCAATCCCGACGCAATTTCTGTGGTTCATCAACACTCTGATAGCCCACAGACTACAGAATGCCACCAGATGTGCATCGGAAACTACTACTGGTCTTCCAGGAAACGATTAAAGCGAGGACTGTTTCAGATATTACTCCCATGGAGGGAAGTGTGGATGGTGACTGTTGTATTCAATCATGATGCAATTTCTGTGTTTCATCAACACTCTGATAGTCCCCAGATAACAGAATGCCCTAAGATGTGCATCGGAAACTACTACTGGTCTTCCAGGGAACGATCAAATCGTAGACTGTTTGAGACATTACTCCCATGGAGGAAAGTGCGCATCGTGTCTGTTGTATTCAAACCCGATGCCATTTCTGTGATTCATCAACAATCTGATAGCCCACAGGTTACAGAATGCCACCAGATGTGCATTGGAAACTACTACTGGTCTTCTTGGGAAGGATCAAAGCGTAGACTGATTCAGATGTTACTCCATGGATGAAATTGCGGATGGTGACTGTTGTATTCAATCCCGATGCAATTTCTGAGTTTCATCAACACTCTGATAGTCCACAGAATACAGATTGTCTCCAGATGTGCATCGGAAACTACTACTGGTCTTCCAGGGAACGATCAAAGCGTAGACTGTTTTAGACATTATTCCCATGGAGAAAAGTGCGGATTGTTACTGTTGTATTCAATCCCGATGCAATTTCTGTGTTTCATCAACACTTGATAGTCCACAGATTACAGAATGCCACCATATGTGCATCGGAAACTACTACTGGTCTTCCAGGGAACGATCACAGCGATGACACTTTGAGACATTACTCCCATGGAGGAATGTACGCATGGTGCCTGTTGTATTCAATCCCGATGCAATTTCTGTCTTTTATCAACGCCCGGATAGACCACAGATTACCGAATACCTCCAGATGTGCATCGAAAACTACTACTGGTCTTCCTGGGACCGATCAACGCGTAGACCGTTTGAGACATTCCTCCCATGGAGGAAAGTGCGGATGGTGACTGTTGTATTCAATCCCGATGCAATTTCTGTGTTTCATCAACAATCTGATAGTCCACAGATTACAGAATCCCACCAGATGTACATCGGGAACTACTACTGGTCTTCCAGGGAATGATCAAAACGTAGACTGTTTGACACACTATTACCGTTTAGGAAAGTGCGCATGGTGACTATTGTATTCAATCCCGATGCAATTTCTGTGTTTCATCAACACTCTGACAGTCCACATATTACAGAATGAAACCAGATGTGCATCGGAAACTACTACTGGTCTTCCAGGGAACGATCAAAGCGTAGAGTGTTTGAGACATTACTCCCGTGGAGGAAAGTGCGCATGGTGACTGTTGTATTCAATCCCGATGCAATATCTGTGTTTCATCAACACTCTGATAGCTCACAGGTTACAGAATGCCACCAGATGTGCATCGGAAACTACTACTGGTCTTCCAGGGAACGATTAAAGCGAGGACTGTTTCAGACATTACTCCCATGGCGGAAATTGCGGATGATGACTGTTGTATTCAATCCCGATGCAATTTTTGTGTTTCATCAACACTCTGATAGTGCGCAGATTACAGAATGCCACCAGATGTGCATCGGAAACTACTACTGGTCTTCCAGGGAACGATCAAAGCGTAGACTGTTTGAGACATTAATCCTGTGGAAGAAAGTGAGCATGGTGCCTGTTGTATTCAATCCCGATGCAATTTCTGTGTTTCATGAACACTCTGACAGTCCACAGAATACAGAATGCCACCAGATGTGCATAGGAAACTACTACTGGTCTTCCAGGGAACGATCAAAGCGTAGACTGTTTCAGACGTTACTCCCTTGGAGGAAATTGCGGATGGTGACTGTTGTATTCAATCCCGATGCAATTTCTATGCTTCACCAACACTCTGATAGTCCACAGAATACAGATTGTCTCCAGATGTGCATCGGAAACTACTACTGGTCTTCCTGGGTACGATCAAAGCGTAGACTGTACCAGACATTACTCCCATTGAGGAAAGTGCGGATTGTGACAGTTGTATTCACTCCCGATGCAATTTCTGTGTTTCATCAACACTTTGAAGGTCCACAGATTACAGAATGCCTCAAGATGTTCACTGGAATCTACTATTGGTGTTCCAGCGAACGATCATAGCGTAGACTGAGATACAACTCCCATTCAGGGAAGTGTGCATGGTTACTGTTGTATTCAATCCTGATGCAAGTTCTGTGTTTCAACAACACTCTGATATTCCACAGATTACAGAATGCCTCCAGATGTGCATCGGAAACTACTACTGGTCTAACAGGGAACGATAAAAAAGTAGACTGTTGAGAGACATTACTCCCATGGAGGAAAGTGCCCATGGTGATTGTTGTATTCAATCCCGATGCAGATTATGTGTTTCATCAATACATTGAAGAACGACAGATTACAGAATGCCTCCAAATGTGAATCGAAACTGCTACTGGTCTTCCAGGGAACGATCAGAGTTTAGACTGTTTGAGACATTACTCCCATGGAGGAAAGTGCGCATGGTGACTGTTGTATTCAATCCCGATGCATTTTCTGTCTTTTATCAACAAAAGGATAGACCACAGATTACAGAATACCTCCAGATGTGCATCGGAAACTACTACTGGTCTTCAGGGAACGATCAAGGCGATGACAGTTTGAGACATTACTAACATGGAGAAATGTACGCATGGCGCCTGTTGTATTCAATTCCGATGCAATTTCTATGTTCATCAACTCTCTGATAGTCCACAGATTGCAGAATGCCTCCAGATGTGCATCGGAAACTACTACTGGTCTTCAGGGAACGATCAAGGCGATGACAGTTTGAGAAATTACTAACATGGAGAAATGTACACATGGTGCCTGTTCTATTCAATCCCGATGCAATTTCTGTCTCTTATCAACACCCGGATAGACCACAGATTACAGAATACCTCCAGATGTGCATCGGAAACTACTACTGGTCTTCCAGGGAACGATCAAAGCGTAGACTGTTAGAGACATTACTCCCATGGAGGAAAGTGGCCATGGTGATTGTTGTATTCAATCCCGATGCAGTTTCTGTGTTTCATCAATACTTTGAAGAACCACAGATTACAGAATGCCTCCAGATGTGAATCGAAAGTACTACTGGTCATCCAGGGAACGATCAGAGATTAGATTGTTTGAGACATGACTCCCATGGAGGAAAGTGCGCATGATGACTGTTGTATTCAATCCCGATGCAATTTCTGTCTTTTGTCAACAACCGGATAGACCACAGATTACAGAATACCTCCAGATGTGCATCGGAAACTACTACTGGTCTTCCACGGAACGATCAAAGCGTAGACTGTTTGAGACATTACTCCCATGGAGGAGAGTGCGCATGGTGACTGTTGTATTCAATCACGATGCAATTTCTATGTTCTTCAACTCTCTGATAGTCCACAGATTGCAGAATGCTTCGAGATGTGCATCGGAAACTACTACTGGTCTTCAGGGAACGATCAAGTCGATGACAGTTTGAGACATTACTAACATGGAGAAATGTACGCATGGTGCCTGTTGTATTGAATCCCGATGCAATTTCTCTCTCTTATCAACACCCGGATAGACCACAGATTACAGAATACCTCCAGATGTGCATCGGAAACTACTACTGGACTCCAGGGAACGATCAAAGCGTAGACTGTTTTAGACATTACTCCCATACTGCAAAGTGGTCATGGTGACTGTTGTATTCAATCCCGATGTAAAATCTGTGTTTCATCAACACTCTGATAGTCCACAGATTACAGAATGCCTCCAGATGTGCATCGGAAACTACTACTGGTCTAACAGGGAACGATCTTAGCGATGACAGTTTGAGACATTACTCCCATAAAGAAATGTACGCATGGCTCCTGTTGTATTCAATCCCGATGCAATTTCTGTCTTTTATCAACACCCGGATAGACCACAGATTACAGAGTACCTAAAGATGTGCATCGGAAACTACTACTGGTCTTCCAAGGAACGATCAAAGCGTAGACTGTTTGAGACATTACTCCCATGGAGGGAAGTGCGCATGGTGACTGTTGTATTCAATCCCGATGCAATTTCTGTGTTCATCAACTCTCTGATAGTCCACAGGTTACAGAATGCCTCCAGATGTGCATCGGAAACTACTACTGGTCTTCCAGGGAACGATCAAAGGGCAGACTGTTTCAGACGTTACTCCAATGGAGGAATGTGCGGATGGTGACTGTTGTATTCAATCCCGAAGCAATTTTTTGTGTTTCATCAACACTCTGATAGTCCACAGCTTACAGAAGGCCTAGAGATGTGCATCGGAAACTACTACTGTTCTTCCAGGGAACGATCAAAGCGTAGACTGTTTGAGAAATTACTCCCATTAAGGAAAGTGCGCATGGTGACTGTTGTATTCAATCCCGTGGTAATTTCTGTGTTTCATCAACACTTTGAAGGTCCACAGATTACAGAATTCCTCAAGATGTTCATTGGAAACTACTATTATTGTTCCAGGGAACGATCAAAGCGTAGACTGAGATATAACTCCCATAGAGGAAAGTGCGCATGGTTACTGTTGTATTCAATCCTGATGCAATTTCTGTGTTTCAACAACACTCTGATAGTCCACAGATTACTGAATGCCTCCACATGTGCATCGGAAACTACTAATGGTCTTCAGGGAACGATCAAAGCGATGACAGTTTGAGACATTACTCCCATGGAGAAATGTACGCTTGGTGCCGGTTGTATTCAATCCCGGTGCAATTTCTGTCTTTTATCAACACCCGGATAGACCTCAGATTACAGAATACCTCAAGATGTGCATCGGAAACTACTACTGGTCTTCCAGAGAACGATCAAAGCGTAGACTGTTTGAGACATTACTCCCATGTAGGAAAATGGTCATGGTGACTGTAGTATTCAATCCTGATGTAATTTCTGTGTTTCATCAACACTCTGATAGTCCACATATTACAGAATGCTTCCAGTTGTGCATCGGAAACTACTACTGGTATTCCAGGGAACGATCAAAAGCGTAGACTGTTTGAGACATTACTCCCATGGAGGAAAGTGCGCATGGTGACTGTTGTATTCAATCCCGATGCAATTTTAGTGTTTCATCAACACTCTGATAGTTCACAGATTACAGAATGCCTCCAGATGTGCATCGGAAACTACCACTGGTGTTCCAGGGAAAGATCAAAGCGTAGACTGTTTGAGACATTACTTCCATGGAGGAAGGTGCACATGGTAACTATTGTATTGAATCCCGATGCAATTTCTGTTTTTCATCAACACTCTGATAGTCCACAGATTACAGAATGCCTCCTGATGTGCATCGGTAACTGCTACTGGCCTTCGGGGGAACGAACAAAGCGTAGACTGTTAGAGACATTACTCCCTTGGAGGAAAGTGCGCATGGTGACTGTTGTATTCAATCCCGATGCAATTTCTGTGTTTCAACAACACTCTGATAGTCCACAGATTACAGAATGCCTCCAGATGTGCATCGGAAACTACTACTGGTCTAACAGGGAACGATCTTAGCGATGACAGTTTGAGACATTACTCCCATAAAGAAATGTACGCATGGCTCCTGTTGTATTCAATCCCGATGCAATTTCTGTCTTTTATCAACACCCGGATAGACCACAGATTACAGAGTACCTAAAGATGTGCATCGGAAACTACTACTGGTCTTCCAGGGAACGATCAAAGCGTAGACTGTTTGAGACATTACTCCCATGGAGGGAAGTGCGCATGGTGACTGTTGTATTCAATCCCGATGCAATTTCTGTGTTCATCAACTCTCTGATAGTCCACAGGTTACAGAATGCCTCCAGATGTGCATCGGAAACTACTACTGGTCTTCCAGGGAACGATCAAACGCGTAGACTGTTTGAGACATTACTCCCATGGAGGAAAGTGCACATTGTGACTGTTGTATTCAATCCCGATGCAATTTCAGTGTTTCAACAACACTCTGATAGTCCACAGATTACAGAATGCCTACAGATATGCATCGGAAACTACTACTGGTGTTCCAGGGAACGATCAAAGCGTAGACTGTTAGAGACATTACTCCCTTGGAGGAAAGTGTGCATGGTGACTGTTGTATTCAATGCCGATACAATTTCTGTGTTTCATCAACACTCTGATAGTCCACAGATTACTGATTGCCTCCAGAAGTGCATCGGAAACTACTACTGGTCTTCCTGGGAACGATCAAAGCTTAGACTGTTTGAGACATTATTCCCATGGAGGAAAGTGTGCATGGTGACTGTTGTATTGAATCCCGATGCAATTTCTGTGTTTTATCAACACTTTGAAGGTCCACAGATTACAGAATGCCTCCAGATATACATCAGAAACTACTACTGGTCTTCCAGGGAACGATCAAAGGGTAGACTGGTTAAGACGTTACTCCCATGGAGGAAAGTGTGGATGGTGACTGTTGTATTCAATCCCGATGCAATTTCTGTGATTCATCAACACTCTGATAGTCCACAGATTACAGATTGTCCCCAGATGTGCATCGGAAACTACTACTGGTCTTCCTGGGACCGATCAAAGCGTAGACTGTTCCAGACATTACTCCCATGGAGGGAAGTGCGGCTTGTGACTGTTGTATTCACTCCCGATGCAATTTCTGTGTTTCTTCAACACTTTGAAGGTCACAGATTACAGAATGCCTCCAGATGGGCATCGGAAACTACTACTGGTCTGCCAGGGTACAATCAAAGAGTAGACTGTTTCAGACATTACTCCCATGAAGGAATGTGCGGATGGTGACTGTTGTATTCAATCCCGATGCAATTTCTAAGTTTCATCAACACTCTGATAGTTCACTGATTACAGAATGCCTCCAGATGTGCATCGGAAACTACCACTGGTGTTCCAGGGAACGATCAAAGCGTAGACTGATTGAGACATTACTCCCATGGAGGAAGGTGCACATGGTGACTATTGTATTGAATCCCGATGCAATTTCTGTGTTTCATCAACACTCTGATAGTCCACAGATTACAGAATGCTTCCAGATGTGCATCGGTAACTACTACTGGCCTCCGGGGGAACGAACAAAGCGTAGACTGTTAGAGACATTACTCCCTTGGAGGAAAGTGTGCATGGTGACTGTTGTATTCAATCCCGATGCAATTTCTGTGTTTCATCAACACTCTGAAAGTCCACAGATTACAGAATGCTTCCAGATGTGCATGAGAAACTACTACTGGTCTTCCAGGGAACGATCAAAAGCGTAGACTGTTTGAGACATTACTCCCATGGAGGAAAGTGCGCATGGTGACTGTTGTATTCAATCCCGATGCAATTTCTGTGTTTCATCAACACTCTGATAGCTCACAGGTTACAGAATGCCACCAGATGTGCAACGGAAACTACTACTGGTATTCCAGATAACGATTAAAGCGAGGACTGCTTCTGACATTACTCCCATGGCGGAAAGTGCGGATGGTGACTGTTGTATTCAATCCCGATGCAATTTCTGTGTTTCATCAACACTCTGATAGTCCACAGATTACAGAATCATACCAGATGTGCATCGAAAACTACTACTGGTCTTCCAGGGAACGATCAAAGCGTAGACTGTTTGAGACATTACTCCCATGGAGGGAAGTGCGCATGGTGACTGTTGTATTCAATCCCGATGCAATTTCTGTGTTTCATCAACACTCTGATAGTCCACAGATTACAGAATACCACTAGATGTGCATCGGAATTTACTACTGGTCTTCCAGGGAACGATCAAAGCGTAGACTGTTTGGGATATTACTCCCGTGGAGCAAAATGCGCATGGTGACTGTTGTATTCAATCCCGATGCAATTTCTGTGTTTCATCAACACTTTGAAGGTCAACAGATTACAGAATGCCTTCAGATGTGCATCGGAAACTACTACTGGTCTTCCAGGGAACGATCAAAGCGTAGACTGTTTGAGGCATTACTCCCATGGTGGAAAATGCGGATGGTGACTGTTGTATTCAATCCCAGTGCAATTTCCGTGTTTCATCAACACTCTATTAGTGCACAGATTACAGAATGCCTGCAGATGTGCATCGGAAACTACTACTGGTCATCCAGGGATCGATCAAAGCGTAGACTGTTTGAGTCATTACTCCCATGGAGGAAAGAGCGCATCGTGTCTGTTGTATTCAAACCCGATGCCAGTTCTGTGTTTCATCAACAATCTGATAGTCCACAGATTACAGTATGCCACCAGATGTGCATCGGAAACTACTAGTGGTCTTCCTGGGAACGATCAAAGCTTAGACTGTATCAGTCGTTACTCCCATGGAGGAAATTGAGGATGGTGACTGTTGTATTCAATCCCGATGCCATTTCTGTGTTTCATCAACACTCTGATAGTCCACAGAATACAGATTGTCTCCAGATGTGCATCGGAAACTACTACTGGTCTTCCTGGGAACGATCAAAGCGTAGACTGTACCAGACAATACTCCCATTGAGGAAATTACGGATTGTGACAGTTGTATTCACTCCCGATGCAATTTCTGTGTTTCATCAACACTTTGAAATTCCACAGATTACAGAATGCCTCCAGATGTGCATCGGAAACTACTACTGGTCTTCCTGGGAACGATCAAAGCGTCGACTGTTTCAGACGTTACTCCCATGGAGGAAATTGCGGATGGTGACTGTTGTATTCAATCCCGATGCAATTTCTGTGTTTCATCAACACTCTGATACTCTACAGATTGCAGAATGCCTCCAGATGTGCATCGGAAACTACTACTGGTGCTCCAGGGAACGATCAAAGCGTAGACTGTTTGAGACATTACTCCCATGGAGGAAGGTGCACATGGTGACTATTGTATTGAATCCCGATGCAATTTCTGTGTTTCATCAACACTCTGATAGTCCACAGATTACAGAATGCCTCCAGGTGTGCATCGGTAACTACTACTGGTCTTCCAGGGAACGATCAAAGCGTAGACTGTATGAGACATTACTCGATTGGAGGAAAGTGTGCATGGTGACTGTTGTATTCAATCCCGATGCAATTTCTGTGTTTCATCAACACTCTGATAGTCCACAGATTACAGATTGCCTCCAGAAGTGCATCGAAAACTACTACTGGTCTTCCTGGGAACGATCAAATCTCAGACTGTTTGAGTCATTATTCCCATGGAGGAAAGTGGGCATGGTGACTGTTGTATTCAATCCCGATGCAATTTCTATGTTTCATCAACACTCTGATAGTCCACAGATTACAGATCGCCTCCAGATGTGCATCGGAAACTACTACTGGTATTCCAGGGAACGATTAAAGCGTAAACTGTATGAGACATTACTCAAATGGAGCCAAGTGCGCATGGTGACTGTTGTATTCAATCCCGATGCAATTCCTGTGTTTCATCAACACTCTGATAGTCCGCATATTACAGAATGCCACCAGATGTGCATCGGAAACAACTACTGGTCTTCCAGGGAACGACCAAAGCGTAGACTGTTTGAGACATTACTTCCGTGGAGGAAAGTGTGCATGCTGACTGTTGTATTCAATCCCGAACTAATTTCTGTGTTTCATCAGCACTTTGAAGGTCAACAGATTACAGAATGCCTCCAGATGTGCATCGGAAACTACTACTGGTCTTCCAGGGAACGATCAAAGCGTAGACTGTTTGAGGCATTACTCCTGTGGTGGAAAATGCGGATGGTGACTGTTGTATTCAATCCCAGTGCAATTTCTGTGTTTCATCAACACTCTGTTAGTCCACAGATTACAGAATGCCTGCAGATGTGCATCGGAAACTACTACTGGTCATCCAGGGAACGATCAAAGCGTAGACTGTTTGAGACATTACTCCCATGGAGGGAAGTGCGCATGGTGACTGTTGTATTCAATCCCGATGCAATTTCTGTGTTTCATCAACACTCTTATAGTCCCCAGATTACAGAATACCACTAGATGTGCATCGGAAACTACTACTGGTCTTCCAGGGAACGATCAAAGCGTAGACTGTTTGAGGCATTACTCCCGTGGTGGAAAGTGCGGATGGTGACTGTTGTATTCAATCCCAGTGCAATTTCTGTGTTTCATCAACACTCTGTTAGTCCACAGATTACAGAATGCCTCCAGATGTGCATCGGAAACTACCACTGGTGTTCCAGGGAACGATCAAAGCGTAGACTGTTTGAGACATTACTCCCATGGAGGAAGGTGCACATGGTGAATATTGTATTGAATCCCGATGCAATTTCTGTGTTTCATCAACACTCTGATAGTCCACAGGTTACAGAATGTCTCCAGATGTGCATTGGTAACTACTACTGGCCTTCGGGGGAACGAACAAAACGTAGACTGTTAGAGACATTACTACCTTGGAGGAAAGTGTGCATGGTGACTGTTGTATTCAATCCCGATGCAATTTCTGTGTTTAATCAACACTCTGAAAGTCCACAGATTACAGAATGCTTCCAGATGTGCATGAGAAACTACTACTGGTCTTCCAGGGTACGATCAAAAGCGTAGACTGTTTGAGACATTACTCCCTTGGAGGAAAGTGCGCATGGTGACTGTTGTATTCAATCCCGATGCAATTTCTGTGTTTCATCAACACTCTGATAGCTCACAGGTTACAGAATGCCACCAGATGTGCAACGGAAACTACTACTGGTATTCCAGATAACGATTAAAGCGAGGACTGCTTCTAACATTACTCCCATGGCGGAAAGTGCGGATGGTGACTGTTGTATTCAATCCCGATGCAATTTCTGTGTTTCATCAACACTCTGATAGTCCACAGATTACAGAATCATACCAGATGTGCATCGGAAACTACTACTGGTCTTCCAGGGAACGATCAAAGCGTAGACTGTTTGAGACATTACTCCCATGGAGGGAAGTGCGCATGGTGACTGTTGTATTCAATCCCGATGCAATTTCTGTGTTTCATCAACACTCTGATAGTCCACAGATTACAGAATACCACTAGATGTGCATCGGAAACTACTACTGGTCTTCCAGGGAACGATCAAAGCGTAGACTGTTTGGGACTTTACTCCCGTGGAGCAAAATGCGCATGGTGACTGTTGTATTCAATCCCGATGCAATTTCTGTGTTTCATCAACACTTTGAAGGTCAACAGATTACAGAATGCCTCCAGATGTGCATCGGAAACTACTACTGGTCTTCCAGGGAACGATCAAAGCGTAGACTATTTGAGGCATTACTCCCGTGGTGGAACATGCGAATGGTTACTGTTGTATTCAATCCCAGTGCAATTTCTGTGTTTCATCAACACTGTGTTAGTCCACAGATTACAGAATGCCTGCAGATGTGCATCGGAAACTACTACTGGTCATCCAGGGAACGATCAAAGCGTAGACTGTTTGAGACATTACTCCCATGGAGGAAAGTGCGCATCGTGTCTGTTGTATTCAAACCCGATGCCAGTTCTGTGTTTCATCAACAATCTGATAGTCCACAGATTACAGTATGCCACCAGATGTGCATCGGAAACTACTACTGGTCTTCCTGGGAACGATCAAAGCTTAGACTGTTTCAGACGTTACTCCCATGGAGGAAATTGCGGATGGTGACTGTTGTATTCAATCCCGATGCAATTTCTGTGTTTCATCAATACTCTGATAGTCCACAGAATATAGATTGTCTCCAGATGTGCATCGGAAACTACCACTGGTCTTCCTGGGAACGATCAAAGCGTAGACTGTACCAGACAATACTCCCATTGAGGAAAGTGCGGATTGTGACAGTTGTATTCACTCCCGATGCAATTTCTGTGTTTCATCAACACTTTGAAATTCCACAGATTACAGAATGCCTCCAGATGTGCATCGGAAACTACTACTGGTCTTCCTGGGAACGATCAAAGCGTCGACTGTTTCAGACGTTACTCCCATGGAAGAAATTGCGGATGGTGACTGTTGTATTCAATCCCGATGGAATTTCTGTGTTTCATCAACACTCTGATACTCTACAGATTACAGAATGCCTCCAGATGTGCATCGGAAACTACTACTGGTGTTCCAGGCAACGATCAAAGCGTAGACTGTTTGAGACATTACTCCCATGGAGGAAGGTGCACATGGTGACTATTGTATTGAATCCCGATGCAATTTCTGTGTTTCATCAACACTCTGATAGTCCACAGATTACAGAATGCCTCCAGATGTGCATCGGTAACTACTACTGGTCTTCCAGGGAACGATCAAAGCGTAGACTGTTTGAGACATTACTCGATTGGAGGAAAGTGTGCATGGTGACTGTTGTATTCAATCCCGATGCAATTTCTGTGTTTCATCAACACTCTGATAGTCCACAGATTACAGATTGCCTCCAGAAGTGCATCGAAAACTACTACTGGTCTTCCTGGAAACGATCAAATCTTAGACTGTTTGAGACATTATTCCCATGGAGGAAAGTGTGCATGGTGACTGTTGTATTCAATCCCGATGCTATTTCTATGTTTCATCAACACTCTCATAGTCCACAGATTACAGATTGCCTCCAGATGTGCATCGGAAACTACTACTGGTATTAAAGGGAACGATTAAAGCGTAAACTGTATGAGACATTACTCAAATGGAGCAAAGTGCGCGTGGTGACTGTTGTATTCAATCCCGATGCAATTTCTGTGTTCCATCAACACTCTGATAGTCCGCATATTACAGAATGCCACCAGATGTGCATCGGAAACAACTACTGGTCTTCCAGGGAACGACCAAAGCGTAGACTGTTTGAGACATTACTCCCATGGAGGAAAGTGCACATTGTGACTGTTGTATTCAATCCCGATGCAATTTCAGTGTTTCAACAACACTCTGATAGTCCACAGATTACAGAATGCCTACAGATATGCATCGGAAACTACTACTGGTGTTCCAGGGAACGATCAAAGCGTAGACTGAATTAGACATTACTCCCATGGAGGAAGGTGCACATGGTGACTATTGTATTGAATCCCGATGCAATTTCTGTGTTTCATCAACACTCTGATAGTCCACAGATTACAGAATGCCTCCAGATGTGCATCGGTAACTACTACTGGTCTTCCAGGGAACGATCAAAGCGTAGACTGTTAGAGACATTACTCCCTTGGAGGAAAGTGTGCATGGTGACTGTTGTATTCAATGCCGATACAATTTCTGTGTTTCATCAACACTCTGATAGTCCACAGATTACTGATTGCCTCCAGAAGTGCATCGGAAACTACTACTGGTCTTCCTGGGAACGATCAAAGCTTAGACTGTTTGAGACATTATTCCCATGGAGGAAAGTGTGCATGGTGACTGTTGTATTGAATCCCGATGCAATTTCTGTGTTTTATCAACACTTTGAAGGTCCACAGATTACAGAATGCCTCCAGATATACATCAGAAACTACTACTGGTCTTCCAGGGAACGATCAAAGGGTAGACTGGTTAAGACGTTACTCCCATGGAGGAAAGTGTGGATGGTGACTGTTGTATTCAATCCCGATGCAATTTCTGTGATTCATCAACACTCTGATAGTCCACAGATTACAGATTGTCCCCAGATGTGCATCGGAAACTACTACTGGTCTTCCTGGGACCGATCAAAGCGTAGACTGTTTCAGACATTACTCCCATGGAGGGAAGTGCGGCTTGTGACTGTTGTATTCACTCCCGATGCAATTTCTGTGTTTCTTCAACACTTTGAAGGTCACAGATTACAGAATGCCTCCAGATGGGCGTCGGAAAATACTACTGGTCTGCCAGGGTACAATCAAAGAGTAGACTGTTTCAGACATTACTCCCATGAAGGAATGTGCGGATGGTGACTGTTGTATTCAATCCCGATGCAATTTCTAAGTTTCATCAACACTCTGATAGTTCACAGATAACAGAATACCTCCAGATGTGCATCGGAAACTACCACTGGTGTTCCAGGGAACGATCAAAGCGTAGACTGATTGAGACATTACTCCCATGGAGGAAGGTGCACATGGTGACTATTGTATTGAATCCCGATGCAATTTCTGTGTTTCATCAACACCCTGATAGTCCACAGATTACAGAATGCCTCCAGATGTGCATCGGTAACTACTACTGGCCTTCGGGGGAACGAACAAAGCGTAGACTGTTAGAGACATTACTCCCTTGGAGGAAAGTGTGCATGGTGACTGTTGTATTCAATCCCGATGCAATTTCTGTGTTTCATCAACACTCTGAAAGTCCACAGATTACAGAATGCTTCCAGATGTGCATGAGAAACTACTACTGGTCTTCCAGGGAACGATCAAAAGCGTAGACTGTTTGAGACATTACTCCCATGGAGGAAAGTGCGCATGGTGACTGTTGTTTTCAATCCCGATGCAATTTCTGTGTTTCATCAACACTCTGATAGCTCACAGGTTACAGAATGCCACCAGATGTGCAACGGAAACTACTACTGGTATTCCAGATAACGATTAAAGCGAGGACTGCTTCTGACATTACTCCCATGGCGGAAAGTGCGGATGGTGACTGTTGTATTCAATCCCGATGCAATTTCTGTGTTTCATCAACACTCTGATAGTCCACAGATTACAGAATCATACCAGATGTGCATCGAAAACTACTACTGGTCTTCCAGGGAACGATCAAAGCTTAGACTGTATCAGTCGTTACTCCCATGGAGGAAATTGAGGATGGTGACTGTTGTATTCAATCCCGATGCCATTTCTGTGTTTCATCAACACTCTGATAGTCCACAGAATACAGATTGTCTCCAGATGTGCATCGGAAACTACTACTGGTCTTCCTGGGAACGATCAAAGCGTAGACTGTACCAGACAATACTCCCATTGAGGAAATTACGGATTGTGACAGTTGTATTCACTCCCGATGCAATTTCTGTGTTTCATCAACACTTTGAAATTCCACAGATTACAGAATGCCTCCAGATGTGCATCGGAAACTACTACTGGTCTTCCTGGGAACGATCAAAGCGTCGACTGTTTCAGACGTTACTCCCATGGAGGAAATTGCGGATGGTGACTGTTGTATTCAATCCCGATGCAATTTCTGTGTTTCATCAACACTCTGATACTCTACAGATTGCAGAATGCCTCCAGATGTGCATCGGAAACTACTACTGGTGTTCCAGGGAACGATCAAAGCGTAGACTGTTTGAGACATTACTCCCATGGAGGAAGGTGCACATGGTGACTATTGTATTGAATCCCGATGCAATTTCTGTGTTTCATCAACACTCTGATAGTCCACAGATTACAAAATGCCTCCAGGTGTGCATCGGTAACTACTACTGGTCTTCCAGGGAACGATCAAAGCGTAGACTGTATGAGACATTACTCGATTGGAGGAAAGTGTGCATTGTGACTGTTGTATTCAATCCCGATGCAATTTCTGTGTTTCATCAACACTCTGATAGTCCACAGATTACAGATTGCCTCCAGAAGTGCATCGAAAACTACTACTGGTCTTCCTGGGAACGATCAAATCTCAGACTGTTTGAGTCATTATTCCCATGGAGGAAAGTGGGCATGGTGACTGTTGTATTCAATCCCGATGCAATTTCTATGTTTCATCAACACTCTGATAGTCCACAGATTACAGATTGCCTCCAGATGTGCATCGGAAACAACTACTGGTCTTCCAGGGAACGACCAAAGCGTAGACTGTTTGAGACATTACTTCCGTGGAGGAAAGTGTGCATGCTGACTGTTGTATTCAATCCCGAACTAATTTCTGTGTTTCATCAGCACTTTGAAGGTCAACAGATTACAGAATGCCTCAAGATGTGCATCGGAAACTACTACTGGTCTTCCAGGGAACGATCAAAACGTAGACTGTTTGAGGCATTACTCCTGTGGTGGAAAATGCGGATGGTGACTGTTGTATTCAATCCCAGTGCAACTTCTGTGTTTCATCAACACTCTGTTAGTCCACAGATTACAGAATGCCTGCAGATGTGCATCGGAAACTACTACTGGTCATCCAGGGAACGATCAAAGCGTAGACTGTTTGAGACATTACTCCCATGGAGGGAAGTGCGCATGGTGACTGTTGTATTCAATCCCGATGCAATTTCTGTGTTTCATCAACACTCTTATAGTCCACAGATTACAGAATACCACTAGATGTGCATCGGAAACTACTACTGGTCTTCCAGGGAACGATCAAAGCGTAGACTGTTTGAGGCATTACTCCCGTGGTGGAAAGTGCGGATGGTGACTGTTGTATTCAATCCCAGTGCAATTTCTGTGTTTCATCAACACTCTGTTAGTCCACAGATTACAGAATGCCTCCAGATGTGCATCGGAAACTACCACTGGTGTTCCAGGGAACGATCAAAGCGTAGACTGTTTGAGACATTACTCCCATGGAGGAAGGTGCACATGGTGACTATTGTATTGAATCCCGATGCAATTTCTGTGTTTCATCAACACTCTGATAGTCCACAGGTTACAGAATGTCTCCAGATGTGTATCGGTAACTACTACTGGCCTTCGGGGGAACGAACAAAACGTAGACTGTTAGAGACATTACTACCTTGGAGGAAAGTGTGCATGGTGACTGTTGTATTCAATCCCGATGCAATTTCTGTGTTTAATCAACACTCTGAAAGTCCACAGATTACAGAATGCTTCCAGATGTGCATGAGAAACTACTACTGGTCTTCCAGGGAACGATCAAAAGCGTAGACTGTTTGAGACATTACTCCCTTGGAGGAAAGTGCGCATGGTGACTGTTGTATTCAATCCCGATGCAATTTCTGTGTTTCATCAACACTCTGATAGCTCACAGGTTACAGAATGCCACCAGATGTGCAACGGAAACTACTACTGGTATTCCAGATAACGATTAAAGCGAGGACTGCTTCTAACATTACTCCCATGGCGGAAAGTGCGGATGGTGACTGTTGTATTCAATCCCGATGCAATTTCTGTGTTTCATCAACACTCTGATAGTCCACAGATTACAGAATCATACCAGATGTGCATCGGAAACTACTACTGGTCTTCCAGGGAACGATCAAAGCGTAGACTGTTTGAGACATTACTCCCATGGAGGGAAGTGCGCATGGTGACTGTTGTATTCAATCCCGATGCAATTTCTGTGTTTCATCAACACTCTGATAGTCCACAGATTACAGAATACCACTAGATGTGCATCGGAAACTACTACTGGTCTTCCAGGGAACGATCAAAGCGTAGACTGTTTCTGACTTTACTCCCGTGGAGCAAAATGCGCATGGTGACTGTTGTATTCAATCCCGATGCAATTTCTGTGTTTCATCAACACTTTGAAGGTCAACAGATTACAGAATGCCTCCAGATGTGCATCGGAAACTACTACTGGTCTTCCAGGGAACGATCAAAGCGTAGACTATTTGAGGCATTACTCCCGTGGTGGAACATGCGAATGGTTACTGTTGTATTCAATCCCAGTCCTATTTCTGTGTTTCATCAACACTGTGTTAGTCCACAGATTACAGAATGCCTGCAGATGTGCATCGGAAACTACTACTGGTCATCCAGGGAACGATCAAAGCGTATACTGTTTGAGACATTACTCCCATGGAGGAAAGTGCGCATCGTGTCTGTTGTATTCAAACCCGATGCCAGTTCTGTGTTTCATCAACAATCTGATAGTCCACAGATTACAGTATGCCACCAGATGTGCATCGGAAACTACTACTGGTCTTCCTGGGAACGATCAAAGCTTAGACTGTTTCAGACGTTACTCCCATGGAGGAAATTGCGGATGGTGACTGTTGTATTCAATCCCGATGCAATTTCTGTGTTTCATCAATACTCTGATAGTCCACAGAATATAGATTGTCTCCAGATGTGCATCGGAAACTACCACTGGTCTTCCTGGGAACGATCAAAGCGTAGACTGTACCAGACAATACTCCCATTGAGGAAAGTGCGGATTGTGACAGTTGTATTCACTCCCGATGCAATTTCTGTGTTTCATCAACACTTTGAAATTCCACAGATTACAGAATGCCTCCAGATGTACATCGGAAACTACTACTGGTCTTCCTGGGAACGATCAAAGCGTCGACTGTTTCAGACGTTACTCCCATGGAGGAAATTGCGGATGGTGACTGTTGTATTCAATCCCGATGGAATTTCTGTGTTTCATCAACACTCTGATACTCTACAGATTACAGAATGCCTCCAGATGTGCATCGGAAACTACTACTGGTGTTCCAGGCAACGATCAAAGCGTAGACTGTTTGAGACATTACTCCCACGGAGGAAGGTGCACATGGTGACTATTGTATTGAATCCCGATGCAATTTCTGTGTTTCATCAACACTCTGATAGTCCACAGATTACAGAATGCCTCCAGATGTGCATCGGTAACTACTACTGGTCTTCCAGGGAACGATCAAAGCGTAGACTGTATGAGACATTACTCGATTGGAGGAAAGTGTGCATGGTGACTGTTGTATTCAATCCCGATGCAATTTCTGTGTTTCATCAACACTCTGATAGTCCACAGATTACAGATTGCCTACAGAAGTGCATCGAAAACTACTACTGGTCTTCCTGGAAACGATCAAAACTTAGACTGTTTGAGACATTATTCCCATGGAGGAAAGTGTGCATGGTGACTGTTGTATTCAATCCCGATGCAATTTCTATGTTTCATCAACACTCTCATAGTCCACAGATTACAGATTGCCTCCAGATGTGCATCGGAAACTACTACTGGTATTCCAGGGAACGATTAAAGCGTAAACTGTATGAGACATTACTCAAATGGAGCAAAGTGCGCGTGGTGACTGTTGTATTCAATCCCGATGCAATTTCTGTGTTCCATCAACACTCTGATAGTCCGCATATTACAGAATGCCACCAGATGTGCATCGGAAACAACTACTGGTCTTCCAGGGAACGACCAAAGCGTAGACTGTTTGAGACATTACTCCCATGGAGGAAAGTGCACATTGTGACTGTTGTATTCAATCCCGATGCAATTTCAGTGTTTCAACAACACTCTGATAGTCCACAGATTACAGAATGCCTACAGATATGCATCGGAAACTACTACTGGTGTTCCAGGGAACGATCAAAGCGTAGACTGAATTAGACATTACTCCCATGGAGGAAGGTGCACATGGTGACTATTGTATTGAATCCCGATGCAATTTCTGTGTTTCATCAACACTCTGATAGTCCACAGATTACAGAATGCCTCCAGATGTGCATCGGTAACTACTACTGGTCTTCCAGGGAACGATCAAAGCGTAGACTGTTAGAGACATTACTCCCTTGGAGGAAAGTGTGCATGGTGACTGTTGTATTCAATGCCGATACAATTTCTGTGTTTCATCAACACTCTGATAGTCCACAGATTACTGATTGCCTCCAGAAGTGCATCGGAAACTACTACTGGTCTTCCTGGGAACGATCAAAGCTTAGACTGTTTGAGACATTATTCCCATGGAGGAAAGTGTGCATGGTGACTGTTGTATTGAATCCCGATGCAATTTCTGTGTTTTATCAACACTTTGAAGGTCCACAGATTACAGAATGCCTCCAGATATACATCAGAAACTACTACTGGTCTTCCAAGGAACGATCAAAGGGTAGACTGGTTAAGACGTTACTCCCATGGAGGAAAGTGTGGATGGTGACTGTTGTATTCAATCCCGATGCAATTTCTGTGATTCATCAACACTCTGATAGTCCACAGATTACAGATTGTCCCCAGATGTGCATCGGAAACTACTACTGGTCTTCCTGGGACCGATCAAAGCGTAGACTGTTTCAGACATTACTCCCATGGAGGGAAGTGCGGCTTGTGACTGTTGTATTCACTCCCGATGCAATTTCTGTGTTTCTTCAACACTTTGAAGGTCACAGATTACAGAATGCCTCCAGATGGGCGTCGGAAAATACTACTGGTTTGCCAGGGTACAATCAAAGAGTAGACTGTTTCAGACATTACTCCCATGAAGGAATGTGCGGATGGTGACTGTTGTATTCAATCCCGATGCAATTTCTGTGTTTCATCAACACTCTGATAGCTCACAGGTTACAGAATGCCACCAGATGTGCAACGGAAACTACTACTGGTATTACAGATAACGATTAAAGCGAGGACTGCTTCTGACATTACTCCCATGGCGGAAAGTGCGGATGGTGACTGTTGTATTCAATCCCGATGCAATTTCTGTGTTTCATCAACACTCTGATAGTCCACAGATTACAGAATCATACCAGATGTGCATCGAAAACTACTACTGGTCTTCCAGGGAACGATCAAAGCGTAGACTGTTTGAGACATTACTCCCATGGAGGGAAGTGCGCATGGTGACTGTTGTATTCAATCCCGATGCAATTTCTGTGTTTCATCAACACTCTGATAGTCCACAGATTACAGAATACCACTAGATGTGCATCGGAAACTACTACTGGTCTTCCAGGGAACGATCAAAGCGTAGACTGTTTGGGACATTACTCCCGTGGAGCAAAATGCGCATGGTGACTGTTGTATTCAATCCCGATGCAATTTCTGTGTTTCATCAACACTTTGAAGGTCAACAGATTACAGAATGCCTTCAGATGTGCATCGGAAACTACTACTGGTCTTCCAGGGAACGATCAAAGCGTAGACTGTTTGAGGCATTACTCCCATGGTGGAAAATGCGGATGGTGACTGTTGTATTCAATCCCAGTGCAATTTCCGTGTTTCATCAACACCCTGATAGTCCACAGATTACAGTATGCCACCAGATGTGCATCGGAAACTACTAGTGGTCTTCCTGGGAACGATCAAAGCTTAGACTGTATCAGTCGTTACTCCCATGGAGGAAATTGAGGGTGGTGACTGTTGTATTCAATCCCGATGCCATTTCTGTGTTTCATCAACACTCTGATAGTCCACAGAATACAGATTGTCTCCAGATGTGCATCGGAAACTACTACTGGTCTTCCTGGGAACGATCAAAGCGTAGACTGTACCAGACAATACTCCCATTGAGGAAATTACGGATTGTGACAGTTGTATTCACTCCCGATGCAATTTCTGTGTTTCATCAACACTTTGAAATTCCACAGATTACAGAATGCCTCCAGATGTGCATCGGAAACTACTACTGGTCTTCCTGGGAACGATCAAAGCGTCGACTGTTTCAGACGTTACTCCCATGGAGGAAATTGCGGATGGTGACTGTTGTATTCAATCCCGATGCAATTTCTGTGTTTCATCAACACTCTGATACTCTACAGATTGCAGAATGCCTCCAGATGTGCATCGGAAACTACTACTGGTGTTCCAGGGAACGATCAAATCGTAGACTGTTTGAGACATTACTCCCATGGAGGAAGGTGCACATGGTGACTATTGTATTGAATCCCGATGCAATTTCTGTGTTTCATCAACACTCTGATAGTCCACAGATTACAGAATGCCTCCAGGTGTGCATCGGTAACTACTACTGGTCTTCCAGGGAACGATCAAAGCGTAGACTGTATGAGACATTACTCGATTGGAGGAAAGTGTGCATGGTGACAGTTGTATTCAATCCCGATGCAATTTCTGTGTTTCATCAACACTCTGATTGTCCACAGATTACAGATTGCCTCCAGAAGTGCATCGAAAACTACTACTGGTCTTCCTGGGAACGATCAAATCTCAGACTGTTTGAGTCATTATTCCCATGGAGGAAAGTGGGCATGGTGACTGTTGTATTCAATCCCGATGCAATTTCTATGTTTCATCAACACTCTGATAGTCCACAGATTACAGATTGCCTCCAGATGTGCATCGGAAACTACTACTGGTATTCCAGGGAACGATTAAAGCGTAAACTGTATGAGACATTACTCAAATGGAGCCATGTGGGCATGGTGACTGTTGTATTCAATCCCGATGCAATTCCTGTGTTTCATCAACACTCTGATAGTCCGCATATTACAGAATGCCACCAGATGTGCATCGGAAACAACTACTGGTCTTCCAGGGAACGACCAAAGCGTAGACTGTTTGAGACATTACTTCCGTGGAGAAAAGTGTGCATGCTGACTGTTGTATTCAATCCCGAACTAATTTCTGTGTTTCATCAGCACTTTGAAGGTCAACAGATTACAGAATGCCTCCAGATGTGCATCGGAAACTACTACTGGTCTTCCAGGGAACGATCAAAGCGTAGACTGTTTGAGGCATTACTCCTGTGGTGGAAAATGCGGATGGTGACTGTTGTATTCAATCCCAGTGCAACTTCTGTGTTTCATCAACACTCTGTTAGTCCACAGATTACAGAATGCCTGCAGATGTGCATCGGAAACTACTACTGGTCATCCAGGGAACGATCAAAGCGTAGACTGTTTGAGACATTACTCCCATGGAGGGAAGTGCGCATGGTGACTGTTGTATTCAATCCCGATGCAATATCTGTGTTTCATCAACACTCTTATAGTCCACAGATTACAGAATACCACTAGATGTGCATCGGAAACTACTACTGGTCTTCCAGGGAACGATCAAAGCGTAGACTGTTTGAGGCATTACTCCCGTGGTGGAAAGTGCGGATGGTGACTGTTGTATTCAATCCCAGTGCAATTTCTGTGTTTCATCAACACTCTGTTAGTCCACAGATTACAGAATGCCTCCAGATGTGCATCGGAAACTACCACTGGTGTTCCAGGGAACGATCAAAGCGTACACTGTTTGAGACATTACTCCCATGGAGGAAGGTGCACATGGTGAATATTGTATTGAATCCCGATGCAATTTCTGTGTTTCATCAACACTCTGATAGTCCACAGGTTACAGAATGTCTCCAGATGTGCATCGGTAACTACTACTGGCCTTCGGGGGAACGAACAAAACGTAGACTGTTAGAGACATTACTATCTTGGAGGAAAGTGTGCATGGTGACTGTTGTATTCAATCCCGATGCAATTTCTGTGTTTAATCAACACTCTGAAAGTCCACAGATTACAGAATGCTTCCAGATGTGCATGAGAAACTACTACTGGTCTTCCAGGGAACGATCAAAAGCGTAGACTGTTTGAGACCTTACTCCCTTGGAGGAAAGTGCGCATGGTGACTGTTGTATTCAATCCCGATGCAATTTCTGTGTTTCATCAACACTCTGATAGCTCACAGGTTACAGAATGCCACCAGATGTGCAACGGAAACTACTACTGGTATTCCAGATAACGATTAAAGCGAGGACTGCTTCTAACATTACTCCCATGGCGGAAAGTGCGGATGGTGACTGTTGTATTCAATCCCGATGCAATTTCTGTGTTTCATCAACACTCTGATAGTCCACAGATTACAGAATCATACCAGATGTGCATCGGAAACTACTACTGGTCTTCCAGGGAACGATCAAAGCGTAGACTGTTTGAGACATTACTCCCATGGAGGGAAGTGCGCATGGTGACTGTTGTATTCAATCCCGATGCAATTTCTGTGTTTCATCAACACTCTGATAGTCCACAGATTACAGAATACCACTAGATGTGCATCGGAAACTACTACTGGTCTTCCAGGGAACGATCAAAGCGTAGACTGTTTGGGACTTTACTCCCGTGGAGCAAAATGCGCATGGTGACTGTTGTATTCAATCCCGATGCAATTTCTGTGTTTCATCAACACTTTGAAGGTCAACAGATTACAGAATGCCTCCAGATGTGCATCGGAAACTACTACTGGTCTTCCAGGGAACGATCAAAGCGTAGACTATTTGAGGCATTACTCCCGTGGTGGAACATGCGAATGGTTACTGTTGTATTCAATCCCAGTGCAATTTCTGTGTTTCATCAACACTGTGTTAGTCCACAGATTACAGAATGCCTGCAGATGTGCATCGGAAACTACTACTGGTCATCCAGGGAACGATCAAAGCGTAGACTGTTTGAGACATTACTCCCATGGAGGAAAGTGCGCATCGTGTCTGTTGTATTCAAACCCGATGCCAGTTCTGTGTTTCATCAACAATCTGATAGTCCACAGATTACAGTATGCCACCAGATGTGCATCGGAAACTACTACTGGTCTTCCTGGGAACGATCAAAGCTTAGACTGTTTCAGACGTTACTCCCATGGAGGAAATTGCGGATGGTGACTGTTGTATTCAATCCCGATGCAATTTCTGTGTTTCATCAATACTCTGATAGTCCACAGAATATAGGTTGTCTCCAGATGTGCATCGGAAACTACCACTGGTCTTCCTGGGAACGATCAAAGCGTAGACTGTACCAGACAATACTCCCATTGAGGAAAGTGCGGATTGTGACAGTTGTATTCACTCCCGATGCAATTTCTGTGTTTCATCAACACTTTGAAATTCCACAGATTACAGAATGCCTCCAGATGTGCATCGGAAACTACTACTGGTCTTCCAGGGAACGATCAAAGCGTAGACTGTATGAGACATTACTCGATTGGAGGAAAGTGTGCATGGTGACTGTTGTATTCAATCCCGATGCAATTTCTGTGTTTCATCAACACTCTGATAGTCCACAGATTACAGATTGCCTCCAGATGTGCATCGGAAACTACTACTGGTATTCCAGGGAACGATTAAAGCGTAAACTGTATGAGACATTACTCAAATGGAGCAAAGTGCGCGTGGTGACTGTTGTATTCAATCCCGATGCAATTTCTGTGTTCCATCAACACTCTGATATTCCGCATATTACAGAATGCCACCAGATGTGCATCGGAAACAACTACCGGTCTTCCAGGGAACGACCAAAGCGTAGACTGTTTGAGACATTACTTCCGTGGAGGAAAGTGCGCATGCTGACTGTTGTATTCAATCCCGAACTAATTTCTGTGTTTCATCAACACTTTGAAGGTCAACAGATTACAGAATGCCTCCGGATGTGCATCGGAAACTAGTACTGGTCTTCCTGGGAACGTTCAAAGCGTAGACTGTACCAGACATTACTCCCATTGAGGAAAGTGCGGATTGTGACAGTTGTATTCACTCCCGATGCAATTTCTGTGTTTCATCAACACTTTGAAGGTCCACAGATTACAGAGTACCTCCAGATGTGCATCGGAAACTACTACTGGTCTTCCTGGGAACGATCAAAGCGTCGACTGTTTCAGACGCTACTCCCATGGAGGAAATTGCGGATGGTGACTGTTGTATTCAATCCCGATGCAATTTCAGTGTTTCATCAACACTCTGATAGTCCACAGATTACAGAATACCACTAGATGTGCATCGGAAACTACTACTGGTCTTCCAGGGAACGATCAAAGCGTAGACTGTTTGAGGCATTACTCCCGTGGTGGAAAGTGCGGATGGTGACTGTTGTATTCAATCCCAGTGCAATTTCTGTGTTTCATCAACACTCTGTTAGTCCACAGATTACAGAATGCCTGCAGATGTGCATCGGAAACTACTACTGGTCATCCAGGGAACGATCAAAGCGTAGACTGTTTGAGACATTACTCCCATGGAGGAAAGTGCGCATCGTGTCTGTTGTATTCAAACCCGATGCCAGTTCTGTGTTTCATCAACAATCTGATAGTCCACAGATTACAGTATGCCTCCAGATGTGCATCGGAAACTACTACTGGTCTTCCTGGGAACGATCAAAGCGTTGACTGTTTCAGACGTTACTCCCATGGAGGAAATTGCGGATGGTGACTGTTGTATTCAATCCTGATGCAAATTCTGTGTTTCATCAACACTGTGATAGTCCACAGAATACAGATTGTCTCCAGATGTGCATCGGAAACTACTACTGGTCTTCCTGGGAACGATCAAAACGTAGACTGTACCAGACATTACTCCCATTGAGGAAAGTGCGGATTGTGACAGTTGTATTCACTCCCGATGCAATTTCTGAGTTTCATCAACACTTTGAAGGTCCACAGATTACAGAATACCTCCAGATGTGCATTGGAAACTACTACTGGTCTTCCTGGGAACGATCAAAGCGTCGACTGTTTCAGACGTTACTCCCATGGAGGAAATTGCGGATGGTGACTGTTGTATTCAATCCCGATGCAATTTCTGTGTTTCATCAACACTCTGATACTCTACAGATTACAGAATGCCTCCAGATGTGCATCGGAAACTACTACTGGTGTTCCAGGGAACGATCAAAGCGTAGACTGTTTGAGACATTACTCCCATGGAGGAAGGTGCACATGGTGACTATTGTATTGAATCCCGATGCAATTTCTGTGTTTCATCAACACTCTGATAGTCCACAGATTACACAATGCCTCCAGATGTGCATCGGTAACTACTACTGGTCTTCCAGGGAACGATCAAAGCGTAGACTGTTAGAGACATTACTCGATTGGAGGAAAGTGTGCATGGTGACTGTTGTATTCAATCCCGATGCAATTTCTGTGTTTCATCAACACTCTGATAGCTCACAGGTTACAGAATGCCTCCAGATATGCATCGGAAACTACTACTGGTATTCCAGGGAACGATTAAAGCGTAAACTGTATGAGACATTACTCAAATGGAGCAAAGTGCGCATGGTGACTGTTGCAATCAAACCCGATGCAATTTCTGTGTTTCATCAACACTTTGAAGGTCCACAGATTACAGAATGCCTCCAAATGTGCAACGGAAACTACTACTGGTCTTCCAGGGAACGATCAAAGCGTAGACTGTTTGAGACAATACTCTTATAGAGGAAGGTGCGTATGGTGACTGTTGTATTCAATCCCGATGCAATTTCTGTGTTTCATCAACACTCTGATAGCTCACAGGTTACAGAATGCCACCAGATGTGCATCGGAAACTACTACTGGTCTTCCAGGGAACGATCAAAGCGTAGACTGTTTGAGACATTACTCCCATGGAGGGAAGTGCGCATGGTGACTGTTGTATTCAATCCCGATGCAATTTCTGTGTTTGATCAACACTCTGATAGTCCACAGATTACAGAATGCCACTAGATGTGCATCGGAAACTACTACTGGTCTTCCAGGCAACGATCAAAGCGTAGACACTTAGAGACATTACTCCTGTGGAGGAAAGTGCGCATGGTGCCTGTTGTATTCAATCCCGATGCAATTTCTGTGTTTCATCAACACTCTGATAGTCCACAGATTACAGAATGCCACCAGATGTGCATCGGAAACTACTACTGTTCCTACTGTTCTTCCTGGGAACGATCAAAGCGTAGACTGTTTCAGACGTTACTCCCATGGAGGAAATTGCGGATGGTGACTGTTGTATTCCATCCCGATGCAATTTCTGTGTTTCATCAACACTCTGATAGTCCATAGATTACAGAATGCCACCAGATGTGCATCGGAAACTATTACTGGTCTTCCAGGGAACGATCAAAGCGTAGACTGTTAGAAACATTATTCCCATGGAGGAAAGAGTGCTTGGTGACTGTTGTATTCAATCCCGATGCAATTTCTGTGTTTCATCAACACTCTGATAGTCCACAGATAACAGATTGCCTAAAGAAGTGCATCGAATACTAGTACTTGTCTTCCTGGGAAAAATCAAAACTTAGACTGTATGAGGCATTATTCCCATGGAGTAAAGTGCGGATTGTGACAGTTGTATTCACTCCCTTTGCAGTTTCTGTGTTTCATCAACACTTTGAAGGTCCACAGATTACAGAATGCCTCCAGATGTGCATCGGAAACTACTACTGGTCATCCAGGGAACGATCAAAGCGTAGACTGTTTGAGACATTACTCCCATGGAGGAAAGTGCGCATGGTGACTGTTGTAGTCAATCCCGATGCAATTTCAGTGTTTCAACAACATTCTGATAATCCACAGATTACAGAATGCCTCCAGATGTGCATCGGAAACTACTACTGGTCTTCCAGGGAACGATCAAAGTGTAGACTGTTTGAGACATTACTCCCATGGAGGAAGATGCACGTGGTGATTGTTGTATTGAATCCCGATGCAATTTCTGTGTTTCATCAACACTCTGATAGTCCACAGATTACAGAATGCCTCCAGATGTGCATCGGAAACTACTACTAGTCTTCCAGGGATAAATCAAAGCGTAGACTGTTAGAGACATTACTCCCATGGAGGAAAGTGTGCATGGTGACTGTTGTATTCAATCCCGATGCAATTTCTGTGTTTCATCAACACTCTGATAGTCCACAGATTACAGATTGCCTCCAGAAGTGTATCGAAAACTACTACTGGTCTTCCTGGGAACGATCAAAGCTTAGACTGTTTGAGACATTATTCCCATCAGGAAAGTGTGCATGGTGACTGTTGTATTCAGCCCCGATGCAATTTCTGTGTTTCATCAACACTCTGATAGTCCACAGAATACAGATTGTCTCCAGATGTGCATCGGAAACTACTACCGGTCTTCGCGGGACCGATCAAGGCGTAGACTGTTTGAGACATTACTCCTATGGAGGGAAGTGCGCATGGTGACAGTTGTATTCAATCCCGATGCAATTTCTGTGTTTCATCAACACTTAGATACTAAACAGAGTACACAATGCCACCAGATGTGCATCGGAAACTACTACATGTTTTCCAGGGAGCGATCAAAGCGTAGTCTGTTTGAGACATTACTCCCATGGAGAAAAGTGTGAATGGTGACTGTTGTATTCAATCCCGATGCATTTTCTGTGTTTCATCAACACTCTGATAGTCCACAGATTACGGAATGCCACCAGATGTACATCGGGAACTACTACTGGTCTTCCAGGGAACGAACAAAGCGTAGACTGTTTTAGACATTATTCCCATGGGGAAAAGTGCGGATTGTGACTGTTGTATTCAATCCCGATGCAATTTCTGTGTTTCATCAACACTCTGATAGTCCACAGATTACAGAATGCCACCAGATGTGCATCGGAAGCTATTACTGGTCTTCCAGGGAACGATCAAAGCGTAGACTGTCAGAAACATTATTCCCATGGAGGAAAGTGTGCTTGGTGACTGTTGTATTCAATCCCGATGCAATTTCTGCGTTTCATCAACACTCTGATAGTCCACAGATAACAGATTGCCTCCAGAAGTGCATCGAATACTAGTACTTGTCTTCCTGGGAAAAATCAAAACTTAGACTGTGTGAGGCATTATTCCCATGGAGTAAAGTGCGGATTGTGACAGTTGTATTCACTCCCTTTGCAGTTTCTGTGTTTCATCAACACTTTGAAGGTCCACAGATTACAGAATGCCTCCAGATGTGCATCGGAAACTACTACTGGTCTTACAGGGAACGATCAAAGCGTAGACTGTTTGAGACATTACTCCCATGGAGGAAAGTGCGCATGGTGACTGTTGTAGTCAATCGCGATGCAATTTCAGTGTTTCACAACATTCTGATAGTCCACAGATTACAGAATGCCTCCAGATGTGCATCGGAAACTACTACTGGTCTTCCAGGGAACGATCAAAGTGTAGACTGTTTCAGACATTACTCCCATGGAGGAATGTGCAAGTGGTGACTGTTGTATTGAATCCCAATGCAATTTCTGTGTTTCATCAACACTCTGATAGTCCACAGATTACAGAATGCCTCCAGATGTGCATCGGAAACTACTACTAGTCTTCCAGGGAACGATCAAAGCGTAGACTGTTAGAGACATTACTCCCATGGAGCAAAGTGTGCATGGTGACTGTTGTATTCAATCCAGATGCTAATTCTGTGTTTCATCAACACTCTGATAATCCACAGATAACAGATTGCCTCCAGAAGTGCATCGAAAACTACTACTGGTCTTCTTGGGAACGATCAAAGCTTAGGCTGTTTGAGACATTTTTCCCATGGAGGAAAGTGTGCATGGTGACTGTTGTATTCAATCCCGATGCAATTTCTGTGTTTCATCAACACTTTGAAGGTCCACAGATTACAGAATGCCTCCAGATGAGCTTCGGAAACTACTACTGGTCTTCCAGGGAACGATCAAAGGGTAGACTGTTTCAGACGTTACTCCCATAGAGGCATGTGCTGATGGTGACTGTTGTATTGAATCCCGATGCAATTTCTGTGTTTGATCAACACTCTGAAAGTCCACAGATTATAGATTGTCTCCAGATGTGCATCGGAAACTACTACTGGTCTTCGTGGGACCGATCAAGACGTAGACTCTTTGAGACATTACTCCCATGGAGGGAAGTGCGCATGGTGACTGTTGTATTCAATCCCGATGCAATTTCTTTGTTTCATTAACACTCTGATAGCCCACAGATTACAGAATGCCACCAGATGTGCATCGGAAACTACTACTGGTCTTCCAGGGAACGATTAAAGCGAGGACTGTTTCAGACATCTCTCCCATGGAGGGAAGTGTGGATGGTGACTGTTGTATACAATCCCGATGCAATTTCTGTGTTTCATCAACACTCTGATAGTCCACAGATTACAGAATGCCACCAGATGTGCATCGGAAACTACTACTGGTCTTCCAGGGAACGATCAAAGCGTAGACAGTTTGAGACATTATTCCTGTGGAGGAAAGAGAGCATGGTGCCTGTTGTATTCAGTCCTGATGCAATTTCTGTCTTTTATCAACACCCGGATGGACCACAGATTACAGAATACCTCCAGATGTGCATCGGAAACTACCACTGGTCTTCCAGGAACGATCAAAGCGTAGACTGTTTGAGACATTACTACTATGTAGGAAAGTGCGCATGGTGACTGTTGTATTCAATCCCGATGCAATTTCTGTGTTTCAACAACACTCTGATTGTCCACAGATTACAGACTGCCTCCAGATGTGCATCGGAAACTACTACTGGTCTTCCAGGGAACGATTAAAGCGAGGACTGTTTCAGACATCTCTCCCATGGAGGAAAGTGTGGATTGTGACAGTTGTATTCACTCCCGATGCCATTGTTGTGTTTCAACAACACTTTGAAGGTCCACAGATTACAGAATGCCTCCAGATGTGCATCAGAAACTACTACTGGTCTTCCAGGACACGATCAAATGGATGACAGTTTGAGACATTTCTCCCATGGAGAAATGTACGCATGGTGCCTGTTGTATTCAATCCCGATGCAATTTCTGTATTTTATCAACACCCGGATGGACCACAAATTACAGAATGCCTCCAGATGTGCATCAGAAACTACTACTGGTCTTCCAGGGAACGATCAAAGCGTAGACTGTTTGAGACATTACTACTATGTAGGAAAGTGCGCATGGTGACTGTTGTATTCAATCCCGATGCAATTTCTGTGTTTCAACAACACTCTGATAGTCCACAGATTACAGACTGCCTCCAGATGTGCATCGAAAACTACTACTGGTCTTCCAGGGAACGAACAAAGCGTAGACTGTTTTAGACATTATTCCCATGGAGAAAAGTGCGGATTGTGACTGTTGTATTCAATCCCGATGCAATTTCTGTGTTTCATCAACACTCTGATAGTCCACAGATTACAGAATGCCACCAGATGTGCATCGGAAACTATTACTGGTCTTCCAGGGAACGATCAAAGCGTAGACTGTTAGAAACATTATCCCCATGGAGGAAAGTGCGCATGGTGACTGTTGTATTCAATCCCGATGCAATTTCTGTGTTTCAACAACACTCTGATAGTCCACAGATTACAGACTGCCTCCAGATGTGCATCGAAAACTACTACTGGTCTTCCAGGGAACGAACAAAGCGTAGACTGTTTTAGACATTATTCCCATGGAGAAAAGTGCGGATTGTGACTGTTGTATTCAATCCCGATGCAATTTCTGTGTTTCATCAACACTCTGATAGTCCACAGATTACAGAATGCCACCAGATGTGCATCGGAAACTATTACTGGTCTTCCAGGGAACGATCAAAGCGTAGACTGTTAGAAACATTATTCCCATGGAGGACAGAGTGCTTGGTGACTGTTGTAGTCAATCGCGATGCAATTTCAGTGTTTCAACAACATTCTGATAGTCCACAGATCACAGAATGCCTCCAGATGTGCATCGGAAACTACTACTGGTCTTCCAGGGAACGATCAAATTGTAGACTGTTTCAGACATTACTCCCATGGAGGAATGTGCATGTGGTGACTGTTGTATTGAATCCCGATGCAATTTCTGTGTTTCATCAACACTCTGATAGTCCACAGATTACAGAATGCCTCCAGATGTGCATCGGAAACTACTACTAGTCTTCCAGGGAACGATCAAAGCGTAGACTGTTAGAGACATTACTCCCATGGAGCAAAGTGTGCATGGTGACTGTTGTATTCAATCCCGATGTTAATTCTGTGTTTCATCAACACTCTGATAATCCACAGATAACAGATTGCCTCCAGAAGTGCATCGAAAACTACTACTGGTCTTCTTGGGAACGATCAAAGCTTAGGCTGTTTGAGACATTATTCCCATGGAGGAAAGTGTGCATGGTGACTGTTGTATTCAATCCCGATGCAATTTCTGTGTTTCATCAACACTTTGAAGGTCCACAGATTACAGAATGCCTCCAGATGAGCTTCGGAAACTACTACTGGTCTTCCAGGGAACGATCAAAGGGTAGACTGTTTCAGACGTTACTCCCATAGAGGAATGTGCTGATGGTGACTGTTGTATTGAATCCCGATGCAATTTCTGTGTTTCATCAACACTCTGAAAGTCCACAGATTATAGATTGTCTCCAGATGTGCATCGGAAACTACTACTGGTCTTCGTGGGACCGATCAAGACGTAGACTCTTTGAGACATTACTCCCATGGAGGAAAGTGCGGATGGTGACTGTTGTATTCAATTCCGATGCAATTTCTGTGTTTCATCAACACTCTGATACTAAACAGATTACACAATGCCACCAGATGTGCATCGGAAACTACTACTGGTCTTCCAGAGAACATCAAAGCGTAAACTGTTTGAGACATTACTCCCTTGGAGGAAAGTGCGCATGGTGACTGTTGTATTCAATCCCGATGCAATTTCTTTGTTTCATTAACACTCTGATAGCCCACAGATTACAGAATGCCACCAGATGTGCATCGGAAACTACTGCTGGTCTTCCAGGGAACGATTAAAGCAAAGACTGTTTCAGACATCTCTCCCATGGAGGAAAGTGTGGATGGTGACTGTTGTATTCAATCCCGATGCAATATCTGTGTTTCATCAACACTCTGATAGTCCACAGATTACAGAATGCCACCAGATGTGCATCGGAAACTACTACTGGTCTTCCAGGGAACGATCAAAGCGTAGACAGTTTGAGACATTATTCCTGTGGAGGAAAGAGAGCATGGTGATTGTTGTATTCAGTCCCGATGCAATTTCTGTCTTTTATCAACACTCGGATGGACCACAGATTACAGAATACCTCCAGATGTGCATCGGAAACTACTACTGGTCTTCCAGGATCGATCAAAGCGTAGACTGTTTGAGACATTACTACTATGTAGGAAAGTGCGCATGGTGACTGTTGTATTCAATCCCGATGCAATTTCTGTGTTTCAACAACACTCTGATAGTCCACAGATTACAGACTGCCTCCAGATGTGCATCGGAAACTACTACTGGTCTTCCAGGGAACGATTAAAGCGAGGACTCTTTCAGACATCTCTCCCATGGAGAAATGTACGCATGGTGCCTGTTGTATTCAATCCCGAAGCAATTTCTGTCTTTTATCAACACCCGGATGGACCACAGATTACAGAATGCCTCCAGATGTGCATCGGAAACTACTACTGGTCTTCCAGGGAACGATCAAAGCGTAGACTGTTTGAGACATTACTACTATGTAGGAATGTGCGCATGGTGACTGTTGCATTCAATCCCGATGCAATTTCTGTGTTTCAACAACACTCTGATAGTCCACAGATTACAGACTGCCTCCAGATGTGCATCGGAAACTACTACTGGTCTTCCAGGGAACGATCAAGGCGTAGACTGTTTGAGATATTACTCCCATGGAGGAAAGTGCGCATAGTGACTGTTGTAATCAATCCCAAAGCAATTTCTGTGTTTCATCAACACTCTGATAGTCCACAGATTACAGATTGCCTCCAGATGTGCATCGGAAACTACTACTGGTCTTCCAGGGAACGATTAAAGCGAGGACTGTTTCGGACATCTCTCCCATGGAAGAAAGTGTGGAAGGTGACTGTTGTATTCAATCCCGATGCAATTTCTGTGTTTCATCAACACTCTGATAGTCCACAGATTACAGAATGCCACCAGATGTGCATCGGAAACTACTACTGGTCTTCCTGGGAACGTCAAAGCGTAGACTGTTTCAGACGTTACTCCCATGGAGGAAATTGCGGATGGTGAATGTTGTATTCCATCCCGATGCAATTTCTGTGTTTCATCAACACTCTGATAGTCCACAGAATACAGATTGTCTCCAGATGTGAATCGTAAACTACTACTGGTCTTCCAGGGAACGAACAAAGCGTAGACTGTTTTAGACATTATTCCCATGGAGAAAAGTGCGGATTGTGACTGTTGTATTCAACTCCGATGCAATTTATGTGTTTCATCTACACTCTGATAGGCCACAGATTACAGAATACCACCAGATGTGCATCGGAAACTATTACTGGTCTTCCAGGGAACGATCAAAGCGTAGACTGTTAGAGACATTATGCCCATGGAGGTAAGAGTGCTTGGAGACTGTTGTATTCAATCCCGATGCAATTTCTGTGTTTCATCAACACTCTGATAGTCCACAGATAACAGATTGCCTCCAGAAGTGCATCGAAAACTACGACTGGTCTTCTTGGGAACGATCAAAGCTTAGACTGTTTGAGACATTATTCCCATGGAGGAAAGTGTGCATGGTGACTGTTGTATTCAATCCCGATGCAATTTCTGTGTTTCATCAACAGTTTGAAGGTCCACAGATTACAGAATGCCTCCAGATGTGCATCGGAAACTACTACTGGTCTTCCAGGGAACGATCAAAGGGTAGACTGTTTCAGACGTTACTCCCATGGAGGAAAGTGCGCATGGTGACTGTTGTAGCCAATCCCGATGCAATTTCAGTGTTTCAACAACATTCTGATAGTCCACAGATTACAGAATGCCTCCAGATGTGCATCGGAAACTACTACTGGTCTTCCAGGGAACGATCAAAGTGTAGACTGTTTAAGACATTACTCCCAAGGAGGAAGGTGCACATGGTGACTGTTGTATTGAATCCCGATGCAATTTCTGTGTTTCATCAACACTCTGATAGTCAACAGGTTACAGAATGCTCCAGATGTGCATCGGAAAGTAATACTAGTCTTCCTGGGAACGATCAAAGCGTAGACTGTTAGAGACATTACTCCCATGGAGGAAAGTGTGCATGGTGACTGTTGTATTCAATCCCGATGCAATTTCTGTGTTTCATCAACACTCTGATAGTCCACAGATAACAGATTTTCTCCAGAAGTGCATCGAAAACTACTACTGGACTTCTTGGGAACGATCAAAGCTTAGACTGTTTGAGACATTATTCCCATGGAGGAAAGTGTGCATGGTGACTGTTGTATTCAATCCCGATGCAATTTCTGTGTTTCATCAACAGTTTGAAGGTCCACAGATTACAGAATGCCTCCAGATGTGCATCGGAAACTACTACTGGTCTTCCAGGGAACGATCAAAGGGTAGACTGTTTCAGACGTTACTCCCATGGAGGAATGTGCTGATGGTGACTGTTGTATTGAATCCCGATGCAATTTCAGTGTTTCAACAACATTCTGATAGTCCACATATTACAGAATGCTCCAGATGTGGATCGGAAACCACTACTGGTCTTCCAGGGACCGATCAAAGCGTAGACTGTTTGAGACATTACTCCCATGGAGGAAGATGCACATGGTGACTGTTGTATTGAATCCCGATGCAATTTCTTTGTTTCATCAACACTCTGATAGTCCACAGATTACAGAATGCCTCCAGATGTGCATCGGAAACTACTACTGGTCTTCCAGGGAACGATCAAAGCGTAGACTGTTAGAGACATTACTCCCATGGAGGAAAGTGTGCATGGTGACTGTTGTATTTAATCCCGATGCAATTTCTGTGTTTCATCAACACTCTGATAGTCCACAGATAACAGATTGCCTCCAGAAGTGCATCGAAAACTACTACTGGTCTACCTGGGAGCGATCAAAGCTTAGACTGTTTGAGTCATTATTCCCATGGAGGCAAGTGTGCATGTTGACTGTTGAATTCAATCCCGATGCAATTTCTGTGTTTCATCAACACTTTGAAAGTCCACAGATTACAGAATGCCTTCAGATGTGCATCGGAAACTACGACTGGTCTTCCAGGGAACGATCAAAGGGTAGACTGTTCCAGACGTTACTCCCATTTAGGAATGTGCGGTTGGTGACTGTTGTATTCAATCCCGATCCAATTTCTGTGTTTCATCAACACTTTGAAGGTCCACAGATTACAGAATGCCTCCAGATGTGCATCGGAAACTACTACTGGTCTTCCAGGGAACGATCAAAGCATAGACTGTTTGAGACATTACTCCCGTGGAGCAAAGTGCGCATGGTGACTGTTGTATTCAATCCCGATGCAATTTCTGTGTTTCATCAACACTCTGATAGTCCACAGATTGCAGAATGCCTCCAGATGTACATCGGAAACTACTACTGGTCTTCCTGTGAACGATCAAAGCGTAAAGTGTTTGAGACATTACTCCCATGGAGGAAAGTGCGCATGGTGACTGTTCTATTCAATCCCGATGCAATTTCAGTGTTTCATCAACACTTTGATAGTCCACAGATTAAAGATTGTCTCCAGATGTGCATCGGAAACTACTACTGGTCTTCCTGGGACCGATCAAGGCGTAGACTGTTTCAGACATTACTCCCATGGAGGAAAGTGGGGATTGTGACTGTTGTATTCACTGCCGATGCAATTTCTGTGTTTCATTAACACTTTGAAAGACCACAGATTACAGATTGCCTCCAGATGTGCATCGGAAACTACTACTGGTCTTCCAGGGAACGATCAAAGCGTAGACTGTTTGAGACATTACTCCCATGGAGGAAAGTGCGGATAGTGACTGTTGTATTCAATCCCGATGCAATTTCTGTGTTTCATCAACACTCTGATAGTCCACAGATTACAGAATGCCACCAGATGTGCATCGGAAACTACTACTGGTCTTCCAGGGAACGATCAAAGCGTAAACTGTTTGAGACATTACTCCCGTGGAGGAGAGTGCGCATGGTGACTGTTGTATTCAATCCCGATGCAATATCTGTGTTTCATCAACACTCTGATAGCCCAAAGATTACAAAATGCCACCAGATGTGCATTGTAAACTTCTACTGGTCTTCCAGGGAACGATTAAAGAGAGGACCGTTTCAGACATTACTCCCATAGTGGAAAGTGCGGATGGTGACTGTTGTATTCAATCCCGATGCAATTTCTGTGTTTCATCAACACTCTGGTAGTCCACAGATGTCAGATTGCCTCCAGACGTGCATCGGAAACTACTACTGGTCTTCCAGGGACCGGTCAAAGCGTAGACTGTTTGAGACATTACTCCCGTGGAGGAAAGTGCGCATAGTGACAGTTGTATTCATTCCCGAAGATATTTCTGTGTTTCATCAACACCCTGATAGTATACAGATTATAGAATGGGACCAGATGTGCATCGGAAACCACTACTGGTCTCCCAGGGAACGATCAAAGCGTAGACTGTTTGAGACATTACTCCCATGGAGGAAAGTGCGCATGGTGACTGTTGTATTCAATCTCGATTCAATTTCTGTGTTTCATCAACACTTTGAAGGTCCACAGATTACAGAATGCCTCCAGATGTGCATGTGAAACTACTACCGGTCTTCCAGGGAACGATCAAAGCGTAGACTGTTTGAGACGTTACTCCCGTGGAGGAAAGTGCGAATGGTGACTGTTGTATTCAATCCCAATGCAATTTCTGTGTTTCATCAACACTCCGATAGTCCACAGATTACAGATTGCCACCAGATATGCATCGGAAACTACTACTGGTCTTCCTGGAAACGATCAAAGCATACACTGTTTGAGACATTACTCCCATGGAGGAAAGTGCGCATGGTGACTGTTGTATTCAATCCCGATGCAATTTCTGTGTTTCATCAACACTTTGAAGGTCCACAGATTACAGAATGCCTCCAGATGTGCATCGGAAACTACTACTGGTCATCCTGTCAACGATCAAAGCGTAAACTGTTTGAGACATTTTTCCCATGGAGGAAAGTGCGCATGGTGACTGTTGTATTCAATCCCAATGCAATTTCTGTGTTTCATCTACACTCTGATAGTCCACAGAATACAGATTGTCTCCAGATGTGCATCGGAAAGTACTACTGTTCTTCCTCTGAACGATCAAAGCGTAGACTGTACCAGACATTACTCCCATTGAGGAAAGTTCGGACTGTGACAGTTGTATTCACTCCCGATGCAATTTCTGTGTTTCATCAACACTTTGAAGCTCCACAGATTACAGAATGCCTTCAGATGTGCATCGGAAACTACTACTGGTCTTCCAGGGAACGATCAAAGCGTAGACTGTTTTAGACATTATTCCCATGGAGAGAAGTGCGTATTGTGAATGTTGTATTCAATGCCGATGCAATTTCTGTGTTTCATCAACACTCTGATTGTCCACAGATTACAGAGTGCCACCAGACGTGCGTCGGAAGCTACTACTGGTCTTCCAGGGAAGGGTCAAAGCGTAGACCGTTAGAGACATTACTCCCATGGAAGAAAGTGCGCATGGTGATCGTTGTATTCAATACCGATGCAATTTCTGTTTTTCATCAACACTCTGATGGTCCACAGATTACAGATTGCCTCCAGATGTACATCGGAATCTACTACTGGTCTTCATGGGAACGATAAAAGCGTAGACAATTTCAGACGTTACTCGCATGGAGGAAAGTGCGGATGGTGACTGTTGCATTCACTTCCGATGCACTTTCTGTGTTTCATCAACATTTTGAAGGTCCACAGATTACAGAAATCCTCCAGATGTTCACCGGAAACAACTAATGGTCTTCCAATGAACGATCAAAGCGTAGACTGTTTCAGACATTACTCCCATGGAGGAAAGTGCGGATGGTGACTGTTGTATTCAATCCCGATTCAATTTCTGTGTTTCATCAACACTCTGATAGTCCACAGATTACAGAATGCCTCCAGATGTGCATCGGGAACTACAACTGGTCTAACAGGGAACGATCAAAGCGTAGAATGTTTGAGACATTACTCCCATGGAGGAAAGTGCGCATGGTGAGTGTTGTATTCAATCCCAATTCAATTTCTGTGTTTCATCAACACTCTGATAGTCCACAGATTTAAGATTGTCTCCAGATGTGCATCGGAAACTACTACTGGTCTTCCTGGGACCGATCAAGGCGTAGACTGTTTCAGACATTATTCCCATGGAGGAAAGTGTGCATGGTGACTGTTGAATTCAATCCCGATGCAATTTCTGTGTTTCATCAACACTCTGACAGTCCACAGATTACAGATTGCCTCCAGATGTGCATCGGAAAATACTACTGGTCTTCCAGGGAACGATCAAAGCGTAGACTCTTTCAGCCATTACTCCCATGGAGGAAAGTGCGCATGGTGACTGTTGTATTCAAACCCGATGCCATTTCTGTGTTTCATCAACACTCTGACAGGTTACAGATTACAGAATGCCACCAGATGTGCATCGGAAACTACTACTGGTCTTCCAGGAAACGATCAAAGCCTAGAATGTTTCAGACGTTACTCCCATGGAGGAGAGTGCGGTGGTGACTGTTGTATTCAATCCCGATGCAATTTCTGTGTTTCATCAACACTCTGATAGTCCACAGATTACAGATTGCCACCAGATATGCAACGGAAACTACTACTGGTCTTCCTGGGAACGATTAAAGCATAGACTGTTTGAGACATTACTCCCATGGAGGAAAGTGCGCATGGTGACTGTTGTATTCAATCCCGATGCAATATCTGTGTTTCATCAACACTTTGAAGCTCCACAGATTACAGAATGCCTCCAGATGTGCATGGGAAACTACTACTGGTCTTCCAGGGAACGATCAAAGCATAGACTGTTTGAGACATTACTCCCATGGAGGAAAGTGCGCATGGTGACTGTTGTATTCAATCCCAATGTAATTTCTGTGTTTCATCAACACTCTGATCGTCCACAGATTTAAGATTGTCTCCAGATGTGCATCGGAAACTACTACTGGTCTTCCTGGGACCGATCAAGGCGTAGACTGTTTCAGACATTATTCCCATGGAGGAAAGTGTGCATGGTGACTGTTGAATTCAATCCCGATGCAATTTCTGTGTTTCATCAACACTTTGAAAGTCCACAGATTACAGAATGCCTTCAGATGTGCATCGGAAACTACTACTGGTCTTCCAGGGAACGATCAAAGGGTAGACTGTTCCAGTCGTTACTCCCATTTAGGAATGTGCGGTTGGTGACTGTTGTATTCAATCCCGATGCAATTTCTGTGTTTCATCAACACTCTGATAGTCCACAGATTAAAGATTGTCTCCAGATGTGCATCGGAAACTACTACTGGTCTTCCTGGGACCGATCAAGGTGTAGACTGCTACAGACATTACTCCCATGGAGCAAAGTGGGGATTGAGACTGTTGTATTCAATCCCAATGCAATTTCTGTGTTTCATCAACACTCTGATAGTCCACAGATTACAGATTGCCACCAGATATGCATCCGAAACTACTACTGGTCTTCCTGGGAACGATCAAAGCATACACTGTTTGAGACATTACTCCCATGGAGGAAAGTGCGCATGGTGACTGTTGTATTCAATCCCGATGCATTTTCTGTGTTTCATCAACACTTTGAAGGTCCACAGATTACAGAATGCCTCCTGATGTGCATCGGAAACTACTACTGGTCTTCCTGTGAACGATCAAAGCTTAAAGTGTTTGAGACATTACTCCCATGGAGGAAAGTGCGCATGGTGACTGTTGTATTCAATCCAAATGCAATTTCTGTGTTTCATCAACACTCTGATAGTCCACAGAATACAGATTGTCTCCAGATGTGCATCGGAAATTACTACTGGTCTTTAGGGAACGATCAAAGCGTAAACTAATTGAGACATTACTATCATGGAGGAAAGTGCGCATGGTGACTGTTCTATTCAATCCCGATGCAATATCTGTGTTTCATCAACACTTTGAAGCTCCACAGATTACAGAATGCCTCCAGATGTGCATGGGAAACTACTACTGGTCTTCCAGGGAACGATCAAAGGGTAGACTGTTCCAGACGTTACTCCCATTTAGGAATGTGCGGTTGGTGACTGTTGTATTCAATCCCGATCCAATTTCTGTGTTTCATCAACACTTTGAAGGTCCACAGATTACAGAATGCCTCCAGATGTGCATCGGAAACTACTACTGGTCTTCCAGGGAACGATCAAAGCATAGACTGTTTGAGACATTACTCCCGTGGAGCAAAGTGCGCATGGTGACTGTTGTATTCATTCCTGATGCAATTTCTGTGTTTCATCAACACTCTGATAGTCCACAGATTACAGAATGCCTCCAGATGTACATCGGAAACTACTACTGGTCTTCCTGTGAACGATCAAAGCGTAAAGTGTTTGAGACATTACTCCCATGGAGGAAAGTGCGCATGGTGACTGTTCTATTCAATCCCGATGCAATTTCAGTGTTTCATCAACACTTTGATAGTCCACAGATTAAAGATTGTCTCCAGATGTGCATCGGAAACTACTACTGGTCTTCCATGGACCGATCAAGGCGTAGACTGTTTCAGACATTACTCCCATGGAGGAAAGTGGGGATTGTGACTGTTGTATTCACTCCCGATGCAATTTCTGTGTTTCATTAACACTTTGAAAGACCACAGATTACAGATTGCCTCCAGATGTGCATCGGAAACTACTACTGGTCTTCCAGGGAACGATCAAAGCGTAGACTGTTTGAGACATTACTCCCATGGAGGAAAGTGCGGATAGTGACTTTGGTATTCAAGCCCGATGCAATTTCTGTGTTTCATCAACACTCTGATAGTCCACAGATTACAGAATGCCACCAGATGTGCATCGGAAACTACTACTGGTCTTCCAGGGAACGATCAAAGCGTAAACTGTTTGAGACATTACTCCCGTGGAGGAGAGTGCGCATGGTGACTGTTGTATTCAATCCCGATGCAATATCTGTGTTTCATCAACACTCTGATAGCCCAAAGATTACAAAATGCCACCAGATGTGCATTGTAAACTTCTACTGGTCTTCCAGGGAACGATTAAAGAGAGGACAGTTTCAGACATTACTCCCATAGTGGAAAGTGCGGATGGTGACTGTTGTATTCAATCCCGATGCAATTTCTGTGTTTCATCAACACTCTGGTAGTCCACAGATGTCAGATTGCCTCCAGACGTGAATCGGAAACTACTACTGGTCTTCCAGGGACCGGTCAAAGCGTAGACTGTTTGAGACATTACTCCCGTGGAGGAAAGTGCGCATGGTGACAGTTGTATTCATTCCCGAAGATATTTCTGTGTTTCATCAACACCTGGATAGTCCACAGATTATAGAATGGGACCAGATGTGCATCGGAAACCACTACTGGTCTCCCAGGGAACGAACAAAGCGTAGACTGTTTGAGACATTACTCCCATGGAGGAAAGTGCGCATGGTGACTGTTGTATTCAATCTCGATTCAATTTCTGTGTTTCATCAACACTTTGAAGGTCCACAGATTACAGAATGCCTCCAGATGTGCATGTGAAACTACTACCGGTCTTCCAGGGAACGATCAAAGCGTAGACTGTTTGAGACGTTACTCCCGTGGAGGAAAGTGCGAATGGTGACTGTTGTATTCAATCCCAATGCAATTTCTGTGTTTCATCAACACTCCGATAGTCCACAGATTACAGATTGCCACCAGATATGCATCGGAAACTACTACTGGTCTTCCTGGAAACGATCAAAGCATACACTGTTTGAGACATTACTCCCATGGAGGAAAGTGCGCATGGTGACTGTTGTATTCAATCCCGATGCAATTTCTGTGTTTCATCAACACTTTGAAGGTCCACAGATTACAGAATGCCTCCAGATGTGCATCGGAAACTACTACTGGTCATCCTGTGAACGATCAAAGCGTAAACTGTTTGAGACATTACTCCCATGGAGGAAAGTGCGCATGGTGACTGTTGTATTCAATCCCAATGCAATTTCTGTGTTTCATCTACACTCTGATAGTCCGCAGAATACAGATTGTCTCCAGATGTGCATCGGAAAGTACTACTGTTCTTCCTCTGAACGATCAAAGCGTAGACTGTACCAGACATTACTCCCATTGAGGAAAGTTCGGACTGTGACAGTTGTATTCACTCCCGATGCAATTTCTGTGTTTTATCAACACTTTGAAGCTCCACAGATTACAGAATGCCTCCAGATGTGCATCGGAAACTACTACTGGTCTTCCAGGGAACGATCAAAGCGTAGACTGTTTTAGACATTATTCCCATGGAGAGAAGTGCGTATTGTGAATGTTGTATTCAATCCCGATGCAATTTCTGTGTTTCATCAACACTTTGATAGTCCACAGATTACAGAATGCCACCAGATGTGCATCGGAAACTACTACTGGTCTTCCAGGGAACGATCAAAGCGTAGACTGTTTGAGACATTACTTCCGTGGAGGAAAGTGCGCATTGTGACTGTTGTATTCAATGCCGATGCAATTTCTGTGTTTCATCAACACTCTGATAGTCCACAGATTACAGAGTGCCACCAGACGTGCGTCGGAAGCTACTACTGGTCTTCCAGGGAAGGGTCAAAGCGTAGACCGTTAGAGACATTACTCCCATGGAAGAAAGTGCGCATGGTGATCGTTGTATTCAATACCGATGCAATTTCTGTTTTTCATCAACACTCTGATGGTCCACAGATTACAGATTGCCTCCAGATGTACATCGGAATCTACTACTGGTCTTCATGGGAACGATAAAAGCGTAGACAATTTCAGACGTTACTCGCATGGGGGAAAGTGCGGATGGTGACTGTTGCATTCACTTCCGATGCACTTTCTGTGTTTCATCAACATTTTGAAGGTCCACAGATTACAGAAATCCTCCAGATGTTCACCGGAAACAACTAATGGTCTTCCAATGAACGATCAAAGCGTAGACTGTTTCAGACATTACTCCCATGGAGGAAAGTGCGGATGGTGACTGTTGTATTCAATCCCGATTCAATTTCTGTGTTTCATCAACACTCTGATAGTCCACAGATTACAGAATGCCTCCAGATGTGCATCGGGAACTACAACTGGTCTAACAGGGAACGATCAAAGCGTAGAATGTTTGAGACATTACTCCCATGGAGGAAAGTGCGCATGGTGAGTGTTGTATTCAATCCCAATTCAATTTCTGTGTTTCATCAACACTCTGATAGTCCACAGATTTAAGATTGTCTCCAGATGTGCATCAGAAACTACTACTGGTCTTCCTGGGACCGATCAAGGCGTAGACTGTTTCAGACATTATTCCCATGGAGGAAAGTGTGCATGGTGACTGTTGAATTCAATCCCGATGCAATTTCTGTGTTTCATCAACACTCTGACAGTCCACAGATTACAGATTGCCTCCAGATGTGCATCGGAAAATACTACTGGTCTTCCAGGGAACGATCAAAGCGTAGACTCTTTGAGCCATTACTCCCATGGAGGAAAGTGCGCATGGTGACTGTTGTATTCAAACCCGATGACATTTCTGTGTTTCATCAACACTCTGACAGGTTACAGATTACAGAATGCCACCAGATGTGCATCGGAAACTACTACTGGTCTTCCAGGAAACGATCAAAGCCTAGAATGTTTCAGACGTTACTCCCATGGAGGAGAGTGCGGTGGTGACTGTTGTATTCAATCCCGATGCAATTTCTGTGTTTCATCAACACTCTGATAGTCCACAGATTACAGATTGCCACCAGATATGCAACGGAAACTACTACTGGTCTTCCTGGGAACGATTAAAGCATAGACTGTTTGAGACATTACTCCCATGGAGGAAAGTGCGCATGGTGACTGTTGTATTCAATCCCGATGCAATATCTGTGTTTCATCAACACTTTGAAGCTCCACAGATTACAGAATGCCTCCAGATGTGCATGGGAAACTACTACTGGTCTTCCAGGGAACGATCAAAGCATAGACTGTTTGAGACATTACTCCCATGGAGGAAAGTGCGCATGGTGACTGTTGTATTCAATCCCAATGTAATTTCTGTGTTTCATCAACACTCTGATCGTCCACAGATTTAAGATTGTCTCCAGATGTGCATCGGAAACTACTACTGGTCTTCCTGGGACCGATCAAGGCGTAGACTGTTTCAGACATTATTCCCATGGAGCAAAGTGTGCATGGTGACTGTTGAATTCAATCCCGATGCAATTTCTGTGTTTCATCAACACTTTGAAAGTCCACAGATTACAGAATGCCTTCAGATGTGCATCGGAAACTACTACTGGTCTTCCAGGGAACGATCAAAGGGTAGACTGTTCCAGTCGTTACTCCCATTTAGGAATGTGCGGTTGGTGACTGTTGTATTCAATCCCGATGCAATTTCTGTGTTTCATCAACACTCTGATAGTCCACAGATTAAAGATTGTCTCCAGATGTGCATCGGAAACTACTACTGGTCTTCCTGGGACCGATCAAGGTGTAGACTGCTACAGACATTACTCCCATGGAGCAAAGTGGGGATTGTGACTGTTGTATTCAATCCCAATGCAATTTCTGTGTTTCATCAACACTCTGATAGTCCACAGATTACAGATTGCCACCAGATATGCATCCGAAACTACTACTGGTCTTCCTGGGAACGATCAAAGCATACACTTTTTGAGACATTACTCCCATGGAGGAAAGTGCGCATGGTGACTGTTGTATTCAATCCCGATGCATTTTCTGTGTTTCATCAACACTTTGAAGGTCCACAGATTACAGAATGCCTCCTGATGTGCATCGGAAACTACTACTGGTCTTCCTGTGAACGATCAAAGCTTAAAGTGTTTGAGACATTACTCCCATGGAGGAAAGTGCGCATGGTGACTGTTGTATTCAATCCAAATGCAATTTCTGTGTTTCATCAACACTCTGATAGTCCACAGATTAAAGATTGTCTCCAGATGTGCATCGGAAACTACTACTGGTCTTCCTGGGACCGATCAAGTCGTAGACTGTTTCAGACATTACTCCCATGGAGGAAAGTGGGGATTGTGACTGTTGTATTCACTCCCGATGCAATTTCTGTGTTTCATCAACACTTTGAAAGACCACAGATTACAGATTGCCTCCAGATGTGCATCGTAAACTACTACTGGTCTTCCAGGGAACGATCAAAGCGTAGACTGTTTGAGACATTACTTCCGTGGAGGAAAGTGCGCATTGTGACTGTTGTATTCAATGCCGATGCAATTTCTGTGTTTCATCAACACTCTGATAGTCCACAGATTACAGAGTGCCACCAGACGTGCGTCGGAAGCTACTACTGGTCTTCCAGGGAAGGGTCAAAGCGTAGACCGTTAGAGACATTACTCCCATGGAAGAAAGTGCGCATGGTGATCGTTGTATTCAATACCGATGCAATTTCTGTTTTTCATCAACACTCTGATGGTCCACAGATTACAGATTGCCTCCAGATGTACATCGGAATCTACTACTGGTCTTCATGGGAACGATAAAAGCGTAGACAATTTCAGACGTTACTCGCATGGAGGAAAGTGCGGATGGTGACTGTTGCATTCACTTCCGATGCACTTTCTGTGTTTCATCAACATTTTGAAGGTCCACAGATTACAGAAATCCTCCAGATGTTCACCGGAAACAACTAATGGTCTTCCAATGAACGATCAAAGCGTAGACTGTTTCAGACATTACTCCCATGGAGGAAAGTGCGGATGGTGACTGTTGTATTCAATCCCGATTCAATTTCTGTGTTTCATCAACACTCTGATAGTCCACAGATTACAGAATGCCTCCAGATGTGCATCGGGAACTACAACTGGTCTAACAGGGAACGATCAAAGCGTAGAATGTTTGAGACATTACTCCCATGGAGGAAAGTGCGCATGGTGAGTGTTGTATTCAATCCCAATTCAATTTCTGTGTTTCATCAACACTCTGATAGTCCACAGATTTAAGATTGTCTCCAGATGTGCATCGGAAACTACTACTGGTCTTCCTGGGACCGATCAAGGCGTAGACTGTTTCAGACATTATTCCCATGGAGGAAAGTGTGCATGGTGACTGTTGTATTCAATCCCGATGCAATTTCTGTGTTTCATCAACACTGTGACAGTCCACAGATTACAGATTGCCTCCAGATGTGCATCGGAAAATACTACTGGTCTTCCAGGGAACGATCAAAGCGTAGACTCTTTGAGCCATTACTCCCATGGAGGAAAGTGCGCATGGTGACTGTTGTATTCAAACCCGGTGCCATTTCTGTGTTTCATTAACACTCTGACAGGTTACAGATTACAGAATGCCACCAGACGTGCATCGGAAACTACTACTGGTCTTCCAGGAAACGATCAAAGCCTAGAATGTTTCAGACGTTACTCCCATGGAGGAGAGTGCGGTGGTGACTGTTGTATTCAATCCCGATGCAATTTCTGTGTTTCATCAACACTCTGATAGTCCACAGATTACAGATTGTCACCAGATATGCAACGGAAACTACTACTGGTCTTCCTGGGAACGATTAAAGCATAGACTGTTTGAGACATTACTCCCATGGAGGAAAGTGCGCATGGTGACTGTTGTATTCAATCCCGATGCAATATCTGTGTTTCATCAACACTTTGAAGCTCCACAGATTACAGAATGCCTCCAGATGTGCATGGGAAACTACTACTGGTCTTCCAGGGAACGATCAAAGCATAGACTGTTTGAGACATTACTCCCATGGAGGAAAGTGCGCATGGTGACTGTTGTATTCAATCCCAATGTAATTTCTGTGTTTCATCAACACTCTGATCGTCCACAGATTTAAGATTGTCTCCAGATGTGCATCGGAAACTACTACTGGTCTTCCTGGGACCGATCAAGGCGTAGACTGTTTCAGACATTATTCCCATGGAGCAAAGTGTGCATGGTGACTGTTGAATTCAATCCCGATGCAATTTCTGTGTTTCATCAACACTTTGAAAGTCCACAGATTACAGAATGCCTTCAGATGTGCATCGGAAACTACTACTGGTCTTCCAGGGAACGATCAAAGGGTAGACTGTTCCAGTCGTTACTCCCATTTAGGAATGTGCGGTTGGTGACTGTTGTATTCAATCCCGATGCAATTTCTGTGTTTCATCAACACTCTGATAGTCCACAGATTAAAGATTGTCTCCAGATGTGCATCGGAAACTACTACTGGTCTTCCTGGGACCGATCAAGGTGTAGACTGCTACAGACATTACTCCCATGGAGCAAAGTGGGGATTGTGACTGTTGTATTCAATCCCAATGCAATTTCTGTGTTTCATCAACACTCTGATAGTCCACAGATTACAGATTGCCACCAGATATGCATCCGAAACTACTACTGGTCTTCCTGGGAACGATCAAAGCATACACTGTTTGAGACATTACTCCCATGGAGGAAAGTGCGCATGGTGACTGTTGTATTCAATCCCGATGCATTTTCTGTGTTTCATCAACACTTTGAAGGTCCACAGATTACAGAATGCCTCCTGATGTGCATCGGAAACTACTACTGGTCTTCCTGTGAACGATCAAAGCTTAAAGTGTTTGAGACATTACTCCCATGGAGGAAAGTGCGCATGGTGACTGTTGTATTCAATCCAAATGCAATTTCTGTGTTTCATCAACACTCTGATAGTCCACAGAATACAGATTGTCTCCAGATGTGCATCGGAAATTACTACTGGTCTTTAGGGAACGATCAAAGCGTAAACTAATTGAGACATTACTCCCATGGAGGAAAGTGGGCATGGTGACTGTTCTATTCAATCCCGATGCAACTTCTGTGCTTCATCAACACTCTGATAGTCCACAGATTAAAGATTGTCTCCAGATGTGCATCGGAAACTACTACTGGTCTTCCTGGGACCGATCAAGGCGTAGACTGTTTCAGACATTACTCCCATGGAGGAAAGTGGGGATTGTGACTGTTGTATTCACTCCCGATGCAATTTCTGTGTTTCATCAACACTTTGAAAGACCACAGATTACAGATTGCCTCCAGATGTGCATCGTAAACTACTACTGGTCTTCCAGGGAACGATCAAAGCGTAGACTGTTTGAGACATTACTCCCATGGAGGAAAGTGCGGATAGTGACTGTTGTATTCAATCCCGATGCAATTTCTGTGTTTCATCAACACTCTGATAGTCCACAGATTAAAGATTGTCTCCAGATGTGCATCGGAAACTACTACTGGTCTTCCTGGGACCGATCAAGGCGTAGACTGTTTCAGACATTACTCCCATGGAGGAAAGTGGGGATTGTGACTGTTGTATTCACTCCCGATGCAATTTCTGTGTTTCATCAACACTTTGAAAGACCACAGATTACAGATTGCCTCCAGATGTGCATCGTAAACTACTACTGGTCTTCCAGGGAACGATCAAAGCGTAGACTGTTTGAGACATTACTCCCATGGAGGAAAGTGCGGATAGTGACTGTTGTATTCAATCCCGATGCAATTTCTGTGTTTCATCAACACTCTGATAGTCCACAGATTACAGAATGCCTCCAGACGTGCATCGGAAATTTACTGCTGGTCTTCCAGGGAACGATCAAGAAGTAGACTGTTTCAGACATTACTCCTGTGGAGGAAAGTGCGCATGGTGCCTGTTACATTCACTCCCGGTGGAATTTCTGTGTTTCATCAACACTCTGATAGTCCACAGAATACAGAATCCCACCAGATGTGCAACGGAAACTGCTACTGGTCTTCCAGGGACCGGTCAAAGCGTAGACTGTTTCAGACATTACTCCCGCGGAGGAAAGTGCGCATGGTGAGTGTTGTATTCAATCCCGAAGATATTTCTGTGTTTCATCAACACCCTGATAGTCCACAGATTATAGAATGCCACCAGATGTGCATCGGAAACCACTACTGGTCTCCCAGGGAACGATCAAAGCGTAGACTGTTTGAGACATTACTCCCGTGGAGGAAAGTGCGCATGGTGCTTGTTGTATTCAATCTCGATTCAATTTCTGTGTTTCATCAACACTTTGAAGGTCCACAGATTACAGAATACCTCCAGATGTGCATGGGAAACTACTACCGGTCTTCCAGGGAACGATCAAAGCGTAGACTGTTTGAGACGTTACTCCCATGGAGGAAAGTGCGAATGGTGACTGTTGTATTCAATCCCAATGCAATTTCTGTGTTTCATCAACACTCCGATAGTCCACAGATTACAGATTGCCACCAGATATGCATCGGAAACTACTACTGGTCTTCCTGGAAACGATCAAAGCATACACTGTTTGAGACATTACTCCCATGGAGGAAAGTGCGCATGGTGACTGTTGTATTCAATCCCGATGCAATTTCTGTGTTTCATCAACACTTTGAAGGTCCACAGATTACAGAATGCCTCCAGATGTGCATCGGAAACTACTACTGGTCATCCTGTGAACGATCAAAGCGTAAACTGTTTGAGACATTACTCCCATGGAGGAAAGTGCGCATGGTGACTGTTGTATTCAATCGCAATGCAATTTCTGTGTTTCATCTACACTCTGATAGTCCACAGAATACAGATTGTCTCCAGATGTGCATCGGAAAGTACTACTGTTCTTCCTCTGAACGATCAAAGCGTAGACTGTACCAGACATTACTCCCATTGAGGAAAGTTCGGACTGTGACAGTTGTATTCACTCCCGATGCAATTTCTGTGTTTCATCAACACTTTGAAGCTCCACAGATTACAGAATGCCTCCAGATGTGCATCGGAAACTACTACTGGTCTTCCAGGGAACGATCAAAGCGTAGACTGTTTTAGACATTATTCCCATGGAGAAAAGTGCGTATTGTGAATGTTGTATTCAATCCCGATGCAATTTCTGTGTTTCATCAACACTTTGATAGTCCACAGATTACAGAATGCCACCAGATGTGCATCGGAAACTACTACTGGTCTTCCAGGGAACGATCAAAGCGTCCACTGTTTGAGACAATACTTCCGTGGAGGAAAGTGCGCATTGTGACTGTTGTATTCAATGCCGATGCAATTTCTGTGTTTCATTAACACTCTGATAGTCCACAGATTACAGAGTGCCACCAGACGTGCGTCGGAAGCTACTACTGGTCTTCCAGTGAAGGATCAAAGCGTAGACCGTTAGAGACATTACTCCCATGGAAGAAAGTGCGCATGGTGATCGTTGTATTCAATACCGATGCAATTTCTGTGTTTCATCAACACTCTGATAGTCCACAGATCACAGATTGCCTCCAGATGTGCATCGGAAAATACTACTGGTCTTCCAGGGAACGATCAAAGGGTAGACTCTTTGAGCCATTACTCCCATGGAGGAAAGTGCGCATGGTGACTGTTGTATTCAAACCCGATGCCATTTCTGTGTTTCATCAACACTCTGACAGGTTACAGATTACAGAATGCCACCAGATGTGCTTCGGAAACTACTACTGGTCTTCCAGGAAACGATCAAAGCCTAGAATGTTTCAGACGTTACTCCCATGGAGGAGAGTGCGGATGGTGACTGTTGTATTCAATCCCGATGCAATTTCTGTGTTTCATCAACACTCTGATAGTCCACAGATTACAGATTGCCACCAGATATGCATCGGAAACTACTACTGGTTTTCCTGGGAACGATTAAAGCATAGACTGTTTGAGACATTACTCCCATGGAGGAAAGTGCGCATGGTGACTGTTGTATTCAATCCCGATGCAATATCTGTGTTTCATCAACACTTTGAAGGTCCACAGATTACAGAATGCCTCCAGATGTGCATGGGAAACTACTACTGGTCTTCCAGGGAACGATCAAAGCATAGACTGTTTGAGACATTACTCCCATGGAGGAAAGTGCGCATGGTGACTGTTGTATTCAATCCCAATGCAATTTCTGTGTTTCATCAACACTCTGATAGTCCACAGATTAAAGATTGTCTCCAGATGTGCATCGGAAACTACTACTGGTCTTCCTGGGACCGATCAAGGTGTAGACTGTTTCAGACATTACTCCCATGGAGCAAAGTGGGGATTGTGACTGTTGTATTCAATCCCAATGCAATTTCTGTGTTTCATCAACACTCTGATAGTCCACAGATTACAGATTGCCACCAGATATGCATCCGAAACTACTACTGGTCTTCCTGGGAACGATCAAAGCATACACTGTTTGAGACATTACTCCCATGGAGGAAAGTGCGCATGGTGACTGTTGTATTCAATCCCGATGCATTTTCTGTGTTTCATCAACACTTTGAAGGTCCACAGATTACAGAATGCCTCCAGATGTGCATCGGAAACTACTACTGGTCTTCCTGTGAACGATCAAAGCTTAAAGTGTTTGAGACATTACTCCCATGGAGGAAAGTGCGCATGGCGACTGTTGTATTCAATCCCAATGCAATTTCTGTGTTTCATCAACACTCTGATAGTCCACAGAATACAGATTGTCTCCAGATGTGCATCGGAAATTACTACTGGTCTTTAGGGAACGATCAAAGCGTAAACTGTTTGAGACATTACTCCCATGGAGGAAAGTGCGCATGGTGACTGTTCTATTCAATCCCGATGCAACTTCTGTGTTTCATCAACACTCTGATAGTCCACAGATTAAAGATTGTCTCCAGATGTGCATCGGAAACTACTACTGGTCTTCCTGGGACCGATCAAGGCGTAGACTGTTTCAGACATTACTCCCATGGAGGAACGTGGGGATTGTGACTGTTGTATTCACTCCCGATGCAATTTCTGTGTTTCATCAACACTTTGAAAGACCACAGATTACAGATTGCCTCCAGATGTGCATAGTAAATTACTACTGGTCTTCCAGGGAACGATCAAAGCGTAGACTGTTTGAGACATTACTCCCATGGAGGAAAGTGCGGATAGTGACTGTTGTATTCAATCCCGATGCAATTTCTGTGTTTCATCAACACTCTGATAGTCCACAGATTACAAAATGCCACCAGATGTGCATCGGAAACTACTACTGGTCTTCCAGGGAACGATCAAAGCGTAAACTGTTTGAGACATTACTCTCGTGGAGGAGAGTGCGCATGGTGACTGTTGTATTCAATCCCGATGCAATATCTGTGTTTCATCAACACTCTGATAGCCCAAAGATTACAGAATGCCACCAGATGTGCATTGGAAACTTCTACTGCTCTTCCAGGGAACGATTAAAGAGAGGACCGTTTCAGACATTACTCCCATAGTGGAAAGTGCGGATGGTGACTGTTGTATTCAATCCCGATGCAATTTCTGTGTTTCATCAACACTCTGGTAGTCCACAGATGTCAGATTGCCTCCAGACGTGCATCGGAAACTACTGCTGGCCTTCCAGGGAACGATCAAGAAGTAGACTGTTTCAGACATTACTCCTGTGGAGGAAAGTGCGCATGGTGCCTGTTACATTCACTCCCGATGGAATTTCTGTGTTTCATCAACACTCTGATAGTCCACAGAATACAGAATCCCACCAGATGTGCAACGGAAACTGCTACTGGTCTTCCAGGGACCGGTCAAAGCGTAGACTGTTTGAGACATTACACCCGTGGAGGAAAGTGCGCATGGTGACTGTTGTATTTAATCCCGAAGATATTTCTGTGTTTCATCAACACCCTGATAGTCCACAGATTATAGAATGCCACCAGATGTGCATCGGAAACCACTACTGGTCTCCCAGGGAACGATCAAAGCGTAGACTGTTTGAGACATTACTCCCGTGGAGGAAAGTGCGCATGGCGCTTGTTGTATTCAATCTCGATTCAATTTCTGTGTTTCATCAACACTTTGAAGGTCCACAGATTACAGAATACCTCCAGATGTGCATGGGAAACTACTACCGGTCTTCCAGGGAACGATCAAAGCGTAGACTGTTTGAGACAATACTTCCGTGGAGGAAAGTGCGCATTGTGACTGTTGTATTCACTCCCGATGCAATTTCTGTGTTTCATCAACACTTTGAAGCTCCACAGATTACAGAATGCCTCCAGATGTGCATCGGAAATTACTACTGGTCTTCCAAGGAACGATCAAAGCGTACACTCTTTGAGACATTACTCCCATGGAGGAAAGTGCCCATGGTGATTGTTGTATTCAAACCCGATGCCATTTCTGTGTTTCATCAACACTCTGACAGGTTACAGATTACAGAATGCCACCAGATGTGCATCGGAAACTACTACTGGTCTTCCAGGAAACGATCAAAGCCTAGAATGTTTCAGACGTTACTCCCATGGAGGAGAGTGCGGATGGTGACTGTTGTATTCAATCCCGATGCAATTTCTGTGTTTCATCAACACTCTGATAGTCCACAGATTACAGATTGCCACCAGATATGCATCGGAAACTACTACTGGTCTTCCTGGGAACGATTAAAGCATAGACTGTTTGAGACATTACTCCCATGGAGGAAAGTGCGCATGGTGACTGTTGTATTCAATCCCGATGCAATATCTGTGTTTCATCAACACTTTGAAGGTCCACAGATTACAGAATGCCTCCAGATGTGCATGGGAAACTACTACTGGTCTTCCAGGGAACGATCAAAGCATAGACTGTTTGAGACATTACTCCCATGGAGGAAAGTGCGCATGGTGACTGTTGTATTCAATCCCAATGCAATTTCTGTGTTTCATCAACACTCTGATAGTCCACAGATTAAAGATTGTCTCCAGATGTGCATCGAAAACTACTACTGGTCTTCCTGGGACCGATCAAGGCGTAGACTGTTTCAGACATTATTCCCATGGAGGAAAGTGTGCATGGTGACTGTTGAATTCAATCCCGATGCAATTTCTGTGTTTCATCAACACTTTGAAAGTCCACAGATTACAGAATGCCTTCAGATGTGCATCGGAAACTACTACTGGTCTTCCTGGGAACGATCAAAGCATACACTGTTTGAGACATTACTCCCATGGAGGAAAGTGCGCATGGTGACTGTTGTATTCAATCCCGATGCATTCTCTGTGTTTCATCAACACTTTGAAGGTCCACAGATTACAGAATGCCTCCAGATGTGCATCGGAAACTACTACTGGTCTTCCTGTGAACGATCAAAGCTTAAAGTGTTAGAGACATTACTCCCATGGAGGAAAGTGCGCAAGGTGACTGTTGTATTCAATCCCAATGCAATTTCTGTGTTTCATCAACACTCTGATAGTCCACAGAATACAGATTGTCTCCAGATGTGCATCGGAAATTACTACTGGTCTTTAGGGAACGATCAAAGCGTAAACTGTTTGAGACATTACTCCCATGGAGGAAAGTGCGCATGGTGACTGTTCTATTCAATCCCGATGCAACTTCTGTGTTTCATCAACACTCTGATAGTCCACAGATTAAAGATTGTCTCCAGATGTGCATCGGAAACTACTACTGGTCTTCCTGGGACCGATCAAGGCGTAGACTGTTTCAGACATTACTCCCATGGAGGAAAGTGGGGATTGTGACTGTTGTATTCACTCCCGATGCAATTTCTGTGTTTCATCAACACTTTGAAAGACCACAGATTACAGATTGCCTCCAGATGTGCATCGTAAACTACTACTGGTCTTCCAGGGAACGATCAAAGCGTAGACTGTTTGAGACATTACTCCCATGGAGGAAAGTGCGGATAGTGACTGTTGTATTCAATCCCGATGCAATTTCTGTGTTTCATCAACACTCTGATAGTCCACAGATTACAGATTGCCACCAGATATGCAACGGAAACTACTACTGGTCTTCCTGGGAACGATTAAAGCATAGACTGTTTGAGACATTACTCCCATGGAGGAAAGTGCGCATGGTGACTGTTGTATTCAATCCCGATGCAATATCTGTGTTTCATCAACACTTTGAAGCTCCACAGATTACAGAATGCCTCCAGATGTGCATGGGAAACTACTACTGGTCTTCCAGGGAACGATCAAAGCATAGACTGTTTGAGACATTACTCCCATGGAGGAAAGTGCGCATGGTGACTGTTGTATTCAATCCCAATGTAATTTCTGTGTTTCATCAACACTCTGATCGTCCACAGATTTAAGATTGTCTCCAGATGTGCATCGGAAACTACTACTGGTCTTCCTGGGACCGATCAAGGCGTAGACTGTTTCAGACATTATTCCCATGGAGCAAAGTGTGCATGGTGACTGTTGAATTCAATCCCGATGCAATTTCTGTGTTTCATCAACACTTTGAAAGTCCACAGATTACAGAATGCCTTCAGATGTGCATCGGAAACTACTACTGGTCTTCCAGGGAACGATCAAAGGGTAGACTGTTCCAGTCGTTACTCCCATTTAGGAATGTGCGGTTGGTGACTGTTGTATTCAATCCCGATGCAATTTCTGTGTTTCATCAACACTCTGATAGTCCACAGATTAAAGATTGTCTCCAGATGTGCATCGGAAACTACTACTGGTCTTCCTGGGACCGATCAAGGTGTAGACTGCTACAGACATTACTCCCATGGAGCAAAGTGGGGATTGTGACTGTTGTATTCAATCCCAATGCAATTTCTGTGTTTCATCAACACTCTGATAGTCCACAGATTACAGATTGCCACCAGATATGCATCCGAAACTACTACTGGTCTTCCTGGGAACGATCAAAGCATACACTGTTTGAGACATTACTCCCATGGAGGAAAGTGCGCATGGTGACTGTTGTATTCAATCCCGATGCATTTTCTGTGTTTCATCAACACTTTGAAGGTCCACAGATTACAGAATGCCTCCTGATGTGCATCGGAAACTACTACTGGTCTTCCTGTGAACGATCAAAGCTTAAAGTGTTTGAGACATTACTCCCATGGAGGAAAGTGCGCATGGTGACTGTTGTATTCAATCCAAATGCAATTTCTGTGTTTCATCAACACTCTGATAGTCCACAGAATACAGATTGTCTCCAGATGTGCATCGGAAATTACTACTGGTCTTTAGGGAACGATCAAAGCGTAAACTAATTGAGACATTACTCCCATGGAGGAAAGTGCGCATGGTGACTGTTCTATTCAATCCCGATGCAACTTCTGTGCTTCATCAACACTCTGATAGTCCACAGATTAAAGATTGTCTCCAGATGTGCATCGGAAACTACTACTGGTCTTCCTGGGACCGATCAAGGCGTATACTGTTTCAGACATTACTCCCATGGAGGAAAGTGGGGATTGTGACTGTTGTATTCACTCCCGATGCAATTTCTGTGTTTCATCAACACTTTGAAAGACCACAGATTACAGATTGCCTCCAGATGTGCATCGTAAACTACTACTGGTCTTCCAGGGAACGATCAAAGCGTAGACTGTTTGAGACATTACTCCCATGGAGGAAAGTGCGGATAGTGACTGTTGTATTCAATCCCGATGCAATTTCTGTGTTTCATCAACACTCTGATAGTCCACAGATTAAAGATTGTCTCCAGATGTGCATCGGAAACTACTACTGGTCTTCCTGGGACCGATCAAGGCGTAGACTGTTTCAGACATTACTCCCATGGAGGAAAGTGGGGATTGTGACTGTTGTATTCACTCCCGATGCAATTTCTGTGTTTCATCAACACTTTGAAAGACCACAGATTACAGATTGCCTCCAGATGTGCATCGTAAACTACTACTGGTCTTCCAGGGAACGATCAAAGCGTAGACTGTTTGAGACATTACTCCCATGGAGGAAAGTGCGGATAGTGACTGTTGTATTCAATCCCGATGCAATTTCTGTGTTTCATCAACACTCTGATAGTCCACAGATTACAGAATGCCTCCAGACGTGCATCGGAAATTTACTGCTGGTCTTCCAGGGAACGATCAAGAAGTAGACTGTTTCAGACATTACTCCTGTGGAGGAAAGTGCGCATGGTGCCTGTTACATTCACTCCCGATGGAATTTCTGTGTTTCATCAACACTCTGATAGTCCACAGAATACAGAATCCCACCAGATGTGCAACGGAAACTGCTACTGGTCTTCCAGGGACCGGTCAAAGCGTAGACTGTTTCAGACATTACTCCCGCGGAGGAAAGTGCGCATGGTGAGTGTTGTATTCAATCCCGAAGATATTTCTGTGTTTCATCAACACCCTGATAGTCCACAGATTATAGAATGCCACCAGATGTGCATCGGAAACCACTACTGGTCTCCCAGGGAACGATCAAAGCGTAGACTGTTTGAGACATTACTCCCGTGGAGGAAAGTGCGCATGGTGCTTGTTGTATTCAATCTCGATTCAATTTCTGTGTTTCATCAACACTTTGAAGGTCCACAGATTACAGAATACCTCCAGATGTGCATGGGAAACTACTACCGGTCTTCCAGGGAACGATCAAAGCGTAGACTGTTTGAGACGTTACTCCCATGGAGGAAAGTGCGAATGGTGACTGTTGTATTCAATCCCAATGCAATTTCTGTGTTTCATCAACACTCCGATAGTCCACAGATTACAGATTGCCACCAGATATGCATCGGAAACTACTACTGGTCTTCCTGGAAACGATCAAAGCATACACTGTTTGAGACATTACTCCCATGGAGGAAAGTGCGCATGGTGACTGTTGTATTCAATCCCGATGCAATTTCTGTGTTTCATCAACACTTTGAAGGTCCACAGATTACAGAATGCCTCCAGATGTGCATCGGAAACTACTACTGGTCATCCTGTGAACGATCAAAGCGTAAACTGTTTGAGACATTACTCCCATGGAGGAAAGTGCGCATGGTGACTGTTGTATTCAATCGCAATGCAATTTCTGTGTTTCATCTACACTCTGATAGTCCACAGAATACAGATTGTCTCCAGATGTGCATCGGAAAGTACTACTGTTCTTCCTCTGAACGATCAAAGCGTAGACTGTACCAGACATTACTCCCATTGAGGAAAGTTCGGACTGTGACAGTTGTATTCACTCCCGATGCAATTTCTGTGTTTCATCAACACTTTGAAGCTCCACAGATTACAGAATGCCTCCAGATGTGCATCGGAAACTACTACTGGTCTTCCAGGGAACGATCAAAGCGTAGACTGTTTTAGACATTATTCCCATGGAGAAAAGTGCGTATTGTGAATGTTGTATTCAATCCCGATGCAATTTCTGTGTTTCATCAACACTTTGATAGTCCACAGATTACAGAATGCCACCAGATGTGCATCGGAAACTACTACTGGTCTTCCAGGGAACGATCAAAGCGTCCACTGTTTGAGACAATACTTCCGTGGAGGAAAGTGCGCATTGTGACTGTTGTATTCAATGCCGATGCAATTTCTGTACACTAGATCGCGTGTTAGATTACAGAGTGCCACCCAGGACGTGCGTCGGAAGCTACTACTGGTCTTCCAGTGAAGGATCAAAGCGTAGACCGTTAGAGACATTACTCCCATGGGAAGAAAGTGCGCATGGTGATCGTCTGTATTCAATACCGATGCAAATTCTGTGTTTCATCAACACTCTGATAGTCCACAGATTAAAGATTGTCTCCAGATGTGCATCGGAAACTACTACTGGTCTTCCTGGGACCCGATCAAGGTGTAGACTGTTTCAGACATTACTCCCATGGAGCAAAGTGGGGATTTGTGACTGTTGTATTCAATCCCAATGCAATTTCTGTGTTTCATCAACACTCTGATAGTCCACAGATTACAGATTGCCACCAGATATGCATCCGAAACTACTACTGGTCTTCCTGGGAACGATCAAAGCATACACTGTTTGAGACATTACTCCCATGGAGGAAAGTGCGCATGGTGACTGTTGTATTCAATCCCGATGCATTTTCTGTGTTCATCAACACTTTGAAGGTCCACAGATTACAGAATGCCTCCAGATGTGCATCGGAAACTACTACTGGTCTTCCTGTGAACGATCAAAGCTCTAAAGTGTTTGAGACATTACTCCCATGGAGAAAAGTGCGCATGGTGACTGTTGTATTCAATCCCAATGCAATTTCTGTGTTTCATCAACACTCTGATAGTCCACAGAATACAGATTGTCTCCAGATGTGGCATCGGAAAATTACTACTGGTCTTTAGGGAACGATCAAAGCGTAAACTGTTTGAGACATTACTCCCATGGAGGAAAGTGCGCATGGTGACTGTTCTATTCAATCCCGATGCAACTTCTGTGTTTCATCAACACTCTGATAGTCCACAGATTAAAGATTGTCTCCAGATGTGCATCGGAAAACTACTACTGGTCTTCCTGGGACCGATCAAGGCGTAGACTGTTTCAGACATTACTCCCATGGAGGAACGTGGGGATTGTGACTGTTGTATTCACTCCCGATGCAATTTCTGTGTTTCATCAACACTTTGAAAGACCACAGATTACAGATTGCCTCCAGATGTGCATAGTAAATTACTACTGGTCTTCCAGGGAACGATCAAAGCGTAGGACTGTTTGAGACATTACTCCCATGGAGGAAAGTGCGGATAGTGACTGTTGTATTCAATCCCGATGCAATTTCTGTGTTTCATCAACACTCTGATAGTCCACAGATTACAAAATGCCACCAGATGTGCATCGGAAACTACTACTGGTCTTCCAGGGAACGATCAAAGCGTAAACTGTTTGAGACATTACTCTCGTGGAGGAGAGTGCGCATGGTGACTGTTGTATTCAATCCCGATGCAATATCTGTGTTTCATCAACACTCTGATAGCCCCAAAGATTACAGAATGCCACCAGATGTGCATTGGAAACTTCTACTGCTCCTTCCAGGGAACGATTAAAGAGAGGACCGTTTCAGACATTACTCCCATAGTGGAAAGTGCGGATGGTGACTGTTGTATTCAATCCCGATGCAATTTCTGTGTTTCATCAACACTCTGGTAGTCCACAGATGTCAGATTGCCTCCAGACGTGCATCGGAAACTACTGCTGGCCTTCCAGGGGAACGATCAAGAAGTAGACTGTTTCAGACATTACTCCTGTGGAGGGAAAGTGCGCATGGTGCCTGTTACATTCACTCCCGATGGAATTTCTGTGTTTCATCAACACTCTGATAGTCCACAGAATACAGAATCCCACCAGATGTGCAACGGAAACTGCTACTGGTCTTCCAGGGACCGGTCAAAGCGTAGACTGTTTGAGACATTACACCCGTGGAGGAAAGTGCGCATGGTGACTGTTGTATTTAATTCCCGAAGATATTTCTGTGTTTCATCAACACCCTGATAGTCCACAGATTATAGAATGCCACCAGATGTGCATCGGAAACCACTACTGGTCTCCCAGGGAACGATCAAAGCGTAGACTGTTTGAGACATTACTCCCGTGGAGGAAAGTGCGCATGGCGCTTGTTGTATTCAATCTCGATTCAATTTCTGTGTTTCATCAACACTTTGAAGGTCCACAGATTACAGAATACCTCCAGATGTGCATGGGAAACTACTACCGGTCTTCCAGGGAACGATCAAAGCGTAGACTGTTTGAGACAATACTTCCGTGGAGGAAAGTGCGCATTGTGACTGTTGTATTCACTCCCGATGCAATTTCTGTGTTTCATCAACACTTTGAAGCTCCACAGATTACAGAATGCCTCCAGATGTGCATCGGAAATTACTACTGGTCTTCCAAGGAACGATCAAAGCGTACACTCTTTGAGACATTACTCCCATGGAGGAAAGTGCCCATGGTGATTGTTGTATTCAAACCCGATGCCATTTCTGTGTTTCATCAACACTCTGACAGGTTACAGATTACAGAATGCCACCAGATGTGCATCGGAAACTACTACTGGTCTTCCAGGAAACGATCAAAGCCTAGAATGTTTCAGACGTTACTCCCATGGAGGAGAGTGCGGATGGTGACTGTTGTATTCAATCCCGATGCAATTTCTGTGTTTCATCAACACTCTGATAGTCCACAGATTACAGATTGCCACCAGATATGCATCGGAAACTACTACTGGTCTTCCTGGGAACGATTAAAGCATAGACTGTTTGAGACATTACTCCCATGGAGGAAAGTGCGCATGGTGACTGTTGTATTCAATCCCGATGCAATATCTGTGTTTCATCAACACTTTGAAGGTCCACAGATTACAGAATGCCTCCAGATGTGCATGGGAAACTACTACTGGTCTTCCAGGGAACGATCAAAGCATAGACTGTTTGAGACATTACTCCCATGGAGGAAAGTGCGCATGGTGACTGTTGTATTCAATCCCAATGCAATTTCTGTGTTTCATCAACACTCTGATAGTCCACAGATTAAAGATTGTCTCCAGATGTGCATCGAAAACTACTACTGGTCTTCCTGGGACCGATCAAGGCGTAGACTGTTTCAGACATTATTCCCATGGAGGAAAGTGTGCATGGTGACTGTTGAATTCAATCCCGATGCAATTTCTGTGTTTCATCAACACTTTGAAAGTCCACAGATTACAGAATGCCTTCAGATGTGCATCGGAAACTACTACTGGTCTTCCTGGGAACGATCAAAGCATACACTGTTTGAGACATTACTCCCATGGAGGAAAGTGCGCATGGTGACTGTTGTATTCAATCCCGATGCATTCTCTGTGTTTCATCAACACTTTGAAGGTCCACAGATTACAGAATGCCTCCAGATGTGCATCGGAAACTACTACTGGTCTTCCTGTGAACGATCAAAGCTTAAAGTGTTAGAGACATTACTCCCATGGAGGAAAGTGCGCAAGGTGACTGTTGTATTCAATCCCAATGCAATTTCTGTGTTTCATCAACACTCTGATAGTCCACAGAATACAGATTGTCTCCAGATGTGCATCGGAAATTACTACTGGTCTTTAGGGAACGATCAAAGCGTAAACTGTTTGAGACATTACTCCCATGGAGGAAAGTGCGCATGGTGACTGTTCTATTCAATCCCGATGCAACTTCTGTGTTTCATCAACACTCTGATAGTCCACAGATTAAAGATTGTCTCCAGATGTGCATCGGAAACTACTACTGGTCTTCCTGGGACCGATCAAGGCGTAGACTGTTTCAGACATTACTCCCATGGAGGAAAGTGGGGATTGTGACTGTTGTATTCACTCCCGATGCAATTTCTGTGTTTCATCAACACTTTGAAAGACCACAGATTACAGATTGCCTCCAGATGTGCATCGTAAACTACTACTGGTCTTCCAGGGAACGATCAAAGCGTAGACTGTTTGAGACATTACTCCCATGGAGGAAAGTGCGGATAGTGACTGTTGTATTCAATCCCGATGCAATTTCTGTGTTTCATCAACACTCTGATAGTCCACAGATTACAGAATGCCACCAGATGTGCATCGGAAACTACTACTGGTCTTCCAGGGAACGATCAAAGCGTAAACTGTTTGAGACATTACTCCCGTGGAGGAGAGTGCGCATGGTGACTGTTGTATTCAATCCCGATGCAATATCTGTGTTTCATCAACACTCTGATAGCCCAAAGATTACAGAATGCCACCAGATGTGCATTGGAAACTTCTACTGCTCTTCCAGGGAACGATTAAAGAGAGGACCGTTTCAGACATTACTCCCATAGTGGAAAGTGCGGATGGTGACTGTTGTATTCAATCCCGATGCAATTTCTGTGTTTCATCAACACTCTGGTAGTCCACAGATGTCAGATTGCCTCCAGACGTGCATCGGAAACTACTGCTGGTCTTCCAGGGAACGATCAAGAAGTAGACTGTTTCAGACATTACTCCTGTGGAGGAAAGTGCGCATGGTGCCTGTTACATTCACTCCCGATGGAATTTCTGTGTTTCATCAACACTCTGATAGTCCACAGAATACAGAATCCCACCAGATGTGCAACGGAAACTGCTACTGGTATTCCAGGGACCGGTCAAAGCGTAGACTGTTTGAGACATTACTCCCGTGGAGGAAAGTGCGCATGGTGACTGTTGTATTTAATCCCGAAGATATTTCTGTGTTTCATCAACACCCTGATAGTCCACAGATTATAGAATGCCACCAGATGTGCATCGGAAACCACTACTGGTCTCCCAGGGAACGATCAAAGCGTAGACTGTTTGAGACATTACTCCCGTGGAGGAAAGTGCACATGGTGCTTGTTGTATTCAATCTCGATTCAATTTCTGTGTTTCATCAACACTTTGAAGGTCCACAGATTACAGAATACCTCCAGATGTGCATGGGAAACTACTACCGGTCTTCCAGGGAACGATGAAAACGTAGACTGTTTGAGACGTTACTCCCGTGGAGGAAAGTGCGCATGGTGACTGTTGTTATCAATCCCAATGCAATTTCTGTGTTTCATCAACACTCCGATAGTCCACAGATTACAGATTGCCACCAGATATGCATCGGAAACTACTACTGGTCTTCCTGGAAACGATCAAAGCATACACTGTTTGAGACATTACTCCCATGGAGGAAAGTGCGCATGGTGACTGTTGTATTCAATCCCGATGCAATTTCTGTGTTTCATCAACACTTTGAAGGTCCACAGATTACAGAATGCCTCCAGATGTGCATCGGAAACTACTACTGGTCATCCTGTGAACGATCAAAGCGTAAACTGTTTGAGACATTACTCCCATGGAGGAAAGTGCGCATGGTGACTGTTGTATTCAATCCCAATGCAATTTCTGTGTTTCATCTACACTCTGTTAGTCCACAGAATACAGATTGTCTCCAGATGTGCATCGGAAAGTACTACTGTTCTTCCTCTGAACGATCAAAGCGTAGACTGTACCAGACATTACTCCCATTGAGGAAAGTTCGGACTGTGACAGTTGTATTCACTCCCGATGCAATTTCTGTGTTTCATCAACACTTTGAAGCTCCACAGATTACAGAATGCCTCCAGATGTGCATCGGAAACTACTACTGGTCTTCCAGGGAACGATCAAAGCGTAGACTGTTTAGACATTATTCCCATGGAGAAAAGTGCGTATTGTGAATGTTGTATTCAATCCCGATGCAATTTCTGTGTTTCATCAACACTTTGATAGTCCACAGATTACAGAATGCCACCAGATGTGCATCGGAAACTACTACTGGTCTTCCAGGGAACGATCAAAGCGTAGACTGTTTGAGACAATACTTCCGTGGAGGAAAGTGCGCATTGTGACTGTTGTATTCACTCCCGATGCAATTTCTGTGTTTCATCAACACTTTGAAGCTCCACAGATTACAGAATGCCTCCAGATGTGCATCGGAAATTACTACTGGTCTTCCAAGGAACGATCAAAGCGTACACTCTTTGAGACATTACTCCCATGGAGGAAAGTGCCCATGGTGATTGTTGTATTCAAACCCGATGCCATTTCTGTGTTTCATCAACACTCTGACAGGTTACAGATTACAGAATGCCACCAGATGTGCATCGGAAACTACTACTGGTCTTCCAGGAAACGATCAAAGCCTAGAATGTTTCACACGTTACTCCCATGGAGGAGAGTGCGGATGGTGACTGTTGTATTCAATCCCGATGCAATTTCTGTGTTTCATCAACACTCTGATAGTCCACAGATTACAGATTGCCACCAGATATGCATCGGAAACTACTACTGGTCTTCCTGGGAACGATTAAAGCATAGACTGTTTGAGACATTACTCCCATGGAGGAAAGTGCGCATGGTGACTGTTGTATTCAATCCCGATGCAATATCTGTGTTTCATCAACACTTTGAAGGTCCACAGATTACAGAATGAATCCAGATGTGCATGGGAAACTACTACTGGTCTTCCAGGGAACGATCAAAGCATAGACTGTTTGAGACATTACTCCCATGGAGGAAAGTGCGCATGGTGACTGTTGTATTCAATCCCAATGCAATTTCTGTGTTTCATCAACACTCTGATAGTCCACAGATTAAAGATTGTCTCCAGATGTGCATCGAAAACTACTACTGGTCTTCCTGGGACCGATCAAGGCGTAGACTGTTTCAGACATTATTCCCATGGAGGAAAGTGTGCATGGTGACTGTTGAATTCAATCCCGATGCAATTTCTGTGTTTCATCAACACTTTGAAAGTCCACAGATTACAGAATGCCTTCAGATGTGCATCGGAAACTACTACTGGTCTTCCAGGGAACGATCAAAGGGTAGACTGTTCCAGTCGTTACTCCCATTTAGGAATGTGCGGTTGGTGACTGTTGTATTCAATCCCGATGCAATTTCTGTGTTTCACCAACACTCTGATAGTCCACAGATTAAAGATTGTCTCCAGATGTGCATCGGAAACTACTACTGGTCTTCCTGGGACCGATCAAGGTGTAGACTGTTTCAGACATTACTCCCATGGAGCAAAGTGGGGTTTGTGACTGTTGTATTCAATCCCTTGCAATTTCTGTGTTTCATCAACACTCTGATAGTCCACAGATTACAGATTGCCACCAGATATGCATCCGAAACTACTACTGGTCTTCCTGGGAACGATCAAAGCATACACTGTTTGAGACATTACTCCCATGGACGAAAGTGCGCATGGTGACTGTTGTATTCAATCCCGATGCATTTTCTGTGTTTCATCAACACTTTGAAGGTCCACAGATTACAGAATGCCTCCAGATGTGCATCGGAAACTACTACTGGTCTTCCAGGGAACGATCAAAGCATAGACTGTTTGAGACATTACTCCCGTGGTGCAAAGTGCGCATGGTGACTGCTGTATTCATTCCCGATGCAGTTTCTGTGTTTCATCAACACTCTGATAGTCCACAGATTACAGAATGCCTCCAGATGTGCATCAGAAACTACTACTGGTCTTCCTGTTAACGATCAAAGCTTAAAGTGTTTGAGACATAACTCCCATGGAGGATAGTGCGCATGGTGACTGTTGTATTCAATCCCAATGCAATTTCTGTGTTCCATCAACACTCTGATAGTCCACAGAATACAGATTGTCTCCAGATGTGCATCGGAAATCACTACTGGTCTTTAGGGAACGATCAAAGCGTAAACTGTTTGAGACATTACTCACGTGGAGGAAAGTGCGCATGGTGAAAGTTCTATTCAATCCCGATGCAACTTCTGTGTTTCATCAACACTCTGATAGACCACAGATTAAAGATTGTCTCCAGATGTGCATCGGAAACTACTACTGGTCTTCCTGGGACCGATCAAGGCGTAGACTGTTTCAGACATTACTCCCATGGAGGAAAGTGGGGATTGTGACTGTTGTATTCACTCCCGATGCAATATCTGTGTTTCATCAACACTTTGAAAGACCGCAGATTACAGATTGCCTCCAGATGTGCATCGTAAACTACTACTGGTCTTCCAGGGAACGATCAAAGCGTAGACTGTTTGAGACATTACTCCCATGGAGGAAAGTGCGGATAGTGACTGTTGTATTCAATCCCGATGCAATTTCTGTGTTTCATCAACACTCTGATAGTCCACAGATTACAGAATGCCACCAGATGTGCATCGGAAACTACTACTGGTCTTCCAGGGAACGATCAAAGCGTAAACTGTTTGAGACATTACTCCCGTGGAGGAGAGTGCGCATGGTGACTGTTGTATTCAATCCCGATGCAATATCTGTGTTTCATCAACACTCTGATAGCCCAAAGATTACAGAATGCCACCAGATGTGCATTGGAAACTTCTACTGGTCTTCCAGGGAACGATTAAAGAGAGGACCGTTTCAGACATTACTCCCATAGTGGAAAGTGCGGATGGTGACTGTTGTATTCAATCCCGATGCAATTTGTGTGTTTCATCAACACTCTGGTAGTCCACAGATGTCAGATTGCCTCCAGACGTGCATCGGAAACTACTGCTGGTCTTCCAGGGAACGATCAAGAAGTAGACTGTTTCAGACATTACTCCTGTGGAGGAAAGTGCGCATGGTGCCTGTTACATTCGCTCCCGATGGAATTTCTGTGTTTCATCAACACTCTGAGAGTCCACAGAATACAGAATCCCACCAGATGTGCAACGGAAACTGCTACTGGTCTTCCAGGGACCGGTCAAATCGTAGACTGTTTGAGACATTACTCCCGTGGAGGAAAGTGCGCATGGTGACTGTTGTATTCAATCCCGAAGATATTTCTGTGTTTCATCAACACCCTGATCGTCCACAGATTATAGAATGCCACCAGATGTGCATCGGAAACCACTACTGGTCTCCCAGGGAATGATCAAAGCGTAGACTGTTTGAGACATTACTCCCCTGGAGGAAAGTGCGCATGGTGCTTGTTGTATTCAATCTCGATTCAATTTCTGTGTTTCATCAACACTTTGAATGTCCACAGATTACAGAATAGCTCCAGATGTGCATGGGAAACTACTACCGGTCTTCCAGGGAACGATCAAAGCGTAGACTGTTTGAGACGTTACTCCCGTGGAGGAAAGTGCCAATGGTGACTGTTGTATTCAATCCCAATGCAATTTCTGTGTTTCATCAACATTCCGATAGTCCACAGATTACAGATTGCCACCAGATATGCATCGGAAACTACTACTGGTCTTCCTGGGAACGATCAAAGCATACACTGTTTGAGACATTACTCCCATGGAGGAAAGTGCGGATGGTGACTGTTGTATTCAATCCCGATGCAATTTGTGTGTTTCATCAACACTATGGTAGTCCACAGATGTCAGATTGCCTCCAGACGTGCATCGGAAACTACTGCTGGTCTTCCAGGGAACGATCAATAAGTAGACTGTTTCAGACATTACTCCTGTGGAGGAAAGTGCGCATGGTGCCTGTTACATTCACTCCCGATGGAATTTCTGTGTTTCATCAACACTCTGAGAGTCCACAGAATACAGAATCCCACCAGATGTGCAACGGAAACTGCTACTGGTCTTCCAGGGACCGGTCAAAGCGTAGACTGTTTGAGACATTACTCCCGTGGAGGAAAGTGCGCATGGTGACTGTTGTATTCAATCCCGAAGATATTTCTGTGTTTCATCAACACCCTGATCGTCTACAGATTATAGAATGCCACCAGATGTGCATCGGAAACCACTACTGGTCTCCCAGGGAATGATCAAAGCGTAGACTGTTTGAGACATTACTCCCGTGGAGGAAAGTGCGCATGGTGCTTGTTGTATTCAATCTCGATTCAATTTCTGTGTTTCATCAACACTTTGAATGTCCACAGATTACAGAATACCTCCAGATGTGCATGGGAAACTACTACCGGTCTTCCAGGGAACGATCAAAGCGTAGACTGTTTGAGACGTTACTCCCGTGGAGGAAAGTGCCAATGGTGACTGTTGTATTCAATCCCAATGCAATTTCTGTGTTTCATCAACACTCCGATAGTCCACAGATTACAGGTTGCCACCAGATATGCATCGGAAACTACTACTGGTCTTCCAGGAAACGATCAAAGCCTAGAATGTTTCAGACGTTACTCCCATGGAGGCGAGTGCGGATGGTGACTGTTGTATTCAATCCCGATGCAATTTCTGTGTTTCATCAACACTCTGATAGTCCACAGATTACAGATTGCCACCAGATATGCATCGGAAACTACTACTGGTCTTCCATTGAACGATTAAAGCATAGACTGTTTGAGACATTACTCCCATGGAGGAAAGTGCGCATGGTGACTGTTGTATTCAATCCCGATGCAATATCTGTGTTTCATCAACACTTTGAAGGTCCACAGATTACAGAATGCCTCCAGATGTGCATGGGAAACTACTACTGGTCTTCCAGGGAACGATCAAAGCATAGACTGTTTGAGACATTACTCCCATGGAGGAAAGTGCGCATGGTGACTGTTGTATTCAATCCCAATGCAATTTCTGTGTTTCATCAACACTCTGATAGTCCACAGATTAAAGATTGTCTCCAGATGTGCATCGAAAACTACTACCTGTCTTCCTGGGACCGATCAAGGCGTAGACTGTTTCAGACATTATTCCCATGGAGGAAAGTGTGCATGGTGACTGTTGAATTCAATCCCGATGCAATTTCTGTGTTTCATCAACACTTTGAAAGTCCACAGATTACAGAATGCCTTCAGATGTGCATCGGAAACTACTACTGGTCTTCCAGGGAACGATCAAAGGGTTGACTGTTCCAGTCGTTACTCCCATTTAGGAATGTGCGGTTGGTGACTGTTGTATTCAATCCCGATGCAATTTCTGTGTTTCATCAACACTCTGATAGTCCACAGATTACAGATTGCCACCAGATATGCATCGGAAACTACTACTGGTCTTCCTGGGAACGATTAAAGCATAGACTGTTTGAGACATTACTCCCATGGAGGAAAGTGCGCATGGTGACTGTTGTATTCAATCCCGATGCAATATCTGTGTTTCATCAACACTTTGAAGGTCCACAGATTACAGAATGCCTCCAGATGTGCATGGGAAACTACTACTGGTCTTCCAGGGAACGATCAAAGCATAGACTGTTTGAGACATTACTCCCATGGAGGAAAGTGCGCATGGTGACTGTTGTATTCAATCCCAATGCAATTTCTGTGTTTCATCAACACTCTGATAGTCCACAGATTAAAGATTGTCTCCAGATGTGCATCGAAAACTACTACTGGTCTTCCTGGGACCGATCAAGGCGTAGACTGTTTCAGACATTATTCCCATGGAGGAAAGTGTGCATGGTGACTGTTGAATTCAATCCCGATGCAATTTCTGTGTTTCATCAACACTTTGAAAGTCCACAGATTACAGAATGCCTTCAGATGTGCATCGGAAACTACTACTGGTCTTCCAGGGAACGATCAAAGGGTAGACTGTTCCAGTCGTTACTCCCATTTAGGAATGTGCGGTTGGTGACTGTTGTATTCAATCCCGATGCAATTTCTGTGTTTCATCAACACTCTGATAGTCCACAGATTAAAGATTGTCTCCAGATGTGCATCGGAAACTACTACTGGTCTTCCTGGGACCGATCAAGTTGTAGACTGTTTCAGACATTACTCCCATGGAGCAAAGTGGGGTTTGTGACTGTTGTATTCAATCCCAATGCAATTTCTGTGTTTCATCAACACTCTGATAGTCCACAGATTACAGATTGCCACCAGATATGCATCCGAAACTACTACTCGTCTTCCTGGGAACGATCAAAGCATACACTGTTTGAGACATTACTCCCATGGAGGAAAGTGCGGATAGTGACTGTTGTATTCAATCCCGATGCAATTTCTGTGTTTCATCAACACTCTGATAGTCCACAGATTACAGAATGCCACCAGATGTGCATCGGAAACTACTACTGGTCTTCCAGGGAACGATCAAAGCGTAAACTGTTTGAGACATTACTCCCGTGGAGGAGAGTGCGCATGGTGACTGTTGTATTTAATCCTGATGCAATATCTGTGTTTCATCAACACTCTGATAGCCCAAAGATTACAGAATGCCACCAGATGTGCGTTGGAAACTTCTACTGGTCTTCCAGGGAACGATTAAAGAGAGGACCGTTTCAGACATTACTCCCATAGTGGAAAGTGCGGATGGTGACTGTTGTATTCAATCCCGATGCAATTTGTGTGTTTCATCAACACTCTGGTAGTCCACAGATGTCAGATTGCCTCCAGACGTGCATCGGAAACTACTGCTGGTCTTCCAGGGAACGATCAAGAAGTAGACTGTTTCAGACATTACTCCTGTGGAGGAAAGTGCGCATGGTGCCTGTTACATTCACTCCCGATGGAATTTCTGTGTTTCATCAACACTCTGAGAGTCCACAGAATACAGAATCCCACCAGATGTGCAACGGAAACTGCTACTGGTCTTCCAGGGACCGGTCAAAGCGTAGACTGTTTGAGACATTACTCCCGTGGAGGAAAGTGCGCATGGTGAGTGTTGTATTCAATCCCAAAGATATTTCTGTGTTTCATCAACACCCTGATCGTCCACAGATTATAGAATGCCACCAGATGTGCATCGGAAACCACTACTGGTCTCCCAGGGAATGATCAAAGCGTAGACTGTTTGAGACATTACTCCCGTGGAGGAAAGTGCGCATGGTGCTTGTTGTATTCAATCTCGATTCAATTTCTGTGTTTCATCAACACTTTGAATGTCCACAGATTACAGAATACCTCCAGATGTGCATGGGAAACTACTACCGGTCTTCCAGGGAACGATCAAAGCGTAGACTGTTTGAGACGTTACTCCCGTGGAGGAAAGTGCCAATGGTGACTGTTGTATTCAATCCCAATGCAATTTCTGTGTTTCATCAACACTCCGATAGTCCACAGATTACAGATTGCCACCAGATATGCATCGGAAACTACTACTGGTCTTCCTGGGAACGATCAAAGCATACACTGTTTGAGACATTACTCCCATGGAGGAAAGTGCGGATGGTGACTGTTGTATTCAATCCCGATGCAATTTGTGTGTTTCATCAACACTCTGGTAGTCCACAGATGTCACATTGCCTCCAGACGTGCATCGGAAACTGCTGCTGGTCTTCCAGGGAACGATCAAGAAGTAGACTGTTCAGACATTACTCCTGTGGAGGAAAGTGCGCATGGTGCCTGTTACATTCACTCCCGATGGAATTTCTGTGTTTCATCAACACTCTGAGAGTCCACAGAATACAGAATGCCTTCAGATGTGCATCGGAAACTACTACTGGTCTTCCAGGGAACGATCAAAGGGTTGACTGTTCCAGTCGTTACTCCCATTTAGGAATGTGCGGTTGGTGACTGTTGTATTCAATCCCGATGCAATTTCTGTGTTTCATCAACACTCTGATAGTCCACAGATTACAGATTGCCACCAGATATGCATCGGAAACTACTACTGGTCTTCCTGGGAACGATTAAAGCATAGACTGTTTGAGACATTACTCCCATGGAGGAAAGTGCGCATGGTGACTGTTGTATTCAATCCCGATGCAATATCTGTGTTTCATCAACACTTTGAAGGTCCACAGATTACAGAATGCCTCCAGATGTGCATGGGAAACTACTACTGGTCTTCCAGGGAACGATCAAAGCATAGACTGTTTGAGACATTACTCCCATGGAGGAAAGTGCGCATGGTGACTGTTGTATTCAATCCCAATGCAATTTCTGTGTTTCATCAACACTCTGATAGTCCACAGATTAAAGATTGTCTCCAGATGTGCATCGAAAACTACTACTGGTCTTCCTGGGACCGATCAAGGCGTAGACTGTTTCAGACATTATTCCCATGGAGGAAAGTGTGCATGGTGACTGTTGAATTCAATCCCGATGCAATTTCTGTGTTTCATCAACACTTTGAAAGTCCACAGATTACAGAATGCCTTCAGATGTGCATCGGAAACTACTACTGGTCTTCCAGGGAACGATCAAAGGGTAGACTGTTCCAGTCGTTACTCCCATTTAGGAATGTGCGGTTGGTGACTGTTGTATTCAATCCCGATGCAATTTCTGTGTTTCATCAACACTCTGATAGTCCACAGATTAAAGATTGTCTCCAGATGTGCATCGGAAACTACTACTGGTCTTCCTGGGACCGATCAAGTTGTAGACTGTTTCAGACATTACTCCCATGGAGCAAAGTGGGGTTTGTGACTGTTGTATTCAATCCCAATGCAATTTCTGTGTTTCATCAACACTCTGATAGTCCACAGATTACAGATTGCCACCAGATATGCATCCGAAACTACTACTCGTCTTCCTGGGAACGATCAAAGCATACACTGTTTGAGACATTACTCCCATGGAGGAAAGTGCGGATAGTGACTGTTGTATTCAATCCCGATGCAATTTCTGTGTTTCATCAACACTCTGATAGTCCACAGATTACAGAATGCCACCAGATGTGCATCGGAAACTACTACTGGTCTTCCAGGGAACGATCAAAGCGTAAACTGTTTGAGACATTACTCCCGTGGAGGAGAGTGCGCATGGTGACTGTTGTATTTAATCCTGATGCAATATCTGTGTTTCATCAACACTCTGATAGCCCAAAGATTACAGAATGCCACCAGATGTGCGTTGGAAACTTCTACTGGTCTTCCAGGGAACGATTAAAGAGAGGACCGTTTCAGACATTACTCCCATAGTGGAAAGTGCGGATGGTGACTGTTGTATTCAATCCCGATGCAATTTGTGTGTTTCATCAACACTCTGGTAGTCCACAGATGTCAGATTGCCTCCAGACGTGCATCGGAAACTACTGCTGGTCTTCCAGGGAACGATCAAGAAGTAGACTGTTTCAGACATTACTCCTGTGGAGGAAAGTGCGCATGGTGCCTGTTACATTCACTCCCGATGGAATTTCTGTGTTTCATCAACACTCTGAGAGTCCACAGAATACAGAATCCCACCAGATGTGCAACGGAAACTGCTACTGGTCTTCCAGGGACCGGTCAAAGCGTAGACTGTTTGAGACATTACTCCCGTGGAGGAAAGTGCGCATGGTGAGTGTTGTATTCAATCCCAAAGATATTTCTGTGTTTCATCAACACCCTGATCGTCCACAGATTATAGAATGCCACCAGATGTGCATCGGAAACCACTACTGGTCTCCCAGGGAATGATCAAAGCGTAGACTGTTTGAGACATTACTCCCGTGGAGGAAAGTGCGCATGGTGCTTGTTGTATTCAATCTCGATTCAATTTCTGTGTTTCATCAACACTTTGAATGTCCACAGATTACAGAATACCTCCAGATGTGCATGGGAAACTACTACCGGTCTTCCAGGGAACGATCAAAGCGTAGACTGTTTGAGACGTTACTCCCGTGGAGGAAAGTGCCAATGGTGACTGTTGTATTCAATCCCAATGCAATTTCTGTGTTTCATCAACACTCCGATAGTCCACAGATTACAGATTGCCACCAGATATGCATCGGAAACTACTACTGGTCTTCCTGGGAACGATCAAAGCATACACTGTTTGAGACATTACTCCCATGGAGGAAAGTGCGGATGGTGACTGTTGTATTCAATCCCGATGCAATTTGTGTGTTTCATCAACACTCTGGTAGTCCACAGATGTCACATTGCCTCCAGACGTGCATCGGAAACTGCTGCTGGTCTTCCAGGGAACGATCAAGAAGTAGACTGTTCAGACATTACTCCTGTGGAGGAAAGTGCGCATGGTGCCTGTTACATTCACTCCCGATGGAATTTCTGTGTTTCATCAACACTCTGAGAGTCCACAGAATACAGAATCCCACCAGATGTGCAACGGAAACTGCTACTGGTCTTCCAGGGACCGGTAAAGGCGTAGACTGTTTGAGACATTACTCCCGTGGAGGAAAGTGCGCATGGTGACTGTTGTATTTAATCCCGAAGATATTTCTGTGTTTCATCAACACCCTGATCGTCCACAGATTATAGAATGCCACCAGATGTGCATCGGAAACCACTACTGGTCTCCCAGGGAATGATCAAAGCGTAGACTGTTTGAGACATTACTCCCGTGGAGGAAAGTGCGCATGGTGCTTGTTGTATTCAATCTCGATTCAATTTCTGTGTTTCATCAACACTTTGAATGTCCACAGATTACAGAATACCTCCAGATGTGCATGGGAAACTACTACCGGTCTTCCAGGGAACGATCAAAGCGTAGACTGTTTGAGACGTTACTCCCGTGGAGGAAAGTGCCAATGGTGACTGTTGTATTCAATCCCAATGCAATTTCTGTGTTTCATCAACACTCCGATAGTCCACAGATTACAGATTGCCACCAGATATGCATCGGAAACTACTACTGGTCTTCCTGGGAACGATCAAAGCATACACTGTTTGAGACATTACTCCCATGGAGGAAAGTGCGCATGGTGACTGTTGTATTCAATCCCGATGCAATTTCTGTGTTTCATCAACACTCTGATAGTCCACAGATTACAGAATGCCACCAGACGTGCGTCGGAAGCTACTACTGGTCTTCCAGGGAAGGATCAAAGTGTTGACCGTTACAGACATTACTCCCATGGAAGAAAGTGCGCATGGTGATCGTTGTATTCAATACCGATGCAATTTCTGTTTTTCATCAACACTCTGATAGTATACAGATTACAGATTGCCTCCAGATGTGCATCGGAAACTACTACTGGTCTTCCTGGGAACGATAAAAGCGTAGACAGTTTCAGACGTTACTCCCATGGAAGAAAGTGCGGATGGTGACTGTTGCATTCACTTCCGAAGCACTTTCTGTGTTTCATCAACATTTTGAAGGTCCACAGATTACAGAAATCCTCCAGAAGTTCACCGGAAACTACTAATGGTCTTCCAATGTACGATCAAAGCGTAGACTGTTTCAGACATTACTCCCATGGAGGAAAGTGCGGATGGTGACTGTTGTATTCAATCCCAATGCAATTTCTGTGTTCCATCAACACTCTGATAGTCCACAGAATACAGATTGTCTCCAGATGTGCATCGGAAATCACTACTGGTCTTTAGGGAACGATCAAAGCGTAAACTGTTTGAGACATTACTCACATGGAGGAAAGTGCGCATGGTGAAAGTTCTATTCAATCCCGATGCAACTTCTGTGTTTCATCAACACTCTGATAGACCACAGATTAAAGATTGTCTCCAGATGTGCATCGGAAACTACTACTGGTCTTCCTGGGACCGATCAAGGCGTAGACTGTTTCAGACATTACTCCCACGGAGGAAAGAGGGGATTGTGACTGTTGTATTCACTCCCGATGCAATATCTGTGTTTCATCAACACTTTGAAAGACCGCAGATTACAGATTGCCTCCAGATGTGCATCGTAAACTACTACTGGTCTTCCAGGGAACGATCAAATAGTAGACTGTTTGAGACATTACTCCCGTGGAGGAAAGTGCGCATGGTGACTGTTGTATTCAATCCCGAAGATATTTCTGTGTTTCATCAACACCCTGATCGTCCACAGATTATAGAATGCCACCAGATGTGCATCGGAAACTACTACTGGTCTTCCAGGAAACGATCAAAGCCTAGAATGTTTCAGACGTTACTCCCATGGAGGAGAGTGCGGATGGTGACTGTTGTATTCAATCCCGATGCAATTTCTGTGTTTCATCAACACTCTGATAGTCCACAGATTACAGATTGCCACCAGATATGCATCGGAAACTACTACTGGTCTTCCTGGGAACGATTAAAGCATAGACTGTTTGAGACATTACTCCCATGGAGGAAAGTGGGCATGGTGACTGTTTTATTCAATCCCGATGCAATATCTGCGTTTCATCAACACTTTGAAGGTCCACAGATTACAGAATGACTATAGATGTGCATGGGAAACTACTACTGGTCTTCCAGGGAACGATCAAAGCGTAGACTGTTTGAGACATTACTCCCATGGAGGAAAGTGTGAATGGTGACTGTTGTATTCCATCATGTTGCAATTTCTATGTTTCATCAACACTCTGATAGTCCACAGATTACAGACTGCCTCCAGATGTGCATCGGAAACTACTAATGGTCTTCCAGGAAACGATCAAAGCGTAGAATGTGTCAGACGTTACTCCCATGGAGGAAACTGCGGATGGTGACTGTTGTATTCAATCCCGATGCATTTCTGTGTTTCATAAACACTCTGATAGTCCACAGATTAAAGATTGTCTCCAGATGTGCATCGGAAACTACTACTGGTCTTCCTGGGAACGATCAATGCGTAGACTGTATCATCATTACTCCCATGGAGGAAAGTGCGGATTGTGACTGTTGTATTCACTCCCGATGCAATTTCTGTGTTTCATCAACACTTTGAAGGTCCACAGATTACAGAATGCCTCCATATGTGCATCGGAAACTACTACTGGTATTCCAGGGAACGATCAAAGCCTACACTGTTTCAGATATTACTCCCATGGAGAAAAGTGGGGATGGTGACTGTTGTATTCCATCATGATGCAATTTCTATGTTTCATCAACACTCTGATAGTCCACAGATTACAGATTGCCTCCAGATGTGCATCGGAAACTACTACTGGTCTTCCTGTGAACGATCAAAACGTAGACTGTTTGAGACATTACTGCCATGGAGGAAAGTGCGGATGGTGACTGTTGTATTCAAACTCGATGCAATTTCTGTGATTCATCAACACTTTGAAGGTCCACAGATTACAGAATGCCTCCAGATGTGCATCGGTAACTACTGCTGGTCTTCCAGGGAACGATCAAAGCGTAGACTGTTTGAGACATTACTCCTGTGGAGGAAAGTGAGCATGGTGACTGTTGTATTCATTCCCGATGCAATTTCTGTGTTTCATCAACACTTTGAAGGTCCACAGATTACAGAATGCCTCCAGATGTGCATCGGAAACTACTACTGGTCTTCCAGGGGACGATCAAAGCGTAGACAGTTTCAGACGTTATTCCCATGGAGGAAAGTGCGGATGGTGACTGTTGTATTCAATCCCGATGCAATTTCTGTGTTTCATCAACATTTTGAAGGTCCATAGATTACAGAATTCCTTCAGATGTGCACCGGAAACTACTAATGGTCTTCCAGGGAACGATCAAAGCGTAGACTGTTTCAGACATTACTCCCATGGAGGAAAGTGCGGATGGTGACTGTTGTATTCAATCCCGATTCAATTTCTGTGTTTGATCAACACTCTGATAGTCCACAGATTACAGAATGCCTCCAGATGTGCATCGAGAACTACTACTGGTCTAACAGGGAACGATCAAAGCGTAGAATCTTTGAGACATTACTCCCATGGAGGAAAGTGCACATGGTGAGTGTTGTATTCAATCCCGATGCACTTTCTGTGTTTCATCAACACTCTGATTGTCCACAGATTTCAGATTGCCTCCAGATGTGCATCTGAAAATACTACTGGCCTTCCTATGAACGATCAAAGCGTAGACTCTTTGAGACATTACTCCCATGCAGATAAGTGGGCATGGTGACTGTTGTATTCAATCCCGATGCCATTTCTGTGTTTCATCAACACTCTGATAGTCCACAGATTAAAGATTGTCTCCAGATGTGCATCGGAAACTACTACTGGTCTTCCTGGGACCGATCAAGGTGTAGACTGTTTCAGACATTACTCCCATGGAGCAAAGTGGGGATTGTGACTGTTGTATTCAATCCCAATGCAATTTCTGTGTTTCATCAACACTCTGATAGTCCACAGATTACAGATTGCCACCAGATATGCATCCGAAACTACTACTGGTCTTCCTGGGAACGATCAAAGCATACACTGTTTGAGACATTACTCCCATGGAGGAAAGTGCGCATGGTGACTGTTGTATTCAATCCCGATGCATTTTCTGTGTTTCATCAACACTTTGAAGGTCCAGAGATTACAGAATGCCTCCAGATGTGCATCGGAAACTACTACTGGTCTTCCAGGGAACGATCAAAGCATAGACTGTTTGAGGCATTACTCCCGTGGAGCAAAGTGCGCATGGTGACTGCTGTATTCATTCCCGATGCAATTTCTGTGTTTCATCAACACTCTGATAGTCCACAGATTACAGAATGCCTCCAGATGTGCATCAGAAACTACTACTGGTCTTCCTGTTAACGATCAAAGCTTAAAGTGTTTGAGACATTACTCCCATGGAGGATAGTGCGCATGGTGTCTGTTGTATTCAATCCCAATGCAATTTCTGTGTTCCATCAACACTCTGATAGTCCACAGAATACAGATTGTCTCCAGATGTGCATCGGAAATCACTACTGGTCTTTAGGGAACGATCAAAGCGTAAACTGTTTGAGACATTACTCACATGGAGGAAAGTGCGCATGGTGAAAGTTCTATTCAATCCCGATGCAACTTCTGTGTTTCATCAACACTCTGATAGACCACAGATTAAAGATTGTCTCCAGATGTGCATCGGAAACTACTACTGGTCTTCCTGGGACCGATCAAGGCGTAGACTGTTTCAGACATTACTCCCATGGAGGAAAGTGGGGATTGTGACTGTTGTATTCACTCCCGATGCAATATCTGTGTTTCATCAACACTTTGAAAGACCGCAGATTACAGATTGCCTCCAGATGTGCATCGTAAACTACTACTGGTCTTCCAGGGAACGATCAAAGCGTAGACTGTTTGAGACATTACTCCCATGGAGGAAAGTGCGGATAGTGACTGTTGTATTCAATCCCGATGCAATTTCTGTGTTTCATCAACACTCTGATAGTCCACAGATTACAGAATGCCACCAGATGTGCATCGGAAACTACTACTGGTCTTCCAGGGAACGATCAAAGCGTAAACTGTTTGAGACATTACTCCCGTGGAGGAGAGTGCGCATGGTGACTGTTGTATTCAATCCCGATGCAATATCTGTGTTTCATCAACACTCTGATAGCCCAAAGATTACAGAATGCCACCAGATGTGCATTGGAAACTTCTACTGGTCTTCCAGGGAACGATTAAAGAGAGAACCGTTTCAGACATTACTCCCATAGTGGAAAGTGCGGATGGTGACTGTTGTATTCAATCCCGATGCAATTTGTGTGTTTCATCAACACTCTGGTAGTCCACAGATGTCAGATTGCCTCCAGACGTGCATCGGAAACTACTGCTGGTCTTCCAGGGAACGATCAAGAAGTAGACTCTTTCAGACATTACTCCTGTGGAGGAAAGTGCGCATGGTGCCTGTTACATTCACTCCCGATGGAATTTCTGTGTTTCATCAACACTCTGAGAGTCCACAGAATACAGAATCCCACCAGATGTGCAACGGAAACTGCTACTGGTCTTCCAGGGACCGGTCAAAGCGTAGACTGTTTGAGACATTACTCCCGTGGAGGAAAGTGCGCATGGTGACTGTTGTATTCAATCCCGAAGATATTTCTGTGTTTCATCAACACCCTGATCGTCCACAGATTATAGAATGCCACCAGATGTGCATCGGAAACCACTACTGGTCTCCCAGGGAATGATCAAAGCGTAGACTGTTTGAGACATTACTCCCGTGGAGGAAAGTGCGCATGGTGCTTGTTGTATTCAATCTCGATTCAATTTCTGTGTTTCATCAACACTTTGAATGTCCACAGATTACAGAATACCTCCAGATGTGCATGGGAAACTACTACCGGTCTTCCAGGGAACGATCAAAGCGTAGACTGTTTGAGACGTTACTCCCGTGGAGGAAAGTGCCAATGGTGACTGTTGTATTCAATCCCAATGCAATTTCTGTGTTTCATCAACACTCCGATAGTCCACAGATTACAGATTGCCACCAGATATGCATCGGAAACTACTACTGGTCTTCCTGGGAACGATCAAAGCATACACTGTTTGAGACATTACTCCCATGGAGGAAAGTGCGCATGGTGACTGTTGTATTCAATCCCGATGCAATTTCTGTGTTTCATCAACACTTTGAAGGTCCACAGATTACAGAATGCCTCCAGATGTGCATCGGAAACTACTACTGGTCTTCCTGTGAACAATCAAAGCGTATACTGTTTGAGACATTACTCCCATGGAGGAAAGTACGCATTGTGACTGTTGTATTCAATCCCAATGCAATTTCTGTGTTTCATCAACACTCTGATAGTCCACAGAATACAGATTGTCTCCAGATGTGCATCGGAAAGTACTACCGTTCTTCCTCTGAACGATCAAAGCGTAGACTGTACCAGACATTACTCCCATTGAGGAAAATTCGGACTGTGACAGTTGTATTCACTCCCGATGCAATTTCTGTGTTTCATCAACACTTTGAAGCTCCACAGATTACAGAATGCCTCCACATGTGCATCGGAAACTACTACTGGTCTTCCAGGGAACGATCAAAGCGTAGACTGTTTTAGACATTATTCCCATGGAGAAAAGTGCGTATTGTGAATGTTGTATTCAATCCCGATGCAATTTCTGTGTTTCATCAACACTTTGATAGTCCACAGATTACAGAATGCCACCAGATGTGCATCGGAAACTACTACTGGTCTTCCAGTGAACGATCAAATCGTAGACTGTTTGAGACATTACTTCCGTGGAGGAAAGTGCGCATTGTGACTGTTGTATTCAATGCCGATGCAATTTCTGTGTTTCATCAACACTCTGATAGTCCACAGGTTACAGAATGCCACCAGACGTGCGTCGGAAGCTACTATTGGTCTTCCAGGGAAGGATCAAAGTGTAGACCGTTACAGACATTACTCCCATGGAAGAAAGTGCGCATGGTGATCGTTGTATTCAATACCGATGCAATATCTGTTTTTCATCAACACTCTGATAGTATACAGATTACAGATTGCCTCCAGATGTGCATCGGAAACTACTACTGGTCTTCCTGGGAACGATAAAAGCGTAGACAGTTTCAGACGTTACTCCCATGGAGGAAAGTGCGGATGGTGACTGTTGCATTCACTTCCGATGCACTTTCTGTGTTTCATCAACATTTTGAAGGTCCACAGATTACAGAAATCCTCCAGATGTTCACCGGAAACTACTAATGGTCTTCCAATGTACGATCAAAGCGTAGACTGTTTCAGACATTACTCCCATGGAGGAAAGTGCGGATGGTGACTGTTGTATTCAATCCCGATTCAATTTCTGTGTTTCATCAACACTCAGATAGTCCACAGATTACAGAATTCCTACAGATGTGCATCGGGAAGTACAACTGGTGTAACAGGGAACGATCAAAGCGTAGAATGTTTGAGACATTACTCCCATGGAGGAAAGTGCGCATGGTGAGTGTTGTATTCAATCCCGATGCAATTTCTGTGTTTCATCAACACTCTGATAGTCCACAGATTACAGATTGCCTCCAGATGTGCATCGGTAAATACTACTGGTCTTCCAGGGAACGATCAAAGCGTAGACTCTTTGAGACATTACTCCCATGGAGAAAAGTGCGCATGCTGACTGTTGTATTCAATCCCGATGCATTTCTGTGTTTCATAAACACTCTGATAGTCCACAGATTAAAGATTGTCTCCAGATGTGCATCGGAAACTACTACTGGTCTTCCTGGGAACGATCAATGCGTAGACTGTATCATCATTACTCCCATGGAGGAAAGTGCAGATTGTGACTGTTGTATTCACTCCCGATGCAATTTCTGTGTTTCATCAACACTTTGAAGGTCCACAGATTACAGAATGCCTCCATATGTGCATCGGAAACTACTACTGGTATTCCAGGGAACGATCAAAGCCTACACTGTTTCAGATATTACTCCCATGGAGAAAAGTGGGGATGGTGACTGTTGTATTCCATCATGATGCAATTTCTATGTTTCATCAACACTCTGATAGTCCACAGATTACAGATTGCCTCCAGATGTGCATCGGAAACTACCACTGGTCTTCCTGTGAACGATCAAAACGTAGACTGTTTGAGACATTACTGCCATGGAGGAAAGTGCGGATGGTGACTGTTGTATTCAAACTCGATGCAATTTCTGTGATTCATCAACACTTTGAGGGTCCACAGATTACAGAACGCATCCAGATGTGCATCGGTAACTACTGCTGGTCTTCCAGGGAACGATCAAATCGTAGACTGTTTGAGACATTACTCCTGTGGAGGAAAGTGAGCATGGTGACTGTTGTATTCATTCCCGATGCAATTTCTGTGTTTCATCAACACTTTGAAGGTCCACAGATTACAGAATGCCTCCAGATGTGCATCGGAAACTACTACTGGTCTTCCAGGGAACGATCAAAGCGTAGACAGTTTCAGACGTTATTCCCATGGAGGAAAGTGCGGATGGTGACTGTTGTATTCAATCCCGATGCAATTTCTGTGTTTAATCAACATTTTGAAGGTCCATAGATTACAGAATTCCTTCAGATGTGCACCGGAAACTACTAATGGTCTTCCAGGGAACGATCAAAGCGTAGACTGTTTCACACATTACTCCCATGGAGGAAAGTGCGGATGGTGACTGTTGTATTCAATCCCGATTCAATTTCTGTGTTTGATCAACACTCTGATAGTCCACAGATTACAGAATGCCTCCAGATGTGCATCGAGAACTACTACTGGTCTAACAGGGATCGATCAAAGCGTAGAATCTTTGAGACATTACTCCCATGGAGGAAAGTGCACATGGTGAGTGTTGTATTCAATCCCGATGCACTTTCTGTGTTTCATCAACACTCTGATTGTCCACAGATTTCAGATTGCCTCCAGATGTGCATCTGAAAATACTACTGGCCTTCCTGGGAACGATCAAAGCGTACACTCTTTGAGACATTACTCCCATGGAGATAAGTGGGCATGGTGACTGTTGTATTCAATCCCGATGCCATATCTGTGTTTCATCAACACTCAGATAGTCCACAGATTACAGAATGCCTTCTGATGTGGATCGGAAACTCCTACTGGTCTTCCAGGGAACGATCAAAGCGTAGACTGTTTGAGACATTACTCCCGTGGAGGAAAGTGCGCATGGTGACTGTTGTATTCAATCCCGATGCAATTTCTGTGTTTCATCAACACTTTGAAGGTCCACAGATTACAGAATGCCTCCAGATTTGCATCGGAAACTACTACTGGTCTTCCAGGGAACGATCAAATCATAGACTGTTTGAGACATTACTCCCATGGAGGAAAGTGCGCATGGTGACTGTTGTAATCAATCCCGATGCAATTTCTGTGTTTCATCAACACTCTGTTAGTCCACAGTTTACAGAATGCCACCAGATGTGCAACGGAGACTACTACTGGTATTATAGGGAACGATCAAAGCGTTGACTGTTTGAGACATTACTCCCATTTAGAAAAGTGCGCATGGTGACTGTTGTATTGAATCCCGATGCATTCTCTGTGTTTTATCAACACCCTGATAGTCCACAGATTACAGAATGCCACCAGTTGTGCATTGGAAACCACTACAGGTCTTCCAGGGAACGATCAAAGCGCAGACTGTTTGAGACATTACTCCCATGGAGGGAAGTGCGCATGGTGACTGTTGTATTCAAAACCTATGCAATTTCTGTGTTTCATCAACATTCTGATAGTCCACAGATTACAGAATGCCTTCGGATGTGCATCGGAAACTACTACTGGTCGTCCAGAGAACGATCAAAGCGTAGACTGTTTGAGACATTACTCCTAATGAGGAAAGTGCGCATGGTGACTGTTTTATTCAATCCCGATGCTATTTCTGTGTTTCTTCAACACTCTGGTAGTCCACAGATTACAGAATTCCACCAGATGTGCATCGGAATCTACTACTGGTCTTCCAGGGAACGATCTATGCGTAGACTGTTTGAGAATTACTCCCATGGAGGAAAGTGCGCATGGTGACTGTTGTATTCAATCCCGATCGAATTTCTGTGTTTCATCAACACTCCGATAGTCCACAGATTACAGAATGCCACCAGATGTGCATCGGAAACTACTACTGGTCTTCTAGGGAACGATCAAAGTTTAGACTGTTTGAGAATTACTCCCATGGAGGAAAGTGCGCATTTTGACTGTTGTATTCAATCCCGATGCAATTTCTGCGTTTCATCAACATTCAGATAGTCCACAGATTACAGAATGCCTCCAGATGTGCATCGGAAACTACTACTGGTCTTCCATCGAACGATCAAAGCGTGGACTGTTTGAGACATTACTCCCGTGGAGGAAAGTGCGCATGGTGACTGTTGTTATCAACCCCGATGCAATTTCAGTGTTTCATCAACACTTTGAAGGTCCACAGATTACAGAATGCCTCCAGATGTGCATCGGAAGCTACTACTGGTATTCCATTGAACGATCAAAGCGTTAACTGTTTCAGATATTACTCCCATGGAGAAAAGTGCGGATGGTGACTGTTGTATTCCATCATGATGCAATTTCTATGTTTCATCAACACTCTGATAGTCCACAGATTACAGATTGCCTCCAGATGTGCATCGGAAACTACTAATGGTCTTCCAGGAAACGATCAAAGCGTAGAATGTTTCAGACGTTACTCCCATGGAGGAAAGTGCGGATGGTGACTGTTGTATTCAATCCCGATGGAATTTCTGTGTTTCATAAACACTCTGATAGTCCACAGATTACAGATTGTCTCCAGATGTGCATCGTAAACTACTACTGGTCTTCCTGGGAACGATCAATGCGTAGACTGTATCAGACATTACTCCCATGGAGGAAAGTGCGGATTGTGACTGTTGTATTCACTCCCGATGCAATTTCTGTGTTTCATCAACACTTTGAAGTTCCACAGATTACAGAATGCCTCCATATGTGCATCGGAAACTACTACTGGTATTCCAGGAAACGATCAAATCCTACTCTGTTTCAGATATTACTCCCATGGAGAAAAGTGCGGATGGTGACTGTTGTAATCAATCCCGATGCAATTTCTGTGTTTCATCAACACTCTGATAGTCCACTGATTACAGTATGCCTCCAGATGTGCATCGGAAATTACTACTGGTCTTCCAGGAAACGATCAAATCGTAGACTGTTTGAGACATAACTCCCATGGAGGAAAGTGCGAATATTGACTGTTGTATTCAAACCCGATGCAATTTCTGTGTTTCATCAACACTCTGTTAGTCCACAGATTACAGAATGCCACCAGATGTGCAACGGAGACTACTACTGGTATTCCAGGGAACGATCAAAGCGTTGACTGTTTGAGACATTACTCCCATGGAGAAAAGTGCGCATGGTGACTGTTGTATTCAATCCCGATGCAATTTCTGTGTTTCATCAACACTCATATAGTCCACAGATTACAGAATGCCTTCTGATGTGGATCGGAAACTCCTACTGGTCTTCCAGGGAACGATCAAAGCGTAGACTGTTTGAGACATTACTCCCAAGAAGGAAGGTGCGCATGGTGACTGTTGTATTCAATCCCGATGCAATTTCTGTGTTTCATCAATATTCAGATAGTGCACAGATTACAGAATGCCTCCAGATGTGCATCGGAAACTACTACTGGTCTTCCAGGCAACGATCAAAGCGTAGACTGTTTGAGACATTACTCCCATGGAGGAAAGTGCGCATTGTGACTGTTGTATTCAATCCCATTGCAATATCTGTGTTTTATCAACACTCAGTTAGTCCACAGATTTCAGAATGCCTCCATATGTGTATGGGAAACTACTACTGGTCTTCCTGGGAACGATCAAAACGTAGAGTGTATCAGACATTACTCCCATGGAAGAAAGTGTGGATTGTGACAGTTGTATTCACTCCCGATGCAATTTCTGTGTTTCATCAACAATTTGAAGGTCCACAGATTGCAGAATGCCTCCAGATGTGCATCGGAAGCTACTACTGGTATTCCATGGAACGATCAAAGCTTACACTGTTTCAGATATTACTCCCATGGAGAAATGTGCGGATGGTGACTGTTGTATTATATCATGATGCAATTTCTATGTTTCATCAACACTCTGATAGTCCACAGATTACAGATTGCCTCCAGATGTGCATCGGAAACTACTACTGGTCTTCCAGGAAACGATCAAAGCGTAGAATGTTTCAGACGTTACTCCCATGGAGGAAAGTGTGGATGGTGACTGTTGTATTCAATCCCGATGCAATTTCTGTGTTTCATAAACACTCTGCTAGTCCACAGATTACAGATTGTCTCCAGATGTGCATGGGAAACTACTACTGGTCTTCCTGGGAACGATCAAAGCGTAGACTGTATCAGACATTACTCCCATGGAGGAATGTGCGGATTGTGACTGTTGTATTCACTCCCGATGCAATTTCTGTGTTTCATCAACACTTTGAAGGTCCACAGATTACACAACGCCTCAATATGTGCATCGGAAACTACTACTGGTATACCAGGGAACAATCAAATCCTACACTGTTTCAGATATTACTCAAATGGAGGAAAGTGCGGATGGTGACTGTTGTATTCCATCATGATGCAATTTCTATGTTTCATCAACACTCTGATAGTCCACAGATTACAGATTGCCTCCAGATGTGCATCGGAAACTACTACTGGTCTTCCAGTCCACAGATTACAGATTGCCACCAGATATGCATCGGATAATACTACTGGTCCTCCTGGGAACGATCAAACCGTAGACTGTTTGAGACATTACTGCCATGGAGGAAAGTGCGGATGGTGACTGTTGTATTCAAACTCGATGCAATTTCTGTGTTTCATCAACACTATGAGGGTCCACAGATTACAGAATGCCTCCAGACGTCGTCGGAAACTACTGCTGGTCTTCCAGGGAACGATCAAAGCGTAGACAGTTTGAGACAATACTCCCGTGGAGGAAAGTGCGCATGGTGACTGTTGTATTCAATCCCGATGCAATTTCTGTGTTTCATCAACACTTTGAAGTTCCACAGATTACAGAATGCCTCCAGATGTGCATCGGAAGCTACTACTGGTCTTCCAGTCCACATAATACAGAATGCCTCCAGATGTGCATCGGAAACTACTACTGGTCTTCCAGGGAACGATCAAAGCATAGACTGTTTGAGACATTACTCCCATGGAGGAAAGTGCGCATGGTGACTGTTGTAATCAATCCCGATGCAATTTCTGTGTTTCATCAACACTCTGATAGTCCACAGATTACAGTATGCCTCCAGATGTGCATCGGAAATTACTACTGGTCTTCCAGGAAACGATCAAAGCGTAGACTGTTTGAGACATCACTCCCATTGAGGAAAGTGCGAATATTGACTGTTGTATTCAATCCCGATGCAATTTCTGTGTTTCATCAACACTCTGTTAGTCCACAGATTACAGAATGCCACCAGATGTGCAATGGAGACTACTACTGGTCTTCCAGGGAACGATCAAAGCGTTGACTGTTTGAGACATTACTCCCATGGAGAAAAGTGCGCATGGTGACTGTTGTATTCAATCCCGATGCAATTTCTGTGTTTCATCAACACTCTGATAGTCCACAGATTACAGAATGCCACCAGATGTGCATCGGAAACTACTACTGGTCCAAATGGGAACGATCAAAGCGTAGACTGTTTGAGAGATTACTCCCATGGAGGAAAGTGCGCATGGTGACTGTTGTATTCAATCCCGATGCAATTTCCGTGTTTCATCAACACTCATATAGTCCACAGATTACAGAATGCCTCCTGATGTGGATCGGAAACTCCTACTGGTCTTCCAGGGAACGATCAAAGCGTAGACTGTTTGAGACATTACTCCCATGAAGGAAGGTGCGCATGGTGACTGTTGTATTCAATCCCGATGCAATTTCTGTGTTTCATCAATATTCAGATAGTCCACAGATTACAGAATGCCTCCATATGTGCATCGGAAACTACTACTGGTCTTCCAGGCAACGATTAAAGCGTAGACTGTTTGAGACATTACTCCCATGGAGGAAAGTGCGCATTGTGACTGTTGTATTCAATCCCATTGCAATTTCTGTGTTTTATCAACACTCAGTTAGTCCACAGATTTCAGAATGCCTCCATATGTGCATGGGAAACTACTACTGGTCTTCCTGGGAACGATCAAAGCGTAGAGTGTATCAGACATTACTCCCATGGAAGAATGTGCGGATTGTGACTGTTGTATTCACTGCCGATGCAATTTCTATGTTTCATCAACAATTTGAAGGTCCACAGATTACAGAATGCCTCCAGATGTGCATCGGAAGCTACTACTGGTATTCCATGGAACGATCAAAGCGTACACGGTTTCAGATATTACTCCCATGGAGAAAAGTGCGGATGGTGACTGTTGTATTATATCATGATGCAATTTCTATGTTTCATCAACACTCTGATAGTCCACAGATTACAGATTGCCACCAGATATGCATCGGATAATACTACTGGTGCTCCTGGTAACGATCAAACCGTAGACTGTTTGAGACATTACTCCCATGGAGGAAAGTGCGGATGGTGACTGTTGTATTCAATCCCGATGCAATTTCTGTGTTTCATAAACACTCTGCTAGTCCACAGATTACAGATTGTCTCCAGATGTGCATCGGAAACTACTACTGGTCTTCCTGGGAACGATCAAAACGTAGACTGTATCAGACATTACTTCCATGGAGGAAAGTGCGGATTGTGACTGTTGTATTCACTCCCGATGCAAATTCTGTGTTTCATCAACACTTTGAAGTTCCACAGACTACAGAATGCCTCCAGATGTGCATCGGAAACTACTACTGGTCTTCCAGTCCACAGAATACAGATTGCCACCAGATATGTTTCGGATAATACTACTGGTCTTCCTGGGAACGATCAAAGCATAGACTGTGGGAGACATTACTCCAATGGAGGAATGTGCTCATGGTTACTGTTGTATTCAATCCCGATGCAATTTCTGTGTTTCATCAACACTTTGAAGGTCCACAGATTACAGAATGCCTCCAGATGTGCATCGGAAACTACTACTGGTCTTCCAGTCCACAGAATACAGATTGCCACCAGATATGTTTCGGATAATACTACTGGTCTTCCAGGGAACGATCAAAGCATAGACTGTTTGAGACATTACTCCCATGGAGGAAAGTGCGCATGGTGACTGTTTAATCAATCCCGATGCAATTTCTGTGTTTCATCAACACTCTGATAGTCCACAGATTACAGTATGCCTCCAGATGTGCATCGGAATTTACTACTGGTCTTCCAGGAAACGATCAAAGCGTAGACTTTTTGAGACATCACTCCTATTGAGGAAAGTGCGAATATTGACTGTTGTATTCCATTCCGATGCAATTTCTGTGTTTCATCAACACTCTGTTAGTCCACAGATTACAGAATGCCACCAGATGTGCAACGGAGACTACTACTGGTCTTCCAGGGAACGATGAAAGCGTTGACTGTTTGAGACATTACTCTCATGGAGAAAAGTGCGCATGGTGACTGTTGTATTCAATCCCGATGCTATTTCTGTGTTTCATCAACACTCTGATAGTCCACAGATTTCAGAATGCCACCAGATGTGCATCGGAAACTACTACTGGTATTCCAGGGAACGATCAAAGCGTAGAATGTTTGAGATATCACTAACGTGGAGGAAAGTGCGCATGTTGACTGTTGTATTCAATCCCGATGCGTTCTCTGTGTTTTATCAACACCCTGATAGTCCACAGTTTACAGAATGCCACCAGTTGTGCATTGGAAACCACTACAGGTCTTCCAGAGAACGATCAAAGCGCAGACTGTTTGAGACATTACTCCCATGGAAGGAAGTGCGCATGGTGACTGTTGTATTCAATCCCGATGCAATTTCTGTGTTTCATCAACACTCTGATAGTCCACAGATTACAGAATGCCACCAGATGTGCATCGGAAACTACTACTGGTCTTCCTGGGAACGATCAAAGCGTAGACTGTTTGAGACATTACTCCCATGGAGGAAAGTGCGTATGGTGAGTGTTGTATTCAATCCCGATGCAATTTCTGTGTTTCATCAACACTCATATAGTCCACAGATTACAGAATGCCTCCGGGTGTGGATCGGAAACTCCTACTGGTCTTCCAGGGAACGATCAAAGCGTAGACTATTTGAGACATTACTCCCATGAAGGAAGGTGCGCATGGTGACTGTTGTATTCAATCCCGATGCCATTTCTGTGTTTCATCAATATTCAGATAGTCCACAGATTACAGAATGCCTCCAGATGTGCATCGGAAACTAGTACTGGTCTTCCAGGCAACGATCAAAACGTAGACTGTTTGAGACATTACTCCCATGGAGGAAGGTGCGCATTGTGACTGTTGTATTCAATCCCATTGCAATTTCTGTGTTTTATCAACACTCAGTTAGTCCACAGATTTCAGAATGCCTCCATATGTGCATGGGAAACTACTACTGGTCTTCCTGGGAACGATCAAAGCGTAGAGTGTATCAGACATTACTCCCATGGAAGAAAGTGCGGATTGTGACTGTTGTATTCACTCCCGATGCAATTTCTGTGTTTCATCAACAATTTGAAGGTCCACAGATTACAGAATGCCTCCAGATGTGCATCGGAAGCTACTACTGGTATTCCATGGAACGATCAAAGCGTACACTGTTTCAGATATTACTCCCATGGAGAAAAGTGCGGATGGTGACTGTTGTATTATATCATGATGCAATTTCTATGTTTCATGAACACTCTCATAGTCCACAGATTACAGATTGCCTCCAGATGTGCATCGGAAACTACTACTGGTCTTCCAGGAAACGATCAAAACGTAGAATGTTTCAGACGTTACTCCCATGGAGGAATGTGTGGATGGTGACTGTTGTATTCAATCCCGATGCAATTTCTGTGTTTCATAAACACTCTGCTAGTCCACAGATTACAGATTGTCTCCAGATGTGCATCGGAAACTACTAATGGTCTTCCTTGGAACGATCAAAGCGTAGACTGTATCAGACATTACTCCCATGGAGGAAAGTGCGGATTGTGACTGTTGTATTCACTCCTGAGGCAATATCTGTGTTTCATCAACACTTTGAAGGTCCACAGATTACAGAATGCCTCCATATGTGCATCGGAAACTACTACTGGTATACCAGGAAACGATCAAAACCTACACTGTTTCAGATATTACTCCCATGGAGAAAAGTGCGGATGGTGACTGTTGTATTCCATCATGATGCAATTTCTATGTCTCATCAACACTCTGATAGTCCACAGATTACAGATTGCCTCCAGATGTGCATCGGAAACTACTACTGGTCTTCCAGTCCACAGATTACAGATTGCCACCAGATATGCATCGGATAATACTACTCGTCCTCCTGGGAACGATCAAAGCATAGACTGTGTGAGACATTACTCCCATGGAGGAATGTGCTCATGGTGATTGTTGTATTCAATCCCGATGCAATTTCTGTGTTTCATCAACACTTTGAAGGTCCACAGATTACAGAATGCCTCCAGATGTGCATCGGAAACTGCTACAGGTATTCCATGGAACGATCAAAGCGTAGACTGTTTCAGATATTACTCCCATGCAGAAAAGTGCGGATGGTGACTGTTGTATTCCATCCCGATGCAATTTCTATGTTTCATCAACACTCTGATAGTCCACAGTTTACAGATTGCCTCCAGATGTGCATCGGAATCTTCTACTAGTCTACATGGGAACGATCAAAACGTAGACTGTTTGAGACATTACTCCCATGGAGGAAAGTGCGCATGGTGACTGTTGTAATCAATCCCGATGCAATTTCTGTGTTTCATCAACATTCAGATAGTCCACAGATTTCAGAATGCCTCCATATGTGCAGGGGAAACTACTACTGGTCTTCCTAGGAACGATCAAAGGGTAGAGTGTATCAGACATTACTCCCATGGAGGAAAGTGCGGATTGTGACTGTTGTATTCACTCCCGATGCAATTTCTGTGTTTCATCAACACTTTGAAGGTCCACAGATTACAGAATGCCTCCAGATGTGCATCGGAAACTGCTACAGGTATTCCATGGAACGATCAAAGCGTAGACTGTTTCAGATATTACTCCCATGCATAAAAGTGCGGATGGTGACTGTTGTATTCCATCCCGATGCAATTTCTATGTTTCATCAACAGTCTGATAGTCCACAGTTTACAGATTGCCTCCAGATGTGCATCGGAATCTTCTACTAGTCTTCATGGGTACGATCAAAACGTAGACTGTTTGAGACATTACTGCCATGGAGGAAAGTGCGGATGGTGCTCTTGTATTCAAACTAGATGCAATTTCTGTGTTTCATCTACACTTTGAGGGTCCACAGATTGCAGAATGCTTCCAGATGTGCATCGGAAACTACTACTGGTCTTCCAGGGAACAATCAAAACGTATACTGTTTGAGACATTACTCCCATGGAGGAAAGTGCGCATGTTGACTGTTGAATTCAATCTCGATGCTATTTCTATGTTTCATCATCACTCTGATAGTCCACGGATTACAGAATGCCACCAGATATGCATCGGAAACTACTACTGGTATTCCAGGAAACGATCGAAGCGTAGACTCTTTGAGATATCACTCCCGTGGAGGAAAATGCGCATGGTGACTGTTGTATTCAATCCTGATGCTATTTCTGTGTTTCATCAACACTCTGATACTCCACAGATTACGGAATGCCTCCAGATGTGCATCGGAAACTACTACTGGTCTTTCAGGGAACGATCAACGCGTAGACTGTATGAGACATTGCTCCCATGGAGGAAAGTGCGCATTGTGACTGTTGTATTCAAACCCGATGCCATTTCTGTGTTTCATCAACACTCTGACAGTCCACAGATTACAGAATGCCACCAGATGTGCATCGGAAACTACTGCTGGTCTTCCAGGAAACAATCAAAGCGTAGAATGTTTCAGACGTTACTCCCATGGAGGAAAGTGCGGATGGTGACTGTTGTATTCAATCCCGATTCAATTTCTGTGTTTCATCAACAGTCGGATAGTCCACAGATTACAGAATGCCTCCAGATGTGCATCGGGAACTAGTACTGGTCTAACAGGGAACGATGAAAGCGTAGAATGTTTGAGACATTACTCCCAAGGAGGAAAGTGCGCATGGTGAGAGTTGTATTCAATCCCGACACAATTACTGTATTTCATCAACACTCTGATAGTCCTCAGATTACAGATTGCCTCCAGATGTGCATCGGAAACTACTACTGGTCTTCCATCGACCGATCAAATCGTGGACTGATTGAGACATTACTCCCGTGGAGGAAAGTGCGCATGGTGACTGTTGTATTCAATCGCGATGCTACTTCTGTGTTTCATCAACACTCTGATATTCCACAGATTACAGAATTTCTCCAGATTTGCATCGGAAACTACTACTGGTCTTCCAGGGAACGATCAACGCGTAGACTGTTTGAGACATTACTCCCATGAAGGAAAGTGCGCATGGTGACTGTTGTATTCAATCCCGATGCAATTTCTGTGTTTCATTAACACTCTGATAGTCCACAGATTACAGAATGCCTCCAGATGTGCATCGGAAATTACTACTGGTCTTCCAGGTAACGATCAAAGCGTAGACTGTTTGAGACATTACTCCCATGGAGGAAAGTGCGAATATTGACTGTTGTATTCAATCCCGATGCAATTTCTGTGTCTCATCAACACTCTGTTAGTCCACAGATTACAGAATGCCACCAGATGTGCATCGGAAACTACTACTGGTCTTCCAGGGAACGATCAAAGCGTAGACTATTTGAGACATTACTCCCATGGAGGAAAGTGCGCATGGTGACTGTTGTATTCAATCCTGATGCTATTTCTGTGTTTCATCAACACTCTGATAGTCCATAGATTACAGAATGCCACCAGATGTGCTTCGGAAACTTCTACTGGTCTTCCAGGGAACGATCAAAGCGTAGACTGTTTGAGAATTACTCCCATGGAGAAAAGTGCGGATGGTGACTGTTGTATTCACTCCCGATGCAATTTCTGTGTTTCATCAACACTCAGTTAGTCCACAGATTACAGAATGCCTCCAGATGTGCATCGGAAACTACTATTGGTCTTCCTGGGAACGATCAAAGCATAGACTGTTTGAGACATTACTCCCATGGAGGAAAGTGCGCATGGTGACTGTTGTATTCAATCCCGATGCAATATCTGTGTTTCATCAACACTCAGATAGTCCACAGATTACAGAATGCCTCCTGATGTGCGTTGGAAACTCCTACTGTTCTTCCAGGGAACGATCAAAGCGTAGACTGTTTGAGACATTACTCCCATGGAGGAAAGTGCGCATGGTGACTGTTGTATTCAATCCCGATGCAATTTCTGTGTTTCATCAACATTCAGATAGTCCACAGATTTCAGAATGCCTCCATATGTGCATGGGAAACTACTACTGGTCTTCCTGGGAACGATCAAAGCGTAGAGTGTATCAGACATTACTCCCATGGAGGAAAGTGCGGATTGTGACTGTTGTATTCACTCCCGATGCAATTTCTGTGTTTCATCAACACTTTGAAGGTCCACAGATTACAGAATGCCTCCAGATGTGCATCGGAAACTACTACTGGTATTCCATGGAACGATCAAAGCGTAGACTATTTCAGATATTACTCCCATGCAGAAAAGTGCGGATGGTGACTGTTGTATTCCATCCCGATGCAATTTCTATGTTTCATCAACACTCTGATAGTCCACAGTTTACAGATTACCTCCAGATGTGCATCGGAATCCTCTACTAGTCTTCATGGGAACGTTCAAAGCGTAGACTGTTTGAGACATTACTGTCATGGAGGAAAGTGCGGATGGTGCTGTTGTATTCAAACTCGATGCTATTTCTGTGTTTCATCTACACTTTGAGGGTCCACAGATTGCAAAATGCCACAAGATGTGCATCGGAAACTACTACTGGTATTCCAGGGAACGGTCGAAGCGTAGACTGTTTGAGTTACCATTCCCGTGGAGGAAAGTTCGCATGGTGACTGTTGTATTCAATCCCGATGCATTCTCTGTGTTTCATCAACACTCTGATAGTCCACAGATTACTGAATGCCACCAGTTGTGCATCGGAAACCATTACTGGTCTTTCAGGGAACGATCAAAGCGTAGACTGTTTGAGACATTACTCCCGTGGAGGAATGTGCGCATGGTAACTGTTGTATTCAATCCCAATGCAATTTCTGTGTTACATCAACACTCTGATAGTCCACAGATTACAGAATGCCACCAGATGTGCATCGGAAACTACTACTGGTGTTCCAGGGAACGATCAAATCGTAGACTGTTTGAGACATTACTCCCATGGATGGAAGTGCGGATGGTGACTGTTGTATTCAATCCCGATGAAATTTCTGTGTTTCATCAACACTCTGATAGTCCACAGATTACAGAATGCCACCAGATGTGGATCGAAAACTGCCTCTGGTCTTCCAGAGAACCATCAAAGCGTAGACTGTTTGAGACATTACTCCCAAGGAGGAAATTGCTCATGATGACTGTTGTACTCAATCCCGATGCTGTTTCTGTTTTTCATCAACACTCTGATAGTCCACAGATTACCGAATGCCACCAGATGTTTATCGGAAACTACTACTGGTCTTCTAGGGAACGATCAAAGCGTAGACTGTTTGAGAATTACTCCCATGGAGGAAAGTGCGCATGGTGACTGTTGTATTCAATCCCGATGGAATTTCTGTGTTTCATTAACACTCTGATAGTCCACAGATTACAGAATGCCTCATGATGTGCATCGAAAACTACTACTGGTCTTCCAGGGAACGATCAAAGCGCAGACTCTTGGGGACATTACTCACATGGAGAAAAGTGCGCATGGTGACTGTTGTATTCAATCCCGATGCAATTTCTGTGTTTCGTCAACACTCAGATAGTCCACAGATTACAGAATGCCTCCAGATGTGCATCGGAAAGTACTACTGGTCTTCCATCGAACGATAAAATCGTGGACTGTTTGAGACATTACTCCCGTGGAGGAAAGTGCGCATGGTGACTGTTGTTATCAATCCCGATGCAATTTCTGTGTTCCATCAAGACTGATAGTCCATAGATTACAGAATGCCACCAGATGTGCATCGGAAACTTCTACTGGTCTTTCAGGGAACGATCAACGCGTAGACTGTATAAGACATTACTCCCATGGAGGAAAGTGCGCATGGTGACTGTTGTATTCAAACCCGATGCCATTTCTGTGTTTCATCAACACTCTGACAGTACACAGATTACAGAATGAAACCAGATGTGCATCGGAAACTACTACTGGTCTAAATGGGAACGATCAAAGCGTAGACTGTTTGAGACATTACTCCCATGGAGGAAAGTGCGCATGGTGACTGTTGTATTCAATCCCGATGCAATTTCTGTGTTTCATCAACACTCATATAGTCCACAGATTACAGAATGCCTCCTGATGTGGATCGGAAACTCCTACTGGTCTTCCAGGGAACGATCAAAGCGTAGACTGTTTGAGACGTTACTCCCATGAAGGAAGGTGCGCATGGTGACAGTTGTATTCAATCCCGATGCAATTTCTGTGTTTCATCAATATTCAGATAGTCCACAGATTACAGAATGCCTCCATATGTGCATCGGAAACTACTACTGGTCTTCCAGGCAACGATTAAAGCGTAGACTGTTTGAGACATTACTCCCATGGAGGAAAGTGCGCATTGTGACTGTTGTATTCAATCCCATTGCAATTTCTGTGTTTTATCAACACTCAGTTAGTCCACAGATTACAGAATGCCTCCATATGTGCATGGGAAACTACTACTTTTCTTCCTGGGAACGATCAAAGCGTAGAGTGTATCAGACATTACTCCCATGGAAGAAAGTGCATATTGTGACTGTTGTATTTACTCCCGATGCAATTTCTGTGTTTCATCAACAATTTGAAGGTCCACGGATTACAGAATGCCTCCAGATGTGCATCGGAAGCTACTACTGGTATTCCATGGAACGATCAAAGCGTACACGGTTTCAGATATTACTCCCATGGAGAAAAGTACGGATGGTGACTGTTGTATTATATCATGATGCAATTTCTATGTTTCATCAACACTCTGATAGTCCACAGATTACAGATTGCCTCCAGATGTGCATCGGAAACTACTACTGGTCTTCCAGGAAACGATCAAAGCGTAGAATGTTTCAGACGGTACTCCCATGGAGGAAAGTGCGGATGGTGACTGTTGTATTCAATCCCGATGCAATTTCTGTGTTTCATAAACACTCTGCTAGTCCACAGATTACAGATTGTCCCCAGATGTGCATCGGAAACAACTACTGGTCATCCTGGGAACGATCAAAACGTAGACTGTATCAGACATTTCTCCCATGGAGGAAAGTGCGGATTGTGACTGTTGTATTCACTCCCGATGCAAATTCTGTGTTTCATCAACACTTTGAAGTTCCACAGACTACAGAATGCCTCCAGATGTGCATCGGAAACTACTACTGGTCTTCCAGGGAACGATCAAAGCATATACTGTTTGAGACATTACTCCCATGGAGGAAAGTGCGCATGGTGACTGTTTAATCAATCCCGATGCAATTTCTGTGTTTCATCAACACTCTGATAGTCCACAGATTACAGTATGCCTCCAGATGTGCATCGGAATTACTACTGGTCTTCCATGAAACGATCAAAGCGTAGACTTTTTGAGACGTCACTCCCATTGAGGAAAGTGCGAATATTGACTGTTGTATTCCATTCCGATGCAATTTCTGTGTTTCATCAACACTCTGTTAGTCCACAGATTACAGAATGCCACCAGATGTGCAACGGAGACTACCACTGGTCTTCCAGGGAACGATGAACGCGTTGACTGTTTGAGACATTACTCTCATGGAGAAAAGTGCGGATGGTGACTGTTGTATTATATCATGAAGCAATTTCTATGTTTCATCAACACTCTGATAGTCCACAGATTACAGATTGCCTCCAGATGTGCATCGGAAACTACTACTGGTCTTCCAGGAAACGATCAAAGCGTAGAATGTTTCAGACGTTACTCCCATGGAGGAAAGTGTGGATGGTGACTGTTGTATTCAATCCCGATGCAATTTCTGTGTTTCATAAACACTCTGCTAGTCCACAGATTACAGATTGTCTCCAGATGTGCATCGGAAACTACTAATGGTCTTCCTTGGAACGATCAAAGCGTAGACTGTATCAGACATTACTCCCATGGAGGAAAGTGCGGATGGTGACTGTTGTATTCCATCATGATGCAATTTCTATGTCTCATCAACACTCTGTTAGTCCACAGATTACAGATTGCCTCCAGATGTGCATCGGAAACTACTACTGGTCTTCCAGTCCACAGATTACAGATTGCCACCAGATATGCATCGGATAATACTACTGGTCCTCCTGGGAACGATCAAAGCATAGACTGTGTGAGACATTACTCCCATGGAGGAATGTGCTCATGGTGATTGTTGTATTCAATCCCGATGCAATATCTGTGTTTCATCAACACTTTGAAGGTCCACAGATTACAGAATGCCTCCAGATGTGCATCGGAAACTGCTACAGGTATTCCATGGAACGATCAAAGCGTAGACTGTTTCAGATATTACTCCCATGCAGAAAAGTGCGGATGGTGACTGTTGTATTCCATCCCGATGCAATTTCTATGTTTCATCAACACTCTGATAGTCCACAGTTTACAGATTGCCTCCAGATGTGCATCGGAATCTTCTACTAGTCTTCATGGGAACGATCAAAACGTAGACTGTTTGAGACATTACTCCCATGGAGGAAAGTGCGCATGGTGACTGTTGTAATCAATCCCGATGCAATTTCTGTGTTTCATCAACATTCAGATAGTCCACAGATTTCAGAGTGCCTCCATATGTGCAGGGGAAACTACTACTGGTCTTCCTGGGAACGATCAAAGGGTAGAGTGTATCAGACATTACTCCCATGGAGGAAAGTGCGGATTGTGACTGTTGTATTCACCCCCGATGCAATTTCTGTGTTTCATCAACACTTTGAAGGTCCACAGATTACAGAATGCCTCCAGATGTGCATCGGAAACTGCTACGGGTATTCCATGGAACGATCAAAGCGTAGACTGTTTCAGATATTACTCCCATGCAGAAAAGTGCGGATGGTGACTGTTGTATTCCATGGCGATGCAATTTCTATGCTTCATCAACACTCTGATAGTCCACAGTTTACAGATTGCCTCCAGATGTGCATCGGAATCTACTACTAGTCTTCATGGGAACGATCAAAACGTAGACTGTTTGAGACATTACTGCCATGGAGGAAAGTGCGGATGGTGCTCTTGTATTCAAACTAGATGCAATTTCTGTGTTTCATCTACACCTTGAGGGTCCACAGATTGCAGAATGCCTCCAGATGTGCATCGGAAACTACTACTGGTCTTCCAGAGAACGATCAAAGCGTAGACTATTTGAGACATTACTCCCATGGAGGAAAGTGCGCATGGTGACTGTTGTATTCAATCCTGATGCTATTTCTGTGTTTCATCAACACTCTGATACTCCACAGATTACGGAATGCCTCCAGATGTGCATCGGGAACTAGTACTGGTCTAACAGGGAACGATGAAAGCGTAGAATGTTTGAGACATTACTCCCAAGGAGGAAAGTGCGCATGGTGAGGGTTGTGTTCAATCCCGACACAATTACTGTGTTTCATCAACACTCTGATACTCCTCAGATTACAGATTGCCTCCAGATGTGCAACGGAAACTACTACTGGTCTTCCATCGACCGATCAAATCGTGGACTGATTGAGACATTACTCCCGTGGAGGAAAGTGCGCATGGTGACTGTTGTATTCAATCGCGATGCTACTTCTGTGTTTCATCAACACTCTGATATTCCACAGATTACAGAATGCCTCCAGATTTGCATCGGAAACTACTACTGGTCTTCCAGGGAACGATCAAAGCGTAGACTGTTTGAGACATTACTCCCATGGAGGAAAGTGCGCATGGTGACTGTTGTATTCAATCCCGATGCAATTTCTGTGTTTCATTAACACTCTGATAGTCCACAGATTACAGAATGCCTCCAGATGTGCATCGGAAATTACTACTGGTCTTCCAGGTAACGATCAAAGCGTAGACTGTTTGAGACATTACTCCCATGGAGGAAAGTGCGAATATTGACTGTTGTATTCAATCCCGATGCAATTTCTGTGTCTCATCAACACTCTGTTAGTCCACAGATTACAGAATGCCACCAGATGTGCATCGGAAACTACTATTGGTCTTCCAGGGAACGATCAAAGCGTAGACTATTTCAGATATTACTCCCATGGAGAAAAGTGCGGATGGTGACTGTTGTATTATATCATGATGCAATATCTATGTTTCATCAACACTCTGATAGTCCACAGATTACAGATTGCCTCCAGATGTGCATCGGAAACTACTATTGGTCTTCCAGGAAACGATCAAAGCGTAGAATGTTTCAGACGTTACTCATATGGAGGAAAGTGTGGATGGTGACTGTTGTATTCAATCCCGATGCAATTTCTGTGTTTCATAAACATTCTGCTAGTCCACAGATTACAGATTGTCTCCAGATGTGCATCGGAAACTACTAATGGTCTTCCTTGGAACGATCAAAGCGTAGACTGTATCAGACATTACTCCCATGGAGGAAAGTGCGGATGGTGACTGTTGTATTCCATCATGATGCAATTTCTATGTCTCATCAACACTCTGATAGTCCACAGATTACAGATTGCCTCCAGATGTGCATCGGAAACTACTACTGGTCTTCCAGTCCACAGATTACAGATTGCCACCAGATATGCATCGGATAATACTACTGGTCCTCCTGGGAACGATCAAAGCATAGACTGTGTGAGACATTACTCCCATGGAGGAATGTGCTCATGGTGATTGTTGTATTCAATCCCGATGCAATTTCTGTGTTTCATCAACACTTTGAAGGTCCACAGATTACAGAATGCCTCCAGATGTGCATCGGAAACTGCTACAGGTATTCCATGGAACGATCAAAGCGTAGACTGTTTCAGATATTACTCCCATGCAGAAAAGTGCGGATGGTGACTGTTGTATTCCATCCCGATGCAATTTCTGTGTTTCATCAACATTCAGATAGTCCACAGATTTCAGAGTGCCTCCATATGTGCAGGGGAAACTACTACTGGTCTTCCTGGGAACGATCAAAGGGTAGAGTGTATCAGACATTACTCCCATGGAGGAAAGTGCGGATTGTGACTGTTGTATTCACTCCCGATGCAATTTCTGTGTTTCATCAACACTTTGAAGGTCCACAGATTACAGAATGCCTCCAGATGTGCATCGGAAACTGCTACAGGTATTCCATGGAACGATCAAAGCGTAGACTGTTTCAGATATTACTCCCATGCAGAAAAGTGCGGATGGTGACTGTTGTATTCCATGGCGATGCAATTTCTATGCTTCATCAACACTCTGATAGTCCACAGTTTACAGATTGCCTCCAGATGTGCATCGGAATCTTCTACTAGTCTTCATGGGAACGATCAAAACGTAGACTGTTTGAGACATTACTGCCATGGAGGAAAGTGCGGATGGTGCTCTTGTATTCAAACTAGATGCAATTTCTGTGTTTCATCTACACTTTGAGGGTCCACAGATTGCAGAATGCCTCCAGATGTGCATCGGAAACTACTACTGGTCTTCCAGGGAACGATCAAAGCGTAGACCATTTGAGACATTACTCCCATGGAGGAAAGTGCGCATGGTGACTGTTGTATTCAATCCTGATGCTATTTCTGTGTTTCATCAACACTCTGATACTCCACAGATTACGGAATGCCTCCAGATGTGCATCGGGAACTAGTACTGGTCTAACAGGGAACGATGAAAGCGTAGAATGTTTGAGACATTACTCCCAAGGAGGAAAGATCGCATGGTGAGTGTTGTATTCAATCCCGACACAATTACTGTGTTTCATCAACACTCTGATAGTCCTCAGATTACAGATTGCCTCCAGATGTGCAACGGAAACTACTACTGGTCTTCCATCGACCGATCAAATCGTGGACTGATTGAGACATTACTCCCGTGGAGGAAAGTGCGCATGGTGACTGTTGTATTCAATCGCGATGCTACTTCTGTGTTTCATCAACACTCTGATATTCCACAGATTACAGAATGCCTCCAGATTTGCATCGGAAACTACTACTGGTCTTCCAGGGAACGATCAAAGCGTAGACTGTTTGAGACATTACTCCCATGGAGGAAAGTGCGCATGGTGACTGTTGTATTCAATCCCGATGCAATTTCTGTGTTTCATTAACACTCTGATAGTCCACAGATTACAGAATGCCTCCAGATGTGCATCGGAAATTACTACTGGTCTTCCAGGTAACGATCAAAGCGTAGACTGTTTGAGACATTACTCCCATGGAGGAAAGTGCGAATATTGACTGTTGTATTCAATCCCGATGCAATTTCTGTGTCTCATCAACACTCTGTTAGTCCACAGATTACAGAATGCCACCAGATGTGCATCGGAAACTACTACTGGTCTTCCAGGGAACGATCAAAGCGTAGACTATTTGAGACATTACTCCCATGGAGGAAAGTGCGCATGGTGACTGTTGTATTCAATCCTGATGCTATTTCTGTGTTTCATCAACACTCTGATAGTCTATAGATTACAGAATGCCACCAGATGTGCTTCGGAAACTTCTACTGGTCTTCCAGGGAACGATCAAAGCGTAGACTGTTTGAGAATTACTCCCATGGAGAAAAGTGCGGATGGTGACTGTTGTATTCACTCCCGATGCAATTTCTGTGTTTCATCAACACTCAGTTAGTCCAAAGATTACAGAATGCCTCCAGATGTGCATCGGAAACTACTATTGGTCTTCCTGGGATCGATCAAAGCATAGACTGTTTGAGACATTACTCCCATGGAGGAAAGTGCGCATGGTGACTGTTGTATTCAATCCCGATGCTATTTCTGTGTTTCATCAACACTCTGATAGTCCATAGATTACAGAATGCCACCAGATGTGCATCGGAAACTTCTACTGGTCTTCCAGGGAACGATCAAAGCGCAGACTGTTGGGGACATTACTCACATGGAGAAAAGTGCGCATGGTGACTGTTGTATTCAATCCCGATGCAATTTCTGTGTTTCATCAACACTCAGATAGTCCACAGATTACAGAATGCCTCCAGATGTGCATCGGACAGTACTACTGGTCTTCCATCGAACGATAAAATCGTGGACTGTTTGAGACATTACTCCCGTGGAGGAAAGTGCGCATGGTGACTGTTGTTATCAATCCCGATGCAATTTCAGTGTTCCATCAAGACTGATAGTCCATAGATTACAGAATGCCACCAGATGTGCATCGGAAACTTCTACTGGTCTTTCAGGGAACGATCAACGCGTAGACTGTATGAGACATTACTCCCATGGAGGAAAGTGCGCATGGTGACTGTTGTATTCAAACCCGATGCCATTTCTGTGTTTCATCAACACTCTGACAGTACACAGATTACAGAATGCCACCAGATGTGCATCGGAAACTACTACTGGTCTTCCAGGAAACAATCAAAGCGTAGAATGTTTCAGACGTTACTCCCATGGAGGAAAGTGCGGATGGTGACTGTTGTATTCAATCCCGATTCAATTTCTGTGTTTCATCAACAGTCTGATAGTACACAGATTACAGAATGCCTCCAGATGTGCATCGGGAACTAGTACTGGTCTAACAGGGAACGATCAAAGCGTAGAAAGTTTGAGACATTACTCCCATGGAGGATTGTGCGCATGGTAAGTGTTGTATTCAATCCCGACGCAATTACAGTGTTTCATCAACACTCTGATAGTCCTCAGATTACAGATTGCCTCCAGATGTGCATCGGAAACTAGTACTGGTCTTCCATCGTACGATCAAATCGTGGACTGATTGAGACATTACTCCCGTGGAGGCAAATGCGCATGGTGACTGTTGTATTCAATCCCGATGCTATTTCTGTGCTTCATCAACACTCTGATACTCCACAGATTACGGAATGCCTCCAGATGAGCATCGGAAATTACTACTGGTCTTCCAGGTAACGATCAAAGCGTAGACTGTTTGAGACATTACTCCCATGGAGGAAAGTGCGAATATTGACTGTTGTATTCAAGCCCGATGCAATTTCTGTGTCTCATCAACACTCTGTTAATCCACAGATTACAGAATGCCACCAGATGTGCATCGAAAACTACTACTAGTCTTCCAGGTAACGATCAAAGCGTAGACTATTTGAGACATTACTCCCATGGAGGAAAGTGCGCATGGTGACTGTTGTATTCAATCCTGATGCTATTTCTGTGTTTCATCAACACTCTGATAGTCCATAGATTACAGAATGCCACCAGATGTGCTTCGGAAACTTCTACTGGTCTTCCAGGGAACGATCAAAGCGTAGACTGTTGGAGACATTACTCCCATGGAGAAAAGTGCGCATGGTGACTGTTGTATTCAATCCCGACGCAATTTCTGTGTTTCATCAACACTCAGATAGTCCACAGGTTATAGAATGCCTCCAGATGTGCATCGGAAACTACTACTGGTCTTCCATAAAACGATTAAATCGTGGACTGTTTGAGACATTACTTCCATGGAGGAAAGTGTGCATGGTGACTGTTGTATTCATTCCCGATGCTATATCTGTGTTTCACCAACACTCAGATAGTCCACAGATTACAGAATGCCTCCTGATGTGCATCGGAAACTTCTACTGGTCTTCCAGGGAACGATCAAAGCGTAGACTGTTTGAGAATTACTCCCATGGAGAAAAGTGCGGATGGTGACTGTTGTATTCACTGCCGATGCAATTTCTGTGTTTCATCAACACTCAGTTAGTCCACAGATTTCAGAATGCCTCCATATGTGCATGGGAAACTACTACTGGTCTTCCTGGGAACGATCAAAGCGTAGAGTGTATCAGACATTACTCCCATGGAGGAAAGTGCGGATTGTGACTGTTGTATTCACTCCCGATGCAATTTCTGTGTTTCATCATCACTTTGAAGGTCCACAGATTACAGAATGCCTCCAGATGTGCATCGGAAACTACTACTGGTATTCCATGGAACGATCAAAGCGTAGACTGTTTCAGATATTACTTCCATGCAGAAAAGTGCGGATGGTGACTGTTGTATTACATCCCGATGCAATTTCTATGTTTCATCAACACTCTGATAGTCCACAGTTTACAGATTGCCTCCAGATGTGCATCGGAATCTTCTACTAGTCTTCATGGCAACGATCAAAGCGTAGACTGTTTGAGACATTACTGCCATGGAGGAAAGTGCGGATGGTGCTGTTGTATTCAAACTCGATGCAATTTCTGTGTTTCATCTACACTTTGAGGGTCCACAGATTGCAGAATGCCTCCAGATGTGCATCGGAAACTACTACTGGTCTTCCAGGGAACGATCAAAGCGTAGACCATTTGAGACATTACTCCCATGGAGGAAAGTGCGCATGTTGACTGTTGTATTCAATCTCGATGCTATTTCTGTGTTTCATCAACACTCTGATAGTCCACAGATTACAGAATGCCACCAGATGTGCATCGGAAACTACTACTGGTATTCCAGGGAACGATCGAAGCGTAGACTGTTTGAGATATCACTCCCGTGGAGGAAAGTGCGCATGGTGACTGTTGTATTCAATCCCGATGCATTCTCTGTGTTTCATCAACACTCTGATAGTCCACAGATTACAGAAGGCCACCAGTTGTGCATCGGAAACCATTACTGGTCTTTCAGGGAACGATCAAAGCGTAGACTGTTTGAGACATTACTCCCGTGGAGGAATGTGCGCATGGTAACTGTTGTATTCAATCTCAATGCAATTTCTGTGTTACATCAACACTCTGATAGTCCACAGATTACAGAATGCCACCAGATGTGGATCGAAAACTGCTTCTGGTCTTCCAGAGAACCATCAAAGCGTAGACTGTTTGAGACATTACTCCCAAGGAGGAATTTGCTCATGATGACTGTTGTACTCAATCCCGATGCTATTTCTGTTTTTCATCAACACTCTGATAGTCCACAGATTACAGATTGCCTCCAGATGTGCATCGTAAACTACTACTGGTCTTCCAGTCCACAGATTACAGATTGCCACCAGATATGCATCGGATAATACTACTGGTCCTCCTGGGAACGATCAAAGCATAGACTGTGTGAGACATTACTCCCATGGAGGAATGAGCTCATGGTGATTGTTGTATTCAATCCCGATGCAATTTCTGTGTTTCATCAACACTTTGAAGGTCCACAGATTACAGAATGCCTCCAGATGTGCATTGGAAACTGCTACAGGTATTCCATGGAACGATCAAAGCGTAGACTGTTTCAGATATTACTCCCATGCAGAAAAGTGCGGATGGTGACTGTTGTATTCCATCCCGTTGCAATTTCTATGTTTCATCAACACTCTGATAGTCCACAGTTTACAGATTGCCTCCAGATGTGCATCGGAATCTTCTGCTAGTCTTCATGGGAACGATCAAAACGTAGACTGTTTGAGACATTACTTCCATGGAGGAAAGTGCGCATGGTGACTGTTGTAATCAATCCCGATGCAATTTCTGTGTTTCATCAACATTCAGATAGTCCACAGATTTCAGAATGCCTCCATATGTGCATGGGAAACTACTACTGGTCTTCCTGGGAACGATCAAAGGGTAGAGTGTATCAGACATTACTCCCATGGAGGAAAGTGCGGATTGTGACTGTTGTATTCACTCCCGATGCAATTTCTGTGTTTCATCAACACTTTGAAGGTCCACAGATTACAGAATGCCTCCAGATGTGCATCGGAAACTGCTACAGGTATTCCATGGAACGATCAAAGCGTAGACTGTTTCAGATATTACTTCCATGCAGAAAAGTGCGGATGGTGACTGTCGTATTCCATGGCGATGCAATTTCTATGTTTCATCAACACTCTAATAGTCCACAGTTTACAGATTGCCTCCAGATGTGCATCGGAATCTTCTACTAGTCTTCATGGGAACGATCAAAACGTAGACTGTTTGAGACATTACTGCCATGGAGGAAGGTGCGGATGGTGCTCTTGTATTCAAACTACATGAAATTTCTGTGTTTCATCTACACTTTGAGGGTCCACAGATTGCAGAATGCCTCCAGATGTGCATCGGAAACTACTACTGGTCTTCCAGGGAACAATCAAAACGTATACTGTTTGAGACATTACTCCCATGGAGGAAAGTGCGCATGGTGACTGTTGTAATCAATCCCGATGCAATTTCTGTGTTTCATCAACATTCAGATAGTCCACAGATTTCAGAATGCCTCCATATGTGCATGGGAAACTACTACTGGTCTTCCTGGGAACGATCAAAGGGTAGAGTGTATCAGACATTACTCCCATGGAGGAAAGTGCGGATTGTGACTGTTGTATTCAATCCCGACGCAATTACAGTGTTTCATCAACACTCTGATAGTCCTCAGATTACAGATTGCCTCCAGATGTGCATCGGAAACTAGTACTGGTCTTCCATCGTACGATCAAATCGTGGACTGATTGAGACATTACTCCCGTGGAGGCAAATGCGCATGGTGACTGTTGTATTCAATCCTGATGCTATTTCTGTGCATCATCAACACTCTGATACTCCACAGATTACGGAATGCCTCCAGATGAGCATCGGAAATTACTACTGGTCTTCCAGGTAACGATCAAAGGGTAGACTGTTTGAGACATTACTCCCATGGAGGAAAGTGCGAATATTGACTGTTGTATTCAAGCCCGATGCAATTTCTGTGTCTCATCAACACTCTGTTAATCCACAGATTACAGAATGCCACCAGATGTGCATCGAAAACTACTACTGGTCTTCCAGGTAACGATCAAAGCGTAGACTATTTGAGACATTACTCCCATGGAGGAAAGTGCGCATGGTGACTGTTGTATTCAATCCTGATGCTATTTCTGTGTTTCATCAACACTCTGATAGTCCATAGATTACAGAATGCCACCAGATGTGCTTCGGAAACTTCTACTGGTCTTCCAGGGAACGATCAAATCGTTGACTGTTGGAGACATTACTCCCATGGAGAAAAGTGCGCATGGTGACTGTTGTATTCAATCCCGACGCAATTTCTGTGTTTCATCAACACTCAGATAGTCCACAGGTTATAGAATGCCTCCAGATGTGCATCGGAAACTACTACTGGTCTTCCATAAAACGATTAAATCGTGGACTGTTTGAGACATTACTTCCATGGAGGAAAGTGTGCATGGTGACTGTTGTATTCATTCCCGATGCTATATCTGTGTTTCACCAACACTCAGATAGTCCACAGATTACAGAATGCCTCCTGATGTGCATCGGAAACTTCTACTGGTCTTCCAGGGAACGATCAAAGCGTAGACTGTTTGAGAATTACTCCCATGGAGAAAAGTGCGGATGGTGACTGTTGTATTCACTCCCGATGCAATTTCTGTGTTTCATCAACACTCAGTTAGTCCACAGATTTCAGAATGCCTCCATATGTGCATGGGAAACTACTACTGGTCTTCCTGGGAACGATCAAAGCGTAGAGTGTATCAGACATTACTCCCATGGAGGAAAGTGCGGATTGTGACTGTTGTATTCACTCCCGATGCAATTTCTGTGTTTCATCATCACTTTGAAGGTCCACAGATTACAGAATGCCTCCAGATGTGCATCGGAAACTACTACTGGTATTCCATGGAACGATCAAAGCGTAGACTGTTTCAGATATTACTTCCATGCAGAAAAGTGCGGATGGTGACTGTTGTATTACATCCCGATGCAATTTCTATGTTTCATCAACACTCTGATAGTCCACAGTTTACAGATTGCCTCCAGATGTGCATCGGAATCTTCTACTAGTCTTCATGGCAACGATCAAAGCGTAGACTGTTTGAGACATTACTGCCATGGAGGAAAGTGCGGATGGTGCTGTTGTATTCAAACTCGATGCAATTTCTGTGTTTCATCTACACTTTGAGGGTCCACAGATTGCAGAATGCCTCCAGATGTGCATCGGAAACTACTACTGGTCTTCCAGGGAACGATCAAAGCGTAGACTATTTGAGACATTACTCCCATGGAGGAAAGTGCGCATGTTGACTGTTGTATTCAATCTCGATGCTATTTCTGTGTTTCATCAACACTCTGATAGTCCACAGATTACAGAATGCCACCAGATGTGCATCGGAAACTACTACTGGTATTCCAGGGAACGATCGAAGCGTAGACTGTTTGAGATATCACTCCCGTGGAGGAAAGTGCGCATGGTGACTGTTGTATTCAATCCCGATGCATTCTCTGTGTTTCATCAACACTCTGATAGTCCACAGATTACAGAAGGCCACCAGTTGTGCATCGGAAACCATTACTGGTCTTTCAGGGAACGATCAAAGCGTAGACTGTTTGAGACATTACTCCCGTGGAGGAATGTGCGCATGGTAACTGTTGTATTCAATCCCAATGCAATTTCTGTGTTACATCAACACTCTGATAGTCCACAGATTACAGAATGCCACCAGATGTGGATCGAAAACTGCTTCTGGTCTTCCAGAGAACCATCAAAGCGTAGACTGTTTGAGACATTACTCCCAAGGAGGAATTTGCTCATGATGACTGTTGTACTCAATCCCGATGCTATTTCTGTTTTTCATCAACACTCTGATAGTCCACAGATTACAGATTGCCTCCAGATGTGCATCGTAAACTACTACTGGTCTTCCAGTCCACAGATTACAGATTGCCACCAGATATGCATCGGATAATACTACTGGTCCTCCTGGGAACGATCAAAGCATAGACTGTGTGAGACATTACTCCCATGGAGGAATGTGCTCATGGTGATTGTTGTATTCAATCCCGATGCAATTTCTGTGTTTCATCAACACTTTGAAGGTCCACAGATTACAGAATGCCTCCAGATGTGCATTGGAAACTGCTACAGGTATTCCATGGAACGATCAAAGCGTAGACTGTTTCAGATATTACTCCCATGCAGAAAAGTGCGGATGGTGACTGTTGTATTCCATCCCGTTGCAATTTCTATGTTTCATCAACACTCTGATAGTCCACAGTTTACAGATTGCCTCCAGATGTGCATCGGAATCTTCTACTAGTCTTCATGGGAACGATCAAAACGTAGACTGTTTGAGACATTACTTCCATGGAGGAAAGTGCGCATGGTGACTGTTGTAATCAATCCCGATGCAATTTCTGTGTTTCATCAACATTCAGATAGTCCACAGATTTCAGAATGCCTCCATATGTGCATGGGAAACTACTACTGGTCTTCCTGGGAACGATCAAAGGGTAGAGTGTATCAGACATTACTCCCATGGAGGAAAGTGCGGATTGTGACTGTTGTATTCACTCCCGATGCAATTTCTGTGTTTCATCAACACTTTGAAGGTCCACAGATTACAGAATGCCTCCAGATGTGCATCGGAAACTGCTACAGGTATTCCATGGAACGATCAAAGCGTAGACTGTTTCAGATATTACTACCATGCAGAAAAGTGCGGATGGTGACTGTCGTATTCCATGGCGATGCAATTTCTATGTTTCATCAACACTCTAATAGTCCACAGTTTACAGATTGCCTCCAGATGTGCATCGGAATCTTCTACTAGTCTTCATGGGAACGATCAAAACGTAGACTGTTTGAGACATTACTGCCATGGAGGAAGGTGCGGATGGTGCTCTTGTATTCAAACTACATGAAATTTCTGTGTTTCATCTACACTTTGAGGGTCCACAGATTGCAGAATGCCTCCAGATGTGCATCGGAAACTACTACTGGTCTTCCAGGGAACAATCAAAACGTATACTGTTTGAGACATTACTCCCATGGAGGAAAGTGCGCATGGTGACTGTTGTAATCAATCCCGATGCAATTTCTGTGTTTCATCAACATTCAGATAGTCCAAAGATTTCAGAATGCCTCCATATGTGCATGGGAAACTACTACTGGTCTTCCTGGGAACGATCAAAGGGTAGAGTGTATCAGACATTACTCCCATGGAGGAAAGTGCGGATTGTGACTGTTGTATTCAATCCCGACGCAATTACAGTGTTTCATCAACACTCTGATAGTCCTCAGATTACAGATTGCCTCCAGATGTGCATCGGAAACTAGTACTGGTCTTCCATCGTACGATCAAATCGTGGACTGATTGAGACATTACTCCCGTGGAGGCAAATGCGCATGGTGACTGTTGTATTCAATCCCGATGCTATTTCTGTGCTTCATCAACACTCTGATACTCCACAGATTACGGAATGCCTCCAGATGAGCATCGGAAATTACTACTGGTCTTCCAGGTAACGATCAAAGGGTAGACTGTTTGAGACATTACTCCCATGGAGGAAAGTGCGAATATTGACTGTTGTATTCAAGCCCGATGCAATTTCGGTGTCTCATCAACACTCTGTTAATCCACAGATTACAGAATGCCACCAGATGTGCATCGAAAACTACTACTGGTCTTCCAGGTAACGATCAAAGCGTAGACTATTTGAAACATTACTCCCATGGAGAAAAGTGCGCATGGTGACTGTTGTATTCAATCCCGACGCAATTTCTGTGTTTCATCAACACTCAGATAGTCCACAGGTTATAGAATGCCTCCAGATGTGCATCGGAAACTACTACTGGTCTTCCATAAAACGATTAAATCGTGGACTGTTTGAGACATTACTTCCATGGAGGAAAGTGTGCATGGTGACTGTTGTATTCATTCCCGATGCTATATCTGTGTTTCACCAACACTCAGATAGTCCACAGATTACAGAATGCCTCCTGATGTGCATCGGAAACTTCTACTGGTCTTCCAGGGAACGATCAAAGCGTAGACTGTTTGAGAATTACTCCCATGGAGAAAAGTGCGGATGGTGACTGTTGTATTCACTCCCGATGCAATTTCTGTGTTTCATCAACACTCAGTTAGTCCACAGATTTCAGAATGCCTCCATATGTGCATGGGAAACTACTACTGGTCTTCCTGGGAACGATCAAAGCGTAGAGTGTATCAGACATTACTCCCATGGAGGAAAGTGCGGATTGTGACTGTTGTATTCACTCCCGATGCAATTTCTGTGTTTCATCATCACTTTGACTGTCCACAGATTACAGAATGCCTCCAGATGTGCATCGGAAACTACTACTGGTATTCCATGGAACGATCAAAGCGTAGACTGTTTCAGATATTACTTCCATGCAGAAAAGTGCGGATGGTGACTGTTGTATTACATCCCGATGCAATTTCTATGTTTCATCAACACTCTGATAGTCCACAGTTTACAGATTGCCTCCAGATGTGCATCGGAATCTTCTACTAGTCTTCATGGCAACGATCAAAGCGTAGACTGTTTGAGACATTACTGCCATGGAGGAAAGTGCGGATGGTGCTGTTGTATTCAAACTCGATGCAATTTCTGTGTTTCATCTACACTTTGAGGGTCCACAGATTGCAGAATGCCTCCAGATGTGCATCGGAAACTACTACTGGTCTTCCAGGGAACGATCAAAGCGTAGACTATTTGAGACATTACTCCCATGGAGGAAAGTGCGCATGTTGACTGTTGTATTCAATCTCGATGCTATTTCTGTGTTTCATCAACACTCTGATAGTCCACAGATTACAGAATGCCACCAGATGTGCATCGGAAACTACTACTGGTATTCCAGGGAACGATCGAAGCGTAGACTGTTTGAGATATCACTCCCGTGGAGGAAAGTGCGCATGGTGACTGTTGTATTCAATCCCGATGCATTCTCTGTGTTTCATCAACACTCTGATAGTCCACAGATTACAGAAGGCCACCAGTTGTGCATCGGAAACCATTACTGGTCTTTCAGGGAACGATCAAAGCGTAGACTGTTTGAGACATTACTCCCGTGGAGGAATGTGCGCATGGTAACTGTTGTATTCAATCCCAATGCAATTTCTGTGTTACATCAACACTCTGATAGTCCACAGATTACAGAATGCCACCAGATGTGGATCGAAAACTGCTTCTGGTCTTCCAGAGAACCATCAAAGCGTAGACTGTTTGAGACATTACTCCCAAGGAGGAATTTGCTCATGATGACTGTTGTACTCAATCCCGATGCTATTTCTGTTTTTCATCAACACTCTGATAGTCCACAGATTACAGATTGCCTCCAGATGTGCATCGTAAACTACTACTGGTCTTCCAGTCCACAGATTACAGATTGCCACCAGATATGCATCGGATAATACTACTGGTCCTCCTGGGAACGATCAAAGCATAGACTGTGTGAGACATTACTCCCATGGAGGAATGTGCTCATGGTGATTGTTGTATTCAATCCCGATGCAATTTCTGTGTTTCATCAACACTTTGAAGGTCCACAGATTACAGAATGCCTCCAGATGTGCATTGGAAACTGCTACAGGTATTCCATGGAACGATCAAAGCGTAGACTGTTTCAGATATTACTCCCATGCAGAAAAGTGCGGATGGTGACTGTTGTATTCCATCCCGTTGCAATTTCTATGTTTCATCAACACTCTGATAGTCCACAGTTTACAGATTGCCTCCAGATGTGCATCGGAATCTTCTACTAGTCTTCATGGGAACGATCAAAACGTAGACTGTTTGAGACATTACTTCCATGGAGGAAAGTGCGCATGGTGACTGTTGTAATCAATCCCGATGCAATTTCTGTGTTTCATCAACATTCAGATAGTCCACAGATTTCAGAATGCCTCCATATGTGCATGGGAAACTACTACTGGTCTTCCTGGGAACGATCAAAGGGTAGAGTGTATCAGACAATACTCCCATGGAGGAAAGTGCGGATTGTGACTGTTGTATTCACTCCCGATGCAATTTCTGTGTTTCATCAACACTTTGAAGGTCCACAGATTACAGAATGCCTCCAGATGTGCATCGGAAACTGCTACAGGTATTCCATGGAACGATCAAAGCGTAGACTGTTTCAGATATTACTTCCATGCAGAAAAGTGCGGATGGTGACTGTCGTATTCCATGGCGATGCAATTTCTATGTTTCATCAACACTCTAATAGTCCACAGTTTACAGATTGCCTCCAGATGTGCATCGGAATCTTCTACTAGTCTTCATGGGAACGATCAAAACGTAGACTGTTTGAGACATTACTGCCATGGAGGAAGGTGCGGATGGTGCTCTTGTATTCAAACTACATGCAATTTCTGTGTTTCATCTACACTTTGAGGGTCCACAGATTGCAGAATGCCTCCATATGTGCATCGGAAACTACTACTGGTCTTCCAGGGAACAATCAAAACGTATACTGTTTGAGACATTACTCCCATGGAGGAAAGTGCGCATGTTGACTGTTGTATTCAATCTCGATGCTATTTCTATGTTTCATCATCACTCTGATAGTCCACGGATTACAGAATGCCACCAGATATGCATCGGAAACTACTACTGGTCTTTCAGGGAACGATCAACGCGTAGACTGTATGAGACATTGCTCCCATGGAGGAAAGTGCGCATGGTGACTGTTGTATTCAAACCCGATGCCATTTCTGTGTTTCATCAACACTCTGACAGTCCACAGATTACAGAATGCCACCAGATGTGCATCGGAAACAACTACTGGTCTTCCAGGAAACAATCAAAGCGTAGAGTGTTTCAGACGTTACTCCCATGGAGGAAAGTGCGGATGGTGACTGTTGTATTCAATCCCGATTCAATTTCGGTGTTTCATCAACAGTCGGATAGTCCACAGATTACAGAATGCCTCCAGATGTGCATCGGGAACTAGTACTGGTCTAACAGGGAACGATGAAAGCGTAGAATGTTTGAGACATTACTCCCAAGGAGGAAAGTGCGCATGGTGAGTGTTGTATTCAATCCCGACACAATTACTGTGTTTCATCAACACTCTGATAGTCCTCAGATTACAGATTGCCTCCAGATGTGCATCGGAAACTACTACTGGTCTTCCATCGACCGATCAAATCGTGGACTGATTGAGACATTACTCCCGTGGAGGAAAGTGCGCATGGTGACTGTTGTATTCAATCGCGATGCTACTTCTGTGTTTCATCAACACTCTGATATTCCACAGATTACAGAATGCCTCCAGATTTGCATCGGAAACTACTACTGGTCTTCCAGGGAACGATCAAAGCGTAGACTGTTTGAGACATTACTCCCATGGAGGAAAGTGCGAATATTGACTGTTGTATTCAATCCCGATGCAATTTCTGTGTCTCATCAACACTCTGTTAGTCCACAGATTACAGAATGCCACCAGATGTGCATCGGAAACTACTACTGGTCATCCAGGGAACGATCAAAGCGTAGACTATTTGAGACATTACTCCCATGGAGGAAAGTGCGCATGGTGACTGTTGTATTCAATCCTGATGCTATTTCTGTGTTTCATCAACACTCTGATAGTCCATAGATTACAGAATGCCACCAGATGTGCTTCGGAAACTTCTACTGGTCTTCCAGGGAACGATCAAAGCGTAGACTGTTTGGGAATTACTCCCATGGAGAAAAGTGCGGATGGTGACTGTTGTATTCACTCCCGATGCAATTTCTGTGTTTCATCAACACTCAGTTAGTCCACAGATTACAGAATGCCTCCAGATGTGCATCGGAAACTACTATTGGTCTTCCTGGGAACGATCAAAGCATAGACTGTTTGAGACATTACTCCCATGGAGGAAAGTGCGCATGGTGACTGTTGTATTCAATCCCGATGCAATTTCTGTGTTTCATCAACACTCAGATAGTCCACAGATTACAGAATGCCTCCTGATGTGCGTTGGAAACTCCTACTGGTCTTCCAGGGAACGATCAAAGCGTAGACTGTTTGAGACATTACTCCCATGGAGGAAAGTGCGCATGGTGACTGTTGTATTCAATCCCGATGCAATTTCTGTGTTTCATCAACATTCAGATAGTCCACAGATTTCAGAATGCCTCCATATGTGCATGGGAAACTACTACTGGTCTTCCTGGGAACGATCAAAGCGTAGAGTGTATCAGACATTACTCCCATGTAGGAAAGTGCGGATTGTGACTGTTGTATTCACTCCCGATGCAATTTCTGTGTTTCATCAACACTGTGAAGGTCCACAGATTACAGAATGACTCCAGATGTGCATCGGAAACTACTACTGGTATTCCATGGAACGATCAAAGCGTAGACTATTTCAGATATTACTCCCATGCAGAAAAGTGCTGATGGTGACTGTTGTATTCCATCCCGATGCAATTTCTATGGTTTTTATCAACACTCTGATAGTCCACAGATTACAGATTACCTCCAGATGTGCATCGGAATCTTCTACTAGTCTTCATGGGAACGTTCAAAGCGTAGACTGTTTGAGACATTACTGTCATGGAGGAAAGTGCGGATGGTGCTGTTGTATTCAAACTCGATGCAATTTCTGTGTTTCATCTACACTTTGAGGGTCCACAGATTGCAGAATGCCTCCAGATGTGCATCGGAAACTACTACTGGTCTTCCAGCGAACGATCAAAGCGTAAACTATTTGAGACATTACTCCCATGGAGGAAAGTGCGCATGTTGACTGTTGTATTCAATCTCGACGCTATTTCTGTGTTTCATCAACACTCCGATAGTCCACAGATTACAGAATGCCACAAGATGTGCATCTGAAACTACTACTGGTATTCCAGGGAACGATCGAAGCGTAGACTGTTTGAGTTATCACTCCCGTGGAGGAAAGTTCGCATGGTGACTGTTGTATTCAATCCCGATGCATTCTCTGTGTTTCATCAACACTCTGATAGTCCACAGATTAGTGAATGCCACCAGTTGTGCATCGGAAACCATTTCTGGTCTTTCAGGGAACGATCAAAGCGTAGACTGTTTAGGACATTACTCCCGTGGAGGAATGTGCGCATGGTAACTGTTGTATTCAATCCCAATGCAATTTCTGTGTTACATCAACACTCTGATAGTCCACAGATTACAGAATGCCACCAGATGTGCATCGGAAACTACTACTGGTGTTCCAGGGAACGATCAAATCGTAGACTGTTTGAGACATTACTCCCATGGATGGAAGGGCGGATGGTGACTGTCTTATTCAATCCCGATGAAATTTCTGTGTTTCATCAACACTCTGATAGTCCACAGATTACAGAATGCCACCAGATGTGGATCGAAAACTGCCTCTGGTCTTCCAGAGAACCATCAAAGCGTAGACTGTTTGAGACATTACTCCCAAGGAGGAAATTGCTCATGATGACTGTTGTACTCAATCCCGATGCTATTTCTGTTTTTCATCAACACTCTGATAGTCCACAGATTACGGAATGCCACCAGATGTTTATCGGAAACTACTACTGGTCTTCTAGGGAACGATCAAAGCGTAGACTGTTTGAGAATTACTCCCATGGAGGAAAGTGCGCATGGTGACTGTTGTATTCAATCCCGATGCAATTTCTGTGTTTCATTAACACTCTGATAGTCCACAGATTACAGAATGCCTCATGATGTGCATCGAAAACTACTACTGGTCTTCCAGGGAACAATCAAAACGTAGACTGTTTGAGACACTATCCCCATGGAGGAAAGTGCGCAAGGTGACTGTTGTATTCAATCCCGATGCTATTTCTGTGTTTCATCAACACTCTGATAGTCCATAGATTACAGAATGCCACCAGATGTGCATCGGAAACTTCTACTGGTTTTCCAGGGAACGATCAAAGCGCAGACTGTTGGGGACATTACCACATGGAGAAAAGTGCGCATGGTGACTGTTGTATTCAATCCCGATGCAATTTCTGTGTTTCATCAACACTCAGATAGTCCACAGATTACAGAATGCCTCCAGATGTGCATCGGAAAGTACTACTGGTCTTCCATCGAACGATAAAATCGTGGACTGTTTGAGACATTACTCCCGTGGAGGAAAGTGCGCATGGTGACTGTTGTTATCAATCCCGATGCAATTTCTGTGTTCCATCAAGACTGATAGTCCATAGATTACAGAATGCCACCAGATGTGCATCGGAAACTTCTATTGGTCTTTCAGGGAACGATCAACGCGTAGACTGTATGAGACATTACTCCCATGGAGGAAAGTGCGCATGGTGACTGTTGTATTCAAACCCGATGCCATTTCTGTGTTTCATCAACACTCTGACAGTTCACAGATTACAGAATGAGACCAGATGTGCATCGGAAACTACTACTGGTCTTCCAGGAAACAATCAAAGCGTAGAATGTATCAGACGTTACTCCCATGGAGGAAAGTGCGGATGGTGACTGTTGTATTCAATCCCGATTCAATTTCTGTGTTTCATCAACAGTCTGATAGTACACAGATTACAGAATGCCTCCAGATGTGCATCAGGAACTAGTACTGGTCTAACAGGGAACGATCAAAGCGTAGAAAGTTTGAGACATTACTCCCATGGAGGAATGTGCGCATGGTGAGTGTTGTATTCAATCCCGACGCAATTACAGTGTTTCATCAACACTCTGATAGTCCTCAGATTACAGATTGCCTCCAGATGTGCATCGGAAACTACTACTGGTCTTCCATCGTACGATCAAATCGTGGACAGATTGAGACATTACTCCCGTGGAGGCAAATGCGCATGGTGACTGTTGTATTCAATCCCGATGCTATTTCTGTGCTTCATCAACACTCTGATACTCCACAGATTACGGAATGCCTCCAGATGAGCATCGGAAATTACTACTGGTCTTCCAGGTAACGATCAAAGCGTAGACTGTTTGAGACATTACTCCCATGGAGGAAAGTGCGAATATTGACTGTTGTATTCAATCCCGATGCAATTTCTGTGTCTCATCAACACTCTGTTAATCCACAGATTACAGAATGCCACCAGATGTGCATCGAAAACTACTACTGGTCTTCCAGGGAACGATCAAAGCGTAGACTATTTGAGACATTACTCCCATGGAGGAAAGTGCGCATGGTGACTGTTGTATTCAATCCTGATGCTATTTCTGTGTTTCATCAACACTCTGATAGTCCATAGATTGCAGAATGCCACCAGATGTGCTTCGGAAACTTCTACTGGTCTTCCAGGGAACGATCAAAGCGTAGACTGTTGGAGACATTACTCCCATGGAGAAAAGTGCGCATGGTGACTGTTGTATTCAATCCCGACGCAATTTCTGTGTCTCATCAACACTCAGATAGTCCACAGGTTATAGAATGCCTCCAGATGTGCATCGAAAACTACTACTGGTCTTCCATAAAACGATTAAATCGTGGACTGTTTGAGACATTACTTCCATGGAGGAAAGTGTGCATGGTGACTGTTGTATTCATTCCCGATGCTATATCTGTGTTTCACCAACACTCAGATAGTCCACAGATTACAGAATGCCTCCTGATGTGCATCGGAAACTTCTACTGGTCTTCCAGGGAACGATCAAAGCGTAGACTGTTTCAGATATTACTTCCATGCAGAAAAGTGCGGATGGTGACTGTTGTATTACATCCCGATGCAATTTCTATGTTTCATCAACACTCTGATAGTCCACAGTTTACAGATTGCCTCCAGTTGTGCATCGGAATCTTCTACTAGTCTTCGTGGCAACGATCAAAGCGTAGACTGTTTGAGACATTACTGCCATGGAGGAAAGTGCGGATGGTGCTGTTGTATTCAAACTCGATGCAATTTCTGTGTTTCATCTACACTTTGAGGGTCCACAGATTGCAGAATGCCTCCAGATGTGCATCGGAAACTACTACTGGTCTTCCAGGGAACGATCAAAGCGTAGACTCTTTGAGACATTACTCCCATGGAGGAAAGTGCGCATGTTGACTGTTGTATTCAATCTCGATGCTATTTCTGTGTTTCATCAACACTCTGATAGTCCACAGATTACAGAATGCCACCAGATGTGCATCGGAAACTACTACTGGTATTCCAGGGAACGATCGAAGCGTAGACTGTTTGAGATATCACTCCCGTGGAGGAAAGTGCGCATGGTGACTGTTGTATTCAATCCCGATGCATTCTCTGTGTTTCATCAACACTCTGATAGTCCACAGATTACAGAATGCCACCAGTTGTGCATCGGAAACCATTACTGGTCTTTCAGGGAACGATCAAAGCGTAGACTGTTTGAGACATTACTCCCGTGGAGGAATGTGCGCATGGTAACTGTTGTATTCAATCCCAATGCAATTTCTGTGTTACATCAACACTCTGATAGTCCACAGATTACAGAATGCCACCAGATGTGCATCGGAAACTACAACTGGTGTTCCAGGGAACGATCAAATCGTAGACTGTTTGAGACATTACTCCCATGGATGGAAGTGCGGATGGTGACTGTTGTATTCAATCCCGATGAAAATTCTGTGTTTCATCAACACTATGATAGTCCACAGATTACAGAATGCCACCAGATGTGGATCGAAAACTTCTTCTGGTCTTCCAGAGAACCATCAAAGCGTAGACTGTTTGAGTCATTACTCCCAAGGAGGAAATTGCTCATGATGACTGTTGTACTCAATCCCGATGCTATTTCTGTTTTTCATCAACACTCTGATAGTCCACAGATTACCGAATGCCACCAGATGTTTATCGGAAACTACTACTGGTCTTCCAGGGAACGATCAAAGCGTAGACTGTTTGAGAATTACTCCCATGGAGGAAAGTGCGCATGGTAACTGTTGTATTCAATCCCGATGGAATTTCTGTGTTTCATTAACACTCTGATAGTCCACAGATTACAGAATGCCTCATGATGTGCATCGAAAACTACTACTGGTCTTCCAGGGAACAATCAAAACATAGACTGTTTGAGACATTATCCCCATGGAGGAAAGTGCGCATGGTGACTGTTGTATTCAATCCCGATGCTATTTCTGTGTTTCATCAACACTCTGATAGTCCATAGATTACAGAATGCCACCAGATGTGCATCGGAAACTTCTACTGGTCTTCCAGGGAACGATCAAAGCGTTGACTGTTGGGGACATTACTCACATGGAGAAAAGTGCGCATGGTGACTGTTGTATTCAATCCCGAAGCAATTTCTGTGTTTCGTCAACACTCAGATAGTCCACAGTTTACAGAATGCCTCCAGATGTGTATCGGAAAGTACTACTGGTCTTCCATCGAACGATAAAATCGTGGACTGTTTGAGACATTACTCCCGTGGAGGAAAGTGCGCATGGTGACTGTTGTTATCAATCCCGATGCAATTTCTGTGTTCCATCAAGACTCTGATAGTCCATAGATTACAGAATGCCACCAGATGTGCATCGGAAACTTCTACTGGTCTTTCAGGGAACGATCAACGCGTAGACTGTATGAGACTTTACTCCCATGGAGGAAAGTGCGCATGGTGACTCTTGTATTCAAACCCGATGCCATTTCTGTGTTTCATCAACACTCTGACAGTCCACAGATTACAGAATGCCACCAGATGTGCATCGGAAACTACTACTGGTCTTCCAGGAAACAATCAAAGCGTAGAATGCTTCAGACGTTACTCCCATGGAGGAAAGTGCGGATGGTGACTGTTGTATTCAATCCCGATTCAATTTCTGTGTTTCATCAACAGTCTGATAGTACACAGATTACAGAATGCCTCCAGATGTGCATCGGGAACTAGTACTGGTCTAACAGGGAACGAACAAAGCGTAGAAAGTTTGAGACATTACTCCCATGGAGGAAAGTGCGCTTGGTGAGTGTTGTATTCAATCCCGACGCAATTACTGTGTTTCATCAACACTCTGATAGTCCTCAGATTACAGATTGCCTCCAGATGTGCATCGGAAACTACTACTGGTCTTCCATCGAACGATCAAATCGTGGACTGATTGAGACATTACTCCCGTGGAGGAAAATGCGCATGGTGACTGTTGTATTCAATCCCGATGCTATTTCTGTGCTTCATCAACACTCTGATACTCCACAGACTACGGAATGCCTCCAGATGTGCATCGGAAATTACTACTGGTCTTCCAGGTAACGATCAAAGCGTAGACTGTTTGAGACATTACTCCCATGGAGGAAAGTGCGAATATTGACTGTTGTATTCAATCCCGATGCAATTTCTGTGTCTCATCAACACTCTGTTAGTCCACAGATTACAGAATGCCACCAGATGTGCATCGGAAACTACTACTTGTCTTCCAGGGAAAGATCAAAGCGTAGAAAGTTTGAGAATTACTCCCATGGAGGAAAGTGCGCATGGTTACTGTTGTATTCAATCCCGATGCAATTTCTGTGTTTCATCAACACTCTGATAGTCCACAGATTGCAGAATGCCTCCAAATGTGCATCGGAAATTACTACTTTTCTTCCAGGGAACGATCAAAGCGTAGACTGTTTGAGACATTACTCCCATGGAGGAAAGTGCGGATTGTGACTGTTGTATTGACTCCCGATGCAATTTCTGTGTTTCATCAACACTTTGAAGGTCCACAGATTACAGAATGCCTCCAGATGTGCATCGGAAACTACTATTGGTATTCCATGGAACGATCAAAGCGTAGACTGTTTCAGATATTACTAACATGCAGAAAAGTGCGGATGGTGACTGTTGTATTCCATCCCGATGCAATTTCTATGTTTCATCAACACTCTGATAGTCCACAGTTTACAGATTGCCTCCAGATGTGCATCGGAATCTTCTACTAGTCTTCATGGCAACGATCAAAGCGTAGACTGTTTGAGACATTACTGCCATGGAGGAAAGTGCGGATGGTGCAGTTGTATTCAAACTCGATGCAATTTCTGTGTTTCATCTACACTTTGAGGGTCCACAGATTGCAGAATGCCTCCAGATGTGCTTCGGAAACTACTACTGGTCTTCCAGGGAACGATCAAAGCGTAGACTATTTGAGACATTACTCCCATGGAGGAAAGTGCGCATGTTGACTGTTGTACTCAATCTCGATGCTATTTCTGTGTTTCATCAACACTCTGATAGTCCACAGATTACAGAATGCCACCAGATGTGCATCGGAAACTACTACTGGTATTCCAGGGAACGATCGAAGCGTAGACTGTTTGAGATATCACTCCCGTGGAGGAAAGTGCGCATGGTGACTGTTGTATTCAATCCCGATGCATTCTCTGTGTTTCATCAACACTCTGATAGTCCACAGATTACAGAATGCCACCAGTTGTGCATCGGAAACCATTACTGGTCTTTCAGGGAACGATCAAAGCGTAGACTGTTTGAGACATAACTCCCGTGGAGGATGTGCGCATGGTAACTGTTGTATTCAATCCCAATGCAATTTCTGTGTTACATCAACACTCTGATAGTCCACAGATTACAGAATGCCACCAGATGTGCATCGGAAACTACTACTGGTGTTCCAGGGAACGATCAAATCGTAGACTGTTTGAGACATTACTCCCATGGATGGAAGTGCAGATTGTGACTGTTGCATTCAATCCCGATGAAATTTCTGTGTTTCATCAACACTATGATAGTCCACAGATTACAGAATGCCACCAGATGTGGATCGAAAACAGCTTCTGGTCTTCCAGAGAACCATCAAAGCGTAGACTGTTTGAGACATTACTCCCAAGGAGGAAATTGCTCATGATGACTGTTGTACTCAATCCCGATGCTATTTCTGTTTTTCATCAACACTCTGATAGTCCACAGATTACCGAATGCCACCAGATGTTTATCGGAAACTACTACTGGTCTTCCAGGGAACGATCAAAGCATAGACTGTTTGAGACATTACTCCCATGGAGGAAAGTGCGCATGGTGACTGTTGTATTCAATCCCGATGCAATTTCTGTGTTTCATCAACACTCAGATAGTCCACAGATTACAGAATGCCTCCTGATGTGCGTTGGAAACTCCTACTGGTCTTCCAGGGAACGATCAAAGCGTAGACTGTTTGAGACATTACTCCCATGGAGGAAAGTGCGCATGGTGACTGTTGTATTCAATCCCGATGCAATTTCTGTGTTTCATCAACACTCTGATAGTCCACAGATTACAGAATGCCACCAGATGGTCATCGGAAACTACTACTGGTCTTCCAGGGAACGATCAAAGCGTAGACTGTTTGAGAATTACTCCCATGGAGGAAAGTGCGGATGGTGACTGTTGTATTCAATCCCGACTCAATTTCTGTGTTTCATCAACAGTCTGATAGTACACAGATTACAGAATGCCTCCAGATGTGCATCGGGAACTAGTACTGGTCTAACAAGGAACGATCAAAGCGTAGAAAGTTTGAGACATTACTCCCATGGAGGAAAGTGCGCATGGTGACTGTTGTATTCAATCCTGATGCTATTTCTGTGTATCATCAACACTCTGATAGTCCATAGATTACAGAATGCCACCAGATGTGCTTCGGAAACTTCTACTGGTCTTCCAGGGAACGATCATAGCGTAGACTGTTGGAGACATTACTCCCATGGTGAAAAGTGCGGATGGTGACTGTTGTATTCAATCCCGACGCAATTTATTTGTTTCATCAACACTCAGATAGTCCACATGTTATAGAATGCCTCCAGATGTGCATCGGAAACTACTACTGGTCTTCCATCGAACGATTAAATCGTGGACTGTTTGAGACATTACTTCCATGGAGGAAAGTGTGCATGGTGAGTGTTGTATTCAATCCCGATGCAATTTCTGTGTTTCATCAACACTCAGATGGTCCACAGATTACAGAATGCCTCCTGATATGCATTGGAAACTAATACTGGTCTTCCAGGGAACGATCAAAGCGTAGACTGTTTGAGACATTACTCCCATGGAGGAAAGTGCGGATTGTGACTGTTGTATTCACTCCCGATGCAATTTCTGTGTTTCATCAACACTTTGAAGGTCCACAGATTACAGAATGCCTCCAGATGAGCATCGGAAACTACTACTGGTATTCCATGGAACGATCAAAGCGTAGACTGTTTCAGATATTACTAACATGCAGAAAAGTGCGGATGGTGACTGTTGTATTCCATCCCGATGCAATTTCTATGTTTCATCAACACTCTGATAGTCCACAGTTTACAGATTGCCTCCAGATGTGCATCGGAATCTTCTACTAGTCTTCATGGCAACGATCAAAGCGTAGACTGTTTGAGACATTACTGCCATGGAGGAAAGTGCGGATGGCGCAGTTGTATTCAAACTCGATGCAATTTCTGTGTTTCATCTACACTTTGAGGGTCCACAGATTGCAGAATGCCTCCAGATGTGCTTCGGAAACTACTACTGGTCTTCCAGGGTACGATCAAAGCGTAGACTATTTGAGACATTACTCCCATGGAGGAAAGTGCGCATGTTGACTGTTGTATTCAATCTCGATGCTATTTCTGTGTTTCATCAACACTCTGATAGTCCACAGATTACAGAATGCCATCAGATGTGCATCGGAAACTACTACTGGTATTCCAGGGAACGATCGAAGCGTAGACTGTTTGAGATATCACTCCCGTGGAGGAAAGTGCGCATGTTGACTGTTGTATTCAATCTCGATGCTATTTCTGTGTTTCATCAACACTCTGATAGTCCACAGATTACAGTATGCCACCAGTTGTGCATCGGAAACCATTACTGGTCTTTCAGGGAACGATCAAAGCGTAGACTGTTTGAGACATTACTCCCGTGGAGGATGTGCGCATGGTAACTGTTGTATTCAATCCCAATGCAATTTCTGTGTTACATCAACACTCTGATAGTCCACAGATTACAGAATGCCACCAGATGTGGATCGAAAACAGCTTCTGGTCTTCCAGAGAACCATCAAAGCGTAGACTGTTTGAGACATTACTCCCAAGGAGGGAATTGCTCATGATGACTGTTGTACTCAATCCCGATGCTATTTCTGTTTTTCATCAACACTCTGATAGTCCACAGATTACCGAATGCCACCAGATGTTTATCGGAAACTACTACTGGTCTTCCAGGGAACGATCAAAGCGTAGACTGTTTGAGAATTACTCCCATGGAGGAAAGTGCGCATGGTGACTGTTGTATTCAATCCCGATGGAATTTCTGTGTTTCATCAACACTCAGTTAGTCCACAGATTACAGAATGCCTCCAGATGTGCATCGGAAACTAATATTGGTCTTCCTGGGAACGATCAAAGCATAGACTGTTTGAGACATTACTCCCATGGAGGAAAGTGCGCATGGTGACTGTTGTATTCAATCCCGATGCAATTTCTGTGTTTCATCAACATTCAGATAGTCCACAGATTTCAGAATGCCTCCAAATGTGCATGGGAAACTACTACTGGTCTTCCTGGGAACGATCAAAGCGTAGAGTGTATCAGACATTACTCCCATGTAGGAAAGTGCGGATTGTGACTGTTGTATTCACTCCCGATGCAATTTCTGTGTTTCATCAACACTGTGAAGGTCCACAGATTACAGAATGACTCCAGATGTGCATCGGAAACTACTACTGGTATTCCATGGAACGATCAAAGCGTAGACTATTTCAGATATTACTCCCATGCAGAAAAGTGCTGATGGTGACTGTTGTATTCCATCCCGATGCAATTTCTATGGTTTTTATCAACACTCTGATAGTCCACAGTTTACAGATTACCTCCAGATGTGCATCGGAATCTTCTACTAGTCTTCATGGGAACGTTCAAAGCGTAGACTGTTTGAGACATTACTGTCATGGAGGAAAGTGCGGATGGTGCTGTTGTATTCAAACTCGATGCAATTTCTGTGTTTCATCTACACTTTGAGGGTTCACAGATTGCAGAATGCCTCCAGATGTGCATCGGAAACTACTACTGGTCTTCCAGGGAACGATCAAAGCGTTAACTATTTGAGACATTACTCCCATGGAGGAAAGTGCGCATGTTGACTGTTGTATTCAATCTCGACGCTATTTCTGTGTTTCATCAACACTCCGATAGTCCACAGATTACAGAATGCCACAAGATGTGCATCGGAAACTACTACTGGTATTCCAGGGAACGATCGAAGCGTAGACTGTTTGAGTTATCACTCCCCTGGAGGAAAGTTCGCATGGTGACTGTTGTATTCAATCCCGATGCATTCTCTGTGTTTCATCAACACTCTGATAGTCCACAGATTACTGAATGCCACCAGTTGTGCATCGGAAACCATTACTGGTCTTTCAGGGAACGATCAAAGCGTAGACTGTTTGAGACATTACTCCCGTGGAGGAATGTGCGCATGGTAACTGTTGTATTCAATCCCAATGCAATTTCTGTGTTACATCAACACTCTGATAGTCCACAGATTACAGAATGCCACCAGATGTGCATCGGAAACTACTACTGGTGTTCCAGGGAACGATCAAATCGTAGACTGTTTGAGACATTACTCCCATGGATGGAAGTGCGGATGGTGAATGTTGTATTCAATCCCGATGAAATTTCTGTGTTTCATCAACACTCAGATAGTCCACAGATTACAGAATGCCTCCAGATGTGCATCGGAAAGTACTACTGGTCTTCCATCGAACGATAAAATCGTGGACTGTTTGAGACATTACTCCCGTGGAGGAAAGTGCACATGGTGACTGTTGTTATCAATCCTGATGCAATTTCTGTGTTCCATCAAGACTGATAGTCCATAGATTACAGAATGCCACCAGATGTGCATCGGAAACTTCTACTGGTCTTTCAGGGAACGAACAACGCGTAGACTGTATGAGACATTACTCCCATGGAGGAAAGTGCGCATGGTGACTGTTGTACTCAAACCCGATGCCATTTCTGTGTTTCATCAACACTCTGACAGTTCACAGATTACAGAATGAGAACAGATGTGCATCGGAAACTACTACTGGTCTTCCAGGAAACAATCAAAGCGTAGAATGTTTCAGACGTTACTCCCATGGAGGAAAGTGCGGATGGTGACTGTTGTATTCAATCCCGATTCAATTTCTGTGTTTCATCAACAGTCTGATAGTACACAGATTACAGAATGCCTCCAGATGTGCATCAGGAACTAGTACTGGTCTAACAGGGAACGATCAAAGCGTAGAAAGTTTGAGACATTACTCCCATGGAGGAATGTGCGCATGGTGAGTGTTGTATTCAATCCCGGCGCAATTACAGTGTTTCATCAACACTCTGATAGTCCTCAGATTACAGATTGCCTCCAGATGTGCATCGGAAACTACTACTGGTCTTCCATCGTACGATCAAATCGTGGACTGATTGAGACATTACTCCCGTGGAGGCAAATGCGCATGGTGACTGTTGGATTCAATCCCGATGCTATTTCTGTGCTTCATCAACACTCTGATACTCCACAGATTACGATATGCCTCCAGATGAGCATCGGAAATTACTACTGGTCTTCCAGGTAACGATCAAAGCGTAGACTGTTTGAGACATTACTCCCATGGAGGAAAGTGCGAATATTGACTGTTGTATTCAATCCCGATGCAATTTCTGTGTCTCATCAACACTCTGTTAATCCACAGATTACAGAATGCCACCAGATGTGCATCGAAAACTACTACTGGTCTTCCAGGGAACGATGAAAGCGTAGACTATTTGAGACATTACTCCCATGGAGGAAAGTGCGCATGGTGACTGTTGTATTCAATCCTGATGCTATTTCTGTGTTTCATCAACACTCTGATAGTCCATAGATTACAGAATGCCACCAGATGTGCTTCGGAAACTTCTACTGGTCTTCCAGGGAACGATCAAAGCGTAGACTGTTAAAGACATTACTCCCATGGAGAAAAGTGAGCATGGTGACTGTTGTATTCAATCCCGACGCAATTTCTGTGTCTCATCAACACTCAGATAGTCCACAGGTTATAGAATGCCTCCAGATGTGCATCGGAAACTACTACTGGTCTTCCATAAAACGATTAAATCGTGGACTGTTTGAGACATTACTTCCATGGAGGAAAGTGTGCATGGAGACTGTTGTATTCATTCCCCATGCTATATCTGTGTTTCACCAACACTCAGATAGTCCACAGATTACAGAATGCCTCCTGATGTGCATCGGAAACTTCTACTGGTCTTCCAGGGAACGATCAAAGCGTAGACTGTTTGAGAATTACTCCCATGGAGAAAAGTGCGAATGGTGACTGTTGTATTCACTCCCGATGCAATTTCTGTGTTTCATCAACACTCAGTTAGTCCACAGATTACAGAATGCCTCCAGATGTGTATCGGAAACTACTATTGGTCTTCCTGGGAACGATCAAAGCATAGACTGTTTGAGACATTTCTCCCATGGAGGAAAGTGCGCATGGTGACTGTTGTATTCAATCCCGATGCAATTTCTGTGTTTCATCATCACTTTGAAGGTCCACAGATTACAGAATGCCTCCAGATGTGCATCGGAAACTACTACTGGTCTTCCATGGAACGATCAAAGCGTAGACTGTTTCAGATATTACTTCCATGCAGAAAAGTGCGGATGGTGACTGTTGTATTACATCCCGATGCAATTTCTATGTTTCATCAACACTCTGATAGTCCACAGTTTACAGATTGCCTCCAGATGTGCATCGGAATCTTCTACTAGTCTTCATGGCAACGATCAAAGCGTAGACTGTTTGAGACATTACTGCCATGGAGGAAAGTGCGGATGGTGCTGTTGTATTCAAACTCGATGCAATTTCTGTGTTTCATCTACACTTTGAGGGTCCACAGATTGCAGAATGCCTCCAGATGTGCATCGGAAACTACTACTGGTCTTCCAGGGAACGATCAAAGCGTAGACTATTTGGGACATTACTCCCATGGAGGAAAGTGCGCATGTTGACTGTTGTATTCAATCTCGATGCTATTTCTGTGTTTCATCAACACTCCGATAGTCCACAGATTACAGAATGCCACCAGATGTGCATCGGAAACTACTACTGGTATTCCAGGGAACGATCGAAGCGTAGACTGTTTGAGATATCACTCCCATGGAGGAAAGTGCGCATGGTGACTGTTGTATTCAATCCCGATGCATTCTCTGTGTTTCATCAACACTCTGATAGTCCACAGATTACAGAATGCCACCAGTTGTGCATCGGAAACCATTACTGGTCTTTCAGGGAACGATCAAAGCGTAGACTGTTTGAGACATTACTCCCGTGGAGGAATGTGCGCATGGTAACTGTTGTATTCAATCCCAATGCAATTTCTGTGTTACATCAACACTCTGATAGTCCACAGATTACAGAATGCCACCAGATGTGCATCGGAAACTACTACTGGTGTCCCAGGGAACGATCAAATCGTAGACTGTTTGAGACATTACTCCCATGGATGGAAGTGCGGATGGTGACTGTTGTATTCAATCCCGATGAAATTTCTGTGTTTCATCATCACTATGATAGTCCACAGATTACAGAATGCCACCAGATGTGGATCGAAAACTGCTTCTGGTCTTCCAGAGAACCATCAAAGCGTAGACTGTTTGAGACATTACTCCCAAGGAGGAAATTGCTCATGATGACTGTTGTACTCAATCCCGATGCTATTTCTGTTTTTCATCAACACTCTGATAGTCCACAGATTACCGAATGCCACCAGATGTTTATCGGAAACTACTACTGGTCTTCCAGGGAACGATCAAAGCGTAGACTGTTTGAGAATTACTCCCATGGAGGAAAGTGCGCATGGTGACTGTTGTATTCAATCCCGATGGAATTTCTGTGTTTCATTAACACTCTGATAGTCCACAGATTACAGAATGCCTCATGATGTGCATGGAAAACTACTACTGGTCTTCCAGGGAACAATCAAAACATAGACTGTTTGAGACATTATCCCCATGGAGGAAAGTGCGCATGGTGACTGTTGTATTCAATCCCGATGCTATTTCTGTGTTTCATCAACACTCTGATAGTCCATAGATTACAGAATGCAACCAGATGTGCATCGGAAACTTCTACTGGTCTTCCAGGGAACGATCAAAGCGTAGACTGTTGGGGACATTACTCACATGGAGAAAAGTGCGCATGGTGACTGTTGTATTCAATCCCGATGCAATTTCTGTGTTTCGTCAACACTCAGATAGTCCACAGTTTACAGAATGCTTCCAGATGTGCATCGGAAAGTACTACTGGTCTTCCATCGAACGATAAAATCGTGGACTGTTTGAGACATTACTCCCGTGGAGGAAAGTGCGCATGGTGACTGTTGTTATTAATCCCGATGCAATTTCTGTGTTCCATCAAGACTCTGATAGTCCATAGATTACAGAATGCCACCAGATGTGCATCGGAAACTTCTACTGGTCTTTCAGGGAACGATCAACGCGTAGACTGTATGAGACATTACTCCCATGGAGGAAAGTGCGCATGGTGACTCTTGTATTCAAACCCGATGCCATTTCTGTGTTTCATCAACACTCTGACAGTCCACAGATTACAGAATGCCACCAGATGTGCATCGGAAACTACTACTGGTCTTCCAGGAAACAATCAAAGCGTAGAATGTTTCAGACGTTACTCCCATGGAGGAAAGTGCGGATGGTGACTGTTGTATTCAATCCCGATTCAATTTCTGTGTTTCATCAACAGTCTGATAGTACACAGATTTCAGAATGCCTCCAGATGTGCATCGGGAACTAGTACTGGTCTAACAGGGAACGATCAAAGCGTAGAAAGTTTGAGACATTACTCCCATGGAGGAAAGTGCGCTTGGTGAGTGTTGTATTCAATCCCGACGCAATTACTGTGTTTCATCAACACTCTGATAGTCCTCAGATTACAGATTGCCTCCAGATGTGCATCGGAAACTACTACTGGTCTTCCATCGAACGATCAAATCGTGGACTGATTGAGACATTACTCCCGTGGAGGAAAATGCGCATGGTGACTGTTGTATTCAATCCCGATGCTATTTCTGTTCTTCATCAACACTCTGATACTCCACAGACTACGGAATGCCTCCAGATGTGCATCGGAAATTACTACTGGCCTTCCAGGTAACGATCAAAGCGTAGACTGTTTGAGACATTACTCCCATGGAGGAAAGTGCGAATATTGACTGTTGTATTCAATCCCGATGCAATTTCTGTGTCTCATCAACACTCTGTTAGTCCACAGATTACAGAATGCCACCAGATGTGCATCGGAAACTACTACTGGTCTTCCAGGGAACGATCAAAGCGTAGACTATTTGAGACATTACTCCCATGGAGGAAAGTGCGCATGGTGACTGTTGTATTCAATCCTGATGCTATTTCTGTGTTTCATCAACACTCTGATAGTCCATAGATTACAGAATGCCACCAGATGTGCTTCGGAAACTTCTACTGGTCTTCCAGGGAACGATCAAAGCGTAGACTGTTGGAGACATTACTCCCATGGTGAAAAGTGCGCATGGTGACTGTTGTATTCAATCCCGACGCAATTTATTTGTTTCATCAACACTCAGATAGTCCACAGGTTATAGAATGCCTCCAGATGTGCATCGGAAACTACTACTGGTCTTCCATCGAACGATTAAATCGTGGACTGTTTGAGACATTACTTCCATGGAGGAAAGTGTGCATGGTGACTGTTGTATTCAATCCCGATGCAATTTCTGTGTTTCATCAACACTCAGATAGTCCACAGATTACAGAATGCCTCCTGATGTGCATTGGAAACTAATACTGGTCTTCCAGGGAACGATCAAAGCGTAGACTGTTTGAGACATTACTCCCATGGAGGAAAGTGCGGATTGTGACTGTTTTATTCACTCCCGATGCAAATTCTGTGTTTCATCAACACTTTGAAGGTCCACAGATTACAGAATGCCTCCAGATGTGCATCGGAAACTACTACTGGTATTCCATGGAACGATCAAAGCGTAGACTGTTTCAGATATTACTAACATGCAGAAAAGTGCGGATGGTGACTGTTGTATTCCATCCCGATGCAATTTCTATGTTTCATCAACACTCTGACAGTCCACAGTTTACAGATTGCCTCCAGATGTGCATCGGAATCTTCTACTAGTCTTCATGGCAACAATCAAAGCGTAGACTGTTTGAGACATTACTGCCATGGAGGAAAGTGCGGATGGTGCAGTTGTATTCAAACTCGATGCAATTTCTGTGTTTCATCTACACTTTGAGGGTCCACAGATTGCAGAATGCCTCCAGATGTGCTTCGGAAACTACTACTGGTCTTCCAGGGAACGATCAAAGCGTAGACTATTTGAGACATTACTCCCATGGAGGAAAGTGCGCATGTTGACTGTTGTATTCAATCTCGATGCTATTTCTGTGTTTCATCCACACTCTGATAGTCCACAGATTACAGAATGCCACCAGATGTGCATCGGAAACTACTACTGGTATTCCAGGGAACGATCGAAGCGTAGACTGTTTGAGATATCACTCCCGTGGAGGAAAGTGCGCATGGTGACTGTTGTATTCAATCCCGATGCATTCTGTGTGTTTCATCAACACTCTGATAGTCCACAGATTACAGAATGCCACCAGTTGTGCATCGGAAACCATTACTGGTCTTTCAGGGAACGATCAAAGCGTAGACTGTTTGAGACATTACTCCCGTGGAGGAATGTGCGCATGGTAACTTTTGTATTCAATCCCAGTGCAATTTCTGTGTTACATCAACACTCTGATAGTCCACAGATTACAGAATGCCACCAGATGTGCATCGGAAACTACTACTGGTGTTCCAGGGAACGATCAAATCGTAGACTGTTTGAGACATTACTCCCATGGATGGAAGTGCGGATTGTGACTGTTGTATTCAATCCCGATGAAATTTCTGTGTTTCATCAACACTATGATAGTCCACAGATTACAGAATGCCACCAGATGTGGATCGAAAACAGCTTCTGGTCTTCCAGAGAACCATCAAAGCGTAGACTGTTTGAGACATTACTCCCAAGGAGGAAATTGCTCATGATGACTGTTGTACTCAATCCCGATGCTATTTCTGTTTTTCATCAAAACTCTGATAGTCCACAGATTACCGAATGCCACCAGATGTTTATCGGAAACTACTACTGGTCTTCCAGGGAACGATCAAAGCGTAGACTGTTTGAGAATTACTCCCATGGAGGAAAGTGCGCATGGTGACTGTTGTATTCAATCCCGATGGAATTTCTGTGTTTCATTAACACTCTGATAGTCCACAGATTACAGAATGCCTCATGATGTGCATCGAAAACTACTACTGGTCTTCCAGGGAACAATCAAAACATAGACTGTATGAGACATTATCCCCATGGAGGTAAGTGCGCATGGTGACTGTTGTATTCAATCCCGATGCTATTTCTGTGTTTCATCAACACTCTGATAGTTAATAGATTACAGAATGCCACCAGATGTGCATCGGAAACTTCTACTGGTCTTCCAGGGAACGATCAAAGCGTAGACTGTTGGGGACATTACTCACATGGAGAAAAGTGCGCATGGTGACTGTTGTATTCAATCCCGATGCAATTTCTGTGTTTCGTCAACACTCAGATAGTCCACAGTTTACAGAATGCCTCCAGATGTGCATCGGAAAGTACTACTGGTCTTCCATCGAACGATAAAATCGTGGACTGTTTGAGACATTACTCCCGTGGAGGAAAGTGCCCATGGTGACTGTTGTTATCAATCCCGATGCAATTTCTGTGTTCCATCATGACTCTGATAGTCCATAGATTACAGAAAGCCACCAGATGTGCATCGGAAACTTCTACTGGTCTTTCAGGGAACGCTCAACGCGTAGACTGTATGAGACATTACTCCCATGGAGGAAAGTGCGCATGGTGACTCTTGTATTCAAACCCGATGCCATTTCCGTGTTTCATCAACACTCTGACAGTCCACAGATTACAGAATGCCACCAGATGTGCATCGGAAACTACTACTGGTCTTCCAGGAAACAATCAAAGCGTAGATTGTTTCAGACGTTACTCCCATGGAGGAAAGTGCGGATGGTGACTGTTGTATTCAATCCCGATTCAATTTCTGTGTTTCATCAACAGTCTGATAGTACACAGATTACAGAATGCCTCCAGATGTGCATCGGGAACTAGTACTGGTCTAACAGGGAACGATCAAAGCGTAGAAAGTTTGAGACATTACTCCCATGGAGGAAAGTGCGCATGGTGAGTGTCGTATTCAATCCCGACGCAATTACTGCGTTTCATCAACACTCTGATAGTCCTCAGATTCCAGATTGCCTCCAGATGTGCATCGGAAACTACTACTGGTCTTCCATCGAACGATCAAATCGTGGACTGATTGAGACATTACTCCCGTGGAGGAAAATGCGCATGGTGACTGTTGTAATCAATCCCGATGCTATTTCTGTGCTTCATCAACACTCTGATACTCCACAGACTACGGAATGCCTCCAGATGTGCATCGGAAATTACTACTGGTCTTCCAGGTAACGATCAAAGCGTAGACTGTTTGAGACATTACTCCCATGGAGGAAAGTGCGAATATTGACTGTTGTATTCAATCCCGATGCAATTTCTGTGTCTCATCAACACTCTGTTAGTCCACAGATTACAGAATGCCACCAGATGTGCATCGGAAACTACTACTGGTCTTCCAGGGAACGATCAAAGCGTAGACTATTTGAGACATTACTCCCATGGAAAAAAAGTGCGCATGGTGACTGTTGTATTCAATCCTGATGCTATTTCTGTGTTTCATCAACACTCTGATAGTCCATAGATTACAGAATGCCACCAGATGTGCTTCGGAAACTTCTACTGGTCTTCCACGGAACGATCAAAGCGTAGACTGTTGGAGACATTACTCCCATGGTGAAAAGTGCGCATGGTGACTGTTGTATTCAATCCCGACGCAATTTATTTGTTTCATCAACACTCAGATAGTCCACAGGTTATAGAATGCCTCCAGATGTGCATCGGAAACTACTACTGGTCTTCCATCGAACGATTAAATCGTGGACTGTTTGAGACATTACTTCCATGGAGGAAAGTGCGCATGGTGACTGTTGTATTCAATCCCGATGCAATTTCTGTGTTTCATCAACATTCAGATAGTCCACAGATTTCAGAATGCCTCCATATGTGCATGGGAAACTACTACTGGTCTTCCTGGGAACGATCAAAGCGTAGAGTGTATCAGACATTACTCCCATGGAGGAAAGTGCGGACTGTGACTGTTGTATTCACTCCCGATGCAATTTCTGTGTTTCATCAACATTTTGAAGGTCCACAGATTTCAGAATGCCACCAGATGTGCATCGGAAACTACTACTGGTATTCCATGGAACGATCAAAGCGTAGACTGTTTCAGATATTACTAACATGCAGAAAAGTGCGGATGGTGACTGTTGTATTCCATCCCGATGCAATTTCTATGTTTCATCAACACTCTGATAGTCCACAGTTTACAGATTGCCTCCAGATGTGCATCGGAATCTTCTACTAGTCTTCATGGCAACGATCAAAGCGTAGACTGTTTGAGACATTACTGCCATGGAGGAAAGTGCGGATGGTGCTGTTGTATTCAAACTCGATGCAATTTCTGTGTTTCATCTACACTTTGAGGGTCCACAGATTGCAGAATGCCTCCAGATGTGCATCGGAAACTACTTCTGGTCTTCCAGGGAACGATCAAAGCGTAGACTATTTGAGACATTACTCCCATGGAGGAAAGTGCGCATGTTGACTGTTGTATTCAATCTCGATGCTATTTCTGTGTTTCATCAACACTCTGTTAGTCCACAGATTACAGAATGCCAGCAGATGTGCATCGGAAACTACTACTGGTATTCCAGGGAACGATCGAAGCGTAGACTGTTTGAGATATCACTCCCGTGGAGGAAAGTGCGCATGGTGACTGTTGTATTCAATCCCGATGCATTCTCTGTGTTTCATCAACACTCTGATAGTCCACAGATTACAGAATGCCACCAGTTGTGCATCGGAAACCATTACTGGTCTTTCAGGGAACGATCAAAGCGTAGACTGTTTGAGACATTACTCCCGTGGAGGATTGTGCGCAAGGTAACTGTTGTATTCAATCCCGATGCAATTTCTGTGTTTCATTAACACTCTGATAGTCCACAGATTACAGAATGAATCATGATGTGCATCGAAAACTACTACTGGTCTTCCAGGGAACAATGAAAACGTAGACTGTCTGAGACATTATTCCCATGGAGGAAAGTGCGCATGGTGACTGTTGTATTCTATCCCGATGCTATTTCTGTGTTTCATCAACACTCTGATAGTCCATAGATTACAGAATGCCACCAGATGTGCATCGGAAACTTCTACTGGTCTTCCAGGGAACGATCAAAGCGTAGACTGTTGGGCACATTACTCCCATGGAGAAAAGTGCGCATGGTGACTGTTGTATTCAATCCCGATTCAATTTCTGTGTTTCATCAACAGTCTGATAGTACACAGATTACAGAATGCCCCCAGATGTGCATCGGGAACTAGTACTGGTCTAACAGGGAACGATCAAAGCGTAGAAACTTTGAGACATTACTCCCATGGAGGAAGTGCGCATGGAGAGTGTTGTATTCAATCCCGACGCAATTACTGTGTTTCATCAACACTCTGATAATCCTCAGATTACAGATTGATTCCAGATGTGCATGGGAAACTACTACTGGTCTTCCATCGAACGATCAAATCGAGGACTGATTGAGACATTACTCCCGTGGAGGAAAATGCGCATGGTGACTGTTGTATTCAATCCCGATTCAATTTCTGTGCTTCATCAACACTCTGATACTCCACAGATTACGGAATGCCTCCAGATGTGCATCGGAAACTACTACTGGTCTTCCAGGGAACGATCAAAGCGTGGACTGATTGAGACATTACTCCCATGGAGGAAAGTGCGCATGGTGACTGTTGTATTCAATCCCGATGCAATTTCTGTGTTTCATTAACACTCTGATAGTCCACAGATTACAGAATGAATCATGATGTGCATCGAAAACTACTACTGGTCTTCCAGGAAACAATGAAAACGTAGACTGTCTGAGACATTATTCCCATGGAGGAAAGTGCGCATGGTGACTGTTGTATTCTATCCCGATGCTATTTCTGTGTTTCATCAACACTCTGATAGTCCATAGATTACAGAATGCCACCAGATGTGCATCGGAAACTTCTACTGGTCTTCCAGGGAACGATCAAAGCGTAGACTGTTGGGCACATTACTCCCATGGAGAAAAGTGCGCATGGTGACTGTTGTATTCAATCCCGATGCAATTTCTGTGTTTCATCAACACTCAGATAGTCCACAGATTACAGAATGCCTCCAGATGTTCATCGGAAACTACTACTGGTCTTCCATCGAACGATAAAATCGTGGACTGTTTGAGACATTACTCCCGTGGAGGAAAGTGCGCATGGTGACTGTTGTTATCAATCCCGATGCAATTTCTGTGTTTCATCAACAGTCTGATAGTCCACAGATTACAGAATGCCTCCAGATGTGCATCGGGAACTAGTACTGGTCTAACAGGGAACGATCAAAGCGTAGAATGTTTGAGACATTACTCCCAAGGAGGAAAGTGCGCATGGAGAGTGTTGTATTCAATCCCGACACAATTACTGTGTTTCATCAACACTCTGATAGTCCTCAGATTACAGATTGCCTCCAGATGTGAATCGGAAACTACTACTGGTATTCCATCGACCGATGAAATCGTGGACTTATTGAGACATTACTACAGTGGAGGAAAGTGTGCATGGTGACTGTTGTATTGATTCCCGATGCTATTTTTGTGTTTCACCAACACTCTGATAGTCCACAGATTACAGAATGCCTCCAGATGTGCATCGGAAACTACTACTGGTCTTCCAGGGAACGATCAAAACGTAGACTGTTTGAGACTTTACTCCCATAGAGGAAAGTGCGCATGGTGACTGTTGTATTCAATCCCGATGCTATTTCTGTGTTTCATTAACACACTGATAGTCCACAGATTACAGAATGCCACCAGATGTGCATCGGAAACTACAACTGGTATTCCAGGGAACGATCAAAGCGTAGACTGTTTGAGACATTACTCCCATGGAGGAAAGTGCGAATATTGACTGTTGTATTCAATCCCGATGCAATTTCTGTGTCTCATCAACACTCTGTTAGTCCACAGATTACAGAATGCCACCAGATGTGCATCGGAAACTACTACTGGTCTTCCAGGGAACGATCAAAGCGTAGACTATTTGAGACATTACTCCCATGGAGGAAAGTGCGCATGGTGACTGTTGTATTCAATCCTGATGCTATTTCTGTGTTTCATCAACACTCTGATAGTCCATAGATTACAGAATGCCACCAGATGTGCTTCGGAAACTTCTACTGGTCTTCCAGGGAACGATCAAAGCGTAGACTGCTGGAGACATTACTCCCATGGAAAAAAGTGCGCATTGTGACTGTTGTATTCAATCCCGACGCAATTTCTGTGTTTCATCAACACTCAGATAGTCCACAGGTTATAGAATGCCTCCAGATGTGCATCGGAAACTACTACTGGTCTTCCATCGAACGATTAAATCGTGGACTGTTTGAGACATTACTTCCATGGAGGAAAGTGTGCATGGTGACTGTTGTATTCTATCCCGATGCCATTTCTGTGTTTCATCAACACTCAAATAGTCCACAGATTACAGAATGCCTCCTGATGTGCTTCGGAAACTTCTACTGGTCTTCCAGGGAACGATCAAATCGTAGACTGTTGGGAACATAACTCCCATGGAGAAAAGTGCGCATGGTGACTGTTGTATTCAATCCTGATGCAATTTCTGTGTGTTTCATCAACACTCAGATAGTCCACAGATTACAGAATGCCTCCAGATGTTCATCGGAAAGTACTACTGGTCTTCCATCGAACGATCAAATCGTAGACTGTTTGAGAATTACTCCCATGGAGAAAAGTGCGGATGGTGACCGTTGTATTCACTCCCGATGCAATTTCTGTGTTTCATCAACACTCAGTTAGTCCACAGATTACAGAATGCCTCCAGATGTGCATCGGGAACTACTATTGGTCTTCCTGGGAACGATCAAAGCATAGACTGTTTGAGACATTACTCCCATGGAGGAAAGTGCGCATGGTGACTGTTGTATTCAATCCCGATGCAATTTCTGTGTTTCATCAACACTCAGATAGTCCACAGATTACAGAATGTCTCCTGATGTGCATTGGAAACTCCTACTGGTCATCCAGGGAACGATCAGAGCGTAGACTGTTTGAGACATTACTCCCATGGAGGAAAGTGCGCATGGTGACTGTTGTATTCAATCCCGATGCAATTTCTGTGTTTCATCAACATTCAGATAGTCCACAGATTTCAGAATGCCTCCATATGTGCATGGAAAACTACTACTGGTCTTCCCGGGAACGATCAAAGCGTAGAGTGTATCAGACATTACTCCCATGGAGGAAAGTGCGGATTGTGACTGTTGTATTCACTCCCGATGCAATTTCTGTGTTTCATCAACACTTTGAAGGTCCACAGATTACAGAATGCCTCCAGATGTCCATCGGAAACTACTACTGGTATTCCATGGAACGATCAAAGCGTAGACTGTTTCAGATATTACTAACATGCAGAAAAGTGCGGATGGTGACTGTTGTATTCCATCCCGATGCAATTTCTATGTTTGATCAACACTCTGATAGTCCACAGTTTACAGAATGCCTCCAGATGTTCATCGGAAAGTACTACTGGTCTTCCATCGAACGATAAAATCGTGGACTGTTTGAGACATTACTCCCGTGGAGGAAAGTGCGCATGGTGACTGTTGTTATCAATCCCGATGCAATTTCTGTGTTCCATCAAGACTCTGATAGTCCATAGATTACAGAATGCCACCAGATGTGCATCGGAAACTTCTACTGGTCTTTCAGGGAACGATCAACACGTAGACTGTTTGAGACATTACTCCCATGGAGGAAAGTGTGCATGGTGACTGTTGTATTCAAACCCGATGCCATTTCTGTGTTTCATCAACACTCTGACAGTCCACAGATTACAGAATGCCACCAGATGTGCATCGGAAACTACTACTGGTCTTCCAGGAAACAATCAAAGCGTAGAATGTTTCAGACGTTACTCCAATGGAGGAAAGTGCGGATGGTGACTGTTGTATTCAATCCCGATTCAATTTCTGTGTTTCATCAACAGTCTGATAGTCCACAGATTACAGAATGCCTCCAGATGTGCATCGGGAACTAGTACTGGTCTAACATGGAACGATCAAAGCGTAGAAAGTTTGAGACATTACTCCCAAGGAGGAAAGTGCGCATGGTGAGTGTTGTATTCAATCCCGACACAATTACTGTGTTTCATCAACACTCTGATAGTCCTCAGATTACAGATTGCCTCCAGATGTGCATCGGAAACTACTACTGGTCTTCCATCGACCGATGAAATCGTGGACTGATTGAGACATTACTACAGTGGAGGAAAGTGCGCATGGTGACTGTTGTATTCAATCGCGATGCTATTTCTGTGTTTCATCAACACTCTGATAGTCCACAGATTACAGAATGCCTCCAGATTTGCATCGGAAACTACTACTGGTCTTCCAGGGAACGATCAAAGCGTAGACTGTTTGAGACATTACTCCCATGGAGGAAAGTGCGCATGGTGACTGTTGTATTCAATCCCGATGCAATTTCTGTGTTTCATTAACACTCAGATAGTCCACAGATTACCGAATGCCTCGAGATGTGCATCGGATATTACTACTGGTCTTCCAGGTAACGATCAAAGCGTAGACTGTTTGAGACATTACTCCAATGGTGGAAAGTGCGAATATTGACTGTTGTATTCAATCCCGATGCAATTTATGTGTCTCATTAACACTCTGTTAGTCCACAGATTACAGAATGCCACCAGATGTGCATCGGAAACTACTACTGGTCTTCCAGGTAACGATCAAAGCGTAGACTATTTGAGACAGTACTCCCATGGAGGAAAGTGCGAATGGTGAATGTTGTATTCAATCCTGATGCTATTTCTGTGTTTCATCAACACTCTGATAGTCCATAGATTACAGAATGCCACAAGATGTGCTTCGGAAACTTCTACTGGTCTTCCAGGGAACGATCAAAGCGTAGACTGTTGGAGACATTACTCCCATGGAGAAAAGTGCGCATGGTGACTGTTGTATTAAATCCCGATGCAATTTCTGTGTTTCATCAACACTCAGATAGTCCACAGGTTATAGAATGCCTCCAGATGTGCATCGGAAACTACTACTGGTCTTCCATCGAACGATTAAATCGTGGACTGTTTGAGACATTACTCCCATGGAGGAAAGTGTGCATGGTGACTGTTGTATTGATTCCCGATGCTATTTTTGTGTTTCACCAACACTCTGATAGTCCACAGATTACAGAATGCCTCCTGATGTGCATCGGAAACTACTACTGGTCTTCCAGGGAACGATCAAAACGTAGACTGTTTGAGACATTTCTCCCATGGAGGAAAGTGCGCATGGTGACTGTTGTATTCACTCCCGATGCAATTTCTGTTTTTCATCAACACTCTGATAGTCCACAGATTACAGAATGCCTCCAGATGTGCATCGGAAACTACTACTGGTCTTCCAGGGAACGATCAAACCCTAGACTGTTTGTTACATTACTCCCATGGACGAAAGTGCGCATGGTGACTGTTGTATTCAATCCCGCTGCAATTACTGTGCTTCATCAAAACTTTGAAGGTCCACAGATTACAGAATGCCACCTGATGTGCATCGGAAACTACTACTGGTCTTGCAAGGAACGATCAAAGCGTAGAGTGTATCAGACATTACTCCCATGGAGGAAATTGCGCATGGTGACTGTTGTATTGAATCCCGATGCAATTTCTGTGTTTCATCAACACTTTGAAGGTCCAAAGAAAACAGAATGCCTCCAGATGTGCATCGGAATCTACTACTGGTTTCCAGGAAACGATGAAACCGTAGACTGTTCGAGACATTACTCCCATGGAGGAAAGTGCGCATGGTGACTGTTGTATTCAATCCCGATGCTATTTTTGTGTTTCATGAACACTCTGATAGTCCACAGATTACAGAATGCCACCAGATGTGCATCGGAAACTACAACTGGTATTCCAGGGAACGATCAAAGCGTTGACTGTTTGAGATATCACTCCCGTGGAGGAAAGTGCGCATGTTGACTGTTGTATTCAATCCCGATGCATTCACTGTGTTTCATCAACACTCTGATAGTCCACAGATTGCAGAATGCCACCAGATGTGCAGCGGAAACTGGTGTTCCAGGGAACGATCAAATCGTAGACTGTTTGAGACATTACTCACCATGGAGGGAATTGCGCATGGTGACCGTTGTATTCAATCACAATGCAATTTCTGTGTTTCATCAACACTCTGATAGTCCAAAGATTACAGAATGCCACCAGATGTGCATCGGAAACTACTACTGGTCTTCCAGGAAACGGTCAAAGCGTAGAATGTTTCAGACGTTACTCCCATGGAGGAAAGTGCGGATGGTGACAGTATTATTCAATCCCGACGCAATTTCTGTGTTTCATCAACACTCTGATAGTCCATAGATTACAGAATGCCACCAGATGTGCATCGGAAACTTCTACTGGTCTTCCAGGGAACGATCAAAGCGTAGACTGTTTAAGACATTACTCCCATGGAGGAATGTGCGTATGGTGACTGTTGTATTCAATCCCGATGCAATTTCTGTGTTTCATCAACACTCTGATAGTCCACAGATTACAGAATGCCACCAGATGGTCATCGGAAACTACTACTGGTCTTCCACGGAACGATCAAAGCGTAGACTGTTTGAGAATTACTCCCATGGAGGAAAGTGCGCATGGTGACTGTTGTATGCAATCCCGATGGAATTTCTGTGTTTCATCAACACTCTGATAGTCCACAGATTACAGAATGCCTCCATTTGTGCATCGAAAAGTACTACTGGTCTTCCAGGGAACAATCAAAGTGTAGACTGTTTGAGACAATACTCCCATGGAGGAAAGTGCGCATGGTGACTGTTGTATTCAATCCCGATGCAATTTCTGTGTTTCATCAACACTCTGATAGTCCATAGATTACAGAATGCTACCAGATGTGCATCGGAAACTTCTACTGGTCTTCCAGGGAACGATCAAAGCGTAGACTATTTGAGACATTACCCCCATGGAGGAATGTGCGCATGGTGACTGTTGTATTCAATCCCGATGCAATTTCTGTGTTTCATCAACACTCTGATAGTCAACAGATTACAGAATGCCACCAGATGTGCATCGGAAACTACTACTGGTATTCCAGGGAACGATCAAAGCGTAGACTGTTTGAGACATTACTCCCATGGAGGAAAGTGCGCATGGTGACTGTTGTATTCCATCCCGATGCTATTTCCGTGTTTCACCAACACTCTGATAGTCCACAGATTACTGAATGCCACCAGATGTGCATCAGAAACTACTACTGGTCTTCCAGGGAAAGATCAAAGCGTAGAATGTTTGAGAATTACTCCCATGGAGGAAAGTGCGCATGGTGACTGTTGAATTCAATCCCGATGCAATTTCTGTGTTTCATCAATACTCTGATAGTCCACAGATTACAGAATGCCTCCAGAAATGCATCGAAAACTACTACTGGTCTTCCAGGGAACAATCAAAACGTATACTGTTTGAGACATTACTCCCATTGAGGAAAGTGCGCATGGTGACTGCTGTGTTCAATCCCGATGCAATTTCTGATTTTCATCAACACTCTGATAGTCCACATATTACAGATTGCCTCCAGATGTGCATCGGAAACTACTACTGGTCTTCCTGGGAACGATCAAAGCGTAGACTGTTTCAGACGTTACTCCCATGGAGGAAAGTGCGGATGGTGACTGTTGTATTCACTCCCGACGCAATTTCTGTGTTTTATCAACATTTTAAAGGTCCACAGAATACAGAATGCTTCCAGATGTGCACCGGAAACTGCTAATGGTCTTCCAGGGAACTATCAAAGCGTAGACTGTTTGAGACATTACTCCCATGGAGGAAAGTGCGCATGGTGTTTGTTGTATTCAATCCCGACGCAATTTCTGTGTTTCATCAACACTCTGATAGTCCATAGATTACAGAATGCCACCAGATGTGCATCGGAAACTTCTACTGGTCTTCCAGGGAACGATCAAAGCGTAGACTGTTTAAGACATTACTCCCATGGAGGAAAGTGCGCATGGTGACTGTTGTATTCAATCCCGATGCGATTTCTGTGTTTCATCAACACTCTGATAGTCCATAGATTACAGAATGCTACCAGATGTGCATCGGAAACTTCTACTGGTCTTCCAGGGAACGATCAGAGCGTAGACTATTTGAGACATTACTCCCATGGAGGAATGTGCGCATGGTGACTGTTGTATTCAATCACGATGCAATTTCTGTGTTTCATCAACACTCTGATAGTCAACAGATTACAGAATGCCACCAGATGTGCATCGGAAACAACTACTGGTATTCCAGGGAACGATCAAAGCGTAGACTGTTTGAGACATTACTCCCATGGAGGAAAGTGCGCATGGTGACTGTTGTATTCCATCCCGATGCTATTTCCGTGTTTCACCAACACTCTGATAGTAAACAGATTACTGAATGCCACCAGATGTGCATCAGAAACTACTACTGGTCTTCCAGGGAAAGATCAAAGCGTAGAATGTTTGAGAATTACTCCCATGGAGGAAAGTGCGCATGGTGACTGTTGAATTCAATCCCGATGCAATTTCTGTGTTTCATCAACACTCTGATAGTCCACAGATTACAGAATGCCTCCAGATGTGCATCGGAAACTACTACTGGTCTTCCTGGGAACGATCAAAGCGTAGACTGTTTCAGACGTTACTCCCATGGTGGAAAGTGCGGATGGTGACTGTTGTATTCACTCCCGACGCAATTTCTGTGTTTTATCAACATTTTAAAGGTCCACAGATTACAGAATGCTTCCAGATGTGCACCGGAAACTGCTAATGGTCTTCCAGGGAACGATCAAAGCGTAGACTGTTTGAGACATTACTCCCATGGAGGAAAGTGCGCATGGTGTTTGTTGTATTCAATCCCGATGCTATATCTGTATTTCACCAACACTCTGATAGTCCACAGATTACTGAATGCCCCCAGATGTGCATCGGAAACTACTACTGGTCTTCCAGGGAACGATCAAAGCGTAGAATGTTTGAGAATTACTCCCATGGAGGAAAGTGCGCATGGTGACTGTTGTATACAATCCCGATGCAATTTCTATGTTTCATCAACACTCTGATAGTCCAGAGATTACAGAATGCCTCCAGATGTGCATCGGAAACTACTACTGGTCTTCCAGGGAACAATCAAATCGTAGCCTGTTTGAGACATTACTCCCATGGAGGAAAGTGCGCATGGTGACTGTTGTATTCAATCCCGATGCTATTTCTGTGTTTCATCAACACTCTGATAGTCAACAGATTACAGAATGCCACCAGATGTGCATCGGAAACTACTACTGGTATTCCAGGGAACGATCAAAGCGTAGACTGTTTGAGACATTACTCCCCTGGAGGAAAGTGCGCATGGTGACTGTTGTATTCCATCCCGATGCTATTCCCGTGTTTCACCAACACTCTGATAGTCCACAGATTACTGAATGCCACCAGATGTGCATCAGAAACTACTACTGGTCTTCCAGGGAAAGATCAAAGCGTAGAATGTTTGAGAATTACTCCCATGGAGGAAAGTGCGCATGGTGAATGTTGAATTCAATCCCGATGCAATTTCTGTGTTTCATCAATACTCTGATAGTCCACAGATTACAGAATGCCTCCAGAAATGCATCGAAAACTACTACTGGTCTTCCAGGGAACAATCAAAACGTATACTGTTTGAGACATTACTCCCATTGAGGAAAGTGCGCATGGTGACTGCTGTATTCAATCCCGATGTAATTTCTGATTTTCATCAACACTCTGATAGTCCACATATTACAGATTGCCTCCAGATGTGCATCGGAAACTACTACTGGTCTTCCTGGGAACGATCAAAGCGTAGACTGTTTCAGACGTTACTCCCATGGAGGAAAGTGCGGATGGTGACTGTTGTATTCACTCCCGACGCAATTTCTGTGTTTTATCAACATTTTAAAGGTCCACAGAATACAGAATGCTTCCAGATGTGCACCGGAAACTGCTAATGGTCTTCCAGGGAACGATCAAAGCGTAGACTGTTTGAGACATTACTCCCATGGAGGAAAGTGCGCATGGTGTTTGTTGTATTCAATCCCGACGCAATTTCTGTGTTTCATCAACACTCTGATAGTCCATAGATTACAGAATGCCACCAGATGTGCATCGGAAACTTCTACTGGTCTTCCAGGGAACGATCAAAGCGTAGACTGTTTAAGACATTACTCCCATGGAGGAATCTGCGTATGGTGACTGTTGTGTTCAATCCCGATGCAATTTCTGTGTTTCATCAACACTCTGTTAGTCCACAGATTACAGAATGCCACCAGATGGTCATCGGAAACTACTACTGGTCTTCCAGGGAACGATCAAAGCGTAGACTGTTTGAGAATTACTCCCATGGAGGAAAGTGCGCATGGTGACTGTTGTATTCAATCCCGATGGAATTTCTGTGTTTCATCAACACTCTGATAGTCCACAGATTACAGAATGCCTCCATTTGTGCATCGAAAACTACTACTGGTCTTCCAGGGAACAATCAAAATGTAGACTGTTTGAGACAATACTCCCATGGAGGAAAGTGCGCATGGTGACTGTTGTATTCAATCCCGATGCAATTTCTGTGTTTCATCAACACTCTGATAGTCCATAGATTACAGAATGCTACCAGATGTGCATCGGAAACTTCTACTGGTCTTCCAGGGAACGATCAGAGCGTAGACTATTTGAGACATTACTCCCATGGAGGAATGTGCGCATGGTGACTGTTGTATTCAATCACGATGCAATTTCTGTGTTTCATCAACACTCTGATAGTCAACAGATTACAGAATGCCACCAGATGTGCATCGGAAACTACTACTGGTATTCCAGGGAACGATCAAAGCGTAGACTGTTTGAGACATTACTCCCATGGAGGAAAGTGCGCATGGTGACTGTTGTATTCCATCCCGATGCTATTTCCGTGTTTCACCAACACTCTGATAGTAAACAGATTACTGAATGCCACCAGATGTGCATCAGAAACTACTACTGGTCTTCCAGGGAAAGATCTAAGCGTAGAATGTTTGAGAATTACTCCCATGGAGGAAAGTGCGCATGGTGACTGTTGAATTCAATCCCGATGCAATTTCTGTGTTTCATCAACACTCTGATAGTCCACAGATTACAGAATGCCTCCAGATGTGCATCGGAAACTACTACTGGTCTTCCTGGGAACGATCAAAGCGTAGACTGTTTCAGACGTTACTCCCATGGAGGAAAGTGCGGATGGTGACTGTTGTATTCACTCCCGACGCAATTTCTGTGTTTTATCAACATTTTAAAAGTCCACAGATTACAGAATGCTTCCAGATGTGCACCGGAAACTGCTAATGGTCTTCCAGGGAACGATCAAAGCGTAGACTGTTTGAGACATTACTCCCATGGAGGAAAGTGCGCATGGTGTTTGTTGTATTCAATCCCGATGCTATATCTGTATTTCACCAACACTCTGATAGTCCACAGATTACTGAATGCCCCCAGATGTGCATCGGAAACTACTACTGGTCTTCCAGGGAACGATCAAATCGTAGAATGTTTGAGAATTACTCCCATGGAGGAAAGTGCGCATGGTGACTGTTGTATACAATCCCGATGCAATTTCTATGTTTCATCAACACTCTGATAGTCCAGAGATTACAGAATGCCTCCAGATGTGCATCGGAAACTACTACTGGTCTTCCAGGGAACAATCAAATCGTAGCCTGTTTGAGACATTACTCCCATGGAGGAAAGTGCGCATGGTGACTGTTGTATTCAATCCCGATGCTATTTCTGTGTTTCATCAACACACTGATAGTCCACAGATTACAGAATGAAACGAGATGTGCATCGGAAACTACTACTGGTATTCCAGGGAACGATCCAAGCGTAGACTGTTTGAGATATCACTCCCGCGGATGAAAGTGCGCATGGTGACTGTTGTATTTAATCCCGATGCATTCTCTGTGTTTCACCAACACTCTGATAGTCCACAGATTACTGAATGACACCAGATGTGCATCGGAAACTACTACTGGTCTTCCAGGGAACGATCAAAGCGTCGAATGTTTGAGAATTACTCCCATGGAGGAAAGTGCGCATGGTGACTGTTGTATTGAATCCCGATGCAATTTCTGTGTTTCATCAACACTCTGATAGTCCACAGATTACAGAATGCCTCCAGATGTGCATCGGAAATTACTACTGGTCGTCCAGGGAACGATCAAAGCGTAGACTGTTTGAGACATTACTCCCAAGGAGGTAAGTGCGCATGGTGACTGTTGTATTCAATCCCGATGCTATTTCTGTGTTTCATCAACACTCTGATAGTCCACTGATTACAGAATGCCACCAGATGTGCATCGGAAACTACTACTGGTATTCCAGGGAACGATCAAATCGTAGACTGTTTGAGATATCACTCCCATGGAGGAAAGTGCGCATGGTGACTGTTGTATTCACTCCCGATGCAATTTCTGTGTTTTATCAACATTTTGAAGGTCCACAGATTACAGAATGCTTCCAGAAGTGCACCGGAAACTACTAATGGTCTTCCAGGGAACGATCAAAGCGTAGACTGTTTCAGACATTACTCCCATGGAGGAAAGTGCGCATGGTGAGTGTTGTATTCAATCCCGATGCTATTTCTGTGTTTCACCAACACTCTGATAGTCCACAGATTACTGAATGCCACCAGATGTTTATCGGAAACTACTACTGGTCTTCCAGGGAACGATCAAATAGTAGAATGTTTGAGAATTACACCCATGGAGGAAAGTGCGCATGGTGACTGTTGTATTCAATCCCGATGCAATTTCTGTGTTTCATCAACACTCTGATAGTCCGCAGATTACAGAATGCCTCCAGATGTGCATCGGAAACTACTACTGGTCTTCCAGGGAACGATCATAGCGTAGACTGTTTGAGACATTACTCCCATGGAGGAATGTGCGAATATTGACTGTTGTATTCAATCCCGATGCAATTTCTGTGTTTCATCACCACTCTGTTAGTCCACAGATTACAGAATGCCACCAGATGTGCATCGGAGACTACTACTGGTCTTCCAGGGAACGATCAAAGCGTAGACTGTTTGAGACATTACTCCCATGGAGGAAAGTGCGCATGGAGACTTTTGTATTCAATCCCGATGCTATTTCTGTGTTTCATCAACACTCTGATAGTCCACAGATTACACAATGCCACCAGAAGTGCATCGGAAACTACTACTGGTATTCCAGGGAACGATCAAAGCGTAGACTGTTTGAGATGTCACTCACGTGGAGGAAAGTGCGCATGGTGACTGTTGTATTCAATCCCGATGCACTCTCTGTGTTTAATCAACACCCTGATAGTCCACAGATTACAGAATGCCACCAGTTGTGCATCGGAAACCACTACTGGTCTTTCAGGGAACGATCAAAGCGTAGACTGTTTCAGACATTACTCACATGGAGGAATGTGCGCATTGTGACTGTTGTATTCAATCCCGATGCTATTTCTGTGTTTCATCAACTCTCTGATAGTCCACAGATTACAGAATGCCACCACATGTGCATCGGAAACTACTACTGGTGTTCCAGGGAACGATCAAATCGTAGACTGTTTGAGACATTACTCCCATGGAGGGAAGTTCGCATGGTGACTGTTGTATCCAATCCCGTTGCAATTTCTGTGTTTCATCAACACTCTGATAGTCCACAGATTACAGAACGCCACCAGATGTGCATCGAAAACTACTACTGGTCTTCCAGTGAACGATCAAAGCGTAGACTGTTTGAGACATTACCCCCAAGGAGGAAAGTGCTCATGATGACTGTTGTATTCAATCCCGATGCTACTTCTGTGTTTCATCAACACTCTGACAGTCCACAGATTACAGAATTCCACCAGATGTGCATCGGAAACTACTACTGGTCTTCCAGGGAACGATCAAAGCGTAGACTGTTTGAGAATTACTCCCATTGAGGAATGTGCGCATTGTGACTGTTGTATTCAATCCCGATGCTATTTCTGTGTTTCTCGAACACTCTGATAGTCCACAGATTACTGAAAGCCACCAGATGTGAATCGGAAACTACTACTGGTCTTCCAGGGAACGATCAAACCGTAGAATGTTTGAGAATTACTCCCATGGGGGAAAGTTCGCATGGTGACTGTTGTATTCAATCCTGATGCAATTCCTGTGTTTCATCAACACTCTGATAGTCCGCAGGTTACAGAATGCCTCCATTTGTGCATTGAAAACTACTACTGGTCTTCCAAGGAACAATCAAAACGTAGACTGTTTGAGACATTACTCCCGTGGTGGAAAGTGCGCATGGTGACTGTTGTATTCAATCCCGATGAACTTTCTGTGTTTCATCAACACTCTGATAGTCCACAGATTACAGAATGCCTCCAGATGTGCATCGGAAATTACTACTGGTCTTCCAGGGAACGATCAAAGCGTAGACTGTTTGAGACATTACTCCCATGGAGGAAAGTGCGAATATTGACCGTTGTATTCCATCCCGATGCAATTTCTGTCTTTCATCAACACTCTGTTAGTCCACAGATTACAGAATGCCACCAGATGTGCATCGGAAACTACTACTGTCCTTCCAGGGAACGATCAAAGCGTAGACTGTTTGAGACATTACTCCCATGGAGGAAAGTGCGCATGGTGACTGTTGTATTCAGTCCCGATGCTATTTCTGTGTTTCATCAACTTTCTGATAGTCCACTGATTACGGAATGCCACCAGATGTGCATCGGAAACTACTACTGGTATTCCAGGCAACGATCAAAGCGTAGACTGTTTGAGATATCACTCCCGTCGAGGAAAGTGCGCATGGTGACTGTTGTATTCAATCCCGATGCATTCTCTGTGTTTCATCAACACTCTGATTATCCACAGATTACAGAATGAAACCAGTTGTGCATCGGAAACCACTACTGGTCTTTCAGTTAGCGATCAAAGCGTAGACTGTTTGAGACATTACTCCCATGGAAGAAAGTGCGCATGGTGACTGTTGTATTCAATCCCGATGCAATTTCAGTGTTTCATTAACACTCAGTTAGTCCACAGATTCCAGAATGCCACCAGATGTGCATCGGAAACTACTACTGGTCTTCCAAGGAACAATCAAAGCGTAGACTGTTTGAGACATTACTCCCATGGAGGAAAGTGCGCATGGTGACTGTTGTATTCAATCCCGATGAACTTTCTGTGTTTCATCAACACTCTGATAGTCCATAGATTACAGAATGCCACCAGATGTGCATCGGAAACTTCTACTGGTCTTCCAGGGAACGATCAAAGCGTAGACTGTTTGAGACATTACTCCCATGGAGGAATGTGCGCATGGTGACTGTTGTATTCAATCCCGATGCCATTTCTGTGTTTCTCGAACACTCTGATAGTCCATAGATTACTGAATGCCACCAGATGTGAATCGGAAACTACTACTGGTCTTCCAGGGAACGATCAAAGCGTAGAATGTTTGAGACATTACTCCCATGGAGGAAAGTGCGAATATTGACCGTAGTATACCATCCCGATGCAATCTCTGTCTTTCATCAACACTCTGTTAGTCCACAGATTACAGAATGCCACCAGATGTGCATCGGAAACTACTACTGGTCTTCCATGGAACGATCAAAGCGTAGACTGTTTGAGACATTACTCCCATGAAGGAAAGTGCGCATGGTGACTGTTGTATTCAATCCCGATGCTATTTCTGTGTTTCATCAACACTCTGATAGTCCACTGATTACGGAATGCCACCAGATGTGCATCGGAAACTACTACTGGTATTCCAGGGAACGATCAAAGCGTAGACTGTTTGAGATATCACTCCCGTCGAGGAAAGTGCGCATGGTGACTGTTGTATTCAATCCCGGTGCTTTCTCTGTGTTTCATCAACACTCTGATGATCCACAGATTACAGAATGAAACCAGTTGTGCATCGGAAACTCCTACTGGTCATCCAGGGAACGATCAGAGCGTAGACTGTTTGAGACATTACTCCCATGGAGGAAAGTGCGCATGGTGACTGTTGTATTCAATCCCGATGGAATTTCTGTGTTTCATCAACATTCAGATAGTCCACAGATTTCAGAATGCCTCCATATGTGCATGGGAAACTACTACTGGTCTTCCTGGGAACGATCAAAGCGTAGAGTGTATCAGACATTACTCCCATGGAGGAAAGTGCGGATTGTGACTGTTGTATTCACTCCCGATGCAATTTCTGTGTTTCATCAACACTTTGAAGGTCCACAGATTACAGAATGCCTCCAGATGTGCATCGGAAACTACTACTGTCCTTCCAGGGAACGATCAAAGCGTAGACTGTTTGAGACATTACTCCCATGGAGGAAAGTGCGCATGGTGACTGTTGTATTCAGTCCCGATGCTATTTCTGTGTTTCATCAACTTTCTGATAGTCCACTGATTACGGAATGCCACCAGATGTGCATCGGAAACTTCTACTGGTCTTTCAGGGAACGATCAACACGTAGACTGTTTGAGACATTACTCCCATGGAGGAAAGTGTGCATGGTGACTGTTGTATTCAAACCCGATGCCATTTCTGTGTTTCATCAACACTCTGACAGTCCACAGATTACAGAATGCCACCAGATGTGCATCGGAAACTACTACTGGTCTTCCAGGAAACAATCAAAGCGTAGAATGTTTCAGACGTTACTCCAATGGAGGAAAGTGCGGATGGTGACTGTTGTATTCAATCCCGATTCAATTTCTGTGTTTCATCAACAGTCTGATAGTCCACAGATTACAGAATGCCTCCAGATGTGCATAGGGAGCTAGTACTGGTCTAACAGGGAACGATCAAAGCGTAGAAAGTTTGAGACATTACTCCCAAGGAGGAAAGTGCGCATGGTGAGTGTTGTATTCAATCCCGACACAATTACTGTGTTTCATCAACACTCTGATAGTCCTCAGATTACAGATTGCCTCCAGATGTGCATCGGAAACTACTACTGGTCTTCCATCGACCGATGAAATCGTGGACTGATTGAGACATTACTACAGTGGAGGAAAGTGCGCATAGTGACTGTTGTATTCAATCGCGATGCTATTTCTGTGTTTCATCAACACTCTGATAGTCCACAGATTACAGAATGCCTCCAGAATTGCATCGGAAACTACTACTGGTCTTCCAGGGAACGATCAAAGCGTAGACTGTTTGAGACATTACTCCCATGGAGGAAAGTGCGCATGGTGACTGTTGTATTCAATCCCGATGCAATTTCTGTGTGTCATTAACACTCAGATAGTCCACAGATTACCGAATGCCTCGAGATGTGCATCGGAAATTACTACTGGTCTTCCAGGTAACGATCAAAGCGTAGACTGTTTGAGACATTACTCCAATGGTGGAAAGTGCGAATATTGACTGTTGTATTCAATCCCGATGCAATTTATGTGTCTCATCAACACTCTGTTAGTCCACAGATTACAGAATGCCACCAGATGTGCATCGGAAACTACTACTGGTCTTCCAGGGAACGATCAAAGCGTAGACTATTTGAGACAGTACTCCCATGGAGGAAAGTGCGAATGGTGAATGTTGTATTCAATCCTGATGCTATTTCTGTGTTTCATCAACACTCTGATAGTCCATAGATTACAGAATGCCACAAGATGTGCTTCGGAAACTTCTACTAGTCTTCCAGGGAACGATCAAAGCGTAGACTGTTGGAGACATTACTCCCATGGAGAAAAGTGCGCATGGTGACTGTTGTATTAAATCCCGATGCAATTTCTGTGTTTCATCAACACTCAGATAGTCCACAGGTTATAGAATGCCTCCAGATGTGCATCGGAAACTACTACTGGTCTTCCAGTGAACGATTAAATCGTGGACTGTTTGAGACATTACTCCCATGGAGGAAAGTGGGCATGGTGACTGTTGTATTGATTCCCGATGCTATTTTTGTGTTTCACCAACACTCTGATAGTCCACAGATTACAGAATGCCTCCTGATGTGCATCGGAAACTACTACTGGTCTTCCAGGGAACGATCAAAACGTAGACTGTTTGAGACATTACTCCCATGGAGGAAAGTGCGCATGGTGACTGTTGTATTCACTCCCGATGCAATTTCTGTTTTTCATCAACACTCTGATAGTCCACAGATTACAGAATGCCTCCAGATGTGCATCGGAAACTACTACTGGTCTTATAGGGAACGATCAAACCCTAGACTGTTTGTTACATTACTCACATGGACGAAAGTGCGCATGGTGACTGTTGTATTCAATCACGATGCAATTTCTGTGTTTCATCAACACTCTGATAGTCCACAGATTACTGAATGCCACCAGATGTGCATCAGAAACTACTACTGGTCTTCCAGGGAAAGATCAAAGCGTAGAATGTTTGAGAATTACTCCCATGGAGGAAAGTGCGCATGGTGACTGTTGAATTCAATCCCGATGCAATTTCTGTGTTTCATCAACACTCTGATAGTCCACAGATTACAGAATGCCTCCAGAAATGCATCGAAAACTACTACTGGTCTTCCAGGGAACAATCAAAACGTATACTGTTTGAGACATTACTCCCATTGACGAAAGTGCGCATGGTGACTGCTGTATTCAATCCCGATGCAATTTCTGATTTTCATCAACACTCTGATAGTCCACATATTACAGATTGCCTCCAGATGTGCATCGGAAACTACTACTGGTCTTCCTGGGAACGATCAAAGCGTAGACTGTTTCAGACGTTACTCCCATGGAGGAAAGTGCGCATGGTGTTTGTTGTATTCAATCCCGATGCTATTTCTGTGTTTCATCAACACACTGATAGTCCACAGATTACAGAATGAAACGAGATGTGCATCGGAAACTACTACTGGTATTCCAGGGAACGATCCAAGCGTAGACTGTTTGAGATATCACTCCCGCGGATGAAAGTGCGCATGGTGACTGTTGTATTTAATCCCGATGCATTCTCTGTGTTTCATCAACACTCTGATAGTCCACAGATTACAGAATGCCACCAGTTGTGCATCTTAAACCACTACTGGTCATTCAGGGAACGATCAAAGCGTAGACTGTTTGAGACATTACTCCCATGGAGGAAAGTGCGCATGGTGACTGTTGTAATCAATCCCGATGCTATTTCTGTGTGTCACCAACACTCTGATAGTCCACAGATTACTGAGTGACACCAGATGTGCATCGGAAACTACTACTGGTCTTCCAGGGAACGATCAAAGCGTCGAATGTTTGAGAATTACTCCCATGGAGGAAAGTGCGCATGGTGACTGTTGTATTCAATCCCGATGCAATTTCTGTGTTTCATCAACACTCTGATAGTCTACAGATTACAGAATGCCTCCAGATGTGCATCGGAAATTACTACTGGTCGTCCAGGGAACGATCAAAGCGTAGACTGTTTGAGACATTACTCCCAAGGAGGTAAGTGCGCATGGTGACTGTTGTATTCAATCCCGATGCTATTTCTGTGTTTCATCAACACTCTGATAGTCCACTGATTACAGAATGCCACCAGATGTGCATCGGAAACTACTACTGGTCTTTCAGGGAACGATCATAGCGTAGACTGTTTGAGACATTACTCCCATGGAGGAATGTGCGAATATTGACTGTTGTATTCAATCCCGATGCAATTTCTGTGTTCCATCACCACTCTGTTAGTCCACAGATTACAGAATGCCACCAGATGTGCATCGGAAACTACTACTGGTCTTCCAGGGAACGATCAAAGCGCAGACTCTTTGAGACATTACTCCCATGGAGGAATGTGTGCATGGTGAGAGTTGTATTCAATCCCGATGCTATTTCTGTGTTTCATCAACACTCTGATAGTCCACAGATTACACAATGCCACCAGAAGTGCATCGGAAACTACTACTGGTATTCCAGGGAACGATCAAAGCGTAGACTGTTTGAGATGTCACTCACGTGGAGGAAAGTGCGCATGGTGACTGTTGTATTCAATCCCGATGCACTCTCTGTGTTTAATCAACACCCTGATAGTCCACAGATTACAGAATGCCACCAGTTGTGCATCGGAAACCACTACTGGTCTTTCAGGGAACGATCAAAGCGTAGACTGTTTCAGACATTACTCACATGGAGGAATGTGCGCATTGTGACTGTTGTATTCAATCCCGATGCTATTTCTGTGTTTCATCAACTCTCTGATAGTCCACAGATTACAGAATGCCACCACATGTGCATCGGAAACTACTACTTGTGTTCCAGGGAACGATCAAATCGTAGACTGTTTGAGACATTACTCCCATGGAGGGAAGTTCGCATGGTGACTGTTGTATCCAATCCCGTTGCAATTTCTGTGTTTCATCAACACTCTGATAGTCCACAGATTACAGAATGCCACCAGATGGGCATCGAAAACTACTACTGGTCTTCCAGTGAACGATCAAATCGTAGACTGTTTGAGACATTACCCCCAAGGAGGAATGTGCTCATGATGACTGTTGTATTCAATCCCGATGCTACTTCTGTGTTTCATCAACACTCTGACTGTCCACAGATTACAGAATTCCACCAGATGTGCATCGGAAACTACTACTGGTCTTCCAGGGAACGATCAAAGCGTAGACTGTTTGAGAATTACTCCCATGGAGGAATGTGCGCATTGTGACTGTTGTATTCAATCCCGATGCTATTTCTGTGTTTCTCGAACACTCTGATAGTCCACAGATTACTGAATGCCACCAGATGTGAATCGGAATCTACTACTGGTCTTCCAGGGAACGATCAAAGCGTAGAATGTTTGAGAATTACTCCCATGGGGGAAAGTGCGCATGGTGACTGTTGTATTCAATCCCGATGAACTTTCTGTGTTTCATCAACACTCTGATAGTCCATAGATTACAGAATGCCTCCAGATGTGCATCGGAAATTACTACTGGTCTTCCAGGGAACGATCAAAGCGTAGACTGTTTGAGACATTACTCCCATGGAGGAATGTGCGCATGGTGACTGTTGTATTCAATCCCGATGCCATTTCTGTGTTTCTCGAACACTCTGATAGTCCACAGATTACTGAATGCCACCAGATGTGAATCGGAAACTACTACTGGTCTTCCAGGGAACGATCAAAGCGTAGAATGTTTGAGAATTACTCCCATGGAGGAAAGTTCGCATGGTGACTGTTGTATTCAATCCTGATGCAATTCCTGTGTTTCATGAACACTCTGATAGTCCGCAGGTTACAGAATGCCTCCATTTCTTGCATTGAAAACTACTACTGGTCTTCCAAGGAACAATCAAAACGTAGACTGTTTGAGACATTACTCCCATGGTGGAAAGTGCGCATGGTGACTGTTGTATTCAATCCCGATGAACTTTCTGTGTTTCATCAACTCTCTGATAGTCCACAGATTACAGAATGCCTCCAGATGTGCATCGGAAATTACTACTGGTCTTCCAGGGAACGATCAAAGCGTAGACTGTTTGAGACATAACTCCCATGGAGGAAAGTGCGCATGGTGACTGTTGTATTCAATCCCGATGCTATTTCTATGTTTCATCAACACTCTGATAGTCCACTGATTACGGAATGCCACCAGATGTGCATCGGAAACTACTACTGGTATTCCAGGCAACGATCAAAGCGTAGACTGTTTGAGATATCACTCCCGTCGAGGAAAGTGCGCATGGTGACTGTTGTATTCAATCCCGATGCATTCTCTGTGTTTCATCAACACTCTGATTATCCACAGATTACAGAATGAAACCAGTTGTGCATCGGAAACCACTACTGGTCTTTCAGTTAGCGATCAAAGCGTAGACTGTTTGAGACATTACTCCCATGGAGGAAAGTGCGCATGGTGACTGTTGTATTCAATCCCGATGCAATTTCAGTGTTTCATTAACACTCAGTTAGTCCACAGATTCCAGAATGCCACCAGATGTGCATCGGAAACTACTACTGGTCTTCCAAGGAACAATCAAAACGTAGACTGTTTGAGACATTACTCCCATGGAGGAAAGTGTGCATGGTGACTGTTGTATTCAATCCCGATGAACTTTCTGTGTTTCATCAACAATCTGATAGTCCATAGATTACAGAATGCCACCAGATGTGCATCGGAAACTTCTACTGGTCTTCCAGGGAACGATCAAAGCGTAGACTGTTTGAGACATTACTCCCATGGAGGAATGTGCGCATGGTGACTGTTGTATTCAATCCCGATGCCATTTCTGTGTTTCTCGAACACTCTGATAGTCCACAGATTACTGAATGACACCAGATGTGCATCGGAAACTACTACTGGTCTTCCAGGGAACGATCAAAGCGTCGAATGTTTGAGAATTACTCCCATGGAGGAAAGTGCGCATGGTGACTGTTGTATTCAATCCCGATGCAATTTCTGTGTTTCATCAACACTCTGATAGTCTACAGATTACAGAATGCCTCCAGATGTGCATCGGAAATTACTACTGGTCGTCCAGGGAACGATCAAAGCGTAGACTGTTTGAGACATTACTCCCAAGGAGGTAAGTGCGCATGGTGACTGTTGTATTCAATCCCGATGCTATTTCTGTGTTTCATCAACACTCTGATAGTCCACTGATTACAGAATGCCACCAGATGTGCATCGGAAACTACTACTGGTATTCCAGGGAACGATCAAATCGTAGACTGTTTGAGATATCACTCCCATGGAGGAAAGTGCGCATGGTGACTGTTGTATTCACTCCCGATGCAATTTCTGTGTTTTATCAACATTTTGAAGGTCCACAGATTACAGAATGCTTCCAGATGTGCACCGGAAACTACTAATGGTCTTCCAGGGAACGATCAAAGCGTAGACTGTTTCAGACATTACTCCCATGGAGGAAAGTGCGCATATTGAGTGTTGTATTCAATCCCGATGCTATTTCTGTGTTTCACCAACACTCTGATAGTCCACAGATTACTGAATGCCACCAGATGTTTATCGGAAACTACTACTGGTCTTCCAGGGAACGATCAAATCGTAGAATGTTTGAGAATTACACCCATGAAGGGAAAGTGCGCATGGTGACTGTTGTATTCAATCCCGATGCAATTTCTGTGTTTCATCAACACTCTGATAGTCCGCAGATTACAGAATGCCTCCAGATGTGCATCGGAAACTACTACTGGTCTTCCAGGGAACGATCATAGCGTAGACTGTTTGAAACATTACTCCCATGGAGGAATGTGCGAATATTGACTGTTGTATTCAATCCCGATGCAATTTCTGTGTTTCATCACCACTCTGTTAGTCCACAGATTACAGAATGCCACCAGATGTGCATCGGAGACTACTACTGGTCTTCCAGGTAACGATCAAAGCGTAGACTGTTTGAGACATTACTCCCATGGAGGAAAGTGCGCATGGAGACTTTTGTATTCATTCCCGATGCTATTTCTGTGTTTCATCAACACTCTGATAGTCCACAGATTACACAATGCCACCAGAAGTGCATCGGAAACTACTACTGGTATTCCAGGGAACGATCAAAGCGTAGACTGTTTGAGATGTCACTCACGTGGAGGAAAGTGCGCATGGTGACTGTTGTATTCAATCCCGATGCACTCTCTGTGTTTAATCAACACCCTGATAGTCCACAGATTACAGAATGCCACCAGTTGTGCATCGGAAACCACTACTGGTCTTTCAGGGAACGATCAAAGCGTAGACTGTTTCAGACATTACTCACATGGAGGAATGTGCGCATTGTGACTGTTGTATTCAATCCCGATGCTATTTCTGTGTTTCATCAACTCTCTGATAGTCCACAGATTACAGAATGCCACCACATGTGCATCGGAAACTACTACTTGTGTTCCAGGGAACGATCAAATCGTAGACTGTTTGAGACATTACTCCCATGGAGGGAAGTTCGCATGGTGACTGTTGTATCCAATCCCGTTGCAATTTCTGTGTTTCATCAACACTCTGATAGTCCACAGATTACAGAATGCCACCAGATGTGCATCGAAAACTACTACTGGTCTTCCAGTGAACGATCAAAGCGTAGACTGTTTGAGACATTACCCCCAAGGAGGAAAGTGCTCATGATGACTGTTGTATTCAATCCCGATGCTACTTCTGTGTTTCATCAACACTCTGACAGTCCACAGATTACAGAATTCCACCAGATGTGCATCGGAAACTACTACTGGTCTTCCAGGGAACGATCAAAGCGTAGACTGTTTGAGAATTACTCCCATGGAGGAATGTGCGCATTGTGACTGTTGTATTCAATCCCGATGCTATTTCTGTGTTTCTCGAACACTCTGATAGTCCACAGATTACTGAATGCCACCAGATGTGAATCGGAATCTACTACTGGTCTTCCAGGGAACGATCAAAGCGTAGAATGTTTGAGAATTACTCCCATGGGGGAAAGTGCGCATGGTGACTGTTGTATTCAATCCCGATGAACTTTCTGTGTTTCATCAACACTCTGATAGTCCATAGATTACAGAATGCCTCCAGATGTGCATCGGATATTACTACTGGTCTTCCAGGGAACGATCAAAGCGTAGACTGTTTGAGACATTACTCCCATGGAGGAATGTGCGCATGGTGACTGTTGTATTCAATCCCGATGCCATTTCTGTGTTTCTCGAACACTCTGATAGTCCACAGATTACTGAATGCCACCAGATGTGAATCGGAAACTACTACTGGTCTTCCAGGGAACGATCAAAGCGTAGAATGTTTGAGAATTACTCCCATGGAGGAAAGTTCGCATGGTGACTGTTGTATTCAATCCTGATGCAATTCCTGTGTTTCATGAACACTCTGATAGTCCGCAGGTTACAGAATGCCTCCATTTCTTGCATTGAAAACTACTACTGGTCTTCCAAGGAACAATCAAAACGTAGACTGTTTGAGACATTACTCCCATGGTGGAAAGTGCGCATGGTGACTGTTGTATTCAATCCCGATGAACTTTCTGTGTTTCATCAACTCTCTGATAGTCCACAGATTACAGAATGCCTCCAGATGTGCATCGGAAATTACTACTGGTCTTCCAGGGAACGATCAAAACGTAGACTGTTTGAGACATTACTCCCATGGAGGAAAGTGCGCATGGTGACTGTTGTATTCAATCCCGATGCTATTTCTGTGTTTCATCAACACTCTGATAGTCCACTGATTACGGAATGCCACCAGATGTGCATCGGAAACTACTACTGGTATTCCAGGCAACGATCAAAGCGTAGACTGTTTGAGATATCACTCCCGTCGAGGAAAGTGCGCATGGTGACTGTTGTATTCAATCCCGATGCATTCTCTGTGTTTCATCAACACTCTGATTATCCACAGATTACAGAATGAAACCAGTTGTGCATCGGAAACCACTACTGGTCTTTCAGTTAGCGATCAAAGCGTAGACTGTTTGAGACATTACTCCCATGGAGGAAAGTGCGCATGGTGACTGTTGTATTCAATCCCGATGCAATTTCAGTGTTTCATTAACACTCAGTTAGTCCACAGATTCCAGAATGCCACCAGATGTGCATCGGAAACTACTACTGGTCTTCCAAGGAACAATCAAAACGTAGACTGTTTGAGACATTACTCCCATGGAGGAAAGTGCGCATGGTGACTGTTGTATTCAATCCCGATGAACTTTCTGTGTTTCATCAACAATCTGATAGTCCATAGATTACAGAATGCCACCAGATGTGCATCGGAAACTTCTACTGGTCTTCCAGGGAACGATCAAAGCGTAGACTGTTTGAGACATTACTCCCATGGAGGAATGTGCGCATGGTGACTGTTGTATTCAATCCCGATGCCATTTCTGTGTTTCTCGAACACTCTGATAGTCCACAGATTACTGAATGACACCAGATGTGCATCGGAAACTACTACTGGTCTTCCAGGGAACGATCAAAGCGTCGAATGTTTGAGAATTACTCCCATGGAGGAAAGTGCGCATGGTGACTGTTGTATTCAATCCCGATGCAATTTCTGTGTTTCATCAACACTCTGATAGTCTACAGATTACAGAATGCCTCCAGATGTGCATCGGAAATTACTACTGGTCGTCCAGGGAACGATCAAAGCGTAGACTGTTTGAGACATTACTCCCAAGGAGGTAAGTGCGCATGGTGACTGTTGTATTCAATCCCGATGCTATTTCTGTGTTTCATCAACACTCTGATAGTCCACTGATTACAGAATGCCACCAGATGTGCATCGGAAACTACTACTGGTATTCCAGGGAACGATCAAATCGTAGACTGTTTGAGATATCACTCCCATGGAGGAAAGTGCGCATGGTGACTGTTGTATTCACTCCCGATGCAATTTCTGTGTTTTATCAACATTTTGAAGGTCCACAGATTACAGAATGCTTCCAGATGTGCACCGGAAACTACTAATGGTCTTCCAGGGAACGATCAAAGCGTAGACTGTTTCAGACATTACTCCCATGGAGGAAAGTGCGCATATTGAGTGTTGTATTCAATCCCGATGCTATTTCTGTGTTTCACCAACACTCTGATAGTCCACAGATTACTGAATGCCACCAGATGTTTATCGGAAACTACTACTGGTCTTCCAGGGAACGATCAAATCGTAGAATGTTTTAGAATTACACCCATGAAGGGAAAGTGCGCATGGTGACTGTTGTATTCAATCCCGATGCAATTTCTGTGTTTCATCAACACTCTGATAGTCCGCAGATTACAGAATGCCTCCAGATGTGCATCGGAAACTACTACTGGTCTTCCAGGGAACGATCATAGCGTAGACTGTTTGAAACATTACTCCCATGGAGGAATGTGCGAATATTGACTGTTGTATTCAATCCCGATGCAATTTCTGTGTTTCATCACCACTCTGTTAGTCCACAGATTACAGAATGCCACCAGATGTGCATCGGAGACTACTACTGGTCTTCCAGGTAACGATCAAAGCGTAGACTGTTTGAGACATTACTCCCATGGAGGAAAGTGCGCATGGAGACTTTTGTATTCAATCCCGATGCTATTTCTGTGTTTCATCAACACTCTGATAGTCCACAGATTACACAATGCCACCAGAAGTGCATCGGAAACTACTACTGGTATTCCAGGGAACGATCAAAGCGTAGACTGTTTGAGATGTCACTCACGTGGAGGAAAGTGCGCATGGTGACTGTTGTATTCAATCCCGATGCACTCTCTGTGTTTAATCAACACCCTGATAGTCCACAGATTACAGAATGCCACCAGTTGTGCATCGGAAACCACTACTGGTCTTTCAGGGAACGATCAAAGCGTAGACTGTTTCAGACATTACTCACATGGAGGAATGTGCGCATTGTGACTGTTGTATTCAATCCCGATGCTATTTCTGTGTTTCATCAACTCTCTGATAGTCCACAGATTACAGAATGCCACCACATGTGCATCGGAAACTACTACTTGTGTTCCAGGGAACGATCAAATCGTAGACTGTTTGAGACATTACTCCCATGGAGGGAAGTTCGCATGGTGACTGTTGTATCCAATCCCGTTGCAATTTCTGTGTTTCATCAACACTCTGATAGTCCACAGATTACAGAATGCCACCAGATGTGCATCGAAAACTACTACTGGTCTTCCAGTGAACGATCAAAGCGTAGACTGTTTGAGACATTACCCCCAAGGAGGAAAGTGCTCATGATGACTGTTGTATTCAATCCCGATGCTACTTCTGTGTTTCATCAACACTCTGACAGTCCACAGATTACAGAATTCCACCAGATGTGCATCGGAAACTACTACTGGTCTTCCAGGGAACGATCAAAGCGTAGACTGTTTGAGAATTACTCCCATGGAGGAATGTGCGCATTGTGACTGTTGTATTCAATCCCGATGCTATTTCTGTGTTTCTCGAACACTCTGATAGTCCACAGATTACTGAATGCCACCAGATGTGAATCGAAATCTACTACTGGTCTTCCAGGGAACGATCAAAGCGTAGAATGTTTGAGAATTACTCCCATGGGGGAAAGTGCGCATGGTGACTGTTGTATTCAATCCCGATGAACTTTCTGTGTTTCATCAACACTCTGATAGTCCATAGATTACAGAATGCCTCCAGATGTGCATCGGAAATTACTACTGGTCTTCCAGGGAACGATCAAAGCGTAGACTGTTTGAGACATTACTCCCATGGAGGAATGTGCGCATGGTGACTGTTGTATTCAATCCCGATGCTATTTCTGTGTTTCATCAACACTCTGTTAGTCCACAGATTACAGAATGCCACCAGATGTGCATCGGAAACTACTACTGGTCTTCCAGGGAACGATCAAAGCGTAGACTGTTTGAGACATTACTCCCATGGAGGAAAGTGCGCATGGTGACTGTTGTATTCAATCCCGATGCTATTTCTGTGTTTCATCAACACTCTGATAGTCCACTGATTACGGAATGCCACCAGATGTGCATCGGAAACTACTACTGGTATTCCAGGCAACGATCAAAGCGTAGACTGTTTGAGATATCACTCCCGTCGAGGAAAGTGCGCATGGTGACTGTTGTATTCAATCCCGATGCATTCTCTGTGTTTCATCAACACTCTGATTATCCACAGATTACAGAATGAAACCAGTTGTGCATCGGAAACCACTACTGGTCTTTCAGTTAGCGATCAAAGCGTAGACTGTTTGAGACATTACTCCCATGGAGGAAAGTGCGCATGGTGACTGTTGTATTCAATCCCGATGCAATTTCAGTGTTTCATTAACACTCAGTTAGTCCACAGATTCCAGAATGCCACCAGATGTGCATCGGAAACTACTACTGGTCTTCCAAGGAACAATCAAAACGTAGACTGTTTGAGACATTACTCCCATGGAGGAAAGTGCGCATGGTGACTGTTGTATTCAATCCCGATGAACTTTCTGTGTTTCATCAACAATCTGATAGTCCATAGATTACAGAATGCCACCAGATGTGCATCGGAAACTTCTACTGGTCTTCCAGGGAACGATCAAAGCGTAGACTGTTTGAGACATTACTCCCATGGAGGAATGTGCGCATGGTGACTGTTGTATTCAATCCCGATGCCATTTCTGTGTTTCTCGAACACTCTGATAGTCCACAGATTACTGAATGCCACCAGATGTGAATCGGAAACTACTACTGGTCTTCCAGGGAACGATCAAAGCGTAGAATGTTTGAGAATTACTCCCATGGGGGAAAGTTCGCATGGTGACTGTTGTATTCAATCCTGATGCAATTCCTGTGTTTCATCAACACTCTGATAGTCCACAGATTACAGAATGCCTCTAGATGTGCATCGGAAATTACTACTGGTCTTCCAGGGAACGATCAAAGCGTAGACTGTTTGAGACATTACTCCCATGGAGGAAAGTGCGAATATTGACCGTTGTATTCCATCCCGATGCAATCTCTGTCTTTCATCAACACTCTGTTAGTCCACAGATTACAGAATGCCACCAGATGTGCATCGGAAACTACTACTGGTCTTCCAGGGAACGATCAAAGCGTAGACTGTTTGAGACATTACTCCCATGAAGGAAAGTGCGCATGGTGACTGTTGTATTCAATCCCGATGCTATTTCTGTGTTTCATCAACACTCTGATAGTCCACTGATTACGGAATGCCACCAGATGTGCATCGGAAACTACTACTGGTATTCCAGGGAACGATCAAAGCGTAGACTGTTTGAGATATCACTCCCGTCGAGGAAAGTGCGCATGGTGACTGTTGTATTCAATCCCGATGCTTTCTCTGTGTTTCATCAACACTCTGATGATCCACAGATTACAGAATGAAACCAGTTGTGCATCGGAAACCACTACTGGTCTTTCAGGGAGCGATCAAAGCGTAGACTGTTTGAGACATTACTCCCATGGAGGAAAGTGCGCATGGTGACTGTTGAATTCAATCCGGATGCAATTTCTGTGTTTCATCAACACTCTGATAGTCCACAGATTAAAGAATGCCACCAGATGTGCATCGGAAACTACTACTGGTGTTCCAGGGAACGATCAAATCGTAGACTGTTTGAGACATTACTCCCATGGAGGAAAGTGCGCATGGTGACTGTTGTATTCAATCCCGATGCAATTTCTGTGTTTCATTAACACTCAGTTAGTCCACAGATTCCAGAATGCCACCAGATGTGCATCGGAAACTACTACTGGTCTTCCAGGGAACGATCAAAGCGCAGACTCTTTGAGACATTACTCCCATGGCGGAATGTGTGCATGGTGAGAGTTGTATTCAATCCCGATGCAATTTCTGTGTTTCACCAACACTCTGATAGTCCACAGATTACTTAATGCCACCAGATGTGAATCGAAAACTACTACAGGTCTTCCAGGGAACGATCAAAGCGTAGGATGTTTGAGAATTACTCCCACGGTGGAAAATGCGCATGGTGACTGTTGTATTCAATCCCGATGCAATTCCTGTGTTTCATCAACACTCTGATAGTCCACAGATTACAGAATGCCTCCAGATGTGCATCGGAAATTACTACTGGATTTCCAAGGAACGATCAAAGCGTAGACTGTTTGAGACATTACTCCCATGGACGAAAGTGCGAATATTAACCGTTGTATTCAATCTTGATGCAATTTCTGTGTTTCATCAACACTCTGATAGTCCACAGATTAAAGAATGCCACCAGATGTGCATCGGAAAGTACTACTGGCGTTCCGTGGAACGATCAAATCGTAGACTGTTTGAGACATTACTCCCATGGAGGGAAGTGCGCATGGTGACTGTTGTATTCAATCCCGATTCAATTTCAGAGTTTCATCAACACTCTGATAGTCCACAGATTACAGAATGCCTCCAGATGTGCATCGAAAACTTCTACTGGTCTTCCAGGGAACAATCAAAACGTATACTGTTTGAGACATTACTCCCATGGAGGAAAGTGCGCATGGTGACTATTGTATTCAATCCCGATGCAACTTCTGATTTTCATCAACACTCAGATAGTCCACATATTGCAGATTGCCTCCAGATGTGCATCGGAAACTACTACTGGTCTTCCTGGGAACGATCAAAGCGTAGACTGTTTCAGACGTTACTGCCATGGAGGAAAGTGCGGATGGTGACTGTTGTATTCACTCCCGATGCAATTTCTGTGTTTCATCAACATTTTGAAGGTCCACATATTACAGAATGCTTCCAGATGTGCACCGGAAACTACTAATGGTCTTCGAGGGAACGATCAAAGCGTAGACTGTTTCAGACATTACTCCCATGGAGGAAAGTGCGGATGGTGACTGTTGTATTCAATCCCGATTCAATTTCAGTGTTTCATCAACACTACGATAGTCCACAGATGACAGAATGCCACCAGATGTGCATCGGAAACTACTACTGGTCTTCCAGGGGACGATCAAAGCGTAGACTGTTTGAGACATTACTCCCATGGAGGAATGTGCGCATGGTGAATTTTGTATTCAATCCCATTGCAATTTCTGTGTTTCATCAACACTCAGTTAGTCCACAGATTACAGAATGAGTCCAGATGTGCATCGGAAACTACTACTGGTCTTCCTGGGAACGATCAAAGCGTAGACTGTTTGAGACATTACTCCCATGGAGGAAAGTGCGCATGGTGACTGTTGTATTCAATCCCGATGCTATTTCTGTGTTTCATCAACACTCAGATAGTCCACAGATTCCAGAATGCCTAGAGATGTGCACCGGAAACTACTACTGGTCTTCCAGGGAACGATCAAAGCGTAGACTGTTTGAGACATTACCCCCATGGAGGAAAGTGCGCATGGTGACTGTTGTAATCACTCCCGATGCAATTTCTGTGCTTTATCAACATTTTGAAGGTCCACAGATTACAGAATGCTTCCAGATGTGCACCGGAAACTACTAATGGTCTTCCAGGGAACGATCAAAGCGTAGACTGTTTGAGACATTACTCCCATGGAGGAAAGTGCGCAAGGTGACTGTTGTATTCAATCCCATTGCAATTTCTGTGTTTCATCAACACTCAGTTAGTCCACAGATTACAGAATGCCACCTGATGTGCATCGGAAATTACTACTGGTCTTCCAGGGAACGATCAAAGCGTACACTCTTTGAGACATTACTCCCATGGAGGAAGATGCGAGTATTGACTGTTGTATTCAATCCCGTTGCAATTTCTGTGTTTCATGAACACTCTGGTAGTCCACAGGTTACAGAACGCCACCAGATGTTTATCGGAGACTACTACTGGTCTTCCAGGAAGGATCAAAGCGTAGACTGTTTGAGACATTACTCCCATGGAAGAAAGTGCGCATGGTGACTCCTGTATTCAATCCCGATGCTATTTCTGTGTTTCATCAACTCTCTGATAGTCCACAGATTACAGAATGCCACCAGATGTGCATCGGTAATTACTACCGGTATTCCAGGGAACGATCAAAGCGTAGACTGTTTGAGATATCACTCACGTGGAGGAAAGTGCACATGGTGCCTGTTGTATTTAATCCCGATGCAATTTCTGTGTTTCTTCAACACTCTGATAGTCCACAGATTACAGAATGCCACCAGTTGTGCATCGGAAAGCACTACTGGTCTTCCAGGGAACGATCAACGCGTAGACTGTTAGAGACATTACTCCCATGGAGGAAAGTGCGCATGGTTACAGTTGTATTTAATCCCATTGCAATTTCTGTGTTTTATCAACACTCAGTTAGTCCACAAATTTCAGAATGCCTCCAGATGTGCATTGGAAACTACTACTGGTCTTCCTGGAAACGATCAAATCGTAGACTGTATCAGACATTACTCCCATTGAGGAAAGTGCGGATTGTGACTGTTGTATTCACTCCCGATGCATTTTCTGTTTTTCATCAACACTCTGATAGTCCACAGATTACAGAATGCCTCCAGATGTGCATCGGAAACTACTACTGGTCTTCCAGGAAACGATGAAACCGTAGACTGTTTGAGACATTACTCCCATGGAGGAAAGTGCGCATGGTGACTGTTGTATTCAATCCCGATGCTATTTCTGTGTTTCATCAACACTCTGATAGTCCACAGATTACAGATTGCCACCAGATGTGCATCGGAAACTACTACTGGTCTTCCAGGGAACGATCAAATCGTTGACTGTTTGAGACATTACTCCCATGGAGGTAAGTGCGCATGGTGACTGTTGTATTCAATCCCGATGCTATTTCTGTGTTTCACCAACACTCTGATAGTCCACAGATTACAGAATGCCACCAGATGTGCATCGGAAATTACTACTGGTCTTCCAAGGAACGATCAAAGCGTACACTCTTTGAGACATTACTCCCATGGAGGAAAGTGGGCATGGTGACTGTTGTATTTAATCCCGATGCAATTTCTGTCTTTTATCAACACCCGGGTAGACCACAGATTACAGAATACCTCCAGATGTGCATCAGAAACTACTACTGGTCTTCCAGGGAGCGATCAAGGCGTAGACTGTTTGAGACATTACTCCCGTGGAGGAATGTGCACATGTTGACTGTTGTATTCAATCCCGATGCAATTTCTGTGTTCATCAACTCTCTGATAGTCCACAGATTACAGAATGCCTCCAGATGTGCATCGAAAACTACTACTGGTATTCCAGGGAACGATCAAAGCGTAGACTGTTTGAGACTTTACTCCCATGGAGGTAAGTGCGCATGGTGACTGTTGTATTCAATCCCAATGCAATTTCTGTGTTTCATCAACACTCCGATAGTCCACAGATTACAGATTGCCACCAGATATGCATCGGAAACTACTACTGGTCTTCCTGGGAACAATCAAAACGTAGACTGTTTGAGACATTACTCCCATGGAGGAAAGTGCGCATGGTGACTGTTGTATTCAATCCCGAGGAACTTTCTGTGTTTCATCAACACTCTGATAGTCCACAGATTACAGAATGCCACCAGTTGTGCATCGGAAAGCAATACTGGTCTTCCAGGGAACGATCAACGCGTAGACTGTTAGAGACATTACTCCCATGGAGGAAAGTGCGCATGGTGACTGTTGTATTTAATCCCATTGCAATTTCTGTGTTTTATCAACACTCAGTTAGTCCACAAATTTCAGAATGCCTCCAGATGTGCATTGGAAACTACTACTGGTCTTCCTGGAAACGATCAAATCGTAGACTGTATCAGACATTACTCCCATGGAGGAAAGTGCGGATTGTGACTGTTGTATTCACTCCCGATGCAATTTCTGTTTTTCATCAACACTCTGATAGTCCACAGATTACAGAATGCCTCCAGATGTGCATCGGAAACTACTACTGGTCTTCCAGGAAACGATGAAACCGTAGACTGTTTGAGACATTACTCCCATGGAGGAAAGTGCGCATGGTTACTGTTGTATTCTTTCCCGATGCTATTTCTGTGTTTCATCAACACTCTGATAGTCCACAGATTACAGAATGCCACCAGATGTGCATCGGAAACTACTACTGGTCTTCCAGGGAACGATCAAAGCGTAGACTGTTTGAGACATTACTCCCATGGTGGTAAGTGCGCATGGTGACTGTTGTATTCAATCCCGATGCTATTTCTGTGTTTCACCAACACTCTGATAGTCCACAGATTACAGAATGCCACCAGATGTGCATCGGAAATTACTACTGGACTTCCAAGGAACGATCAAAGCGTACACTATTTGAGACATTACTCCCAAGGAAGAAAGTGCTCATGGTGATTGTTGTATTCAATCCCGATGCAATTTCTGTGTTTCATCAATACTTTGAAGAACCACAGATTACAGAATGCCTCCAGATGTGAAACGAAACTACTATTGGTCTCCCAGGGAACGATCAGAACTTAGAATGTTTGAGACATTACTCCCATGGAGGAAAGTGGGCATGGTGACTGTTGTATTTAATCCCGATGCAATTTCTGTCTTTTATCAACACCCGGGTAGACCACAGATTACAGAATACCTCCAGATGTGCATTAGAAACTACTACTGGTCTTCCAGGGAACGATCAAAGCGTAGACTGTTTGAGACATTACTCCCGTGGAGGAATGTGCACATGTTGACTGTTGTATTCAATCCCGATGCAATTTCTGTGTTCATCAACTCTCTGATAGTCCACAGATTACAGAATGCCTCCAGATGTGCATCGAAAACTACTACTAGTATTCCAGGGAACGATCAAAGCGTAGACTGTTTGAGACATTACTCCCATGGAGGTAAGTGCGCATGGTGATTGTTGTATTCAATCCCGTTGCAATTTCTGTGTTTCATGAACACTCTGGTAGTCCACAGATTACAGAACGCCACCTGATGTGTATCGGAGACTACTACTGGTCTTCCTGGAAGGATCAAAGCGTAGACTGTTTGAGATATTACTGACATGGAAGAAACTGCGCATGGTGACTCTTGTATTCAATCCCGATGCTATTTCTGTGTTTCATCAACTCTCTGATTGTCCACAGAGTACAGAATGCCACCAGATGTGCATCGGAAACTATCACTGGTATTCCAGGGAACGATCAAAGCGTAGACTGTTTGAGACATTACTCCCAAGGAGGAAAGTGCTCGTGATGACTGTTGTATTCAATCCCGATGCTATTTCTGTTTTTCATCAACACTCTGGTAGTCCACCGATTACAGAATGCCATTAGATGTGCATCGGAAACTACTACTGGTCTTCCAGATAACGATCAAAGCGTAGACTGTTTGAAAATTACTCCCATGGAGGAAAGTGCGCAAGGTGACTGTTGTATTCAATCCCGATGGAATTTCTGTGTTTCATCAACACTCTGATAGTCCACAGATTACAGAATGCCTCCAGATGTGCATCGAAAACTACTACTTTTCTTCAGGGGAACAATCAAAACGTAGACTGCTTGAGACATTACTCCCATGGAGGAAAGTGCGCATGGTGACTGTTGTATTCAATCCCGATGCAATTTCTGTGTTTCATTAACACTCAGTTAGTCCACAGATTCCAGAATGCCACCAGATGTGCATCGGAAACTACTACTGGTCTTCCAAGGAACAATCAAAACGTAGACTGTTTGAGACATTACTCCCATGGAGGAAAGTGCGCATGGTGACTGTTGTATTCAATCCCGAGGAACTTTCTGTGTTTCATCAACACTCTGATAGTCCATAGATTACAGAATGCCACCAGATGTGCATCGGAAACTTCTACTGGTCTTCCAGGGAACGATCAAAGCGTAGACTGTTTGAGACATTACTCCCATGGAGGAATGTGCGCATGGTGACTGTTGTACTCAATCCCGATGCTATTTCTGTGTTTCTCGAACACTCTGATAGTCCACAGATTACTGAATGCCACCAGATGCGAATCGGAAACTACTACTGGTCTTCCAGGGAACGATCAAAGCGTAGAATGTTTGAGAATTACTCCCATGGGGGAAAGTGCGCATGGTGACAGTTGTATTCAATCCTGATGCAATTCCTGTGTTTCATCAACACTCTGATAGTCCACAGATTACAGAATGCCTCCAGATGTGCATCGGAAATTACTACTGGTCTTCCAGGGAACGATCAAAGCGTAGACTGTTTGAGACATTACTCCCATGGAGGAAAGTGCGAATATTGACCGTTGTATTCCATCACCGATGCAATTTCTGTCTTTCATCATCACTCTGTTAGTCCACAGATTACAGAATGCCACCAGATGTGCATCGGAAACTACTACTGGTCTTCCAGGGAACGATCAAAGCGTAGACTGTTTGAGACATTACTCCCATGGAGGAAAGTGCGCATGGTGACTGTTGTATTCCATCCCGATGCTATTTCTGTGTTTCATCAACACTCTGATAGTCCACTGATTACGGAATGCCACCAGATGTGCATCGGAAACTACTACTGGTATTCCAGGTAACGATCAAAGCGTAGACTGTTTGAGATATCACTCCCGTCGAGGAAAGTGCGCATGGTGACTGTTGTATTCAATCCCGATGCATTCTCTGTGTTTCATCAACACCCTGATTATCCACAGATTACAGAATGAAACCAGTTGTGCATCTGAAACCACTACTGGTCTTTCAGGGAGCGATCAAAGCGTAGACTGTTTGAGACATTACTCCCATGGAGGAAAGTGCGCATGGTGACTGTTGAATTCAATCCCGATGCAATTTCTGTGTTTCATCAACACTCTGATAGTCCACAGATTAAAGAATGCCACCAGATGTGCATCGGAAACTACTACTGGTGTTCAAGGGAACGATCAAATCGTAGACTGTTTGAGATATTACTCCCATGGAGGAAAGTGCGCATGGTGACTGTTGTATTCAATCCCGATGCAATTTCTGTGTTTCATTAACACTCAGTTAGTCCACAGATTCCAGAATGCCACCAGATGTGCATCGGAACCTACTACTGGTCTTCCAGGGAACGATCAAAGCGCAGACTGTTTGAGACATTACTCCCATGGAGGAATGTGTGCATGGTGAGAGTTGTATTCAATCCCGATGCAATTTCTGTGTTTCACCAACACTCTGATAGTCCACAGATTACTTAATGCCACCAGATGTGAATCGAAAACTACTACTGGTCTTCCAGGGAACGATCAAAGCGTAGGATGTTTGAGAATTACTCCCACGGTGGAAAATGCGCATGGTGACTGTTGTATTCAATCCCGATGCAATTCCTGTGTTTCATCAACACTCTGATAGTCCACAGATTACAGAATGCCTCCAGATGTGCATCGGTAATTACTACTGGTTTTCCAAGGAACGATCAAAGCGTAGACTGTTTGAGACATTACTCCCACGGACGAAAGTGCGAATATTAACCGTTGTATTCAATCTCGATGCAATTTCTGTGTTTCATCAACACTCTGATAGTCCACAGATTAAAGAATGCCACCAGATGTGCATCGGAAAGTACTACTGGTGTTCCGTGGAACGATCAAATCGTAGACTGTTTGAGACATTACTCCCATGGAGGGAAGTGCGCATGGTGACTGTTGTAATCAATCCCGATTCAATTTCAGAGTTTCATCAACACTCTGATAGTCCACAGATTACAGAATGCCTCCAGAAGTGCATCGAAAACTTCTACTGGTCTTCCAGGGAACAATCAAAACGTATACTGTTTGAGACATTACTCCCATGGAGGAAAGTGCTCATGGTGACTGTTGTATTCAATCCCGATGCAACTTCTGATTTTCATCAACACTCTGATAGTCCACATATTACAGATTGCCTCCAGATGTGCATCGGAAACTACTACTGGTCTTCCTGGGAACGATGAAAGCGTAGACTGTTTCAGACGTTACTGCCATGGAGGAAAGTGCGGATGGTGACTGTTGTATTCAATCCCATTGCAATTTCTGTGTTTTATCAACACTCAGTTAGTCCACAGATTACAGAATGCCTCCAGATGTGCACCGGAAACTACTACTGGTCTTCCAGGGAACGATCAAAGCGTAGACTGTTTGAGACATTACTCCCATGGAGGAAAGTGCGCATGGTGACTGTTGTATTCAATCCCATTGCAATTTCTGTGTTTCATCAACACTCAGTCAGTCCACAGATTACAGAATGCCACCTGATGTGCATCGGAAATTACTACTGGTCTTCCAGGGAACGATCAAAGCGTACACTCTTTGAGACATTACTCCCATTGAGGAAGGTGCGAGTATTGACTGTTGTATTCAATCCCGTTGCAAGTTCTGTGTTTCATGAACACTCTGGTAGTCCACAGATTACAGAATGCCACCAGATATGCATCGGTAATTACTACCGGTATTCCAGGGAACGATCAAAGCGTAGACTGTTTGAGATATCACTCACGTGGAGGAAAGTGCACATGGTGACTGTTGTATTTAATCCCGATGCATTTTCTGTGTTTCATCAACACTCTGATAGTCCACAGATTACAGAATGCCACCCGTTGTGCATCGGAAAGCACTACTGGTCTTCCAGGGAACGATCAACGCGTAGACTGTTAGAGACATTACTCCCATGGAGGAAAGTGTGCATGGTGACTGTTGTATTCAATCCCATTGCAATTTCTGTGTTTTATCAACACTCAGTTAGTCCACAAATTTCAGAATGAATCCAGATGTGCATTGGAAACTACTACTGGTCTTCCTGGAAACGATCAAATCGTAGACTGTATCAGACATTACTCCCATGGAGGAAAGTGCGGATTGTGACTGTTGTATACACTCCCGATGCAATTTCTGTTTTTCATCAACACTCTGATAGTCCACAGATTACAGAATGCCTCCAGATGTGCATCGGAAACTACTACTGGTCTTCCAGGAAACGATGAAACAGTAGACTGTTTGAGACATTACTCCCATGGAGGAAATTGCGCATGGTGACTGTTGTATTCAATCCCGATGCTATTTCTGTGTTTCATCAACACTCGGATAGTCCACAGATTACAGAATGCCACCAGATGTGCATCGGAATCTACTACTGGTCTTCCAGGGAACGATCAAATCGTTGACTGTTTGAGACATTACTCCCATGGAGGTAAGTGCGCATGGTGACTGTTGTATTCAATCCCGATGCTATTTCTGTGTTTCACCAACACTCTGATAGTCCACAGATTACAGAATGCCACCAGATGTGCATCGGAAATTACTACTGGTCTTCCAAGGAACGATCAAAGCGTACACTCTTTGAGACATTACTCCCATGGAGGAAAGTGGGCATGGTGACTGCTGTATTTAATCCCGATGCAATTTCTGTCTTTTATCAACACCCGGGTAGACCACAGATTACAGAATACCCCCAGATGTGCATCAGAAACTACTACTGGTCTTCCAGGGAACGATCAAAGCGTAGACTGTTTGAGACATTACTCCCGTGGAGGAATGTGCACATGTTGACTGTTGTATTCAATCCCGATGCAATTTCTGTGTTCATCAACTCTCTGATAGTCCATAGATTACAGAATGCCTCCAGATGTGCATCGAAAACTACTACTGGTATTCCAGGGAACGATCAAAGCGTAGACTGTTTGAGACTTTACTCCCATGGAGGAGAGTGCGCATGGTGACTGTTGTATTCAATCCCGTTGCAATTTCTGTGTTTCATGAACACTCTGGTAGTCCACAGATTACAGAACGCCACCAGATGTGTATCGCAGACTACTAATGGTCTTCCTGGAAGGATCAAAGCGTAGACTGTTTGAGATATTACTGACATGGAAGAAAGTGCGCATGGTGACTCTTGTATTCAATCCCGATGCTATTTCTGTGTTTCATCAACTCTCTGATAGTCCACAGATTACAGAATGCCACCAGATGTGCATCGGTAATTACTACTGGTATTCCAGGGAACGATCAAAGCGTAGTCTGTTTGAGATATAACTCACGTGGAGGAAAGTGCACATGGTGACTGTTGTATTTAATCCCGATGCATTTTCTGTGTTTCATCAACACTCTGATAGTCCACAGATTACAGAATGCCACCAGTTGTGCATCGGAAAGCACTACTGGTCTTCCGGGGAACGATCAACTCGTAGACTGTTTGAGACATTACTCCCATGGAGGAAAGTGCGCATGGTGACTGTTGTATTTAATCCCATTGCAATTTCTGTGTTTTATCAACACTCAGTTAGTCCACAAATTTCAGAATGCCTCCAGGTGTGCATTGGAAACTACTACTGGTCTTCCTGGAAACGATCAAATCGTAGACTGTATCAGACATTACTCCCATGGAGGAAATTGCGGATTGTGACTGTTGTATTCACTCCCGATGCAATTTCTGTTTTTCATCAACACTCTGATAGTCCACAGATTACAGAATGCCTCCAGATGTGCATCGGAAACTACTACTGGTCTTCCAGGAAACGATGAAACCGTAGACTGTTTGAGACATTACTCCCATGGAGGAAAGTGCGCATGGTGACTGTTGTATTCAATCCCGATGCTATTTCTGTGTTTCATCAACACTCTGATAGTCCACAGATTACAGAATGCCACCAGATGTGCATCGGAAACTACTACTGGTCTTCCAGGGAACGATCAAAGCGTAGACTGTTTGAGACATTACTCCCATGGTGGTAAGTGCGCATGGTGACTGTTGTATTCAATCCCGATGCTATTTCTGTGTTTCACCAACACTCTGATAGTCCACAGATTACAGAATGCCACCAGATGTGCATCGGAAATTACTACTGGTCTTCCAAGGAACGATCAAAGCGTACACTCTTTGAGACATTACTCCCACTGAGGAAAGTGCCCATGGTGATTGTTGTATTCAATCCCGATGCAATTTCTGTGTTTCATCAATACTTTGAAGAACCACAGATTACAGAATGCCTCCAGATGTGAAACGAAACTACTACTGGTCTCCCAGGGAACGATCAGAACTTAGAATGTTTGAGACATTACTCCCATGGAGGAAAGTGGGCATGGTGACTGTTGTATTTAATCCCGATGCAATTTCTGTCTTTTATCAACACCCGGGTAGACCACAGATTACAGAATACCTCCAGATGTGCATTAGAAACTACTACTGGTCTTCCAGGGAACGATCAAAGCGTAGACTGTTTGAGACATTACTCCCGTGGAGGAATGTGCACATGTTGACTGTTGTATTCAATCCCGATGCAATTTCTGTGTTCATCAACTCTCTGATAGTCCACAGATTACAGAATGCCTCCAGATGTGCATCGAAAACTGCTACTGGTATTCCAGGGAACGATCAAAGCGTAGACTGTTTGAGACATTACTCCCATGGAGGTAAAAGCGCATGGTGACTGTTGTATTCAATCCCGTTGCAATTTCTGTGTTTCATGAACACTCTGGTAGTCCACAGATTACAGAACGCCACCAGATGTGTATCGGAGACTACTACTGGTCTTCCTGGAAGGATCAAAGCGTAGACTGTTTGAGATATTACTGACATGGAAGAAAGTGCGCATGGTGACTCTTGTATTCAATCCCGATGCTATTTCTGTGTTTCATCAACTCTCTGATAGTCCACAGAGTACAGAATGCCACCAGATGTGCATCGGAAACTACTACTGGTATTCCAGGGAACGATCAAAGCGTAGACTGTTTGTGACATTACTCCCAAGGAGGAAAGTGCTCGTGATGACTGTTGTATTCAATCCCGATGCTATTTCTGTTTTTCATCAACACTCTGGTAGTCCACCGATTACAGAATGCCATTAGATGTGCATCGGAAACTACTACTGGTCTTCCAGATAACGATCAAAGCGTAGACTGTTTGAAAATTACTCCCATGGAGGAAAGTGCGCATGGTGACTGTTGTATTCAATCCCGATGGAATTTCTGTGTTTCATCAACACTCTGATAGTCCACAGATTACAGAATGCAAATGATGTGCATCGGAAACTACTACTGGTCGTCCAGGAAACGATCAAAGCGTAGAATGTTTCAGACGTTACTCCCAAGGAGGAAAGTGCGGATGGTGACTGTTGTATTCAATCCCGATGGAATTTCTGTGTTTCATCAACACTCTGATAGTCCACAGATTACAGAATGCCTCCAGATGTGCATCGAAAACTACTACTGGTCTTCAGGGGAACAATCAAAACGTAGACTGCTTGAGACATTACTCCCATGGAGGAAAGTGCGCATGGTGACTGTTGTATTCAATCCCGATGCAATTTCTGTGTTTCATCAACACTCTGGTAGTCCACAGATTACAGAATGAAACCAGATGTCCATCGGAAACTACTACTTTTCTTCCAGGGAACGATCAAAGCGTAGACTGTTTGAGACGTTACTCCCATGGAGGAAAGTGCGCATGGTGACTGTTGTATTCAATCCCGATGCTATTTCTGTGTTTCATCAACACTCTGATAGTCCACAGATTACAGAATGCACCAGATGTGCATCGGAAACTACTACTGGTCGTCCAGGAAACGATCAAAGCGTAGAATGTTTCAGACGTTACTCCCAAGGAGGAAAGTGCGGATGGTGACTGTTGTATTCAATCCCGATGCAATTTCTGTGTTTCATCAACACTCTGATAGTCCATAGATTACAGAATGCCACCAGATGTGCATCGGAAACTTCTACTGGTCTTCCAGGGAATGATCAAAGCGTAGACTGTTTGAGACATTACTCCCATGGAGGAATGTGCGCATGGTGACTCTTGTATTCAATCCCGATGCTATTTCTGTGTTTCATCAACTCTCTGATAGTCCACAGAGTACAGAATGCCACCAGATGTGCATCGGAAACTACTACTGGTATTCCAGGGAACGATCAAAGCGTAGACTGTTTGAGATATCACTCACGTGGGGGAAAGTGCACATGGTGACTGTTGTATTTAATAACGATGCATTTTCTGTGTTTTATCAACACTCTGATAGTCTACAGATTACAGAACGCCACCAGTAGTGCATCGGAAACCACTACTGGTCTTCCAGGGAACGATCAACGCGTAGACTGTTTGAGACATTACTCCCATGGAGGAATGTGCGCATGGTGCCTGTTGTATTCAATCCCGATGCAATTTCTGTGTTTCATCAACACTCTGATAGTCTACAGATTAAAGATTGCCACCAGATGTGCATCGGAAACTACTACTGGTCTTCCTGGGAACGATCAAAGCGTAGACTGTTTGAGACATTACTCCCATGGAGGAAAGTGCGCATGGTGACTGTTGTATTCAATCCCATTGCAATTTCTGTGTTTTATCAACACTCAGTTAGTCCACAAATTTCAGAATGCCTCCAGATGTGCATTGGAAACTACTACTGGTCTTCCAAGGAACGATCAAAGCGTACACTCTTTGAGACATTACTCCCATGGAGGAAAGTGCGCATGGTGACTGTTGTATTCAATCCCGATGCTATTTCTGTGTTTCATCAACACTCTGATAGTCCACAGATTACAGAATGCTACCAGATGTGCATCTGAAACTACTACTGGTCTTCCAGGGAACGATCAAAGCGTAGACTGTTTGAGACATTACTCCCAAGGAGGAAAGTTCTCATGATGACTGTTGTATTCAATCCCGATGCTATTTCTGTTTTTCATCAACACTCTGGTAGTCCACCGATTACAGAATGCCATTAGATGTGCATCGGAAACTACTACTGGTCTTCCAGATAACGATCAAAGCGTAGACTGTTTGAAAATTACTCCCATGGAGGAAAGTGCGCATGGTGACTGTTGTATTCAATCCCGATAGAATTTCTGTGTTTCATCAACACTCTGATAGTCCACAGATTACAGAATGCCTCCAGATGTGCATCGAAAACTACTACTGGTCTTCAGGGGAACAATCAAAACGTAGACTGCTTGAGACATAACTCCCATGGAGGAAAGTGCGCATGGTGACTGTTGTATTCAATCCCGATGCAATTTCTGTGTTTCATCAACACTCTGGTAGTCCACAGATTACAGAATGCCACCAGATGTCCATCGGAAACTACTACTTTTCTTCCAGGGAACGATCAAAGCGTAGACTGTTTGAGACGTTACTCCCATGGAGGAAAGTCCGCATGGTGACTGTTGTATTCAATCCCGATGCTATTTCTGTGTTTCATCAACACTCTGATAGCCCACAGATTACAGAATGCCACCAGATGTGCATCGGAAACTACTACTGGTCGTCCAGGAAACGATCAAAGCGTAGAATGTTTCAGACGTTACTCCCATGGAGGAAAGTGCGGATGGTGACTGTTGTATTCAATCCCGATGCAATTTCTGTGTTTCATCAACACTCTGATAGCCCATAGATTACAGAATGCCACCAGATGTGCATCGGAAACTTCTACTGGTCTTCCAGGGAATGATCAAAGCGTAGACTGTTTGAGACATTACTCCCATGGAGGAATGTGCGCATGGTGACTGTTGTATTTAATCCCGATGCAATTTCTGTGTTTCATGAACACTCTGATAGTCCACAGATTACAGACTGCCACCAGATGTAGATCGGTATCTACTACTGGTCTTCCAGGGAACGATCAAAGCGTAGACTGTTTGAGACATTACTCCCATGGAGGAAAGTGCGCATGGGGACTGTTGTATTCAATCCCGATGCTATTTCTGTGTTTCATCAACACTCTGATAGTCCACAGATTACAGAATGCCACCAGATGTGCATCGGAAACTACTACTTATCTTCCAGGGAACGATCAAAGCGTAGAAAGATTGAGAATTACTCCCATGGAGGAAAGTGCGCATGGTGACTGTTGTGTTCAATCCCGATGCAATTTCTGTGTTTCATCAACACACTGATAGTCCAGAGATTACAGAATGCCTCCAGATGTGCATCGGAAACTACTACTGGTCTTCCAGGGAACGATCAAAACGTAGACTGTTTGAGACATTACTCCCATGGAGGAAAGTGCGCATGGTGACTGTTGTATTCAATCCGGATGCAATATCTGTGTTTCATCAACACTCTGATAGTATACAGATTACAGAATGCTACCAGATGTGCATCGGAAACTACTACTGGTCTTCCAGGGAACGATCAAAGCGTAGACTGTTTGAGACATTACTCCCATGGAGGTAAGTGCGCATGGTGACTGTTGTATTCAATCCCGATGCTATTTCTGTGTTTCATCAACACTCTGATAGTCCACAGATTACAGAATGCCACCAGTTGTGCATCGGAAAGCACTACTGGTCTTCCAGGGAACGATCAACGCGTAGACTGTTAGAGACATTACTCCCATGGAGGAAAGTGCGCATGGTGACTGTTGTATTCAATCCCATTGCAATTTCTGTGTTTTATCAAGACTCAGTTAGTCCACAAATTTCAGAATGCCTCCAGATGTGCATTGGAAACTACTACTGGTCTTCCTGGAAACGATCAAATCGTAGACTGTATCAGATATTACTCCCATGGAGGAAAATGCGGATTGTGACTGTTGTATACACTCCCGATGCAATTTCTGTTTTTCATCAACACTCTGATAGTCCACAGATTACAGAATGCCTCCAGATGTGCATCGGAAACTACTACTGGTCTTCCAGGAAACGATGAAACCGTAGACTAATTGAGACATTACTCCCATGGAGGAAAGTGCGCATGGTGACTGTTGTATTCAATCCCGATGCTATTTCTGTGTTTCATCAACACTCTGATAGTCCACAGATTACAGAATGCCACCAGATGTGCATCGGAAACTACTACTGGTCTTCCAGGGAACGATCAAATCGTTGACTGTTTGAGACATTACTCCCATGGAGGTAAGTGCGCATGGTGACTGTTGTATTCAATCCCGATGCTATTTCTGTGTTTCTCCAACACTCTGATAGTCCACAGATTACAGAATGCCACCAGATGTGCATCGGAAATTACTACTGGTCTTCCAAGGAACGATCAAAGCGTACACTCTTTGAGACATTACTCCCATGGAGGAAAGTGGGCATGGTGACTGCTGTATTTAATCCCGATGCAATTTCTGTCTTTTATCAACACCCGGGTAGAGCACAGATTACAGAATACCCCCAGATGTGCATCAGAAACTACTACTGGTCTTCCAGGGAACGATCAAAGCGTAGACTGTTTGAGACATTACTCCCGTGGAGGAATGTGCACATGTTGACTGTTGTATTCAATCCCGATGCAATTTCTGTGTTCATCAACTCTCTGATAGTCCATAGATTACAGAATGCCTCCAGATGTGCATCGAAAACTACTACTGGTATTCCAGGGAACGATCAAAGCGTAGACTGTTTGAGACTTTTCTCCCATGGAGAAGAGTGCGCATGGTGACTGTTGTATTCAATCCCGTTGCAATTTCTGTGTTTCATGAACACTCTGGTAGTCCACAGATTACAGAACGCCACCAGATGTGTATCGGAGACTACTACTGGTCTTCCTGGAAGGATCAAAGCGTAGACTGTTTGAGATATTACTGACATGGAAGAAAGGGCGCATGGTGACTCTTGTATTCAATCCCGATGCTATTTCTGTGTTTCATCAACTCTCTGATAGTCCACAGACTACAGAATGCCACCAGATGTGCATCGGTAATTACTACTGGTATTCCAGGGAACGATCAAAGCGTAGTCTGTTTGAGATATCACTCACGTGGAGGAAAGTGCACATGGTGACTGTTGTATTTAATCCCGATGCATTTTCTGTGTTTCATCAACACTCTGATAGTCCACAGATTACAGAATGCCACCAGTTGTGCATCGGAAAGCACTACTGGTCTTCCAGGGAACGATCAACGCGTAGACTGTTTGAGACATTACTCCCATGGAGGAAAGTGCGCATGGTGACTGTTGTATTTAATCCCATTGCAATTTCTGTGTTTTATCAACACTCAGTTAGTCCACAAATTTCAGAATGCCTCCAGGTGTGCATTGGAAACTACTACTGGTCTTCCTGGAAACGTTCAAATCGTAGACTGTATCAGACATTACTCCCATGGAGGAAAGTGCGGATTGTGACTGTTGTATTCACTCCCGATGCAATTTCTGTTTTTCATCAACACTCTGATAGTCCACAGATTACAGAATGCCACCAGATGTGCATCGGAAACTACTACTGGTCTTCCAGGGAACGATCAAAGCGTAGACTGTTTGAGACATTACTCCCGTGGAGTAATGTGCACATGTTGACTGTTGTATTCAATCCCGATGCAATTTCTGTGTTCATCAACTCTCTGATAGTCCACAGTTTACAGAATGCCTCCAGATGTGCATCGAAAACTACTACTGGTATTCCAGGGAACGATCAAAGCGTAGACTGTTTGAGACATTACTCCCATGGAGGTAAAAGCGCATGGTGACTGTTGTATTCAATCCCGTTGCAATTTCTGTGTTTCATGAACACTCTGGTAGTCCACAGATTACAGAACGCCACCAGATGTGTATCGGAGACTACTACTGGTCTTCCTGGAAGGATCAAAGCGTAGACTGTTTGAGATATTACTGACATGGAAGAAAGTGCGCATGGTGACTCTTGTATTCAATCCCGATGCTATTTCTGTGTTTCATCAACTCTCTGATAGTCCACAGAGTAAGGAATGCCACCAGATGTGCTTCGGAAACTACTACTGGTATTCCAGGGAACGATCAAAGCGTAGACTGTTTGTGACATTACTCCCAAGGAGGAAAGTGCTCGTGATGACTGTTGTATTCAATCCCGATGCTATTTCTGTTTTTCATCAACACTCTGGTAGTCCACCGATTACAGAATGCCATTAGATGTGCATCGGAAACTACTACTGGTCTTCCAGATAACGATCAAAGCGTAGACTGTTTGAAAATTACTCCCATGGAGGAAAGTGCGCATGGTGACTGTTGTATTCAATCCCGATGGAATTTCTGTGTTTCATCAACACTCTGATAGTCCACAGATTACAGAATGCCTCCAGATGTGCATCGAAAACTACTACTGGTCTTCAGGGGAAGAATCAAAACGTAGACTGCTTGAGACATTACTCCCATGGAGGAAAGTGCGCATGGTGAATGTTGTAATCAATCCCGATGCAATTTCTGTGTTTCATCAACACTCTGGTAGTCCACAGATTACAGAATGAAACCAGATGTCCATCGGAAACTACTACTTTTCTTCCAGGGAACGATCAAAGCGTAGACTGTTTGAGACGTTACTCCCATGGAGGAAAGTGCGCATGGTGACTGTTGTATTCAATCCCGATGCTATTTCTGTGTTTCATCAACACTCTGATAGTCCACAGATTACAGAATGCACCAGATGTGCATCGGAAACTACTACTGGTCGTCCAGGAAACGATCAAAGCGTAGAATGTTTCAGACGTTACTCCCATGGAGGAAAGTGCGGATGGTGACTGTTGTATTCAATCCCGATGCAATTTCTGTGTTTCATCAACACTCGGATAGTCCATAGATTACAGAATGCCACCAGATGTGCATCGGAAACTTCTACTGGTCTTCCAGGGAATGATCAAAGCGTAGACTGTTTGAGACATTACTCCCATGGAGGAATGTGCGCATGGTGACTCTTGTATTCAATCCCGATGCTATTTCTGTGTTTCATCAACTCTCTGATAGTCCACAGAGTACAGAATGCCACCAGATGTGCATCGGAAACTACTACTGGTATTCCAGGGAACGATCAAAGCGTAGACTGTTTGAGATATCACTCACGTGGGGGAAAGTGCACATGGTGACTGTTGTATTTAATCCCGATGCATTTTCTGTGTTTCATCAACACTCTGATAGTCTACAGATTACAGAACGCCACCAGTAGTGCATCGGAAACCACTACTGGTCTTCCAGGGAACGATCAACGCGTAGACTGTTTGAGACATTACTCCCATGGAGGAATGTGCGCATGGTGACTGTTGTATTCAATCCCGATGCAATTTCTGTGATAGTCCACACTCTGATAGTCCACAGATTACAGATTGCCACCAGATGTGCATCGGAAACTACTACTAGTCTTCCTGGGAACGATCAAAGCGTAGACTGTTTGAGACATTACTCCCATGGAGGAAAGTGCGCATGGTGACTGTTGTATTCAATCCCATTGCAATTTCTGTGTTTTATCAACACTCAGTTAGTCCACAAATTTCAGAATGCCTCCAGATGTGCATTGGAAACTACTACTGTTCTTCCAAGGAACGATCAAAGCGTACACTCTTTGAGACATTACTCCCATGGAGGAAAGTGCCCATGGTGATTGTTGTATTCAATCCCGATGCAATTTCTGTGCTTCATCAACACTCTGATAGCCCATAGATTACAGAATGCCACCAGATGTGCATCGGAAACTTCTGCTGGTCTTCCAGGGAATGATCAAAGCGTAGACTGTTTGAGACATTACTCCCATGGAGGAATGTGCGCATGGTGACTGTTGTATTTAATCCCGATGCAATTTCTGTGTTTCATGAACACTCTGATAGTCCACAGATTACAGACTGCCACCAGATGTAGATCGGTATCTACTACTGGTCTTCCAGGGAACGATCAAAGCGTAGACTGTTTGAGACATTACTCCCATGGAATAAAGTGCGCATGGTGACTGTTGTATTCAATCCCGATGCTATTTCTGTGTTTCATCAACACTCTGATAGTCCACAGATTACAGAATGCCACCAGATTTGCATCGGAAACTACTACTTATCTTCCAGGGAACGATCAAAGCGTAGAAATTTTGAGATTTACTCCCATGGAGGAAAGTGCGCATGGTGACTGTTGTGTTCAATCCCGATGCAATTTCTGTGTTTCATCAACACACTGATAGTCCAGAGATTACAGAAAGCCTCCAGATGTGCATCGGAAACTACTACTGGTCTTCTAGGGAACGATCAAAACGTAGACTGTTTGAGACATTACTCCCATGGAGGAAAGTGCCCATGGTGATTGTTGTATTCAATCCCGATGCAATTTCTGTGTTTCATCAACACTCTGATAGCCCATAGATTACAGAATGCCTCCAGATGTGCATCGAAAACTGCTACTGGTATTCCAGGGAACGATCAAAGCGTAGACTGTTTGAGACATTACTCCCATGGAGGTAAAAGCGCATGGTGACTGTTGTATTCAATCCCGTTGCAATTTCTGTGTTTCATGAACACTCTGGTAGTCCACAGATTACAGAACGCCACCAGATGTGTATCGGAGACTACTACTGGTCTTCCTGGAAGGATCAAAGCGTAGACTGTTTGAGATATTACTGACATGGAAGAAAGTGCGCATGGTGACTCTTGTATTCAATCCCGATGCTATTTCTGTGTTTCATCAACTCTCTGATAGTCCACAGAGTAAGGAATGCCACCAGATGTGCATCGGAAACTACTACTGGTATTCCAGGGAACGATCAAAGCGTAGACTGTTTGTGACATTACTCCCATGGAGGAAAGTGCTCGTGATGACTGTTGTATTCAATCCCGATGCTATTTCTGTTTTTCATCAACACTCTGGTAGTCCACCGATTACAGAATGCCATTAGATGTGCATCGGAAACTACTACTGGTCTTCCAGATAACGATCAAAGCGTAGACTGTTTGAAAATTACTCCCATGGAGGAAAGTGCGCATGGTGACTGTTGTATTCAATCCCGATGGAATTTCTGTGTTTCATCAACACTCTGATAGTCCACAGATTACAGAATGCCTCCAGATGTGCATCGAAAACTACTACTGGTCTTCAGGGGAAGAATCAAAACGTAGACTGCTTGAGACATTACTCCCATGGAGGAAAGTGCGCATTGTGAATGTTGTAATCAATCCCGATGCAATTTCTGTGTTTCATCAACACTCTGGTAGTCCACAGATTACAGAATGAAACCAGATGTCCATCGGAAACTACTACTTTTCTTCCAGGGAACGATCAAAGCGTAGACTGTTTGAGACGTTACTCCCATGGAGGAAAGTGCGCATGGTGACTGTTGTATTCAATCCCGATGCTATTTCTGTGTTTCATCAACACTCTGATAGTCCACAGATTACAGAATGCACCAGATGTGCATCGGAAACTACTACTGGTCGTCCAGGAAACGATCAAAGCGTAGAATGTTTCAGACGTTACACCCATGGAGGAAAGTGCGGATGGTGACTGTTGTATTCAATCCCGATGCAATTTCTGTGTTTCATCAACACTCGGATAGTCCATAGATTACAGAATGCCACCAGATGTGCATCGGAAACTTCTGCTGGTCTTCCAGGGAATGATCAAAGCGTAGACTGTTTGAGACATTACTCCCATGGAGGAATGTGCGCATGGTGACTCTTGTATTCAATCCCGATGCTATTTCTGTGTTTCATCAACTCTCTGATAGTCCACAGAGTACAGAATGCCACCAGATGTGCATCGGTAACTACTACTGGTATTCCAGGGAACGATCAAAGCGTAGACTGTTTGAGATATCACTCACGTGGGGGAAAGTGCACATGGTGACTGTTGTATTTAATCCCGATGCATTTTCTGTGTTTCATCAACACTCTGATAGTCTACAGATTACAGAACGCCACCAGTAGTGCATCGGAAACCACTACTGGTCTTCCAGGGAACGATCAACGCGTAGACTGTTTGAGACATTACTCCCATGGAGGAATGTGCGCATGGTGACTGTTGTATTCAATCCCGATGAAATTTCTGTGTTTCATCAACACTCTGATAGTCCACAGATTACAGATTGCCACCAGATGTGCATCGGAAACTACTACTGGTCTTCCTGGGAACGATCAAAGCGTAGACTGTTTGAGACATTACTCCCATGGAGGAAAGTGCGCATGGTGACTGTTGTATTCAATCCCATTGCAATTTCTGTGTTTTATCAACACTCAGTTAGTCCACAAATTTCACAATGCCTCCAGATGTGCATTGGAAACTACTACTGTTCTTCCAAGGAACGATCAAAGCGTACACTCTTTGAGACATTACTCCCATGGAGGAAAGTGCCCATGGTGATTGTTGTATTCAATCCCGATGCAATTTCTGTGTTTCATCAACACTCTGATAGCCCATAGATTACAGAATGCCACCAGATGTGCATCGGAAACTTCTACTGGTCTTCCAGGGAATGATCAAAGCGTAGACTGTTTGAGACAATACTCCCATGGAGGAATGTGCGCATGGTGACTGTTGTATTTAATCCCGATGCAATTTCTGTGTTTCATGAACACTCTGATAGTCCACAGATTACAGACTGCCACCAGATGTAGATCGGTATCTACTACTGGTCTTCCAGGGAACGATCAAAGCGTAGACTGTTTGAGACATTACTCCCATGGAGGAAAGTGCGCATGGTGACTGTTGTATTCAATCCCGATGCTATTTCTGTGTTTCATCAACACTCTGATAGTCCACAGATTACAGAATGCCACCAGATGTGCATCGGAAACTACTACTTATCTTCCAGGGAACGATCAAAGCGTAGAAAGTTTGAGATTTACTCCCATGGAGGAAAGTGCGCATGGTGACTGTTGTATTCAATCCCGATGCTATTTCTGTGTTTCACCAACACCCTGATAGTCCACAGGTTACAGAATGCCACCAGATGTGCATCGGAAATTACTACTGGTGTTCCAGGGAACGATCAAAGCATATACTCTTTGAGACATTACTCCCATGGAGTATTGACTGTTGTATTCAATCCCGTTGCAATTTCTGTGTTTCATCAACTCTCTGATAGTCCACAGATTACAGAACGCCACCAGATGTGTACCGGAGACTACTACTGGTCTTCCAGGAAGGATCAAAGCGTAGACTGTTTGAGACATTACTCCCATGGAAGAAAGTGCGCATGGTAACCCTTGTATTCAATCCCGATGCTATTTCTGTGTTTCATCAACTCTCTGATAGTCCACAGATTACAGAATGCCACCAGATCTGCATCGGAAACTACTACTGGTATTCCAGGGAACGATCAAAGCGTAGACTGTTGAGATATCACTCACGTGGGGGAAAGTGCACATGGTGACTGTTGTATTTAATCCCGATGCAATTTCTGTGTTTCATCAACACTCTGATAGTCTACAGATTACAGAACCCCACCAGGTGTGCATCGGAAACTACTACTGGTCTTCCAGGGAACGATCAACGCGTAGACTGTTTGAGACATTACTCCCATGGAGGAAAGTGCGCATGTTGACTGTTGTATTCAATCCCGATGCAATTTCTGTGTTTCATCAACACTCTGATAGTCCACAGATTAAAGAATGCCACCAGATCTGCATCGGAAACTACTACTGGTATTCCAGGGAACGATCAAAGCGTAGACTGTTTTAGACATTACTCCCGTGGAGGAATGTGCACATGTTGACTGTTGTATTCAATCCCGATGCAATTTCTGTGTTCATCAACTCTCTGATAGTCCACAGATTACAGAATGCCTCCAGATGTGCATCGAAAACAACTACTGGTATTCCAGGGAACGATCAAAGCGTAGACTGTTTGAGGCATTACTCCCAAGGAGGAAAGTTCTCATGATGACTGTTGTATTCAATCCCGATGCTACTTCTGTTTTTCATCAACACTCTGGTAGTCCACCGATTACAGAATGCCATTAGATGTGCATCGGAAACTACTACTGGTCTTCCAGATAACGATCAAAGCGTAGACTGTTTGAAAATTACTCCCATGGAGGAAAGTGCGCATGGTGACTGTTGTATTCAATCCCGATAGAATTTCTGTGTTTCATCAACACTCTGGTAGTCCACCGATTACAGAATGTCATTAGATGTGCATCGGAAACTACTACTGGTATTCCAGGGAACGATCAAAGCGTAGACTGTTTGAGATATCACTCACGTTTGGGAATGTGCACATGGTGACTGTTGTATTTAATCCCGATGCATTTTCTGTGTTTCATCAACACTCTGATAGTCTACAGTTTACAGAACGCCACCAGTTGTGCATCGGAAACCACTACAGGTCTTCCAGGGAACGATCAACGCGTAGACTGTTTGAGACATTACTCCCATGGAGGAAAGTGCGCATGGTGACTGTTGTATTCAATCCCATTGCAATTTCTGTGTTTTATCAACACTCAGTTAGTCCACAAATTTCAGAATGCCTCCAGATGTGCATTGGAAACTACTACTGATCATCCTGGAAACGATCAAATCGTAGACTGTATCAGTTATTACTCCCATGGAGGAAAGTGCGGATTGTGACTGTTGTATTCACTCCCGATGCAATTTCTGTTTTTCATCAACACTCTGATAGTCCACAGATTACAGAATGCCTCCAGATGTGCATCGGAAACTACTACTGGTCTTCCAGGGAGCGATCAAACCCTAGACTGTTTGAGACATTACTCCCATGGAGGAAAGTGCGCATGGTGACAGTTGTATTCAATCCCGATGCTATATCTGTGTTTCATCAACTCTCTGATAGTCCATAGATTACAGAATGCCACCAGATGTGCATCGGAAACTACTACGGGTATTCCAGGGAACGATCAAAGCGTAGACTGTTTGAGATATCACTCACGTGGGGGAAAGTGCACATGGTGACTGTTGTATTTAATCCCGATGCATTTTCTGTGTTTCATCAACACTCTGATAGTCTACAGATTACAGAACGCCACCAGGTGTGCATCGGAAACCACTACTGGTCTTCCAGGGAACGATCAACGTGTAGACTGTTTGAGACATTACTCCCATGGAGGAAAGTGCGCATGGTGACTGTTGTATTCAATCCCGATGCAATTTCTGTGTTTCATCAACACTCTGATAGTACACAGATTACAGATTGCCACCAGATGTGCATCGGAAACTACTACTGGCCCTCCTGGTAACGATCAAAGCGTAGACTCTTCGAGACATTACTCCCATGGAGGAAAGTGCGCATGGTGACTGTTGTATTCAATCCCATTGCAATATCTGTATTTTATCAACACTCAGTTAGTCCACAAGTTTCAGAATGCCTCCAGATGTGCATTGGAAACTACTACTGGTCTTCCAAGGAACGATCAAAGCGTACACTCTTTGAGACATTACTCCCATGGAGGAAAGTGCCCATGGTGGTTGTTGTATTCAATCCCGATGCAATTTCTGTGTTTCATCAATACTTTGAAAAACCACAGATTACAGAATCCCTCCAGATGTGAAACGAAACTACTACTGGTCTCCCAGGGAACGATCAGAGCTTAGAATGTTTGAGACATTACTCCCATGGAGGAAAGTGGGCATGGTGACTGTTGTATTTAAACCCGATGCAATTTCTGTCTTTTATCAACACCCTGGTAGACCACAGATTACAGAATACCTCCAGATGTGCATCAGAAACTACTACTGGTCTTCCAGGGAACGATCAAAGCGTACACTGTTGGAGACATTACTTCCGTGGAGGAATGTGCACATGTTGACTGTTGTATTCAATCCCGATGCAATTTCTGTGTTCATCAACTCTCTGACAGTCCACAGACTACAGAATGCCTCCAGATGTGCATCGAAAACTACTACTGATATTCCAGGGAACGATCAAAGCGTAGACTGTTTGAGATATCATTCACGTGGGGGAAAGTGCACATGGTGACCGTTGTATTTAATCCCGATGCATTTTCTGTGTTTCATCACCACTCTGATAGTCTACAGATTACAGAACGCCACCAGTTGTGCATCGGAAACCACTACTGGTCTTCCAGGGAACGATCAACGCGTAGACTGTTTGAGACATTACTCCCATGGAGGAAAGTGCGCATGGTGACTGTTGTATTTAATCCCGATGCAATTTCTGTCTTTCATCAACACTCTGATAGTCCACAGATTACAGAATGCTACCAGATGTGCATCGGAAACTACTACTGGTCTTCCAGGGAACGATCAAATCGTAGACTGTTTGAGACATTACTCCCATGGAGGTAAGTGCGCATGGTGACTGTTGTAATCAATTCCGATGCTATTTCTGTGTTTCACCAACACTCTGATAGTCCACAGGTTACAGAATGCCACCAGATGTGCATCGGAATGTACTACTGGTGTTCCAGGGAACGATCAAAGCGTACACTCTTTGAGACATTTTCCCATGGAGGAAATGCGAGTATTGACTGTTGTATTCAATCCCGTTGCAATTTCTGTTTTTCATGAACACTCTGGTAGTCCACAGATTACAGAACGCCACCAGATGTGTATCGGAGACTACTACTGGTCTTCCAGGAAGGATCAAAGCGTAGACTGTTTGAGACATTACTCCCATGGAAGAATGTGCGCATGGTGACTCTTGTATTCAATCCCGATGCTATTTCTTTGTTTCATCAACTCTCTGATAGTCTACAGATTACAGAACGCCACCAGTTGTGCATCGGAAACCACTACTGGTCTTCCAGGGAACGATCAACGCGTAGACTGTTTGAGACATTACTCCCATGGAGGAAAGTGCGCATGGTGACTGTTGTATTCAATCCGGATGCAATATCTGTGTTTCATCAACACTCTGATAGTCCACAGATTACAGATTGCCACCAGATGTGCATCGGAAACTACTACTGGTCTTCCTGGGAACGATCAAAGCGTAGACTGTTTGAGACATTACTCCCATGGAGGAAAGTGCGCATGGTGACTGTTGTATTCAATGCCATTGCAATTTCTGTGTTTTATCAACACTCAGTTAGTCCACAAATTTCAGAATGCCTCCAGATGTGCATTGGAAACTACTGCTGGTCTTCCTGGAAACGATCAAATCGTAGACTGTATCAGACATTACTCCCATGGAGGAAAGTGCGGATTGTGACTGTTGTATTCACTCCCGATGCAATTTCTGTTTTTCATCAACACTCTGATAGTCCACAGATTACAGAATGCCTCCAGATGTGCATCGGAAACTACTACTGGTCTTCCAGGGAGCGATCAAACCCTAGACTGTTTGAGACATTACTCCCATGGAGGAATGTGCGCATGGTGACTGTTGTATTCAATCCCGATGCTATTTCTGTGTTTCATCAACTCTCTGATAGTTCACAGATTACAGAATTCCACCAGATGTGCATCGGAAACTACTACTGGTATTCCAGGGAACGATCAAAGCGTAGACTGTTTGAGATATCACTCACGTGGGGGAAAGTGCACATGGTGACCGTTGTATTTAATCCCGATGCATTTTCTGTGTTTCATCAACACTCTGATAGTCTACAGATTACAGAACGCCACCAGTTGTGCATCGGAAACCACTACTGGTCTTCCAGGGAACGATCAACGCGTAGACTGTTTGAGACATTACTCCCATGGAGGAAAGTGCGCATGGTGACTGTTGTATTCAATCCGGATGCAATATCTGTGTTTCATCAACACTCTGATAGTCCACAGATTACAGAATGCTACCAGATGTGCATTGGAAACTACTACTGGTCTTCCAGGGAACGATCAAAGCGTAGACTGTTTGAGACATTACTCCCATGGAGGTAAGTGCGCATGGTGACTGTTGTATTCAATTCCGATGCTATTTCTGTGTTTCACCAACACTCTGATAGTCCACAGGTTACAGAATGCCACCAGATGTGCATCGGAAATTACTACTGGTGTTCCAGGGAACGATCAAAGCGTACACTCTTTGAGACATTTTCCCATGGAGGAAATGCGAGTATTGACTGTTGTATTCAATCCCGTTGCAATTTCCGTGTTTCATGAACACTCTGGTAGTCCACAGATTACAGAACGCCACCAGATGTGTATCGGAGACTACTACTGGTCTTCCAGGAAGGATCAAAGCGTGGACTGTTTGAGACATTACTCCCATGGAAGAAAGTGCGCATGGTGACTCTTGTATTCAATCCCGATGCTATTACTGTGTTTCATCAACTCTCTGATAGTCCACAGAGTACAGAATGCCACCAGACGTGCATCGGAAACTACTACTGGTATTCCAGGGAACGATCAAAGCGTAGACTGTTTGAGATATCACTCACGTGGGGGAAAGTGCACATGGTGACTGTTGTATTTAATCCCGATGCAATTTCTGTGTTTCATCAACACTCTGATAGTCTACAGATTACAGAACGCCACCAGTTGTGCATCGGAAACCACTACTGGTCTTCCAGGGAACGATCAACGCGTAGACTGTTTGAGACATTACTCCCATGGAGGAATGTGCGCATGAAGACTGTTGTATTCAATCCCGATGCAATTTCTGTGTTTCATCAACACTCTGATAGTCCACAGATTACAGATTGCCACCAGATGTGCATCGGAAACTACTACTGGTCTTCCTGGGAACGATCAAAGCGTAGACTGTTTGAGACATTACTCCCATGGAGGTAAGTGCGCATGGTGACTGTTGTATTCAATTCCGATGCTATTTCTGTGTTTCACCAACACTCTGATAGTCCACAGGTTACAGAATGCCACCAGATGTGCATCGGAAATTACTACTGGTGTTCCAGGGAACGATCAAAGCGTACACTCTTTGAGACATTTTCCCATGGAGGAAATGCGAGTATTGACTGTTGTATTCAATCCCGTTGCAATTTCTGTGTTTCATGAACACTCTGGTAGTCCACAGATTACAGAACGCCACCAGATGTGTATCGGAGACTACTACTGGTCTTCCAGGAAGGATCAAAGCGTGGACTGTTTGAGACATTACTCCCATGGAAGAAAGTGCGCATGGTGACTCTTGTATTCAATCCCGATGCTATTACTGTGTTTCATCAACTCTCTGATAGTCCACAGAGTACAGAATGCCACCAGATTTGCATCGGAAACTACTACTGGTATTCCAGGGAACGATCAAAGCGTAGACTGTTTGAGATATCACTCACGTGGGGGAAAGTGCACATGGTGACTGTTGTATTTAATCCCGATGCATTTTCTGTGTTTCATCAACACTCTGATAGTCTACAGATTACAGAACGCCACCAGTTGTGCATCGGAAACCACTACTGGTCTTCCAGGGAACGATCAACGCGTAGACTGTTTGAGACATTACTCCCATGGAGGAATGTGCGCATGGTGACTGTTGTATTCAATCCCGATGCAATTTCTGTGTTTGATCAACACTCTGATAGTCCACAGATTACAGATTGCCACCAGATGTGCATCGGAAACTACTACTGGTCTTCCTGGGAACGATCAAACCGTAGACTGTTTGAGACATTACTCCCATGGAGGTAAGTGCGCATGGTGACTGTTGTATTCAATCCCATTGCAATTTCTGTGTTTTATCAACACTCAGTTAGTCCACAAATTTCAGAATGCCTCCAGATGTGCATTGGAAACTACTACTGGTCTTCCTGGAAACGATCAAATCGTAGACTGTATCAGACATTACTCCCATGGAGGAAAGTGCGGATTGTGACTGTTGTATTCACTCCCGATGCAATTTCTGTTTTCCATCAACACTCTGATAGTCCACAGATTACAGAATGCCTCCAGATGTGCATCGGAAACTACTACTGGTCTTCCAGGGAGCGATCAAACCCTAGACTGTTTGAGACATTACTCCCATGGAGGAAAGTGCGCATGGTGACTGTTGTATTCAATCCCGATGCTATATCTGTGTTTCATCAAAACTCTGATAGTCCACAGATTACAGAATGACACCAGATGTGCATCGGAAATTACTACTGGTATTCCAAGGAACGATCAAAGCGTACACTCTTTGAGACATTACTCTCATGGAGGAAAGTGCCCATGGTGATCGTGGTATTCAATCCCGATGCAATTTCTGTGTTTCATCAATACTTTGAAGAACCACAGATTACAGAATGCCTCCAGATGTGAATCGAAACTACTACTGGTCTTCCAGGGAACGATCAGAACTTAGACTGTTTGAGACATTACTCCCATATAGGAAAGTGGGCATGGTGACTGTTGTATTTAATCCCGATGCAATTTCTGTCTTTTATCAACACCCGGCTAGACCACAGATTACAGAATACCTCCAGATGTGCATCAGAAACTACTACTGGTCTTCCAGGGAACGATCAAAGCGTAGACTGTTTGAGACATTACTCCCATGGAGGAATGTGCGCATGGTGACTGTTGTATTCAATCCCGATGCTATATCTGTGTTTCATCAACTCTCTGATAGTCCACAGATTACAGAATGCCACCAGATGTGCATCGGAAACTACTACTGGTATTCCAGGGAACGATCAAAGCGTAGACTGTTTGAGATATCACTCACGTGGGGGAAAGTGCACATGGTGACCGTTGTATTTAATCCCGATGCATATTCTGTGTTTCATCAACACTCTGATAGTCTACAGATTTCAGAACGCCACCAGTTGTGCATCGGAAACGACTACTGGTCTTCCAGGGAACGATCAACGCGTAGACTGTTTGAGACATTACTCCCATGGAGGAAAGTGCGCATGGTGACTGTTGTATTCAATCCGGATGCAATATCTGTGTTTCATCAACACTCTGATAGTCCACAGATTACAGAATGCTACCAGATGTGCATCGGAAAATACTACTGGTCTTCCAGGGAACGATCAAAGCGTAGACTGTTTGAGACATTACTCCCATGGAGGTAAGTGCGCATGGTGACTGTTGTATTCAATTCCGATGCTAGTTCTGTGTCTCACCAACACTCTGATAGTCCACAGGTTACAGATTGCCACCAGATGTGCATCGGAAATTACTACTGGTGTTCCAGGGAACGATCAAAGCGTACACTCTATGAGACATTTTCCCATGGAGGAAATGCGAGTATTGACTGTTGTATTCAATCCCGTTGCAATTTCAGTGTTTCATGAACACTCTGGTAGTCCACAGATTACAGAACGCCACCAGATGTGTATCGGAGACTACTACTGGTCTTCCAGGAAGGATCAAAGCGTAGACTGTTTGAGACATTACTCCCATGGAAGAAAGTGCGCATGGTGACTCTTGTATTCAATCCCGATGCTATTTCTGTGTTTCATCAACTCTCTGATAGTCCACAGAGTACAGAATGCCACCAGATGTGCATCGGAAACTACTACTGGTATTCCAGGGAACGATCAAAGCGTAGACTGTTTGAGATATCACTCACGTGGGGGAAAAAGCACATGGTGACTGTTGTATTTAATCCCGATGCATTTTCTGTGTTTCATCAACACTCTGATAGTCTACAGATTACAGAACGCCACCAGTTGTGCATCGGAAACCACTACTGGTCTTCCAGGGAACGATCAACGCGTAGACTGTTTGAGACATTACTCCCATGGAGGAATGTGCGCATGGTGACTGTTGTATTCAATCCCGATGCAATTTCTGTGTTTCATCAACACTCTGATAGTCCACAGATTACAGATTGCCACCAGATGTGCATCGGAAACTACTACTGGTCTTCCTGGGAACGATCAAAGCGTAGACTGTTTGAGACATTACTCCCATGGAGGAAAGTGCGCATGGTGACTGTTGTATTCAATCCCATTGCAATTTCTGTGTTTTATCAACACTCAGTTAGTCCACTAATTTCAGAATGCCTCCAGATGTGCATTGGAAACTACTACTGGTCTTCCTGGAAACGATCAAATCGTAGACTGTATCAGACATTACTCCCATGGAGGAAAGTGCGGATTGTGACTGTTGTATTCACTCCCGATGCAATTTCTGTTTTTCATCAACACTCTGACAGTCCACAGATTACAGAATGCCTCCAGATGTGCAACGGAAACTACTACTGATCTTCCAGGGAGCGATCAAACCCTAGACTGTTTGAGACATTACTCCCATGGAGGAAAGTGCGCATGGTGACTGTTGTATTCAATCATGATGCTATATCTGTGTTTCATCAACACTCTGATTACAGAATGCCACCATATGTGCATCGGAAATTACTACTGGTCTTCCAAGGAACGATCAAAGCGTACACTCTTTGAGACATTACTCCCATGGAGGAAAGTGCCCATGGTGATTGTTGTATTCAATCCCGATGCAATTTCTGTGTTTCATCAATACTTTGAAGAACCACAGATTACAGAATGCCTCCAGATGTGAATCGAAACTACTACTGGTCTTCCAGGGAACGATCAGAGCTTAGACTGTTTGAGACATTACTCCCATGGAGGGAAGTGGGCATGGTGACTGTTGTATTTAATCCCAATGCAATTTCTGTCTTTTATCAACACCCGGCTAGACCACAGATTACAGAATACCTCCAGATGTGCATCAGAAACTACTACTGGTCTTCCAGGGAACGATCAAAGCGTAGACTGTTTGAGACATTACTCCCTTGGAGGAATGTGCGCATGGTGACTGTTGTATTCAATCCCGATGCTATTTCTGTGTTTCATCAACTCTCTGATAGTCCACAGATTACAGAATACCACCAGATGTGCATCGGAAACTACTACTGGTATTCCAGGGAACGATCAAAGCGTAGACTGTTTGAGATATCACTCACGTGGGGGAAAGTGCACATGGTGACTGTTGTATTTTATCCCGATGCATTTTCTGTGTTTCATCAACACTCTGATAGTCTACAGATTACAGAACGCCACCAGTTGTGCATCGGAAACTACTACTGGTCTTGCAGGGAACGATCAACGCGTAGACTGTTTGAGACATGACTCCCATGGAGGAAAGTGCGCATGGTGACTTTTGTATTCAATCCGGATGCAATATCTGTGTTTCATCAACACTCTGATAGTCCACAGATTACAGAATGCTACCAGATGTGCATCGGAAACAACTACTGGTCTTCCAGGAAGGATCAAAGCGTAGACTGTTTGAGACATTACTCCCATGGAAGAAAGTGCGCATGGCGACTCTTGTATTCAATACCGATGCTATTTCTGTGTTTCATCAACTCTCTGATAGTCCACGTAGTACAGAATGCCACCAGATGTGCATCGGAAACCACTACTGGTCTTCCAGGGAACGATCAACGCGTAGACTGTTTGAGACATTACTCGCATGGAGGAATGTGCGCATGGTGACTGTTGTATTCATTCCCGTTGCAATTTCTGTGTTTCTTCAACACTCTGATAGTCCACAGATTACGGATTGCCACCAGATGTGCATCGGAAACTACTACTGGTCTTCCTGGAAGGATCAAAGCGTAGACTGTTTGAGATATTACTGACATGGAAGAAAGTGCGCATGGTGACCCTTGTATTCAATCCCGATGCTATTTCTGCGTTTCATCAACAATCTGATAGTCCACAGATTTCAGAATGATACCAGATGTGCATCGGAAACTACTACTGGTATTCCAGGGAACGATCAAAGCGGAGACTGTTTGAGACATTACTCCCAAGGAGGAAAGTGCTCATGATGACTGTTGTATTCAATCCCGATGCTATTTCTGTTTTTCATCAACACTCTGGTAGTCCACCGATTACAGAATGCCATTAGATGTGCATCGGAAACTACTACTGGTCTTCCAGATAACGATCAAAGCGTAGACTGTTTGAAAATTACTCCCATGGAGGAAAGTGCGCATGGTGACTGTTGTATTCAATCCCGATGCAATTTCTGTGTTTCATCAACACTCTGGTAGTCCACAGATTACAGAATGCCACCAAATGTCCATCGGAAACTGCTACTTTTCTTCCAGGGAACGATCAAAGCGTAGACTGTTTGAGACGTTACTCCCATGGGGGAAAGTGCGCATGGTGACTGTTGTATTCAATCCCGATGCTATTTCTGTGTTTCATCAACACTCTGATAGTCCACAGATTACAGAATGCCACCAGATGTGCATCGGAAACTACTACTGGTCGTCCAGGAAACGATCAAAGCGTAGAATGTTTCAGACGTTACTCCCATGGAGGAAAGTGCGGATGGTGACTGTTGTATTCAATCCCGATGCAATTTCAATGTTTATTCAACACTCTGATAGTCCATAGATTACAGAATGCCACCAGATGTGCATCGGAAACTTCTACTGGTCTTCCAGGGAATGATCAAAGCGTAGACTGTTTGAGACATTACTAGCATGGAGGAATGTGCGCATGGTGACTGTTGTAATTAATCCCGATGCAATTTCTGTGTTTCATGAACACTCTGATAGTCCACAGATTACAGAATGCCACCAGATGTAGATCGGTATCTACTACTGGTCTTCCAGGGAACGATCAAAGCGTAGACTGTTTGAGACATTACTCCCATGGAGGAAAGTGCGCATGGTGACTGTTGTGTTCAATCCCGATGCAATTTCTGTGTTTCATCAACACACTGATAGTCCAGAGATTACAGAATGCCTCCAGATGTGCATCGGAAACTACTACTGGTCTTCCAGGGAACGATCAAAACGTAGACTGTTTGAGACATTACTCCCATGGAGGAAATTGCGCATGGTGACTGTTGTATTCAATCCGGATGCAATATCTCTGTTTCATCAACACTCTGATAGTATACAGATTACAGAATGCTACCAGATGTGCATCGGAAACTACTACTGGTCTTCCAGGGAACGATCAAAGCGTAGACTGTTTGAGACCTTACTCCCATGGAGGTAAGTGCGCATGGTGACTGTTGTATTCAATCCCGATGCTATTTCTGTGTTTCACCAACACTCTGATAGTCTACAGGTTACAGAATGCAACCCGATGTGCATCGGAAATTACTACTGGTGTTCCAGGGAACGATCAAAGCGTACACTCTTTGAGACATTTCTCCCATGGATGAAATGCGAGTATTGACTGTTGTATTCAATCCCGTAGCAATTTCTGTGTTTCATGAACACTCTGGTAGTCCACAGATTACAGAACGCCACCAGATGTGTATCGGAGACTACTACTGGTCTTCCAGGAAGGATCAAAGCGTAGACTGTTTGAGACATTACTCCCATGGAAGAAAGTGCGCATGGTGACTCTTGTATTCTTTCCCGATGCTATTTCTGTGTTTCATCAACTCTCTGATAGTCCACAGATTACAGAATGCCAAAAGATGTGCATCGGAAACTACTACTGGTATTCCAGGGAACGATCAAAGCGTAGACTGTTTGAGATATCACTCACGTGGGGGAAAGTGCACATGGTGACTGTTGTATTTAATCCCGATGCATTTTCTGTGTTTCATCAACACTCTGATAGTCTACAGATTACAGAACGCCACCAGTTGTGCATCGGAAACCACTACTGGTCTTCCAGGGAACGATCAACGCGTAGACTGTTTGAGACATTACTCCCATGGAGGAAAGTGCGCATGGTGACTGTTGTATTCAATCCCGATGCAATTTCTGTGTTTCATCAACACTCTGATAGTACACAGATTACAGATTGCCACCAGATGTGCATCGGAAACTACTACTGGTCCTCCTGGGAACGATCAAAGCGTAGACTGTTCGAGACATTACTCCCATGGAGGAAAGGGCGCATGGTGACTGTTGTATTCAATCCCATTGCAATTTCTGTGTTTTATCAACACTCAGTTAGTCCACAAATTTCAGAATGCCTCCAGATGTGCATTGGAAACTACTACTGGTCTTCCTGGAAACGATCCAATCGTAGACTGTATCAGACATTACTCCCATGGAGGAAAGTGCAGATTGTGACTGTTGTATTCACTCCCGATGCAATTTCTGTTTTTCATCAACACTCTGATAGTCCACAGATTACTGAATGCCTCCAGATGTGCATTGGAAACTACTACTGGTCTTCCAGGGAGCGACCAAACCCTAGACTGTTTGAGACATTACTCACATGGAGGAAAGTGCGCATTGTGACTGTTGTATTCAATCCCGATGCTATTTCTGTGTTTCACCAACGCTCTGATAGTCCACAGATTACAGAATGCCACCAGATGTGCATCGGAAATTACTACTGGTCTTTCAAGGAACGATCAAAGCGTACACTCTTTGAGACATTACTCCCATGGAGGAAAGTGCCCATGGTGATTGTTGTATTCAATCCCGATGCAATTTCTGTGTTTCATCAATACTTTGAAGAACCACAGATTACAGAATGCCTCCAGATGTGAATCGAAACTGCTACTGGTCTTCCAGGGAACGATCAGAGCTTAGACTGTTTGAGACATTACTCCCATGGAGGAAAGTGGGCATGGTGACTGTTGTATTTAATCCCGATGCAATTTCTGTCGTTTATCAACACCCGGCTAGACCACAGATTACAGAATACCTCCAGATGTGCATCAGAAACTACTACTGGTCTTCCAGGGAACGATCAAAGCGTAGACTGTTTGAGACATTACTCCCATGGAGGAAATGCGAGTATTGACTGTTGTATTCAATCCCGTTGCAATTTCTGTGTTTCATGAACACTCTGGTAGTATACAGATTACAGAACGCCACCAGATGTGTATCGGAGACTACTACTGGTCTTCCAGGAAGGATCAAAGCGTAGACTGTTTGAGACATTACTCCCATGGAAGAAACTGCGCATGGTGACTCTTGTATTCAATCCCGATGCTATTTCTGTGTTTCATCAACTCTCTGATAGTCCACAGAGCACAGAATGCCACCAGATGTGCATCGGAAACTACTACTGGTATTCCAGGGAACGATCAAAACGTAGACTGTTTGAGATATCACTCACGTGGGGGAAAGTGCACATGGTGACTGTTGTATTTAATCCCGATGCATTTTCTGTGTTTCATCAACACTCCGATAGTCTACAGATTACAGAACGCCACCAGTTGTGCATCGGAAACCACTACTGGTCTTCCAGGGAACGATCAACGCGTAGACTGTTTGAGACATTACTCCCATGGAGGAATGTGCGCATGGTGACTGTTGTATTCAATCCCGATGCAATTTCTGTGTTTCATCAACACTCTGATAGTCCACAGATTACAGATTGCCACCAGATGTGCATCGGAAACTACTACTGGTCTTCCTGGGAGCGATCAAAGCGTTGACTGTTTGAGACATTACTCCCATGGAGGAAAGTGCGCATGGTGAATGTTGTATTCAATCCCATTGCAAATTCTGTGTTTTATCAACACTCAGTTAGTCCACAAATTTCAGACTGCCTCCAGATGTGCATTGGAAACTACTACTGGTCTTCCTGGAAACGATCAAATCGTAGACTGTATCAGACATTACTCCCATGGAGGAAAGTGCGGATTGTGACTGTTGTATTCACTCCCGATGCAATTTCTGTTTTTCATCAACACTCTGATAGTCCACAGATTACAGAATGCCTCCAGATGTGCATCGGAAACTACTACTGGTCTTCCAGGGAGCGATCAAACCCTAGACTGTTTGAGACATTACTCCCATGGAGGAAAGTGCGCATGGTGACTGTTGTATTCAATCCCGATGCTATTTCTGTGTTTCACCAACACTCTGATAGTCCACAGATTACAGAATGCCACCAGATGTGCATCGGAAATTACTACTGGTCTTCCAAGGAACGATCAAAGCGTACACTCTTTGAGACATTATTCCCATGGAGGAAAGTTCCCATTGTGATTGTTGTATTCAATCCCGATGCAATATCTGTGTTTCATCAATACTTTGAAGAACCACAGATTACAGAATGCCTCCAGATGTGAATCGAAACTGCTACTGGTCTTCCAGGGAACGATCAGAGCTTAGACTGTTTGAGACATTACTCCCATGGAGGAAAGTGGGCATGGTGACTGTTGTATTTAATCCCGATGCAATTTCTGTCTTTTATCAACACCCGGCTAGACCACAGATTACAGAATACCTCCAGATGTGCATCAGAAACTACTACTCGTCTTCCAGGGAACGATCAAAGCGTAGACTGTTTGAGACATTACTCCCATGGAGGAATGTGCGCATGTTGACTGTTGTATTCAATCCCGATGCAATTTCTGTGTTCATCAACTCTCTGATAGTCCACAGATTACAGAATGCCTCAGATGTGCATCGAAAACTACAACTGGTATTCCAGGGAACGATCAAAGCGTAGACTGTTTGAGACATTACTCCCATGGAGGTAAGTGCGCATGGTGACTGTTGTATTCAATCCCGATGCTATTTCTGTGTTTCATCAACTCTCTGATAGTCCACAGATTACAGAATGCCACCAGATGTGCATCGGAAACTACTACTGGTATTCCAGGGAACGATCAAAGCGTAGACTGTTTGAGATATCACTCACGTGGGGGAAAGTGCACATGGTGACTGTTGTATTTAATCCCGATGCATTTTCTGTGTTTCATCAACACTCTGATAGTCTACAGATTACAGAACGCCACCAGTTGTGCATCGGAAACCACTACTGGTCTTCCAGGGAACGATCAACGCGTAGACTGTTTGAGACATTACTCCCATGGAGGAAAGTGCGCATGGTGATTGTTGTATTCAATCCGGATGCAATATCTGTGTTTCATCAACACTCTGATAGTCCACAGATTAAAGAATGCTACCAGATGTGCATCGGAAACTACTACTGGTCTTCCTGGGAACGATCAAAGCGTAGACTGTTTGAGACATTACTCCCATGGAGGAAAGTGCGCATGGTGAATGTTGTATTCAATCCCATTGCAATTTCTGTGTTTTATCAACACTCAGTTAGTCCACAAATTTCAGTCTGCCTCCAGATGTGCATTGGAAACTACTACTGGTCTTCCTGGAAACGATCAAATCGTAGACTGTATCAGACATTACTCCCATGGAGGAAAGTGCGGATTGTGACTGTTGTATTCACTCCCGATGCAATTTGTGTTTTTCATCAACACTCTGATAGTCCACAGATTACAGAATGCCTCCAGATGTGCATCGGAAACTACTACTGGTCTTCCAGGGAGCGATCAAACCCTAGACTGTTTGAGACATTACTCCCATGGAGGAAAGTGCGCATGGTGACTGTTGTATTCAATCCCGATGCTATTTCTGTGTTTCACCAACACTCCGATAGTCCACAGATTACAGAATGCCACCAGATGTGAATCGGAAATTACTACTGGTCTTCCAAGGAACGATCAAAGCGTACACTCTTTGAGACATTACTCCCATGGAGGAAAGTGCTTATGGTGATTGTTGTATTCAATCCCGATGCAATTTCTGTGTTTCATCAATACTTTGAAGAACCACAGATTACAGAATGCCACCAGATGTGAATCGAAACTGCTACTGGTCTTCCAGGGAACGATCAGAGCTTAGACTGTTTGAGACATTACTCCCATGGAGGAAAGTGGGCATGGTGACTGTTGTATTTAATCCCGATGCAATTTCTGTCTTTTATCAACACCCGGCTAGACCACAGATTACAGAATACCTCCAGATGTGCATCAGAAACTACTACTAATCTTCCAGGGAACGATCAAAGCGTAGACTGTTTGAGACATTACTCCCATGGAGGAATGTGCGCATGATGACTGTTGTATTCAATCCCGATGCAATTTCTGTGTTCATCAACTCTCTGATAGTCCACAGATTACAGAATGCCACCAGATGGGCATCGGAAACTACTACTGGTATTCCAGGGAACGATCAAAGCGTAGACTGTTTGAGATATCACTCACGTGGGGGAAAGTGCACATGGTGACTGTTGTATTTAATCCCGATGCATTTTCTGTGTTTCATCAACACTCTGATAGTCTACAGATTACAGAACGCCACCAGTTGTGCATCGGAAACCACTACTGGTCTTCCAGGGAACGATCAAAGCGTAGACTGTTTGAGACATTACTCCCATGGAGGTAAGTGCGCATGGTGACTGTTGTATTCAATTCCGATGCTATTTCTATGTTTTACCAACACTCTGATAGTCCACAGGTTACAGAATGCCACCAGATGTGCATCGGAAATTACTACTGGTGTTCCAGGGAACGATCAAAGCGTACACTCTTTGAGACATTTTCCCATGGAGGATATGCGAGTATTGACTGTTGTATTCAATCCCGTTGCAATTTCTGTGTTTCATGAACACTCTGGTAGTCCACAGATTACAGAATGCTACCAGATGTGCATCGGAAACTACTACTGGTCTTCCAGGGAACGATCAAAGCGTAGACTGTTTGAGACATTACTCCCATGGAGGAAAGTGCGCAAGGTGACTGTTGTATTCAATCCCATTGCAATTTCTGTGTTTTATCAACACTCAGTTAGTCCACAAATTTCAGAATGCCTCCAGAGGTGCATTGGAAACTACTACTGGTCTTCCTGGAAACCATCAAATCGTAGACTGTATCAGACATTACTCCCATGGAGGAAAGTGCGGATTGTGACTGTTGTATTCACTCCCGATGCAATTTCTGTTTTTCATCAACACTCTGATAGTCCACAGATTACAGAATGCCTCCAGATGTGCATCGGAAACTACTACTGGTCTTCCAGGGAACGATCAAAGCGTAGACTGTTTGAGATATCACTCACGTGGGGGAAAGTGCACATGGTGACTGTTGTATTTAATCCCGATGCATTTTCTGTGTTTCATCAACACTCTGATACTCTACAGATTACAGAACGCCACCAGTTGAGCATCGGAAACCACTACTGGTCTTCCAGGGAACGATCAACGCGTAGACTGTTTGAGACATTACTCCCATGGAGGAAAGTGCGCATGGTGACTGTTGTATTCAATCCGGATGCAATATCTGTGTTTCAGCAACACTCTGATAGTCCACAGATTACAGAATGCTACCAGATGTGCATCGGAAACTACTACTGGTCTTCCAGGGAACGATCAAAGCGTAGACTGTTTGAGACATTACTCCCACGGAGGGAAGTGCGCAAGGTGACTGTTGTATTCAATCCCATTGCAATTTCTGTGTTTTATCAACACTCAGTTAGTCCACAAATTTCAGAATGCCTCCAGATGTGCATTGGAAACTACTACTGGTCTTCCTGGAAACCATCAAATCGTAGACTGTATCAGACATTACTCCCATGGAGGAAAGTGCGGATTGTGACTGTTGTATTCACTCCCGATGCAATTTCTGTTTTTCATCAACACTCTGATAGTCCACAGATTACAGAATGCCTCCAGATGTGCATCGGAAACTACTACTGGTCTTCCAGGGAGCGATCAAATCCTAGACTGTTTGAGACATTACTCCCATGGAGGAAAGTGCACATGGTGACTGTTGTATTCAATCCCGATGCTATATCTGTGTTTCATCAACACTCTGATAGTCCACAGATTACAGAATGCCACCAGATGTGCATCGGAAATTACTACTGGTCTTCCAAGGAACGATCAAAGCGTACACTCTTTGAGACATTACTCCCATGGAGGAAAGTGCTCATGGTGATTGTTGTATTCAATCCCGATGCAATTTCTGTGTTTCATCAATACTTAGAAGAACCACAGATTACAGAATGCCTCCAGATGTGAATCGAAACTACTACTGGTCTTCCAGGGAACGATCAGAGCTTAGACTGTTTGAGACATTACTCCCATGGAGGAAAGTGGGCATGGTGACTGTTGTATTTAATCCCGATGCAATTTCTGTCTTTTATCAACACCCGGCTAGACCACAGATTACAGAATACCTCCCGATGTGCATCAGAAACTACTACTGGTCTTCCAGGGAACGATCAAAGCGTAGACTGTTTGAGACCTTACTCCCATGGAGGAATGTGCGGATGTTGCCTGTTGTATTCAAACCCGATGCAATTTCTGTGTTCATCAACTCTCTGATAGTCCACAGATTACAGAATGCCTCCAGATGTGCATCGAAAACTACTACTGGTATTCCAGGGAAAGATCAAAGCGTAGACTGTTTGAGACATTACTCCCATGGAGGTAAGTGCGCATGGTGACTGTTGTATTCAATCCCGTTGCAATTTCTGTGTTTCATGAACACTCTGGTAGTCCACAGATTACAGAACGCCACCAGATGTGTATCGGAGACTACTACTGGTCTTCCAGGAAGGATCAAAGCGTAGACTGTTTGAGACATTACCCCCATGGAGGAATGTGCGCATGGTGACTGTTGTATTTAATCCCGATGCTATTTCTGTGTTTCATCAACTCTCTGATAGTCCACAGATTACAGAATGCCACCAGATGGGCATCGGAAACTACTACTGGTATTCCAGGGAACGATCAAAGCGTAGACTGTTTGAGATATCACTCACGTGGGGGAAAGTGCACATGGTGACTGTTGTATTTAATCCCGATGCATTTTCTGTGTTTCATCAACACTCTGATAGTCTACAGATTACAGAACGCCACCAGTTGTGCATCGGAAACCACTACTGGTCTTCCAGGGAACGATCAAAGCGTAGACTGTTTGAGACATTACTCCCATGGAGGTAAGTGCGCATGGTGACTGTTGTATTCAATTCCGATGCTATTTCTATGTTTTACCAACACTCTGATAGTCCACAGGTTACAGAATGCCACCAGATGTGCATCGGAAATTACTACTGGTGTTCCAGGGAACGATCAAAGCGTACACTCTTTGAGACATTTTCCCATGGAGGATATGCGAGTATTGACTGTTGTATTCAATCCCGTTGCAATTTCTGTGTTTCATGAACACTCTGGTAGTCCACAGATTACAGAATGCTACCAGATGTGCATCGGAAACTACTACTGGTCTTCCAGGGAACGATCAAAGCGTAGACTGTTTGAGACATTACTCCCATGGAGGAAAGTGCGCAAGGTGACTGTTGTATTCAATCCCATTGCAATTTCTGTGTTTTATCAACACTCAGTTAGTCCACAAATTTCAGAATGCCTCCAGAGGTGCATTGGAAACTACTACTGGTCTTCCTGGAAACCATCAAATCGTAGACTGTATCAGACATTACTCCCATGGAGGAAAGTGCGGATTGTGACTGTTGTATTCACTCCCGATGCAATTTCTGTTTTTCATCAACACTCTGATAGTCCACAGATTACAGAATGCCTCCAGATGTGCATCGGAAACTACTACTGGTCTTCCAGGGAACGATCAAAGCGTAGACTGTTTGAGATATCACTCACGTGGGGGAAAGTGCACATGGTGACTGTTGTATTTAATCCCGATGCATTTTCTGTGTTTCATCAACACTCTGATACTCTACTGATTACAGAACGCCACCAGTTGAGCATCGGAAACCACTACTGGTCTTCCAGGGAACGATCAACGCGTAGACTGTTTGAGACATTACTCCCATGGAGGAAAGTGCGCATGGTGACTGTTGTATTCAATCCGGATGCAATATCTGTGTTTCAGCAACACTCTGATAGTCCACAGATTACAGAATGCTACCAGATGTGCATCGGAAACTACTACTGGTCTTCCAGGGAACGATCAAAGCGTAGACTGTTTGAGACATTACTCCCATGGAGGGAAGTGCGCAAGGTGACTGTTGTATTCAATCCCATTGCAATTTCTGTGTTTTATCAACACTCAGTTAGTCCACAAATTTCAGAATGCCTCCAGATGTGCATTGGAAACTACTACTGGTCTTCCTGGAAACCATCAAATCGTAGACTGTATCAGACATTACTCCCATGGAGGAAAGTGCGGATTGTGACTGTTGTATTCACTCCCGATGCAATTTCTGTTTTTCATCAACACTCTGATAGTCCACAGATTACAGAATGCCTCCAGATGTGCATCGGAAACTACTACTGGTCTTCCAGGGAGCGATCAAATCCTAGACTGTTTGAGACATTACTCCCATGGAGGAAAGTGCACATGGTGACTGTTGTATTCAATCCCGATGCTATATCTGTGTTTCATCAACACTCTGATAGTCCACAGATTACAGAATGCCACCAGATGTGCATCGGAAATTACTACTGGTCTTCCAAGGAACGATCAAAGCGTACACTCTTTGAGACATTACTCCCATGGAGGAAAGTGCTCATGGTGATTGTTGTATTCAATCCCGATGCAATTTCTGTGTTTCATCAATACTTAGAAGAACCACAGATTACAGAATGCCTCCAGATGTGAATCGAAACTACTACTGGTCTTCCAGGGAACGATCAGAGCTTAGACTGTTTGAGACATTACTCCCATGGAGGAAAGTGGGCATGGTGACTGTTGTATTTAATCCCGATGCAATTTCTGTCTTTTATCAACACCCGGCTAGACCACAGATTACAGAATACCTCCCGATGTGCATCAGAAACTACTACTGGTCTTCCAGGGAACGATCAAAGCGTAGACTGTTTGAGACCTTACTCCCATGGAGGAATGTGCGCATGTTGCCTGTTGTATTCAAACCCGATGCAATTTCTGTGTTCATCAACTCTCTGATAGTCCACAGATTACAGAATGCCTCCAGATGTGCATCGAAAACTACTACTGGTATTCCAGGGAACGATCAAAGCGTAGACTGTTTGAGACATTACTCCCATGGAGGTAAGTGCGCATGGTGACTGTTGTATTCAATCCCGTTGCAATTTCTGTGTTTCATGAACACTCTGGTAGTCCACAGATTACAGAACGCCACCAGATGTGTATCGGAGACTACTACTGGTCTTCCAGGAAGGATCAAAGCGTAGACTGTTTGAGACATTACCCCCATGGAGGAATGTGCGCATGGTGACTGTTGTATTCAATCCCGATGCTATTTCTGTGTTTCATCAACTCTCTGATAGTCCACAGATTACAGAATGCCACCAGATGTGCATCGGAAACTACTACTGGTATTCCAGGGAACGATCAACGCGTAGACTGTTTGAGACATTACTCCCATGGAGGAAAGTGCGCATGGTGACTGTTGTATTTAATCCCGATGCATTTTCTGTGTTTCATCAACACTCTGATAGTCTACAGATTACAGAACTCCACCAGTTGTGCATCGGAAACCACTACTGTTCTTCCAGGGAACGATCAACGCGTAGACTGTTTGAGACATTACTCCCATGGAGGAAAGTGCGCATGGTGACTGTTGTATTCAATCCGGATGCAATATCTGTGTTTCATCAACACTCTGATAGTCCACAGATTACAGAATGCTACCAGATGTGCATCAGAAACTACTACTGGTCTTCCAGGGAACGATCAAAACGTAGACTGTTTGAGACATTACTCCCATGGAGGTAAGTGCGCATGGTGACTGTTGTATTCAATTCCGATGTTATTTCTGTGTTTCACCAACACTCTGATAGCCACAGGTTACAGAATGCCCCCAGATGTGCATCGGAAATTACTACTGGTGTTCCAGGGAACGATCAAAGCGTACACCCTTTGAGACATTTTCCCATGTAGGAAATGCGAGTATTGACTGTTGTATTCAATCCCGTTGCAATTTCTGTGTTTCATGAACACTCTGGTAGTCCACAGATTACAGAACGCCACCAGATGTGTATCGGAGTCTACTACTGGTCTTCCAGGAAGGATCAAAGCGTAGACTGTTTGAGACATTACTCCCATGGAAGAAAGTGCGCATGGTGACTCCTGTATTCAATCCCGATGCTATTTCTGTGTTTCATCAACTCTCTGGTAGTCCACAGAGTACAGAATGCCACCAGATGTGCATCGGAAACTACTACTGGTATTCCAGGGAACGATCAAAGCGTAGACTGTTTGAGATATCACTCACGTGGGGGAAAGTGCACATGGTGACTGTTGTATTTAATCCCGATGCATTTTCTGTGTTTCATCAACACTCTGATAGTCTACAGATTACAGAAGCCACCAGTTGTGCATCGGAAACCACTACTGGTCTTCCAGGGAACGATCAACGCGTAGACTGTTTGAGACATTACTCCCATGGAGGAAAGTGCGCATGGTGACTGTTGTATTCAATTCCGATGCTATTTCTGTGTTTCACCAACACTCTGATAGTCCACAGGTTACAGAATGCCACCAGATGTGCTTCGGAAATTACTACTGGTGTTCCAGGGAACGATCAAACCGTACACTCTTTAAGACATTTTCCCATGGAGGAAATGCGAGTATTGACTGTTGTATTCAATCCCGTTGCAATTTCTGTGTTTCATGAACACTCTGGTAGTCCACAGATTACAGAACGCCACCAGATGTGTATCGGAGACTACTACTGGTCTTCCAGGAAGGATCAAAGCGTAGACTGTTTGAGACATTACTCCCATGGAAGAAAGTGCGCATGGTGACTCTTGTATTCAATCCCGAAGCTATTTCTGTGTTTCATCAACTCTCTGATAGTCCACAGAGTACAGAATGCCACCAGATCTGCATCGGAAACTTCTACTGGTATTCCAGGGAACGATCAAAGCGTAGACTGTTTGAGATATCACTCACGTGGGGGAAAGTGCACATGGTGACTGTTGTATTTAATCCCGATGCATTTTCTGTGTTTCATCAACACTCTGATAGTCTACAGATTACAGAACGCCACCAGTTGTGCATCGGAAACCACTACTGGTCTTCCAGGGAACGATCATCGCGTAGACTGTTTGAGACATTACTCCCATGGAGGAATGTGCGCATGGTGACTGTTGTATTCAATCCCATTGCAATTTCTGTGTTTTATCAACACTCAGTTAGTCCACAAATTTCAGAATGCCTCCAGATGTGCATCGGAAACTACTACTGGTCTTCCAGGGAGCGGTCAAACCCTAGACTGTTTGAGACATTACTCCCATGGAGGAAAGTGCGCAAGGTGACTGTTGTATTCAATCCCATTGCAATTTCTGTGTTTTATCAACACTCAGTTAGTCCACAAATTTCAGAATGCCTCCAGATGTGCATTGGAAACTACCACTGGTCTTCCTGGAAACCATCAAATCGTAGACTGTATCAGACATTACTCCCATGGAGGAAAGTGCGGATTGTGACTGTTGTATTCACTCCCGATGCAATTTCTGTTTTTCATCAACACTCTGATAGTCCACAGATTACAGAATGCCTCCAGATGTGCATCGGAAACTACTACTGGTCTTCCAGGGAGCGATCAAATCCTAGACTGTTTGAGACATTACTCCCATGGAGGAAAGTGCTCATGGTGACTGTTGTATTCAATCCCGATGCAATATCTGTGTTTCATCAACACTCTGATAGTCCACAGATTACAGAATGCCACCAGATGTGCATCGGAAATTACTACTGGTCTTCCAAGGAACGATCAAAGCGTACACTCTTTGAGACATTACTCCCATGGAGGAAAGTGCTCATGGTGATTGTTGTATTCAATCCCGATGCAATTTCTGTGTTTCATCAATACTTAGAAGAACCACAGATTACAGAATGCCTCCAGATGTGAATCGAAACTACTACTGGTCTTCCAGGGAACGATAAGAGCTTAGACTGTTTGAGACATTACTCCCATGGAGGAAAGTGGGCATGGTGACAGTTGTATTTAATCCCGATGCAATTTCTGTCTTTTATCAACACCCGGCTAGACCACAGATTACAGAATACCTCCTGATGTGCATCAGAAACTACTACTGGTCTTCCAGGGAACGATCAAAGCGTAGACTGTTTGAGACATTACTCCCTTGGAGGAATGTGCGCATGTTGCCTGTTGTATTCAATCCCGATGCAATTTCTGTGTTCATCAACTCTCTGATAGTCCACAGATTACAGAATGCCTCCAGATGTGCATCGAAAACTACTACTGGTATTCCAGGGAACGATCAAAGCGTAGACTGTTTGAGACATTACTCCCATGGAGGTAAGTGCGCATGGTGACTGTGGTATTCAATCCCGTTGCAATTTCTGTGTTTCATGAACACTCTGGTAGTCCACAGATTACAGAACGCCACCAGATGTGTATCGGAGACTACTACTGGTCTTCCAGGAAGGATCAAAGCGTAGATTGTTTGAGACATTACTCCCATGGAAGAAAGTGCGCATGGTGACTCTTGTATTCAATCCCGATACTATTTCTGCGTTTCATCAACACTCTGATAGTCCACAGATTACAGAATGCCACCAGATGTCCATCGGAAACTACTACTGGTCTTCCAGGGAACGATCAAAGCGTAGACTGTTTAAGACGTTACTCCCATGGAGGAATGTGCGCATGGTGACTGTTGTGTTCAATCCCGATGCAATTTCTGAGTTTTATCAACACTCAGTTAGTCCACAAATTTCAGAATGCCTCCAGATGTGCATCGGAAACTACTACTGGTCTTCCAGGGAGCGGTCAAACCCTAGACTGTTTGAGACATTACTCCCATGGAGGAAAGTGCGCATGGTGACTGTTGTATTCAATCCCGATGCTATATCTGTGTTACATCAACACTCTGATAGTCCACAGATTACAGAATGCCACACAGATGTGCATCGGAAACTACTACTGGTCTTCCAGGGAATGATCAAAGCGTAGACTGTTTGAGACATTACCCCCATGGAGGAATGTGCGCATGGTGACTGTTGTATTCAATCCCGATGCTATTTCTGTGTTTCATCAACTCTCTGATAGTCCACAGATTACAGAATGCCACCAGATGTGCATCGGAAACTACTACTGGTATTCCAGGGAACGATCAAAGCGTAGACTGTTTGAGATATCACTCACGTGGGGGAAAGTGCACATGGTGACTGTTGTATTTAATCCCGATGCATTTTCTGTGTTTCATCAACACTCTGATAGTCTACAGATTACAGAACTCCACCAGTTGTGCATCGGAAACCACTACTGTTCTTCCAGGGAACGATCAACGCGTAGACTGTTTGAGACATTACTCCCATGGAGGAAAGTGCGCATGGTGACTGTTGTATTCAATCCGGATGCAATATCTGTGTTTCATCAACACTCTGATAGTCCACAGATTACAGAATGCTACCAGATGTATATCGGAAACTACTACTGGTCTTCCTGGGAACGATCAAAGCGTAGACTGTTTGAGACATTACTCCCATGGAGGTAAGTGCGCATGGTGACTGTTGTATTCAATTCCGATGCTATTTCTGTGTTTCACCAACACTCTGATAGTCCACAGGTTACAGAATGCCACCAGATGTGCATCGGAAATTACTACTGGTGTTCCAGTTAACGATCAAAGCGTACACCCTTTGAGACATTTTCCCATGGAGGAAATGCGAGTATTGACTGTTGTATTCAATCCCGTTGCAATTTCTGTGTTTCATGAACACTCTGGTAGTCCACAGATTACAGAACGCCACCAGATGTGTATCGGAGACTACTACGGGTCTTCCATTAAGGATCAAAGCGTAGACTGTTTGAGACATTACTCCCATGGAAGAAAGTGCGCATGGTGACTCCTGTATTCAATCCCGATGCTATTTCTGTGTTTCATCAACTCTCTGATAGTCCACAGAGTACAGAATGCCACCAGATGTGCATCGGAAATTACTACTGGTGTTCCAGGGAACGATCAAACCGTACACTCTTTAAGACATTTTCCCATGGAGGAAATGCGAGTATTGACTGTTGTATTCAATCCCGTTGCAATTTCTGAGTTTCATGAACACTCTGGTAGTCCACAGATTACAGAACGCCACCAGATGTGTATCGGAGACTACTACTGGTCTTCCAGGAAGGATCAAAGCGTAGACTGTTTGAGACATTACTCCCATGGAAAAAAGTGCGCATGGTGACTCTTGTATTCAATCCCGAAGCTATTTCTGTGTTTCATCAACTCTCTGATGGTCCACAGAGTACAGAATGCCACCAGATCTGCATCGGAAACTTCTACTGGTATTCCAGGGAACGATCAAAGCGTAGACTGTTTGAGATATCACTCACGTGGGGGAAAGTGCACATGGTGACTGTTGTATTTAATCCCGATGCATTTTCTGTGTTTCATCAACACTCTGATAGTCTACAGATTACAGAACGCCACCAGTTGTGCATCGGAAACCACTACTGGTCTTCCAGGGAACGATCAACGCGTAGACTGTTTGAGACATTACTCCCATGGAGGAATGTGCGCATGGTGACTGTTGTATTCAATCCCATTGCAATTTCTGTGTTTTATCAACACTCAGTTAGTCCACAAATATCAGAATGCCTCCAGATGTGCATCGGAAACTACTACTGGTCTTCCAGGGAGCGGTCAAACCCTAGACTGTTTGAGACATTACTCCCATGGAGGAAAGTGCGCATGGTGACTGTTGTATTCAATCCCGATGCTATATCTGTGTTTCATCAACACTCTGATAGTCCACAGATTACAGAATGCCACCAGATGTGCATCGGAAACTACTACTGGTATTCCAGGGAAAGATCAAAGCGTAGACTGTTTGAGACATTACTCCCAAGGAGGAAAGTGCTCATGATGACTGTTGTATTCAATCCCGATGCTATTTCTGTTTTTCATCAACACTCTGATAGTCCACAGATTACAGAATGCCATTAGATGTGCATCGGAAACTACTACAGGTCTTCCAGATAACGAACAAAGCGTAGACTGTTTGAAAATTACTCCTATGGAGGAAAGTGCGCATGGTGACTGTTGTATTCAATCCCGATGGAATTTCTGTGTTTCATCAACACTCTGATAGTCCACAGATTACAGAATGCCTCCAGATGTGCATCGAAAACTACTACTGGTCTTCAGGGGAACAATCAAAGCGTAGACTGCTTTAGACATTACTCCCATGGAGCAAAGTGCGCATGGTGACTGTTGTATTCAATCCCGATGCAATTTCTGTGTTTCATCAACACTCTGGTAGTCCGCAGATTACAGAATGCCACCAGATGTCCATCGGAAACTACTACTGGCCTTCCAGGGAACGATCAAAGCGTAGACTGTTTGAGATATTACTCCCATGGAGGAATGTGCGCATGGTGACTGTTGTGTTCAATCCCGATGCAATTTCTGTGTTTTATCAACACTCAGTTAGTCCACAAATTTCAGAATGCCTCCAGATGTGCATCGGAAACTACTACTGGTCTTCCAGGGAGCGGTCAAACCCTAGACTGTTTGAGACATTACTCCCATGGAGGAAAGTGCGCATGGTGACTGTTGTATTCAATCCCGATGCTATATCTGTGTTTCATCAACACTCTGATAGTCCACAGATTACAGAATGCCACCAGATGTGCACCGGAAACTACTACTGGTATTCCAGGGAAAGATAAAAGCGTAGACTGTTTGAGACATTACTCACAAGGAGGAAAGTGCTCATGATGACTGTTGTATTCAATCCCGATGCTATTTCTGTTTTTCATCAACACTCAGATAGTCCACAGATTACAGAATGCCATTAGATGTGCATCGGAAACTACTACAGGTCTTCCAGATAACGAACAAAGCGTAGACTGTTTGAAAATTACTCCTATGGAGGAAAGTGCGCATGGTGACTGTTGTATTCAATCCCGATGGAATTTCTGTGTTTCATCAACACTCTGATAGTCCACAGATTACAGAATGCCTCCAGATGTGCATCGAAAACTACTACTGGTCTTCAGGGGAACAATCAAAACGTAGACTGCTTTAGACATTACTCCCATGGAGGAAAGTGCGCATGGTGACTGTTGTATTCAATCCCGATGCAATTTCTGTGTTTCATCAACACTCTGGTAGTCCGCAGATTACAGAATGCCACCAGATGTCCATCGGAAACTACTACTGGTCTTCCAGGGAACGATCAAAGCGTAGACTGTTTGAGACGTTACTCCCATGGGGGAATGTGCGCATGGTGACTGTTGTGTTCAATCCCTTTGCAATTTCTGTGTTTCATCAACACTCTGATAGTCCACAGATTACAGAATGCCACCAGATGTGCATCGGAAACTACTACTGGTCGTCCAGGAAACGATCAAAGCGTAGAATGTTTCAGACGTTACTCCCATGGAGAAAGTGCGGATGGTGACTGTTGTATTCAATCCCGATGCAATTTCCGTGTTTCATCAACACTCTGATAGTCCATAGATTACAGAATGCCACCAGATGTGCATCGGAAACTTGTACTGGTCTTCCAGGGAATGATCAAAGAGTAGACTGTTTGAGACATTACTCCCATAGAGGAATGTGCGCATGGTGATTGTTGTATTTAATCCCGATGCAATTTCTGTGTTTCATGAACACTCTGATAGTCCACAGATTACAGAATGCCACCAGATGTCCATCGGTATCTACTACTGGTCTTCCAGGGAACGATCAAAGCGTAGACTGTTTGAGACATTACTCCCGTGAAGGAAAGTGCGCATGGTGACTGTTGTATTCAATCCCGATGCAATTTCTGTGTTTCATCAACTCTCTGATAGTCCACAGATTACAGAATGCCATCAGATGTGCATCGGAAACTACTACTGGTGTGCCAGGGAACGATCAAACGTAGACTGTTTGAGACATTACTCCCATGGAGGGAAGTGCGCATGGTGACTGTTGTATTCAATCACGATGCAATTTCTGTGTTTCATCAACACTCTGATAGTCCACAGAATACAGAATGCCACCAGATGTGCATACAAAACTACTACTGGTCTTCCAGAGAACGATCAAAGCGTAGACTGTTTGAGACATTACTCCCAAGGAGGAAAGTGCTCATGAAGACTGTTGTATACAATCCCGTTGCTATTTCTGTGTTTCATCAACACTCTGATAGTCCACAGATTACAGAATGCCTCCAGATGTGCATCGGAAATTACTACTGGTCTTCCAGGGAACTATCAAAGCGTAGACTGTTTGAGACATTACTCCCATGGAGGAAAGTGAGAAAATTGACTGTTGTATTCAATCCCGATGCAATTTCTGTGTTTCATCAACACTCTGTTAGTCCACAGATTACAGAATGCCACCAGATGTGCATCGGAGACTACTACTGGTCTTCCAGGGAACGATCAAAGCGTAGACTTTGAGACATTACTCCCATGGAGGAAAGTGCGCATGGTGACTGTTGTATTCAATCCCGATGCTATTTCTGTGTTTCATCAACACACTGATAGTCCACAGATTACAGAGTGCCACCAGATGTGCATCGGAAACTACTACTGGTATTCCAGGGAACGATCAAAGCGTAGACTGTTTGAGATATCACTCCCGTGGAGGAAAGTGCTCATGGTGACTGTTGTATTCAATCCCGATGCATTCTCTGTGATTCATCAACACTCTGATAGTCCACAGATTACAGAATACCACCAGTTGAGCATCGGAAACCACTACTGGTCTTTCAGGGAGCGATCAAAGCGTAGGCTGTTTGAGACATAACTCCCATGGAGGAAAGTGCGCATGGTGAATGTTGTATTCAATCCCATTGCAATTTCTGTTTTTCTTCAACACTCTGATAGTCCACAGATTACAGAATGCTTCCAGATGTGCATCGGAAACTACTACTGGTCTTCCAGGAAACGATGAAACCGTAGACTGTTTGAGACATTACTCCCATGGAGGAAAGTGCGCATGGTGACTGTTGTATTCAATCCCGATGCAATTTCTGTGTTTCATCAACACTCAGGTAGTCCACAGATTACAGAATGCCACCAGATGTCCATCGGAAACTACTACTGGTCTTCCAGGGAACGATCAAAGCGTAGACTGTTTGAGACGTTGCTCCCATGGAGGAAAGTGCGCATGGTGACTGTTGTATTCAATCCCGATGCTATTTCTGTGTTTCATCAACACTCTGATAGTCCACAGATTACAGAATGCCACCTGATGTCCATCGGTATCTACTACTGGTCTTCCAGGGAACGATCAAAGCGTAGACTGTTTGAGACATTACTCCCTTGGAGGAATGTGCGCATGGTGACTGTTGTATTTAATCCCGATGCAATTTCTGTGTTTCATGAACACTCTGATAGTCCACAGATTACAGAATGCCACCTGATGTCCATCGGTATCTACTACTGGTCTTCCAGGGAACGATCAAAGAGTAGACTGTTTCAGACATTACTCCCATGGAGGAAAGTGCGCATGGTGACTGTTGTATTCAATCCCGATGCTATTTCTGTGTTTCATCAACACTCTGATAGTCCACAGATTACAGAATGCCACCAGATGTGCATCGGAAACTACTACTGGTCTTCCAGGGAACGATCAAAGCGTAGAAAGTTTGAGAATTACTCCCATGGAGGAAAGTGCGCATGGTGACTGTTGTATTCAATCCCGATGCAATTTCTGTGTTTCATCAACACACTGATAGTCCAGAGATTACAGAACGCCTCCAGATGTGCATCGGAAACTACTACTGGTCTTCCAGGGAACGATCAAAACGTAGACTGTTTGAGACATTACTCCCATGGAGGAAAGTGCGCATGGTGACTGTTGTATTCAATCCCGATGGAATTTCTGTGTTTCATCAACACTCTGGTAGTCCACAAATTACAGAATGCCTCCAGATGTGAATCGAAACTACTACTGGTCTTCCAGGGAATGATCAGAGCTTAGACTGTTTGAGACATTACTCCCATGGAGGAAAGTGGGCATGCTGACTGTTGTATTTAATCCCGATGCAATTTCTGTCTTTTATCAACACCCGGCTAGACCACAGATTACAGAATACCTCCAGATGTGCATCAGAAACTACTACTGGTCTTCCAGGGAACGATCAAAGCGTAGACTGTTTGAGACATTACTCCCATGGAGGAATGTGCGCATGTTGACTGTTGTATTCAATCCCGATGCAATTTCTGTGTTCATCAACTCTCTGATAGTCCACAGATTACAGAATGCCTCCAGATGTGCATTGAAAACTGCTACTGGTATCCCAGGGAACGATCAAAGCGTAGACTGTTTGAGACATTACTCCCATGGAGGTAAGTGCGCATGGTGACTGTTGCATTCAATCCCGACGCTATTTCTGTGTTTCATCAACTCTCTGATAGTCCACAGATTACAGAATGCCACCAGATGTGCATCGGAAACTACTACTGGTATTCCAGGCAACGATCAAAGCGTAGACTGTTTGAGATATCACTCACGTGGGGGAAAGTGCACATGGTGACTGTTGTATTTAATCCCGATGCATTTTCTGTGTTTCATCAACACTCTGATAGTCTACAGATTACAGAACGCCACCAGTTGTGCATCGGAAACCACTACTGGTCTTCCAGGGAACGATCAACGCGTAGACTGTTTGAGACATTACTCCCATGGAGGAAAGTGCGCAAGGTGACTGCTGTATTCAATCCCGATGCAATTTCAGTGTTTCATCAACACTCTGATAGTCCACAGATTACAGATTGCCACCAGATGTGTATCGGAGACTACTACTGTTCTTCCTGGAAGGATCAAAGCGTAGACTGTTTGAAAATTACTCCCATGGAGGAAAGTGCGCATGGTGACTGTTGTATTCAATCCCGATGGAATTTCTGTGTTTCATCAACACTCTGATAGTCCACAGATTACAGAATACCTCCAGATGTGCATCGAAAACTACTACTGGTCTTCAGGGGAACAATCAAAACGTAGACTGCTTGAGACATTACTCTCATGGAGGAAAGTGCGCATGGTGACTGTTGTATTCAATCCCGATGCAATTTCTGTGTTTCATCAACACTCTGGTAGTCCACAGATTACGGAATGCCACCAGATGTCCATCGGAAACTACTACTGGTCTTCCAGGGAACGATCAAAGCGTAGACTGTCTGAGACGTTGCTCCCATGGAGGAAAGTGCGCATGGTGACTGTTGTATTCAATCCCGATGCTATTTCTGTGTTTCATCAACACTCTGATAGTCCACAGATTACAGAATGCCACCAGATGTGCATCGGAAACTACTACTGGTCGTCCAGGAAACGATCTAAGCGTAGAATGTTTCAGACGTTACTCCCATGGAGGAAAGTGCGGATGGTGACTGTTGTATTCAATCCCGATGCAATTTCTGTGTTTCATGAACACTCTGATAGTCCACAGATTACAGAATGCCACCTGATGTCCATCGGTATCTACTACTGGTCTTCCAGGGAACGATCAAAGCGTAGACTGTTTGAGACATTACTCCCTTGGAGGAATGTGCGCATGGTGACAGTTGTATTTAATCCCGATGCAATTTCTGTGTTTCATGAACACTCTGATAGTCCACAGATTACAGAATGCCACCTGATGTCCATCGGTATCTAATACTGGTCTTCCAGGGAACGATCAAAGAGTAGACTGTTTGAGACATTACTCCCATGGAGGAAAGTGCGCATGGTGACAGTTGTATTCAATCCCGATGCTATTTCTGTGTTTCATCAACACTCTGATAGTCCACAGATTACAGAATGCCACCAGATGTGCATCGGAAACTACTACTGGTCTTCCAGGGAACGATCAAAGCGTAGACTGTTTGAGATATCACTCCCGTGGAGGAAAGTGCTCATGGTGACTGTTGTATTCAATCCCGATGCATTCTCTGTGATTCATCAACACTCTGATAGTCCACAGATTACAGAATACCACCAGTTGAGCATCGGAAACCACTACTGGTCTTTCAGGGATCGATCAAAGCGTAGGCTGTTTGAGACATAACTCCCATGGAGGAAAGTGCGCATGGTGAATGTTGTATTCAATCCCATTGCAATTTCTGTGTTTTATCAACACTCAGTTAGTCCACAAATTTCAGAATGCCTCCAGATGTGCATTGGAAACTACTACTGGTCCTCCTGGAAACGATCAAATCGTAGACTGTATCAGACATTACTCCCATGGAGGAAAGTGCGGATTGTGACTGTTGTATTCACTCCCGATGCAATTTCTGTTTTTCTTCAACACTCTCATAGTCCACAGATTACAGAATGCTTCCAGATGTGCATCGGAAACAACTACTGGTCTTCCAGGATACGATGAAACCGTAGACTGTTTGAGACATTACTCCCATGGAGGAAAGTGCGCATGGTGACTGTTGTATTCAATCCCGATGCAATTTCTGTGTTTCATCAACACTCTGGTAGTCCACAGATTACAGAATGCCACCAGATGTCCATCGGAAACTACTACTGGTCTTCCAGGGAACGATCAAAGCGTAGACTGTTTGAGACGTTGCTCCCATGGAGGAAAGTGCGCATGGTGACTGTTGTATTCAATCCCGATGCTATTTCTGTGTTTCATCAACACTCTGATAGTCCACAGATTACAGAATGCCACCAGATGTGCATCGGAAACTACTACTGGTCGTCCAGGAAACGATCAAAGCGTAGAATGTTTCAGACGTTACTCCCATGGAGGAAAGTGCGGATGGTGACTGTTGTATTCAATCCCGATGCAATTTCTGTGTTTCATGAACACTCTGATAGTCCACAGATTACAGAATGCCACCTGATGTCCATCGGTATCTACTACTGGTCTTCCAGGGAACGATCAAAGCGTAGACTGTTTGAGACATTACTCCCTTGGAGGAATGTGCGCATGGTGACTGTTGTATTTAATCCCGATGCAATTTCTGTGTTTCATGAACACTCTGATAGTCCACAGATTACAGAATGCCACCTGATGTCCATCGGTATCTACTACTGGTCTTCCAGGGAACGATCAAAGAGTAGACTGTTTCAGACATTACTCCCATGGAGGAAAGTGCGCATGGTGACTGTTGTATTCAATCCCGATGCTATTTCTGTGTTTCATCAACACTCTGATAGTCCACAGATTACAGAATGCCACCAGATGTGCATCGGAAACTACTACTGGTCTTCCAGGGAACGATCAAAGCGTAGAAAGTTTGAGAATTACTCCCATGGAGGAAAGTGCGCATGGTGACTGTTGTATTCAATCCCGATGCAATTTCTGTGTTTCATCAACACACTGATAGTCCAGAGATTACAGAATGCCTCCAGATGTGCATCGGAAACTACTACTGGTCTTCCAGGGAACGATCAAAACGTAGACTGTTTGAGACATTACTCCCATGGAGGAAAGTGCGCATGGTGACTGTTGTATTCAATCCCGATGGAATTTCTGTGTTTCATCAACACTCTGATAGTCCACAAATTACAGAATGCCTCCAGATGTGAATCTAAACTACTACTGGTCTTCCAGGGAACGATCAGAGCTTAGACTGTTTGAGACATTACTCCCATGGAGGAAAGTGGGCATGCTGACTGTTGTATTTAATCCCGATGCAATTTCTGTCTTTTATCAACACCCGGCTAGACCACAGATTACAGAATACCTCCAGATGTGCATCAGAAACTACTACTGGTCTTCCAGGGAACGATCAAAGCGTAGACTGTTTGAGACATTACTCCCATGGAGGAATGTGCGCATGTTGACTGTTGTATTCAATCCCGATGCAATTTCTGTGTTCATCAACTCTCTGATAGTCCACAGATTACAGAATGCCACCAGATGTGCATCGGAAACTACTACTGGTATTCCAGGGAACGATTGTTTGAGATATCACTCACGTGGGGGAAAGTGCACATGGTGACTGTTGTATTTAATCCCGATGCATTTTCTGTGTTTCATCAACACTCTGATAGTCTACAGATTACAGAACGCCACCAGTTGTGCATCGGAAACCACTACTGGTCTTCCAGGGAACGATCAACGCGTAGACTGTTTGAGACATTACTCCCATGGAGGAAAGTGCGCAAGGTGACTGCTGTATTCAATCCCGATGCAATTTCTGTGTTTCATCAACACTCTGATAGTCCACAGATTACAGATTGCCACCAGATGTGTATCGGAGACTACTACTGTTCTTCCTGGAAGGATCAAAGCGTAGACTGTTTGAAAATTACTCCCATGGAGGAAAGTGCGCATGGTGACTGTTGTATTCAATCCCGATGGAATTTCTGTGTTTCATCAACACTCTGATAGTCCACAGATTACAGAATACCTCCAGATGTGCATCGAAAACTACTACTGGTCTTCAGGGGAACAATCAAAACGTAGACTGAAACTTCCTGGCAGATTAAAACTGTGTGCCCGACCGAGATTCGAACTCGGGACGTTTGCCTTTCGCGGGCAAGTGCTCTACCAACTGAGCTACCGAAGCACGACTCACGTCCGGTACTCACAGCTTTACTTCTGCCAGTATCCGTCTCCTACCTTCCAAACTTTACAGAAGCTCTTCTGCGAAACATGCAGAACTAGCACTCCTGAAAGAAAGGATACTGTGGAGACATGGCTTAGCCACAGCCTGGGGGATGTTTCCAGAATGAGATTTTCACTCTGCAGCGGAGTGTGCGCTGATATGAAACTTCCTGGCAGATTAAAACTGTGTGCCCGACCGAGACTCGAACTCGGGACCTTTGCCTTTCGCGGGCAAGTGCTCTACCAACTGAGCTACCGAAGCACGACTCACGTCCGGTACTCACAGCTTTACTTCTGCCAGTATCCGTCTCCTACCTTCCAAACTTTACAGAAGCTCTTCTGCGAAACATGCAGAACTAGCACTCCTGAAAGAAAGGATACTGTGGAGACATGGCTTAGCCACAGCCTGGGGGATGTTTCCAGAATGAGATTTTCACTCTGCAGCGGAGTGTGCGCTGATATGAAACTTCCTGGCAGATTAAAACTGTGTGCCCGACCGAGACTCGAACTCGGGACCTTTGCCTTTCGCGGGCAAGTGCTCTACCAACTGAGCTACCGAAGCACGACTAACGTCCGGTACTCACAGCTTTACTTCTGCCAGTATCCGTCTCCTACCTTCCAAACTTTACAGAGCACTTGCCCGCGAAAGGCAAAGGTCCCGAGTTCGAGTCTCGGTCGGGCACACAGTTTTAATCTGCCAGGAAGTTTCATATCAGCGCACACTCCGCTGCAGAGTGAAAATCTCATTCTGGAAACATCCCCCAGGCTGTGGCTAAGCCATGTCTCCACAGTATCCTTTCTTTCAGGAGTGCTAGTTCTGCATGTTTCGCAGAAGAGCTTCTGTAAAGTTTGGAAGGTAGGAGACGGATACTGGCAGAAGTAAAGCTGTGAGTACCGGACGTGAGTCGTACTTCGGTAGCTCAGTTGGTAGAGCACTTGCCCGCGAAAGGCAAAGGTCCCGAGTTCGAGTCTCGGTCGGGCACACAGTTTTAATCTGCCAGGAAGTTTCATATCAGCGCACACTCCGCTGCAGAGTGAAAATCTCATTCTGAAAACGTAGACTGCTTGAGACATTACTCTCATGGAGGAAAGTGCGCATGGTGACTGTTGTATTCAATCCCGATGCAATTTCTGTGTTTCATCAACACTCTGGTAGTCCACAGATTACAGAATGCCACCAGATGTCCATCGGAAACTACTACTGGTCTTCCAGGGAACGATCAAAGCGTAGACTGTCTGAGACGTTGCTCCCATGGAGGAAAGTGCGCATGGTGACTGTTGTATTCAATCCCGATGCTATTTCTGTGTTTCATCAACACTCTGATAGTCCACAGATTACAGAATGCCACCAGATGTGCATCGGAAACTACTACTGGTCGTCCAGGAAACGATCTAAGCGTAGAATGTTTCAGACGTTACTCCCATGGAGGAAAGTGCGGATGGTGACTGTTGTATTCAATCCCGATGCAATTTCTGTGTTTCATGAACACTCTGATAGTCCACAGATTACAGAATGCTTCCAGATGTGCATCGGAAACTACTACTGGTCTTCCAGGATACGATGAAACCGTAGACTGTTTGAGACATTACTCCCATGGAGGAAAGTGCGCATGGTGACTGTTGTATTCAATCCCGATGCAATTTCTGTGTTTCATCAACACTCTGGTAGTCCACAGATTACAGAATGCCACCAGATGTCCATCGGAAACTACTACTGGTCTTCCAGGGAACGATCAAAGCGTAGACTGTTTGAGACGTTGCTCCCATGGAGGAAAGTGCGCATGGTGACTGTTGTATTCAATCCCGATGCTATTTCTGTGTTTCATCAACACTCTGATAGTCCACAGATTACAGAATGCCACCAGATGTGCATCGGAAACTACTACTGGTCGTCCAGGAAACGATCAAAGCGTAGAATGTTTCAGACGTTACTCCCATGGAGGAAAGTGCGGATGGTGACTGTTGTATTCAATCCCGATGCATTCTCTGTGATTCATCAACACTCTGATAGTCCACAGATTACAGAATACCACCAGTTGAGCATCGGAAACCACTACTGGTCTTTCAGGGAACGATCAAAGCGTAGGCTGTTTGAGACATAACTCCCATGGAGGAAAGTGCGCATGGTGATTGTTGTATTCAATCCCATTGCAATTTCTGTGTTTTATCAACACTCAGTTAGTCCACAAATTTCAGAATGCCTCCAGATGTGCATTGGAAACTACTACTGGTCTTCCTGGAAACGATCAAATCGTAGACTGTATCAGACATTACTCCCATGGAGGAAAGTGCGGATTGTGACTGTTGTATTCACTCCCGATGCAATTCTGTTTTTCTTCAACACTCTCATAGTCCACAGATTACAGAATGCTTCCAGATGTGCATCGGAAACTACTACTGGTCTTCCAGGATACGATGAAACCGTAGACTGTTTGAGACATTACTCCCATGGAGGAAAGTGCGCATGGTGACTGTTGTATTCAATCCCGATGCAATTTCTGTGTTTCATCAACACTCTGGTAGTCCACAGATTACAGAATGCCACCAGATGTCCATCGGAAACTACTACTGGTCTTCCAGGGAACGATCAAAGCGTAGACTGTTTGAGACGTTGCTCCCATGGAGGAAAGTGCGCATGGTGACTGTTGTATTCAATCCCGATGCTATTTCTGTGTTTCATCAACACTCTGATAGTCCACAGATTACAGAATGCCACCAGATGTGCATCGGAAACTACTACTGGTCGTCCAGGAAACGATCAAAGCGTAGAATGTTTCAGACGTTACTCCCATGGAGGAAAGTGCGGATGGTGACTGTTGCATTCAATCCCGATGCAATTTCTGTGTTTCATGAACACTCTGATAGTCCACAGATTACAGAATGCCACCTGATGTCCATCGGTATCTACTACTGGTCTTCCAGGGAACGATCAAAGCGTAGACTGTTTGAGACATTACTCCCTTGGAGGAATGTGCGCATGGTGACTGTTGTATTTAATCCCGATGCAATTTCTGTGTTTCATGAACACTCTGATAGTCCACAGATTACAGAATGCCACCTGATGTCCATCGGTATCTACTACTGGTCTTCCAGGGAACGATCAAAGAGTAGACTGTTTCAGACATTACTCCCATGGAGGAAAGTGCGCATGGTGACTGTTGTATTCAATCCCGATGCTATTTCTGTGTTTCATCAACACTCTGATAGTCCACAGATTACAGAATGCCACCAGATGTGCATCGGAAACTACTACTGGTCTTCCAGGGAACGATCAAAGCGTAGAAAGTTTGAGAATTACTCCCATGGAGGAAAGTGCGCATGGTGACTGTTGTATTCAATCCCGATGCAATTTCTGTGTTTCATCAACACACTGATAGTCCAGAGATTACAGAATGCCTCCAGATGTGCATCGGAAACTACTACTGGTCTTCCAGGGAACGATCAAAACGTAGACTGTTTGAGACATTACTCCCATGGAGGAAAGTGCGCATGGTGACTGTTGTATTCAATCCCGATGGAATTTCTGTGTTTCATCAACACTCTGATAGTCCACAAATTACAGAATGCCTCCAGATGTGAATCGAAACTACTACTGGTCTTCCAGGGAACGATCAGAGCTTAGACTGTTTGAGACATTACTCCCATGGAGGAAAGTGGGCATGCTGACTGTTGTATTTAATCCCGATGCAATTTCTGTCTTTTATCAACACCCGGCTAGACCACAGATTACAGAATACCTCCAGATGTGCATCAGAAACTACTACTGGTCTTCCAGGGAACGATCAAAGCGTAGACTGTTTGAGACATTACTCCCATGGAGGAATGTGCGCATGTTGACTGTTGTATTCAATCCCGATGCAATTTCTGTGTTCATCAACTCTCTGATAGTCCACAGATTACAGAATGCCTCCAGATGTGCATTGAAAACTACTACTGGTATCCCAGGGAACGATCAAAGCGTAGACTGTTTGTGACATTACTCCCATGGAGGTAAGTGCGCATGGTGACTGTTGTATTCAATCCCGACGCTATTTCTGTGTTTCATCAACTCTCTGATAGTCCACAGATTACAGAATGCCACCAGATGTGCATCGGAAACTACTACTGGTATTCCAGGGAACGATTGTTTGAGATATCACTCACGTGGGGGAAAGTGCACATGGTGACTGTTGTATTTAATCCCGATGCATTTTCTGTGTTTCATCAACACTCTGATAGTCTACAGATTACAGAACGCCACCAGTTGTGCATCGGAAACCACTACTGGTCTTCCAGGGAACGATCAACGCGTAGACTGTTTGAGACATTACTCCCATGGAGGAAAGTGCGCAAGGTGACTGCTGTATTCAATCCCGATGCAATTTCTGTGTTTCATCAACACTCTGATAGTCCACAGATTACAGAATGCCACCAGATGTCCATCGGAAACTACTACTGGTCTTCCAGGGAACGATCAAAGCGTAGACTGTCTGAGACGTTGCTCCCATATAGGAAAGTGCGCATGGTGACTGTTGTATTCAATCCCGATGGAATTTCTGTGTTTCATCAACACTCTGATAGTCCACAGATTACAGAATACCTCCAGATGTGCATCGAAAACTACTACTGGTCTTCAGGGGAACAATCAAAACGTAGACTGCTTGAGACATTACTCTCATGGAGGAAAGTGCGCATGGTGACTGTTGTATTCAATCCCGATGCAATTTCTGTGTTTCATCAACACTCTGGTAGTCCACAGATTACAGAATGCCACCAGATGTCCATCGGAAACTACTACTGATCTTCCAGGGAACGATCAAAGCGTAGACTGTCTGAGACGTTGCTCCCATGGAGGAAAGTGCGCATGGTGACTGTTGTATTCAATCCCGATGCTATTTCTGTGTTTCATCAACACTCTGATAGTCCACAGATTACAGAATGCCACCAGATGTGCATCGGAAACTACTACTGGTCGTCCAGGAAACGATCTAAGCGTAGAATGTTTCAGACGTTACTCCCATGGAGGAAAGTGCGGATGGTGACTGTTGTATTCAATCCCGATGCAATTTCTGTGTTTCATGAACACTCTGATAGTCCACAGATTACAGAATGCTTCCAGATGTGCATCGGAAACTACTACTCGTCTTCCAGGATACGATGAAACCGTAGACTGTTTGAGACATTACTCCCATGGAGGAAAGTGCGCATGGTGACTGTTGTATTCAATCCCGATGCAATTTCTGTGTTTCATCAACACTCTGGTAGTCCACAGATTACAGAATGCCACCAGATGTCCATCGGAAACTACTACTGGTCTTCCAGGGAACGATCAAAGCGTAGACTGTTTGAGACGTTGCTCCCATGGAGGAAAGTGCGCATGGTGACTGTTGTATTCAATCCCGATGCTATTTCTGTGTTTCATCAACACTCTGATAGTCCACAGATTACAGAATGCCACCAGATGTGCATCGGAAACTACTACTGGTCGTCCAGGAAACGATCAAAGCGTAGAATGTTTCAGACGTTACTCCCATGGAGGAAAGTGCGGATGGTGACTGTTGTATTCAATCCCGATGCAATTTCTGTGTTTCATGAACACTCTGATAGTCCACAGATTACAGAATGCCACCTGATGTCCATCGGTATCTACTACTGGTCTTCCAGGGAACGATCAAAGCGTAGACTGTTTGAGACATTACTCCCTTGGAGGAATGTGCGCATGGTGACTGTTGTATTTAATCCCGATGCAATTTCTGTGTTTCATGAACACTCTGATAGTCCACAGATTACAGAATGCCACCTGATGTCCATCGGTATCTACTACTGGTCTTCCAGGGAACGATCAAAGAGTAGACTGTTTCAGACATTACTCCCATGGAGGAAAGTGCGCATGGTGACTGTTGTATTCAATCCCGATGCTATTTCTGTGTTTCATCAACACTCTGATAGTCCACAGATTACAGAATGCTACCAGATGTGCATCGGAAACTACTACTGGTCTTCCAGGGAACGATCAAAGCGTAGAAAGTTTGAGAATTACTCCCATGGAGGAAAGTGCGCATGGTGACTGTTGTATTCAATCCCGATGCAATTTCTGTGTTTCATCAACACACTGATAGTCCAGAGATTACAGAATGCCTCCAGATGTGCATCGGAAACTACTACTGGTCTTCCAGGGAACGATCAAAACGTAGACTGTTTGAGACATTACTCCCATGGAGGAAAGTGCGCATGGTGACTGTTGTATTCAATCCCGATGGAATTTCTGTGTTTCATCAACACTCTGATAGCCCACAAATTACAGAATGCCTCCAGATGTGAATCGAAACTACTACTGGTCTTCCAGGGAACGATCAGAGCTTAGACTGTTTGAGACATTACTCCCATGGAGGAAAGTGGGCATGCTGACTGTTGTATTTAATCCCGATGCAATTTCTGTCTTTTATCAACACCCGGCTAGACCACAGATTACAGAATACCTCCAGATGTGCATCAGAAACTACTACTGGTCTTCCAGGGAACGATCAAAGCGTAGTCTGTTTGAGACATTACTCCCATGGAGGAATGTGCGCATGTTGACTGTTGTATTCAATCCCGATGCAATTTCTGTGTTCATCAACTCTCTGATAGTCCACAGATTACAGAATGCCTCCAGATGTGCATTGAAAACTACTACTGGTATCCCAGGGAACGATCAAAGCGTAGACTGTTTGTGACATTACTCCCATGGAGGTAAGTGCGCATGGTGACTGTTGTATTCAATCCCGACGCTATTTCTGTGTTTCATCAACTCTCTGATAGTCCACAGATTACAGAATGCCACCAGATGTGCATCGGAAACTACTACTGGTATTCCAGGGAACGATTGTTTGAGATATCACTCACGTGGGGGAAAGTGCACATGGTGACTGTTGTATTTAATCCCGATGCATTTTCTGTGTTTCATCAACACTCTGATAGTCTACAGATTACAGAACGCCACCAGTTGTGCATCGGAAACCACTACTGGTCTTCCAGGGAACGATCAACGCGTAGACTGTTTGAGACATTACTCCCATGGAGGAAAGTGCGCAAGGTGACTGCTGTATTCAATCCCGATGCAATTTCTGTGTTTCATCAACACTCTGATAGTCCACGGATTACAGATTGCCACCAGATGTGTATCAGAGACTACTACTGTTCTTCCTGGAAGGATCAAAGCGTAGACTGTTTGAAAATTACTTCCATGGAGGAAAGTGCGCATGGTGACTGTTGTATTCAATCCCGATGGAATTTCTGTGTTTCATCAACACTCTGATAGTCCACAGATTACAGAATACCTCCAGATGTGCATCGAAAACTACTACTGGTCTTCAGGGGAACAATCAAAACGTAGACTGCTTGAGACATTACTCTCATGGAGGAAAGTGCGCATGGTGACTGTTGTATTCAATCCCGATGCAATTTCTGTGTTTCATCAACACTCTGGTAGTCCACAGATTACAGAATGCCACCAGATGTCCATCGGAAACTACTACTGGTCTTCCAGGGAACGATCAAAGCGTAGACTGTCTGAGACGTTGCTCCCATATAGGAAAGTGCGCATGGTGACTGTTGTATTCAATCCCGATGCTATTTCTGTGTTTCATCAACACTCTGATAGTCCACAGATTACAGAATGCCACCAGATGTGCATCGGAAACTACTACTGGTCGTCCAGGAAACGATCTAAGCGTAGAATGTTTCAGACGTTACTCCCATGGAGGAAAGTGCGGATGGTGACTGTTGTATTCAATCCCGATGCAATTTCTGTGTTTCATGAACACTCTGATAGTCCACAGATTACAGAATGCCACCTGATGTCTATCGGTATCTACTACTGGTCTTCCAGGGAACGATCAAAGCGTAGACTGTTTGAGACATTACTCCCATGGAGGAAAGTGCGCATGGTGACTGTTGTATTCAATCCCGATGCTATTTCTGTGTTTCATCAACACTCTGATAGTCCACAGATTACAGAATGCCACCAGATGTGCATCGGAAACTACTACTGGTCTTCCAGGGAACGATCAAAGCGTAGAAAGTTTGAGAATTACTCCCATGGAGGAAAGTGCGCATGTTGACTGTTGTATTCAATCCCGATGCAATTTCTGTGTTTCATCAACACACTGATAGTCCAGAGATTACAGAATGCCTCCAGATGTGCATCGGAAACTACTACTGGTCTTCCAGGGAACGATCAAAACGTAGACTGTTTGAGACATTACTCCCATGGAGGAAAGTGCGCATGGTGACTGTTGTATTCAATCCCGATGGAATTTCTGTGTTTCATCAACACTCTGATAGTCCACAGATTACAGAATGCCTCCAGATGTGAATCGAAACTACTACTGGTCTTCCAGGGAACGATCAGAGCTTAGACTGTTTGAGACATTACTCCCATGGAGGAAAGTGGGCATGCTGACTGTTGTATTTAATCCCGATGCAATTTCTGTCTTTTATCAACACCCGGCTAGACCACAGATTACAGAATACCTCCAGATGTGCATCAGAAACTACTACTGGTCTTCCAGGGAACGATCAAAGCGTAGACTGTTTGAGACATTACTCCCATGGAGGAATGTGCGCATGTTGACTGTTGTATTCAATCCCGATGCAATTTCTGTGTTCATCAACTCTCTGATAGTCCACAGATTACAGAATGCCTCCAGATGTGCATTGAAAACTACTACTGGTATCCCAGGTAACGATCAAAGCGTAGACTGTTTGAGACAATACTCCCATGGAGGTAAGTGCGCATGGTGACTGTTGCATTCAATCCCGACGCTATTTCTGTGTTTCATCAACTCTCTGATAGTCCACAGATTACAGAATGCCACCAGATGTGCATCGGAAACTACTACTGGTATTCCAGGGAACGATCAAAGCGTAGATTGTTTGAGATATCACTCACGTGGGGGAAAGTGCACATAGTGACTGTTGTATTTAATTCCGATGCATTTTCTGTGTTTCATCAACACTCTGATAGTCTACAGATTACAGAACGCCACCAGTTGTGCATCGGAAACCACTACTGGTCTTCCAGGGAACGATCAACGCGTAGACTGTTTGAGACATTACTCCCATGGAGGAAAGTGCGCATGGTGACTGCTGTATTCAATCCCGAAGCAATTTCTGTGTTTCATCAACACTCTGATAGTCCACAGATTACAGATTGCCACCAGATGTGCATCGGAAACTACTACTGGTCTTCCTGGGAACGATCAAAGCGTAGACCGTTTGAGACATTACTCCCATGGAGGAAAGTGCGCATGGTGACTGTTGTATTCAATCCCGATGCAATTTCTGTGTTTTATCAACACTCAGTTAGTCCACAAATTTCAGAATGCCTCCAGATGTGCATTGGTAGCTACTACTGGTCTTCCTGGAAACGATCAATTCGTAGACTGTATCAAACATTACTCCCATGGAGGAAAGTGCGGATTGTGACTGTTGTATTCACTCCCGATGCAATTTCTGTTTTTCATCAACACTCTGATAGTCCACAGATTACAGAATGCCTCCAGATGTGCATCGGAAACTACTACTGGTCTTCCAGGGAGCGATCAAACCCTAGACTGTTTGAGACATTACTCCCATGGAGGAAAGTGCGCATGGTGACTGTTGTATTCCATCCCGATGCTATTTCTGTGTTTCACCAACACTCTGATAGTCCGCAGATTACAGAATGCCACCAGATGTGCATCGGAAATTACTACTGGTCTTCCAAGGGATGATCAAAGCGTACACTCTTTGAGACATTACTCCCATGGAGGAAAGTGCGCATGGTGACTGTTGTATTCAATCCGGATGCAATATCTGTGTTTCATCAACACTCTGATAGTCCACAGACTACAGAATGCTACAAGATGTGCATCGGAAACCACTACTGGTCTTATAGGGAACGTTCAAAGCGTAGACCGTTTGAGACATTACTCCCATGGAGGTAAGTGCGCATGGTGAATGTTGTATTCAATCCCGATTCTATTTCTGTGTTTCACCAACACTCTGATAGTCCACAGGTTACAGAATGCCACCAGATGTGCATCGGAAATTACTACTGGTGTTTCAGGGAACGATCAAAGCGTACACTCTTTGAGACATTACTCCCATGGAGGAAATGCGAGTATTGACTGTTGTATTCAATCCCGTTGCAATTTCTGTGTTTCATGAACACTCTGGTAGTCCACAGATTACAGAACGCCACCAGATGTGTATCGGAGGCTACTACTGGTCTTCCAGGAAAGATCAAAGCGTAGACTGTTTGAGACATTACTCCCATGGAAGAAAGTGCGCATGGTGACTCTTGTATTCAATCCCGATGCTATTTCTGTGTTTCATCAACTCTCTGATAGTCCACAGATTACAGAATGCCACCAGATGTGCATCGGAAACTACTACTGGTATTCCAGGGAACGATCAAAGCGTAGACTGTTTGAAATATCACTCACGTGGGGGAAAGTGCACATGGTGACTGTTGTATTTAATCCCGATGTATTTTCTGTGTTTCATCAACACTCTGATAGTCCACAGATTACAGATTGCCACCAGATGTGCATCGGAAACTACTACTGGTCTTCCTGGGAACGATCAAAGCGTAGACTGTTTGAGACATTACTCCCATGGAGGAAAGTGCGCATGGTGACTGTTGTATTCAATCCCATTGCAATTTCTGTGTTTTATCAACACTCAGTTAGTCCACAAATTTCAGAATGCCTCCAGATGTGAATTGGAAACTACTACTGGTGTTCCTGGAAACGATCAAATCGTAGACTGTATCAGACATTACTCCCATGGAGGAAAGTGCGGATTGTAACTGTTGTATTCACTCCCGATGCAATTTCTGTTTTTCATCAACACTCTGATAGTCCACAGATTACAGAATGCCTCCAGATGTGCATCGGAAACTACTACTGGTCTTCCAGGGAACGATCAAAGCGTAGACTGTTTTAGACATTACTCCCATGGAGGAAAGTGCTCATGGTGACTGTTGTATTCAATCCCGATGCTATATCTGTGTTTCACCAACACTCTGATAGTCCACAGATTACAGAATGCCACCAGATGTGCACCGGAAATTACTACTGGTCTTCCAAGGAACGATCAAAGCGTACACTCTTTGAGACATTATTCCCATGGAGGAAAGTGCCCATGGTGATTGTTGTATTCAATCCCGATGCAATTTCTGTGTTTCATCAATACTTTGAAGAACCACAGATTACAGAATGCCTCCAGATGTGAATCGGAAACTACTACTGGTCTTCCTGGGAACGATCAAAGCGTATACCGTTTGAGACATTACTCCCATGGAGGAAAGTGCGCATGGTGACTGTTGTATTCACTCCCGATGCAATTTCTGTTTTTCATCAACACTCTGATAGTCCACAGATTACAGAATGCCTCCAGATGTGCATCAGAAACTACTACTGGTCTTCCAGGGAGCGATCAAACCCTAGACTGTTTGAGACATTACTCCCATGGAGGAAAGTGCGCATGGTGACTGTTGTATGCAATCCCGATGCTATTTCTGTGTTTCACCAACACTCTGATAGTCCACAGATTACAGAATGCCACCAGATGTGCATCGGAAATTACTACTGGTCTTCCAAGGGATGATCAAAGCGTACACTCTTTGAGACATTACTCCCATGGAGGAAAGTGCGCATGGTGACTGTTGTATTCAATCCGGATGCAATATCTGTGTTTCATCAACACTCTGATAGTCCACAGATTACAGAATGCTACCAGATGTGCATCGGAAACTACTACTGGTCTTCCAGGGAACGATCAAAGCGTAGACTGTTTGAGACATTACTCCCATGGAGGTAAGTGCGCATGGTGAATGTTGTATTCAATCACGATGCTATTTCTGTGTTTCACCAACACTCTGATAGTCCACAGGTTACAGAATGCCACCAGATGTGCATCGGAAATTACTACTGGTGTTCCAGGGAACGATCAAAGCGTACACTCTTTGAGACATTACTACCAGGGAGGAAATGCGAGTATTGACTGTTGTATTCAATCCCGTTGCAATTTCTGTGTTTCATGAACACTCTGGTAGTCCACAGATTACAGAACGCCACCAGATGTGTATCGGAGGCTACTACTGGTCTTCCAGGAAAGATCAAAGCGTAGACTGTTTGAGACATTACTCCCATGGAAGAAAGTGCGCATGGTGACTCTTGTATTCAATCCCGATGCTATTTCTGTGTTTCATCAACTCTCTGATAGTCCACAGATTACAGAATGCCACCAGATGTGCATCGGAAACTACTACTGGTATTCCAGGGAACGATCAAAGCGTAGACTGTTTGAAATATCACTCACGTGGGGGAAAGTGCACATGGTGACTGTTGTATTTAATCCCGATGCATTTTCTGTGTTTCATCAACACTCTGATAGTCTACAGATTACAGAACGCCACCAGTTGTGCATCGGAAACCACTACTGGTCTTCCAGGGAACGATCAACGCGTAGACTGTTTGAGACATTACTCATATGGAGGAAAGTACGCATGGTGACTGTTGTATTCAATCCCGATGCAATTTCTGTGTTTCATCAACACTCTGATAGTCCACAGATTACAGATTGCCACCAGATGTGCATCGGAAACTACTACTGGTCTTCCTGGGAACAATCAATGCGTAGACTGTTTGAGACATTACTCCCATGGAGGAAAGTGCGCATGGTGACTGTTGTATTCCATCCCATTGCAATTTCTGTGTTTTATCAACACTCAGTTAGTCCACAAATTTCAGAATGCCTCCAGATGTGCATTGGAAACTACTACTGGTCTTCCTGGAAACGATCAAATCGTAGACTGTATCAGACATTACTCCCATGGAGGAAAGTGCGGATTGTAACTGTTGTATTCACTCCCGATGCAATTTCTGTTTTTCATCAACACTCTGATAGTCCACAGATTACAGAATGCCTCCAGATGTGCATCGGAAACTACTACTGGTCTTCCAGGGAACGATCAAACCCAAGACTGTTTGAGACATTACTCCCATGGAGGAGAGTGCTCATGGTGACTGTTGTATTCAATCCCGATGCTATTTCTGTGTTTCATCAACACACTGATAGTCCACAGATTACAGAATGCCACCAGGTGTGCATCGGAAACTACTACGTTTATTCCAGGGAACGATCAAAGCGTAGACTGTTTGAGATATCACTCCCGTGGAGGAAAGTGCTCATGGTGACTGTTGTATTCAATCCCGATGCATTCTCTGTGTTTCATCAACACTCTGATAGTCCACAGATTACAGAATACCACCAGTTGAGCATCGGAAACCACTACTGGTCTTTCAGGGAACGATCAAAGCGTAGACTGTTTGAGACATTACAAACATGGAGGAATGTGCGCATTGTGACTGTTGTATTCAATCCCGATGCAATTTCTGTGTTTCATCAACACTCTGATAGTCCACAGGTTACAGAATGCCACCAGATGTGCATCGGAAACTACTACTGGTCTTCCAGGGAACGATCAAAACGTAGACTTTTTGGGATATCACTCCCGTGGAGGAAAGTGCGCATGGTGACTGTTGTATTCAATCCCCATGCATTCTCTGTGTTTCATCAACACTCTGATAGTCCACAGATTAAAGAATGCCTCCAGATGTGCATCGGAAATTACTACTGGTATTCCAGGGAACTATCAAAGCGTAGACTGTTTGAGACATTACTCCCATGGAGAAAAGTGAGAAAATTGACTGTTGTATTCAATCCCGATGCAATTTCTGTGTTTCAACAACACTCTGTTAGTCCACAGATTGCAGAATGCCACCAGATGTGCATCGGAGACTACTATTGGTCTTCCAGGGAACGATCAAAGCGTAGACTTTGAGACATTACTCCGATGGAGGAAAGTGCGCATGGTGACTGTTGCATTCAATCCCGATGCAATTTCTGTGTTTCATCAACACTCTTATAGTCCACAGATTACTGAATGCCACCAGATGTGCATCGGAAACTACTACTGGTCTTCCAGGGAACGATCAAAGCGTAGACTGTTTGAAAATTACTCCCATGGAGGAAAGTGCGCATGGTGACTGTTGTATTCAATCCTGATTCAATTTCTGTGTTTCATCAACACTCTGATTGTCCAAAGATTACAGAATGCCTCCATTTGTGCATCGAAAACTACTATTGGTCTTCCAGGGAACAATCAAAACGTAGACTGTTTGAGACAATACTCCCATGGAGGAAAGTGAGCATGGTGAATGTTGTATTCAATCCCGATGCAATTTCTGTGTTTCATGAACACTCTGATAGTCCATAGATAACAGAATGCTACCAGATGTCCATCGGAAACTTATACTGGTCTTCCAGGGAACGATCAAAGCGTAGACTGTTTGAGACATTACTCCCATGGAGGAATGTGCGCATGGTGACTGTTGTATTCAATCCCGATGCTATTTCTGTGTTTCATCAACACTCTGATAGTCCACAGATTACAGAATGCCACCAGATGTGCATCGGAAACTACTACTGGTCTTCCAGGGAACGATCAAAGCGTAGAATGTTTGAGAATTACTCCCATGGAGGAAAGTGCGCATGGTGACTGTTGTATTCAATCCCGATGCTACTTCTGTGTTTCATCAACACTCTGATAGTCCACAGATTACAGAATGCCTTCAGATGTGCATCGGAAACTACTACTGGTCTTCCTGGCAACGATCAAAACGTAGACTGTTTGAGACATTACTCCCATGGAGGAAAGTGCGCATGGTGACTGTTGCATTCAATCCCGATGCAATTTCTGTGTTTCATCAACACTCTTATAGTCCACAGATTACAGAATGCCTCCAGATGTGCATCGGAAATTACTTCTGGTCTTCCAGGGAACTATCAAAGCGTAGACTGTTTGAGACATTACTCCCATGGAGGAAAGTGAGAAAATTGACTGTTGTATTCAATCCCGATGCAATTTCTGTGTTTCATCAACACTCTGTTAGTCCACAGATTACAAAATGCCTCCAGATGTGCATCGGGGACTACTACTGGTCTTCCAGGGAACGATCAAAGCGTAGACTGTTTGAGATATCACTCCCGTGGAGGAAAGTGCGCATGGTGACTGTTGTATTCAATCCCGATGCATTCTCTGTGTTTCATCAAAACTCTGATAGTCCACAGATTACAGAATGCCACCAGTTGCGCATCGGAAACCACTACTGGTATTCCAGGGAACGATCAAAGCGTAGACTGTTTGAGATATCACTCCCGTGGAGGAAAGTGCGCATGGTGACTGTTGTATTGAATCCCGATGCATTCTCTGTGTTTCATCAACACTCTGATAGTCCACAGATTACAGAATGTCACCAGTTGCGCATCGGAAACCACTACTGGTCTTTCAGGGAACGATCAAAGCGTAGTCTGTTTGAGACATTACTCACATGGAGGTTCGTGCGCATTGTGACTGTTGTATTCAATCCCGATGCAATTTCTGTGTTTCATCAACTCTCTGATAGTCCACAGATTACAGAATGCCACCAGATGTGCATCGGAAACTACTACTGGTCTTCCAGGGAACGATCAAAGCGTAGACTGTTTGAAACTTACTCCCATGGAGGAAAGTGCGCATGGTGACTGTTGCATTCAATCCCGATTCTATTTCTGTGTTTCACCAACACTCTGATAGTCCACAGGTTACAGAATGCCACCAGATGTGCATCGGAAATTACTACTGGTGTTTCAGGGAACGATCAAAGCGTACACTCTTTGAGACATTACTCCCATGGAGGAAATGCGAGTATTGACTGTTGTATTCAATCCCGTTGCAATTTCTGTGTTTCATGAACACTCTGGTAGTCCACAGATTACAGAACGCCACCAGATGTGTATCGGAGGCTACTACTGGTCTTCCAGGAAAGATCAAAGCGTAGACTGTTTGAGACATTACTCCCATGGAAGAAAGTGCGCATGGTGACTCTTGTATTCAATCCCGATGCTATTTCTGTGTTTCATCAACTCTCTGATAGTCCACAGATTACAGAATGCCACCAGATGTGCATCGGAAACTACTACTGGTATTCCAGGGAACGATCAAAGCGTAGACTGTTTGAAATATCACTCACGTGGGGGAAAGTGCACATGGTGACTGTTGTATTTAATCCCGATGTATTTTCTGTGTTTCATCAACACTCTGATAGTCCACAGATTACAGATTGCCACCAGATGTGCATCGGAAACTACTACTGGTCTTCCTGGGAACGATCAAAGCGTAGACTGTTTGAGACATTACTCCCATGGAGGAAAGTGCGCATGGTGACTGTTGTATTCAATCCCATTGCAATTTCTGTGTTTTATCAACACTCAGTTAGTCCACAAATTTCAGAATGCCTCCAGATGTGAATTGGAAACTACTACTGGTGTTCCTGGAAACGATCAAATCGTAGACTGTATCAGACATTACTCCCATGGAGGAAAGTGCGGATTGTAACTGTTGTATTCACTCCCGATGCAATTTCTGTTTTTCATCAACACTCTGATAGTCCACAGATTACAGAATGCCTCCAGATGTGCATCGGAAACTACTACTGGTCTTCCAGGGAACGATCAAAGCGTAGACTGTTTTAGACATTACTCCCATGGAGGAAAGTGCTCATGGTGACTGTTGTATTCAATCCCGATGCTATATCTGTGTTTCACCAACACTCTGATAGTCCACAGATTACAGAATGCCACCAGATGTGCACCGGAAATTACTACTGGTCTTCCAAGGAACGATCAAAGCGTACACTCTTTGAGACATTATTCCCATGGAGGAAAGTGCCCATGGTGATTGTTGTATTCAATCCCGATGCAATTTCTGTGTTTCATCAATACTTTGAAGAACCACAGATTACAGAATGCCTCCAGATGTGAATCGGAAACTACTACTGGTCTTCCTGGGAACGATCAAAGCGTATACCGTTTGAGACATTACTCCCATGGAGGAAAGTGCGCATGGTGACTGTTGTATTCACTCCCGATGCAATTTCTGTTTTTCATCAACACTCTGATAGTCCACAGATTACAGAATGCTACCAGATGTGCATCGGAAACTACTACTGGTCTTCCAGGGAACGATCAAAGCGTAGACTGTTTGAGACATTACTCCCATGGAGGTAAGTGCGCATGGTGAATGTTGTATTCAATCACGATGCTATTTCTGTGTTTCACCAACACTCTGATAGTCCACAGGTTACAGAATGCCACCAGATGTGCATCGGAAATTACTACTGGTGTTCCAGGGAACGATCAAAGCGTACACTCTTTGAGACATTACTACCAGGGAGGAAATGCGAGTATTGACTGTTGTATTCAATCCCGTTGCAATTTCTGTGTTTCATGAACACTCTGGTAGTCCACAGATTACAGAACGCCACCAGATGTGTATCGGAGGCTACTACTGGTCTTCCAGGAAAGATCAAAGCGTAGACTGTTTGAGACATTACTCCCATGGAAGAAAGTGCGCATGGTGACTCTTGTATTCAATCCCGATGCTATTTCTGTGTTTCATCAACTCTCTGATAGTCCACAGATTACAGAATGCCACCAGATGTGCATCGGAAACTACTACTGGTATTCCAGGGAACGATCAAAGCGTAGACTGTTTGAAATATCACTCACGTGGGGGAAAGTGCACATGGTGACTGTTGTATTTAATCCCGATGCATTTTCTGTGTTTCATCAACACTCTGATAGTCTACAGATTACAGAACGCCACCAGTTGTGCATCGGAAACCACTACTGGTCTTCCAGGGAACGATCAACGCGTAGACTGTTTGAGACATTACTCATATGGAGGAAAGTACGCATGGTGACTGTTGTATTCAATCCCGATGCAATTCCTGTGTTTCATCAACACTCTGATAGTCCACAGATTACAGATTGCCACCAGATGTGCATCGGAAACTACTACTGGTCTTCCTGGGAACAATCAATGCGTAGACTGTTTGAGACATTACTCCCATGGAGGAAAGTGCGCATGGTGACTGTTGTATTCCATCCCATTGCAATTTCTGTGTTTTATCAACACTCAGTTAGTCCACAAATTTCAGAATGCCTCCAGATGTGCATTGGAAACTACTACTGGTCTTCCTGGAAACGATCAAATCGTAGACTGTATCAGACATTACTCCCATGGAGGAAAGTGCGGATTGTAACTGTTGTATTCACTCCCGATGCAATTTCTGTTTTTCATCAACACTCTGATAGTCCACAGATTACAGAATGCCTCCAGATGTGCATCGGAAACTACTACTGGTCTTCCAGGGAACGATCAAACCCAAGACTGTTTGAGACATTACTCCCATGGAGGAGAGTGCTCATGGTGACTGTTGTATTCAATCCCGTTGCAATTTCTGTGTTTCATCAACACTCTGATAGTCCACAGATTACAGAATGCCTCCAGATGTGCATCGGAAATTTCTACTGGTCTTCCAGGGATTTATCAAAGCGTAGATTGTTTGAGACATTACTCCCATGGAGGAAAGTGAGAAAATTGACTGTTGTATTCAATCCCGATGCAATTTCTGTGTTTCAACAACACTCTGTTAGTCCACAGATTACAGAATGCCACCAGTTGTGCATCGGAGACTACTACTGGTCTTCCAGGGAACGATCAAAGCGTAGACTTTGAGACATTACTCCGATGGAGGAAAGTGCGCATGGTGACTGTTGTATTCAATCCCGATGCTATTTCTGTGTTTCATCAACACACTGATAGTCCACAGATTACAGAATGCCACCAGGTGTGCATCGGAAACTACTACGTTTATTCCAGGGAACGATCAAAGCGTAGACTGTTTGAGATATCACTCCCGTGGAGGAAAGTGCTCATGGTGACTGTTGTATTCAATCCCGATGCATTCTCTGTGTTTCATCAACACTCTGATAGTCCACAGATTACAGAATACCACCAGTTGAGCATCGGAAACCACTACTGGTCTTTCAGGGAACGATCAAAGCGTAGACTGTTTGAGACATTACAAACATGGAGGAATGTGCGCATTGTGACTGTTGTATTCAATCCCGATGCAATTTCTGTGTTTCATCAACACTCTGATAGTCCACAGATTACAGAATGCCACCAGATGTGCATCGGAAACTACTACTGGTCTTCCAGGGAACGATCAAAACGTAGACTTTTTGGGATATCACTCCCGTGGAGGAAAGTGCGCATGGTGACTGTTGTATTCAATCCCCATGCATTCTCTGTGTTTCATCAACACTCTGATAGTCCACAGATTAAAGAATGCCTCCAGATGTGCATCGGAAATTACTACTGGTATTCCAGGGAACTATCAAAGCGTAGACTGTTTGAGACATTACTCCCATGGAGAAAAGTGAGAAAATTGACTGTTGTATTCAATCCCGATGCAATTTCTGTGTTTCAACAACACTCTGTTAGTCCACAGATTGCAGAATGCCACCAGATGTGCATCGGAGACTACTATTGGTCTTCCAGGGAACGATCAAAGCGTAGACTTTGAGACATTACTCCGATGGAGGAAAGTGCGCATGGTGACTGTTGCATTCAATCCCGATGCAATTTCTGTGTTTCATCAACACTCTTATAGTCCACAGATTACTGAATGCCACCAGATGTGCATCGGAAACTACTACTGGTCTTCCAGGGAACGATCAAAGCGTAGACTGTTTGAAAATTACTCCCATGGAGGAAAGTGCGCATGGTGACTGTTGTATTCAATCCTGATTCAATTTCTGTGTTTCATCAACACTCTGATTGTCCAAAGATTACAGAATGCCTCCATTTGTGCATCGAAAACTACTATTGGTCTTCCAGGGAACAATCAAAACGTAGACTGTTTGAGACAATACTCCCATGGAGGAAAGTGAGCATGGTGAATGTTGTATTCAATCCCGATGCAATTTCTGTGTTTCATGAACACTCTGATAGTCCATAGATAACAGAATGCTACCAGATGTCCATCGGAAACTTATACTGGTCTTCCAGGGAACGATCAAAGCGTAGACTGTTTGAGACATTACTCCCATGGAGGAATGTGCGCATGGTGACTGTTGTATTCAATCCCGATGCTATTTCTGTGTTTCATCAACACTCTGATAGTCCACAGATTACAGAATGCCACCAGATGTGCATCGGAAACTACTACTGGTCTTCCAGGGAACGATCAAAGCGTAGAATGTTTGAGAATTACTCCCATGGAGGAAAGTGCGCATGGTGACTGTTGTATTCAATCCCGATGCTACTTCTGTGTTTCATCAACACTCTGATAGTCCACAGATTACAGAATGCCTTCAGATGTGCATCGGAAACTACTACTGGTCTTCCTGGCAACGATCAAAACGTAGACTGTTTGAGACATTACTCCCATGGAGGAAAGTGCGCATGGTGACTGTTGCATTCAATCCCGATGCAATTTCTGTGTTTCATCAACACTCTTATAGTCCACAGATTACAGAATGCCTCCAGATGTGCATCGGAAATTACTTCTGGTCTTCCAGGGAACTATCAAAGCGTAGACTGTTTGAGACATTACTCCCATGGAGGAAAGTGAGAAAATTGACTGTTGTATTCAATCCCGATGCAATTTCTGTGTTTCATCAACACTCTGTTAGTCCACAGATTACAAAATGCCTCCAGATGTGCATCGGGGACTACTACTGGTCTTCCAGGGAACGATCAAAGCGTAGACTGTTTGAGATATCACTCCCGTGGAGGAAAGTGCGCATGGTGACTGTTGTATTCAATCCCGATGCATTCTCTGTGTTTCATCAAAACTCTGATAGTCCACAGATTACAGAATGCCACCAGTTGCGCATCGGAAACCACTACTGGTATTCCAGGGAACGATCAAAGCGTAGACTGTTTGAGATATCACTCCCGTGAAGGAAAGTGCGCATGGTGACTGTTGTATTGAATCCCGATGCATTCTCTGTGTTTCATCAACACTCTGATAGTCCACAGATTACAGAATGTCACCAGTTGCGCATCGGAAACCACTACTGGTCTTTCAGGGAACGATCAAAGCGTAGTCTGTTTGAGACATTACTCACATGGAGGTTCGTGCGCATTGTGACTGTTGTATTCAATCCCGATGCAATTTCTGTGTTTCATCAACTCTCTGATAGTCCACAGATTACAGAATGCCACCAGATGTGCATCGGAAACTACTACTGGTCTTCCAGGGAACGATCAAAGCGTAGACTGTTTGAAACTTACTCCCATGGAGGAAAGTGCGCATGGTGACTGTTGTATTCAATCCCGAGGGAATTTCTGTGTTTCATCAACACTCTGATAGTCCAAAGATTACAGAATGCCTCCATTTGTGCATCGAAAACTACTATTGGTCTTCCAGGGAACAATCAAAACGTAGACTGTTATAGACAATACTCCCATGGAGGAAAGTGAGCATGGTGAATGTTGTATTCAATCCCGATGCAATTTCTGTGTTTCATGAACACTCTGATAGTCCATAGATAACAGAATGCTACCAGATGTCCATCGGAAACTTATACTGGTCTTCCAGGGAACGATCAAAGCGTAGACTGTTTGAGACATTACTCCCATGGAGGAATGTGCGCATGGTGACTGTTGTATTCAATCCCGATGCTATTTCTGTGTTTCATCAACACTCTGATAGTCCACAGATTACAGAATGCCACCAGATGTGCATCGGAAACTACTACTGGTCTTCCAGGGAACGATCAAAGCGTAGAATGTTTGAGAATTACTCCCATGGAGGAAAGTGCGCATGGTGACTGTTGTATTCAATCCCGATGCTACTTCTGTGTTTCATCAACACTCTGATAGTCCACAGATTACAGAATGCCTTCAGATGTGCATCGGAAACTACTACTGGTCTTCCTGGCAACGATCAAAACGTAGACTGTGTGAGACATTACTCCCATGGAGGAAAGTGCGCATGGTGACTGTTGCATTCAATCCCGATGCAATTTCTGTGTTTCATCAACACTCTTATAGTCCACAGATTACAGAATGCCTCCAGATGTGCATCGGAAATTACTACTGGTCTTCCAGGGAACTATCAAAGCGTAGACTGTTTGAGACATTACTCCCATGGAGGAAAGTGAGAAAATTGACTGTTGTATTCAATCCCGATGCAATTTCTGTGTTTCATCAACACTCTGTTAGTCCACAGATTACAAAATGCCTCCAGATGTGCATCGGGGACTACTACTGGTCTTCCAGGGAACGATCAAAGCGTAGACTGTTTGAGATATCACTCCCGTGGAGGAAAGTGCGCATGGTGACTGTTGTATTCAATCCCGATGCATTCTCTGTGTTTCATCAAAACTCTGATAGTCCACAGATTACAGAATGCCACCAGTTGCGCATCGGAAACCACTACTGGTATTCCAGGGAACGATCAAAGCGTAGACTGTTTGAGATATCACTCCCGTGGAGGAAAGTGCGCATGGTGACTGTTGTATTGAATCCCGATGCATTCTCTGTGTTTCATCAACACTCTGATAGTCCACAGATTACAGAATGTCACCAGTTGCGCATCGGAAACCACTACTGGTCTTTCAGGGAACGATCAAAGCGTAGTCTGTTTGAGACATTACTCACATGGAGGTTCGTGCGCATTGTGACTGTTGTATTCAATCCCGATGCAATTTCTGTGTTTCATCAACTCTCTGATAGTCCACAGATTACAGAATGCCACCAGATGTGCATCGGAAACTACTACTGGTGTTCCAGGGAACGATCAAATCGTAGACTGTTTGAGACATTACTCCCATCTAGGAAAGTGCTCATGATGACAGTTGTATTCAATCCCGATGCTACTTCTGTGTTTCATCAACACTCTGATAGTCCACAGATTACAGAATGATACCAGATGTGCATCGGAAACTACTACTGGTCTTCCAGGAAACGATCAAAGCGTAGACTGTTTGAGAATTACTCCCATGGAGGAAAGTGCGCATGGTGACTGTTGTATTCAATCCCGATGGAATTTCTGTGTTTCATCAACACTCTGATAGTCAACAGATTACAGAATGCCTCCATTTCTGCATCGAAAAATACTACTGGTCTTCCAGGGAACAATCAAAACGTAGACTGTTTGAGACAATATTCCCATGGAGGAAAGTGCGCATGGTGACTGCTGTAATCAATCCCGATGCAATTTCTGTGTTTCATCATCATTCTGATAGTCCATAGATTACAGAATCCTACCAGATAAGCATCGGAAACTTCTACTGGTCTTCCAGGGAACGATCAAATCGTAGACTGTTTGAGACATTACTCCCATGGAGGAAAGTGCGCATGGTGACTGTTGTATTCAATCCCGATGCTATTTCTGTGTTTCACCAACACTCTGATAGTCCACAGATTACTGAGTGCCACCAGATGTGCATCGGAATTTACTACTGGTCTTCCAGGGAACGATCAAAGCGTAGAAAGTTTGAGAATTACTCCCATGGAGGAAAGTGCGCATGATTATTGTTGTATTCAATCCCGATGCAATTTCTGTGTTTCATCAACACTCTGATAGTCCACAGATTGCAGAATGCCTCCAGATGTGCATCGGAAATTACTACTGGTCTTCCAGGGAACAATCAAAGCGTAGATTGTTTGAGACATTACTCCCATGTAGGAAAGTGCGAATATTGACTGTTGTATTCAATCCCGATGCAATTTCTCTGTTTCATCAACACTCTGTTAGTCCACAGATTACAGAATGCCACCAGTTGCGCATCGGAAACCACTACTGGTATTCCAGGGAAGGATCAAAGCGTAGACTCTTTGAGATATCACTCTCGTGGAGGAAAGTGCGCATGGTGACTGTTGTATTGAATCCCGATGCATTCTCTGTGTTTCATCAACACTCTGATAGTCCACAGATTACAGAATGCCACCAGTTGCGCATCGGAAACCACTACTGGTCTTTCAGGGATCGATCAAAGCGTAGTCTGTTTGAGACATTACTCACATGGAGGTTCGTGCGCATTGTGACTGTTGTATTCAATCCCGATGCAATTTCTGTGTTTCATCAACACTCTGATAGACCACAGATTACAGAATGATACCAGATGTGCATCGGAAACTACTACTGGTCCTCCAGGGAACGTTCAAAGCGTAGACTGTTTGAGAATTACTCCCATGGAGGAAAGTGCGCATGGTGACTGTTGTATTCAATCCCGATGGAATTTCTGTGTTTCATCAACACTCTGATAGTCCACAGATTACAGAATGCCGCCATTTCTGCATCGAAAACTACTACTGGTCTTCCAGGGAACAATCAAAACGTAGACTGTTTGAGACAATATTCCCATGGAGGAAAGTGCGCATGGTGACTGTTGTAATCAATCCCGATGCAATTTCTGTGTTTCATCAACATTCTGATAGTCCATAGATTACAGAATCCTACCAGATGAGCATCGGAAACTTCTACTGGTCTTCCAGGGAACGATCAAATCGTAGACTGTTTGTGACATTACTCCCATGGATGAAAGTGCGCATGGTGTCTGTTGTATTCAATCCCAATGCTATTTCTGTGTTTCACCAACACTCTGATAGTCCACAGATTACTGAGTGCCACCAGATGCGCATCGGAAACTACTACTGGTCTTCCAGGGAACGATCAAAGCGTAGAAAGTTTGAGAATTACTCCCATGGAGGAAAGTGCGCATGATGATTGTTGTATTCAATCCCGATGCAATATCTGTGTTTCATCAACACCCTGATAGTCCACAGATTGCAGAATGCCTCCAGATGTGCATCGGAAATTACTACTGATCTTCCAGGGAACAATCAAATCGTAGACTGTTTGAGACATTACTCCCATGTAGGAAAGTGCGAATATTGACTGTTGTATTCAATCCCGATGCAATTTCTCTGTTTCATCAACACTCTGTTAGTCCACAGATTACAGAATGCCACCAGATGTGCATCGGAAACTACTACTGGTTTTCCAGGGAACGATCAAAGCGTAGACTGTTTGAGATATTACTCCCATGGAGGAAAGTGCGCATGGTGAATGTTGTATTCAATCCCGATGCTATTTCTGTGCTTCATCAACACTCTGATAGTCCACAGATTACAGAATGTCTTCAGATGTGCATCGGAAACTACTACTGGTGTTCCAGGGAACGATCAAAACGTAGACTGTTTGAGACATTACTCCCATGGAGGAAAGTGCGCATAGTGACTGTTGCATTCAATCCCGATGCAATTTCTGTGTTTCATCAAGACTCTTATAGTCCACAGATTACAGAATGCCTCCAGATGTGCATCGAAAATTACTACTGGTCTTCCAGGGAACTATCAAAGCGTAGACTGTTTGAGACATTACCCCCATGGAGGAAAGTGAGAAAATTGACTGTTGTATTCAATCCCGATGCTATTTCTGTGTTTCATCAACACTCTGATAGTCCACAGATTACAGAATGCCACCAGATGTGCATCGAAAACTACTACTGGTGTCCAGGGAACGATCAAATCGTAGACTGTTTGAGACATAACTCCCATGGAGGGAAGTGCGCATGGTGACTGTTGTATTCAAGCACGATGCAATTTCTGTGTTTCATCAACACTCTGATAGTCCACTGATTACAGAATGCCACCAGATGTGCATCCAATACTACTACTGGTCTTCCAGAGAACGATCAAAGCGTAGACTGTTTGAGACATTACTCCCATGGAGGAAAGTGCTCATGATGACTGTTGTATTCAATCCCGATGCTACTTCTTTGTTTCATCAACACTCTGATAGTCCACAGATTACAGAATGCCACCAGATGTGCATCGGAAACAACTACCTTGGTCTTCCAGGGAACGATCAAGGCGTAGACTGTTTGAGAATTACTCCCATGGAGGAAAGTGGGCATGGTGACTGTTGTATTAAATCCCGATGGAATTTCTGTGTTTCATCAACACTCTGATAGTCCACAGTTTACAGAATGCCTCCATTTGTACATCGAAAACTACTACTGGTCTTCCAGGGAACAATCAAATCGTAGACTGTTTGAGACAATACTCCCATGGAGGAAAGTGCGCATGGTGACTGTGGTAATCAATCCCGATGCAATTTCTGTGTTTCATCAACACTCTGATAGTCCATAGATTATAGAATGCTACCAGATGAGCATCGGAAACTTCTACTGGTCTTCCAGGGAACGATGAAAGCGTAGACTGTTTGAGACATTACTCCCATGGAGGAAAGTGCGCATGGTGAATGTTGTATTCATTCCCGATGCTATTTCTGTGCTTCATCAACACTCTGATAGTCCACAGATTACAGAATGCCTTCAGATGTGCATCGGAAACTACTACTGGTGTTCCAGGGAACGATCAAATCGTAGACTGTTTGAGACATAACTCCCATGGAGGGAAGTGCGCATGGTGACTGTTGTATTCAAGCACGATGCAATTTCTGTGTTTCATCAACACTCTGATAGTCCACTGATTACAGAATGCCACCAGATGTGCATCCAAAACTACTACTGGTCTTCCAGAGAACGATCAAAGCGTAGACTGTTTGAGACATTACTCCCATGGAGGAAAGTGCTCATGATGACTGTTGTATTCAATCCCGATGCTACTTCTTTGTTTCATCAACACTCTGATAGTCCACAGATTACAGAATGCCACCAGATGTGCATCGGAAACTACTACTGGTCTTCCAGGGAACGATCAAGGCGTAGACTGTTTGAGAATTACTCCCATGGAGGAAAGTGGGCATGGTGACTGTTGTATTAAATCCCGATGGAATTTCTGTGTTTCATCAACACTCTGATAGTCCACAGTTTACAGAATGCCTCCATTTGTACATCGAAAACTACTACTGGTCTTCCAGGGAACAATCAAAACGTAGACTGTTTGAGACAATACTCCCATGGAGGAAAGTGCGCATGGTGACTGTTGTAATCAATCCCGATGCAATTTCTGTGTTTCATCAACACTCTGATGGTCCATAGATTATAGAATGCTACCAGATGAGCATCGGAAACTTCTACTGGTCTTCCAGGGAACGATGAAAGCGTAGACTGTTTGAGACATTACTCCCATGGAGGAATGGGGGCATGGTGACTGTTGTATTTAATCCCGATGCAATTTCTGTGTTTCATCAACACTCTGATAGTCCACAGATTATCAGAATGCCACCAGATGTGCATCGGAAACTACTACTGGTCTTTCAGGGAACGACCAAATCATAGACTGATTGAGACATTACTCCCATGGAGGAAAGTGCGCATGGTGACTGTTGTATTCAATCCCGATGCAATTTCTCTGTTTCATCAACACTCTGTTAGTCCACAGATTCCAGAATGCCACCAGATGTGCATCGGAAACTACTACTGGTCTTCCAGGGAACGATCAAAGCGTAGACTGTTTGAGACATTACTCCCATGGAGAAAAGTGCGCATGGTGTCTGCTGTATTCAATAACGACGCTAATTCTGTGTTTCATCAACACTCTGATAGTCCACTGATTACAGAATGCCACCAGATGTGCATCGGAAACTACTACTGCATTCCAGTGAACGATCAAAGCGTAGACTGTTTGAGATATCACTCCCGTGGAGGAAAGTGCGCATGGTAACTGTAGTATTCAATCCCGATGCATTCTCTGTGTTTCATCAACACTCTGATAGTCCACAGATTACAGAATACCACCAGTTGCGCATCGGAAACCACTACTGGTCTTTCAGGGATCGATCAAAGCGTAGTCTGTTTGAGACATTACTCACATGGAGGTTCGTGCGCATTGTGACTGTTGTATTCAGTCCCGATGCAATTTCTGTGTTTCATCAACTCTCTGATAGTCCACAGATTACAGAATGCCACCAGATGTGCATCGGAAACTACTACTGGTGTTCCAGGGAACGATCAAATCGTAGACTGTTTGAGACATTACTCCCATGGAGGAAAGTGCTCATGATGACTGTTGTATTCAATCCCGATGCTACTTCTGTGGTTCATCAACACTCTGATAGACCACAGATTACAGAATGATACCAGATGTGCATCGGAAACTACTACTGGTCTTCCAGGGAACGTTCAATGCGTAGACTGTTTGAGAATTACTCCCATGGAGGAAAGTGCGCATGGTGACTGTTGTATTCAATCCCGATGGAATTTCTGTGTTTCATCAACACTCTGATAGTCCACAGATTACAGAATGCCTCCATTTCTGCATCGAAAACTACTACTGGTCTTCCAGGGAACAATCAAAACGTAGACTGTTTGAGACAATATTCCAATGGAGGAAAGTGCGCATGGTGACTGTTGTAATCAATCCCGATGCAATTTCTGTGTTTCATCAACATTCTGATAGTCCATAGATTACAGAATCCTACCAGATGAGCATCGGAAACTTCTACTGGTCTTCCAGGGAACGATCAAATCGTAGACTGTTTGTGACATTACTCCCATGGAGGAAAGTGCGCATGGTGACTGTTGTATTCAATCCCAATGCTATTTCTGTGTTTCACCAACACTCTGATAGCCCACAGATTACTGAGTGCCACCAGATGCGCATCGGAAACTACTACTGGTCTTCCAGGGAACGATCAAAGCGTAGAAAGTTTGAGAATTACTCCCATGGAGGAAAGTGCGCATGATGATTGTTGTATTCAATCCCGATGCAATTTCTGTGTTTCATCAACACTCTGATAGTCCACAGATTGCAGTATGCCTCCAGATGTGCATCGGAAATTACTACTGATCTTCCAGGGAACAATCAAATCGTAGACTGTTTGAGACATTACTCCCATGTAGGAAAGTGCGAATATTGACTGTTGTATTCAATCCCGATGCAATTTCTCTGTTTCATCAACACTCTGTTAGTCCACAGATTACAGAATGCCACCAGATGTGCATCGGAAACTACTACTGGTTTTCCAGGGAACGATCAAAGCGTAGACTGTTTGAGACATTACTCCCATGGAGGGAAGTGCGCATGGTGACTGTTGTATTCAAGCACGATGCAATTTCTGTGTTTCATCAACACTCTGATAGTCCACTGATTACAGAATGCCACCAGATGTGCATCCAAAACTACTACTGGTCTTCCAGAGAACGATCAAAGCGTAGACTGTTTGAGACATTACTCCCATGGAGGAAAGTGCTCATGATGACTGTTGTATTCAATCCCGATGCTACTTCTTTGTTTCATCAACACTCTGATAGTCCACAGATTACAGAATGCCACCAGATGTGCATCGGAAACTACTACTGGTCTTCCAGGGAACGATCAAGGCGTAGACTGTTTGAGAATTACTCCCATGGAGGAAAGTGGGCATGGTGACTGTTGTATTAAATCCCGAAGGAATATCTGTGTTTCATCAACACTCTGATAGTCCACAGTTTACAGAATGCCTCCATTTGTACATCGAAAACTACAACTGGTCTTCCAGGGAACAATCAAAACGTAGACTGTTTGAGACAATACTCCCATGGAGGAAAGTGCGCATGGTGACTGTTGTAATCAATCCCGATGCAATTTCTGTGTTTCATCAACACTCTGATAGTCCATAGATTATAGAATGCTACCAGATGAGCATCGGAAACTTCTACTGGTCTTCCACGGAACGATGAAAGCGTAGGCTGTTTGAGGCATTACTCCCATGGAGGAAAGTGCGCATGGTGAATGTTGTATTCAATCCCGATGCTATTTCTGTGCTTCATCAACACTCTGATAGTCCACAGATTACAGAATGCCTTCAGATGTGCATCGGAAACTACTACTGGTGTTCCAGGGAACGATCAAAACGTAGACTGTTTGAGACATTACTCCCATGGAGGAAAGTGCGCATAGTGACTGTTGCATTCAATCCCGATGCAATTTCTGTGTTTCATCAAGACTCTTATAGTCCACAGATTACAGAATGCCTCCAGATGTGCATCGGAAATTACTACTGGTCTTCCAGGGAACTATCAAAGCGTAGACTGTTTGAGACATTACTCCCATGGAGGAAAGTGAGAAAATTGACTGTTGTATTCAATCCCGATGCTATTTCTATGTTTCATCAACACTCTGATAGTCCACAGATTACAGAATGCCACCAGATGTGCATCGGAAACTACTACTGGTGTTCCAGGGAACGATCAAATCGTAGACTGTTTGAGACATAACTCCCATGGAGGGAAGTGCGCATGGTGACTGTTGTATTCAAGCACGATGCAATTTCTGTGTTTCGTCAACACTCTGATAGTCCACTGATTACAGAATGCCACCAGATGTGCATCCAAAAATACTACTGGTCTTCCAGAGAACGATCAAAGCGTAGACTGTTTGAGACATTACTCCCATGGAGGAAAGTGCTCATGATGACTGTTGTATTCAATCCCGATGCTACTTCTTTGTTTCATCAACACTCTGATAGTCCACAGATTACAGAATGCCACCAGATGTGCATCGGAAACTACTACTTGTCTTCCAGGGAACGATCAAGGCGTAGACTGTTTGAGAATTACTCCCATGGAGGAAAGTGGGCATGGTGACTGTTGTATTAAATCCCGATGGAATTTCTGTGTTTCATCAACACTCTGATAGTCCACAGTTTACAGAATGCCTCCATTTGTACATCGAAAACTACTACTGGTCTTCCAGGGAACAATCAAAACGTAGACTGTTTGAGACAATACTCCCATGGAGGAAAGTGCGCATGGTGACTGTTGTAATCAATCCCGATGCAATTTCTGTGTTTCATCAACACTCTGATAGTCCATAGATTATAGAATGCTACCAGATGAGCATCGGAAACTTCTACTGGTCTTCCAGGGAACGATGAAAGCGTAGACTGTTTGAGACATTACTCCCATGGAGGAATGTGCGCATGGTGACTGTTGTATTTAATCCCGATGCAATTTCTGTGTTTCATCAACACTCTGATAGTCCACAGATTATCAGAATGCCACCAGATGTGCATCGGAAACTACTACTGGTCTTTCAGGGAACGACCAAATCATAGACTGATTGAGACATTACTCCCATGGAGGAAAGTGCGCATGGTGACTGTTGTATTCAATCCCGATGCAATTTCTCTGTTTCATCAACACTCTGTTAGTCCACAGATTACAGAATGCCACCAGATGTGCATCGGAAACTACTACTGGTCTTCCAGGGAACGATCAAAGCGTAGACTGTTTGAGACATTACTCCCATGGAGAAAAGTGCGCATGGTGACTGTTGTATTCAATAACGACGCTAATTCTGTGTTTCATCAACACTCTGATAGTCCACTGATTACAGAATGCCACCAGATGTGCATCGGAAACTACTACTGCATTCCAGTGAACGATCAAAGCGTAGACTGTTTGAGATATCACTCCCGTGGAGGAAAGTGCGCATGGTAACTGTAGTATTCAATCCCGATGCATTCTCTGTGTTTCATCAACACTCTGATGGTCCACAGATTACAGAATGCCACCAGTTGTGCATCGGAAACCACTACTGGTCTTTCAGGGAACGATCAAAACGTAGACTGTTGGAGACATTACTCCCATGGAGATATGTGCGCATGGTGACTGTTGAATTCAATCCCGATGCAATTTCTGTGTTTCATCAACACTCTGATAGTCCACAGATTACAGAATGCCACCAGATGTGCATCGGAAACTACTACTGGTCTTTCAGGGAACGATCAAAGCGTAGAATGTTTGAGAATTACTCCCATGGAGGAACTTGTGCATGGTGACTGTTGTATTCAACCCCGATGCAATTTCTGTGTTTCATCAACACTCTGATAGTCCACAGATTACAGAATGCCTTCAGATGTGCATCGGAAACTACTACTGGTCTTCCAGGGAACGATCAAAACGTAGAATGTTTGAGACATTACTCCCATGGAGGAAAGTGCGCATGGTGTGTTGTATTCAATCCCGATGCAATTTCTGTGTTTCATCAACACTCTGATAGTCCACAGATTACAGAATGCCTCCAGATGTGCATCGAAAATTACTACTGGTCTTCCAGGGAACTATCAAAGCGTGGACTGTTTGAGACATTGCTCCCATGGAGGAAAGTGAGAAAATTGACTGTTGTATTCAATCCCGATGCAATTTCTGTGTTTCATCAACACTCTGTTATTCCACAGATTACAGAATGCCACAAGATGTGCATAGGAGACTACTACTGTTTCTTCCAGGGAACGATCAAAGCGTAGACTTTGAGACATTACTCCCATGGAGGAAAGTGCGCTTGGTGACTGTTGTATTCAATCCCGATGCTATTTATGTGTTTCATCAACACTCTGATAGTCCACAGATTACAGAATGCCACCAGATGTGCATCGGAAACTACTACTGGTATTCCAGTGAACGATCAAAGCGTAGACTGTTTGAGATATCACTCCCGTGGAGGAAAGTGCTCATGGGGACTGTTGTAGTCAATCCCGGTGCATCCTCTGTGTTTCATCAACACTCTGATAGTCCACAGATTACAGAATGCCACCAGTTGTGCATCGGAAAACACTACTGGTCTTTCAGGGAACGATCAAAGCGTATACTGTTTGAGACATTACTCACATTGAGGAAAGTGCGAATATTGACTGTTGTATTCAATCCCGATGCAATTTCTGTGTTTCATCAACTCTCTGATAGTACACAGATTACAGAATGCCACCAGATGTGCATCGGAAACTACTACTGGTGTTCCAGGGAACGATCAAATCGTAGACTGTTTGAGACATTACTCCCATGGAGGGAAGTGCGCATGGTGACTGTTGTATTCAATCACGATGCTATTTCTGTGTTTCATCAACACTCTGATAGTCCACAGATTACAGAATGCCACCAGATGTGCATCCAAAACTACTACTGGGCTTCCAGAGAACGATCAAAGCGTAGACTGTTTGAGACATTACTCCCAAGGAGGAAAGTGCTCATGATGACTGTTGTATTCAATCCCGATGCTACTTCTGTGTTTCATCAACACTCTGATAGTCCACAGATTACAGAATGCCACCAGATGTACATCGGAAACTACTACTGGTCTTCCAGGGAACGATCAAAGCGTAGACTGTTTGAGAATTACTCCCATGGAGGAAAGTTCGCATAGTGACTGTTGTATTCAATCCCGATGGAATTTCTGTGTTTCATCAACACTCTGATAGTCCACAGATTACAGAATGCCTCCATTTGTGCATCGAAAACTACTACTGGTGTTCCAGGGAACGATCAAATCGTAGACTGTTTGAGACATTACTCCCATGGAGGGAAGTGCGCATGGTGACTGTTGTATTCAATCACGATGCAATTTCTGTGTTTCATCAACACTCTGATTGTCCACAGATTACAGAATGCCACCAGATGTGCATCCAAAACTACAACTGGTCTTCCAGGGAACGATCAAAGCGTAGACTGTTTGAGACATTACTCCCATGGAGGAAAGTGCTCATGACGACTGTTGTATTCAATCCCGATGCTACTTCTGAGTTTCATCAACACTCTGATAGTCCACAGATTACACAATGCCACCAGATGTGCATCGGAAACTACTACTTGTCTTCCAGGGAAAGATCAAAGCGTAGAAAGTTTGAGAATTACTCCCATGGAGGAAAGTGCGCATGGTTACTGTTGTATTCAATCCCGATGCAATTTCTGTGTTTCATCAACACTCTGATAGTCCACAGATTGCAGAATGCCTCCAAATGTGCATCGGAAATTACTACTTTTCTTCCAGGGAACGATCAAAGCGTAGACTGTTTGAGACATTACTCCCATTTAGGAAAGTGCGCATGGTGACTGTTGTATTCAATCCCGATGCAATTTCTGTGTTTCATCAACACTCTGATAGTCCATAGATTACAGAATGCTACCAGATGAGCATCGGAAACTTCTACTGGTCTTCCAGGGAACGACCAAATCATAGACTGATTGAGACATTACTCCCATGGAGGAAAGTGCGCATGGTGACTGTTGTATTCAATCCCGATGCAATTTCTCTGTTTCATCAACACTCTGTTAGTCCACAGATTACAGAATGCCACCAGATGTGCATCGGAAACTACTACTGGTCTTCCAGGGAACGATCAAAGCGTAGACTGTTTGAGACATTACTCCCATGGAGAAAAGTGCGCATGGTGACTGTTGTATTCAATAACGACGCTAATTCTGTGTTTCATCAACACTCTGATAGTCCACTGATTACAGAATGCCACCAGATGTGCATCGGAAACTACTACTGCATTCCAGTGAACGATCAAAGCGTAGACTGTTTGAGATATCACTCCCGTGGAGGAAAGTGCGCATGGTAACTGTAGTATTCAATCCCGATGCATTCTCTGTGTTTCATCAACACTCTGATGGTCCACAGATTACAGAATGCCACCAGTTGTGCATCGGAAACCACTACTGGTCTTTCAGGGAACGATCAAAACGTAGACTGTTGGAGACATTACTCCCATGGAGATATGTGCGCATGGTGACTGTTGAATTCAATCCCGATGCAATTTCTGTGTTTCATCAACACTCTGATAGTCCACAGATTACAGAATGCCACCAGATGTGCATCGGAAACTACTACTGGTCTTCCAGGGAACGATCAAAGCGTAGAATGTTTGAGAATTACTCCCATGGAGGAACTTGTGCATGGTGACTGTTGTATTCAACCCCGATGCAATTTCTGTGTTTCATCAACACTCTGATAGTCCACAGATTACAGAATGCCTTCAGATGTGCATCGGAAACTACTACTGGTCTTCCAGGGAACGATCAAAACGTAGAATGTTTGAGACATTACTCCCATGGAGGAAAGTGCGCATGGTGTGTTGTATTCAATCCCGATGCAATTTCTGTGTTTCATCATCACTCTGATAGTCCACAGATTACAGAATGCCTCCAGATGTGCATCGAAAATTACTACTGGTCTTCCAGGGAACTATCAAAGCGTGGACTGTTTGAGACATTGCTCCCATGGAGGAAAGTGAGAAAATTGACTGTTGTATTCAATCCCGATGCAATTTCTGTGTTTCATCAACACTCTGTTAGTCCACAGATTACAGAATGCCACAAGATGTGCATAGGAGACTACTACTGTTTCTTCCAGGGAACGATCAAAGCGTAGACTTTGAGACATTACTCCCATGGAGGAAAGTGCGCTTGGTGACTGTTGTATTCAATCCCGATGCTATTCATGTGTTTCATCAACACACTGATAGTCCACAGATTACAGAATGCCACCAGATGTGCATCGGAAACTACTACTGGTATTCCAGTGAACGATCAAAGCGTAGACTGTTTGAGATATCACTCCCGTGGAGGAAAGTGCTCATGGGGACTGTTGTAGTCAATCCCGATGCATCCTCTGTGTTTCATCAACACTCTGATAGTCCACAGATTACAGAATGCCACCAGTTGTGCATCGGAAAACACTACTGGTCTTTCAGGGAACGATCAAAACGTAGACTGTTTGAGACATTACCCACATTGAGGAAAGTGCGAATATTGACTGTTGTATTCAATCCCGATGCAATTTCTGTGTTTCATCAACTCTCTGATAGTACACAGATTACAGAATGCCACCAGATGTGCATCGGAAACTACTACTGGTGTTCCAGGGAACGATCAAATCGTAGACTGTTTGAGACATTACTCCCATGGAGGGAAGTGCGCATGGTGACTGTTGTATTCAATCACGATGCTATTTCTGTGTTTCATCAACACTCTGATAGTCCACAGATTACCGAATGCCACCAGATGTGCATCCAAAACTACTACTGGGCTTCCAGAGAACGATCAAAGCGTAGACTGTTTGAGACATTACTCCCAAGGAGGAAAGTGCTCATGATGACTGTTGTATTCAATCCCGATGCTACTTCTGTGTTTCATCAACACTCTGATAGTCCACAGATTACAGAATGCCACCAGATGTACATCGGAAACTACTACTGGTCTTCCAGGGAACGATCAAAGCGTAGACTGTTTGAGAATTACTCCCATGGAGGAAAGTTCGCATAGTGACTGTTGTATTCAATCCCGATGGAATTTCTGTGTTTCATCAACACTCTGATAGTCCACAGATTACAGAATGCCTCCATTTGTGCATCGAAAACTACTACTGGTGTTCCAGGGAACGATCAAATCGTAGACTGTTTGAGACATTACTCCCATGGAGGGAAGTGCGCATGGTGACTGTTGTATTCAATCACGATGCAATTTCTGTGTTTCATCAACACTCTGATTGTCCACAGATTACAGAATGCCACCAGATGTGCATCCAAAACTACAACTGGTCTTCCAGGGAACGATCAAAGCGTAGACTGTTTGAGACATTACTCCCATGGAGGAAAGTGCTCATGACGACTGTTGTATTCAATCCCGATGCTACTTCTGAGTTTCATCAACACTCTGATAGTCCACAGATTACAGAATGCCACCAGATGTGTATCGGAAACTACTACTTGTCTTCCAGGGAAAGATCAAAGCGTAGAAAGTTTGAGAATTACTCCCATGGAGGAAAGTGCGCATGGTTACTGTTGTATTCAATCCCGATGCAATTTCTGTGTTTCATCAACACTCTGATAGTCCACAGATTGCAGAATGCCTCCAAATGTGCATCGGAAATTACTACTTTTCTTCCAGGGAACGATCAAAGCGTAGACTGTTTGAGACATTACTCCCATTTAGGAAAGTGCGCATGGTGACTGTTGTATTCAATCCCGATGCAATTTCTGTGTTTCATCAACACTCTGATAGTCCATAGATTACAGAATGCTACCAGATGAGCATCGGAAACTTCTACTGGTCTTCCAGGGAACGATGAAAGCGTAGACTGTTTGAGACATTACTCCCATGGAGGAATGTGCGCATGGTGACTGTTGTATTCAATAACGATGCAATTACTGTGTTTCATCAACACTCTGATAGTCCACAGATTACAGAATGCCACCAGATGTGCATCGGAAAGTAAAACTGGTCTTTCAGGGAACGATCAATTCGTAGACTGTTTGAGACATTACTCCCATGGAGGGAAGTGCGAATGGTGACTGTTGTATTCAATCCCGATGCTATATCTGTGTTTCACCAACACTCTGATAGTCCACAGATTGCAGAGTGCCTCCAGATGTGCATCGGAAATTACTACTATTCTTCCAGGGAACGATCAAAGCGTAGACTGTTTGAGAATTACTCTCATGGAGGAAAGTGCGCATGGTGACTGTTGTATCAATCCCGATGGAATTTCTGTGTTTCACCAACACTCTGATAGTCCACAGATTACAGAATGCCACCAGATGTGCATCGGAAACTAATACTGGTCTTCCAGGGAACGATCAAAGCGTAGACTGTATGAGACATTACTCCCATGGAGAAAAGTGCGCAACGTGACTGTTGTATTCAATCGCCATGCAATTTCTGTGTTTCATCAACTCCCTGATAGTCCACAGATTACAGAATGCCACCAGATGTGCATCGGAAACTACTACTGGTGTTCCAGGGAACGATCAAATCGTAGACTGTTTGAGACTTTACTCCCATGGAGGGAAGTGCGCATGGTGTCTGTTGTAATCAATCGCGATGCAATTTCTGTGTTTCATCAACACTCTGATAGTCCACAGATTACAGAATGCCACCAGATGTGCATCCAAAACTACTACTGGTCTTCCAGAGAACGATCAAAGCGTAGACTGTTTGAGACATAACTCCCATGGAGGAAAGTGCTCATGATGACTGTTGTATTCAATCCCGATGCTACTTCTGTGTTTCATCAACACTCTGATAGTCCACAGATTACTGAATGCCACCAGATGTGCATCGGAAACTACTACTGGTCTTCCAGGGAACGATCAAAGCGTAGACTGTTTGAGAATTACTCCCATGGAGGAAAGTGCGCATGGTGACTGTTGTATTTAATCCCGATGGAATATCTGTGTTTCATCAACACTCTGATAGTCCACAGATTACAGAATGCCTCCATTTGTGCATCGAAAACTACTACTGGTCTTCCAGGGAACAATCAAAACGTAGACTGTTTGAGACAATACTCCCATTTAGGTAAGTGCGCATGGTGACTGTTGTATTCAATCCCGATGCAATTTCTGTGTTTCATCAACACTCTGATAGTCCATAGATTACAGAATGCTACCAGATGAGCATCGGAAACTTCTACTGGTCTTCCAGGGAACGATGAAAGCGTAGACTATTTGAGACATTACTCCCATGGAGGAATGTGCGCATGGTGACTGTTGTATTCAATAACGATGCAATTTCTGTGTTTCATCAACACTCTGATAGTCCACAGATTACGAATGTCACCAGATGTGCATCGGAAACTACTACTGGTCTTCCAGGGAACGATCAGAGCGTAGAATGTTTGAGAATTACTCCCATGGATTAAAGTGCGCATGGTGACTGTTGTATTCAATCCCGATGCAATTACTGTGTTTCATCAACACTCTGATAGTCCACAGATTACAGAATGCCACCAGATGTGCATCGGAAAGTAAAACTGGTCTTTCAGGGAACGATCAATTCGTAGACTGTTTGAGACATTACTCCCATGGAGGGAAGTGCGAATGGTGACTGTTGTATTCAATCCCGATGCTATATCTGTGTTTCACCAACACTCTGATAGTCCACAGATTACTGAATGCCACCAGATGTGCATCGGAAACTACTACTTGTCTTCCAGGGAAAGATCAAAGCGTAGAAAGTTTGAGAATTACTCCCATGGAGGAAAGTGCGCATGGTTACTGTTGTATTCAATCCCGATGCAATTTCTGTGTTTCATCAACACTCTGATAGTCCACAGATTGCAGAATGCCTCCAAATGTGCATCGGAAATTACTACTTTTCTTCCAGGGAACGATCAAAGCGTAGACTGTTTGAGACATTACTCCCATTTAGGAAAGTGCGCATGGTGACTGTTGTATTCAATCCCGATGCAATTTCTGTGTTTCATCAACACTCTGATAGTCCATAGATTACAGAATGCTACCAGATGAGCATCGGAAACTTCTACTGGTCTTCCAGGGAACGATGAAAGCGTAGACTGTTTGAGACATTACTCCAATGGAGGAATGTGCGCATGGTGACTGTTGTATTCAATAACGATGCAATTACTGTGTTTCATCAACACTCTGATAGTCCACAGATTACAGAATGCCACCAGATGTGCATCGGAAAGTAAAACTGGTCTTTCAGGGAACGATCAATTCGTAGACTGTTTGAGACATTACTCCCATGGAGGGAAGTGCGAATGGTGACTGTTGTATTCAATCCCGATGCTATATCTGTGTTTCACCAACACTCTGATAGTCCACAGATTACTGAATGCCACCAGATGTGCATCGGAAACTACTACTGGTCTTCTAGGGAACGATCAAAGCGTAGAATGTTTGAGAATTACTCCCATGGAGGAAAGTGCGCATGGTGACTGTTGTATTCAATCCCGATGCAATTTCTGTGTTTCATCAACACTCTGATAGTCCACAGATTACAGAATGCCACCAGATGTGCATCGGAAACTACTACTGGTCTTCCAGGGAACGATCAAAGCGTAGACTGTTTGAGAATTACTCTCATGGAGGAAAGTGCGCATGGTGACTGTTGTATCAATCCCGATGGAATTTCTGTGTTTCACCAACACTCTGATAGTCCACAGATTACTGAATGCCACCAGATGTGCATCGGAAACTACTACTTGTCTTCCAGGGAACGACCAAAGCGTAGAAAGTTTGAGAATTACTCCCATGGAGGAAAGTGCGCATGGTGACTGTTGTATTCAATCCCGATGCAATTTCTGTGTTTCATCAACACTCTGATAGTCCACAGATTGCAGAGTGCCTCCAGATGTGCATCGGAAATTACTACTATTCTTCCAGGGAACGATCAAAGCGTAGACTGTTTGAGACATTACTCCCATGGAGGAAAGTGAAAATATTGACTGTTGTATTCAATCCCGATGCAATTTCTCTGTTTCATCAACACTCTGTTAGTCCACAGATTACAGAATGCCACCAGATAGGCATCGGAATCTACTACTGGTCTTCCAGGGAACGATCAAAGCGTAGACTGTTTGAGACATTACTCCCATGGTGAAAAGTGCGCGTGGTGACTGTTGTATTCAATCCCGATGCAATTTCTGTGTTTCATCAACTCTCAGATAGTCCACAGATTACAGAATGCCACCAGATGTGCATCGGAAACTACTACTGGTGTTCCAGGGAACGATCAAAGCGTAGACTGTTTGAGACGTTACTCCCATGGAGGAAAGTGCGAATATTGACTGTTGTATTCAATCCCGATGCAATTTCTCTGTTTCATCAACACTCTGTTAGTCCACAGATTACAGAATGCCACCAGATGTGCATCGGAAACTAATACTGGTCTTCCAGGGAACGATCAAAGCGTAGACTGTATGAGACATTACTCCCATGGAGAAAAGTGCGCAACGTGACTGTTGTATTCAATCCCCATGCAATTTCTGTGTTTCATCAACTCCCTGATAGTCCACAGATTACAGAATGCCACCAGATGTGCATCGGAAACTACTACTGGTGTTCCAGGGAACGATCAAATCGTAGACTGTTTGAGACTTTACTCCCATGGAGGGAAGTGCGCATGGTGTCTGTTGTAATCAATCGCGATGCAATTTCTGTGTTTCATCAACACTCTGATAGTCCACAGATTACAGAATGCCACCAGATGTGCATCCAAAACTACTACTGGTCTTCCAGAGAACGATCAAAGCGTAGACTGTTTGAGACATAACTCCCATGGAGGAAAGTGCTCATGATGACTGTTGTATTCAATCCCGATGCTACTTCTGTGTTTCATCAACACTCTGATAGTCCACAGATTACTGAATGCCACCAGATGTGCATCGGAAACTACTACTGGTCTTCCAGGGAACGATCAAAGCGTAGACTGTTTGAGAATTACTCCCATGGAGGAAAGTGCGCATGGTGACTGTTGTATTTAATCCCGATGGAATATCTGTGTTTCATCAACACTCTGATAGTCCACAGATTACAGAATGCCTCCATTTGTGCATCGAAAACTACTACTGGTCTTCCAGGGAACAATCAAAACGTAGACTGTTTGAGACAATACTCCCATTTAGGTAAGTGCGCATGGTGACTGTTGTATTCAATCCCGATGCAATTTCTGTGTTTCATCAACACTCTGATAGTCCATAGATTACAGAATGCTACCAGATGAGCATCGGAAACTACTACTGGTCTTCCAGGGAACGATGAAAGCGTAGACTATTTGAGACATTACTCCCATGGAGGAATGTGCGCATGGTGACTGTTGTATTCAATAACGATGCAATTTCTGTGTTTCATCAACACTCTGATAGTCCACAGATTACGAATGTCACCAGATGTGCATCGGAAACTACTACTGGTCTTCCAGGGAACGATCAGAGCGTAGAATGTTTGAGAATTACTCCCATGGATTAAAGTGCGCATGGTGACTGTTGTATTCAATCCCGATGCAATTACTGTGTTTCATCAACACTCTGATAGTCCACAGATTACAGAATGCCACCAGATGTGCATCGGAAACTACTACTGGTCTTCCAGGGAACGATCAAAGCGTAGACTGTTTGAGAATTACTCTCATGGAGGAAAGTGCGCATGGTGACTGTTGTATCAATCCCGATGGAATTTCTGTGTTTCACCAACACTCTGATAGTCCACAGATTACTGAATGCCACCAGGTGTGCATCGGAAACTACTACTGGTGTTCCAGGGAACGATCAAAGCGTAGACTGTTTGAGACATTACTCCCATGGAGGAAAGTGCGAATATTGACTGTTGTATTCAATCCCGATGCAATTTCTCTGTTTCATCAACACTCTGTTAGTCCACAGATTACAGAATGCCACCAGATGTGCATCGGAAACTAATACTGGTCTTCCAGGGAACGATCAAAGCGTAGACTGTATGAGACATTACTCCCATGGAGAAAAGTGCGCAACGTGACTGTTGTATTCAATCCCCATGCAATTTCTGTGTTTCATCAACTCTCTGATAGTCCACAGATTACAGAATGCCACCAGATGTGCATCGGAAACTACTACTGGTGTTCCAGGGAACGATCAAATCGTAGACTGTTTGAGACATTACTCCCATGGAGGGAAGTGCGCATGGTGTCTGTTGTAATCAATCACGATGCAATTTCTGTGTTTCATCAACTCTCTGATAGTCCACAGATTACAGAATGCCACCAGATGTGCATCCAAAACTACTACTGGTCTTCCAGAGAACGATCAAATCGTAGACTGTTTGAGACATTACTCCCATGGAGGGAAGTGCGCATGGTGACTGTTGTATTCAATCACGATGCAATTTCTGGGTTTCATCAACACTCTGATAATCCACAGATTACTGAATGCCACCAGATGTGCATCGAAAACTACTACTGGTCTTCCAGGGAACAATCAAAACGTAGACTGTTTGAGACAATACTCCCATTTAGGTAAGTGCGCATGGTGACTGTTGTATTAAATCCCGATGCAATTTCTGTGTTTCATCAACACTCTGATAGTCCATAGATTACAGAATGCTACCAGATGAGCATCGGAAACTACTACTGGTCTTCCAGGGAACGATCAAAGCGTAGACTGTTTGAGAATTACTCTCATGGAGGAAAGTGCGCATGGTGACTGTTGTATCAATCCCGATGGAAATTCTGTGTTTCACCAACACTCTGATAGTCCTCAGATTACTGAATGCCACCAGATGTGCATCGGAAACTACTACTTGTCTTCCAGGGAACGACCAAAGCGTAGAAAGTTTGAGAATTACTCCCATGGAGGAAAGTGCGGGTGGTGCTCTTGTATTCAAACTAGATGCAATTTCTGTGTTTCATCTACACTTTGAGGGTCCACAGATTGCAGAATGCCTCCAGATGTGCATCGGAAACTACTACTGGTCTTCCAGGGAACGATGAAAGCGTAGACTGTTCGAGACATTACTCCCATGGAGGAATGTGCGCATGGTGACTGTTGTATTCAATAACGATGCAATTTCTGTGTTTCATCAACACTCTGATAGTCCACAGATTACAGAATGCCACCAGATGTGCATCGGAAACTAAAACTGGTCTTTCAGGGAACGATCAAATCGTAGACTGTTTGAGACATTACTCCCATGGAGGGAAGTGCGCATGGTGACTGTTGTATTCAATCCCGATGCTATATCTGTGTTTCACCAACACTCTGATAGTCCACAGATTACGAATGTCACCAGATGTGCATCGGAAACTACTACTGGTCTTCCAGGGAACGATCAGAGAGTAGAATGTTTGAGAATTACTCTCATGGAGGAAAGTGCGCATGGTGACTATTGTATTCAATCCCGATGCAATTTCTGTGTTTCATCAACACTCTGATAGTCCACAGATTACAAAATGCCACCAGATGTGCATCGGAAACTACTACTGGTCTTCCAGGGAACGATCAAAGCGTAGACTGTTTGAGAATTACTCTCATGGAGGAAAGTGCGCATGGTGACTGTTGTATCAATCCCGATGGAAATTCTGTGTTTCACCAACACTCTGATAGTCCACAGATTACTGAATGCCACCAGATGTGCATCGGAAACTACTACTTGTCTTCCAGGGAACGACCAAAGCGTAGAAAGTTTGAGAATTACTCCCATGGGGGAAAGTGCGCATGGTGACTGTTGTATTCAATCCCGATGCAATTTCTGTGTTTCATCAACACTCTGATAGTCCACAGATTGCAGAGTGCCTCCAGATGTGCATCGGAAATTACTACTGGTGTTCCAGGGAACGATTAAATCGTAGACTGTTTGAGACATTACTCCCATGGAGGGAAGTGCGCATGGTGACTGTTGTATTCAATCACGATGCAATTTCTGGGTTTCATCAACACTCTGATACTCCACAGATTACAAAATGCCACCAGATGTGCATCGGAGACTACTACTGGTCTTCCAGAGAATGATCAAAGCGTAGACTGTTTGAGACATTACTCCCATGGAGGAAAGTGCTCATGATGACTGTTGTATTCAATCACGAAGCTACTTCTGTGTTTCATCAACACTCTGATAGTCCACAGATTACAGAATGCCACCAGATGTGCATCGGAAACTACTACTGGTCTTCCAGGGAACGATCAAAGCGTAGACTGTTTGAGACATTACTCCCATGGAGGAAATTGCGCATGGTGACTGTTGTATTCAATCCCGATGGAATTTCTGTGTTTCATCAACACTCTGATAGTCCACAGATTACAGAATGCCTCCATTTGTGCATCGGAAACTACTACTGGTCTTCCAGGCAACGATCAATGCGTAGACTGTTTGAGACATTACTCCCATGGTGAAAAGTGCGCGTGGTGACTGTTGTATTCAATCCCGATGCAATTTCTGTGTTTCATCAACTCTCTGATAGTCCACAGATTACAGAATGCCACCAGATGTGCATCGGAAACTACTACTGGTGTTCCAGGGAAAGATCAAATCGTAGACTGTTTGAGACATTACTCCCATGGAGGGAAGTGCGCATGGTGACTGTTGTACTCAATCACGATGCAATTTCTGGGTTTCATCAACACTCTGATACTCCACAGATTACAAAATGCCACCAGATGTGCATCGGAGACTACTACTGGTCTTCCAGAGAACGATCAAAGCGTAGACTCTTTGAGACATTACTCCCATGGAGGAAAGTGCTCATGATGACTGTTGTATACAATCACGAAGCTACTTCTGTGTTTCATCAACACTCTGATAGTCCACAGATTACAGAATGCCACCAGATGTGCATCGGAAACTACTACTGGTCTTCCAGGGAACGATCAAAGCGTAGACTGTTTGAGACATTACTCCCATGGAGGGAAGTGCGCATGGTGACTGTTGTATTCAATCCCGATGCAATTTCTGTGCTTCATCAACACTCTGATAGTCCATAGATTACAGAATGCTACCAGATGAGCATCGGAAACTTCTACTGGTCTTCCAGGGAACGATGAAAGCGTAGACTGTTTGAGACATTACTCCCATGGAGGAGTGTGCGCATGGTGACTGTTGTATTCAATAACGATGCAATTTCTGTGTTTAATCAACACTCTGATAGTCCACAGATTATAGAATGCCACCAGATGTGCATCGGAAACTACTACTGGTCTTCCAGGGAACGATCAAATCGTAGACTGTTTGAGACATTACTCCCATGGAGAAAAGTTCGCATGGTGACTGTTGTATTCAATCCCGATGCTATTTCTCTTTTTCATCAACACTCTGATAGTCCACTGATTACAGAATGCCACCAGATGTGCATCGGAGACTACTACTGCATTCCAGGGAACGATCAAAGTGTAGACTGTTTGAGATATCACTCCCGTGGAGGAAAGTGCGCATGGTAACTGTTGCATTCAATCCCGATGCATTCTCTGTGTTTCATCAACACTCTGATGGTCCACAGATTACAGAATGCCACCAGTTGTGCATCGGAAACCACTACTGGTCTTTCAGGGAACGATCAAAACGTAGACTGTTTGCGACATTACTCCCATGGAGGAATGTGCCCATGGTGACTGTTGAATTCAATCCCGATGCTATTTCTGTGTTTCATCAACACTCTGATAGTCCACAGATTACAGAATGCCACCAGATTTGCATCGGAAACTACTACTGGTCTTCCAGGGAACGATCAAAGCGTAGAATGTTTGAGAATTACTCCCATGGAGGAACGTGTGCATGGTGACTGTTGTATTCAATCCCGATGCAATTTCTGCGTTTCATCAAAACTCTGATAGTCCACAGATTACAGAATGCCACCAGATGTGCATCGGAAACTACTACTGGTCTTCGAGGGAACGATCAAAACGTAGACTGTTTGAGACATTACTCCCATGGAGGAAAGTGAGAAAATTGACTGTTGTATTCAATCCCGATGCAATATCTGTGTTTCATCAACACTCTGTTAGTCCACAGATACAGAATGACACCAGATGTGCATCGGAGACTACTACTGGTCTTCCAGGGAACGATCAAAGCGTAGACTTTGAGACATTACTTCCATGGAGGAAAGTGCGCATGGTGACTGTTGTATTCAATCCCGATGCTATTTCTGTGTTTCATCAACAATCTGATAGTCCACAGTTTACAGAATGCCACCAGATGTGCATCGGAAACTACTACTGGTCTTCCAGGGAACGATCAAAGCGTAGACTGTTTGAGACATTACTCCCATGGTGAAAAGTGCGCGTGGTGACTGTTGTATTCAATCCCGATGCAATTTCTGTGTTTCATCAACTCTCTGATAGTCCACAGATTACAGAATGCCACCAGATGTGCATCGGAAACTACTACTGGTGTTCCAGGGAACGATCAAATCGTAGACTGTTTGAGACATTACTCCCATGGAGGGAAGTGCGCATGGTGACTGTTGTATTTAATCACGATGCAATTTCTGGGTTTCATCAACACTCTGATACTCCACAGATTACAGAATGCCACCAGATGTGCATCGGAATCTACTACTGGTCTTTCAGGGAACGATCAAATCGTAGACTGTTTTAGACATTAGTCCCAAGGAGGAAAGTGCGCATGGTGACTGTTGTATTCAATCCCGATGCTATTTCTGTGTTTCACCAACACTCTGATAGTCCACAGATTACTGAATGCCACCAGATGTGCATCGGAAACTACTACTGGTCTTCCAGGGAACGATCAAAGCGTAGACTGTTTGAGACATTACTCCCATGGAGGAAAGTGCGAATATTGACTGTTGTATTCAATCCCGATGCAATTTATCTGTTTCATCAACACTCTGTTAGTCCACAGATTAAAGAATGCCACCAGATGTGCATCGGAAACTACTACTGGTCTTCCAGGGAACGATCAAAGCGTAGACTGTTTGAGACATTACTCCCATGGAGAAAAGTTCGCATGGTGACTGTTTTAATTCAATCCCGATGCTATTTCTCATTTTCATCAACACTCTGATAGTCCACTGATTACAGAATGCCACCAGATGTGCATCGGAGACTACTACTGCATTCCAGGGAACGATCAAAGCGTAGACTGTTTGTGATATCACTCCCGTGGAGGGAAGTGCGCATGGTAACTGTTGTATTCAATCCCGATGCACTCTCTGTGTTTCATCAACACTCTGATGGTCCACAGATTACAGAATGCCACCAGTTGTGCATCGGAAACCACTACTGGTCTTTCAGGGAACGATCAAAACGTAGACTGTTTGCGACATTACTCCCATGGAGGAATGTGCCCATGGTGACTGTTGAATTCAATCCCGATGCAATTTCTGTGTTTCATCAACACTCTGATGGTCCACAGATTACAGAATGTCACCAGATTTGCATCGGAAACTACTACTGGTCTTCCAGGGAACGATCAAGGCGTAGAATGTTTGAGAATTACTCCCATGGAGGAACGTGTGCATGGTGACTGTTGTATTCAATCCCGATGCAATTTCTGCGTTTCATCAACACTCTGATAGTCCACAGATTACAGAATGCTACCAGATGTGCATCGGAAACTACTACTGGTCTTCCAGGGAACGATCAAATCGTAGACTGTTTGAGACATTACTCCCATGGAGGAAAGTGAGAAAATTGACTGTTGTATTCAATCCCGATGCAATATCTGTGTTTCATCAACACTCTGTTAGTCCACAGATTACAGAATGCCACCAGATGTGCATCGGAGACTACTACTGGTCTTCCAGGGAACGATCAAAGCGTAGACTTTGAGACATTACTTCCATGGAGGAAAGTGCTCATGATGACTGGTATTCAATCCCGATGCTACTTCTGTGTTTCATCAACACTCTGATAGTCCACAGATTACAGAATGCCACCAGATGTGCATCGGAAATTACTACTGGTCTTTCAGGGAACGATCAAAGCGTAGACTGTTTGAGAATTACTCCCATGGAGGAAAGTGCGAATAGTGACTGTTGTATTCAATCCCGATGGAATTTCTGTGTTTCATCAACACTCTGATAGTCCACAGATTACAGAATGCCTCCATTTGTGCATCGAAAACTACTACTGGTCTTCCAGGGAACAATCAAAACGTAGACTGTTTGAGACAATACTCCCATGGAGGAAAGTGCGCATGGTGACTGTTGTATTCAATCCCGATGCAATTTCTGTGTTTCATCAACACTCTGATAGTCCATAGATTACAGACTGCTACCAGATGTGCATCGGAAACTTCTACTGGTCTTCCAGGGAACGATCAAAGCGTAGACTGTTTGAGACATTACTCCCATGGAGGAATGTGCGCATGGTGACTGTTGTATTCAATCCCGATGCAATTTCTGTGTTTCATCAACACTCTGATAGTCCACAGATTACAGAATGCCACCAGATGTGCATCGGAATCTACTAATTGTCTTCCAGGGAACGATCAAATCGTAGACTGTTTGAGACATTACTCCCATGGAGGAAAGTGCGCATGGTGACTGTTGTATTCAATCCCGATGCTATTTCTGTGTTTCACCAACACTCTGATAGTCCACAGATTACTGAATGCCACCAGATGTGCATCGGAAACTACTACTTGTCTTCCAGGGAACGATCAAAGCGTAGAAAGTTTGAGAATTACTCCTATGGAGGAAAGTGCGCATGGTGACTGTTGTATTCAATCCCGATGCAATTTCTGTGTTTCATCAACACTCTGATAGTCCACAGATTGCAGAATGCCTCCAGATGTGCATCGGAAACTACTACTGGTCTTTCAGGAAACGATCAAATCGTAGACTGTTTGAGACATTACTCCCAAGGAGGAAAAAGCGCATGGTGACTGTTGTATTCAATCCCGATGCTATTTCTGTGTTTCACCAACACTCTGATAGTCCACAGATTACTGAATGCCACCAGATGTGCATCGGAAACTACTACTGGTCTTCCAGGGAACGATCAAAGCGTAGACTGTTTGAGACATTACTCCCATGGAGGAAAGTGCGAATATTGACTGTTGTATTCAATCCCGATGCAATTTCTCTGTTTCATCAACACTCTGTTAGTCCACAGATTAAAGAATGCCACCAGATGTGCATCGGAAACTACTACTGGTCTTCCAGGGAACGATCAAAGCGTAGACTGTTTGAGACATTACTCTCATGGAGAAAAGTTCGCATGGTGACTGTTGTATTCAATCCCGATGCTATTTCTCTTTTTCATCAACACTCTGATAGTCCACTGATTACAGAATGCCACCAGATGTGCATCGGAGACTACTACTGCATTCCAGGGAACGATCAAAGCGTAGACTGTTTGTGATATCACTCCCGTGGAGGAAAGTGCGCATGGTAACTGTTGTATTCAATCCCGATGCACTCTCTGTGTTTCATCAACACTCTGATGGTCCACAGATTACAGAATGCCATTAGTTGTGCATCGGAAACCACTACTGGTCTTTCAGGGAACGATCAAAACGTAGACTGTTTGCGACATTACTCCCATGGAGGAATGTGCCCATGGTGACTGTTGAATTCAATCCCGATGCAATTTCTGTGTTTCATCAACACTCTGATAGTCCACAGATTACAGAATGTCACCAGATTTGCATCGGAAACTACTACTGGTCTTCCAGGGAACGATCAAAGCGTAGAATGTTTGAGAATTACTCCCATGGAGGAACGTGTGCATGGTGACTGTTGTATTCAATCCCGATGCAATTTCTGCGTTTCATCAACACTCTGATAGTCCACAGATTACAGAATGCCACCAGATGTGCATCGGAAACTACTACTGGTCTTCCAGGGAACGATCAAAGCATAGACTGTTTGAGACATTACTCCCATGGAGGAAAGTGCGAATATTGACTGTTGTATTCAATCCCGAAGCAATTTCTCTGTTTCATCAACACCCTGTTAGTCCACAGATTACAGAACGCCACCAGATGTGCATCGGAAACTACTACTGGTCTTCCAGGGAACGATCAAAGCGTAGACTGTTTGAGACATTACTCCCATGGAGAAAAGTGCGAACGGTGACTGTTGTATTCAATCCCGATGCAATTTCTGTGTTTCATCAACACTCTGATAGTCCACAGATTACAGAATGCCTCCAGATGTGCATCGGAATCTACTACTGGACTTCCAGGGAACGATGAAAACGTAGACTGTTTGAGACATTACTCCCATGGAGGAAAGTGCGCATGGTGACTGTTGTATTCAATCCCGATGCAATTTCTGTGTTTCATCAACACTCTGATAGTCCACAGACTACAGAATGCCTCCAGATGTGCATCGGAAATTACTACTGGTCTTCCAGGGAACTATCAAAGCGTAGACTATTTGAGACATTACTCCCATGGAGGAAAGTGAGAAAATTGACTGTTGTATTCAATCCCGATGCAATTTCTGTGTTTCATCAACACTCTGTTAGTCCACAGATTACAGAATGCCACCAGATGTGCATCGGAGACTACTACTGGTCTTCGAGGGAACGATCAAAGCGTAGACTTTGAGACATTACTCCCATGGAGGAAAGTGCGCATGGTGACTGTTGTATTCAATCCCGATGCTATATCTGTGTTTCATCAACACTCTGATAGTCCTCAGATTACAGATTGCCACCAGATGTGCATCGGAAACTACTGCTGGTATTCCAGGGAACGATCAAAGCGTAGACTGTTTGAGATATCACTCCCATGGAGGAAAGTGCTCATGGTGACTGTTGTATTCAATCCCGATGCATTCTCTGTGTTTCATCAACACTCTGATAGTCCACAGATTACAGAATGCCACCAGTTGTGCATCGGAAACAACTACTGGTCTTTCAGGGTACGATCAAAGCGTAGACTGTTTGAGACATTACTCACATGGAGGAATGTGCGCATTGTGACTGTTGTATTCAATCCCGATGCAATTTCTGTGTTTCATCAACTCTCTGATAGTGCACAGATTACAGAATGCCACCAGATGTGCATCGGAAACTACTACTGGTTATCCAGGGAACGATCAAATCGTAGACTGTTTGACACATTACTCCCATGGAGGGAAGTGCGCATGGTGACTGTTGTATTCAATCACGATGCAATTTCTGTGTTTCATCAACACTCTGATGGTCCACAGATTACAGAATGCCACCAGATGTGCATCCAAAACTACTACTGGTCTTCCAGAGAACGATCAAAACGTAGACTGTTTGAGACATTACTCCAAAGGAGGTATGTGCTCATGATGACTGTTGTATTCAATCCCGATGCAATTTTTGTGTTTCATCAACACTCTGATAGTCCATAGATTACAGAATGCTACCAGATGTGCATCGTAAACTTCTACTGGTCTTCCAGGGATCGATCAAAGCGTAGACTGTTTCAGACATTACTCCCATGGAGGAATGTGCGCATGGTGACTGTTGTATTCAATCCCGATGCAATTTCTGTGTTTCATCAACACTCTGATAGTCCACAGATTACAAAATGCCACCAGATGTGCATCGGAAACTACTACTTGTCTTCCAGGGAACGATCAAAGCGTAGAAAGTTTGAGAATTACTCCCATGGAGGAAAGTGCGCATGGTGACTGTTGTATTCAATCCCGATGCAATTTCTGTGTTTCATCAACACTCTGATAGTCCACAGATTGCAGAATGCCTCCAGATGTGCATAAGAAATTACTACTGGTCTTCCAGGGAACGATCAAAGCATAGACTGTTTGAGACATTACTCCCATGGAGGAAAGTGCGAATATTGACTGTTGTATTCAATCCCGAAGCAATTCCTCTGTTTCATCAACACCCTGTTAGTCCACAGATTACAGAACGCCACCAGATGTGCATCGGAAACTACTACTGGTCTTCCAGGGAACGATCAAAGCGTAGACTGTTTGAGACATTACTCCCATGGAGAAAAGTGCGAATGGTGACTGTTGTATTCAATCCCGATGCTACTTCTGTGTTTCATCAACACTCTGATAGTCCACAGATTACAGATTGCCTCCAGATGTGCATCGGAATCTACTACTGGACTTCCAGGGAACGATGAATACGTAGACTGTTTGAGACATTACTCCCATGGAGGAAAGTGCGCATGGTGACTGTTGTATTCAATCCCGATGCAATTTCTGTGTTTCATCAACACTCTGATAGTCCACAGACTACAGAATGCCTCCAGATGTGCATCGGAAATTACTACTGGTCTTCCAGGGAACTATCAAAGCGTAGACTGTTTGAGACATTACTCCCATGGAGGAAAGTGAGAAAATTGACTGTTGTATTCATTCCCGATGCAATTTCTGTGTTTCATCAACACTCTGTTAGTCCACAGATTACAGAATGCCACCAGATGTGCATCGGAGACTACTACTGGTCTTCGAGGGAACGATCAAAGCGTAGACTTTGAGACATTACTCCCATGGAGGAAAGTGCGCATGGTGACTGTTGTATTCAATCCCGATGCTATATCTGTGTTTCATCAACACTCTGATAGTCCACAGATTACAGATTGCCACCAGATGTGCATCGGAAACTACTGCTGGTATTCCAGGGAACGATCAAAGCGTAGACTGTTTGAGATATCACTCCCATGGAGGAAAGTGCTCATGGTGACTGTTGTATTCAATCCCGATGCATTCTCTGTGTTTCATCAACACTCTGATAGTCCACAGATTACAGAATGCCACCAGTTGTGCATCGGAAACAACTACTGGTCTTTCAGGGTACGATCAAAGCGTAGACTGTTTGAGACATTACTCACATGGAGGAATGTGCGCATTGTGACTGTTGTATTCAATCCCGATGCAATTTCTGTGTTTCATCAACTCTCTGATAGTGCACAGATTACAGAATGCCACCAGATGTGCATCGGAAACTACTACTGGTTATCCAGGGAACGATCAAATCGTAGACTGTTTCAGACATTACTCCCATGGAGGAATGTGCGCATGGTGACTGTTGTATTCAATCCCGATGCAATTTCTGTGTTTCATCAACACTCTGATAGTCCACAGATTACAAAATGCCACCAGATGTGCATCGGAAACTACTAATTGTCTTCCAGGGAACGATCAAATCGTAGACTGTTTGAGACATTACTCCCATGGAGGAAAGTGCGCATGGTGACTGTTGTATTCAATCCCGATGCTATTTCTGTGTTTCACCAACACTCTTATAGTCCACAGATTACTGAATGCCACCAGATGTGCATCGGAAACTACTACTGGTCATCCAGGGAACGATCAAAGCGTAGAAAGTTTGAGAATTACTCCCATGGAGGAAAGTGCGCATGGTGCTGTTGTATTCAATCCCGATGCAATATCTGTGTTTCATCAACACTCTGATAGTCCACAGGTTGCAGAATGCCTCCAGATGTGCATCGAAAATTACTACTGGTCTTCCAGGGAACGATCAAAGCGTAGACAGTTTGAGACATTACTCCCATGGAGGAAAGTGAGAATATTGACTGTTGTATTCAATCCCGATGCAATTTCTCTGTTTCATCAACACTCTGTTAGTCCACAGATTACAGAATGCCACCAGATGTGCATCGGAAACTGCTACTGGTCTTCCAGGGAACGATCAAAGCGTAGACTGTTTGAGACTTTACTCCCATGGAGAAAAGTGCGCATGGTGACTGTTGTAATCAATCCCGATGCTATTTCTGTGTTTCATCAACACTCTGATAGTCCACTGATTACAGAATGCCACCAGATGTGCATCGGAAACTACTACTGCATTCCAGGGAACGATCAAAGCGTAGACTGTTTGTGATATCACTCCCGTGGGGGAAAGTGCGCATGGTGACTGTTGTATTCAATCCCGATGCAATCTCTGTGTTTCATCAACACTCTGATGGTCCACAGATTACAGAATGCCACCAATTGTGCATCGGAAACCACTACTGGTCTTTCAGGGAACGATCAAAGCGTAGACTGTTTGAGACATTATTCCCATGGAGGAATGTGCGCATGGTGACTGTTGAATTCAATCCCGATGCAATTTCTGTGTTCCATCAACACTTTGATAGTCCACAGATTACAGATTGCCTCCAGATGTGCATCGGAAACTACTACTGGTCTTCCTGGGAACGATCAAAGCGTAGTCTGTTTCAGACGTTACTCCCATGGAGGAAAGTGCGGATGGTGACTGTTGTATTCACTCCCGATGCAATTTCTGTGTTTTATCAACATTTTGAAGGTCCACAGATTACAGAATGCTTCCAGATGTGAACCGGAAGCTACTAATGGTCTTCCAGGGAACGATCAAAGCGTAGATTGTTTCAGACATTACTCCCATGGAGGAAAGTGCGCATTGTGACTGTTGTATTCAATCCCGATGCAATTTCTCTGTTTCATCAACACTCTGTTAGTCCACAGATTACAGAATGCCACCAGATGTGCATCGGAGACTACTACTGGTCTTCCAGGGAACGATCAAAGCGTAGACTGTTTGAGACATTACTCCCATGGAGGAAAGTGCGCATGGTGACTGTTGTTTTCAATCCCGATGCTATTTCTGTGTTTCACCAACACTCTTATAGTCCACAGATTACTGAATGCCACCAGATGTGCATCGGAAACTACTACTGGTCATCCAGGGAACGATCAAAACGTAGAAAGTTTGAGAATTACTCCCATGGAGGAAAGTGCGCATGGTGCTGTTGTATTCAATCCCGATGCAATATCTGTGTTTCATCAACACTCTGATAGTCCACAGATTGCAGAATGCCTCCAGATGTGCATCGAAAATTACTACTGGTCTTCCAGGGAACGATCAAAGCGTAGACAGTTTGAGACATTACTCCCATGGAGGAAAGTGAGAATATTGACTGTTGTATTCAATCCCGATGCAATTTCTCTGTTTCATCAACACTCTGTTAGTCCACAGATTACAGAATGCCACCAGATGTGCATCGGAAACTGCTACTGGTCTTCCAGGGAACGATCAAAGCGTAGACTGTTTGAGACTTTACTCCCATGGAGAAAAGTGCGCATGGTGACTGTTGTAATCAATCCCGATGCTATTTCTGTGTTTCATCAACACTCTGATAGTCCACTGATTACAGAATGCCACCAGATGTGCATCGGAAACTACTACTGCATTCCAGGGAACGATCAAAGCGTAGACTGTTTGTGATATCACTCCCGTGGGGGAAAGTGCGCATGGTGACTGTTGTATTCAATCCCGATGCAATCTCTGTGTTTCATCAACACTCTGATGGTCCACAGATTACAGAATGCCACCAATTGTGCATCGGAAACCACTACTGGTCTTTCAGGGAACGATCAAAGCGTAGACTGTTTGAGACATTATTCCCATGGAGGAATGTGCGCATGGTGACTGTTGAATTCAACCCGATGCAATTTCTGTGTTCCATCAACACTTTGATAGTCCACAGATTACAGATTGCCTCCAGATGTGCATCGGAAACTACTACTGGTCTTCCTGGGAACGATCAAATCGTAGTCTGTTTCAGACGTTACTCCCATGGAGGAAAGTGCGGATGGTGACTGTTGTATTCACTCCCGATGCAATTTCTGTGTTTTATCAACATTTTGAAGGTCCACAGATTACAGAATGCTTCCAGATGTGCACCGGAAGCTACTAATGGTCTTCCAGGGAACGATCAAAGCGTAGATTGTTTCAGACATTACTCCCATGGAGGAAAGTGCGCATTGTGACTGTTGTATTCAATCCCGATGCAATTTCTCTGTTTCATCAACACTCTGTTAGTCCACAGATTACAGAATGCCACCAGATGTGCATCGGAGACTACTACTGGTCTTCCAGGGAACGATCAAAGCGTAGACTTTGAGACATTATTCCATGGAGGAAAGTGCGCATGGTGACTGTTGTATTCAATCCCGATGCTATTTCTGTGTTTCATCAACACTCTGATAGTCCACAGATTACAGAATGCCACCAGATGTGCATCGGAATCTACTAATTGTCTTCCAGGAAACGATCAAATCGTAGACTGTTTGAGACATTACTCCCATGCAGGAAAGTGCGCATGGTGACTGTTGTATTCAATCCCGAGGCAATTTCTGTGTTTCATCAACACTCTGTTAGTCATCAGATTACAGAATGCCACCAGATGTGCATCGGAGACTACTACTGGTCTTCGAGGGAACGATCAAAGCGTAGACTTTGAGACATTACTCCCATGGAGGAAAGTGCGCATGGTGACTGTTGTATTCAATCCCGATGCTATATCTGTGTTTCATCAACACTCTGATAGTCCACAGATTACAGAATGCCACCAGATGTGCATCGGAAACTACTGCTGGTATTCCAGGGAACGATCAAAGCGTAGACTGTTTGAGATATCACTCCCGTGGAGGAAAGTGCTCATGGTGACTGTTGTATTCAATCCCGATGCATTCTCTGTCTTTCATCAACACTCTGATAGTTCACAGATTACAGAATGCCACCAGTTGTGCATCGGAAACAACTACTGGTCTTTCAGGGAACGATCAAAGCGTAGACTGTTTGAGACATTACTCACATGGAGGAATGTGCGCATTGTGACTGTTGTATTCAATCCCGATGCAATATCTGTGTTTCATCAACTCTCTGATAGTACACAGATTACAGAATGCCACCAGATGTGCATCGGAAACTACTACTGGTGTTCCAGGGAACGATCAAATCGTAGACTGTTTGAGACATTACTCCCATGGAGGGAAGTGCGCATGGTGACTGTTGTATTCAATCACCATGCAATTTCTGTGTTTCATCAACACTCTGATAGTCCACAGATTACAGAATGCCACCAGATGTGCATCCAAAACTACTACTGGTCTTCCAGAGAACGATCAAAGCGTAGACTGTTTGAGACATTACTCCCAAGGAGGAAAGTGCTCATGATGACTGTTGTATTCAATCCCGATGCTACTTCTGTGTTTCATCAACACTCTGATAGTCCACAGATTACAGAATGCCTCCAGATGTGCATCGGTAACTACTACTGGTCTTCCAGGGAACGATCAAAGCGTAGACTGTTTGAGAATTACTCCCATGGAGGAAAGTGCGCATAGTGACTGTTGTATTCAATTCCGATGGAATTTCTGTGTTTCATCAACACTCTGATAGTCCACAGATTACAGAATGCTACCAGATGAGCATCGGAAACTACTACTGGTCTTCCAGGGAACAATCAAAACGTAGACTGTTTGAGACAATACTCCCATGGAGAAAAGTGCGCATGGTGACTGTTGTATTCAATCCCGATGCAATTTCTGTGTTTCATCAACACTCTGATAGTCCACAGATTACAGAATGCCACCAGATGTGCATCGGAAACTACTACTGGTCTTCCAGGGAACGATCAAAGCGTAGAGTGTTTGAGACATTACTCCCATGGAGGTAAGTGCGAATATTGACTGTTGTATTCAATCCCGATGCAATTTCTCTGTTTCATCAACACTCTGTTAGTCCACAGATTACAGAATGCCACCAGATGTGCATCGGAAACTACTACTGGTCTTCCAGGGAACGATCAAAGCGTAGACTGTTTGAGACATTACTCCCATGGAGAAAAGTGCGGATGGTGACTGTCGTAATCAATCACGATGCTATTTCTGTGTTTCATCAACACTCTGATAGTCCACTGATTACAGAATGCCACCAGATGTGCATCGGAAACTACTACTGCATTCCAGGGAACGATCAAAGCGTAGACTGTTTGTGATATCACTCCCGTGGGGGAAAGTGCGCATGGTGACTGTTGTATTCAATCCCGATGCAATTTCTGTGTTTCATCAACACTCTGATAGTCCATAGATTACAGAATGCTACCAGATGTGTAACGGAAACTTCTACTGGTCGTCCAGGGAACGATCAAAGCGTAGACTGTTTCAGACATTACTCCCAATGAGGAATGTGCGCATGGTGACTGTTGTATTCAATCCCGATGCAATTTCAGTGTTTCATCAAACACTCTGATAGTCCACAGATTACAGAATGCCTCCAGATGTGCATCGGAATCTACTACTGGTCTTCCAGGGAACGATGAAAACGTAGACTGTTTGAGACATTACTCCCATGGAGGAAAGTGCGCATGGTGACTGTTGTATTCAATCCCGATGCAATTTATGTGTTTCATCAACACTCTGATAGTCCACAGATTACAGAATGCCTCCAGATGTGCATCGGAAATTACTACTGGTCTTCCAGGGAACTATCAAAGCGTAGACTGTTTGAGACATCACTCCCATGGAGGAAAGTGAGAAAATTGACTGTTGTATTCAAACCCGATGCAGTTTCTGTGTTTCATCAACACTCTGTTAGTCATCAGATTACAGAATGCCACCAGATGTGCATCGGAGACTACTACTGGTCTTCGAGGGAACGATCAAAACGTAGACTTTGAGACATTACTCCCATGGAGGAAAGTGCGCATGGTGACAGTTGTATTCAATCCCGATGCTATATCTGTGTTTCATCAACACTCTGATAGTCCACAGATTACAGAATGCCACCAGATGTGCATCGGAAACTACTGCTGGTATTCCAGGGAACGATCAAAGCGTAGACTGTTTGAGATATCACTCCCGTGGAGGAAAGTGCTCATGGTGACTGTTGTATTCAATCCCGATGCATTCTCTGTCTTTCATCAACACTCTGATAGTCCACAGATTACAGAATGCCACCAGTTGTGCATCGGAAACAACTACTGGTCTTTCAGGGAACGATCAAAGCGTAGACTGTTTGAGACATTACTCACATGGAGGAATGTGCGCATTGTGACTGTTGTATTCAATCCCGATGCAATATCTGTGTTTCATCAACTCTCTGATAGTACACAGATTACAGAATGCCACCAGATGTGCATCGGAAACTACTACTGGTGTTCCAGGGAACGATCAAATCGTAGACTGTTTGAGACATTACTCCCATGGAGGGAAGTGCGCATGGTGACTGTTGTATTCAATCACCATGCAATTTCTGTGTTTCAACAACACTCTGATAGTCCACAGATTACAGAATGCCACCAGATGTGCATCCAAAACTACTACTGGTCTTCCAGAGAACGATCAAAGCGTAGACTCTTTGAGACATTACTCCCAAGGAGGAAAGTGCTCATGATGACTGTTGTATTCAATCCCGATGCTACTTCTGTGTTCCATCAACACTCTGATAGTCCACAGATTACAGAATGCCTCCAGATGTGCATCGGTAACTACTACTGGTCTTCCAGGGAACGATCAAAGCGTAGACTGTTTGAGAATTACTCCCATGGAGGAAAGTGCGCATAGTGACTGTTGTATTCAATTCCGATGGAATTTCTGTGTTTCATCAACACTCTGATAGTCCACAGATTACAGAATGCTACCAGATGAGCATCGGAAACTACTACTGGTCTTCCAGGGAACAATCAAAACGTAGACTGTTTGAGACAATACTCCCATGGAGAAAAGTGCGCATGGTGACTGTTGTATTCAATCCCGATGCAATTTCTGTGTTTCATCAACACTCTGATAGTCCACAGATTACAGAATGCCACCAGATGTGCATCGGAAACTACTACTGGTCTTCCAAGGAACGATCAAAGCGTAGACTGTTTGAGACATTACTCCCATGGAGGTAAGTGCGAATATTGACTGTTGTATTCAATCCCGATGCAATTTCTCTGTTTCATCAACACTCTGTTAGTCCACAGATTACAGAATGCCACCAGATGTGCATCGGAAACTACTACTGGTCTTCCAGGGAACGATCAAAGCGTAGACTGTTTGAGACATTACTCCCATGGAGAAAAGTGCGAATGGTGACTGTCGTAATCAATCACGATGCTATTTCTGTGTTTCATCAACACTCTGATAGTCCACTGATTACAGAATGCCACCAGATGTGCATCGGAAACTACTACTGCATTCCAGGGAACGATCAAAGCGTAGACTGTTTGTGATATCACTCCCGTGGGGGAAAGTGCGCATGGTGACTGTTGTGTTCAATCCCGATGCAATTTCTGTGTTTCATCAACACTCTGATAGTCCATAGATTACAGAATGCTACCAGATGTGCAACGGAAACTTCTACTGGTCGTCCAGGGAACGATCAAAGCGTAGACTGTTTCAGACATTACTCCCACGGAGGAATGTACGCATGGTGACTGTTGTATTCAATCCCGATGCAATTTCTGTATTTCATCAACACTCTGATAGTCCACAGATTACAAAATGCCACCAGATGTGCATCGGAAACTACTAATTGTCTTCCAGGGAACGATCAAATCGTAGACTGTTTGAGACATTACTCCCATGGAGGAAAGTGCGCATGGTGACTGTTGTATTCAATCCCGATGCAATTTCTGTGTTTCACCAACACTCTTATAGTCCACAGATTACTGAATGCCACCAGATGTGCATCGGAAACTACTACTGGTCTTCCAGGGACCGAACAAAGCGTAGAAAGTTTGAGAATTACTCCCATGGAGGAAAGTGCGCATGGTGACTGTTGTATTCAATCCCGATGCAATATCTGTGTTTCATCAACACTCTGATAGTCCACAGATTGCAGAATGCCTCCAGATGTGCATCGAAAATTACTACTGGTCTTCCAGGGAACGATCAAAGTGTAGACTGTTTGAGACATTACTCCCATGGAGGTAAGTGCGAATATTGACTGTTGTATTCAATCCCGATGCAATTTCTCTGTTTCATCAACACTCTGTTAGTCCACAGATTACAGAATGCCACCAGATGTGCATCGGAAACTACTACTGGTCTTCCAGGGAACGATCAAAGCGTAGACTGTTTGAGACATTACTCCCATGGAGAAAAGTGCGAATGGTGACTGTCGTAATCAATCACGATGCTATTTCTGTGTTTCATCAACACTCTGATAGTCCACTGATTACAGAATGCCACCAGATGTGCATCGGAAACTACTACTGCATTCCAGGGAACGATCAAAGCGTAGACTGTTTGTGATATCACTCCCGTGGGGGAAACTGCGCATGGTGACTGTTGTATTCAATCCCGATGCAATCTCTGTGTTTCATCAACACTCTGATGGTCCACAGATTACAGAATGCCACCAGTTGTGCATCGGAAACCACTACTGGTCTTTCAGGGAACGATCAAAGCGTAGACTGTTTGAGACATTACTCCCATGGAGGAATGTGCGCATGGTGACTGTTGAATTAAATCCCGATGCAATTTCTGTGTTTCATCAACACTCTGATAGTCCACAGATTACAGATTGCCTCCAGATGTGCATCGGAAACTACTACTGGTCTTCCTGGGAACGATCAAAGCGTAGTCTGTTTCAGACGTTACTCCCTTGGAGGAAAGTGCGGAGGGTGACTGTTGTATTCACTCCCGATGCAATTTCTGTGTTTTATCAAGATTTTGAAGGTCCACAGGTTACAGAATGCTTCCAGATGTGCACCGGAAGCTACTAATGGTCTTCCAGGGAACGATCAAGGCGTAGACTTTGAGACATTACTTCCATGGAGGAAAGTGCGCATGGTGACTGTTGTATTCAATCCCGATGCTATTTCTGTGTTTCATCAACACTCTGTTAGTCCACAGATTACAGAATGCCACCAGATGTGCATCGGAGACTACTACTGGTCTTCGAGGGAACGATCAAAGCGTAGACTTTGAGACATTACTCCCATGGAGGAAAGTGCGCATGGTGACTGTTGTATTCAATCCCGATGCTATATCTGTGTTTCATCAACACTCTGATAGTCCACAGATTACAGAATGCCACCAGATGTGCATCGGAAACTACTGCTGGTATTCCAGGGAACGATCAAAGCGTAGACTGTTTGAGATATCACTCCCGTGGAGGAAAGTGCTCATGGTGATTGTTGTATTCAATTCCGATGCATTCTCTGTGTTTCATCAACACTCTGATAGCCCACAGATTACAGAATGCCACCAGTTGTGCATCGGAAACAACTACTGGTCTTTCATTGAACGATCAAAGCGTAGACTGTTTGAGACATTACTCACATGGAGGAATGTGCGCATTGTGACTGTTGTATTCAATCCCGATGCAATTTCTGTGTTTCATCAACTCTCTGATAGTACACAGATTACAGAATGCCACCAGATGTGCATCGGAAACTACTACTGGTGTTCCAGGGAACGATCAAATCGTAGACTGTTTGAGACATTACTCCCATGGAGGGAAGTGCGCATGGTGACTGTTGTATTCAATCACGATGCAATTTCTGTGTTTCATCAACACTCTGATAGTCCACAGATTACAGAATGCCACCAGATGTGCATCCAAAACTACTACTGGTCTTCCAGAGAACGATCAAAGCGTAGACTGTTTGAGACATTACTCCCAAGGAGGAAAGTGCTCATGATGACTGTTGTATTCAATCCCGATGCTACTTCTGTGTTTCATCAACACTCTCATAGTCCACAGATTACAGAATGCCTCCAGATGTGCATCGGAAACTACTACTGGTCTTCCAGGGAACGATCAAAGCGTAGACTTTTTGAGAATTACTCCCATGGAGGAAAGTGCGCATAGTGACTGTTGTATTCAATTCCGATGGAATTTCTGTGTTTCATCAACACTCTGATAGTCCACAGATTACAGAATGCTACCAGATGAGCATCGGAAACTACTACTGGTCTTCCAGGGAACAATCAAAACGTAGACTGTTTGAGACAATACTCCCAAGGAGGATAGTGCGCACAGTGTCTGTTGTATTCAATCCCGATGCAATTTCTGTGTTTCATCAACACTCTGATAGTCCATAGATTACAGAATGCTACCAGATGAGCATCGGAAACTTCTACTGGTCTTCCAGGGAACGATCGAAGCGTAGACTGTTTCAGACATTACTCCCATGGAGGAATGTGCGCATGGTGATTGTTGTATTCAATCCCGATGCAATTTCTGTGTTTCATCAACACTCTGATAGTCCTCAGATTACAAAATGCCACCAGATGTGCATAGGAAACTACTAATTGTCTTCCAGGGAACGATCAAATCGTAGACTGTTTGAGACATTACTCCCATGGAGGAAAGTGCGCATGGTGACTGTTGTATTCAATCCCGATGCAATTTCGGTGTTTCACCAACACTCTTATAGTCCACAGATTACTGAATGCCACCAGATGTGCATCGGAAACTACTACTGGTCTTCCAGGGACCGAACAAAGCGTAGAAAGTTTGAGAATTACTCCCATGGAGGAAAGTGCGCGTGGTGACTCTTGTATTCAATCCCGATGTTTCATGAACACTCTGATAGTCCACAGATTGCAGAATGCCTCCAGATGTGCATCGAAAATTACTACTGGTCTTCCAGGGAACGATCAAAGCGTAGACTGTTTGAGACATTACTCCCATGGAGGAAAGTGCGAATATTGACTGTTGTATTCAATCCCGATGCAATTTCTGTGTTTCATCAACACTCCGTTAGTCCACAGATTACAGAATGCCACCAGATGTGCATCGGAAACTACTACTGGTCTTCCAGGGAACGATCAAAGCGTAGACTGTTTGAGACATTACTCCCATGGAGGAATGTGCGCATGGTGACTGTTGAATTCAATCCCGATGCAATTTCTGTGTTTTATCAACATTTTGAAGGTCCACAGATTACAGAATGCTTCCAGATGTGCACCGGAAGCTACTAATGGTCGTCCAGGGAACGATCAAAGCGTAGATTGTTTCAGACATTACTCCCATGGAGGAAAGTGCGCATGGTGACTGTTGTATTCAATCCCGATGCAATTTCTGTGTTTCATCAACACTCTCTTAGTCCACAGATTACAGAATGCCACCAGATGTGCATCGGAGACTACTACTGGTCTTCCAGGGAACGATCAAAGCGTAGACTTTGAGACATTACTTCCATGGAGGAAAGTGCGCATGGTGACTGTTGTATTCAATCCCGATGCTATTTCTGTGTTTCATCAACACTCTGATAGTCCACAGATTACAGAATGCCACCAGAAGTGCATCGGAAACTACTACTGGTATTCCAGGGAACGATCAAGTCGTAGACTGTTTGAGATATTACTCCCGTGGAGGAAATTGCGCATGGAGACTGTTGTATTCAATCCCGATGCATTCCATGTGTTTCATCAACACTCTGATAGTCCACAGATTACAAAATGCCACCAGATGTGCTTCGGAAACTACTACTGGTCTTCCAGCGAACGATCAAAACGTAGACTGTTTGAGACATTACTCCCATGGAGGAAAGTGCGCATGGTGACTGTTGTATTCAATCAAGATGAGATTTCTGTGTTTCATCAACACTCTGATAGTCCACAGATTACAGAATGCCTCCAGATGTGCATCGGAAATTACTACTGCTCTTCCAGGCAACTATCAAAGCGTAGACTGTTTGAGACATTACTCCCGTGGAGGAAAGTGAGAAAATTGACTGTTGTATTCAATCCCGATGCAATTTCTGTGTTTCATCAACACTCTGTTAGTCCACAGATTACAGTATGCCACCAGATGTGCATCGGAGACTACTACTGGTCTTCCAGGGAACGATCAAAGCGTAGACTTCGAGACATTACTCCCATGGAGGAAAGTGCGCATGGTGACTGTTGTATTCAATCCCGATGCTATTTCTGTGTTTCATCAACACTCTGATAGTCCACAGAATACAGAATGCCACCAGATGTGCATCGGAAACTACTACTGGTATTCCTGGGAACGATCAAAGCGTAGACTGTTTCAGATATCACTCCCGTGGAGGAAAGTGCTCATGGTGACTGTTGTATTCAATCCCAATGCATTCTCTGTGTTTCATCAACACTCTGATAGTCCACAGATTACAGAATGCCACCAGTTGTGCATCGGAAACCACTACTGGTCTTTCAGGGAACGATCAAAGCGTAGACTATTTGAGACATTACTCACATGGAGGAATGTGCGCATTGTGACTGTTGTATTCAATCCCGATGCAATTTCTGTGTTTCATCAACTCTCTGATAGTACACAGATTACAGAATGCCACCAGAAGTGCATCGGAAACTACTACTGGTGTTCCAGGGAACGATCAAATCGTACACTGTTTGAGACATTACTCCCATGGAGGGAAGTGCGCATGGTGACTGTTGTATTCAATCACGATGCAATTTCTGTGTTTCATCAACACTCTGATAGTCCACAGATTACAGAATGCCACCAGATGTGCATCCAAAACTACTACTGGTCTTCCAGAGAACGATCAAAGCGTAGACTGTTTGAGACATTACTCCCAAGGAGGAAAGTGTTCATGATGACTGTTGTATTCAATCCCGATGCAATTTCTCTGTTTCATCAACACTCTGTTAGTCCACAGATTACAGAATGCCAACAGGTGTGCATCGGAAACTACTACTGGTCTTCCAGGGAAAGATCAAAGCGTAGACTGTTTGAGACATTACTCCCATGGAGAAAAGTGCGCATGGTGTCTGTTGTAATCAATCCCGATGCTATTTCTGTGTTTCATCAACACTCTGATAGTCCACTGATTACAGAATGCCACCAGATGTGCATTGGAAACTACTACTGCATTCCAGGGAACGATCAAAGCGTAGACTGTTTGTGATATCACTCCCGTGGGGGAAAGTGCGCATGGTGACTGTTGTATTCAATCCCGATGCATTCTCTGTGTTTCATCAACACTCTGATGGTCCACAGATTACAGAATGCCACCAGTTGTGCATCGGAAACCACTACTGGTCTTTCAGGGAACGATCAAAGCGTAGAGTGTTTGAGACATTACTCCCATGGAGGAATGTGCGCATGGTGACTGTTGATGCAATTTCTGTGTTTCATCAACACTCTGATAGTCCACAGATTACAGATTGCCTCCAGATGTGCATCGGAAACTACTACTGGTCTTCCTGGGAACGATCAAAGCGTAGTCTGTTTCAGACGTTACTCCCATGGAGGAAAGTGCGGATGGTGACTGTTGTATTCACTCCCGATGCAATTTCTGTGTTTTATCAACATTTTGAAGGTCCACAGATTACAGAATGCTTCCAGATGTGCACCGGAAGCTACTAATGGTCTTCCAGGGAACGATCAAAGCGTAGATTGTTTCAGACATTACTCCCATGGAGGAAAGTGCGCATGGTGACTGTTGTATTCAATCCCGATGCAATTTCTGTGTTTCATCAACACTCTGTTAGTCTACAGATTACAGAATGCCACCAGATGTGCCTCGGAGACTACTACTGGTCTTCCAGGGAACGATCAAAGCGTAGACTTTGAGACATTACTTCCATGGAAGAAAGTGCGCATGGTGACTGTTGTGTTCAATCCCGATGCTATTTCTGTGTTTCATCAACACTCTGATAGTCCACAGATTAAAGAATGCCACCAGATGTGCATCGGAAACTATTACTGGCATTCCAGGGAACGATCAAGTCGTAGACTGTTTGAGATATTACTCCCGTGGAGGAAATTGCGCATGGTGACTGTTGTAATCAATCCCGATGCATTCTATGTGTTTCATCAACACTCTGATAGTCCACAGATTACAAAATGCCACCAGATGTGCATCGGAAACTACTACTGGTGTTTCAGGGAACGATCAAATCGTAGACTGTTTGCGACATTACTCCCATGGAAGGAAGTGCGCATGGTGACTGTTGTATTCAATCACAATGCAATTTCTCTGTTTCATCAACACTCTGGTGGTCCACAGATTACAGAATGCCTCCAGATGTGCATCCAAAAGTACTACTGGTCTTCCAGAGAACGATCAAAGCGTAGACTCTTAGAGACATTACTCCCAAAGAGGAAAATGCTCATGATGACTGTTGTATTCAATACCGATGCTACTTCTATGTTTCATCAACACTCTGATAGTCCACAGATTACAGAATGCCACCAGATGTGCATCGGAGACTACTACTGGTCTTCCAGGGAACGATCAAAGCGTAGACTATTTGAGAATTACAGCCATGGAGGAAAGTGCGCATGGTGACTGTTGTATTCAATCCCGATGGAATTTCTGTGTTTCATCAACACTCTGATAGTCCACAAATTACAGAATGCCTCCAGATGTGCATCGGAAATTACTACTGGTCTTCCAGGGAACGATCAAAGCGTAGACTGTTTGAGACAATACTCCCATGGAGGAAAGTGCGAATATTGACTGTTGTATTAAATCCTGATGCAATCTCTGTTTCATCAACACTCTGTTAGTCCACATATCACAGAATGCCACCAGATGTGCATCGGAAACTACTACTGGTCTTCCAGGGAACGTTCAAAGCGTAGACTGTTTGAGACATTACTCCCATGGAGGAAAGTGCGCATGGTGACTGTTGTATTCAATCCCGATGCTATTTCTGTGTTTCATCAACACTCTGATTGTCCACTGATTACAGAATGCCACCAGATGTGCATTGGAAACTACTACTGCATTCCAGGGAACGATCAAAGCGTAGACTGTTTGAGACATTACTCCCATGGAGGGAAGTGCGCATGGTGACTGTTGTATTCAATCCCGATTCAATTTCAGTGTTTCAACAACACTCTGATAGTCCACAGATTACAAAATGCCTCCAGAAGTGCATCGAAAACTACTACTGGTCTTCCAGGGAACAATCAAAACGTATACTGTTTGAGACATTACTCCCATGGAGGAAAGTGCGCATGGTGACTGTTGTATTCAATCCCGATGCAATTTGTGATTTTCATCAACACTCTGATAGTCCACAGATTACAGATTGCCTCCAGATGTGCATCGGAAACTACTACTGGTCTTCCTGGGAACGATCAAAGCGTAGACTGTTTCAGACATTACTCCCATGCATGAAACTGCGCATGGTGTCTGTTGTATTCATTACGATGCTATTTCTGTCTTTCACCAACACTCTGATATTCCACAGATTACTGAATGCCACCAGATGTGCATCGGAAACTACTACTGGTCTTCCAGGGAACGATCAAAGCGTAGAATGTTTGAGCATTACTCCCATGTAGGAAAGTGCGTTTGGTGACTGTTGTATTCAATCCCGATGCTACTTCTGTGTTTCATCAACACTCTGATAGTCCACAGATTACAGAATGCCTCCAGATGTGCACCGGAGACTACTAATGGTCTTCCAGGGAACGATCAAAACGTAGATTCTTTGAGACATTACTCCCATGGAGGGAAGTGCGCATGGTGACTGTTGTATTCAATCCCGATGCAATTTCTGTGTTTCATCAACACTCTGATAGTCCACAGATTACAGAATGCCTCCAGATGTGCATCGGAAATTACTACTGGTCTTCCAGGGAACGATCAAAGCGTAGACTGTTTGAGACAATACTCCCATGGAGGAAAGTGCGAATATTGACTGTTGTATTAAATCCTGATGCAATCTCTGTTTCATCAACACTCTGTTAGTCCACATATCACAGAATGCCACCAGATGTGCATCGGAAACTACTACTGGTCTTCCAGGGAACGTTCAAAGCGTAGACTGTTTGAGACATTACTCCCATGGAGGAAAGTGCGCATGGTGACTGTTGTATTCAATCCCGATGCTATTTCTGTGTTTCATCAACACTCTGATTGTCCACTGATTACAGAATGCCACCAGATGTGCATTGGAAACTACTACTGCATTCCAGGGAACGATCAAAGCGTAGACTGTTTGAGACATTACTCCCATGGAGGGAAGTGCGCATGGTGACTGTTGTATTCAATCCCGATTCAATTTCAGTGTTTCAACAACACTCTGATAGTCCACAGATTACAAAATGCCTCCAGAAGTGCATCGAAAACTACTACTGGTCTTCCAGGGAACAATCAAAACGTATACTGTTTGAGACATTACTCCCATGGAGGAAAGTGCGCATGGTGACTGTTGTATTCAATCCCGATGCAATTTGTGATTTTCATCAACACTCTGATAGTCCACAGATTACAGATTGCCTCCAGATGTGCATCGGAAACTACTACTGGTCTTCCTGGGAACGATCAAAGCGTAGACTGTTTCAGACATTACTCCCATGCATGAAAGTGCGCATGGTGTCTGTTGTATTCATTACGATGCTATTTCTGTGTTTCACCAACACTCTGATATTCCACAGATTACTGAATGCCACCAGATGTGCATCGGAAACTACTACTGGTCTTCCAGGGAACGATCAAAGCGTAGAATGTTTGAGCATTACTCCCATGTAGGAAAGTGCGTTTGGTGACTGTTGTATTCAATCCCGATGCTACTTCTGTGTTTCATCAACACTCTGATAGTCCACAGATTACAGAATGCCTCCAGATGTGCACCGGAGACTACTAATGGTCTTCCAGGGAACGATCAAAACGTAGATTCTTTGAGACATTACTCCCATGGAGGGAAGTGCGCATGGTGACTGTTGTATTCAATCCCGATGCAATTTCTGTGTTTCATCAAACTCTGATAGTCCACAGATGACAGAATGCCTCCAGAAGTGAATCGAAAATTACTACTGGTCTTCCAGGGAACAATCATAGCGTAGACTGTTTGAGACATTACTCCCATGGAGGAAAGTGCGAATATTTACTGTTGTATTCAATCCCGATGCAATTTCTGTGTTCCATCAACACTCTGTTAGCCCACAGATTACAGAATGCCACCAGATGTGCATCGGAGACTACTACTGGTCTTCCAGGGAACGATCAAAGCGTAGACTGTTTGAGACAATACTCCCATGGAGGAAAGTGCGCATGGTGACTGTTGTATTCAATCCCGATGCAATTTCTGTGTTTCATCAACACTCAGTTAGTCCACAGATTACAGAATGCCACCAGATGTGCATCGGAGACTACTACTGGTCTTCCAGGGAAAGATCAAAGCGTAGACTGTTTGAGACATTACTCCCATGGAAGAAAGTGCGCATGGTGAGTGTTGTATACAATCCCGATGCTATTTCTGTGTTTCATCAACACTCTGATAGTCCACAGATTACAGAATGCCACCAGATGTGCATCGGAAACTACTACTGGTATTCCAGGGAACGATCAAAGCGTAGACGGTTTGAGATATCACTCCCGTGGAGGAAAGTGCGCATGGTGACTGTTGTATTCAATCCCGATGCAATTTCTGTGTTTCATCAACACTCTGATAGTCCACAGATTACAGAATGCCTCCATTTGTGCACCGAAAACTACTACTGCCATTCCAGAGAACAATAAAAACGTAGACTGTTTGAGACATTACTCCCATGGAGGAAAGTGCGCATGGTGACTGTTGTATTAAATCCCGATTAAATTTCTGTGTTTCATCAACACTCTGATACTCCATAGATTACAGAATGCCACCAGATGTGCATCGGAAACTTCTACTGGTCTTCCAGGAAACGATCAAAGCGTAGACTGTTTGAGACATTACTCTCGTGGAGGAATGTGCGCATGGTGACTGTTGTATTCAATCCCGATGCTATTTCTGTGTTTCACCTACACTCTGATAGTCCACAGATTACTGAATGCCACCAGATGTGCATCGGAAACTACTACTGGTCTTACAGGGAACGATCAAAGCGTAGAATGTTTGAGAATTACTCCCATGGAGGAAAGTGCGCATGGTGACTGTTGTATTCAATCCCGATGCAATATCTGTGTTTCAACAACACTCTGATAGTCCACACATTACAGAATGACTCCAGATGTGCACCGGAAACTACTAATGGTCTTCCAGGGAACGATCAAAACGTAGACTTCTTGAGACATTACTCCCATGGAGGAAAGTGCGCATGGTGACTGTTGTATTCAATCCCGATGCAATTTCTGTGTTTCATCAACACTCTGATAGTCCACAGATGACAGAATGCCTCCAGATGAGCATCGAAAATTACTACTGGTCTTCCAGGGAACGATCATAGCGTAGACTGTTTGAGACATTACTCCCATGGAGGAAAGTGCGAATATTGACTGTTGTATTCAATCCCGATGCAATTTCTGTGTTTCATCAACACTCTCTTAGTCCACAGATTACAGAATGCCACCAGATGTGCATCGGAGACTACTACTGGTCTTCCAGGGAACGATCAAATCGTAGACTTTGAGACATTACTTCCATGGAGGAAAGTGCGCATGGTGACTGTTGTATTCAATCCCGATGCTATTTCTGTGTTTCATCAACACTCTGATAGTCCACAGATTACAGAATGCCACCAGAAGTGCATCGGAAACTACTACTGGTATTCCAGGGAACGATCAAGTCGTAGACTGTTTGAGATATTACTCCCGTGGAGGAAATTGCGCATTGAGACTGTTGTATTCAATCCCGATGCATTCCATGTGTTTCATCAACACTCTGATAGTCCACAGATTACAAAATGCCACCAGATGTGCTTCGGAAACTACTACTGGTCTTCCAGCGAACGATCAAAGCGTAGACTGTTTGAGACATTACTCCCATGGAGGAATGTGCGCATGGTGACTGTTGTATCAATCCCGATGCAATTTCTTTGTTTCATCAACACTCTGATAGTCCACAGATTACAGAATGCCAGCAGATGTGCATCGGAAACTACTACTGGTCTTCCAGGGAACGATCAAAGCGTAGACTGTTTGAGAATTACTCCCATGGAGGAAAGTGCGCATGGTGACTGTTGTATTCAATCCCGATGCAATTTCTGTGTTTCATCAACACTCTGATAGTCCACAGATTACAGAATGCCTCCAGATGTGCATCGGAAATTACTACTGGTCTTCCAGGGAACGATCAAAGCGTAGACTGTTTGAGACAATACTCCCATGGAGGAAAGTGCGAATATTGACTGTTGTATTAAATCCTGATGCAATCTCTGTTTCATCAACACTCTGTTAGTCCACATATCACAGAATGCCACCAGATGTGCATCGGAAACTACTACTGGTCTTCCAGGGAACGTTCAAAGCGTAGACTGTTTGAGACATTACTCCCATGGAGGAAAGTGCGCATGGTGACTGTTGTATTCAATCCCGATGCTATTTCTGTGTTTCATCAACACTCTGATTGTCCACTGATTACAGAATGCCACCAGATGTGCATTGGAAACTACTACTGCATTCCAGGGAACGATCAAAGCGTAGACTGTTTGAGACATTACTCCCATGGAGGGAAGTGCGCATGGTGACTGTTGTATTCAATCCCGATTCAATTTCAGTGTTTCAACAACACTCTGATAGTCCACAGATTACAAAATGCCTCCAGAAGTGCATCGAAAACTACTACTGGTCTTCCAGGGAACAATCAAAACGTATACTGTTTGAGACATTACTCCCATGGAGGAAAGTGCGCATGGTGACTGTTGTATTCAATCCCGATGCAATTTGTGATTTTCATCAACACTCTGATAGTCCACAGATTACAGATTGCCTCCAGATGTGCATCGGAAACTACTACTGGTCTTCCTGGGAACGATCAAAGCGTAGACTGTTTCAGACATTACTCCCATGCATGAAAGTGCGCATGGTGTCTGTTGTATTCATTACGATGCTATTTCTGTCTTTCACCAACACTCTGATATTCCACAGATTACTGAATGCCACCAGATGTGCATCGGAAACTACTACTGGTCTTCCAGGGAACGATCAAAGCGTAGAATGTTTGAGCATTACTCCCATGTAGGAAAGTGCGTTTGGTGACTGTTGTATTCAATCCCGATGCTACTTCTGTGTTTCATCAACACTCTGATAGTCCACAGATTACAGAATGCCTCCAGATGTGCACCGGAGACTACTAATGGTCTTCCAGGGAACGATCAAAACGTAGATTCTTTGAGACATTACTCCCATGGAGGGAAGTGCGCATGGTGACTGTTGTATTCAATCCCGATGCAATTTCTGTGTTTCATCAAACTCTGATAGTCCACAGATGACAGAATGCCTCCAGAAGTGAATCGAAAATTACTACTGGTCTTCCAGGGAACAATCATAGCGTAGACTGTTTGAGACATTACTCCCATGGAGGAAAGTGCGAATATTTACTGTTGTATTCAATCCCGATGCAATTTCTGTGTTCCATCAACACTCTGTTAGCCCACAGATTACAGAATGCCACCAGATGTGCATCGGAGACTACTACTGGTCTTCCAGGGAACGATCAAAGCGTAGACTGTTTGAGACAATACTCCCATGGAGGAAAGTGCGCATGGTGACTGTTGTATTCAATCCCGATGCAATTTCTGTGTTTCATCAACACTCAGTTAGTCCACAGATTACAGAATGCCACCAGATGTGCACCGAAAACTACTACTGCCATTCCAGAGAACAATAAAAACGTAGACTGTTTGAGACATTACTCCCATGGAGGAAAGTGCGCATGGTGACTGTTGTATTAAATCCCGATTAAATTTCTGTGTTTCATCAACACTCTGATACTCCATAGATTACAGAATGCCACCAGATGTGCATCGGAAACTTCTACTGGTCTTCCAGGAAACGATCAAAGCGTAGACTGTTTGAGACATTACTCTCGTGGAGGAATGTGCGCATGGTGACTGTTGTATTCAATCCCGATGCTATTTCTGTGTTTCACCTACACTCTGATAGTCCACAGATTACTGAATGCCACCAGATGTGCATCGGAAACTACTACTGGTCTTACAGGGAACGATCAAAGCGTAGAATGTTTGAGAATTACTCCCATGGAGGAAAGTGCGCATGGTGACTGTTGTATTCAATCCCGATGCAATATCTGTGTTTCAACAACACTCTGATAGTCCACACATTACAGAATGCCTCCAGATGTGCACCGGAAACTACTAATGGTCTTCCAGGGAACGATCAAAACGTAGACTTCTTGAGACATTACTCCCATGGAGGAAAGTGCGCATGGTGACTGTTGTATTCAATCCCGATGCAATTTCTGTGTTTCATCAACACTCTGATAGTCCACAGATGACAGAATGCCTCCAGATGAGCATCGAAAATTACTACTGGTCTTCCAGGGAACGATCATAGCGTAGACTGTTTGAGACATTACTCCCATGGAGGAAAGTGCGAATATTGACTGTTGTATTCAATCCCGATGCAATTTCTGTGTTTCATCAACACTCTCTTAGTCCACAGATTACAGAATGCCACCAGATGTGCATCGGAGACTACTACTGGTCTTCCAGGGAACGATCAAATCGTAGACTTTGAGACATTACTTCCATGGAGGAAAGTGCGCATGGTGACTGTTGTATTCAATCCCGATGCTATTTCTGTGTTTCATCAACACTCTGATAGTCCACAGATTACAGAATGCCACCAGAAGTGCATCGGAAACTACTACTGGTATTCCAGGGAACGATCAAGTCGTAGACTGTTTGAGATATTACTCCCGTGGAGGAAATTGCGCATTGAGACTGTTGTATTCAATCCCGATGCATTCCATGTGTTTCATCAACACTCTGATAGTCCACAGATTACAAAATGCCACCAGATGTGCTTCGGAAACTACTACTGGTCTTCCAGCGAACGATCAAAACGTAGACTGTTTGAGACATTACTCCCATGGAGGAAAGTGCGCATGGTGACTGTTGTATTCAATCCCGATGCAATTTCTGTGTTTCATCAACACTCTGATAGTCCACAGATTACAGAATGCCTCCAGATGTGCATCGGAAATTACTACTGCTCTTCCAGGGAACTATCAAAGCGTAGACTGTTTGAGACATTACTCCCATGGAGGAAAGTGAGAAAATTGACTGTTGTATTCAATCCCGATGCAATTTCTGTGTTTCATCAACACTCTGTTAGTCCACAGATTACAGTATGCCACCAGATGTGCATCGGAGACTACTACTGGTCTTCCAGGGAACGATCAAAGCGTAGACTTCGAGACATTACTCCCATGGAGAAAAGTGCGCATGGTGACTGTTGTATTCAATCCCGATGCTATTTCTGTGTTTCATCAACACTCTGATAGTCCACAGAATACAGAATGCCACCAGATGTGCATCGGAAACTACTACTGGTATTCCTGGGAACGATCAAAGCGTAGACTGTTTGAGATATCACTCCCGTGGAGGAAAGTGCTCATGGTGACTGTTGTATTCAATCCCAATGCATTCTCTGTGTTTCATCAACACTCTGATAGTCCACAGATTACAGAATGCCACCAGTTGTGCATCGGAAACCACTACTGGTCTTTCAGGGAACGATCAAAGCGTAGACTATTTGAGACATTACTAACATGGAGGAATGTGCGCATTGTGACTGTTGTATTCAATCCCGATGCAATTTCTGTGTTTCATCAACTCTCTGATAGTACACAGATTACAGAATGCCACCAGATGTGCATCCAAAACTACTACTGGTCTTCCAGAGAACGATCAAAACGTAGACTGTTTGAGACATTACTCCCAAGGAGGAAAGTGTTCATGATGACTGTTGTATTCAATCCCGATGCTACTTCTGTGTTTCATCAACACCCTGATAGTCCACAGATTACAGAATGCCTCCAGATGTGCATCGGAAACTATCACTGGTCCTCCAGGGAACGATCAAAGCGTAGACTGTTTGAGAATTACTCCCATGGAGGAAAGTGCGCATAGTGACTATTGTATTCAATCCCGATGGAATTTCTGTGTTTCATCAACACTCTGATAGTCCACAGATTAAAGAATGCTACCAGATGAGCATCGGAAACTACTACTGGTCTTCCAGGGAACAATCAAAACGTAGACTGTTTGAGACAATATTCCCATGGAGAAAAGTGCGCATGGTGACTGTTGTATTCAATCCCGATGCAATTTCTGTGTTTCATCAACACTCTGATAGTCCATAGATATACAGAATGCTACCAGATGTGCATCGGAAACTTCTACTTGTCTTCCAGGGAACGATCAAAGCGTAGACTGTTTCAGACATTACTCCCATGGAGGAATGTGCGCATGGTGACTGTTCTATTCAATCCCGATGCAATTTCTGTGTTTCATCAACACTCTGATAGTCCACAGATTACAAAATGCCACCAGATGTGCATCGGGAACTACTAATTGTCTTCCAGGGAACGATCAAATCGTAGACTGTTTAAAACATTACTCCCATGGAGGAAAGTGCGCATGGTTACAGTTGTATTCAATCCCGATGCTATTTCTATGTTTCACCAACACTCTTATAGTCCACAGATTACTGAATGCCAACAGATGTGCATCGGAAACTACTACTGGTCATCCAGGGAACGATCAAAGCGTAGAAAGTTTGAGAATTACTCCCATGGAGGAAAGTGCGCATGGTGACAGTTGTATTCAATCCCGATGCTATTTCTGTGTTTCACCAACACTCTTATAGTCCACAGATTACTGAATGCCTCCAGATGTGCTTCGGAAACTACTACTGGTCTTCCAGCGAACGATCAAAGCGTAGACTGTTTGAGACATTACTCCCATGGAGGAATGTGCGCATGGTGACTGTTGTATCAATCCCGATGCAATTTCTTTGTTTCATCAACACTCTGATAGTCCACAGATTACAGAATGCCAGCAGATGTGCATCGGAAACTACTACTGGTCTTCCAGGGAACGATCAAAGCGTAGACTGTTTGAGAATTACTCCCATGGAGGAAAGTGCGCATGGTGACTGTTGTATTCAATCCCGATGCAATTTCTGTGTTTCATCAACACTCTGATAGTCCACAGATTACAGAATGCCTCCAGATGTGCATCGGAAATTACTACTGGTCTTCCAGGGAACGATCAAAGCGTAGACTGTTTGAGACAATACTCCCATGGAGGAAAGTGCGAATATTGACTGTTGTATTAAATCCTGATGCAATCTCTGTTTCATCAACACTCTGTTAGTCCACATATCACAGAATGCCACCAGATGTGCATCGGAAACTACTACTGGTCTTCCAGGGAACGTTCAAAGCGTAGACTGTTTGAGACATTACTCCCATGGAGGAAAGTGCGCATGGTGACTGTTGTATTCAATCCCGATGCTATTTCTGTGTTTCATCAACACTCTGATTGTCCACTGATTACAGAATGCCACCAGATGTGCATTGGAAACTACTACTGCATTCCAGGGAACGATCAAAGCGTAGACTGTTTGAGACATTACTCCCATGGAGGGAAGTGCGCATGGTGACTGTTGTATTCAATCCCGATTCAATTTCAGTGTTTCAACAACACTCTGATAGTCCACAGATTACAAAATGCCTCCAGAAGTGCATCGAAAACTACTACTGGTCTTCCAGGGAACAATCAAAACGTATACTGTTTGAGACATTACTCCCATGGAGGAAAGTGCGCATGGTGACTGTTGTATTCAATCCCGATGCAATTTGTGATTTTCATCAACACTCTGATAGTCCACAGATTACAGATTGCCTCCAGATGTGCATCGGAAACTACTACTGGTCTTCCTGGGAACGATCAAAGCGTAGACTGTTTCAGACATTACTCCCATGCATGAAAGTGCGCATGGTGTCTGTTGTATTCATTACGATGCTATTTCTGTCTTTCACCAACACTCTGATATTCCACAGATTACTGAATGCCACCAGATGTGCATCGGAAACTACTACTGGTCTTCCAGGGAACGATCAAAGCGTAGAATGTTTGAGCATTACTCCCATGTAGGAAAGTGCGTTTGGTGACTGTTGTATTCAATCCCGATGCTACTTCTGTGTTTCATCAACACTCTGATAGTCCACAGATTACAGAATGCCTCCAGATGTGCACCGGAGACTACTAATGGTCTTCCAGGGAACGATCAAAACGTAGATTCTTTGAGACATTACTCCCATGGAGGGAAGTGCGCATGGTGACTGTTGTATTCAATCCCGATGCAATTTCTGTGTTTCATCAAACTCTGATAGTCCACAGATGACAGAATGCCTCCAGAAGTGAATCGAAAATTACTACTGGTCTTCCAGGGAACAATCATAGCGTAGACTGTTTGAGACATTACTCCCATGGAGGAAAGTGCGAATATTTACTGTTGTATTCAATCCCGATGCAATTTCTGTGTTCCATCAACACTCTGTTAGCCCACAGATTACAGAATGCCACCAGATGTGCATCGGAGACTACTACTGGTCTTCCAGGGAACGATCAAAGCGTAGACTGTTTGAGACAATACTCCCATGGAGGAAAGTGCGCATGGTGACTGTTGTATTCAATCCCGATGCAATTTCTGTGTTTCATCAACACTCAGTTAGTCCACAGATTACAGAATGCCACCAGATGTGCACCGAAAACTACTACTGCCATTCCAGAGAACAATAAAAACGTAGACTGTTTGAGACATTACTCCCATGGAGGAAAGTGCGCATGGTGACTGTTGTATTAAATCCCGATTAAATTTCTGTGTTTCATCAACACTCTGATACTCCATAGATTACAGAATGCCACCAGATGTGCATCGGAAACTTCTACTGGTCTTCCAGGAAACGATCAAAGCGTAGACTGTTTGAGACATTACTCTCGTGGAGGAATGTGCGCATGGTGACTGTTGTATTCAATCCCGATGCTATTTCTGTGTTTCACCTACACTCTGATAGTCCACAGATTACTGAATGCCACCAGATGTGCATCGGAAACTACTACTGGTCTTACAGGGAACGATCAAAGCGTAGAATGTTTGAGAATTACTCCCATGGAGGAAAGTGCGCATGGTGACTGTTGTATTCAATCCCGATGCAATATCTGTGTTTCAACAACACTCTGATAGTCCACACATTACAGAATGCCTCCAGATGTGCACCGGAAACTACTAATGGTCTTCCAGGGAACGATCAAAACGTAGACTTCTTGAGACATTACTCCCATGGAGGAAAGTGCGCATGGTGACTGTTGTATTCAATCCCGATGCAATTTCTGTGTTTCATCAACACTCTGATAGTCCACAGATGACAGAATGCCTCCAGATGAGCATCGAAAATTACTACTGGTCTTCCAGGGAACGATCATAGCGTAGACTGTTTGAGACATTACTCCCATGGAGGAAAGTGCGAATATTGACTGTTGTATTCAATCCCGATGCAATTTCTGTGTTTCATCAACACTCTCTTAGTCCACAGATTACAGAATGCCACCAGATGTGCATCGGAGACTACTACTGGTCTTCCAGGGAACGATCAAATCGTAGACTTTGAGACATTACTTCCATGGAGGAAAGTGCGCATGGTGACTGTTGTATTCAATCCCGATGCTATTTCTGTGTTTCATCAACACTCTGATAGTCCACAGATTACAGAATGCCACCAGAAGTGCATCGGAAACTACTACTGGTATTCCAGGGAACGATCAAGTCGTAGACTGTTTGAGATATTACTCCCGTGGAGGAAATTGCGCATTGAGACTGTTGTATTCAATCCCGATGCATTCCATGTGTTTCATCAACACTCTGATAGTCCACAGATTACAAAATGCCACCAGATGTGCTTCGGAAACTACTACTGGTCTTCCAGCGAACGATCAAAACGTAGACTGTTTGAGACATTACTCCCATGGAGGAAAGTGCGCATGGTGACTGTTGTATTCAATCCCGATGCAATTTCTGTGTTTCATCAACACTCTGATAGTCCACAGATTACAGAATGCCTCCAGATGTGCATCGGAAATTACTACTGCTCTTCCAGGGAACTATCAAAGCGTAGACTGTTTGAGACATTACTCCCATGGAGGAAAGTGAGAAAATTGACTGTTGTATTCAATCCCGATGCAATTTCTGTGTTTCATCAACACTCTGTTAGTCCACAGATTACAGTATGCCACCAGATGTGCATCGGAGACTACTACTGGTCTTCCAGGGAACGATCAAAGCGTAGACTTCGAGACATTACTCCCATGGAGAAAAGTGCGCATGGTGACTGTTGTATTCAATCCCGATGCTATTTCTGTGTTTCATCAACACTCTGATAGTCCACAGAATACAGAATGCCACCAGATGTGCATCGGAAACTACTACTGGTATTCCTGGGAACGATCAAAGCGTAGACTGTTTGAGATATCACTCCCGTGGAGGAAAGTGCTCATGGTGACTGTTGTATTCAATCCCAATGCATTCTCTGTGTTTCATCAACACTCTGATAGTCCACAGATTACAGAATGCCACCAGTTGTGCATCGGAAACCACTACTGGTCTTTCAGGGAACGATCAAAGCGTAGACTATTTGAGACATTACTAACATGGAGGAATGTGCGCATTGTGACTGTTGTATTCAATCCCGATGCAATTTCTGTGTTTCATCAACTCTCTGATAGTACACAGATTACAGAATGCCACCAGATGTGCATCCAAAACTACTACTGGTCTTCCAGAGAACGATCAAAACGTAGACTGTTTGAGACATTACTCCCAAGGAGGAAAGTGTTCATGATGACTGTTGTATTCAATCCCGATGCTACTTCTGTGTTTCATCAACACCCTGATAGTCCACAGATTACAGAATGCCTCCAGATGTGCATCGGAAACTATCACTGGTCCTCCAGGGAACGATCAAAGCGTAGACTGTTTGAGAATTACTCCCATGGAGGAAAGTGCGCATAGTGACTATTGTATTCAATCCCGATGGAATTTCTGTGTTTCATCAACACTCTGATAGTCCACAGATTAAAGAATGCTACCAGATGAGCATCGGAAACTACTACTGGTCTTCCAGGGAACAATCAAAACGTAGACTGTTTGAGACAATATTCCCATGGAGAAAAGTGCGCATGGTGACTGTTGTATTCAATCCCGATGCAATTTCTGTGTTTCATCAACACTCTGATAGTCCATAGATATACAGAATGCTACCAGATGTGCATCGGAAACTTCTACTTGTCTTCCAGGGAACGATCAAAGCGTAGACTGTTTCAGACATTACTCCCATGGAGGAATGTGCGCATGGTGACTGTTCTATTCAATCCCGATGCAATTTCTGTGTTTCATCAACACTCTGATAGTCCACAGATTACAAAATGCCACCAGATGTGCATCGGGAACTACTAATTGTCTTCCAGGGAACGATCAAATCGTAGACTGTTTAAAACATTACTCCCATGGAGGAAAGTGCGCATGGTTACAGTTGTATTCAATCCCGATGCTATTTCTATGTTTCACCAACACTCTTATAGTCCACAGATTACTGAATGCCAACAGATGTGCATCGGAAACTACTACTGGTCATCCAGGGAACGATCAAAGCGTAGAAAGTTTGAGAATTACTCCCATGGAGGAAAGTGCGCATGGTGACAGTTGTATTCAATCCCGATGCTATTTCTGTGTTTCACCAACACTCTTATAGTCCACAGATTACTGAATGCCTCCAGATGTGCATCGAAAATTACTACTGGTCTTCCAGGGAACGATCAAAGCGTAGACTGTTTGAGACATTACTCCCATGGAGGAAAGTGCGAATATTGACTGTTGTATTCAATCCCGATGCAATTTCTCTGTTTCATCAACACTCTGTTAGTCCACAGATTACAGAATGCCACCAGATGTGCATCGGAAACTACTACTGGTCTTCCAGGGAAAGATCAAAGCGTAGACTGTTTGAGACATTACTCCCATGGAGAAAAGTGCGCATGGTGTCTGTTGTAATCAATCCCGATGCTATTTCTGTGTTTCATCAACACTCTGATAGTCCACTGATTACAGAATGCCACCAGATGTGCATTGGAAACTACAACTGCATTCCAGGGAACGATCAAAGCGTAGACTGTTTGTGATATCACTCCCGTGGGGGAAAGTGCGCATGGTGACTGTTGTATTCAATCCCGATGCATTCTCTGTGTTTCATCAACACTCTGAAGGTCCACAGATTACAGAATGCCACCAGTTGTGCATCGGAAACCACTACTGGTCTTTCAGGGAGCGATCAGAGCGTAGACTGTTTGAGACATTACTCACATGGAGGAATGTGAGAATTGTGACTGTTGTATTCAATCCCGATGCTATTTCTGTGTTTCATCAACTCTCTGATAGTCCACAGATTACAGAATGCCACCACATGTGCATCGGAAACTACTACTGGTGTTCCAGGGAACGATCAAATCGTAGACTGTTTGAGACATTACTTCCATGGAGAGAAGTGGGCATGGTGACTGTTGTATTCAATCCCTATGCAATTTCTGTGTTTCTTCAACACTCTGATAGTCCACTGATTACACAATGCCACCAGATGTGCATCGAAAACTACTACTGGTCTTCCAGTGCACGATCAAAGCGTAGACTGTTTGAGACATTACTCCCAAGGAGGAAAGTGCTCATGATGACTGTTGTATTCAATCCCGATGCTACTTCTGTGTTTCATCAACACTCTGATAGTCCACAGATTACAGAATGCCACCAGATGTGCATCGGAAATTACTACTGGTCTTCCAGGGAACGATCAAAGCGTAGACTGTTTGAGAATTACTCCCATGGAGGAAAGTGCGCATGGTGACTGTTGTATTCAATCCCGATGCAATTTCTGTGTTTCATCAACACTCTGATAGTCCACAGATTACAGAATGCCTCCATTTGTGCATCGAAAACTACTACTGCCATTCCAGAGAACAATAAAAACGTAGACTGTTTGAGACATTACTCCCATGGAGGAAAGTGCGCATGGTGACTGTTGTATTAAATCCCGATTAAATTTCTGTGTTTCATCAACACTCTGATACTCCATAGATTACAGAATGCCACCAGATGTGCATCGGAAACTTCTACTGGTCTTCCAGGAAACGATCAAAGCGTAGACTTCTTGAGACATTACTCCCATGGAGGAAAGTGCGCATGGTGACTGTTGTATTCAATCCCGATGCAATTTCTGTGTTTCATCAACACTCTGATAGTCCACAGATGACAGAATGCCTCCAGATGAGCATCGAAAATTACTACTGGTCTTCCAGGGAACGATCATAGCGTAGACTGTTTGAGACATTACTCCCATGGAGGAAAGTGCGAATATTGACTGTTGTATTCAATCCCGATGCAATTTCTGTGTTTCATCAACACTCTGATAGTCCACAGATTACAGAATGCCTCCAGACGTGCATCGGAAATTACTACTGCTCTTCCAGGGAACTATCAAAGCGTAGACTGTTTGAGACATTACTCCCATGGAGGAAAGTGAGAAAATTGACTGTTGTATTCAATCCCGATGCAATTTCTGTGTTTCATCAACACTCTGTTAGTCCACAGATTACAGTATGCCACCAGATGTGCATCGGAGACTACTACTGGTCTTCCAGGGAACGATCAAAGCGTAGACTGTTTGAGACATTACTCCCAAGGAGGAAAGTGCTCATGATGACTGTTGTATTCAATCCCGATGCTACTTCTGTGTTTCATCAACACTCTGATAGTCCACAGATTACAGAATGCCACCAGATGTGCATCGGAAATTACTACTGGCATTCCAGGGAACGATCAAGTCGTAGACTGTTTGAGAATTACTGCCATGGAGGAAAGTGCGCATGGTGACTGTTGTATTCAATCCCGATGCAATTTCTGTGTTTCATCAACACTCTCTTAGTCCACAGATTACAGAATGCCACCAGATGTGCATCGGAGACTACTACTGGTCTTCCAGGGAACGATCAAAGCGTAGACTTTGAGACATTACTTCCATGGAGGAAAGTGCGCATGGTGACTGTTGTATTCAATCCCGATGCTATTTCTGTGTTTCATCAACACTCTGATAGTCCACAGATTACAGAATGCCACCAGAAGTGCATCGGAAACTACTACTGGTATTCCAGGGAACGATCAAGTCGTAGACTGTTTGAGATATTACTCCCGTGGAGGAAATTGCGCATGGAGACTGTTGTATTCAATCCCGATGCATTCCATGTGTTTCATCAACACTCTGATAGTCCACAGATTACAAAATGCCACCAGATGTGCTTCGGAAACTACTACTGGTCTTCCAGCGAACGATCAAAACGTAGACTGTTTGAGACATTACTCCCATGGAGGAAAGTGCGCATGGTGACTGTTGTATTCAATCCCGATGCAATTTCTGTGTTTCATCAACACTCTGATAGTCCACAGATTACAGAATGCCTCCAGACGTGCATCGGAAATTACTACTGCTCTTCCAGGGAACTATCAAAGCGTAGACTGTTTGAGACATTACTCCCATGGAGGAAAGTGAGAAAATTGACTGTTGTATTCAATCCCGATGCAATTTCTGTGTTTCATCAACACTCTGTTAGTCCACAGATTACAGTATGCCACCAGATGTGCATCGGAGACTACTACTGGTCTTCCAGGGAACGATCAAAGCGTAGACTTCGAGACATTACTCCCATGGAGGAAAGTGCGCATGGTGACTGTTGTATTCAATCCCGATGCTATTTCTGTGTTTCATCAACACTCTGATAGTCCACAGAATACAGAATGCCACCAGATGTGCATCGGAAACTACTACTGGTATTCCTGGGAACGATCAAAGCGTAGACTGTTTGAGATATCACTCCCGTGGAGGAAAGTGCTCATGGTGACTGTTGTATTCAATCCCAATGCATTCTCTGTGTTTCATCAACACTCTGATAGTCCACAGATTACAGAATGCCACCAGTTGTGCATCGGAAACCACTACTGGTCTTTCAGGGAACGATCAAAGCGTAGACTATTTGAGACATTACTAACATGGAGGAATGTGCGCATTGTGACTGTTGTATTCAATCCCGATGCAATTTCTGTGTTTCATCAACTCTCTGATAGTACACAGATTACAGAATGCCACCAGATGTGCATCCAAAACTACTACTGGTCTTCCAGAGAACGATCAAAGCGTAGAATGTTTGAGACATTACTCCCAAGGAGGAAAGTGTTCATGATGACTGTTGTATTCAATCCCGATGCTACTTCTGTGTTTCATCAACACTCTCATAGTCCACAGATTACAGAATGCCTCCAGATGTGCATCGGAAACTACTACTGGTCCTCCAGGGAACGATCAAAGCGTAGACTGTTTGAGAATTACTCCCATGGAGGAAAGTGCGCATAGTGACTATTGTATTTATCCCGATGGAATTTCTGTGTTTCATCAACACTCTGATAGTCCACAGATTAAAGAATGCTACCAGATGAGCATCGGAAACTACTACTGGTCTTCCAGGGAACAATCAAAACGTAGACTGTTTGAGACAATATTCCCATGGAGAAAAGTGCGCATGGTGACTGTTGTATTCAATCCCGATGCAATTTCTGTGTATCATCAACACTCTGATAGTCCATAGATTACAGAATGCTACCAGATGTGCATCGGAAACTTCTACTTGTCTTCCAGGGAACGATCAAAGCGTAGACTGTTTCAGACATTACTCCCATGGAGGAATGTGCGCATGGTGACTGTTCTATTCAATCCCGATGCAATTTCTGTGTTTCATCAACACTCTGATAGTCCACAGATTACAAAATGCCACCAGATGTGCATCGGGAACTACTAATTGTCTTCCAGGGAACGATCAAATCGTAGACTGTTTAAAACATTACTCCCATGGAGGAAAGTGCGCATGGTGACAGTTGTATTCAATCCCGATGCTATTTCTGTGTTTCACCAACACTCTTATAGTCCACAGATTACTGAATGCCACCAGATGTGCATCGGAAACTACTACTGGTCATCCAGGGAACGATCAAAGCGTAGAAAGTTTGAGAATTACTCCCATGGAGGAAAGTGCGCATGGTGACAGTTGTATTCAATCCCGATGCTATTTCTGTGTTTCACCAACACTCTTATAGTCCACAGATTACTGAATGCCTCCAGATGTGCATCGAAAATTACTACTGGTCTTCCAGGGAACGATCAAAGCGTAGACTGTTTGAGACATTACTCCCATGGAGGAAAGTGCGAATATTGACTGTTGTATTCAATCCCGATGCAATTTCTCTGTTTCATCAACACTCTGTTAGTCCACAGATTACAGAATGCCACCAGATGTGCATCGGAAACTACTACTGGTCTTCCAGGGAAAGATCAAAGCGTAGACTGTTTGAGACATTACTCCCATGGAGAAAAGTGCGCATGGTGTCTGTTGTAATCAATCCCGATGCTATTTCTGTGTTTCATCAACACTCTGATAGTCCACTGATTACAGAATGCCACCAGATGTGCATTGGAAACTACTACTGCATTCCAGGGAACGATCAAAGCGTAGACTGTTTGTGATATCACTCCCGTGGGGGAAAGTGCGCATGGTGACTGTTGTATTCAATCCCGATGCATTCTCTGTGTTTCATCAACACTCTGATGGTTCACAGATTACAGAATGCCACCAGTTGTGCATCGGAAACAACTACTGGTCTTTCAGGGAGCGATCAGAGCGTAGACTGTTTGAGACATTACTCACATGGAGGAATGTGAGAATTGTGACTGTTGTATTCAATCCCGATGCTATTTCTGTGTTTCATCAACTCTCTGATAGTCCACAGATTACAGAATGCCACCACATGTGCATCGGAAACTACTACTGGTGTTCCAGGGAACGATCAAATCGTAGACTGTTTGAGACATTACTCCCATGGAGAGAAGTGCGCATGGTGACTGTTGTATTCAATCCCTATGCAATTTCTGTGTTTCTTCAACACTCTGATAGTCCACAGATTACACAATGCCACCAGATGTGCATCGAAAACTACTACTGGTCTTCCAGTGCACGATCAAAGCGTAGACTGTTTGAGACATTACTCCCAAGGAGGAAAGTGCTCATGATGACTGTTGTATTCAATCCCGATGCTACTTCTGTGTTTCATCAACACTCTGATAGTCCACAGATTACAGAATGCCACCAGATGTGCATCGGAAACTACTACTGGTCTTCCAGGGAACGATCAAAGCGTAGACTGTTTGAGAATTACTCCCATGGAGGAAAGTGCGCATGGTGACTGTTGTATTCAATCCCGATGCAATTTCTGTGTTTCATCAACACTCTGATAGTCCACAGATTACAGAATGCCTCCATTTGTGCATCGAAAACTACTACTGCCATTCCAGAGAACAATAAAAACGTAGACTGTTTGAGACATTACTCCCATGGAGGAAAGTGCGCATGGTGACTGTTGTATTAAATCCCGATTAAATTTCTGTGTTTCATCAACACTCTGATACTCCATAGATTACAGAATGCCACCAGATGTGCATCGGAAACTTCTACTGGTCTTCCAGGAAACGATCAAAGCGTAGACTGTTTGAGACATTACTCTCGTGGAGGAATGTGCGCATGGTGACTGTTGTATTCAATCCCAATGCTATTTCTGTGTTTCACCTACACTCTGATAGTCCACAGATTACTGAATGCCACCAGATGTGCATCGGAAACTACTACTGGTCTTACAGGGAACGATCAAAGCGTAGAATGTTTGAGAATTACTCCCATGGAGGAAAGTGCGCATGGTGACTGTTGTATTCAATCCCGATGCAATATCTGTTTTTCAACAACACTCTGATAGTCCACAGATTACAGAATGCCTCCGGATGTGCACCGGAAACTACTAATGGTCTTCCAGGGAACGATCAAAACGTAGACTTCTTGAGACATTACTCCCATGGAGGAAAGTGCGCATGGTGACTGTTGTATTCAATCCCGATGCAATTTCTGTGTTTCATCAACACTCTGATAGTCCACAGATTACAGAATGCCACCAGATGTGCATCGGAGACTACTACTGGTCTTCCACGGAACGATCAAAGCGTAGACTTTGAGACATTACTTCCATGGAGGAAAGTGAGCATGGTGACTGTTGTATTCAATCCCGATGCTATTTCTGTGTTTCATCAACACTCTGATAGTACACAGATTACAGAATGCCACCAGAAGTGCATCGGAAACTACTACTGGTATTCCAGGGAACGATCAAGTCGTAGACTGTTTGAGATATTACTCCCGTGGAGGAAATTGCGCATGGAGACTGTTGTATTCAATCCCAATGCATTCCATGTGTTTCATCAACACTCTGATAGTCCACAGATTACAAAATGCCACTAGATGTGCTTCGGAAACTACTACTGGTCTTCCAGCGAACGATCATAACGTAGACTGTTTGAGACATTACTCCCATGGAGGAAAGTGCGCATGGTGACTGTTGTATTCAATCCCGATGCAATTTCTGTGTTTCATCAACACTCTGATAGTCCACAGATTACAGAATGCCTCCAGATGTGCATCGGAAATTACTACTGCTCTTCCAGGGAACTATCAAAGCGTAGACTGTTTGAGACATTACTCCCATGGAGGAAAGTGAGAAAATTGACTGTTGTATTCTATCCCGATGCAATTTCTGTGTTTCATCAACACTCTGTTAGTCCACAGATTACAGTATGCCACCAGATGTGCATCGGAGACCACTACTGGTCTTCCAGGGAACGATCAAAGCGTAGACTTCGAGACATTACTCCCATGGAGGATAGTGCGCATGGTGACTGTTGTCTTCAATCCCGATGCTATTTCTGTGTTTCATCAACACTCTGATAGTCCACAGAATACAGAATGCCACCAGATGTGCATCGGAAACTACTACTGGTATTCCTGGGAACGATCAAAGCGTAGACTGTTTGAGATATCACTCCCGTGGAGGAAAGTGCTCATGGTGACTGTTGTATTCAATCCCAATGCATTCTCTGAGTTTCATCAACACTCTGATAGTCCACAGATTACAGAATGCCACCAGTTGTGCATCGGAAACCACTACTGGTCTTTCAGGGAACGATCAAAGCGTAGACTATTTGAGACATTACTAACATGGAGGAATGTGAGAATTGTGACTGTTGTATTCAATCCCGATGCTATTTCTGTGTTTCATCAACTCTCTGATAGTACACAGATTACAGAATGCCACCAGATGTGCATCCAAAACTACTACTGGTCTTCCAGAGAACGATCAAAGCGTAGACTGTTTGAGACATTACTCCCAAGGAGGAAAGTGTTCATGATGACTGTTGTATTCAATCCCGATGCTACTTCTGTGTTTCATCAACACTCTGATAGTCCACAGATTACAGAATGCCTCCAGATGTGCATCGGAAACTACTACTGGTCCTCCAGGGAACGATCAAAGCGTAGACTGTTTGAGAATTACTCCCATGGAGGAAAGTGCGCATAGTGACTATTGTATTCAATCCCGATGGAATTTCTGTGTTTCATCAACACTCTGATAGTCCACAGATTAAAGAATGCTACCAGATGAGCATCGGAAACTACTACTGGTCTTCCAGGGAACAATCAAAACGTAGACTGTTTGAGACAATATTCCCATGGAGAAAAGTGCGCATGGTAACTGTTGTATTCAATCCCGATGCAATTTCTGTGTTTCATCAACACTCTGATAGTCCATAGATTACAGAATGCTACCAGATGTGCATCGGAAACTTCTACTTGTCTTCCAGGGAACGATCAAAGCGTAGACTGTTTCAGACATTACTCCCATGGAGGAATGTGCGCATGGTGACTGTTCTATTCAATCCCGATGCAATTTCTGTGTTTCATCAACACTCTGATAGTCCACAGATTACAAAATGCCACCAGATGTGCATCGGGAACTACTAATTGTATTCCAGGGAACGATCAAATCGTAGACTGTTTAAAACATTACTCCCATGGAGGAAAGTGCGCATGGTGACAGTTGTATTCAATCCCGATGCTATTTCTGTGTTTCACCAACACTCTTATAGTCCACAGATTACTGAATGCCACCAGATGTGCATCGGAAACTACTACTGGTCATCCAGGGAACGACCAAAGCGTAGAAAGTTTGAGAATTACTCCCATGGAGGAAAGTGCGCATGGTGACAGTTGTATTCAATCCCGATGCGATTTCTGTGTTTCACCAACACTCTTATAGTCCACAGATTACTGAATGCCTCCAGATGTGCATCGAAAATTACTACTGGTCTTCCAGGGAACGATCAAAGCGTAGACTGTTTGAGACATTACTCCCATGGAGGAAAGTGCGAATATTGACTGTTGTATTCAATCCCGATGCAATTTCTCTGTTTCATCAACACTCTGTTAGTCCACAGATTACAGAATGCCACCAGATGTGCATCGGAAACTACTACTGGTCTTCCAGGGAAAGATCAAAGCGTAGACTGTTTGAGACATTACTCCCATGGAGAAAAGTGCGCATGGTGTCTGTTGTAATCAATCCCGATGCTATTTCTGTGTTTCTTCAACACTCTGAAAGTCCACTGATTACAGAATGCCACCAGATGTGCATTGGAAACTACTACTGCATTCCAGGGAACGATCAATGCGTAGACTGTTTTTGATATCACTCCCGTGGGGGAAAGTGCGCATGGTGACTGTTGTATTCAATCCCGATGCATTCTCTGTGTTTCATCAACACTCTGATGGTCCACAGATTACAGAATGCCACCAGTTGTGCATCGGAAACTACTACTGGTCTTCCTGGGAACGATCAAAGCGTAGTCTGTTTCAGACGTTACTCCCATGGAGGAAAGTGCGGATGGTGACTGTTGTATTCACTCCCGATGCAATTTCTGTGTTTTATCAACATTTTGAAGGTCCACAGATTACAGAATGCTTCCAGATGTGCACCGGAAGCTACTAATGGTCTTCCAGGGAACGATCAAAGCGTAGATTGTTTCAGACATTACTCCCATGGAGGAAAGTGCGCATGGTGACTGTTGTATTCAATCCCGATGCAATTTCTGTGTTTCATCAACACTCTGTTAGTCCACAGATTACAGAATGCCACCAGATGTGCCTCGGAGACTACTACTGGTCTTCCAGGGAACGATCAAAGCGTAGACTTTGAGACATTACTTCCATGGAAGAAAGTGCGCATGGTGACTGTTGTGTTCAATCCCGATGCTATTTCTGTGTTTCATCAACACTCTGATAGTCCACAGATTACAGAGTGCCACCAGATGTGCATCGGAAACTACTACTGGCATTCCAGGGAACGATCAAGTCGTAGACTGTTTGAGAATTACTGCCATGGAGGAAAGTGCGCATGGTGACTGTTGTATTCAATCCCGATGGAATTTCTGTGTTTCATCAACACTCTGATAGTCCACAAATTACAGAATGCCTCCATTTGTGCATCGAAAACTACTACTGGTCTTCCAGGGAACAATCAAAACGTAGACTGTTTGAGACAATACTCCCATGGAGGAAAGTGCGCATGGTGACTGTTGTATTCAATCCCGATGCAATCTCTGTGTTTCATCAACACTCTGATAGTCCATAGTTTACAGAATGCTACCAGATGTGCATCGGAAACTTCTACTGGTCTTCCATTGAACGATCAAAGCGTAGACTGTTTGAGACATTACTCCCATGGAGGAATGTGCGCATGGTGACTGTTGTATTCAATCCCGATGCAATTTCTGTGTTTCATCAACACTCTGATAGTCCACAGATTACAGAATGCCAGCAGATGTGCATCGGAAACTACTACTGGTCTTCCAGGGAACGATCAAACCGTAGACTGTTTGAGAATTACTCCCATGGAGGAAAGTGCGCATGGTGACTGTTGTATTCAATCCCGATGCAATTTCAGTGTTTCATCAACACTCTGATAGTCCACAGATTACAGAATGCCTCCAGATGTGCATCGGAAATTACTACTGGTCTTCCAGGGAACGATCAAAGCGTAGACTGTTTGAGACAATACTCCCATGGAGGAAAGTGCGAATATTGACTGTTGTATTAAATCCTGATGCAATCTCTGTTTCATCAACACTCTGTTAGTCCACATATCACAGAATGCCACCAGATGTGCATCGGAAACTACTACTGGTCTTCCAGGGAACGTTCAAAGCGTAGACTGTTTGAGACATTACTCCCATGGAGGAAAGTCCGCATGGTGACTGTTGTATTCAATCCCGATGCTATTTCTGTGTTTCATCAACACTCTGATTGTCCACTGATTACAGAATGCCACCAGATGTGCATTGGAAACTACTACTGCATTCCAGGGAACGATCAAAGCGTAGACTGTTTGAGACATTACTCCCATGGAGGGAAGTGCGCATGGTCACTGTTGTATTCAATCCCGATTCAATTTCAGTGTTTCAACAACACTCTGATAGTCCACAGATTACAAAATGCCTCCAGAAGTGCATCGAAAACTACTACTGGTCTTCCAGGGAACAATCAAAACGTATACTGTTTGAGACATCACTCCCTTGGAGGAAAGTGCGCATGGTGACTGTTGTATTCAATCCCGATGCAATTTGTGATTTTCATCAACACTCTGATAGTCCACAGATTACAGATTGCCTCCAGATGTGCATCGGAAACTACTACTGGTCTTCCTGGGAACGATCAAAGCGTAGACTGTTTCAGACATTACTCCCATGCATGAAAGTGCGCATGGTGTCTGTTGTATTCATCCCGATGCTATTTCTGTCTTTCACCAACACTCTGATAGTCCACAGATTACTGAATGCCCTCAGATGTGCATCGGAAAGTACTACTGGTCTTCCAGGGAACGATCAAAGCGTAGAATGTTTGAGCATTACTCCCATGTAGGAAAGTGCGCATGGTGACTGTTGTATTCAATCCCGATGCTACTTCTGTGTTTCATCAACACTCTGATAGTCCACAGATTACAGAATGCCTCCAGATGAGCACCGGAGACTACTAATGGTCTTCCAGGGAACGATCAAAACGTAGATTCTTTGAGACATTACTCCCATGGAGGGAAGTGCGCATGGTGACTGTTGTATTCAATCCCGATGCAATTTCTGTGTTTCATCAAAACTCTGATAGCCCACAGATGACAGAATGCTTCCAGAAGTGCATCGAAAATTACTACTGGTCTTCCAGGGAACGATCATAGCGTAGACTGTTTGAGACATTACTCCCATGGAGGAAAGTGCGAATATTGACTGTTGTATTCAATCCCCATGCATTCTCTGTGTTTCATCAACACTCTGATAGTCCACAGATTAAAGAATGCCTCCAGATGTGCATCGGAAATTACTACTGGTATTCCAGGGAACTATCAAAGCGTAGACTGTTTGAGACATTACTCCCATGGAGAAAAGTGAGAAAATTGACTGTTGTATTCAATCCCGATGCAATTTCTGTGTTTCAACAACACTCTGTTAGTCCACAGATTACAGAATGCCACCAGATGTGCATCGGAGACTACTACTGGTCTTCCAGGGAACGATCAAAGCGTAGACTGTTTGAGACATACTCCCATGGAAGAAAGTGCGCATGGTGACTGTTGTATACAATCCCGATGCTATTTCTATGTTTCATCAACACTCTGATAGTCCACAGATTACAGAATGCCACCAGATGTGCATCGGAAACTAATACTGGTATTCCAGGGAACGATCAAAGCGTAGACGGTTTGAGATATCACTCCCGTGGAGGAAAGTGCGCATGGTGACTGTTGTATTCAATCCCGATGCATTCTCTGTGTTTCATCAACACTCTGAAAGTCCACAGATTACAGAATGCCACCAGTTGTGCATCGGAAACCACTACTGGTCTTTCAGGGAGCGATCAGTGCGTAGACTGTTTGAGACATTACTCACATGGAGGAATGTGAGAATTGTGACTGTTGTATTCAATCCCGATGCTATTTCTGTGTTTCATCAACTCTCTGATAGTCCACAGATTACAGAATGCCACCACATGTGCATCGGAAACTACTACTGGTGTTCCAGGGAACGATCAAATCGTAGACTGTTTGAGACATTACTCCCATGGAGAGAAGTGCGCATGGTGACTGTTGTATTCAATCCCTATGCAATTTCTGTGTTTCTTCAACACTCTGATAGTCCACAGATTACACAATGCCACCAGATGTGCATCGAAAACTACTACTGGTCTTCCAGTGCACGATCAAAGCGTAGACTGTTTGAGACATTACTCCCAAGGAGGAAAGTGCTCATGATGACTGTTGTATTCAATCCCGATGCTACTTCTGTGTTTCATCAACACTCTGATAGTCCACAGATTACAGAATGCCACCAGATGTGCATCGGAAACTACTACTGGTCTTCCAGGGAACGATCAAAGCGTAGACTGTTTGAGAATTACTCCCATGGAGGAAAGTGCGCATGGTGACTGTTGTATTCAATCCCGATGCAATTTCTGTGTTTCATCAACACTCTGATAGTCCACAGATTACAGAATGCCTCCATTTGTGCATTGAAAACTACTACTGCCATTCCAGAGAACAATAAAAACGTAGACTGTTTGAGACATTACTCCCATGGAGGAAAGTGCGCATGGTGACTGTTGTATACAATCCCGATGCTATTTCTGTGTTTCATCAACACTCTGATAGTCCATAGATTACAGAATGCCACCAGATGTGCATCGGATACTTCTACTGGTCTTCCAGGGAACGATCAAAGCGTAGACTGTTTCAGACGTTACTCCCATTGAGGAAAGTGCGGATGGTGACTGTTGTATTCAATCCCGATGCTATTTCTGTGTTTCACCTACACTCTGATAGTCCACAGATTACTGAATGCCACCAGATGTGCATCAGAAACTACTACTGGTCTTCCAGTGCACGATCAAAGCGTAGACTGTTTGAGACATTACTCCCAAGGAGGAAAGTGCTCATGATGACTGTTGTATTCAATCCCGATGCTACTTCTGTGTTTCATCAACACTCTGATAGTCCACAGATTACAGAATGCCACCAGATGTGCATCGGAAACTACTACTGGTCTTCCAGGGAACGATCAAAGCGTAGACTGTTTGAGAATTACTCCCATGGAGGAAAGTGCGCATGGTGACTGTTGTATTCAATCCCGATGCAATTTCTGTGTTTCATCAACACTCTGATAGTCCACAGATTACAGAATGCCTCCATTTGTGCATCGAAAACTACTACTGCCATTCCAGAGAACAATAAAAACGTAGACTGTTTGAGACATTACTCCCATGGAGGAAAGTGCGCATGGTGACTGTTGTATACAATCCCGATGCTATTTCTGTGTTTCATCAACACTCTGATAGTCCATAGATTACAGAATGCCACCAGATGTGCATCGGATACTTCTACTGGTCTTCCAGGGAACGATCAAAGCGTAGACTGTTTGAGACATTACTCCCATGGAGGAAAGTGCGCATGGTGACTGTTGTATTCAATCCCGATGCAATTTCTGTGTTTCAACAACACTCTGATAGTCCACAGATTACAGAATGCCTCCAGATGTGCACCGGAAACTACTAATGGTCTTCCAGGGAACGATCAAAACGTAGACTTCTTGAGACATTACTCCCATGGAGGAAAGTGCGCATGGTGACTGTTGTATTCAATCCCGATGCAATTTCTGTGTTTCATCAACACTCTGATAGTCCACAGATGACAGAATGCCTCCAGATGAGCATCGAAAATTACTACTGGTCTTCCAGGGAACGATCATAGCGTAGACTGTTTGAGACATTACTCCCATGGAGGAAAGTGCGAATATTGACTGTTGTATTCAATCCCGATGCAATTTCTGTGTTTCATCAACACTCTGTTATTCCACAGATTACAGAATGCCACCAGATGTGCATCGGAGACTACTACTGGTCTTCCAGGGAACGATCAAAGCGTAGACTGTTTGAGACATTCCTCCCATGGAGGAAAGTGCGCATGGTGACCGTTGTATACAATCCCGATGCTATTTCTGTGTTTCATCAACACTCTGATAGTCCATAGATTACAGAATGCCACCAGATGTGCATCGGATACTTCTACTGGTCTTCCAGGGTACGATCAAAGCGTAGACTGTTTCAGACATTACTCCCATGGAGGGAAGTGCGGATGGTGACTGTTGTATTCAATCCCGATTCAATTTCAGGGTTTCATCAACACTATGATAGTCCACAGATTACAGAACGCCACCAGATGTGCATCGGAAATTACTACTGGTCTTCCAGGGAAAGATCAAAGCGTAGACTGTTTGAGACATTACTCCCATGGAGGAAAGTGCGCATGGTGACTGTTGTATTCAATCCCTTTGCAATTTCTGTGTTTCATCAACACTTAGTTAGTCCACAGATTACAGAATGCCTCCAGATGTGCATCGGAAACTACTACTGGTCTTCCTGGGAACGATCAAAGCGTAGACTGTTTGAGACATTACTCCCATAGAGGAAAGTGCGCATGGTGACTGTTGTATTCAATCCCGATGCAATTTCTGTGTTTCATCAACACTCTGATAGTCCACAGATTACAGAATGCCTCCATTTGTGCATCGAAAACTACTACTGCCATTCCAGAGAACAATGAAAACGTAGACTGTTTGAGACTTTACTCCCATGGAGGAAAGTGCGCATGGTGACTGTTGTATTAAATCCCGATTAAATTTCTGTGTTTCATCAACACTCTGATAGTCCATAGATTACAGAATGCCACCAGATGTGCATCGGAAACTTCTACTGGTCTTCCAGGGAACGATCAAACCGTAGACTGTTTGAGACATTACTCCCATGGAGGAATGTGCGCATGGTGACTGTTGTATTCAATCCCGATGGTATTTCTGTGTTTCATCAACTCTCTGATAGTCCACAGATTACAGAATGCCACCACATGTGCATCGGAAACTACTACTGGTCTTCCTTTGAACGATCAAAGCGTAGACTGTTTCAGACGTTACTCCCATGGAGGAAAATGCGCATGGTGACTGTTGTATTCAATCCCGATGCAATTTCTGTGTTTCAACAACACTCTGATAGTCCACAGATTACAGAATGCCTCCAGATGTGCACCGGATACTACTAATGGTCTTCCAGGGAACGATCAAAACGTAGACTTCTTGTGACATTACTCCCATGGAGGAAAGTGCGCATGGTGACTGTTGTATTCAATCCCGATGCAATTACTGTGTTTCATCAACACTCTGATAGTCCACAGATGACAGAATGCCTCCAGATGAGCATCGAAAATTACTACTGGTCTTCCAGGGAACGATCATAGCGTAGACTGTTTGAGACATTACTCCCATGGAGGAAAGTGCGAATATTGACTGTTGTATTCAATCCCGATGCAATTTCTGTGTTTCATCAACACTCTGTTATTCCACAGATTACAGAATGCCACCAGAAGTGCATCGGAGACTACTACTGGTCTTCCAGGGAACGATCAAAGCGTAGACTGTTTGAGACATTCCTCCTATGGAGGAAAGTGCGCATGGTGACTGTTGTATACAATCCCGATGCTATTTCTGTGTTTCATCAACACTCTGATAGTCCATAGATTACAGAATGCCACCAGATGTGCATCGGATACTTCTGCTGGTCTTCCAGGGAACGATCAAAGCGTAGACTGTTTCAGACGTTACTCCCATGGAGGAAAGTGCGGATGGTGACTGTTGTATTCACTCCCGATGCAATTTCTGTGTTTCATCAATATTTTGAAGGTCCACAGATTACAGAATGCTTCCAGATGTGCACCGGAAACTACTAATGGTCTTCCAGGGTACGATCAAAGCGTAGACTGTTTCAGACATTACTCCCATGGAGGAAAGTGCGCATGGTGACTGTTGTATTCAATCCCGATGCAATTTCTGTGTTTCATCAACACTCTGATAGTCCACAGATTACAGAATGCCTCCATTTGTGCATCGAAAACTACTACTGCCATTCCAGAGAACAATGAAAACGTAGACTGTTTGAGACTTTACTCCCATGGAGAAAAGTGCGCATGGTGACTGTTGTATTAAATCCCGATTAAATTTCTGTGTTTCATCAACACTCTGATAGTCCATAGTTTACAGAATGCCACCAGATGTGCATCGGAAACTTCTACTGGTCTTCCAGGGAACAATCAAAGCGTAGACTGTTTGAGACATTACTCCCATGGAGGAATGTGCGCATGGTGACTGTTGTATTCAATCCCGATGCTATTTCTGTGTTTCACCTACACTCTGATAGTCCACAGATTACTGAATGCCACCAGATGTGAATCGGAAACTACTACTGGTCTTCCAGGGAACGATCAAAGCGTAGAATGTTTGAGAATTACTCCCATGGAGGAAAGTGCGCATGGTGACTGTTGTATTCAATCCCGATGCAATTCCTGTGTTTCATCAACACTCTGATAGTCCACAGATTACAAAATGCCTCCAGATGTGCATCGGAAATTACTACTAGTCTTCCAGTGAACGATCAAAGGGTAGACTGTTTGAGACATTACTCCCATGGAGGAAAGTGCGAATATTGACCGTTGTATTCAATCCCGATGCAATTTCTGTCTTTCATCAACACTCTGTTAGTCCACAGATTACAGAATGCCACCAGATGTGAATCGGAAACTACTACTGCTTTTCCAGGGAACGACCAAAGCGTAGACTGTTTGAGACATTACTCCCATGGAGTAAAGTACGCATGGCGTTTGTTGTATTCTATCCCGATGCTATTTCTGTGTTTCATCAACACTCTGATAGTCCACTGATTACAGAATGCCACCAGATGTGCATCGGAAACCACTAGTGGTATTCCAGGGAAGGATCAAAGCGTAGACTGTTTGAGATATCACTCCCGTGGAGGAAAGTGAGCATGGTGATTGTTGTATTCAATCCCGATGCATTCTCTGTGTTTCATCAATACTCTGATGATCTACAGATTACAGAATGCCACCAGTTGTGCATCGGAAACCACTACTGGTCTTTCAGGGAACGATCAAAGCGTAGACTGTTTGAGACATTACTCCCATGGAGGAAAGTGCGCATGGTGACTGTTGTATACAATCCCGATGCTATTTCTGTATTTCATCAACACTCTGATAGTCCAAAGATTACAGAATGCCACCAGATGTGCATCGGAAACTACTACTGGTATTCCAGGGAACGATCAAAGCGTAGACTGTTTGAGATATCACTCCCGTGGAGGAAAGTGCGCATGGTGACTGTTGTATTCAAGCCCGATGCATTCTCTGTGTTTCATCAACACTCTGATAGTCCACAGATTACAGAATGCCACCAGTTGTGCATCAGAAACCACTACTGGTCTGTCAGGGAACGATCAAAGCGTAGACTGTTTGAGACATTAATCCCAAGGATGAAAGTGCTCATGATGACTTTTGTATTCAATCCCGATGCTACTTCTGTGTTTCATCAACACTCTGATAGTCCACAGATTACAGAATGCCACCAGATGTGCACCGGAAACTACTACTGGTCTTCCAGGGAACGATCAAAGCGTAGACTGTTTGAGACATTACTCCCTTTTAGAGAAGTGCGCATGGTGACTGTTGTATTCAATCCCTATGCAATTTCTGTGTTTCATCAACACTCTGAGAGTCCACAGATTACAGAATGCCACCAGATGTGCATCGAAAACTACTACTGGTCTTCCAGTGAACGATCAAAGCGTAGACTGTTTGAGACATTACTCCCAAGGAGGAAAGTGCTCATGATGACTGTTGTATTCAATCCCGATGCTACTTCTGTGTTTCATCAACACTCTGATAGTCCACAGATTAGAGAATGCCGCCAGATGTGCATCGGAAACTACTACTGGTCTTCCAGGGAACGATCAAAGCGTAGACTGTTTGAGAATTACTCCCATGGAGGAAAGTGCGCATGGTGACTGTTGTATTCAATCCCGATGGAATTTCTGTGTTTCATCAACACTCTGATAGTCCACAGATTACAGAATGCATCCATTTGAGCATCGAAAACTACTACTGGTCTTCCAGGGAACAACCAAAACGTACACTGTTTGAGACAATACTCACAAGGAGGAAAGTGCGCATTGTGACTGTTGTATTCAATCCCGATGCAATTACTGTGTTTCATCAACACTCTGATAGTCCATAGATTACAGAATGCCTCCAGATGTGCATCGGAAATTACTACTGGTCTTCCAGGGAACGATCAAAGCGTAGACTGTTTGAGACATTACTCCCATGGAGGAAAGTGCGATTATTGACCGTTGTATTCAATCCCGATGTAATTTCTGTCTTTCATCAACACTCTGTTAGTCCACAGATTACAGAATGCCACCAGATGTGCATCGGAAACTACTACTGCCCTTCCAGGTCACGATCAAAGCGTAGACTGTTTGAGAAATTACTCCCATGGAGGAAAGTACGCATGGTGTTTGTTGTATTCAATCCCGACGCTATTTCTGTGTTTCATCAACACTCTGATAGTCCACTGATTACAGAATGCCACCAGATGTGCATCGGAAACTACTACTGGTATTCCAGGGAACGATCAAAGCGTAGACTGTTTGAGATATCACTCCCGTGGAGGGAAGTGCGCATGGTGACTGTTGTATTCAATCCCGATGCATTCTCTGTGTTTCATCAACACTCTGATGAACCACAGGTTACAGAATGCCACCAGTTGTGCATCGGAAACCACTACTATTCTTTCAGGGAACGATCAAAGCGTAGACTGTTTGAGACATTACTCCCATGGAGGTATGTGCGCATGGTGACTGTTGTATTCAATTCCGATTCAATTTCAGTGTTTCATCAACACTCTGATAGTCCACAGATTACAGAATGCCTCCAGATGTGCATCGAAAACTACTACTGGTCTTCCAGGGAACAATCAAATGTATACTGTTTGAGACATTACTCCCATGGAGGAGAGTGCGCATGGTGACTGTTGTATTCAATCCCGATGCAATTTCTGATTTTCATCAACAGTCTGATAGTCCTTAGATTACAGATTGCCTCCAGATGTGCATCGGAAACTACTACTGGTCTTCCCTTGAACGATCAAAGCGTAGACTGTTTCAGACGTTACTCCCATGGAGGAAAATGCGCATGGTGACTGTTGTATTCAATCCCATTGCAATTTCTGTGTTTTATCAACACTCAGTTAGTCCACAGATTCCAGAATGCCACAAGATGTGCGTCGGAAACTACTACTGGTCTTCCAGGGAACGATCAAAGCGTAGACTGTTTGAGACATTACTCCCATGGAGGAAAGTGCGATTATTGACCGTTGTATTCAATCCCGATGTAATTTCTGTCTTTCATCAACACTCTGTTAGTCCACAGATTACAGAATGCCACCAGATGTGCATCGGAAACTACTACTGCCCTTCCAGGTCACGATCAAAGCGTAGACTGCTTGAGAAATTACTCCCATGGAGGAAAGTACGCATGGTGTTTGTTGTATTCAATCCCGACGCTATTTCTGTGTTTCATCAACACTCTGATAGTCCACTGATTACAGAATGCCACCAGATGTGCATCGGAAACTACTACTGGTATTCCAGGGAACGATCAAAGCGTAGACTGTTTGAGATATCACTCCCGTGGAGGGAAGTGCGCATGGTGACTGTTGTATTCAATCCCGATGCATTCTCTGTGTTTCATCAACACTCTGATGATCCACAGGTTACAGAATGCCACCAGTTGTGCATCGGAAACCACTACTATTCTTTCAGGGAACGATCAAAGCGTAGACTGTTTGAGACATTACTCCCATGGAGGAATGTGCGCATGGTGACTGTTGTATTCAATTCCGATTCAATTTCAGTGTTTCATCAACACTCTGATAGTCCACAGATTACAGAATGCCTCCAGATGTGCATCGAAAACTACTACTGGTCTTCCAGGGAACAATCAAAACGTATACTGTTTGAGACATTACTCCCATGGAGGAAAATGCGCATGGTGACTGTTGTATTAAATCGCGATGACATTTCTGATTTTCATCAATACTCTGATAGTCCACAGATTACAGATTGCCTCCAGATGTGCATCGGAAACTACTACTGGTCTTCCAGGGAACGATCAAAGCGTAGACTGTTTGAGACATTACTCCCATGGAGGAAAGTGCGCATGATGTCTGTTGTATTCAATCCCATTGCAATTTCTGTGTTTTATCAACACTCAGTTAGTCCAAAGACTCCAGAATGCCTCCAGATGTGCATCGGAAACTACTACTGGTCTTCCAGGGAACGATCAAAGCGTAGACTGTTTGAGACATTACTCCCATGGAGGAAAGTGCGCATGATGTCTGTTGTATTCAATCCCATTGCAATTTCTGTGTTTTATCAACACTCAGTTAGTCCAAAGATTCCAGAATGCCTCCAGATGTGCATCGGAAACCACTACAGGTCTTAATAGGAACGATCAAAGCGTAGACTGTATCAGACATTACTCCCATGGAGGAAAGTGCGTATTGTGTCTGTTGTATTCACTCCCGATGCAATTTCTTTGTTTCAACAACACTTTGAAGGTCCACAGATTATAGAATGCCTCCAGATGTGCATCGGAAACTACTACTGGTATTCCATGGAACTATCAAAGCGTAGACTGTTTCAGACGTTACTCCCATGGAGGAAAATGCGCATGGTGACTGTTGTATTCAATCCCATTGCGATTTCTGTGTTTTATCAACACTCAGTTAGTCCACAGATTCCAGAATGCCACAAGATGTGCGTCGGAAACTACTACTGGTCTTCCAGGAAACGATCAAAGCGTAGACTGTTTGAGACATTACTACCATGCAGGAAAGTGCGCATGGTGAATGTTGTATTCAATCCCGATGCAATTTCTGTGTTTCATCAACACTCTGATACTCCACAGATTACAGAATGCCTGTAGATAAGCATCGGAAACTACTACTGGTCTTCCAGGGATCTATGAAAGCGTAGACTGTTTGAGACATTACTCCCATGGGGGAAAGTGCACATGGTGACTGTTGTATTCAATCCAGATGCTATTTCTGTGTTTCATCTACACTCTGATAATCCACAGATTACAGAATGCCTCCAGATGTGCATCGGAAACTACTACTGGTCTTCCAGGGAACGATCAAAGCGTAGACTGTTCGAGACATTACTCCCATGGAGGAAAGTGCGCATGGTGACTGTTGTATTCAATCCCGATGCAATTTCTGTTTTTCATCAACACTTTGATAGTCCACAGATTACAGAATGCCTCCAGATGTGCATCAGAAACTACTACTGGTCTTTCAGGGAACGATTAAAGCGCAGACTGTTTGAGACAGTACTTCCATGGAGGAAACTGCGCACGGTGACTGTTGTGATCAATCCTGATGCAATTTCTGTGTTTCATCAACAGTCTGATAGTCCACAGATTACCGAATGTCTCCAGATGTGCATGGGAAACTAACACTGGTCCTCCAGGGAACGATCAAAGCGTAGACTGTTTGAGACATTACTAACATTGAGGGAAGTGCGCATGGTGACTGTTGTATTCAATCCCATTGCAATTTCTGTCTTTCATCAACAGTCTGATAGTCCACAGATTACAGAATGCCTCCAGATGTGCATCGGAAACTACTATTGGCCTTCCAGAGAACGATCAAAGCGTAGACTGTTAGAGACATTACCCCCATGGAGGAAAGTGCGCACGGAGACTGTTGCATTTGATCCCGATGCAATTTCTGTGTGTCATCAACACTCTGATAGTCCACAGATTACAGAATGCCTCCAGATGTGCATCGGAAACTAACACTGGTCTTCCAGGGAACGATCAAAGCGTAGACCGTTTGAGACATTACTAACATGGAGGGAAGTGCGCATGGTGACTGTTTCATTCAATCCCGATGCAATTTCTCTGTTTCATCAACACTTTGAAGGTCCACAGATTACAGAATGCCTCCAGATGTGCATCGGAAACTATTACCGGTCTTCCAGGGAACGATCAAAGCGTTGACTGTTTGAGACATTACTCCCATAAAGGAAAGTGCGCATGGTGGCTGTTGTACTCAATCCCGATGCAATTACTGTGTTTCATCAACACTCTGATAGTCCACAAACTACAGAATGCCTCCAGATGTGCATCAGGAACTACTTCTGGTCTTCCTGGGAACGATCAAAGCGTAGGCTGTTTGAGACACTACTCCCATGGGGGAACGTGCGCATGGTGACTGTTGTATTCAATCCCGATGCAATTTCTGTGTTTCATCAACACTCTGATGGTTCACAGATTACAGAATGCCTCCAGATGTGCATCAGAAACTATTACTAGTTTCCAGAGAACGATCAAAGCGTAAACTCTTTGAGACATTACTCCCATGGAGGAAAGTGCGTATGGTGATTGTTGTATTCAATCCCGATGCTATTTCTGTGTTTCATCTACATTCTAATAGTCCACAGACTACAGAATGCCTCCAGATGTGCATTGGAAACTACTACTGGTCTCCCAGGGAACGATCAAAGGGTAGACTGTTTGAGACATTACTCCCATGGAGGAAAGTGCGCACGGTGACTGTTGTAATGAATCCCGATACACTTTCTGTGTTTCATCAACAGTCTGATAGTCCACGCATTACAGAATGCCTCCAGATGTGCATCGAAACTACTACTACTCTTCCAGGGAAAGATCAAAGATTAGACTGTTTGAGACATTACTCTTATTGAGGAAAGTGCGCATGGTGACTGTTGTATTCAATCCCAATGCAATTTCTGTGTTTCATCAACCCTGTGCTAGCCAACAGATTACAGAATGCCTCCAGATGTGCATCGGAAACTGCTATTGGTGTTCCAGGGAACGATCAAAGCGTAGACTGTATGAGACATTACTCCCATGGAGGAAAGTGCGCACGGTGACCGTTGTATTGAATCCCGATACTCTTTCTGTGTTTCATCGACAGTCTGATAGTCCACGCATTACAGAATGCCTAAAGATGTGAATCGAAACTACTACTTGTCTTCCAGGGAACGATCAAAGCATAGACTGTTTGAGACATTACTCTTATGGAGGAAAGTGCACATGGTGACTGTTGTATTCAATCCCAATGGAATTTTAGTGTTTCATCAACACCCTGATAGTCCACAGTTACAGAATGCCTCCAGATGTGCATCGGAAACTACTATTGGTCTTCCAGGGAACGATCAAAGCGTAGGCTATTTGAGACATTACTCCCATGGAGGAAAGTGCGCACGTTGACTGTTGTAATGAATCTAGATACACTTTCTGTGTTTCATCAACAGTCTGATAGTCCACGCATTACAGAATGCCTCCAGATGTGCATCGAAACTGCTACTTGTCTTCCAGGAAACGATCAAAGCATAGACTGTTTGAGACATTACTCTTATGGAGGAAAGTGCACATGGTGACTGTTGTATTCAATCCCAATGCAATTTTAGTGTTTCATCAACACTCTGATAGTCCACAGTTACAGAATGCCTCCAGATGTGCATCGGTAACTACTATTGGTCTTCCAGGGAATGATCAAAGCGTAGACTGTTAGAGACATTACTCTCATGGAGGGAAGTGCGCATGGTGACTGTTGTATTCAATCCCGATGCAATTTCTTTGTTTCATCAACACTCTGATAGTCCACAGGTTACAGAATGCCTCCAGATGTGCGTCGGTAACTACTACTGGTCTTCCAGCGAACGATCAAAGCGTAAACTGTTTGAGACATAACTCCCATGGAGGAAAGTACTCATGGTGACTGTTGTATTCAATCCCGATGCAATTTCTGTGTTTCATCAACACTCTGATATTCCACAGATTACAGAATGCATCCAGATGTGCATCGGAAACTACTACTGGTCTTCCAGGGAACGATCAAAGCGTAGGCTATTTGAGACATTACTCCCATGGAGGAAAGTGTGCACGGTGACTGTTGTAATGAATCTAGATACACTTTCTGTGTTTCATCAACAGTCTGATAGTCCACGCATTACAGAATGCCTCCAGATGTGCATCGAAACTACTACTGGTCTTCCAGGGAAAGATCAAAGCTTAGACAGTTTGAGACATTACTCTTATTGAGGAAAGTGCGCATGGTGACTGTTGTATTCAATCCCAAAGCAATTTCTGTGTCTCATCAACACTGTGATAGCCAACAGATTACAGAAAGCCTCCAGATGTGCATCGGAAACTACTATTGGTGTTTTAGGGAACGATCAAAGCGTAGACTGTTTGAGACATTACTCCCATGGAGGAAAGTGCGCACGGTGACTGTTGTATTGAATCCCGATACACTTTCTGTGTTTCATCAACAGTCTGATAGTCCACGTATTACAGAATGCCTCCAGATGTGCATCGAAACTACTACTTGTCTTCCAGGGAACGATCAAAGCATAGACTGTTTGAGAAATTACTCTTATGGAGGAAAGTGCACATGGTGACTGTTGTATTCTATCCCAATGCAATTTTAGTGTTTCATCAACACTCTGATAGTCCACAGGTTACAGAATGCCTGCAGATGTGCATCGGAAACTACTATTGGTCTTCCAGGGAATGATCAAAGCGTAGACTGTTAGAGACATTACTCTCATGGAGGGAAGTGCGCATGGTGACTGCTGTATTCAATCCCGATGCAATTTTAAAGTTTCATCAACACTCTGACAGTTTACAGATTACAGAATGCCTCCAGATGTGCATCGGAAACTACCACTGGTCTTCCAGGGAACGATCAAAGCGTAGACGGTTAGAGACATTACTCTCATGGATTAAAGTGCGCATGGTGAATGTTGTATTCAATCCCGATGCAATTTCTTTGTTTCATCAACACTCTGATAGTCCACAGGTTACAGAATGCCTCCAGATGTGCGTCGGTAACTACTACTGGTCTTCCAGGGAACGATCAAAGCGTAGGCTATTTGAGACATTACTCCCATGGAGGAAAGTGCGCACGGTGACTGTTGTAATGAATCTAGATACACTTTCTGTGTTTTATCAACAGTCTGATGGTCCACGCATTACAGAATGCCTCCAAATGTGTATCGAAACTACTACTGGTCTTCCAGGGAAAGATCAAAGCTTAGACTGTTTGAGACATTACTCTTATTGAGGAAAGTGCGCTTGGTGACTGTTGTATTCAATCCCAATGCAATTTCTGTGTCTCATCAACACTGTGATAGCCAACAGATTACAGAAAGCCTCCAGATGTGCATCGGAAACTACTATTGGTGTTTTAGGGAACGATCAAAGCGTAGACTGTTTGAGACATTACTCCCATGGAGGAAAGTGCGCACGGTGGCTGTTGTATTGAATCCCGATACAGTTTCTGTGTTTCATCAACAGTCTGATAGTCCACGCATGACAGAATGCCTCCAGATGTGCATCGAAACTACTACTTGTCTTCCAGGGAACGATCAAAGCATAGACTGTTTGAGACATTACTCTTATGGAGGAAAGTGCACATGGTGACTGTTGTATTCAATCCCAATGCAATTTTAGTGTTTCATCAACACTCTGATAGTCCACAGATTACAGAATGCCTCCAGATGTGCATCGGAAACAAACACTGGTCTTCCGGGGAACGATCAAAGCGTAGACTGTTTGAGACATTACTAACATGGAGGAAAGTGGGGAAGGTGACTGTTGTATTCAATCCCGATGCAATTTCAGTGTTTCATCAACACTCTGATAGTCCACAGATTACAGAATACCTCCAGATGTGCATCGGAAAATACTATTGGTCTTCCAGTGAACGATCAAAGCGTAGGCTGTTAGAGACATTACTCCCACGGAGGAAAGTGCGCATGGTGACTGTTGTATTCAATCAAGATGCATTTTCTGCGTTTCTTTAACACTCTGATACTACACAGATTACAGAATGCCTCCATATGTGCATCGGAGACTAACAATGGTCATCCAGGGAATGATCAAATCGTAGGCTGTTTGAGACATTTCAAACATGGAGGAAAGTGGAGATGGTGATTGTTGTATTCAATCCAGATGCAATTTCTTTGTTTCATCAACACTTTGAAGTTCCACAGATTACAGAATGATTCCAGATATGCATCGCAAACTATTACTGGTCTTCCAGGGAACGATCAAAGCGCAGACTGTTGAGACATTGTTCCCATGGAAAAAAGTGCGCATGGTGACTGTTGTATTCAATCCCGATACAATTTCTGTGTTTCATCAACCATCTGATATTCGACAGATTACAGAATGCCTCCAGATGTGCATCGGTAACTACCACTGGTCTTCCAGGGAACGATCAAAGCGTAGACTGTTTGAGACATTACTCCCATCGAGGAAAGTGCGCATGGTAACTGTTGTATTCAATCCCGATGCAATTTCCGTGTTTCATCAACTCTCTGATACTCCATAGATTACAGAATGCCTCCAGATGTGCATCGGAAACTACTACTGGTCTTCCAGGGAACGATTAAAGCGTAGACTGTTTGAGACATTACTCCCATGGAGGAAAGTGCGCACGGTGACTGTTGTATTCAACCCCGATGCAATTTCCGTGTTTCATCAACAGTCTGATAGTCCACGAATTAAAGAATGCCTCCAGATGTGCATCGGAAACTACTACTGGACTTCCAGGGAACGATCAAAGCGTTGATTGTTTGAGACATTACTCTTATGGAGGAAGGTGCGCATGGTGACTGTTGTATTCAATCCCAATGCAATATCTGTGATTCATCAACACTTTGAAGGTCCACAGATTACAGAATGCCTCCAGATGTGCATCGGAAACTATTACTGTTCTTCCAGGGAACGATCAAAGCGTAGACTTCTTGAGAATTAATAACATGGAGGAAAGTGCGCATGGTGAATGTTGTATTCAATCCCGATGCAATTTCTGTGTATCATCAACACTCAGATACTCCACAGGTTACAGAATGCCACCAGATGTGCATCGAAAACTACTACTGGTCTTCCAGGGAACAATCAAAGCGTAGACTGTTTGTGACATTACTAACATGGAGGAAAGGTGGGATGGTGTCTGTTGTATTCAATCCCGATGCAATTTCTTTGTATCATCAACACTTTGAAAGTCAACATAATACAGAATGATTCCAGATGTGCAACGGAAACTACTACTGGTCTTCCAGGGAACGATCAAAGCGTAGACTGTTTGAGACACTGCTGCCATGGAGGAAAGTGCGCATGGTGACTGTTGTATATCATCCCGATGCAATTTCTGTGTTTCATCAACACTCTAATAGTCCACAGATTGCAGATTGAATCCAGATGTGCATCGGTAACTACCACTGGGCTTCCAGGGAACGATCAAAGCGTAGACTGTTTGAGACATCACTCCCATGGAGGAAAGTGCGTATGGTGTATGTTGTATTCAATCCCGAAGCAATTTCTGTGTTTCATCAACACTTTGAAGGTCCACAGATAACAGAATGCCTCCAGGTGTGCATCGGAAACTACTACTGGTCTTCCAGGGAACGATCAAAGCGTAGACTGTTAGAGACATTACTCCCATGGAGGAAAGTGCGCATGGTGACTGTTGTATTCAATCCATATGAATTTTCTGTGTTTCATCAACACTCTGATAGTCCACAGATTACAGAATGCCTCCAGATGTGCATCAGCAACTACCGCTGACATTCCAGGGAACAATCAAAGTGTAAACTATTTGAGACATTACTCCCATGGAGGAAAGTGCGCACGGTGACTGTTGTATTCAATCCCGATGCAATTTCTGTGTTTCATCAACACTCAGATACTCCACAGGTTACAGAATGCCACCAGATGTGCATCGAAAACTACTACTGGTCTTCCAGGGAACAATCAAAGCGTAGACTGTTTGTGACATTACTAACATGGAGGAAAGGTGGGATGGTGTCTGTTGTATTCAATACATGGAGGAAAGGTGGGATGGTGTCTGTTGTATTCAATCCCGATGCAATTTCTTTGTTTCATCAACACTTTGAAAGTCCACATAATACAGAACGATTCCAGATGTGCAACGGAAACTACTACTGGGCTTCCAGGGAACGATCAAAGCGTAGACTGTTTGAGAATTACTCCCATGGAGGAAAGTGCGCATGGTGTCTGTTGTATTCAATCCCGATGCAATTTCTGTGTTTCATCAACACTCAGATACTCCACAGGTTACAGAATGCCACCAGATGTGCATCGAAAACTACTACTGGTCTTCCAGGGAACAATCAAAGCGTAGACTGTTTGTGACATTACTAACATGGAGGAAAGGTGGGATGGTGTCTGTTGTATTCAATCCCGATGCAATTTCTTTGTTTCATCAACACTTTGATAGTCCACATAATACAGAATGATTCCAGATGTGCAACGGAAACTACTACTGGTCTTCCAGGGAACGATCAAAGCGTAGACTGTTTGAGACACTGCTGCCATGGAGGAAAGTGCGCATGGTGACTGTTGTATTCAATCCATATGAATTTTCTGTGTTTCATCAACACTCTGATAGTCCACAGATTACAGAATGCCTCCAGATGTGCATCAGCAACTACCGCTGACATTCCAGGGAACAATCAAAGTGTAAACTATTTGAGACATTACTCCCATGGAGGAAAGTGCGCACGGTGACTGTTGTATTCAATCCCGATGCAATTTCTGTGTTTCATCAACACTCAGATACTCCACAGGTTACAGAATGCCACCAGATGTACATCGAAAACTATTACTGGTCTTCCAGGGAACAATCAAAGCGTAGACTGTTTGTGACATTACTAACATGGAGGAAAGGTGGGATGGTGTCTGTTGTATTCAATACATGGAGGAAAGGTGGGATGGTGTCTGTTGTATTCAATCCCGATGCAATTTCTTTGTTTCATCAACACTTTGAAAGTCCACATAATACAGAATGATTCCAGATGTGCAACGGAAACTACTACTGGTCTTCCAGGGAACGATCAAAGCGTAGACTGTTTGAGAATTACTCCCATGGAGGAAAGTGCGCATGGTGTCTGTTGTATTCAATCCCGATGCAATTTCTGTGTTTCATCAACACTCAGATACTCCACAGGTTACAGAATGCCACCAGATGTGCATCGAAAACTACTACTGGTCTTCCAGGGAACAATCAAAGCGTAGACTGTTTGTGACATTACTAACATGGAGGAAAGGTGGGATGGTGTCTGTTGTATTCAATCCCGATGCAATTTCTTTGTTTTTCAACACTTTGAAAGTCCACATAATACAGAATGATTCCAGATGTGCAACGGAAACTACTACTGGTCTTCCAGGGAACGATCAAAGCGTAGACTGTTTGAGACACTGCTGCCATGGAGGAAAGTGCGCACGGTGACTGATGTATTCAACCCCGATGCAATTTCTGTGTTTCATCAACAGTCTGATAGTCCACGAATTACAGAATGCCTCCAGATGTGCATCGGAAACTACTACTGGACTTCCAGGGAACGATCAAAGCGTTGAATGTTTGAGACATTACTCTTATGTGGGAAAGTGCGCATCTTGACTGTTGTATTCAATCCCGATGCAATATCTGTGTTTCATCAACACTTTGAAGGTCCACAGATTACAGAATGCCTCCAGATGTGCATCGGAAGCTACTACTGGACTTCCAGGGAACGATCAAAGCGTAGACTGTTAGATACATTACTCCCATGGAGGAAAGTGCGCATGGTGACTGTTGTATTCAATCCATATGCATTTTCTGTGTTTCATCAGCACTCTGATAGTCCACAGATTACAGAATGCCTCCAGATGTGCATCAGCAACTACCGCTGATATTCCAGGGAACAATCAAAGTGTAAACTATTTGAGACATTACTCCCATGGAGGAAAGTGCGCACAGTGACTGTTGTATTCAACCCCGATGCAATTTCTGTGTTTCATCAACAGTCTGATAGTCCACGAATTACAGAATGCCTCCAGATGTGCATCGGAAACTACTACTGGACTTCCAGGGAACGATCAAAGCGTTGAATGTTTGAGACATTACTCTTATGGAGGAAAGTGCGCATCTTGGCTGTTGTATTCAATCCCGATGCAATATCTGTGTTTCATCAACACTTTGAAGGACCACAGATTACAGAATGCCTCCAGATGTGCATCGGAAACTATTACTATTCTTCCAGGGAACGATCAAAGCGTAGACTTCTTGAGAATTATAAACATGGAGGAAAGTGCGCATGGTGACTGTTGTATTCAATCCCGATGCAATTTCTGTGTATCATCAACACTTAGATACTCCACAGGTTACAGAATGCCTCCAGATGTGCATCGGAAACTAACACTGGTCTTCCCGGGAACAATCAAATCGTAGACTGTTTGAGACATTACTAACATGGAGGAAAGTGGGGATGGTGACTGTTGTATTCAATCCCGATGCAATTTCTTTGTTTCATCAACACTTTGAAGGTCCACAGATTACAGAATGATTCCAGATGTGCATCGGAAACTACTACTGGTCTTCCAGGGAACGATCAAAGCGTAGACTGTTTGAGACATTGCTGCCATGGAGGAAAGTGCGCAATGTGACTGTTGTATTCAATCCCGATGCAATTTCTGTGTTTCATCAACACTCCGATGGTCCACAGATTCCAGAATGAATCCAGATGTGCATCGAAACTACTACTTGTCTTCCAGGGAACGATCAAAGCATAGACTGTTTGAGACATTACTCTTATGGAGGAAAGTGCACATGGTGACTGTTGTATTCAATCCCAATGCAATTTTAGTGTTTCATCAACACTCTGATAGCCACAGATTACAGAATGCCTCCAGATGTGCATCGGAAACAAACACTGGTCTTCCGGGGAACGATCAAAGCGTAGACTGTTTGAGACATTACTAACATGGAGGAAAGTGGGGAAGGTGACTGTTGTATTCAATCCCGATGCAATTTCAGTGTTTCATCAACACTCTGATAGTCCACAGATTACAGAATACCTCCAGATGTGCATCGGAAAATACTATTGGTCTTCCAGTGAACGATCAAAGCGTAGACTGTTAGAGACATTACTCCCATGGAGGAAAGTGCGCATGGTGACTGTTGTATTCAATCCATATGCATTTTCTGTGTTTCATCAACACTCTGATAGTCCACAGATTACAGAATGCCTCCAGATGTGCATCAGAAACTACCGCTGATATTCCAGGGAACAATCAAAGTGTAATCTATTTGAGACATTACTCCCATTGAGGAAAGTGCGCACGGTGACTGTTGTATTTAACCCCGATGCAATTTCTGTGTTTCATCAACAGTCTGATAGTCCACGAATTACAGAATGCCTCCAGATGTGCATCGGAAACTACTACTGGACTTCCAGGGATCATTCAAAGCGTTGAATGTTTGAGACATTACTCTTATGGAGGAAAGTGCGCATCTTGACTGTTGTATTCAATCCCGATGCAATATCTGTGTTTCATCAACACTTTGAAGGTCCACAGATTACAGAATGCCTCCAGATGTGCATCGGAAACTACTACTGGACTTCCAGGGAACGATCAAAGCGTAGACTGTTAGATACATTACTCCCATGGAGGAAAGTGCGCATGGTGACTGTTGTATTCAATCCATATGCATTTTCTGTGTTTCATCAACACTCTGATAGTCCACAGATTACAGAATGCCACCAGATGTGCATCAGCAACTACCGCTGATATTCCAGGGAACAATCAAAGTGTAAACTATTTGAGACATTACTCCCATGGAGGAAAGTGCGCACGGTGACTGTTGTATTCAACCCCGATGCAATTTCTGTGTTTCATCAACAGTCTGATAGTCCACGAATTACAGAATGCCTCCAGATGTGCATCGGAAACTACTACTGGACTTCCAGGGAACGATCAAAGCGTTGAATGTTTGAGACATTACTCTTATGGAGGAAAGTGCGCATCTTGGCTGTTGTATTCAATCCCGATGCAATATCTGTGTTTCATCAACACTTTGAAGGACCACAGATTACAGAATGCCTCCAGATGTGCATCGGAAACTATTACTGGTCTTCCAGGGAACGATCAAAGCGTAGACTTCTTGAGAATTATAAACATGGAGGAAAGTGCGCATGGTGACTGTTGTATTCAATCTCGATGCAATTTCTGTGTATCATCAACACTTAGATACTCCACAGGTTACAGAATGCCTCCAGATGTGCATCGGAAACTAACACTGGTCTTCCCGGGAACAATCAAATCGTAGACTGTTTGAGACATTACTAACATGGAGGAAAGTGGGGATGGTGACTGTTGTATTCAATCCCGATGCAATTTCTTTGTTTCATCAACACTTTGAAGGTCCACAGATTACAGAATGATTCCAGATGTGCATCGGAAACTACTACTGGTCTTCCAGGGAACGATCAAAGCGTAGACTGTTTGAGACATTGCTGCCATGGAGGAAAGTGCGCAATGTGACTGTTGTATTCAATCCCGATGCAATTTCTGTGTTTCATCAACACTCCGATGGTCCACAGATTCCATAATGAATCCAGATGTGCATCGAAACTACTACTTGTCTTCCAGGGAAAAATCAAAGCATAGACTGTTTGAGACATTACTCTTATGGAGGAAAGTGCACATGGTGACTGTTGTATTCAATCCCAATGCAATTTTAGTGTTTCATCAACACTCTGATAGCCACAGATTACAGAATGCCTCCAGATGTGCATCGGAAACAAACACTGGTCTTCCGGGGAACGATCAAAGTGTAGACTGTTTGAGACATTACTAACATGGAGGAAAGTGGGGAAGGTGACTGTTGTATTCAATCCCGATGCAATTTCAGTGTTTCATCAACACTCTGATAGTCCACAGATTACAGAATACCTCCAGATGTGCATCGGAAAATACTATTGGTCTTCCAGTGAACGATCAAAGCGTAGACTGTTAGAGACATTACTCCCATGGAGGAAAGTGCGCATGGTGACTGTTGTATTCAATCCATATGCATTTTCTGTGTTTCATCAACACTCTGATAGTCCACAGATTACAGAATGCCTCCAGATGTGCATCAGAAACTACCGCTGATATTCCAGGGAACAATCAAAGTGTAATCTATTTGAGACATTACTCCCATTGAGGAAAGTGCGCACGGTGACTGTTGTATTCAACCCCGATGCAATTTCTGTGTTTCATCAACAGTCTGATAGTCCACGAATTACAGAATGCCTCCAGATGTGCATCGGAAACTACTACTGGACTTCCAGGGAACATTCAAAGCGTTGAATGTTTGAGACATTACTCTTATGGAGGAAAGTGCGCATCTTGACTGTTGTATTCAATCCCGATGCAATATCTGTGTTTCATCAACACTTTGAAGGTCCACAGATTACAGAATGCCTCCAGATGTGCATCGGAAACTACTACTGGACTGCCAGGGAACGATCAAAGCGTAGACTGTTAGATACATTACTCCCATGGAGGAAAGTGCGCATGGTGACTGTTGTATTCAATCCATATGCATTTTCTGTGTTTCATCAACACTCTGATAGTCCACAGATTACAGAATGCCTCCAGATGTGCATCAGCAACTACCGCTGATATTCCAGGGAACAATCAAAGTGTAAACTATTTGAGACATTACTCCCATGGAGGAAAGTGCGCACGGTGACTGTTGTATTCAACCCCAATGCAATTTCTGTGTTTCATCAACAGTCTGATAGTCCACGAATTACAGAATGCCTCCAGATGTGCATCGGAAACTACTACTGGACTTCCAGGGAACGATCAAAGCTTTGAATGTTTGAGACATTACTCTTATGGAGGAAAGTGCGCATCTTGGCTGTTGTATTCAATCCCGATGCAATATCTGTGTTTCATCAACACTTTGAAGGACCACAGATTACAGAATGCCTCCAGATGTGCATCGGAAACTATTACTGGTCTTCCAGGGAACGATCAAAGCGTAGACTTCTTGAGAATTATAAACATGGAGGAAAGTGCGCATGGTGACTGTTGTATTCAATCCCGACGCAATTTCTGTGTATCATCAACACTTAGATACTCCACAGGTTACAGAATGCCTCCAGATGTGCATCGGAAACTAACACTGGTCATCCCGGGAACAATCAAATCGTAGACTGTTTGAGACATTACTAACATGGAGGAAAGTGGGGATGGTGACTGTTGTATTCAATCCCGATGCAATTTCTTTGTTTCATCAACACTTTGAAGGTCCACAGATTACAGAATGATTCCAGATGTGCATCGGAAACTACTACTGGTCTTCCAGGGAACGATCAAAGCGTAGACTGTTTGAGACATTGCTGCCATGGAGGAAAGTGCGCAATGTGACTGTTGTATTCAATCCCGATGCAATTTCTGTGTTTCATCAACACTCTGATGGTCCACAGATTACAGAATGAATCCAGATGTGCATCGAAACTACTACTTGTCTTCCAGGGAACGATCAAAGCATAGACTGTTTGAGACATTACTGTTATGGAGGAAAGTGCACATGGTGACTGTTGTATTTAATCCCAATGCAATTTTAGTGTTTCATCAACACTCTGATAGCCACAGATTACAGAATGCCTCCAGATGTGCATCGGAAACAAACACTGGTCTTCCGGGGAACGATCAAAGCGTAGACTGTTTGAGACATTACTAACATGGAGGAAAGTGGGGAAGGTGACTGTTGTATTCAATCCCGATGCAATTTCAGTGTTTCATCAACCCTCTGATAGTCCACAGATTACAGAATACCTCCAGATGTGCATCGGAAAATACTATTGGTCTTCCAGTGAACGATCAAAGCGTAGGCTGTTAGAGACATTACTCCCACGGAGGAAAGTGCGCATGGTGACTGTTGTATTCAATCAAGATGCATTTTCTGCGTTTCTTTAACACTCTGATAGTACACAGATTACAGAATGCCTCCATATGTGCATCGGAAACTAACAATGGTCATCCAGGGAATGATCAAATCGTAGGCTGTTTGAGACATTTCAAACATGGAGGAAAGTGGAGATGGTGATTGTTGTATTCAATCCAGATGCAATTTCTTTGTTTCATCAACACTTTGAAGGTCCACAGATTACAGAATGATTCCAGATATGCATCGCAAACTATTACTGGTCTTCCAGGGAACGATCAAAGCGCAGACTGTTTGAGACATTGTTCCCATGGAAAAAATTGCGCATGGTGACTGTTGTATTCAATCCCGATGCAATTTCCGTGTTTCATCAACTCTCTGATACTCCATAGATTACAGAATGCCTCCAGATGTGCATCGGAAACTACTACTGGTCTTCCAGGGAAAGATTAAAGCGTAGACTGTTTGAGACATTACTCCCATGGAGGAAAGTGCGCACGGTGACTGTTGTATTCAACCCCGATGCAATTTCCGTGTTTCATCAACTGTCTGATAGTCCACGAAATAAAGAATGCCTCCAGATGTGCATCGGAAACTACTACTGGACTTCCAGGGAACGATCAAAGCGTTGAATGTTTGAGACATTACTCTTATGGAGGAAGGTGCGCATGGTGACTGTTGTATTCAATCCCGATGCAATATCTGTGATTCATCAACACTTTGAAGGTCCACAGATTACAGAATGCCTCCAGATGTGCATCGGAAACTATTACTGTTCTTCCAGGGAACGATCAAAGCGTAGACTTGTTGAGAATTAATAACATGGAGGAAAGTGCGCATGGTGAATGTTGTATTCAATCCCGATGCAATTTCTGTGTATCATCAACACTCAGATACTCCACAGGTTACAGAATGCCACCAGATGTGCATCGAAAACTACTACTGGTCTTCCAGGGAACAATCAAAGCGTAGACTGTTTGTGAGATTACTAACATGGAGGAAAGGTGGGATGGTGTCTGTTGTATTCAATCCCGATGCAATTTCTTTGTTTCATCAACACTTTGAAAGTCCACATATTACAGAATGATTCCAGATGTGCAACGGAAACTACTACTGGTCTTCCAGGGAACGATCAAAGCGTAGACTGTTTGAGACACTGCTGCTATGGAGGAAAGTGCGCATGGTGACTGTTGTATATAATCCCGATGCAATTTCTGTGTTTCATCAACACTCTAATAGTCCACAGATTGCAGATTGAATCCAGATGTGCATCGGTAACTACCACTGGTCTTCCAGGGAACGATCAAAGCGTAGACTGTTTGAGACATTACTCCCATGGAGGAAAGTGCGTATGGTGTCTGTTGTATTAAATCCCGAAGCAATTTCTGTGCTTCATCAACACTTTGAAGGTCCACAGATAACAGAATGCCTCCAGGTGTGCATCGGAAACTACTACTGGTCTTCCAGGGAACGATCAAAGCGTAGACTGTTTGAGAATTACTCCCATGGAGGAAAGTGCGCATGGTGTCTGTTGTATTCAATCCCGATGCAATTTCTGTGTTTCATCAACACTCTGATACTCCACAGATTACAGAATGCCTCCAGATGTGCATCGGAAACTACTACTTGTCTTCCAACGAACGATCAAAGCGTAGACTGTTTGAGACATTACTCCCATGGAGGAAGGTGCGCATGGTGACTGTTGTATTCAATCCCGATGCAATTTTAGTGTTTCATCAACACTCTGATAGTTCACAGATTACCGAATGTCTCCAGATGTGCATGGGAAACTAACACTGGTCTTCCAGGGAACGATCAAAGCGTAGACTGTTTGAGATATTACTAACATTGAGTGAAGTGCGCTTTGTGACTGTTGTATTCAATCCCGTTGCAATTTCTGTCTTTCATCAACTGTCTGATAGTCCACAGATTACAGAATACCTCCAGATGTGCATCGGAAACTACTACTGGACTTCCAGGGAACGATCAAAGCGTAGACTGTTAGAGACATTACTCCCATGGAGGAAAGTGCGCATGGTGACTGTTGTATTCAATCCATATGCATTTTCTGTGTTTCATCAACACTCTGATAGTCCACAGATTACAGAATGCCTCCAGATGTGCATCAGAAACTACCGCTGATATTCCAGGGAACAATCAAAGTGTAATCTATTTGAGACATTACTCCCATTGAGGAAAGTGCGCACGGTGACTGTTGTATTCAACCCCGATGCAATTTCTGTGTTTCATCAACTGTCTGATAGTCCACGAATTACAGAAAGCCTCCAGATGTGCATCGGAAGCTGCTACTGGACTTCCAGGGAACGATCAAAGCGTTGTATGTTTGAGACATTACTCTTATGGAGGAAAGTGCGCATCTTGACTGTTGTATTCAATCCCGATGCAATATCTGTGTTTCATCAACACTTTGAAGGTCCACAGATTACAGAATGCCTCCAGATGTGCATCGGAAACTACTACTGGACTTCCAGGGAACGATCAAAGCGTAGACAGTTAGATACATTACTCCCATGGAGGAAAGTGCGCATGGTGACTGTTGTATTCAATCCATATGCATTTTCTGTGTTTCATCAACACTCTGATAGTCCACAGATTACAGAATGCCTAGAGATGTGCATCAGCAACTACCGCTGATATTCCAGGGAACAATCAAAGTGTAAACTATTTGAGACATTACTCCCATGGAGGAAAGTGCGCACGGTGACTGTTGTATTCAACCCCGATGCAATTTCTGTGTTTCATCAACAGTCTGATAGTCCACGAATTACAGAATGCCTCCAGATGTGCATCGGAAACAACTACTGGACTTCCAGGGAACGATCAAAGCGTTGAATGTTTGAGACATTACTCTTATGGAGGAAAGTGCGCATCTTGGCTGTTGTATTTAATCCCGATGCAATATTTGGGTTTCATCAACACTTTGAAGGACCACAGATTACAGAATGCCTCCAGATGTGCATCGGAAACTATTACTGGTCTTCCAGGGAACGATCAAAGCGTAGACTTCTTGAGAATTATAAACATGGAGGAAAGTGCTCATGGTGACTGTTGTATTCAATCCCGATGCAATTTCTGTGTATCATCAACACTTAGATACTCCATAGGTTACAGAATGCCTCCAGATGTGCATCGGAAACTAACACTGGTCATCCTGGGAACAATCAAATCGTAGACTGTTTGAGACATTACTAACATGGAGGAAAGTGGGGATGGTGACTGTTGTATTCAATCCCGATGCAATTTCTTTGTTTCATCAACACTTTGAAGGTCCACAGATTACAGAATGATTCCAGATGTGCATCGGAAACTACTACTGGTCTTCCAGGGAACGATCAAAGCGTAGACTGTTTGAGACATTGCTGCCATGGAGGAAAGTGCGCAATGTGACTGTTGTATTCAATCCCGATGCAATTTCTGTGTTTCATCAACACTCTGATGGTCCACAGATTACAGAATGAATCCAGATGTGCATCGAAACTACTACTTGTCTTCCAGGGAACGATCAAAGCATAGACTGTTTGAGACATTACTCTTATGGAGGAAAGTGCACATGGTGAACTGTTGTATTCAATCCCAATGCAATTTTAGTGTTTCATCAACACTCTGATAGCCACAGATTACAGAATGCCTCCAGATGTGCATCGGAAACAAACACTGGTCTTCCGGGGAACGATCAAAGCGTAGACTGTTTGAGACATTACTAACATGGAGGAAAGTGGGGAAGGTGACTGTTGTATTCAATCCCGATGCAATTTCAGTGTTTCATCAACACTCTGATAGTCCACAGATTACAGAATACCTCCAGATGTGCATCGGAAAATACTATTGGTCTTCCAGTGAACGATCAAAGCGTAGGCTGTTAGAGACATTACTCCCACGGAGGAAAGTGCGCATGGTGACTGTTGTATTCAATCAAGATGCATTTTCTGCGTTTCTTTAACACTCTGATAGTACACAGATTACAGAATGCCTCCATATGTGCATCGGAAAGTAACAATGGTCATCCAGGGAATGATCAAATCGTAGGCTGTTTGAGACATTTCAAACATGGAGGAAAGTGGAGATGGTGATTGTTGTATTCAATCCAGATGCAATTTCTTTGTTTCATCAACACTTTGAAGGTCCACAGATTACAGAATGATTCCAGATATGCATCGCAAGCTATTACTGGTCTTCCAGGGAACGATCAAAGCGCAGACTGTTTGAGACATTGTTCCCATGGAAAAAATTGCGCATGGTGACTGTTGTATTCAATCCCGATGCAATTTCCGTGTTTCATCAACTCTCTGATACTCCATAGATTACAGAATGCCTCCAGATGTGCATCGGAAACTACTACTGGTCTTCCAGGGAACGATTAAAGCGTAGACTGTTTGAGACATTACTCCCATGGAGGAAAGTGCGCACGGTGACTGTTGTATTCAACCCCGATGCAATTTCCGTGTTTCATCAACAGTCTGATAGTCCACGGATTAAAGAATGCCTCCAGATGTGCATCGGAAACTACTACTGGACTTCCAGGGAACGATCAAAGCGTTGAATGTTTGAGACATTACTCTTATGGAGGAAGGTGCGCATGGTGACTGTTGTATTCAATCCCGATGCAATATCTGTGATTCATCAACACTTTGAAGGTCCACAGATTACAGAATGCCTCCAGATGTGCATCGGAAACTATTACTGTTCTTCCAGGGAACGATCAAAGCGTAGACTTCTTGAGAATTAATAACATGGAGGAAAGTGCGCATGGTGAATGTTGTATTCAATCCCGATGCAATTTCTGTGTATCATCAACACTCAGATACTCCACAGGTTACAGAATGCCACCAGTTGTGCATCGAAAACTACTACTGGTCTTCCAGGGAACAATCAAAGCGTAGACTGTTTGTGACATTACTAACATGGAGGAAAGGTGGGATGGTGTCTGTTGTATTCAATCCCGATGCAATTTCTTTGTTTCATCAACACTTTGAAAGTCCACATATTACAGAATGATTCCAGATGTGCAACGGAAACTACTACTGGTCTTCCAGGGAACGATCAAAGCGTAGACTGTTTGAGACACTGCTGCTATGGAGGAAAGTGCGCATGGTGACTGTTGTATATCATCCCGATGCAATTTCTGTGTTTCATCAACACTCTAATAGTCCACAGATTGCAGATTGAATCCAGATGTGCATCGGTAACTACCACTGGTCTTCCAGGGAACGATCAAAGCGTAGACTGTTTGAGACATTACTCCCATGGAGGAAAGTGCGTATGGTGTCTGTTGTATTAAATCCCGAAGCAATTTCTGTGTTTCATCAACACTTTGAAGGTCCACAGATAACAGAATGCCTCCAGGTGTGCATCGGAAACTACTACTGGTCTTCCAGGGAACGATCAAAGCGTAGACTGTTTGAGAATTACTCCCATGGAGGAAAGTGCGCATGGTGTCTGTTGTATTCAATCCCGATGCAATTTCTGTGTTTCATCAACACTCTGATACTCCACAGATTACAGAATGCCACCAGATGTGCATCGGAAACTACTACTTGTCTTCCAACGAACGATCAAAGCGTAGACTGTTTGAGACATTACTCCCATGGAGGAAGGTGCGCATGGTGACTGTTGTATTCAATCCCGATGCAATTTTAGTGTTTCATCAACACTCTGATAGTTCACAGATTACCGAATGTCTCCAGATGTGCATGGGAAACTAACACTGGTCTTCCAGGGAACGATCAAAGCGTAGACTGTTTGAGACATTACTAACATTGAGTGAAGTGCGCTTTGTGACTGTTGTATTCAATCCCGTTGCAATTTCTGTCTTTCATCAACTGTCTGATAGTCCACAGATTACAGAATGCCTCCAGATGTGCATCGGAAAATACTACTGGACTTCCAGGGAACGATCAAAGCGTAGACTGTTAGAGACATTACTCCCATGGAGGAAAGTGCGCATGGTGACTGTTGTTTTCAATCCATATGCATTTTCTGTGTTTCATCAACACTCTGATAGTCCACAGATTACAGAATGCCTCCAGATGTGCATCAGAAACTACCGCTGATATTCCAGGGAACAATCAAAGTGTAATCTATTTGAGACATTACTCCCATTGAGGAAAGTGCGCACGGTGACTGTTGTATTCAACCCCGATGCAATTTCTTTGTTTCATCAACAGTCTGATAGTCCACGAATTACAGAAAGCCTCCAGATGTGCATCGGAAGCTGCTACTGGCCTTCCAGGGAACGATCAAAGCGTTGAATGTTTGAGACTTTACTCTTATGGATGAAAGTGCGCATCTTGACTGTTGTATTCAATCCCGATGCAATATCTGTGTTTCATCAACACTTTGAAGGTCCACAGATTACAGAATGCCTCCAGATGTGCATCGGAAACTACTACTGGACTTCCAGGGAACGATCAAAGCGTAGACTGTTAGAGACATTACTCCCATGGAGGAAAGTGCGCATGGTGACTGTTGTATTCAATCCATATGAATTTTCTGTGTTTCATCAACACTCTGATAGTCCACAGATTACAGAATGCCTCCAGATGTGCATCAGCAACTACCGCTGACATTCCAGGGAACAATCAAAGTGTAAACTATTTGAGACATTACTCACATGGAGGAAAGTGCGCACGGTGACTGTTGTATTCAACCCCGATGCAATTTCTGTGTTTCATCAACAGTCTGATAGTCCACGAATTACAGAATGCCTCCAGATGTGCATCGGAAACTACTACTGGACTTCCAGGGAACGATCAAAGCGTTGAATGTTTGAGACATTACTCTTATGGAGGAAAGTGCGCATCTTGACTGTTTTATTCAATCCCGATGCAATATCTGTGTTTCATCAACACTTTGAAAGACCACAGATTACAGAATGCCTCCAGATGTGCATCGGAAACTATTACTGGTCTTCCAGGGAACGATCAAAGCGTAGACTTCTTGAGAATTATAAACATGGAGGAAAGTGCGCATGGTGACTGTTGTATTCAATCCCGATGCAATTTCTGTGTATCATCAGCACTTAGATACTCCACAGGTTACAGAATGCCTCCAGATGTGCATCGGAAACTAACACTGGTCTTCCCGGGAACAATCAAATCATAGACTGTTTGAGACATTACTAACATGGAGGAAAGTGGGGATGGTGACTGTTGTATTCAATCCCGATGCAATTTCTTTGTTTCATCAACACTTTGAAGGTCCACAGATTACAGAATGATTCCAGATGTGCATCGGAAACTACTACTGGTCTTCCAGGGAACGATCAAAGCGTACACTGTTTGAGACATTGCTGCCATGGAGGAAAGTGCGCAATGTGACTGTTGTATTCAATCCCGATGCAATTTCTGTGTTTCATCAACACTCTGATGGTCCACAGATTACAGAATGAATCCAGATGTGCATCGGTAACTACTACTGGTCTTCCAGGGAACGATCAAAGCATAGACTGTTTGAGAATTACTCCCATGGAGGAAAGTGCTCATGGTGTCTGTTGTATTCAATCCCGATGCAATTTCTGTGTTTCATCAACACTCTGATACTATACAGATTACAGAATGCCTCCAGATGTGCATCGGAAACTAATACTGGTCTTCCAGCGAACGATCAAAACGTAGACTGTTTGAGACATTACTCCCATGGAGGAAGGTGCGCATGGTGACAGTTGTATTCAATCCCGATGCAATTTTAGTGTTTCATCAACACTCTGATAGTCCACAGACTACAGAATGCCTCCAGATGTGCATCGGAAACTACTATTGGTATTCCAGGGAACGATCAAAACGTAGACTGTTAGAGACATTACTCCCATGGAGGAAAGGGCGCATGGTGACTGTTGTATTCAATCAAGATGCATTTTTGTGTATCATCAACACTCTGATAATCCACAGATTACAGAATACTTCCAGATGTGCATCGGAAACTAACAGTGGTCTTCCAGGGAACGACCAAAGCGTAGATTGTTTCAGACAATACTAACATGGAGGAAAGTGCACATGGTGACTGTTGTATTCAATCCCGATGCAATTTCTGTGTTTCATCAACACTTTAAAGGTCCACAGATTACAGAATGCCACCAGATGTGCATCGGAAACTACTACTGGTCTTCAAGGGAACGATCTAATAGTAGACTGTTAGAGACATTACTCCCATGGTGGAAAGTGCGCATGGAGACTGTTGTATTCAATCCCGATACATTTTCTGTGTTTCATCAACACTTTGATAGTCCACAGATTACCGAATGTCTCCAGATGTGCGTGGGAAGCTAACACTGGTCTTCCAGGGAACGATCAAAGCGTAGACTGTTTGAGACATTACTAACATGGAGGGAAGTGCGCATGGTGACTGTTGTATTCAATCCCGATGCAATTTCTGTGTTTCATAAACAGTCTGATAGTCCACAGATTACTGAATGCCTCCAAATGTGCATCAGAAACTACCGCTGGTATTCCAGGGAACAATCAAAGTGTAAACTATTTGAGACATTACTCCCATGGAGGAAAGTGCGCATGGTAACTGTTGTATTCAATCAAGATGCAATTTCCGTGTTTCATCAACTCTCTGATACTCCACAGATTACAGAATGCCTCCAGATCTGCATCGGAAACTACTACTGGTCTTCCAGGGAACGATCAAAGCGTAGACTGTTTGAGACATTACTCCCATGGAGGAAAGTGCGCACGGTAACTGTTGTATTCAACCCCAGTGCAATTTCAGTGTTTCATCAACAGTCTGATAGTCCACGAATTAAAGAATGCCTCCAGATGTGCATCGGAAACTACTACTGGACTTACAGGGAACGATCAAAGCGTTGAATGTTTGAGACATTACTCTTATGGAGGAAGGTGCGCATGGTGACTGTTGTATTCAATCCAGATGCAAAATCTGTGTTTCATCAACACTTTGAAGGTCCACAGATTACAGAATGCCTCCAGATGTGCATCGGAAACTATTACTGTTCTCCCAGGGAACGATCAAAGCGTAGACTTCTTGAGAATTAATAACATGGCTGAAAGTGCGCATGGTGACTGTTGTATTCAATCCCGATGCAATTTCTGTGTATCATCAACACTCAGATACTGCACAGGTTACAGAATGCCTCCAGATGTGCCTCGGAAACTAACACTGGTCTTCCAGGGAACAATCAAAGCGTAGACTGTTTGTGACATTACTAACATGGAGGAAAGGTGGGATGGTGTCTGTTGTATTCAATCCCGATGCAATTTCTTTGTTTCATCAACACTTTGAAAGTCCACATATTACAGAATGATTCCAGATGTGCAACGGAAACTACTACTGGTCTTCCAGGGAACGATCAAAGCGTAGACTGTTTGAGACACTGCTGCCATGGAGGAAAGTGCGCATGGTGACTGTTGTATATCATCCCGATGCAATTTCTGTGTTTCATCAACACTCTAATAGTCCACAGATTGCAGATTGAATCCAGATGTGCATCGGTAACTACCACTGGTCTTCCAGGGAACGATCAAAGCGTAGACTGTTTGAGACATTACTCCCAAGGAGGAAAGTGCGTATGGTGTCTGTTGTATTCAATCCCGAAGCAATTTCTGTGTTTCATCAACACTTTGAAGGTCCACAGATAACAGAATGCCTCCAGATGTGCATCGGAAACTACTACTGGTCTTCCAGGGAACGATCAAAGCGTAGACTGTTTGAGAATTACTCCCATTGAGGAAAGAGCGCATGGTGTCTGTTGTATTCAATCCCGATGCAATTTCTGTGTTTCATCAACACTCTGATACTCCACAGATTACAGGATGCCTCCAGATGTGCATCGGAAACTACTACTCGTCTTCCAGCGAACGATCAAAGCGTAGACTGTTTGAGACATTACTCCCATGGAGGAAGGTGCGCATGGTGACTGTTGTATTCAATCCCGATGCAATTTTAGTGTTTCATCAACACTCTGATAGTCCACAGATTACCGAATGTCTCCAGATGTGCATGGGAACTAACACTGGTCTTCCAGGGAACGATCAAAGCGTAGTCTGTTTGAGACATTACTAACATGGAGGAAAGTGGGGAAGGTGACTGTTGTATTCAATCCCGATGCAATTTCAGTGTTTCATCAACACTCTGATAGTCCACAGATTACAGAATACCTCCAGATGTGCATCGGAAAATACTATTGGTCTTCCAGTGAACGATCAAAGCGTAGACTGTTAGAGACATTACTCCCATGGAGGAAAGTGCGCATTGTGACTGTTGTATTCAAACCCGTTGCAATTTCTGTCTTTCATCAACAGTCTGATAGTCCACAGATTACAGAATGCCTCCAGATGTGCATCGGAAACTACTACTGGACTTCCAGGGAACGATCAAAGCGTTGAATGTTTGAGACATTACTCTTATGGAGGAAAGTGCCCATCTTGACTGTTTTATTCAATCCCGAAGCAATATCTGTGTTTCATCAACACTTTGAAAGACCACAGATTACAGAATGCCTCCAGATGTGCATCGGAAACTATTACTGGTCTTCCAGGGAACGATCAAAGCGTAGACTTCTTGAGAATTATAAACATGGAGGAAAGTGCGCATGGTGACTGTTGTATTCAATCCCGATGCAATTTCTGTGTATCATCAGCACTTAGATACTCCACAGGTTACAGAATGCCTCCAGATGTGCATCGGAAACTAACACTGGTCTTCCCGGGAACAATCAAATCGTAGACTGTTTGAGACATTACTAACATGGAGGAAAGTGGGGATGGTGACTGTTGTATTCAATCCCGATGCAATTTCTTTGTTTCATCAACACTTTGAAGGTCCACAGATTACAGAATGATTCCAGATGTGCATCGGAAACTACTACTGGTCTTCCAGGGAACGATCAAAGCGTACACTGTTTGAGACATTGCTGCCATGGAGGAAAGTGCGCAATGTGGCTGTTGTATTCAATCCCGATGCAATTTCTGTGTTTCATCAACACTCTGATGGTCCACAGATTACAGAATGAATCCAGATGTGCATCGGCAACTACTACTGGTCTTCCAGGGAACGATCAAAGCATAGACTGTTTGAGAATTACTCCCATGGAGGAAAGTGCTCATGGTGTCTGTTGTATTCAATCCCGATGCAATTTCTGTGTTTCATCAACACTCTGATACTATACAGATTACAGAATGCCTCCAGATGTGCATCGGAAACTACTACTGGTCTTCCAGCGAACGATCAAAACGTAGACTGTTAGAGACATTACTCCCATGGAGGAAAGGGCGCATGGTGACTGTTGTATTCAATCAAGATGCATTTTTGTGTATCATCAACACTCTGATAATCCACAGATTACAGAATACTTCCAGATGTGCATCGGAAACTAACAGTGGTCTTCCAGGGAACGACCAAAGCGTAGATTGTTTCAGACAATACTAACATGGAGGAAAGTGCACATGGTGACTGTTGTATTCAATCCCGATGCAATTTCTGTGTTTCATCAACACTTTAAAGGTCCACAGATTACAGAATGCCACCAGATGTGCATCGGAAACTACTACTGGTCTTCCAGGGAACGATCAAAGCGTAGAATCTTTGAGAATTACTCCCATGGAGGAAGGTGCGCATGGTGACAGTTGTATTCAATCCCGATGCAATTTTAGTGTTTCATCAACACTCTGATAGTCCACAGACTACAGAATGCCTCCAGATGTGCATCGGAAACTACTATTGGTATTCCAGGGAACGATCAAAACGTAGACTGTTAGAGACATTACTCCCATGGAGGAAAGGGCGCATGGTGACTGTTGTATTCAATCAAGATGCATTTTTGTGTATCATCAACACTCTGATAATCCACAGATTACAGAATACTTCCAGATGTGCATCGGAAACTAACAGTGGTCTTCCAGGGAACGACCAAAGCGTAGATTGTTTCAGACAATACTAACATGGAGGAAAGTGCACATGGTGACTGTTGTATTCAATCCCGATGCAATTTCTGTGTTTCATCAACACTTTAAAGGTCCACAGATTACAGAATGCCACCAGATGTGCATCGGAAACTACTACTGGTCTTCAAGGGAACGATCTAATAGTAGACTGTTAGAGACATTACTCCCATGGTGGAAAGTGCGCATGGAGACTGTTGTATTCAATCCCGATACATTTTCTGTGTTTCATCAACACTTTGATAGTCCACAGATTACCGAATGTCTCCAGATGTGCGTGGGAAGCTAACACTGGTCTTCCAGGGAACGATCAAAGCGTAGACTGTTTGAGACATTACTAACATGGAGGGAAGTGCGCATGGTGACTGTTGTATTCAATCCCGATGCAATTTCTGTGTTTCATAAAAAGTCTGATAGTCCACAGATTACTGAATGCCTCCAAATGTGCATCAGAAACTACCGCTGGTATTCCAGGGAACAATCAAAGTGTAAACTATTTGAGACATTACTCCCATGGAGGAAAGTGCGCATGGTAACTGTTGTATTCAATCAAGATGCAAATTCCGTGTTTCATCAAGTCTCTGATACTCCACAGATTACAGAATGCCTCCAGATCTGCATCGGAAACTACTACTGGTCTTCCAGGGAACGATCAAAGCGTAGACTGTTTGAGACATTACTCCCATGGAGGAAAGTGCGCACGGTAACTGTTGTATTCAACCCCAGTGCATTTTCTGTGTTTCATCAACAATTTGAAGGTCCACGAATTAAAGAATGCCTCCAGATGTGCATCGGAAACTACTACTGGACTTACAGGGAACGATCAAAGCGTTGAATGTTTGAGACATTACTCTTATGGAGGAAGGTGCGCATGGTGACTGTTGTATTCAATCCAGATGCAATATCTGTGTTTCATCAACACTTTGAAGGTCCACAGATTACAGAATGCCTCCAGATGTGCATCGGAAACTATTACTGTTCTTCCAGGGAACGATCAAAGCGTAGACTTCTTGAGAATTAATAACATGGCTGAAAGTGCGCATGGTGACTGTTGTATTCAATCCCGATGCAATTTCTGTGTATCATCAACACTCAGATACTCCACAGGTTACAGAATGCCTCCAGATGTGCCTCGGAAACTAACACTGGTCTTCCAGGGAACAATCAAAGCGTAGACTGTTTGTGACATTACTAACATGGAGGAAAGGTGGGATGGTGTCTGTTGTATTCAATCCCGATGCAATTTCTTTGTTTCATCAACACTTTGAAAGTCCACATATTACAGAATGATTCCAGATGTGCAACGGAAACTACTACTGGTCTTCCAGGGAACGATCAAAGCGTAGACTGTTTGAGACACTGCTGCCATGGAGGAAAGTGCGCATGGTGACTGTTGTATATCATCCCGATGCAATTTCTGTGTTTCATCAACACTCTAATAGTCCACAGATTGCAGATTGAATCCAGATGTGCATCGGTAACTACCACTGGTCTTCCAGGGAACGATCAAAGCGTAGACTGTTTGAGACATTACTCCCAAGGAGGAAAGTGCGTATGGTGTCTGTTGTATTCAATCCCGAAGCAATTTCTGTGTTTCATCAACACTTTGAAGGTCCACAGATAACAGAATGCCTCCAGATGTGCATCGGAAACTACTACTGGTCTTCCAGGGGACGATCAAAGCGTAGACTGTTTGAGAATTACTCCCATTGAGGAAAGTGCGCATGGTGTCTGTTGTATTCAATCCCGATGCAATTTCTGTGTTTCATCAACCCTCTGATACTCCACAGATTACAGAATGCCTCCAGATGTGCATCGGAAACTACTACTCGTCTTCCAGCGAACGATCAAAGCGTAGACTGTTTGAGACATTACTCCCATGGAGGAAGGTGCGCATGGTGACTGTTGTATTCAATCCCGATGCAATTTTAGTGTTTCATCAACACTCTGATAGTCCACAGATTACCGAATGTCTCCAGATGTGCATGGGAAACTAACACTGGTCTTCCAGGGAACGATCAAAGCGTAGACTGTTTGAGACATTACTAACATTGAGGGAAGTGCGCATTGTGACTGTTGTATTCAAACCCGTTGCAATTTCTGTCTTTCATCAACAGTCTGATAGTCCACGAATTACAGAATGCCTCCAGATGTGCATCGGAAACTACTACTGGACTTCCAGGGAACGATCAAAGCGTTGAATGTTTGAGACATTACTCTTATGGAGGAAAGTGCGCATCTTGACTGTTGTATTCAATCCCGATGCAATATCTGTGTTTCATCAACACTTTGAAGGACCACAGATTACAGAATGCCTCCAGATGTGCATCGGAAACTATTACTGGTCTTCCAGGGAACGATCAAAGCGTAGACTTCTTGAGAATTATAAACATGGCGTAAAGTGCGCATGGTGACTGTTGTATTCAATCCCGATGCAATTTCTGTGTATCATCAACACTTAGATACTCCACAGGTTACAGAATGCCTCCAGATGTGCATCGGAAACTAACACTGGTCTTCCCGGGAACAATCAAATCGTAGACTGTTTGAGACATTACTAACATGGAGGAAAGTGGGGATGGCGACTGTTGTATTCAATCCCGATGCAATTTCTTTGTTTCATCAACACTTTGAAGGTCCACAGATTACAGAATGATTCCAGATGTGCATCGGAAACTACTACTGGTCTTCCAGGGAACGATCAAAGCGTAGACTGTTTAAGACATTGCTGCCATGGAGGATAGTGCGCAATGTGACTGTTGTATTCAATCCCGATGCAATTTCTGTGTTTCATCAACACTCTGATGGTCCACAGATTACAGAATGAATCCAGATGTGCATCGGAAACTACTACTGGTCTTCCAGGGAACGATCAAAGCATAGACTGTTTGAGAAATACTCCCATGGAGGAAAGTGCTCATGGTGTCTGTTGTATTCAATCCCGATGCAATTTCTGTGTTTCATCAACACTCTGATACTATACAGATTACAGAATGCCTCCAGATGTGCATCGGAAACTACTACTGGTCTTCCAGCGAACGATCAAAGCGTAGACTGTTTGAGACATTACTCCCATGGAGGAAGGTGCGCATGGTGACAGTTGTATTCAATCCCGATGCAATTTTAGTGTTTCATCAACACTCTGATAGTCCACAGACTACAGAATGCCTCCAGATGTGCATCGGAAACTACTATTGGTATTCCAGGGAACGATCAAAGCGTAGACTGTTAGAGACATTACTCCCATGGAGGAAAGGGCGCATGGTGGCTGTTGTATTCAATCAAGATGCATTTTTGTGTTTCATCAACACTCTGATAATCCACAGATTACAGAATACTTCCAGATGTGCATCGGAAACTAACAGTGGTCTTCCAGGGAACGACCAAAGCGTAGATTGTTTCAGACAATACTAACATGGAGGAAAGTGCACATGGTGACTGTTGTATTCAATCCCGATGCAATTTCTGTGTTTCATCAACACTTTAAAGGTCCACAGATTACAGAATGCCACCAGATGTGCATCGGAAACTACTACTGGTCTTCAAGGGAACGATCAAATAGTAGACTGTTAGAGACATTACTGCCATGGAGGAAAGTGCGCATGGAGACTGTTGTATTCAATCCCGATACATTTTCTGTGTTTCATCAACACTTTGATAGTCCACAGATTACCGAATGTCTCCAGATGTGCGTGGGAAACTAACACTGGTCTTCCATGGAACGATCAAAGCGTAGACTGTTTGAGACATTACTAACATGGAGGGAAGTGCGCATGGTGACTGTTGTATTCAATCCCGATGCAATTTCTGTGTTTCATAAACAGTCTGATAGTCCACAGATTACTGAATGCCTCCAGATGTGCATCAGAAACTACCGCTGGTATTCCAGGGAACAATCAAAGTGTAAACTATTTGAGACATTACTCCCATGGAGGAAAGTGCGCATGGTAACTGTTGTATTCAATCAAGATGTAATTTCCGTGTTTCATCAACTCTCTGATACTCCACAGATTACAGAATGCCTCCAGATCTGCATCGGAAACTACTACTGGTCTTCCAGGGAACGATCAAAGCGTAGACTGTTTGAGACATTACTCCCATGGAGGAAAGTGCGCACGGTAACTGTTGTATTCAACCCCAATGCAATTTCAGTGTTTCATCAACAGTCTGATAGTCCACGAATTAAAGAATGCCTCCAGATGTGCATCGGAAACTACTACTCGTCTTCCAGCGAACGATCAAAGCGTAGACTGTTTGAGAATTACTCCCATGGAGGAAAGTGCGCATGGTGTCTGTTGTATTCAATCCCGATGCAATTTCTGTGTTTCATCAACACTCTGATACTCCACAGATTACAGAATGAGTCCAGATGTGCATCGGAAACTACTACTCGTCTTCCAGCGAACGATCAAAGCGTAGACTGTTTGAGACATTACTCCCATGGAGGAAGGTGCGCATGGTGACTGTTGTATTCAATCCCGATGCAATTTTAGTGTTTCATCAACACTCTAATAGTCCACAGATTGCAGATTCAATCCAGATGTGCATCGGTAACTACCACTGGTCTTCCAGGGAACGATCAAAGCGTAGACTGTTTGAGACATTACTCCCATGGAGGAAAGTGCGTATGGTGTCTGTTGTATTCAATCCCGATGCAATATCTGTGTTTCATCAACACTTTGAAGGTCCACAGATTACAGAATGCCTCCGGATGTGCATCGGAAACTAACACTGGTCTTCCCGGGAACAATCTAAGCGTAGACTGTTTGAGACATTACTAACATGGAGGAAAGTGGGGATGGTGACTGTTGTATTCAATCCCGATGCAATTTCTTTGTTTCATCAACACTTTGAAGGTCCACAGATTACAGAATGATTCCAGATGTGCATCGGAAACTACTACTGGTCTTCCAGGGAACGATCAAAGCGTAGACTGTTTGAGAATTACTACCATGGAGGAAAGTGCTCATGGTGTCTGTTGTATTCAATCCCGATGCAATTTCTGTGTTTCATCAACACTTTAAAGGTCCACAGATTACAGAATGCCACCAGATGTGCATCGGAAACTACTACTGGTCTTCAAGGGAACGATCAAATAGTAGACTGTTTGAGACATTACTCCCAAGGAGGAAGGTGCGCATGGTGACTGTTGTTTTCAATCCCGATGCAATTTTAGTGTTTCATCAACACTCTGATAGTCCACAGATTACCGAATGTCTCCAGATGTGCATGGGAAACTAACACTGGTCTTCCAGGGTACGATCAAAGCGTAGACTGTTTGAGACATTACTAACATTGAGGGAAGTGCGCATGGTGACTGTTGTATTCAATCCCGTTGCAATTTCTGTCTTTCATCAACAGTCTGATAGTCCACAGATTACAGAATGCCTCCAGATGTGCATCGGAAACTACTACTGTACTTCCAGAGAACGATCAAAGCGTAGACTGTTAGAGACATTACTCCCATGGAGGAAAGTGCGTATGGTGTCTGTTGTATTCAATCCCGATGCAATATCTGTGTTTCATCAACACTCTGATACTCCACAGTTTACAGAATGCCTCCGGATGTGCATCGGAAACTAACACTGGTCTTCCCGGGAACAATCAAAGCGTAGACTGTTTGAGACATTACTAACACGGAGGAAAGTGGAGATGGTGACTGTTGTATTCAATCCCGATGCAATTTCTTTGTTTCATCAACACTTTGAAGGTCCACAGATTACAGAATGATTCCAGATGTGCATCGGAAACTACTACTGGTCTTCCAGGGAACGATCAAAGCGTAGACTGTTTGAGAATTACTACCATGGAGGAAAGTGCTCATGGTGTCTGTTGTATTCAATCCCGATGCAATTTCTGTGTTTCATCAACACTCTGATACTATACAGATTACAGAATGCCTCCAGATGTGCATCGGAAACTACTACTGTCTTCCAGCGAACGATCAAAGCGTAGACTGTTTGAGACATTACTCCCATGGAGGAAGGTGCGCATGGTGACAGTTGTATTCAATCCCGATGCAATTTTAGTGTTTCATCAACACTCTGATAGTCCACAGACTACAGAATGCCTCCAGATGTGCATCGGAAACTACTATTGGTATTCCAGGTAACGATCAAAGCGTAGACTGTTAGAGACATTACTCCTATGGAGGAAAGGGCGCATGGTGACTGTTGTATTCAATCAAGATGCATTTTTGTGTTTCATCAACACTCTGATAATCCACAGATTACAGAATACTTCCAGATGTGCATCGTAAACTAACAGTGGTCTTCCAGGGAACGACCAAAGCGTAGATTGTTTCAGACAATACTAACATGGAGGAAAGTGCACATGGTGACTGTTGTATTCAATCCCGATGCAATTTCTGTGTTTCATCAACACTTTAAAGGTCCACAGATTACAGAATGCCACCAGATGTGCATCGGAAACTACTACTGGTCTTCAAGGGAACGATCAAATAGTAGACTGTTTGAGACATTACTCCCATGGAGGAAGGTGCGCATGGTGACTGTTGTTTTCAATCCCGATGCAATTTTAGTGTTTCATCAACACTCTGATAGTCCACAGATTACCGAATGTCTCCAGATGTGCATGGGAAACTAACACTGGTCTTCCAGGGAACGATCAAAGCGTAGACTGTTTGAGACGTTACTAACATTGAGGAAAGTGCGCATGGTGACTGTTGTATTCAATCCATATGCATTTTCTGTGTTTCATCAACACTCTGATAGTCCACAGATTACAGAATGCCTCCAGATGTGCATCAGAAACTACCGCTGATATTCCAGGGAACAATCAAAGTGTAATCTATTTGAGACATTACTCCCATTGAGGAAAGTGCGCACGGTGACTGTTGTATTCAACCCCGATGCAATTTCTGTGTTTCATCAACAGTCGGATAGTCCACGAATTACAGAATGCCTCCAGATGTGCATCGGAAACTACTACTGGACTTCCAGGGAACGATCAAAGCGTTGAATGTTTGAGACATTACTCTTATGGAGGAAAGTGCGCATCTTGACTGTTGTATTCAATCCCGATGCAATATCTGTGTTTCATCAACACTTTGAAGGACCACAGATTACAGAATGCCTCCAGATGTGCATCGGAAACTATTACTGGTCTTCCAGGGAACGATCAAAGCGTAGACTTCTTGAGAATTATAAACATGGCGTAAAGTGCGCATGGTGACTGTTGTATTCAATCCCGATGCAATTTCTGTGTATCATCAACACTTAGATACTCCACAGGTTACAGAATGCCTCCAGATGTGCATCGGAAACTAACACTGGTCTTCCCGGGAACAATCAAATCGTAGACTGTTTGAGACATTACTAACATGGAGGAAAGTGGGGATGGCGACTGTTGTATTCAATCCCGATGCAATTTCTTTGTTTCATCAACACTTTGAAGGTCCACAGATTACAGAATGATTCCAGATGTGCATCGGAAACTACTACTGGTCTTCCAGGGAACGATCAAAGCGTAGACTGTTTAAGACATTGCTGCCATGGAGGATAGTGCGCAATGTGACTGTTGTATTCAATCCCGATGCAATTTCTGTGTTTCATCAACACTCTGATGGTCCACAGATTACAGAATGAATCCAGATGTGCATCGGAAACTACTACTGGTCTTCCAGGGAACGATCAAAGCATAGACTGTTTGAGAAATACTCCCATGGAGGAAAGTGCTCATGGTGTCTGTTGTATTCAATCCCGATGCAATTTCTGTGTTTCATCAACACTCTGATACTATACAGATTACAGAATGCCTCCAGATGTGCATCGGAAACTACTACTGGTCTTCCAGCGAACGATCAAAGCGTAGACTGTTTGAGACATTACTCCCATGGAGGAAGGTGCGCATGGTGACAGTTGTATTCAATCCCGATGCAATTTTAGTGTTTCATCAACACTCTGATAGTCCACAGACTACAGAATGCCTCCAGATGTGCATCGGAAACTACTATTGGTATTCCAGGGAACGATCAAAGCGTAGACTGTTAGAGACGTTACTCCCATGGAGGAAAGGGCGCATGGTGGCTGTTGTATTCAATCAAGATGCATTTTTGTGTTTCATCAACACTCTGATAATCCACAGATTACAGAATACTTCCAGATGTGCATCGGAAACTAACAGTGGTCTTCCAGGGAACGACCAAAGCGTAGATTGTTTCAGACAATACTAACATGGAGGAAAGTGCACATGGTGACTGTTGTATTCAATCCCGATGCAATTTCTGTGTTTCATCAACACTTTAAAGGTCCACAGATTACAGAATGCCACCAGATGTGCATCGGAAACTACTACTGGTCTTCAAGGGAACGATCAAATAGTAGACTGTTAGAGACATTACTGCCATGGAGGAAAGTGCGCATGGAGACTGTTGTATTCAATCCCGATACATTTTCTGTGTTTCATCAACACTTTGATAGTCCACAGATTACCGAATGTCTCCAGATGTGCGTGGGAAACTAACACTGGTCTTCCATGGAACGATCAAAGCGTAGACTGTTTGAGACATTACTAACATGGAGGGAAGTGCGCATGGTGACTGTTGTATTCAATCCCGATGCAATTTCTGTGTTTCATAAACAGTCTGATAGTCCACAGATTACTGAATGCCTCCAGATGTGCATCAGAAACTACCGCTGGTATTCCAGGGAACAATCAAAGTGTAAACTATTTGAGACATTACTCCCATGGAGGAAAGTGCGCATGGTAACTGTTGTATTCAATCAAGTTGTAATTTCCGTGTTTCATCAACTCTCTGATACTCCACAGATTACAGAATGCCTCCAGATCTGCATCGGAAACTACTACTGGTCTTCCAGGGAACGATCAAAGCGTAGACTGTTTGAGACATTACTCCCATGGAGGAAAGTGCGCACGGTAACTGTTGTATTCAACCCCAATGCAATTTCAGTGTTTCATCAACAGTCTGATAGTCCACGAATTAAAGAATGCCTCCAGATGTGCATCGGAAACTACTACTCGTCTTCCAGCGAACGATCAAAGCGTAGACTGTTTGAGAATTACTCCCATGGAGGAAAGTGCGCATGGTGTCTGTTGTATTCAATCCCGATGCAATTTCTGTGTTTCATCAACACTCTGATACTCCACAGATTACAGAATGAGTCCAGATGTGCATCGGAAACTACTACTCATCTTCCAGCGAACGATCAAAGCGTAGACTGTTTGAGACATTACTCCCATGGAGGAAGGTGCGCATGGTGACTGTTGTATTCAATCCCGATGCAATTTTAGTGTTTCATCAACACTCTAATAGTCCACAGATTGCAGATTCAATCCAGATGTGCATCGGTAACTACCACTGGTCTTCCAGGGAACGATCAAAGCGTAGACTGTTTGAGACATTACTCCCATGGAGGAAAGTGCGTATGGTGTCTGTTGTATTCAATCCCGATGCAATATCTGTGTTTCATCAACACTTTGAAGGTCCACAGATTACAGAATGCCTCCGGATGTGCATCGGAAACTAACACTGGTCTTCCCGGGAACAATCTAAGCGTAGACTGTTTGAGACATTACTAACATGGAGGAAAGTGGGGATGGTGACTGTTGTATTCAATCCCGATGCAATTTCTTTGTTTCATCAACACTTTGAAGGTCCACAGATTACAGAATGATTCCAGATGTGCATCGGAAACTACTACTGGTCTTCCAGGGAACGATCAAAGCGTAGACTGTTTGAGAATTACTACCATGGAGGAAAGTGCTCATGGTGTCTGTTGTATTCAATCCCGATGCAATTTCTGTGTTTCATCAACACTCTGATACTATACAGATTACAGAATGCCTCCAGATGTGCATCGGAAACTACTACTGTCTTCCAGCGAACGATCAAAGCGTAGACTGTTTGAGACATTACTCCCATGGAGGAAGGTGCGCATGGTGACAGTTGTATTCAATCCCGATGCAATTTTAGTGTTTCATCAACACTCTGATAGTCCACAGACTACAGAATGCCTCCAGATGTGCATCGGAAACTACTATTGGTATTCCAGGTAACGATCAAAGCGTAGACTGTTAGAGACATTACTCCTATGGAGGAAAGGGCGCATGGTGACTGTTGTATTCAATCAAGATGCATTTTTGTGTTTCATCAACACTCTGATAATCCACAGATTACAGAATACTTCCAGATGTGCATCGTAAACTAACAGTGGTCTTCCAGGGAACGACCAAAGCGTAGATTGTTTCAGACAATACTAACATGGAGGAAAGTGCACATGGTGACTGTTGTATTCAATCCCGATGCAATTTCTGTGTTTCATCAACACTTTAAAGGTCCACAGATTACAGAATGCCACCAGATGTGCATCGGAAACTACTACTGGTCTTCAAGGGAACGATCAAATAGTAGACTGTTTGAGACATTACTCCCATGGAGGAAGGTGCGCATGGTGACTGTTGTTTTCAATCCCGATGCAATTTTAGTGTTTCATCAACACTCTGATAGTCCACAGATTACCGAATGTCTCCAGATGTGCATGGGAAACTAACACTGGTCTTCCAGGGAACGATCAAAGCGTAGACTGTTTGAGACGTTACTAACATTGAGGAAAGTGCGCATGGTGACTGTTGTATTCAATCCATATGCATTTTCTGTGTTTCATCAACACTCTGATAGTCCACAGATTACAGAATGCCTCCAGATGTGCATCAGAAACTACCGCTGATATTCCAGGGAACAATCAAAGTGTAATCTATTTGAGACATTACTCCCATGGAGGAAGGTGCGCATGGTGACTGTTGCATTCAATCCCGATGCAATTTCTTTGTTTCATCAACACTTTGAAAGTCCACATATTACAGAATGATTCCAGATGTGCAACGGAAACTACTACTGGTCTTCCAGGGAACGATCAAAGCGTAGACTGTTTGAGACATTGCTGCCATGGAGGAAAGTGCGCATGGTGACTGTTGTATATCATCCCGATGCAATTTCTGTGTTTCATCAACACTCTTATAGTCCACAGATTGCAGATTCAATCCAGATGTGCATCGGTAACTACCACTGGTCTTCCAGGGAACGATCAAAGCGTAGACTGTTTGAAACATTACTCCCATGGAGGAAAGTGCGTATGGTGTCTGTTGTATTCAATCCCGAAGCAATTTCTGTGTTTCATCAACACTTTGAAGGTCCACAGATAACAGAATGCCCCCAGATGTGCATCGGAAACTACTAGTGGTCTTCCAGGGAACGATCAAAGCGTAGACTGTTTGAGAATTACTCCCATGGAGGAAAGTGCGCATGGTGTCTGTTGTATTCAATCCCGATGCAATTTCTGTGTTTCATCAACACTCTGATACTCCACAGATTACAGAATGCATCCAGATGTGCATCGGAAACTACTACTCGTCTTCCAGCGAACGATCAAAGCGTAGACTGTTTGAGACATTACTCCCATGGAGGAAGGTGCGCATGGTGACTGTTGTATTCAATCCATATGAATTTTCTGTGTTTCATCAACACTCTGATAGTCCACAGATTACAGAATGTCTCCAGATGTGCATCAGAAACTACCGCTGATATTCCAGGGAACAATCAAAGTGTAATTTATTTGAGACATTACTCCCATTGAGGAAAGTGCGCACGGTGACTGTTGTATTCAACCCCGATGCAATTTCTGTGTTTCATCAACAGTCTGATAGTCCACGAATTACAGAATGCCTCCAGATGTGCATCGGAAACTACTACTGGACTTCCAGGGAACGATCAAAGCGTTGAATGTTTGAGACATTATTCTTATGGAGGAAAGTGCGCATCTTGACTGTTGTATTCAATCCCGATGCAATATCTGTGTTTCATCAACACTTTTAAGGTCCACAGATTACAGAATGCCTCCAGATGTGCATCGGAAACTACTACTGTACTTCCAGGGAACGATCAAAGCGTAGACTGTTAGAGACATTACTCCCATGGAGGAAAGTGCGCATGGTGACTGTTGTATTCAATCCATATGCATTTTCTGTGTTTCATCAACACTCTGATAGTCCACAGATTACAGAATGCCTCCAGATGTGCATCAGAAACTACCGCTGATATTCCAGGGAACAATCAAAGTGTAATCTATTTGAGACATTACTCCCATGGAGGAAAGTACGCATGGTGACTGTTGTATATCATCCCGATGCAATTTCTGTGTTTCATCAACACTCTAATAGTCCACAGATTGCAGATTCAATCCAGATGTGCATCGGTAACTACCACTGGTCTTCCAGGGAACGATCAAAGCGTAGACTGTTTGAGACATTACTCCCATGGAGGAAAGTGCGTATGGTGTCTGTTGTATTCAATCCCGATGCAATATCTGTGTTTCATCAACACTTTGAAGGTCCACAGATTACAGAATGCCTCCGGATGTGCATCGGAAACTAACACTGGTCTTCCCGGGAACAATCAAAGCGTAGACTGTTTGAGACATTACTAACATGGAGGAAAGTGGGGATGGTGACTGTTGTATTCAATCCCGATGCAATTTCTTTGTTTCATCAACACTTTGAAGGTCCACAGATTACAGAATGATTCCAGATGTGCATCGGAAACTACTACTGGTCTTCCAGGGAACGATCAAAGCGTAGACTGTTTGAGAATTACTACCATGGAGGAAAGTGCTCATGGTGTCTGTTGTATTCAATCCCGATGCAATTTCTGTGTTTCATCAACACTCTGATACTATACAGATTACAGAATGCCTCCAGATGTGCATCGGAAACTACTACTGGTCTTCCAGCGAACGATCAAAGCGTAGACTGTTTGAGACATTACTCCCATGGAGGAAGGTGCGCATGGTGACAGTTGTATTCAATCCCGATGCAATTTTAGTGTTTCATCAACACTCTGATAGTCCACAGACTACAGAATGCCTCCAGATGTGCATCGGAAACTACTATTGGTATTCCAGGGAACGATCAAAGCGTAGACTGTTAGAGACATTACTCCCATGGAGGAAAGGGCGCATGGTGACTGTTGTATTCAATCAAGATGCATTTTTGTGTTTCATCAACACTCTGATAATCCACAGATTACAGAACACTTCCAGATGTGCATCGGAAACTAACAGTGGTCTTCCAGGGAACGACCAAAGCGTAGATTGTTTCAGACAATACTAACATGGAGGAAAGTGCACATGGTGACTGTTGTATTCAATCCCGATGCAATTTCTGTGTTTCATCAACACTTTAAAGGTCCACAGATTACAGAATGCCACCAGATGTGCATCGGAAACTACTACTGGTCTTCAAGGGAACGATCAAATAGTAGACTGTTAGAGACATTACTCCCATGGTGGAAAGTGCGCATGGAGACTGTTGTATTCAATCCCGATACATTTTCTGTGTTTCATCAACACTTTGATAGTCCACAGATTACCGAATGTCTCCAGATGTGCGTGGGAAACTAACACTGGTCTTCCACGGAACGATCAAAGCGTAGACTGTTTGAGACATTACTAACATGGAGGGAAGTGCGCATGGTGACTGTTGTATTCAATCCCGATGCAATTTCTGTGTTTCATAAACAGTCTGATAGTCCACAGATTACTGAATGCCTCCAGATGTGCATCAGAAACTACCGCTGGTATTCCAGGGAACAATCAAAGTGTAAACTGTTTGAGACATTACTCCCATGGAGGAAAGTGCGCATGGTAACTGTTGTATTCAATCAAGATGCAATTTCCGTGTTTCATCAACTCTCTGATACTCCACAGATTACAGAATGCCTCCAGATCTGCATCGGAAACTACTACTGGTCTACCAGGGAACGATCAAAGCGTAGACTGTTTGAGACATTACTCCCATGGAGGAAAGTGCGCACGGTAACTGTTGTATTCAACCCCAGTGCAATTTCAGTGTTTCATCAACAGTCTGATAGTCCACGAATTAAAGAATGCCTACAGATGTGCATCGGAAACTACTACTGGACTTACAGGGAACGATCAAAGCGTTGAATGTTTGAGACATTACTCTTATGGTGGAAGGTGCGCATGGTGACTGTTGTATTCAATTCAGATGCAATATCTGTGTTTCATCAACACTTTGAAGGTCCACAGATTACAGAATGCCTCCAGATGTGCATCGGAAACTTTTACTGTTCTTCCAGGGAACGATCAAAGCGTAGACTTCTTGAGAATTAATAACATGGAGGAAAGTGCGCATGGTGACTGTTGTATTCAATCCCGATGCAATTTCTGTGTATCATCAACACTCAGATACTCCACAGGTTACAGAATGCCTCCAGATTTGCATCGGAAACTAACACTGGTCTTCCAGGGAACAATCAAATCGTAGACTGTTTCAGACATTACTAACATGGAGGAAAGTGGGGATGGTGACTGTTGTATTCAATCCCGATGCAATTTGTTTGTTTCATCAACACTTTGAAGGTCCACAGATTACAGAATGATTCCAGATGAGCAATGGAAACTACTACTGGTCTTCCAGGAAACGATCAAAGCGTAGACTGTTTGAGACATTGCTGCCATGGATGAAAGTGCCCAATGTGACTGTTGTATTCAATCCCGATGCAATTTCTGTGTTTCATCAACACTCTGATAGTCCATAGATTACAGAATGATCCAGATATGCATCGGTAACTACCACTGGGCTTCCAGGGAACGATCAGAGCGTAGACTGTTTGAGACATTACTCCCATGGAGGAAAGTGCGCATGGTGTCTGTTGTATTCAATCCCGAGGCAATTTCTGTGTTTCATCAACACTTTGAAAGTCCACAGATTACAGAACGCCTCCAGATGTGCATCGGAAACTACTACTGGTCTTCCAGGGAACGATCAAAGCGTAGACTCTTTGAGAATTACTCTCATGGAGGAAAGTGCTCATGGTGCCTGTTGTATGCAATCCCGATGCAATTTCTGTGTTTCATCAACACTCTGATACTATACAGATTACAGAATGCCTCCAGATGTGCATCGGAAACTACTACTGGTCTTCCAGCGAACGATCAAAGCGTAGACTGTTTGAGACATTACTCCCATGGAGGAAAGTGCGCATGGTGACTTTTGTATTCAATGAAGATGCATTTTTGTGTTTCATCAACACTCTGATAGTCCACAGATGACAGAATACCTCCAGATGTGCATCGGAAACTAACAGTGGTCTTCCAGGGAACGATCAAAGCGTAGATTGTTTCAGACAATACTAACATGGAGGAAAGTGCGCATGGTGACTGTTGTATTCAATCCCGATGCAATTTCTGTGTTTCATCAACACTTTGAAGGTCCACAGATTACAGAATGCCTCCAGATGTGCATCAGAAACTACCGCTGGTCTTCCAGGGATCGATCAAAGCGTAGACTGTTTGAGACATTACTCCCATGGAGGAAAGTGCGCACGGTGACTGTTGTATTCAACCCCGATGCAATTTCAGTGTTTCATCAACAGTCTGATAGTCCACGAATTAAAGAATGCCTCCAGATGTGCATCGGAAACTGCTACTGGACTTCCAGGGAACGATCAAAGCGTTGAATGATTGAGACATTACTCTTATGGAGGAAGGTGCGCATGGTGACTGTTGTATTCAATCCCGATGCAATATCAGTGTTTCATCAACACTTTGAAGGTCCACAGATTACAGAATGCCTCCAGATGTGCATCGGAAACTATTACTGTTCTTCCAGGGAACGATCAAATCGTAGACTTCTTGAGAATTAATGACATGGAGGAAAGTGCGCATGGTGACTGTTGTATTCAATCGCGATGCAATTTCTGTGTATCATCAACACTCAGATACTCCACAGGTTACAGAGTCCTCCAGATGTGCATCGGAAACTAACACTGGTCTTCCAGGAAACAATCAAAGCGTAGACTGTTTCAGACATTACTAACATGGAGGAAAGTGGGGATGGTGACTGTTGTATTCAATCCCGATGCAATTTCTTTGTTTCATCAACACTTTGAAGCTCCACAGATTATAGAATGATTCCAGATGTGAAATGGAAACTACTACTGGTCTACCAGGGAACGATCAAAGCGTAGACTGTTTGAGACATTGCTGCCATGGAGGAAAGTGCGCATGGTGACTGTTGTATTTCATCCCGATGCAATTTCTGTGTTTCATCAACACTCTGATTGTCCACAGATTACAGAATGAATCCAGATGTGCCTCGGAAACTACTACTGGTCTTCCAGGGAACGATCAAAGCGTAGACTGTTTGAGAATTACTCACATGGAGTAAAGTGCGCATGGTGTCTGTTGTATTCAATCAAGATGCAATTTCTGTGTTTTATCAACAGTCAGATAGTCCACAGATTACAGAATGCCTCCAGATGTGCATCGGAAACTACTACTGATCTTCCAGCGAACGATCAAAGCGTAGACTGTTTGAGACATTACTCCCATGGAGGAAGGTGCGCATGGTGACTGTCGTATTCAATCCCGATGCAACGTTAGTGTTTCATCAACACTCTGATAGTCCACAGATTACAGAATGCCTCAAGATGTGCATCGGAAACTACTATTGGTATTCCAGGGAACGATCAAACCTTAGACTGTTAGAGACATTACTCCCATGGAGGAAAGTGCGCATGGTGGCTGTTGTATTCAATCAATATGCATTTTCTGTGTTTCAACAACACTCTGATAGTCCACAGATTACCGAATACCTCCAGATGTGCATCGGAAACTAACACTGGTCTTCTAGGGAACAATCAAAGCGTAGATTGTTTCAGACAATACTAACATGGAGGAAAGTGCGCATGGTGACTGTTGTATTCAATCCCGATGCAATTTCTGTGTTTCATCAACACTTTGAAGGTCCACAGATTACAGAATGATACCAGATGTGCATCGGAAACTACTACTGGTCTTCAAGAGAACGATCAAATCGTAGACTGTTAGAGACATTACTCCCATGGTGGAAAGTGCGCATGGAGACTGTTGTATTCAATCCCGATACATTTTCTGTGTTTCATCAACACTCTGATAGTGCACAGAATACCGAATGTCTCCAGATGTGCATGGGAAACTAACACTGGTGTTCCAGGGAACGATCAAAGCGTAGACTGTTTGAGACATTACTCCCATGGAGGAAAGTGCGCACGTTGACTGTTGTATTCAACCCCGATGCAATTTCAGTGTTTCATAAACAGTGTGATAGTCCACGAACTACAGAATGCCTCCAGATGTGCATCGGAAACTACTACTGGACTTCTAGAGAACGATCAAAGCGTTGAATGTTTGCGACATTACTCTTATGGAGGAAGGTGCACATGGTAACTGTTGTATACTTTCCCGATGCAATATCTGTGTTTCATCAACACTTTGAAGGTCCACAGATTACAGAATGCCTCCAGATGTGCATCGGAAACTATTACTGGGCTTCCAGGGACGATCAAATCGTTGAATGTTTGAGACATTTATCTTATGGAGGAAGGTGCGCATGGTGACTGTTGTATTCAATCCCGATGCAATATCTGTGTTTCATCAACACTTTGAAGGTCCACAGGTTACAGAATGCCTCCAGATGTGCATCGGAAACTAACACTGGTCTTCCAGGGAACAATCAAAGCGTAGACTGTTTGAGACATTACTAACATGGAGGAAAGTGGGGATGGTGACTGTTGCATTCAATCCCGATGCAATTTCTTTGTTTCATCAACTCTTTGAAGGTCCACAGATTACAGAATGCCACCAGATGTGCATCGGAAACTACTACTGGTCTTCAAGAGAACGATGAAATCGTAGACTGTTATAGACATTACTCCCATGGTGGAAAGTGCGCATGGAGACTATTGTATTCAATCCCGATACATTCTCTGTGTTTCATCAACACTCTGATAGTCCACAGATTACCGAATGTCTCCAGATGTGCATGGGAAACTAACACTGGTCTTCCAGGGAACGATCAAAGCGTAGACTGTTTGAGACATTACTAACATTGAGGGAAGTGCGCATGGTGACTGTTGTATTCAATCCCGATGCAATTTCTGTGTTTCAACAACACTCTGATAGTCCACAGATTACAGAATGCCTCCAGATGTGCATCAGAAACTACCGCTGATATTCCAGGGAACAATCAAAGTGTAAACTATTTGAGACATTACTCCCATGGAGGAAAGTGCGCATGGTAACTGTTGTATTCAATCCCGATGCAATTTAAGTGTTTCATCAACTCTCTGATACTCCACAGATTACAGAATGCCTCCAGATGTGCATCGGAAACTACTACTGGTCTTCCAGGGAACGATCAAAGCGTAGACTGTTTGAGACATTACTCCCATGGAGGAAAGTGCGCACGGTGACTGTTGTATTCAACCCCGATGCAATTTCTGTGTTTCATCAACAGTCTGATAGTCCACGAATTACGGAATGCCTCCAGATGTGCATCAGAAACTATTACAGGACTTCCAGGGAACGATCAAACCGTTGAATGTTTGAGACATTACTCTTATGGAGGAAGGTGCGCATGGTGACTGTTGTATTCAATCCCGATGCAATATCAGTGTTTCATCAACACTTTGAAGGTCCACAGATTACAGAATGCCTCCAGATGTGCATCGGAAACTATTACTGGTCTTCCAGGGAACGATCAAAGCGTAGACTTCTTGAGAATTAATAACATGAAGGAAAGTGCGCATGTTGACTGTTGTATTCAATCCCGATGCAATTTCTGTGTATCATCAACACTTAGATACTCCACAAGTTACAGAATGCCTCCAGATGTGCATCGGAAACTAACACTGGTCTTCCAGGGAACAATCAAAGCGTAGACTGTTTGAGACATTACTAACATGGAGGAAAGTGGGGATGGTGACTGTTGTATTCAATCCCGATGCAATTTCTTTGTTTCATCAACACTTTGAATGTCCACAGATTACAGAATGATTCCAGATGTGCATCGGAAACTAATACTGGTCTTCCAGGGAACGATCAAAGCGTAGACTGTTTGAGACATTGCTGCCATGGAGGAAAGTGCGCAATGTGACTGTTGTATTCAATCCCGATGCAATTTCTGTGTTTCATCAACACTCGGATAGTCCACAGATTACAGAATGAATCCAGATGTGCATCGGTAACTACCACTGGTCTTCCAGGGAACGATCAAAGCGTAGATTGTTTGAGACATTAGTCCCATGGAGGAAAGTGCGCATGGTGTCTGTTGTATTCAATCCCGAGGCAATTTCTGTGTTTCATCACCAGTCTGATAGTCCACAGATTACAGAATGCCTCCAGATGTGCATCGGAAACTACTACTGGACTTCCAGGGAACGATCAAAGCGTAGACTGTTTGAGACATTAGTCCCATGGAGGAAAGTGCGCATGGTGTCTGTTGTATTCAATCCCGAGGCAATTTCTGTGTTTCATCACCAGTCTGATAGTCCACAGATTACAGAATGCCACCAGATGTGCATCGGAAACTACTACTCTTCTTCAAGAGAGCGATCAAAGCGTAGACTGTTAGAGACATTACTCCCATGGTGGAAAGTGCGCATGGAGACTGTTGTATTCAATCCCGATACATCTTCTGTGTTTCATCAACACTCTGATAGTCCACAGATTAACGAATGTCTCCAGATGTGCATGGGAAACTAACACTGGTCTTCCAGGGAACGATCAAAGCGTAGACTGTTTGAGACATTACTAACATTGAGGGAAGTGCGCATGGTGACTGTTGTATTCAATCCCGATGCAATTTCTGTGTTTCATAAACAGTCTGATAGTCCACAAATCACAGAATGAAACCAGATGTGCATCGGAAACTACTACTGGACTTCCAGGGAACGATCAAAGCGTAGACTGTTTGAGACATTACTCTTATGGAGGAAAGTGCGCATGGTGACTGTTGTATTCAATCCCGATGCAATTTTTGTGTTCTATCAACACTCTGATAGTCCACAGATTACAGAATGCCTCCAGATGTGCATCGGAAACTACTATTGATCTTCCAGGGAACTATCAAAGCGTAGACAGTTAGAGACATTACTCCCATGGAGGAAAGTGCGCATGGTGACTGTTGTATTCAATCCCTAAGCATTTCCTGTGTTTCATCAACACTCTGATAGTCAACAGATTACAGAATGCCTCCAGATGTGCATCAGAAACTACCGCTGATATTCCAGGTAACAATCAAAGTGTAAACTATTTGAGACATTACTCCCATGGAGGAAAGTGCGCATTGTAACTGTTTTATTCAATCCCGATGCAATTTCCGTGTTTCATCAACTCTCTGATACTCCACAGATTACAGAATGCCTCCAGATGTGCATCGGAAACTACTACTGGTCTTCCAGGGAACGATCAAAGCGTAGACTGTTTGAGACATTACTCCCATGGAGGAAAGTGCGCACGGTGACTGTTGTATTCAACCCCTATGCAATTTCTGTGTTTCATCAACAGTGTGATAGTCAACGAATTACAGAATGCCTCCAGATGTGCATCGGAAACTATTACTGGGCTTCCAGGGAACGATCAAACCGTTGAATGTTTGAGACATTACTCTTATGGAGGAAGGTGCGCATGGTGACTGTTGTATTCAATCCCGATGCAATATCTGTGTTTCATCAACACTTTGAAGGTCCGCAGGTTACAGAATGCCTCCAGATGTGCATCGGAAACTAACACTGGTCTTCCAGGGAACAATCAAAGCGTAGACTGTTTGAGACATTACTAACATGGAGGAAAGTGGGGATGGTGACTGTTGTATTCAATCCCGATGCAATTTCTTTGTTTCATCAACACTTTGAAGGTCCACAGATTACAGAATGCCTCCAGATGTGCATCGGAAACTATTACTGGGCTTCCAGGGAACGATCAAACCGTTGAATGTTTGAGACATTACTCTTATGGAGGAAGGTGCGCATGGTGACTGTTGTATTCAATCCCGATGCAATATCTGTGTTTCATCAACACTTTGAAGGTCCGCAGGTTACACAATGCCTCCAGATGTGCATCGGAAACTAACACTGGTCTTCCAGGGAACAATCAAAGCGTAGACTGTTTGAGACATTACTAACATGGAGGAAAGTGGGGATGGTGACTGTTGTATTCAATCCCGATGCAATTTCTTTGTTTCATCAACACTTTGAAGGTCCACAGATTACAGAATGATTCCAGATGTGCAACGGAAACTACTACTGGTCTTCCAGGGAACGATCAAAGCGTAGACTGTTTGAAACATTGCTGCCATGGAGGAAAGTGCGCATGGTGACAGTTGTATTTCATCCCGATGCAATTTCTTTGTTTCATCAACACTTTGAAGGTCCACAGATTACAGAATGATTCCAGATGTGCATCGGAAACTAATACTTGTCTTCAAGGGAACGATCAAAGCGTAGACTGTTTGAGACATTGCTGCCATTGAGGAAAGTGCGCAATGTGACTGTTGTATTCAATCCCCATGCAATTTCTGTGTTTCATCAACAATCTGATAGTCCACAGATTACAGAATGAATCCAGATGTGCATCGGTAACTATTACTGGTCTTCCAGGGAACGATCAAAGCGTAGACTTCTTGAGAATTAATAACATGGAGGAAAGTGCGCATGGTGACTGTTGTATTCAATCCCGATGCAATTTCTGTGTATCATCAACACTTAGATACTCCACAAGTTACAGAATGCCTCCAGATGTGCATCGGAAAGTAACACTGGTCTTCCATTGAACAATCAATGCGTAGACTGTTTGAGACATTACTAACATGGAGGAAAGTGGGGATGGTGACTGATGTATTCAATCCTGATGCAATTTCTTTGTTTCATCAACACTTTGAATGTCCACAGATTACAGAATGATTCCAGATGTGCATCGGAAACTAATAGTTGTCTTCAAGGGAACGATCAAAGCGTAGACTGTTTGAGACATTGCTGCCATGGAGGAAAGTGCGCAATGTGACTGTTGTATTCAATCCCCATGCAATTTCTGTGTTTCATCAACAATCTGATAGTCCACAGATTACAGAATGAATCCAGATGTGCATCGGTAACTACCACTGGTCTTCCTGGGAACGATCAAAGCGTAGACTGTTTGAGACATTACTCCCATGGAGGAAAGTGCGCTTGGTGTCAGTTGTATTCAATCCCGATGCAATATCTGTGTTTCATCAACACTTTGAAGGTCCACAGATTACAGAATGCCTCCAGATGTACATCGGAAACTATTACTGGACTTCCAGGGAACGATCAAACCGTTGAATGTTCGAGACATTACTCTTATGGAGGAAGGTGCGCATGGTGACTGTTGTATTCAATCCCGATGCAATATCTGTGTTTCATCAACACTTTGAAGGTTCACAGATTACAGAATGCCTCCAGATGTGCATCGGAAACTATTACTGGTCTTCCAGGGAACGATCAAAGCGTAGACTTCTTGAGAATTAATAACATGGAGGAAAGTGCGCATGGTGACTGTTGTATTCAATCCCGATGCAATTTCTGTGTATCATCAACACTTAGATACTCCACAGGTTACTGAATGCCTCCAGATGTGCATCGGAAACTAACACTGGTCTTCCAGGGAAGAATCAAAGCGTAGACTGTTTGAGACATTACTAACATGGAGGAAAGTGGGGATGGTGACTGTTGTATTCAATCCCGATGCAATTTCTTTGTTTCATCAACACTTTGAATGTCCACAGATTACAGAATGATTCCAGATGTGCATCGGAAACTACTACTGGTCTTCCAGGGAACGATCAAAACGTAGACTGTTTGAGACATTGCTGACATGGAGGAAAGTGCGCAATGTGACTTTTGTATTCAATCCCGATGCAATTTCTGTGTTTCATCAACACTCTGATATTCCACAGATTACAGAATGATTCCAGATGTGCATCGGTAACTACCACTGGTCTTCCATTGAACGATCAAAGCGTAGACTGTTTGAGACATTACTCCCATGGAGGAAACTGCGCATGGTGTCTGTTGTATTCAATCCCGAGGCAATTTCTGTGTTTCATCAGCACTTTGAAGGTCCACAGATTACAGAATGCCTCCAGATGTGCATCGGAAACTACTACTGGTCTTCCAGGGAACGATCAAAGCGTAGACTGTTTGAGAATTACTCCCATGGAGGAAAGTGCGCATGGTGACTGTTGTATTCAATCCCGATGCAATTTCTGTGTTTCATCAACACTCTGATACTCCACAGATTACAGAATGCCTCCAGATGTGCATCGGAAACTACTACTGGTCTTCCAGGGAACGATCTAAGCGTAGACTGTTTGAGACATTACTCCCATGGAGGAAGGTGCGCATGGTGACTGTTGTATTCAATCAAGATGCATTTTTGTGTTTCATCAACACTCTGATAGTCCACAGATTACAGAATGCCTCCAGATGTGCATCAGTAACTACCGCTGGTATTCCACTGCACAATCAAAGTGTAAACTATTTGAGACATTACTCCCATGGAGGAAAGTGCGCATGGTAACTGTTGTATTCAATCCCGATACATTTTCTGTGTTTCATCAACACTTTGATAGTCCACAGATTACCGAATGTCTCCAGATGTGCATGGGAAACTAACACTGGTCTTCCAGGGAACGATCAAAGCGTAAATTGTTTGAGACATTACTAACATTGAGTGAAGTGCGCATGGTGACTGTTGTATTCAATCCCGATGCAATTTCTGTGTTTCATCAACAGTCTGATAGTCCACAGATTACAGAATGCATCCAGATGTGAATCGGAAACTACTACTGGACTTCCAGGGAACGATCAAAGCGTAGATTGTTTGAGACATTACTCCCATGGAGGAAATTGCGCACGGTGACTGTTGTATTCAATCCCGATGCAATTTCTGTGTTTCATCAACAGTCTGATAGTCCTCAGATTACAGAATGCGTCCAAATGTGCATCGGAAACTACTACTGGACCTCCAGGGAACGATCAAAGCGTAGACTGTTTGAGACATTACTCTTATGTAGGAAAGTGCGCATGGTGACTGTTGTATTCAATCCCGATCCAATTTTAGTGTTCTATCAACACTCTGATAGTCCACAGATTACAGAATGCCTCCAGATGTGCATCGGAAACTACTATTGGTCTTCCAGGGAACGATCAAAGCGTAGACTGTTAGAGACATTACTCCCATGGAGGAAAGTGCGCATGGTGACTGTTGTATTCAATCCCGATGCAATTTCCGTGTTTCGTCAACTCTCTGATACTCCACAGATTACAGAATGCCTCCAGATGTGCATCGGAAACTACTACTGGTCTTCCAGGGAACGATCAAAGCGTAGACTGTTTGAGACATTACTCCCATGGAGGAAAGTGCGCATGGTAACTGTTGTATTCAATCCCGATGCAATTTCCGTGTTCCGTCAACTCTCTGATACTCCACAGATTACAGAATGCCTCCAGATGTGCATCGGAAACTACTACTGGTCTTCCAGGGAACGATCAAAGCGTCGAATGTTTGAGACATTACTCTTATGGTGGAAGGTGCGCATGGTGACTGTTGTATTTAATCCCGATGCAATATCTGCGTTTCATCAACACTTTGAAGGTCCACAGATGACAGAATGCCTCCAGATGTGCATCGGAAACTATTACTGGTCTTCCAGGGAACGATCAAAGCGTAGACTTCTTGAGAATTAATAACATGGAGGAAAGTGCGCATGGTGTCTGTTGTATTCAATCCCGTTGCAATTTCTGTGTATCATCCTCACTCAGATACTCCACAGATTACAGAATGCCTCCAGATGTGTATCGGAAACTACTACTGGTCTTCCAGCGAACGATCAAAGCGTAGACAGTTTGAGAAATTACTCCCATGGAGGAAGGGGCGCATTGTGATTATTGTATTCATCCCGATGCAATTTCTGTGTTTCATCAGCACTTTGAAGGTCCACAGATAAAGAATGACTCCAGATGTGCATCAGAAACTACTTCTGGTCTTCCAGGGAACGATCAAAGCGCAGACTGTTTGAGACATTACTCCCATGGAGGAAAGTGCGCAAGGTGACTGTTGTATTCAATCCCGATGCAATTTCTGTGTTTCATCAACACTTTGAAGGTCCACAGATTACAGAATGCCTCCAGATGTGCATCGGAAACTACTACTGGTCTTCCAGCGAACGATCAAATCGTAGACTGTTTGAGACATTGCTCCCATGGAGGAAAGTGCACATGGTGACTGTTGTATTCAATCCCGATGCAATTTCAGAGTTTCATCAACACTCTGATAGTCCACAGATTACAGAATGCCTCCAGATGTGCATCGGAAACTACTACTGGTCTTCCACGGAACGATCAAACCGTAGACTGTTTGAGACATTACTCCCATGGAGGAAAGTGCGCACGGTGACTGTTGTATTCAATCCCGATGCATTTTCTAAGTTTTATCAACACTTTGAAGGTCCACAGATTACAGAATGCCTCCAGATGTGCATCGGAAACTATTACTGGTCTTCCAGGGAACAATCGAAGCGTAGACTTTTTGAGAATTACTAACATGGAGGAAAGTGCGCATGGTGACTGTTGTATTCAATCCCGATGCAATTTCTGTGTTTCATCAACACTCAGATACTAAACAGATTACAGAATGCCTCCAGATGTACATCGGTAACTACCACTGGTCTTCCAGGGAACGATCAAAGCGTAGACTGTTTAAGACATTACTCCCATGGAGGAAAGTGCGCATGGTGTCTTTTGTATTTAATCCCGAGACAATTTCTGTGTTTCATCAACACTTTGAAGGTCCACAGATTACAGAATGCCTACAGATGTGCATTGGAAACTACTACTGGTCTTCCAGGGAACGATCAAAGCGTAGACTGTTTGAGAATTACTCCCATGGAGGAAAGTGCGCATGGTGTCTGTTGTATTCAATCCCGATGCAATTTCTGTGTTTCATCAACACTCTGATAGTCCACAGATTACAGAATGCCTCCAGATGTGCATCGAAAACTACTACTGGTCTTCCAGGGAACGATCAAAACGTAGACTGTTTGAGACATTACTCCCCTGGAGGAAAGTAAGCACGGTGACTGTTGTATTCAATCCCGATTGAATTTCTGTGTTTCATCAACACTCTGATAGTCCACGGATTACAGAATGCCTCGAGATGTGCATCGGAAACCACTACTGGACTTCCAGGGAACGATCAAAGCGTAGACTGTTTGAGACATTACTCTTATGGAGGAGAGTGCGCATGGTGACTGTTGTATTCAATCCCGATGCAATTTTAGTGTTTCATTAACACTCTGATGGTCCACAGACTACAGAATGCCTCCAGATGTGCATCGGAGACTACTATTAGTCTTCCAGAGAACGATCAAAGCGTAGACTGTTAGAGACATTACTCCCATGGAGGAAAGTGCGCATGGTGACTGTTGTATTCAATCCATATGCATTTTCTGTGTTTCATCAACACTCTGATAGTCCACAGATTACAGAATGCCTCCCGATGTGCATCGGAAACTACTACTGGCCTTCCAGGGAACGATCAAAGCGTAGACTGTTTGAGTCATTACTCCCATGGCAGAAAGTGCGTACGGTGACTGTTGTATTCAATCCCGATGCAATTTCTGTGTTTCATCAACAGTCTGCTAGTCCACGAATTACAGAATGCCTCCAGATGTGCATCGGAAACTACTACTGGACTTCCAGGGAACTTTCAAAGCGTTGAATGTTTGAGACACTACTCTTATGGAGGAAAGTGCGCATGGTGACTGTTGTATTCAATCCAGATGCAATTTCTGTTTTTCATCAACACTCAGATACTCCACAGATTACAGAATGTCTCCAGATGTGCATCGTAAACTAACACTGGTCTTCAAGGGAACGATCAAAGCGTAGACTGTTTGAGACATTACTAACATGGAGCAAAGTGGGGATGGTGACTGTTGTATTCAATCCCGATGCAATTTCTTTGTTTCATCAACACTTTGAAGGTCCACAGATTACATAATGATTCCATATATGCATCGGAAACTACTAAATGGTCTTCCAGGGAAGGATAAAAGCGTAGACTGTTTGAGAATTACTCCCATGGAGGAAAGTGCGCATGGTGTCCGTTGTATTCAATCCCGATGCAATTTCTGTGTTTCATCAACACTCTGATACTCCACAGATTACAGAGTGCCTCCAGATGTGCATCGGAAACTGCTACTGGACTTCCAGGGAACGATCAAAGCGTTGAATATTTGAGACACTACTCTTATGGAGGAAAGGGCGCATTGTGACTGTTGTATTCAATCCCGATGCAATATATGTGTTTCATCAACACTTTGAAGGTCCACAGATTACAGAATGCCATCAGATGTGCATCGGAAACTATTACTGGTCTTCCAGGGAACGATCAAACCGTAGACTTTTTGAGAATTACTAACATGTAGGAAAGTGCGCATGGTGTCTGTTGTATTCAATCCCGATGCAATTTCTGTGTTTCATCAACACTCTGATACTGCACAGATTACAGAATGCCTACAGATGTGCATCGGAAACTACTACTGTTCTTCCAGGGAACGATCAAAGCGTAGACTGTTTGAGACACTACTAACATGGAGGAAGGTGCGCATGGTGACTGTTGTATTCAATCCCAGTGCAATTTCTTTGTTTCATCAACACTCTGATACTCCACAGATCACAGAGTGCCACCAGATGTGCATCGGAAACTACTACTGGTCTTCCGTGGAACGACCAAAGCGTAGAATGTTAGAGACATTACTCCCATGGAGGAATGTGCGCATGGTGACTGTTGTGTTCAATCCCGATGCAATTTCTGTGTTTCATCAACACTCAGATAGTCCAGAGACTACAGAATGCCTCCAGATGTGCATCGGAAACTACTATTGAACTTAGAGGGAACGATCAAAGCGTAGACTGTTTAAGACAATACTCCCATGGAGGAAAGTGCGCATGGTGACTGTTGAATTCAATCTCGAAGCAAATTCTGTGTTTCATCAACAGTCGCATAGTCCACAGATTACAGAATGACTCCAGATGTGCATCGCAAACTACTATTGGTCTTCCAGGGAACGATCAAAAAGCAGACTGTTTGAGAATTACTCCCATGAATGAAAGTGCGCATGGTGTCTGTTGTATTTTATCCGGATGCAATTTCTGTGTTTCATCAACACACTGATCTTCCACAGATTACAGAATGCCTCCAGATGTGCATCGGAAACTAACACTGGTTTTCCAATGAACGATCAAAGCGGAGACTGTTTGAGACATTACTAACACGGAGGAAAGTGCCGATGGTGACTGTTGTATTCAATCCCGATGCAATTTCTGTGTTTCATCAACACTTTGAAGGTTGACAGTTTACAGAATGCTCCAGATGTGCATCGGTAACTACTACTGGTCTTCCAGGGAACGATCAAAGCGTAGACTGTTTGAGACATTACTCCCATGGAGGAAAGTGCGCATGCTGACTGTTGTATTCAATCAAGATGCATTTTCTGTGTTTCATCAACTCTCCGATAGTCCACATATTACAGAATACCTCAAGATGTGCGTCGGAAACTAACACTGGTCTTCCAGGGAACGATCAAAGCGTAGATTGTTTCAGACAATACTAACATGGTGAAAAGTGCGCATGGTGACTGTTGTATTCAATCCCGATGCAATTTCTGTGTTTCATCAACACTTTGAAGGTCCGCAGATTACAGAATGGCTCCAGATGTGCATCGGAAACTACTACTGCCCTTCCAGGGAACGATCAAAGCGTAGACTGTTTGAGACATTGCTCCCATGGAGGAAAGTGCACATGGAGACTGTTGTATTCAATCACGATGCAATTTCTGTGTTTCATCAACTTTCTGATAGTCCACAGATTAGAGAATGCCTCCACGTGTGCATCGGAAACCACTACTGGTCTTCCAGGGAACGATCAAAGCGTAGAACGTTTGAGACATTACTCCCATAAAGGAAAGTGCGCATGGTGACTGTTGTATTCAATCCCGATGCAAATTCTGTGTTTCATCAACAGTCTGATAGTCCACAATTTACAGAATGCCTCCAGATGTGCATCGGAAACTACTACTGGACTTCCAGGGAACGATCAAAGCGTAGACTGTTTGAGACATTACTCCCATGGAGGAAATTGCGCACGGTGACTGTTGTATTAAATCCCGATGCAATTTCTGTGTTTCATCAACAGTCTGATAGTCCACAGATTACAGAATGCCTCCAGATGTGCATCGGAAACTACTACTGGACTTCCAGGGAACAATTAAAGCGTAGACTGTTTGAGACTTTACTCTGATGGAGGAAAGTGCGCATGGTGACTGTTGTATTCAATCCCGATCCAATTTTAGTGTTCTATCGACACTCTGATAGTCCACATATTACAGAATGCCTCCAGATGTGCATCGGAAACTACTACAGGTCTTCCAGGGAACGATCAAACCGTAGACTGTTTGAGACATTACTCCCATGGAGGAAAGTGCGCACGGTGACTGTTGTATTCAATCCCGATGCATTTTCTGTGTTTTATCAACACTTTGAAGGTCCACAGATTACAGAATGCCTCCAGGAGTGCATCGGAAACTATTACTGGTCTTCCAGGGAACAATCAAAGCGTAGACGTTTTGAGAATTACTAACATGGAGGAAAGTGCGCATGGTGACTGTTGTATTCAATCCCGATGCAATTTCTGTGTTTCATCAACACTCAGATACTAAACAGATTACAGAATGCCTCCAGATGTACATCGGTAACTACCACTGGTCTTCCAGGGAACGATCAAAGCGTAGACTGTTTAAGACATTACTCCCATGGAGGAAAGTGCGCATGGTGTCTTTTGTATTTAATCCCGAGACAATTTCTGTGTTTCATCAACACTTTGAAGGTCCACAGATTACAGAATGCCTCCAGATGTGCATTGGAAACTACTACTGGTCTTCCAGGGAACGATCAAAGCGTAGACTGTTTGAGAATTACTCCCATGGAGGAAAGTGCGCATGGTGTCTGTTGTATTCAATCCCGATGCAATTTCTGTGTTTCATCAACACTCTGATACTCCACAGGTTACAGAATGCCTCCAGATGTGCATCGAAAACTACTACTGGTCTTTCAGGGGACGATCAAAAACGTAGACTGTTTGAGACATTACTCCCATGGAGGAAAGTGCGTATGGTGACCGTTGTATTCAATCTCCATGCAATGTCTGTGTTTCATCAACAGTCTGATAGTCCACAGATTACAGAGTGCCACCAGATGTGCATCGGAAACTACTACTGGTCTTCCATGGAACGATCAAAGCGTAGAATGTTAGAGACATTGCTCCCATGGAGGAAAGTGCAAATGGTGACTGTTGTATTCAATCCCGATTCAATTTCTGAGTGTCATCAACACTCTGATAGTCCACAGATTACAGAATGCCTCCAGATGTGCATCGAAAACTACTACTGGTCTTCCAGGGAACGATCAAAACGTAGACTGTTCGAGACATTACTCCCCTGGAGGAAAGTAAGCACGGTGACTGTTGTATTCAATCCCGATTGAATTTCTGTGTTTCATCAACACTCTGATAGTCCACGGATTACAGAATGCCTCCAGATGTGCATCGGAAACCACTACTGGACTTCCAGGGAACGATCAAAGCGTAGACTGTTTGAGACATTACTCTTATGAAGGAGAGAGCGCATGGTGACTGTTGTATTCAATCCCGATGCAATTTTAGTGTTTCATTAACACTCTGATAGTCCACAGATTACAGAATGCCTCCAGATGTGCATCGGAAACTACTATTGGTCTTCCAGAGAACGATCAAAGCGTAGACTGTTAGAGACGTTACTCCCATGGAGGAAAGTGCGCATGGAGACTGTTGTATTCAATCCATATGCATTTTCTGTGTTTCATCAACACTCTGATAGTCCACAGATTACAGAATGCCTCCAGATGTGCATCGGAAACTACTACTGGTCTTCCAGGGAACGATCAAAGCGTAGACTGTTTGAGTCATTACTCCCATGGCAGAAAGTGCGTACGGTGACTGTTGTATTCAATCCCGATGCAATTTCTGTGTTTCATCAACAGTCTGATAGTCCACGAATTACAGAATGCCTCCAGATGTGCATCGGAAACTACTACTGGACTTCCAGGGAACTATCAAAGCGTTGAATGTTTGAGACACTACTCTTATGGAGGAAAGTGCGCATGGTGACTGTTGTATTCAATCCCGATGCAATTTATGTGTTTCATCAACACTTTGAAGGTCCACAGATTACAGAATGCCATCAGATGTGCATCGGAAACTATTACTGGTCTTCCAGGGAACGATCAAACCGTAGACTTTTTGAGAATTACTAACATGTAGGAAAGTGCGCATGGTGTCTGTTGTATTCAATCCCGATGCAATTTCTGTGTTTCATCAACACTCTGATACTGCACAGATTACAGAATGCCTACAGATGTGCATCGGAAACTACTAATGTTCTTCCAGGGAACGATCAAAGCGTAGACTGTTTGAGACATTACTAACATGTAGGAAGGTGCGCATGGTGACTGTTGTATTCAATCCCAGTGCAATTTCTTTGTTTCATCAACACTCTGATACTCCACAGATCACAGAGTGCCACCAGATGTGCATCGGAAACTACTACTGGTCTTCCGTGGAACGACCAAAGCGTAGAATGTTAGAGACATTACTCCCATGGAGGAATGTGCGCATGGTGACTGTTGTATTCAATCCCGATGCAATTTCTGTGTTTCATCAACACTCAGATAGTCCAGAGGCTACAGAATGCCTCCAGATGTGCATCGGAAACTACTACTGAACTTAGAGGGAACGATCAAAGCGTATACTGTTTAAGACAATACTCCCATGGAGGAAAGTGCGCATGGTGACTGTTGTATTCAATCTCGAAGCAAATTCTGTGTTTCATCAACAGTCGCATAGTCCACAGATTACAGAATGACTCCAGATGTGCATCGGAAACTACTACTGGTCTTTAAGGGAACGATCAAAGCGTAGACTGTTTGAGACATTACTCCCATGGATGAAAGTGCGCATGGTGTATGTTGTATTCAATCCCGAGGCAATTTCTGTGTTTCAGCAACTCTTTGAAGGTCCACAGATTACAGAATGCCTCCACATGTGCATCGCAAACTACTACTGGTCTTCCAGGGAACGATCAAAAAGCAGACTGTTTGAGAATTACTCCCATGAGGGAAAGTGCGCATGGTGTCTGTTGTATTTTATCCCGATGCAATTTCTGTGTTTCATCAACACACTGATCTTCCACAGATTACAGAATGCCTCCAGATGTGCATCGGAAACTAACACTGGTGTTCCAATGAACGATCAAAGCGGAGACTGTTTGAGACATTACTAACACGGAGGAAAGTGCCGATGGTGACTGTTGTATTCAATCCCGATGCAATTTCTGTGTTTCATCAACACTTTGAAGGTTGACAGTTTACAGAATGCTCCAGATGTGCATCGGTAACTACTACTGGTCTTCCAGGGAACGATCAAAGCGTAGACTGTTTGAGACATTACTCCCATGGAGGAAAGTGCGCATGCTGACTGTTGTATTCAATCAAGATGCATTTTCTGTGTTTCATCAACTCTCCGATAGTCCACATATTACAGAATACCTCAAGATGTGCATCGGAAACTAACACTGGTCTTCCAGGGAACGATCAAAGCGTAGATTGTTTCAGACAATACTAACATGGTGAAAAGTGTGCATGGTGACTGTTGTATTCAATCCCGATGCAATTTCTGTATTTCATCAACACTTTGAAGGTCCGCAGATTACAGAATGGCTCCAGATGTGCATCGGAAACTACTACTGCCCTTCCAGGGAACGATCAAAGCGTAGACTGTTTGAGACATTGCTCCCATGGAGGAAAGTGCACATGGAGACTGTTGTATTCAATCCCGATGCAATTTCTGTGTTTCATCAACTTTCTGATAGTCCACAGATTACAGAATGCCTCCAGGTGTGCATCGGAAACCACTACTGGTCTTCCAGGGAACGATCAAATCGTAGAATGTTTGAGACATTACTCCCATAAATGAAAGTGCGCATGGTGACTGTTGTATTCAATCCCGATGCAAATTCTGTGTTTCATCAACAGTCTGATAGTCCACAGATTACAGAATGCCTCCAGATGTGCATCGGAAACTACTACTGGACATCCAGGGAACGATCAAAGCGTAGACTGTTTGAGACATTACTCCCATGGAGGAAATTGCGCACGGTGACTGTTGTATTAAATCCCGATGCAATTTCTGTGTTTCATCAACAGTCTGATAGTCCACAGATTACAGAATGCCTCCAGATGTGCATCGGAAATTACTACTGGACTTCCAGGGAACGATTAAAGCGTAGACTGTTTGAGACACTACTCTGATGGAGGAAAGTGCGCATGGTGACTGTTGTATTCAATCCCGATCCAATTTTAGTGTTCTATCGAAACTCTGATAGTCCACAGATTACAGAATGCCTCCAGATGTGCATCGGAAACTACTACTGGTCTTCCAGGGAACGATCAAACCGTAGACTGTTTGAGACATTACTCCCATGGAGGAAAGTGCGCACGGTGACTGTTGTATTCAATCCCGATGCATTTTCTGTGTTTTATCAACACTTTGAAGGTCCACAGATTACAGAATGCCTCAAGATGTGCATCGGAAACTATTACTGGTCTTTCAGGGAACGATCAAAGCGTAGACTGTTTGAGACATTACTGCCATGGAGGAAAGTGCGTATGGTGACCGTTGTATTCAATCTCCATGCAATGTCTGTGTTTCATCAAAAGTCTGATAGTCCACAGATTACAGAGTGCCACCAGATGTGCATCGGAAACTACTACTGGTCTTCCATGGAACGATCAAAGCGTAGAAAGTTAGAGACATTGCTCCCATGGAGGAAAGTGCAAATGGTGACTGTTGTATTCAATCCCGATTGAATTTCTGTGTTTCATCAACACTCCGATAGTCCACGGATTACAGAATGCCTCCAGATGTGCATCGGAAACCACTACTGGACTTCCAGGGAACGATCAAAGCGTAGACTGTTTGAGACATTACTCTTATGGAGGAGAGAGCGCATGGTGACTGTTGTATTCAATCCCGATGCAATTTTAGTGTTTCATTAACACTCTGATAGTCCACAGATTACAGAATGCCTCCAGATGTGCATCGGAAACTACTATTGGTCTTCCAGAGAACGATCAAATCGTAGACTGTTAGAGACGTTACTCCCATGGAGGAAAGTGCGCATGGAGACTGTTGTATTCAATCCATATGCATTTTCTGTGTTTCATCAACACTCTGATAGTCCACAGATTACAGAATGTCTCCAGATGTGCATCGGAAACTAACACTGGTCTTCCAGGGAACGATCAAAGCGTAGACTGTTTGAGACATTACTAACATGGAGCAAAGTGGGGATGGTGACTGTTGTATTCAATCCCGATGCAATTTCTTTGTTTCATCAACACTTTGAAGGTCCACAGATTACATAATGATTCCATATATGCTTCGGAAACTACTAAATGGTCTTCCAGGGAAGGATAAAAGCGTAGACTGTTTGAGAATTACTCCCATGGAAGAAAGTGCGCATGGTGTCTGTTGTATTCAATCCCGATGCGATTTCTGTGTTTCATCAACACTCTGATACTCCACAGATTACAGAGTGCCTCCAGATGTGCATCGGAAACTGCTACTGGACTTCCAGGGAACGATCAAAGCGTTGAATATTTGAGACATTACTCTTATGGAGGAAAGTGCGCATTGTGACTGTTGTATTCAATCCCGATGCAATTTCTGTGTTTCATCAACACTCAGATAGTCCAGAGACTACAGAATGCCTCCAGATGTCCATCGGAAACTACTACTGAACTTAGAGGGAACGATCAAAGCGTAGACTGTTTAAGACAATACTCCCATGGAGGAAAGTGCGCATGGTGACTGTTGTATTCAATCTCGAAACAAATTCTGTGTTTCATCAACAGTCGCATGGTCCACAGATTACAGAATGACTCCAGATGTGCATCGGAAACTACTACTGGTCTTCCAAGGAACGATCAAAAAGCAGACTGTTTGAGAATTACTCCCATGAGGGAAAGTGCGCATGGTGCCTGTTGTATTTTATCCCGATGCAATTTCTGTGTTTCATCAACACACTGATCTTCCACAGATTACAGAATGCCTCCAGATGTGCATCGGAAACTAACACTGGTGTTCCAATGAACGATCAAAGCGGAGACTGTTTGAGACATTACTAACACGGAGGAAAGTGCCGATGGTAACTGTTGTATTCAATCCCGATGCAATTTCTGTCTTTCATCAACACTTTGAAGGTTGACAGTTTACAGAATGCTTCAGATGTGCATCGGTAACTACTACTGGTCTTCCAGGGAACGATCAAAGCGTAGACTGTTTGAGACATTACTCCCATGGAGGAAAGTGCGCATGCTGACTGTTGTATTTAATCAAGATGCATTTAATGTGTTTCATCAACACTCCGATAGTCCACATATTACAGAATACCTCAAGATGTGCATCGGAAACTAACACTGGTCTTCCAGGGAACGATCAAAGCGTAGATTGTTTCAGACAATACTAACATGGTGAAAATGCGCATGGTGACTGTTGTATTCAATCCCGATGCAATTTCTGTGTTTCATCAACACTTTGAAGGTCCGCAGATTACAGAATGGCTCCAGATGTGCATCGGAAACTACTACCGGCGATCCAGGGAACGATCAAAGCGTAGACTGTTTGAGACATTGCTCCCATTGAGGAAAGTGCACATGGAGACTGTTGTATTCAATCCCGATGCAATTTCTGTGTTTCATCAACCTTCTGATAGTCCACAGATTACAGAAGGCCTCCAGGTGTGCATCGGAAAGCACTACTGGTCTTCCAGGGAACGATCAAAGCGTAGAATGTTTGAGACATTACTATCATAAAGGAAAGTGCGCATGGTGACTGTTGTATTCAATCCCGATGCAAATTCTGTGTTTCATCAACAGTCTGATTGTCCACAGATTACAGAATGCCTCCAGATGTGCATCGGAAACTACTACTGGACTTCCAGGGAACGATCAAAGCGTAGACTGTTTGAGACATTACTCCAATGGAGGAAATTGCGCACGGTGACTGTTGTATTCAATCCCGATGCAATTTCTGTGTTTCATCAACAGTCTGATAGTCCACAGATTACAGAATGCCTCCACATGTGCATCGGAAACTACTACTGGACTTCCAGGGAACGATTAAAGCGTAGACTGTTTGAGACATTACTCTGATGGAGGAAAGTGCGCATGGAGACTGTTGCATTCAATCCCGCTCCAATTTTAGTGTTCTATCAACACTCTGATAGTCCACAGATTACAGAATGCCTCCAGATGTGCATCGGAAACTACTACTGGTCTTCCAGGGAACGATCAAACCGTAGACTGTTTGAGACATTACTCCCATGGAGGAAAGTGCGCACGGTGACTGTTGTATTCAATCCCGATGCATTTTCTGTGTTTTATCAACACTTTGAAGTTCCACAGATTACAGGATGCCTCCAGATGTGCATCGGAAACTATTACTGGTCTTCCAGGGAACAATCAAAGCGTAGACTTTTTGAGAATTACTAACATGTAGGAAAGTGCGCATGGTGACTGTTGTATTCAATCCCGATGCAATTTCTGTGTTCATCAACACTCAGATACTAAACAGATTACAGAATGCCTCCAGATGTACATCGGTAACTACCACTGGTCTTCCAGGGAACGATCAAAGCGTAGACTGTTTAAGACATTACTCCCATGGAGGAAAGTGCGCATGGTGTCTTTTGTATTTAATCAAGAGACAATTTCTGTGTTTCATCAACACATTGAAGGTCCACAGATTACAGAATGCCTCCAGATGTGCATTGGAAACTACTACTGGTCTTCCAGGGAACGATCAAAGCGTAGACTGTTTGAGAATTACTCCCATGGAGGATAGTGCGCATGGTGTCTGTTGTATTCAATCCCGATGCAATTTCTGTGTTTCATCAACACTCTGATACTCCGTAGATTACAGAATGCCTCCAGATGTGCATCGAAAACTACTACTGGTCTTTCAGGGAACGATCAAAGCGTAGACTGTTTGAGACATTACTAACATGGAGGAAAGTGCGTATGGTGACCGTTGTATTCAATCTCCATGCAATGTCTGTGTTTCATCAACAGTCTGATAGTCCACAGATTACAGAGTGCCACCAGATGTGCATCGGAAACTACTACTGGTCTTCCATGGAACGATCAAAGCGTAGAATGTTAGAGACATTGCTCCCATGGAGGAAAGTGCAAATGGTGACTGTTGTATTCAATCCCGATGCAATTTCTGAGTTTCATCAACACTCTGATAGTCCACAGATTACAGAATGCCTCCAGATGTGCATCTAAAACTACTACTGGTCTTCCAGGGAACGATCAAATCGTAGACTGTTCGAGACATTACTCCATGGAGGAAAGTAAGCACGGTGACTGTTGTATTCAATCCCGATTGAATTTCTGTGTTTCATAAACACTCTGATAGTCCACGGATTACAGAATGCCTCCGGATGTGCATCGGAAACCACTACTGGACTTCCAGGGAACGATCAAAGCGTAGATTGTTTGAGACATTACTCTTATGGAGGAGAGTGCGCATGGTGACTGTTGTATTCAATCCCGATGCAATTTTAGTGTTTCATTAACACTCTGAGAGTCCACAGATTACAGAATGCCTCCAGATGTGCATCGGAAACTACTATTGGTCTTCCAGAGAACGATCAAAGCGTAGACTGTTAGAGACATTACTCCCATGGAGGAAAGTGCGCATGGTGACTGTTGTATTCAATCCATATGCATTTTCTGTGTTTCATCAACACTCTGATAGTCCACAGATTACAGAATGCCTCCAGATGTGCATCGGAAACTACTACTGGTCTTCCAGGGAACGATCAGAGCGTAGACTGTTTGAGTCATTACTCCCATGGCAGAAAGTGCGTACGGTGACTGTTGTATTCAATCCCGATGCAATTTCTGTGTTTCATCAACAGTCTGATAGTCCACGAATTACAGAATGCCTCCGGATGTGCATCGGAAACTACTACTGGACTTCCAGGGAACTATCAAAGCGTTGAATGTTTGAGACACTACTCTTATGGAGGAAAGTGCGCATGGTGACTGTTGTATTCAATCCCGATGCAATTTCTGTGTTTCATCAACACTCAGACACTCCACAGATTACAGAATGTCTCCAGATGTGCATCGGAAACTAACACTGGTCTTCCAGGGAACGATCAAAGCGTAGACTGTTTGAGACATTACTAACATGGAGCAAAGTGGTGATGGTGACTGTTGTATTCAATCCCGAAGCAATTTCTTTGTTTCATCAACACTTTGAAGGTCCACAGATTACATAATGATTCCATATGTGCATCGGAAACTACTAAATGGTCTTCCAGGGAAGGATAAAAGCGTAGACTGTTTGAGAATTACTCCCTTGGAGGAAAGTGCGCATGGTGACTGTTGTATTCAATCCCGATGCGATTTCCGTGTTTCATCAACACTCTGATACTCCACAGATTACAGAGTGCCTCCAGATGTGCATCGGAAACTGCTACTGGACTTCCAGGGAACGATCAAAGCGTTGAATATTTGAGACATTACTCTTATGGAGGAAAGTGCGCATTGTGACTGTTGTATTCAATCCCGATGCAATTTCTGTGTTTCATCAACACTCAGATAGTCCAGAGACTACAGAATGCCTCCAGATGTGCATCGTAAACTAGTACTGAACTTAGAGGGAACGATCAAAGCGTAGACTGTTTATGAACATTACTCCCATGGAGGAAAGTGCGCATGGTGATTGTTGTATTCAATCTCGAAGCAAATTCTGTGTTTCATCAACAGTCTCATAGTCCACAGATTACAGAATGACTCCAGATGTGCATCGGAAACTACTACTGGTCTTTAAGGGAACGATCAAAGCGTAGACTGTTTGAGACATTACTCCCATGGATGAAAGTGCGCATGGTGTATGTTGTATTCAATCCCGAGGCAATTTCTGTGTTTCAGCAACTCTTTGAAGGTCCACAGATTACAGAATGCCTCCAGATGTGCATTGGAAACTACTACTGGACATCCAGGGAACGATTAAAGCGTAGACTGTTTGAGACATTACTCTGATGGAGGAAAGTGCGCATGGTGACTGTTGTATTCAATCCCGATCCACTTTTAGTGTTCTATCAACACTCTGATAGTCCACAGATTACAGAATGCCTCCAGATGTGCATCGGAAACTACTACTGGTCTTCCAGGGAACGATCAAACCGTAGACTGTTTGAGACATTACTCCCATGGAGGAAAGTGCGCACGGTGACTGTTGTATTCAATCCCGATGCATTTTCTGTGTTTTATCAACACTTTGAAGGTCCACAGATTACAGAATGCCTCCAGATGTGCATCGGAAACTACTACCGGTCTTTCAGGGAACGAACAAAGCGTAGACTGTTTGAGACATTACTCCCATGGAGGAAAGTGCGTATGGTGACCGTTGTATTCAATCTCCATGCAATGTCTGTGTTTCATCAACAGTCTGATAGTCCACAGATTACAGAGTGCCACCAGATGTGCATCGGAAACTACTACTGGTCTTTCATGGAACGATCAAAGCGTAGAATGTTAGAGACATTGCTCCCATTTAGGAAAGTGCAAATGGTGACTGTTGTATTCAATCCCGATGCTATTTCTAAGTTTCATCAACACTCTGATAGTCCACAAATTACAGAATGCCTCCAGATGTGCATCGAAAACTGCTACTGGTCTTCCAGGGAACGATCAAAACGTAGACTGTTTGAGACATTACTCCCCTGGAGGAAAGTAAGCACGGTGACTGTTGTATTCAATCCCGATTGAATTTCTGTGTTTCATCAACACTCTGATAGTCCACGGATTACAGAATGCGTCCAGATGTGCATCGGAAACCACAACTGGACTTCCAGGGAACGATCAAAGCGTAGACTGTTTGAGACATTACTCTTATGGAGGAGAGTGCGCATGGTGACTGTTGTATTCAATCCCGATGCAATTTTAGTGTTTCATTAACACTCTGATAGTCCACAGATTACAGAATGCCCCCAGATGTGCATCGGAAACTACTATTGGTCTTCCAGAGAACGATCAATGCGTAGACTGTTAGAGACATTACTCCCATGGAGGAAAGTGCGCATGGTGACTGTTGTATTCAATCCATATGCATCTTCTGTGTTTCATCAACACTTTGAAGGTCCACAGATAACAGAATGCCTCCAGATGTGCATCGGAAACTACTACTGGTCTTCCAGGGAACGATCAAAGCGTAGACTGTTTGAGTCATTACTCCCATGGCAGAAAGTGCGTACGGTGACTGTTGTATTCAATCCCGATGCAATTTCTGTGTTTCATCAACACTCAAATACTCCACAGATTACAGAATGTCTCCAGATGTGCATCGGAAACTAACACTGGTCTTCCAGGGAACGATCAAAGCGTAGACTGTTTGAGACATTACTCCCATGGATGAAAGTGCGCATTGTGACTGTTGTATTCAATCCCGATGCAATTTATGTGTCTCATCAACACTTTAAAGGTCCACAGACTACAGAATGCCATCAGATGTGCATCGGAAACTATTACTGGTCTTCCAGGGAACGATCAAACCGTAGACTTTTTGAGAATTACTAACATGTAGGAAAGTGCGCATGGTGTCTGTTGTATTCAATCCCGATGCAATTTATTTGTTTCATCAACACTCTGATACTCCACAGATTACAGAACGCCTCCAGATGTGCATCGGAAACTACTACTGTTCTTCCAGGGAACGACCAAAGCGTAGAATGTTAGAGACATTACTCCCATGAAGGAATGTGCGCATGGTGACTGTTGTATTCAATCCCGATGCAATTTCTGTGTTTCATCAACACTCAGATAGTCCAGAGACTACAGAATGCCTCCAGATGTGCATCGGAAACTACCACTGAACTTAGAGGGAACGATCAAAGCGTAGACTGTTTAAGACATTACTCCCATGGAGGAAAGTGCGCATGGTGACTGTTGTATTCAATCTCGAAGCAAATTCTGTGTTTCATCAACAGTCTCATAGTCCACAGATTACAGAATGACTCCAGATGTGCATCGGAAACTACTACTGGTCTTTAAGGGAACGATCAAAGCGTAGACTGTTTGAGACATTACTCCCATGGATGAAAGTGCGCATGGTGTATGTTGTATTCAATCCCGAGGCAATATCTGTGTTTCAGCAACTCTTTGAATGTCCACAGATTGCAGAATGCCTCCACATGTGCATCGCAAACTACTGCTGGTCTTCCAGGGAACGATCAAAAAGCAGACTGTTTGAGAATTACTCCCATGAGGGAAAGTGCGCATGGTGTCTGTTGTATTTTATCCCGATGCAATTTCTGTGTTTCATCAACACACTGATCTTCCACAGTTTAAAGAATGCCTCCAGATGTGCATCGGAAACTAACACTGGTGTTCCGATGAACGATCAAAGCGGAGACTGTTTGAGACATTACTAACACGGAGGAAAGTGCCGATGGTGACTGTTGGATTCAATCACGATGCAATTTCTGTGTTTCATCAACACTTTGAAGGTTGACAGTTTACAGAATGCCTCCAGATGTGCATCGGTAACTATTACTGGTCTTCCAGGGAACGATCAAAGCGTATACTGTTTGAGACATTACTCCCATGGAGGAAAGTGCGCATGCTGACTGTTGTATTCAATCAAGATGCATTTTCTGTGTTTCATCAACACTCCGATAGTCCACAGATTACAGAATGCCTCCAGATGTGCATCGGAAACTACTACTGGACTTCCAGGGAACGATCAAAGCGTAGACTGCTTGAGACATTACTCCCATGGAGGAAAGTGCGCATGGTGTCTTTTGTATTTAATCACGAGACAATTTCTGTGTTTCATCAACACTTTGAAGGTCCACAGATTACAGAATGCCTCCAGATGTGCATCGGAAACTATTACTGGTCTTCCAGGGAACAATCAAAGCGTAGACTTTTTGAGAATTACTAACATGGAGGAAAGTGCGCATGGTGACTGTTGTATTCAATCCCGATGCAATTTCTGTGTTTCATCAACACTCAGATACTAAACAGATTACAGAATGCCTCCAGATGTACATCGGTAACTACCACTGGTCTTCCAGGGAACGATCAAAGCGTAGACTGTTTAAGACATTACTCCCATGGAGGAAAGTGCGCATGGTGTCTTTTGTATTTAATCACGAGACAATTTCTGTGTTTCATCAACACTTTGAAGGTCCACAGATTACAGAATGCCTCCAGATGTGCATTGGAAACTACTACTGGTCTTCCAGGGATCGATCAAAGCGTAGACTGTTTGAGAATTACTCCCATGGAGGAAAGTGCGCATGGTGTATGTTGTATTCAATCCCGATGCAATTTCTGTGTTTCATCAACACTCTGATCCCCCCACAGATTACAGAATGCCTCCAGATGTGCATCGAAAACTACTACTGGTCTTTCAGGGAACGATCAAAGCGTAGACTGTTTGAGACATTACTCCCATGGAGGAAAGTGCGTATGGTGACCGTTGTATTCAATCTCCATGCAATGTCTGTGTTTCATCAACAGTCTGATAGTCCACAGATTACAGAGTGCCACCAGATGTGCATCGGAAACTACTACTGGTCTTCCATGGAACGATCAAAGCGTAGAATGTTAGAGACATTGCTCCCATGGAGGAAAGTGCAAATGGTGACTGTTGTATTCAATCCCGATGCAATTTCTGAGTTTCATCAACACTCTGATAGTCCACAGATTACAGAATGCCTCCAGATGTGCATCGAAAACTACTACTGGTCTTCCAGGGAACGATCAAAACGTAGACTGTTTGAGACATTACTCCCCTGGAGGAAAGTAAGCACGGTGACTGTTGTATTCAATCCCGATTGAATTTCTGTGTTTCATCAACACTCTGATAGTCCACGGATTACAGAATGCCTCCAGATGTGCATCGGAAACCACTACTGGACTTCCAGGGAACGATCAAAGCGTAGACTGCTTGAGACATTACTCTTATGGAGGAGAGTGCGCATGGTGACTGTTGTATTCAATCCCGATGCAATTTTAGTGTTTCATTAACACTCTGATAGTCCACAGATTACAGAATGCCTCCAGATGTGCATCGGAAACTACTATTGGTCTTCCAGAGAATGATCAAAGCGTAGACTGTTAGAGACATTACTCCCATGGAGGAAAGTGCGCATGGTGACTGTTGTATTCAATCCATATGCATTTTCTGTGTTTCATCAACACTCTGATAGTCCACAGATTACAGAATGCCTCCAGATGTGCATCGGAAACTACTACTGGTCTTCCAGGGAACGATCAAAGCGTAGACTGTTTCAGTCATTACTCCCATGGCAGAAAGTGCGTACGGTGACTGTTGTATTCAATCCCGATGCAATTTCTGTGTTTCATCAACAGTCTGATAGTCCACGAATTACAGAATGCCTCCAGATGTTCATCGGAAACTACTACTGGACTTCCAGGGAACTATCAATGCGTTGAATGTTTGAGACACTACTCTTATGGAAGAAAGTGCGCATGGTGACTGTTGTATTCAATCCCGATGCAATTTCTGTGTTTCATTAACACTGAGATACTCCACAGATTACAGAATGTCTTCAGATGTGCATCGGAAACTAACACTGGTCTTCCAGGGAACGATCAAAGCGTAGACTGTTTGAGACATTACTAACATGGAGCAAAGTGGGGATGGTGACTGTAGTATTCAATCCCGATGCAATTTCTTTGTTTCATCAACACTTTGAAGGTCCACAGATTACATAATGATTCCATATATGCATCGGAAACTACTAAATGGGCTTCCAGGGAAGGATAAAAGCGTAGACTGTTTGAGAATTACTCCCATGGAGGAAAGTGCGCATGGTGTCTGTAGTATTCAATCCCGATGCAATTTCTGTGTTTCATCAACACCCTGATACTCCACAGACTACAGAGTGCCTCCAGATGTGCATCGGCAACTGCTACTGGACTTCCAGGGAACGATCAAACCGTTGAATATTTGAGACATTACTCTTATGGAGGAAAGTGCGAATTGTGACTGTTGTATTCAATCCCGATGCAATTTATGTGTTTCATCAACACTTTGAAGGTCCACAGATTACAGAATGCCATCAGATGTGCATCGGAAACTATTACTGGTCTTCCAGGGAACGATCAAACCATAGACTTTTTGAGAATTACTAACATGTAGGAAAGTGCGCATGGTGTCTGTTGTATTCAATCCCGATGCAATTTCTGTGTTTCATCAACACTCTGATACTCCACAGATTACAGAATGCCTCCAGATGTGCATCGGAAACTACTACTGTTCTTCCAGGGAACGATCAAAGCGTAGACAGTTTGAGACACTACTCCCATGGAGGAAGGTGCGCATGGTGACTGTTGTATTCAATCCCAGTGCAATTTCTTTGTTTCATCAACACTCTGATACTCCACAGATCACAGAGTGCCACCAGATGTGCATCGGAAACTACTACTGGTCTTCCGTGGAACGACCAAAGCGTAGAATGTTAGAGACATTACTCCCATGGAGGAATGTGCGCATGGTGACTGTTGTATTCAATCCCGATGAAATTTCTGTGTTTCATCAATACTCAGATAGTCCAGAGACTACAGAATGCCTCCAGATGTGCATCGGAAACTACTACTGAACTTAGAGGGAACGATCAAAGCGTAGACTGTTTAAGACATTACTCCCATGGAGGAAAGTGCGCATGGTGACTGTTGTATTCAATCTCGAAGCAAATTCTGTGTTTCATCAACAGTCTCATAGTCCACAGATTACAGAATGACTCCAGATGTGCATCGGAAACTACTACTGGTCTTTAAGGGAACGATCAAAGCGTAGACTGTTTGAGACATTACTCCCATGGATGAAAGTGCACATGGTGTATGTTGTGTTCAATCCCGAGGCAATTTCTGTGTTTCAGCAACTCTTTGAAGGTCCACAGATTGCAGAATGCCTCCACATGTGCATCGCAAACTACTACTGGTCTTCCAGGGAACGATCAAAAAGCAGACTGTTTGAGAATTACTCCCATGAGGGAAAGTGCGCATGGTGTCTGTTGTATTTTATCCCGATGCAATTTCTGTGTTTCTTCAACACACTGATCTTCCATAGATTACACAATGCCTCCAGATGTGCATCGGAAACTAACACTGGTGTTCCAATGAACGATTAAAGCGGAGACTGTTTCAGACATTACTAACACGGAGGAAAGTGCCGATAGTGACTGTTGTATTCAATCCCGATGCAATTTCTGTGTTTCATCAACACTTTGAAGGTTGACAGTTTACAGAATGCCTCCAGATGTGCATCGGTAACTACTACTGGTCTTCCAGGGAACGATCAAAGCGTAGACTGTTTGAGACATTACTCCGATGGAGGAAAGTGCGCATACTGACTGTTGTATTCAATCAAGATCCATTTTCTGTGTTTCATCAACACTCCGATAGTCCACAGATTACAGAATACCTCAAGATGTGCATCGGAAACTAACACTGGTCTTCCAGGGAACGATCAAAGCGTAGATTGTTTCAGACAATACTAACATGGTGAAAAGTGCGCATGGTGACTGTTGTATTCAATCCCGATGCAATTTCTGTGTTTCATCAACACTTTGAAGGTCCGCAGATTACAGAATGGCTCCAGATGTGCATCGGAAACTACTACTGGCCTTCCAGGGACCGACCAAAGCGTAGACTGTTTGAGACATTGCTCCCATGGAGGAAAGTGCACATGGAGACTGTTGTATTCAATCCCGATGCAATTTCTGTGTTTCATCAACTTTCTGATAGTCCACAGATTACAGAATGCCTCCAGGTGTGCATCGGAAACCACTACTGGTCTTCCAGGGAACGATCAAAGCGTAGAATGTTTGAGACATTACTCCCATAAACGAAAGTGCGCATGGTGACTGTTGTATTCAATCCCGATGCAAATTCTGTGTTTCATCAACAGTCTGATAGTCCACAGATTACAGAATGCCTCCAGATGTGCATCGGAAACTACTACTGGACTTCCAGGGAACGATCAAAGCGTAGACTGTTTGAGACATTACTCCCATGGAGGAAATTGCGCACGGTGACTGTTGTATTCAATCCCGATGCAATTTCTGTGTTTCATCAACAGTCTGATAGTCCACAGATTACAGAATGCCTCCAGATGTACAAAGGAAACTACTACTGGACTTCCAGGGAACGATTAATGCGTAGACTGTTTGAGACATTACTCTGATGGAGGAAAGTGCGCATGGTGACTGTTGTATTCAATCCCGATCCAATTTTAGTGTTCTATCAACACTCTGGTAGTACACAGATTACAGAATGCATCCAGATGTGCATAGGAAGCTACTATTGGTCTTCCAGGGAACGATCAAAGCGTAGACTGTTAGAGACATTACTCCCATTGAGGAAAGTGCGCATGGTGACTGTTGTATACAATCCCGATGCATTTTCTGTGTTTCATCAACACTCTGATAGTCCACACATTACAGAATGACTTCAGATGTGCATCAGAAAGTAACACTGGTCTTCCAGGGAACAATGAAAGCGTAGACTGTTTGAGACATTACTAACATGGAGGAATGTGGGGATGGTGACTGTTGTATTCAATCCCGATGCAATTTCTTTGTTTCATCAACAGTCTGATAGTCGACAGATTACAGAATGAATCCAGATGTGCATCAGTAACTACCACTGGTCTTCCAGGGAGCGATCAAAGCGTAGACTGTTTGAGACATTACTCCCATGGAGGAAAGTGCGCATGGTGACTGTTGTATTCAATCCCGATGCAATTTCCGTGTTTCATCAACTCTCTGATACTCCACAGATTACAGAATGCCTCCAGATGTGCATCGGAAACTTCTATTGGTCTTCCAGGGAACGATCAAAGCGTAGACTGTTAGAGACATTACTCCCATGGAGGAAAGTGCGCATGGTGACTGTTGTATTCAATCCCGATGCATTTTCTGTGTTTCATCAACACTCTGATAGTCCACAGATTACAGAATGCCTCCAGATGTGCATCAGAAACTACCACTGGTATTCCAGGGAACAATCAAAGTGTAAACTATTTGAGACATTACTCCCATGGAGGAAAGTGCGCACGGTAACTGTTGTATTCAATCCCGATGCAATTTCCGTGTTTCATCAACTCTCTGATACTCCACAGATTACGAAATGCCACCAGATGTGCATCGGAAACTACTACTGGTCTTCCAGGGAACGATCAAATCGTAGACTGTTTGAGACATTACTCCCATGGAGGAAAGTGCGCAAGGTGACTGTTGTATTCAACCCTGATGTAATTTCTGTGTTTCATCAACAGCCTGATAGTCCACGAATTACAGAATGCCTCCAGATATGCATCGGAAACTACTACTGGACTTCCAGGGAACGATCAAAGCGTTGAATGTTTGAGACATTACTCTTATGGAGGAAGGTGCGCATGGTGACTGTTGTATTCAATCCCGATGAAAGATCTGTGTTTCATCAACACTTTGAAGCTCCACAGATTACAGAATGCCTCCAGATGTGCATCGGAAACTATTACTGGTCTTCCAGGGAACGATCAAAGCGTAGACTTCTTGAGAATTAATAACATGGAGGAAAGTGCGCATAGTGACTGATGTATTCAATCCCGATGCAATTTCTGTGTATCATCTACACTCAGATACTCCACAGATTACAGAATGACTCCAGATGTGCATCGGAATCTAACACTGGTCTTCCACGGAACAATCAAAGCGTAGACTGTTTGAGACATTACTAACATGGAGGAAAGTGGGGATGGTGACTGTTGTATTGAATCCCGATGCAATTTCTTTGTTTCATCAACACTTTGAAGGTCCACAGATTACAGAATGCCTCCAGATGTGCATCAGAAACTACCGCTGGTATTCCAGGGAAAATCAAAGTGTAAATTATTTGAGATATTACACCCATGGAGCAAAGTGCGCATGGTAACTGTTGTATTCAAACCCGATGCAATTTCCGTGTTTCATCAACTCTCTGATGCTCCACAGATTACAGAATGCCTCTAGATGTGCATCGGAAACTACTACTGGTCTTCCAGGGAACGATAAAAGCGTTGACTGTTTAAGACATTATTAACATAGAGGAAGGTGCCCATGGTGACTGTTGTATTCAATCAAAATGCAATTTCTGTGTTTTATCAACAGTCTGATAGTAAACGGATTACAGAATGACTCCGGATGTGCATCGGAAACTTCTACTGGTCTTCCAGGGAACGATCAAAACGTAGACTGTTAGAGACATTTCTCCCATGGAGGAAAGTGCGCATGGTGACTGTTGTATTCAATCCCGAGGCAATTCCTGTGTTTCATTAACACTTTGAAGGTCCATAGATTACAGAATGCCTCCAGATGTGCATCGCACACTACTACTGTTCTTCCAGGGAACGATCAAAACGTAGACTGTTTGAGAATTACTCCTATGGGGGAAAGTGCGCATGGTGTCTGTTGTATTCAATCCCGATGCAATTTCTGTGTTTCATCAACACTCTGATCTTCCACAGATTACAGAATGCCTCCAGATGTGCATCGGAAACTAACACTGGTCTTCCAGGGAACGATCAAAGCGTAGACTGTTTGAGACATTACTCCCATGAAGGAAGGTGCGCATGGTGGATGTTGTATTCAATCCCGATGCAATTTCTGTGTTTCATCAACACTTTGAAGGTTGATAGTTTACAGAATGCCTCCACATGTGCATCGGTAACTACTACTGGTCTTCCAGGGAACGATCAGAGCATAGACTGTTAGAGACATTACTACCATGGAGGAAAGTGCGCATGGTGAATGTTGTATTCAATCCCGATGCAATTTCTGTGTTTCATCAACAGTCTGATAGTCCACAGATTACAGAATGCCTCCAGATGTGCATCGGAAACTAACACTGGTGTTCCAGGGAACGATCAAAGCGGAGACTGTTTGAGACATTACTAACACGGAGGAAAGTGCGGATGGTGACTGTTGTATTCAATCCCGATGCAATATCTGTGTTTCATCAACACTTTGAAGGTCCACAGATTACAGAATGGCTCCAGATGTGTATCGGAAACTACTACTGGTCTTCCAGTGAACGATCAAAGCGTAGACTGTTTGAGACATTGCTCCCATGGAGGAAAGTGCACATGGTGACTGTTGTATTCAATCCCGATGCAATTTCTGTGTTTCATCAACTGTCTGATAGTCCACAGATTACAGAATGCCTCCAGATGTGCATTTTAAACTACTACTGGACTTCCAGGGAACGATCAAAGCGTAGACTGTTTGAGACATTACTCCCATGGAGGAAAGTGCGCACGGTGACTGTTGTATTCAATCACATGCAATTCCTGCGTTTCAACAACAGTCTGATAGTCAACAGATTACAGAATGCCTCCAGATATGCATCGGAAACTACTACTGGACTTCCAGGGAATGATCAAAGCGTAGACTGTTTGAGACATTACTCTTATGGAGGAAAGTGCGCATGGTGACTGTTGTATTCAATCCCGATCCAATTTTAGTGTTCTATCAACACTCTGATAGTCCACAGATTACAGAATGCCTCCAGATGTGCATCGGAAACTACTATTGGTCTTCCAGGGAACGATCAAAGCGTAGACTGTTAGAGACATTACTCCCATGGAGAAAAGTGCGCATGGTGACTGTTGTATTCAATCCCGATGCATTTTCTGTGTTTCATCAACACTCCGATAGTCCACAGATTACAGAATGCCTCCAGATGTGCATCGGAAACTACTACTGGTCTTCCAGGGAACGATCAAATTGTAGACTGTTAGAGACATTACTACCATGGAGGAAAGTGCGCATGGTGAATGTTGTATTCAGTCCCGATGCAATTTCTATGTTTCATCAACACTCTGATAGTCCACAGATTACAGAATGCCTCCAGATGTGCATCGGAAACTAACACTGGTGTTCCAGGGAACGATGAAAGCGGAGACTGTTTGAGAGATTACTAACACGGAGGAAGGTGCGGATGGTGACTGTTGTATTCAATCCCGATGCAATTTCTGTGTTTCATCAACACTTTGAAAGTTGACAGTTTACAGAATGCCTCCAGATATGCATCGGTAACTACTACTGGTCTTCCAGGGAACGATCAAAGCGTAGACTGTTTGAGACATTGCCCCCATGGAGGAAAGTGCACATGGTGACTGTTGTATTCAATCCCGATGCAATTTCTGTGTTTCATCAACACTCTGATAGTCCACAGATTACAGAATGCATCCAGGTGTGCATCGGAAACCACTACTGGTATTCCAGGGAACGATCAAAGCGTAAAATGTTTGAGACATTACTCCCATAAAGGAAAGTGCGCATGGTGACTGTTGTATTCAATCCCGATCCAATTTTAGTGTTCTATCAACTCTCTGATTGTCCACAGATTACAGAATGCCTCAAGATGTGCATCGGAAACTACTATTGGTCTTCCAGGGAACGATCAAAGCGTAGACTGTTAGAGACATTACTCCCATGGAGGAAAGTGCGCATGGTGACTGTTGTATTCAATCCCGATGCAATTTCTGTGTTTCATCAACTGTCTGATAGTCCACAGATTACAGAATGCCTCCAGATGTGCATTTTAAACTACTACTGGACTTCCAGGGAACTATCAAAGCGTAGACTGTTTGAGACATTACTCCCATGGAGGAAATTGCGCACGGTGACTGTTGTATTCAATCCCATTGCAATTCGTGTGTTTCATCAACAGTCTGATAGTCCACAGATTACAGAATGCCTCCAGATGTGCATCGGAAACTACTATTGGTCTTCCAGGGAACGATCCAATTGTAGACTGATAGAGACATTACTCCCATGGAGGAAAGTGCGCATTGTGACTGTTGTATTCAATCCCGATGCATTTTCTGTGTTTCATCAACACTGTGATAGTCCACGAATTACAGAATGCCTCCAGATGTGCATTGGAAACTACTGCTGGACTTCCAGGGAACTATCAAAGCGTTGAATGTTTGAGACACTACTCTTATGGAGAAAAATGCGCATGGTGACTGTTGTATTCAATCCCGATGCAATTTCTGTGTTTCATCAACACTCAGATACTCCACAGATTACAGAATGTCTCCAGATGTGCATCGGAAACTAACACCGGTCTTCCAGGGAACGATCAAAGCGTAGACTGTTTGAGACATTACTAACATGGAGCAAAGTGGGGACCGTGACAGTTGTATTCAATCCCGATGCACTTTCTTTGTTTCATCAACACTTTGAAGGTCCACAGATTACATAATGATTCCATATATGCATCGGAAACTACTAAATGGTCTTCCAGGGAACGATCAAACCGTAGACTTTTTGAGCATTACTAACATGTAGGAAAGTGCGCATGGTGTCTGTTGTATTCAATCCCGATGCAATTTCTGTGATTCATCAACACTCTGATACACCACAGATTACAGAATGCCTCCATATGTGCATCGCAAACTACTACTGTTCTTCCAGGGAACGATCAAAGCGTAGACTGTTTGAGACACTACTCCCATGGAGGAAGGTGCTCATGGTGACTGTTGTATTCAATCCCAGTGCAATTTCTTTGTTTCATCAACACTCTGATACTCCACAGATCACAGAGTGCCACCAGATGTGCATTGGAAACTACTACTGGTCTTCCGTGGAACGACCAAAGCGTAGAATGTTAGAGACATTACTCCCATGGAGGAATTTGCGCATGGTGACTGTTGTATTCAATCCCGATGCAATTTCTGTGTTTCATCAAAACTCAGATAGTCCAGAGACTACAGAATGCCTCCAGATGTGCATCGGAAACTACTACTGAACTTACAGGGAACGATCAAGGCGTAGACTGTTTAAGACATTACTCCCTTGGAGGAAAGTGCGCATGGTGACTGTTGTATTCAATCTCGAAGCAAATTCTGTATTTCATCAACAGTCTCATAGTCCACAGATTACAGAATGACTCCAGATGTGCATCGGAAACTACTACTGGTCTTTAAGGGAACGATCAAAGCGTAGACTGTTTGAGACATTACTCCCATGGATGAAAGTGCGCATGGTGTATGTTGTATTCAATCCCGAGGCAATTTCTGTGTTACAGCAACTCTTTGAAGGTCCACAGATTACAGAATGCCTCCACATGTGCATCGCAAACTACTACTGGTCTTCCAGGGAACGATCAAAAAGCAGACTGTTTGAGAATTACTCCCGTGAGGGAAAGTGCGCATGGTGTCTGTTGTATTTTATCCTGATGCAATTTCTGTGTTTCATCAACACACTGATCTTCCACAGATTACAGAATGCCTCCAGATGTGCAGCGGAAACTAACACTGGTGTTCCAATGAACGATCATAGCGGAGACTGTTTGAGACATTACTAACACGGAGGAAAGTGCCGATGGTGACTGTTGTATTTAATCCCGATACAATTTCTGTGTTTCATCAACACTTTGAAGGTTGACAGTTTACAGAATGCTTCCAGATGTGCATCGTTAACTACTACTGGTCTTCCAGGGAACGATCAAAGCGTAGACTGTTTGAGACATTACTCCAACGGAGGAAAGTGCGCATGCTGACTCTTGTATTCAATCAAGATGCATTTTCTGTGTTTCATCAACACTCCGATAGTCCACAGATTACAGAATACCTCAAGATGTGCATCGGAAACTAACACTGGTCTTCCAGGGAACGATCAAAGCGTAGATTGTTTCAGACAATACTAACATGGTGAAAAGTGCGCATCGTGACTGTTGTATTCAATCCCGATGCAATTTCTGTGTTACATCATCACTTTGAAGGTCCTTAGATTACAGAATGGCTCCAGATGTGCATCGGAAACTACTACTGGCCTTCCAGGGAACGATCAAAGCGTAGACTGTTTGAGACATTGCTCCCATGGAGGAAAGTGCACATGGAGACTGTTGTATTCAATCCCGATGCAATTTCTGTGTTTCATCAACTTTCTGATAGTCCACAGATTACAGAATGCCTCCAGGTGTGCATCGGAAACCACTACTGGTCTTCCAGGGAACGATCAAAGCGTAGAATGTTTGAGACATTACTCCCATAATGGAAAGTGCGCATGGTGACTGTTGTATTCAATCCCGATGCAAATTCTGTGTTTCATCAACAGTCTGATAGTCCACAGATTACAGAATGCCTAAAGTTGTCCATCGGAAACTACTACTGGACTTCCAGGGAACGATCAAAGCGTAGACTGTTTGAGACATTACTCCCATGGAGGAAATTGCGCACGGTGACTGTTGTATTCAATCACGATGCATTTTCTGTGTTTCATCAACTGTCTGATAGTCCACAGATTACAGAATGCCTAAAGATGTGCATCGGAAACTACTACTGAACTTCCAGGGAACGATCAAAGCGTAGACTGTTTGAGACATTACTCTTATGGAGGAAAGTCGCATGGTGACTGTTGTATTGAATCCCGATCCAATTTTAGTATTCTATCAACACTCTGATAGTCCACAGATTACAGAATGCCTCCAGATGTGCATCGGAAACTACTATTGGACTTCCAGGGAACGATCAAAGCGTAGACTGTTAGAGACATTACTCCCATGGAGCAAAGTGCGCATGGTGACTGTTGTATTCAATCCCGATGCATTTTCTGTGTTTCATCAACACTCTGATAGTCCACAAATTACGGAATGCCTCCAGATGTGCATCAGAAACTACCGCTGGTATTCCAGGGAACAATCAAAGTGTAAACTATATGAGACATTACTCTTATGGAGGAAGGTGCGCATGGTAACTGTTGTATTCAATCCCGATGCAATTTCCGTGTTTCATCAACTCTCTGATACTCCACAGATTACGAAATGCCACCAGATGTGCATCGGAAACTACTACTGGTCTTCCAGGGAACGATCAAAGCGTAGACTGTTTGAGACATTACTCCCATGGAGGAAAGTGCGCACGGTGACTGTTGTATTCAACCCTGATGTAATTTCTGTGTTTCATCAACAGCCTGATAGTCCACGAATTACAGAATGCCTCCAGATGTGCATCGGAAACTACTACTGGACTTCCAGGGAACGATCAAAGCGTAAACTGTTAGAGACATTACTCTTATGGAGGAAAGTGCGCATGGTAACTGTTGTATTCAATCCCGATGCAATTTCCGTGTTTCATCAACTCTCTGATACTCCACAGATTACGAAATGCCACCAGATGTGCATCAGAAACTACCGCTGGTATTCCAGGGAAAATCAAAGTGTAAACTATTTGAGATATTACACCCATGGAGCAAAGTGCGCATGGTAACTGTTGTATTCGATCCCGATGCAATTTCCGTGTTTCATCAACTCTCTGATACTCCACTGATTACAGAATGCCTCTAGATGTGAATCGGAAACTACTACTGGTCTTCCAGGGAACGATCAAAGCGTTGACTGTTTAAGACATTACTAACATAGAGGAAGGTGCACATAGTGACTGTTGTATTCAATCAAAATGCAATTTCTGTGTTTTATCAACAGTCTGATAGTCCACGGATTACAGAATGACTCCAGATTTGCATCGGAAACTTCTACTGGTCTTCCAGGGAACGATCAAAACGTAGACTGTTAGAGACATTTCTCCCATGGAGGAAAGTGCGCATGGTGACTGTTGTATTCAATCCCGAGGCAATTTCTGTGTTTCGTTAACACTTTGAAGGTCCATAGATTACACAATGCCTCCAGATGTGCATCGCAAACTACTACTGTTCTTCCAGGGAACGATCAAAACGTAGACTGTTTGAGAATTACTCCTATGGGGGAAAGTGCGCATGGTGTTTGTTGTATTCAATCCCGATGCAATTTCTGTGTTTCATCAACACTCTGATCTTCCACAGATTACAGAATGCCTCCAGATGTGCATCGGAAACTAACACTGGTCTTCCAGGGAACGATCAAAGCGTAGACTGTTTGAGACATTACTCCCATGAAGGAAGGTGCGCATGGTGAATGTTGTATTCAATCCCGATGCAATTTCTGTGTTTCATCAACACTTTGAAGGTTGATAGTTTACAGAATGCCTCCAGATGTGCATCGGAAACTACTACTGGACTTCCAGGGAACGATTAAAGCGTAGACTATTTGAGACATTACTCTGATGGAGGAAAGTGCGCATGGTGACTGTTGTATTCAATCCCGATCCAATTTTAGTGTTCTATCAACACTCTGATAGTCCACAGATTACAGAATGCCTCCAGATGTGCATAGGAAGCTACTATTGGTCTTCCATGGAACGATCAAAGCGTAGACTGTTAGAGACATTACTCCCATGGAGGAAAGTGCGCACGGTGACTGTTGTATTCAATCCCGATGCATTTTCTGTGTTTTATCAACACTCTGATAGTCCACAGATTACAGAATGCCTCCAGATGTGCATCAGAAAGTAACACTGGTCTTCCAGGGAACAATGAAAGCGTAGACTGTTTGAGACTTTACTAACATGGAGGAAAGTGGGGATGGTGACTGTTGTATTCAATCCTGATGCAATTTCTTTTATTCATCAACAGTCTGATAGTCGACAGATTACAGAATGAATCCAGATGTGCATCAGTAACTACCACTGGTCTTCCAGGGAGCGATCAAAGCGTAGACTGTTTGAGACATTACTCCCATGGAGGAAAGTGCGCATGGTGACTGTTGTATTCAATCCCGATGCAATTTCTGTGTTTCATCAACAGTCTGATAGTCCACAGATTACAGAATGCCTAAAGATGTCCATCGGAAACTACTACTGGACTTCCAGGGAACGATCAAAGCGTAGACTGTTTGAGACATTACTCCCATGGAGGAAATTGCGCACGGTGACTGTTGTATTCAATCCCGATGCATTTTCTGTTTTTCATCAACAGTCTGATAGTCCACAGATTACAGAATGCCTAAAGATGTGCATCGGAAACTACTACTGGACTTCCAGGGAACGATCAAATCGTAGACTGTTTGAGACATTACTCTTATGGAGGAAAGTTCGCATGGTGACTGTTGTATTGAATCCCGATCCAATTTTAGTGTTCTATCAACACTCTGATAGTCCACAGATTACAGAATGCCTCCAGATGTGCATCGGAAACTACTATTGGTCTTCCAGGGAACGATCAAAGCGTAGTCTGTTAGAGACATTACTCCCATGGAGGAAAGTGCGCATGGTGAATGTTGTATTCAATCCCGATGCAATTTCTGTGTTTCATCAACACTCTGATAGTCCACAGATTACAGAATGCCTCCAGATGTGCATCGGAAACTAACACTGGTGTTCCAGGGAACGATCAAAGCGGAGACTGTTTGAGACATTACTAACATGGAGGAAAGTGGGGATGGTGACTGTTGTATTGAATCCCGATGCAATTTCTTTGTTTCTTCAACACTTTGAAGGTCCACAAATTACAGAATGCCTACAGATGTGCATCAGAAACTACCGCTGGTATTCCAGGGAAAATCAAAGTGTAAACTATTTGAGATGTTACACCCATGGAGCAAAGTGCGCATGGTAACTGTTGTATTCAATCCCGATGCAATTTCCGTGTTTCATCAACTCTCTGATACTCCACAGATTACAGAATGCCTCTAGATGTGAATCGGAAACTACTACTGGCCTTCCAGGGAACGATCAAAGCGTTGACTGTTTAAGACATTACTAACATAGAGGAAGGTGCCCATGGTGACTGTTGTATTCAATCAAAATGCAATTTCTGTGTTTTATCAACAGTCTGATAGTCCGCGGATTACAGAATGACTCCAGATGTGCATCGGAAACTTCTACTGGTCTTCCAGGGAACGATCAAAACGTAGACTGTTAGAGACATTTCTCCCATGGAGGAAAGTGCGCATGGTGACTGTTGTATTCAATCCCGAGGCTATTTCTGTGTTTCATTAACACTTTGAAGGTCCATAGATTACACAATGCCTCCAGATGTGCATCGCAAACTACTACTGTTCTTCCAGGGAACGATCAAAACGTAGACTGTTTGAGAATTACTCCTATGTGGGAAAGTGCGCATGGTGTCTGTTATATTCAATCCCGATGCAATTTCTGTATTTCATCAACACTCTGATCTTCCACAGATTACAGAGTGCCTCCAGATGTGCATCGGGAACTAACACTGGTCTTCCAGGGAACGATCAAAGCGTAGACTGTTTGAGACATTACTCCCATGAAGGAAGGTGCGCATGGTGAATGTTGTATTCAATCCCGATGCAATTTCTGTGTTTCATCAACACATTGAAGGTTGATAGTTTACAGAATGCCTCCAGATGTGCATCGGTAACTACTACTGGTCTTCCAGGAAACGATCAAAGCGTAGACTGTTAGAGACATTACTACCATGGAGGAAAGTACGCATGGTGAATGTTGTATTCAATCCCGATGCAATTTCTGTGTTTCATCAACACTCTGATAGTCCACAGATTACAGAATGCCTCCAGATGTGCATCGCAAACTAACACTGGTGTTCCAATGAACGATCAAAGCGGAGACTGTTTGAGACATTACTAACACGGAGGAAAGTGCCGATGGTGACTGTTGTATTCAATCCCGATACAATTTCTGTGTTTCATCAACACTTTGAAGGTTGACAGTTTACAGAATGCCTCCAGATGTGCATCGGTAACTACTACTGGTCTTCCAGGGAACGATCAAAGCGTAGACTGTTAGAGACATTACTACCATGGAGGAAAGTGCGCATGGTGAATGTTGTATTCAATCCCGATGCAATTTCTGTGTTTCATCAACACTCTGAGAGTCCACAGATTACAGAATGCCTCCAGATGTGCATCGGAAACTAACACTGGTGTTCCAGGGAACGATCAAAGCGGAGACTGTTTGAGACATTACTAACACGGAGGAAAGTGCGGATGGTGACTGTTGTATTCAATCCCGATGCAATATCTGTGTTTCATCAACACTTTGAAGGTCCACAGATTAAAGAATGCCTCCAGATGTGTATCGGAAACTACTACTGGTCTTCCAGGGAACGATCAAAGCGTAGACTCTTTGAGACATTGCTCCCATGGAGGAAAGTGCACATGGTGACTGTTGTATTCAATCCCGATGCAATTTCTGTGTTTCATCAACACTCTGATAGTCAACAGATTACAGAATGCATCCAGGTGTGCATCGGAAACAACTACTGGTATTCCAGGGAACGATCAAAGCGTACAATGTTTGAGACATTACTCCCATAAAGGAAAGTGCTTATGGTGACTGTTGTATTCAATCCCGATGCAATTTCTGTGTTTCATCAACTGTCTGATAGTCCACAGATTACAGAATGCCTCCAGATGTGCATCGGAAACTAACACTGGTGTTCCAGGGAACGATCAAAGCGGAGACTGTTTGAGACATTACTAACACGGAGGAAGGCGCGGATGGTGACTGTTGTATTCAATCCCGATGCAATTTCTGTGTTTCATCAACAGTCTGAAAGTCCACGAATTACAGAATGCCTCCAGATGTGCATCGGAAACTACTACTGGTCTTCCAGGGAACGATCATAGTGTGACTGTTAGAGACTTTACTACCATGGAGGAAAGTGCGCATGGTGACTGTTGTATTCAATCCCGATGCAATTTCTGTGTTTCATCAACACTTTGAAGGTTGACAGTTTACAGAATGCCCCAGGTATGCGTCGGTAACTACTACTGGTCTTCCAGGGAACGATCAAAGCGTACAATGTTTGAGACATTACTCCCATAAAGGAAAGTGCGCAATGTGACTGTTGTATTCAATCCCGATGCAATTTCTGTGTTTCATCAACTGTCTGATAGTCCACAGATTACAGAATGCCTCCAGATGTGCATTTTAAACTACTACTGGACTTCCAGGGAACTATCAAAGCGTAGACTGTTTGAGACATTACTCCCATGGAGGAAATTGCGCACGGTGACTCTTGTATTCAATCCCAATGCAATTCCTGTGTTTCATCAACAGTCTGATAGTCCACAGATTACAGAATGCCTCCAGATGTGCATCGGAAACTACTATTGGTCTTCCAGGGAACGATCAAAGCGTAGACTGTTAGAAACATTACTCCCATGGAGGAAAGTTGCGCATGGTTACTGTTGTATTCAATCCCGATGCATTTTCTGTGTTTCATCAACACTCTGATAGTCCACAGATTACAGAATGCCTATAGATGTGCATCAGAAACTACTACTGGTCTTCCAGGGAACGATCAAAATGTAGACTGTTAGATACATTACTACCATGGAGGAAAGTGCGCATGGTGAATGTTGTATTCAATCCCGATGCAATTTCTGTGTTTCATCAACACTCTGAGAGTCCACAGATTACAGAATGCCTCCAGATGTGCAACGGAAACTAACACTGGTGTTCCAGGGAACGATCAAAGCGGAGACTGTTTGAGACATTACTAACACGGAGGAAAGTGCGGATGGTGACTGTTGTATTCAATCCCGATGCAATATCTGTGTTTCATCAACACTTTGAAGGTCCACAGATTACAGAATGGCTCCAGATGTGTATCGGAAACTACTACTGGTCTTCCAGGGAACGATCAAAGCGTAGACTGTTTGAGACATTGCTCCCATGGAGGAAAGTGCACATGGTGACTGTTGTATTCAATCCCGATGCAATTTCTGTGTTTCATCAACACTCTGATAGTCAACAGATTACAGAATGCCTCCAGGTGTGCATCGGAAACAACTACTGGTATTCCAGGGAACGATCAAAGCGTACAATGTTTGAGACATTACTCCCATAAAGGAAAGTGCGCATGGTGACTGTTGTATTCAATCCCGATGCAATTTCTGTGTTTCATCAACTGTCTGATAGTCCACAGATTACAGAATGCCTCCAGATGTGCATCGGAAACTAACACTGGTGTTCCAGGGAACGATCAAAGCGGAGACTGTTTGAGACATTAGTAACACGGAGGAAGGTGCGGATGGTGACTGTTGTATTCAATCCCGATGCAATTTCTGTGTTTCATCAACAGTCTGAAAGTCCACGAATTACAGAATGCCTCCAGATGTGCATCGGAAACTACTACTGGTCTTCCAGGGAACGATCAAAGTGTAGACTGTTAGAGACTTTACTACCATGGAGGAAAGTACGCATGGTGAATGTTGTATTCAATCCCGATGCAATTTCTGTGTTTCATCAACACTCTGATAGTCCACAGATTACAGAATGCCTCCAGATGTGCATCGGAAACTAACACTGGTGTTCCAGGGAACGATCAAAGCGGAGACTGTTTGAGACATTACTAACACGGAGGAAGGTGTGGATGGTGACTGTTGTATTCAATCCCGATGCAATTTCTGTGTTTCATCAACACTTTGAAGGTTGACAGTTTACAGAATGCCCCAGATATGCGTCGGTAACTACTACTGGTCTTCCAGGGAACGATCAAAGCGTACAATGTTTGAGACATTACTCCCATAAAGGAAAGTGCGCAATGTGACTGTTGTATTCAATCCCGATGCAATTTCTGTGTTTCATCAACTGTCTGATAGTCCACAGATTACAGAATGCCTCCAGATGTGCATCGGAAACTACTATTGGTCTTCCAGGGAACGATCAAAGCGTAGACTGTTAGAAACATTACTCCCATGGAGGAAAGTTGCGCTTGGTTACTGTTGTATTCAATCCCGATGCAATTTCTGTGTTTCATCAACACTCTGATCTTCCACAGATTACAGAGTGCCTCCAGATGTGCATCGGGAACTAACACTGGTCTTCCAGGGAACGATCAAAGCGTAGACTGTTTGAGACATTACTCCCATGAAGGAAGGTGCGCATGGTGAATGTTGTATTCAATCGCGATGCAATTTCTGTGTTTCATCAACACTTTGAAGGTTGATAGTTTACAGAATGCCTCCAGATGTGCATCGGTAACTACTACTGGTCTTCCAGGGAACGATCAAAGCGTAGACTGTTAGAGACATTACTACCATGGAGGAAAGTACGCATGGTGAATGTTGTATTCAATCCCGATGCAATTTCTGTGTTTCATCAACACTCTGATAGTCCACAGATTACAGAATGCCTCCAGATGTGCATCGGAAACTAACACTGGTGTTCCAATGAACGATCAAAGCGGAGACTGTTTGAGACATTACTAACACTGAGGAAAGTGCCGATGGTGACTGTTGTATTCAATCCCGATACAATTTCTGTGTTTCATCAACACTTTGAAGGTTGACAGTTTACAGAATGCCTCCAGATGTGCATCGGTAACTACTACTGGTCTTCCAGGGAACGATCAAAGCGTAGACTGTTAGAGACATTACTACCATGGAGGAAAGTACGCATGGTGAATGTTGTATTCAATCCCGATGCAATTTCTGTGTTTTATCAACAGTCTGATAGTCCACGGATTACAGAATGACTCCAGATGTGCATCGGAAACTTCTACTGGTCTTCCAGGGAACGATCAAAACGTAGACTGTTAGAGACATTTCTCCCACGGAGGAAAGTGTGCATGGTGACTGTTGTATTCAATCCCGAAGCAATTTCTGTGTTTCATTAACACTTTGAAGGTCCATGGATTACACAATGCCTCCAGATGTGCATCGCAAACTACTACTGTTCTTCCAGGGAACGATCAAAACGTAGACTGTTTGAGAATTACTCCTATGGGGGAAAGTGCGCATGGTTTCTGTTCTATTCAATCCCGATGCAATTTCTGTGTTTCATCAACACTCTGATCTTCCACAGATTACAGAATGCCTCCAGATGTGCATCGGAAACTAACACTGGTCTTCCAGGGAACGATCAAAGCGTAGACTGTTTGAGACATTACTCCCATGAAGGAAGGTGCGCATGGTGAATGTTGTATTCATTCCCGATGCTATTTCTGTTTTTCATCAACACTTTGAAGGTTGATAGTTTACAGAATGCCTCCAGATGTGCATCGGTAACTACTACTGGTCTTCCAGGGAACCATCAAAGCGTAGACTGTTAGAGACATTACTACCATGGAGGAAAGTGCGCATGGTGAATGTTGTATTCAATCCCGATGCTACTTCTGTGTTTTATCAACACTCTGAGAGTCCACAGATTACAGAATGCCTCCAGATGTGCATCGGAAACTAACACTGGCGTTCCAGGGAACGATCAAAGCGGAGACTGTTTGAGACATTACTAACACGGAGGAAAGTGTGGATGGTGACTGTTGTATTCAATCCCGATGCAATATCTGTGTTTCATCAACACTTTGAAGGTCCACAGATTACAGAATGCCTCCAGATGTGCATCGGAAACTACTACTGGTCTTCCAGGGAACGATCAAAGCGTAGACTGTTAGAAACATTACTCCCATGGAGGAAAGTTGCGCATGGTTACTGTTGTATTCAATCCCGATGCATTTTCTGTGTTTCATCAACACTCTGATAGTCCACAGATTACAGAATGCCTACAGATGTGCATCGGAAACTACTACTGGTCTTCCAGGGAACGATCAAAATGTAGACTGATAGATACATTACTACCATGGAGGAAAGTGCGCATGGTGAATGTTGTATTCAATCCCGATGCAATTTCTGTGTTTCATCAACACTCTGATATTCCACAGATTACAGAATGCCTCCAGATGTGCATCGGAAACTAACACTGGTGTTCCAGGGAACGATCAAAGCGGAGACTGTTTGAGACATTACTAACACGGAGGAAGGTGTGGATGGTGACTCTTGTATTCAATCCCGATGCAGTTTCTGTGTTTCATCAACACTTTGAAGGTTGACAGTTTACAGAATGCCCAGATATGCGTCGGTAACTACTACTGGTCTTCCAGGGAACGATCAAAGCGTACAATGTTTGAGACATTACTCCCATAAAGGAAAGGGCGCAATGTGACTGTTGTATTCAATCCCGATGCAATTTCTGTGTTTCATCAACTGTCTGATAGTCCACAGATTACAGAATGCCTCCAGATGTGCATTTTAAACTACTACTGGACTTCCAGGGAACTATCAAAGCGTAGACTGTTTGAGACATTACTCCCATGGAGGAAATTGCGCACGGTGACTGTTGTATTCAATCCCAATGCAATTCCTGTGTTTCATCAACAGTCTGATAGTCCAAAGATTACAGAATGCCTCCAGATGTGCATCGGAAACTACTACTGGACTTCCAGGGAATGATCAAAGCGTAGACTGTTTGAGACATTACTCTTATGGAGGAAAGTGCGCATGGTGACTGTTGTATTCAATCCCGATCCAATTTTAGTGTTCTATCAAAACTCTGATAGTCCACAGATTACAGAATGCCTCCAGATGTGCATCGGAAACTACTATTGGTCTTCCAGGGTACGATCAAAACGTAGACTGTTAGAAACATTACTCCCATGGAGGAAAGTTGCGCATGGTTACTGTTGTATTCAATCCCGATGCATTTTCTGTGTTTCATCAACACTCTGATAGTCCACAGATTACAGAATGCCTATAGATGTGCATCGGAAACTACTACTGGTCTTCCAGGGAACGATCAAAATGTAGACTGATAGATACATTACTACCATGGAGGAAAGTGCGCATGGTGAATGTTGTATTCAATCCCGATGCAATTTCTGTGTTTCATCAACACTCTGATAGACCACAGATTACAGAATGCCTCCAGATGTGCATCGGAAACTAACACTGGTTTTCCAGGGAACGATCAAAGCGGAGACTGCTTGAGACATTACTAACACGGAGGAAGGTGTGGATGGTGACTGTTGTATTCAATCCCGCTGCAATTTCTGTGTTTCATCAACACTTTGAAGGTTGACGGTTTACAGAATGCCTCCAGATGTGCATCGGTAACTACTACTGGTCTTCCAGGGAACGATCAAAGCGTAGACTGTTTGAGATATTGCTCCCATGGAGGAAAGTGCACATGGTGACTGTTGTATTCAATCCCGATGCAATTTCTGTGTTTCATCAACACTCTGATAGTCAACAGATTACAGAATGCATCCAGGTGTGCATCGGAAACAACTACTGGTATTCCAGGGAACGATCAAAGCGTACAATGTTTGAGACATTACTCCCATAAAGGAAAGTGCGCATGGTGACTGTTGTATTCAATCCCGATGCAATTTCTGTGTTTCATCAACAGTCTGAAAGTCCACGAATTACAGAATGCCTCCAGATGTGCATCGGAAACTACTACTGGTCTTCCAGGGAACGATGAAAGTGTAGACTGTTAGAGACTTTACTACCATGGAGGAAAGTGCGCATGGTGAATGTTGTATTCAATCCCGATGTAATTTCTGTGTTTCATCAACACTATGATAGTCCACAGATTACAGAATGCCTCCAGATGTGCATCGGAAACTAACACTGGTCTTCCAGGGAACGATCAAAGCGGAGACTGCTTGAGACATTACTAACACGGAGGAAGGTGTGGATGGTGACTGTTGTATTCAATCCCGCTGCAATTTCTGTGTTTCATCAACACTTTGAAGGTTGACGGTTTACAGAATGCCTCCAGATGTGCATCGGTAACTACTACTGGTCTTCCAGGGAACGATCAAAGCGTAGACTGTTTGAGATATTGCTCCCATGGAGGAAAGTGCACATGGTGACTGTTGTATTCAATCCAGATGCAATTTCTGTGTTTCATCAACAGTCTGATAGTCCAAAGATTACAGAATGCCTCCAGATGTGCATCGGAAACTACTACTGGACTTCCAGGGAATGATCAAAGCGTAGACTGTTTGAGACATTACTCTTATGGAGGAAAGTGCGCATGGTGACTGTTGTATTCAATCCCGATCCAATTTTAGTGTTCTATCAAAACTCTGATAGTCCACAGATTACAGAATGCCTCCAGATGTGCATCGGAAACTACTATTGGTCTTCCAGGGAACGATCAAAACGTAGACTCTTAGAGACATTTCTCCCACGGAGGAAAGTGCGCATGGTGACTGTTGTATTCAATCCCGAAGCAATTTCTGTGTTTCATTAACACTTTGAAGGTCCATAGATTACACAATGCCTCCAGATGTGCATCGCAAACTACTACTGTTCTTCCAGGGAACGATCAAAACTTAGACTGTTTGAGAATTACTCCTATGGGGGAAAGTGCGCATGGTTTCTGTTGTATTCAATCCCGATGCAATTTCTGTGTTTCATCAACACTCTGATCTTCCACAGATTACAGAATGCCTCCAGATGTGCATCGGAAACTAACATTGGTCTTCCAGGGAACGATCAAAGCGTAGACTGTTTGAGACATTACTCCCATGAAGGAAGGTGCGCATGGTGAATGTTGTATTCATTCCCGATGCAATTTCTGTTTTTCATCAACACTTTGAAGGTTGATAGTTTACAGAATGCCTCCAGATGTGCATCGGTAACTACTACTGGTCTTCCAGGGAACGATCAAAGCGTAGACTGTTAGAGACATTACTACCATGGAGGAAAGTGCGCATGGTGAATGTTGTATTCAATCCCGAAGCAATTTCTGTGTTTCATTAACACTTTGAAGGTCCATAGATTACACAATGCCTTCAGATGTGCATCGCAAACTACTACTGTTCTTCCAGGGAACGATCAAAACTTAGACTGTTTGAGAATTACTCCTATGGGGGAAAGTGCGCATGGTTTCTGTTGTATTCAATCCCGATGCAATTTCTGTGTTTCATCAACACTCTGATCTTCCACAGATTACAGAATGCCTCCAGATGTGCATCGGAAACTAACATTGGTCTTCCAGGGAACGATCAAAGCGTAGACTGTTTGAGACATTACTCCCATGAAGGAAGGTGCGCATGGTGAATGTTGTATTCATTCCCGATGCAATTTCTGTTTTTCATCAACACTTTGAAGGTTGATAGTTTACAGAATGCCTCCAGATGTGCATCGGTAACTACTACTGGTCTTCCAGGGAACGATCAAAGCGTAGACTGTTAGAGACATTACTACCATGGAGGAAAGTGCGCATGGTGAATGTTGTATTCAATCCCGATGCTACTTCTGTGTTTCATCAACACTCTGAGAGTCCACAGATTACAGAATGCCTCCAGATGTGCATCGGAAACTAACACTGGTGTTCCAGGGAACGATCAAAGCGGAGACTGTTTGAGACATTACTAACACGGAGGAAAGTGCGGATGGTGACTGTTGTATTCAATCCCGATGCAATATCTGTGTTTCATCAACACTTTGAAGGTCCACAGATTACAGAATGCCTCCAGATGTGGATCGGAAACTACTACTGGTCTTCCAGGGAACGATCAAAGTGTAGACTGTTAGAGACTTTACTACCATGGAGGAAAGTGCGCATGGTGAATGTTGTATTCAATCCCGATGCAATTTCTGTGTTTCATCAACACTCTGATAGTCCACAGATTACAGAATGCCTCCAGATGTGCATCGGAAACTAACACTGGTGTTCCAGGGAACGATCAAAGCGGAGACTGTTTGAGACATTACTAACACGGAGGAAAGTGCGGATGGTGACTGTTGTATTCAATCCCGATGCAATATCTGTCTTTCATCAACACTTTGAAGGTCCACAGATTACAGAATGCCTCCAGATGTGCATCGGTAACTACTACTGGTCTTACAGGGAACGATCAAAGCGTAGACTGTTTGAGATATTGCTCCCATGGAGGAAAGTGCACATGGTGACTGTTGTATTCAATCCCGATGCAATTTCTGTGTTTCATCAACACTCTGATAGTCAACAGATTACAGAATGCATCCAGGTGTGCATCGGAAACAACTACTGGTATTCCAGGGAACGATCAAAGCGTACAATGTTTGAGACATTACTCCCATAAAGGAAAGTGCGCATGGTGACTGTTGTATTCAATCCCGATGCAATTTCTGTGTTTCATCAACAGTCTGAAAGTCCACGAATTACAGAATGCCTCCAGATGTGCATCGGAAACTACTACTGGTCTTCCAGGGAACGATGAAAGTGTAGACTGTTAGAGACTTTACTACCATGGAGGAAAGTGCGCATGGTGAATGTTGTATTCAATCCCGCTGCAATTTCTGTGTTTCATCAACACTTTGAAGTTTGACGGTTTACAGAATGCCTCCAGATGTGCATCGGTAACTACTACTGGTCTTCCAGGGAACGATCAAAGCGTAGACTGTTTGAGATATTGCTCCCATGGAGGAAAGTGCACATGGTGACTGTTGTATTCAATCCCGATGCAATTTCTGTGTTTCATCAACAGTCTGATAGTCCAAAGATTACAGAATGCCTCCAGATGTGCATCGGAAACTACTACTGGACTTCCAGGGAATGATCAAAGCGTAGACTGTTTGAGACATTACTCTTATGGAGGAAAGTGCGCATGGTGACTGTTGTATTCAATCCCGATCCAATTTTAGTGTTCTATCAAAACTCTGATAGTCCACAGATTACAGAATGCCTCCAGATGTGCATCGGAAACTACTATTGGTCTTCCAGGGAACGATCAAAGCGTAGACTGTTAGAAACATTACTCCCATGGAGGAAAGTTGCGCTTGGTTACTGTTGTATTCAATCCCGATGCAATTTCTGTGTTTCATCAACACTCTGATCTTCCACAGATTACAGAGTGCCTCCAGATGTGCATCGGGAACTAACACTGGTCTTCCAGGGAACGATCAAAGCGTAGACTGTTTGAGACATTACTCCCATGAAGGAAGGTGCGCATGGTGAATGTTGTATTCAATCCCGATGCAATTTCTGTGTTTCATCAACACTTTGAAGGTTGATAGTTTACTGAATGCCTCCAGATGTGCATCGGTAACTACTACTGGTCTTCCAGGGAACGATCAAAGCGTAGACTGTTAGAGACATTACTACCATGGAGGAAAGTACGCATGGTGAATGTTGTATTCAATCCCGATACAATTTCTGTGTTTCATCAACACTCTGATAGTCCACAGATTACAGAATGCCTCCAGATGTGCATCGGAAACTAACACTGGTGTTCCAATGAACGATCAAAGCGGAGACTGTTTGAGACATTACTAACACGGAGGAAAGTGCCGATGGTGACTGTTGTATTCAATCCCGATACAATTTCTGTGTTTCATCAACACTTTGAAGGTTGACAGTTTACAGAATGCCTCCAGATGTGCATCGGTAACTACTACTGGTCTTCCAGGGAACGATCAAATCGTAGACTGTTTGAGACATTACTCCCATGGAGGAAAGTGCGCATGGTAACTGTTGTATTCAATCCCGAAGCAATTTCCGTGTTTCATCAACGCTCTGATACTCCACAGATTACAGAATGCCTCTAGATGAGCATCGGAAACTACTACTGGACTTCCAGGGAACGATCAAAGCGTTGACTGTTTAAGACATTACTAACATAGAGGAAGGTGCCCATGGTAACTGTTGTATTCAATCAAAATGCAATTTCTGTGTTTTATCAACAGTCTGATAGTCCACGGATTACAGAATGACTCCAGATGTGCATCGGAAACTTCTACTGGTCCTCCAGGGAACGATCAAAACGTAGCCTGTTAGAGACATTTCTCCCACGGAGGAAAGTGCGCATGGTGACTGTTGTATTCAATCCCGAAGCAATTTCTGTGTTTCATTAACACTTTGAAGGTCCATAGATTACACAATGCCTCCAGATGTGCATCGCAAACTACTACTGTTCTTCCAGGGAACGATCAAAACTTAGACTGTTTGAGAATTACTCCTATGGGGGAAAGTGCGCATGGTTTCTGTTGTCTTCAATCCCGATGCAATTTCTGTGTTTCATCAACACTCTGATCTTCCACAGATTACAGAATGCCTCCAGATGTGCATCGGAAACTAACACTGGTCTTCCAGGGAACGATCAAAGCGTAGACTGTTAGAGACATTACTACCATGGAGGAAAGTGCGCATGGTGAATGTTGTATTCAATCCCGATGCTACTTCTGTGTTTCATCAACACTCTGAGAGTCCACAGATTACAGAATGCCTCCAGATGTGCATCGGAAACTAACACTGGTGTTCCAGGGAACGATCAAAGCGGAGACTGTTTGAGACATTACTAACACGGAGGAAAGTGCGGATGGTGACTGTTGTATTCAATCCCGATGCAATATCTGTGTTTCATCAACACTTTGAAGGTCCACAGATTACAGAATGCCTCCAGATGTGCATCGGAAACTACTACTGGTCTTCCAGGGAACGATCAAAGTGTAGACTGTTAGAGACTTTACTACCATGGAGGAAAGTGCGCATGGTGAATGTTGTATTCAATCCCGATGCAATTTCTGTGTTTCATCAACACTCTGATAGTCCACAGATTACAGAATGCCTCCAGATGTGCATCGGAAACTAACACTGGTGTTCCAGGGAACGATCAAAGCGGAGACTGTTTGAGACATTACTAACACGGAGGAAAGTGCGGATGGTGACTGTTGTATTCAATCCCGATGCAATATCTGTGTTTCATCAACACTTTGTAGGTCCACAGATTACAGAATGCCTCCAGATGTGCATCGGTAACTACTACTGGTCTTCCAGGGAACGATCAAAGCGTAGACTGTTTGAGATATTGCTCCCATGGAGGAAAGTGCACATGGTGACTGTTGTATTCAATCCCGATGCAATTTCTGTGTTTCATCAACACTCTGATCTTCCACAGATTACAGAGTGCCTCTAGATGTGCATCGGGAAGTAACACTGGTCTTCCAGGGAACGATCAAAGCGTAGACTGTTTGAGACATTACTCCCATGAAGGAAGGTGCGCATGGTGAATGTTGTATTCAATCCCGATGCAATTTCTGTGTTTCATCAACACTTTGAAGGTTGATAGTTTTCTGAATGCCTCCAGATGTGCATCGGTAACTACTACTGGTCTTCCAGGGAACGAACAAAGCGTAGACTTTTAGAGACATTACTACCATGGAGGAAACTACGCATGGTGAATGTTGTATTCAATCCCGATGCAATTTCTGTGTTTCATCAACACTCTGATAGTCCACAGATTACAGAATGCCTCCAGATGTGCATCGGAAACTAACACTGGTGTTCCAATGAACGATCAAATCGGAGACTGTTTGAGACATTACTAACACGGAGGAAAGTGCCGATGGTGACTGTTGTATTCAATCCCGATGCAATTTCTGTGTTTCATCAACACTTTGAAGGTTGATAGTTTACAGAATGCCTCCAGATGTGCATCGGTAACTACTACTGGTCTTCCAGGGAACGATCAAAGCGTAGACTGTTAGAGACATTACTACCATGGAGGAAAGTGCGCATGGTGAATGTTGTATTCAATCCCGATGCTACTTCTGTGTTTCATCAACACTCTGAGAGTCCACAGATTACAGAATGCCTCCAGATGTGCATCGGAAACTAACACTGGTGTTCCAGGGAACGATCAAAGCGGAGACTGTTTGAGACATTACTAACACGGAGGAAAGTGCGGATGGTGACTGTTGTATTCAATCCCGATGCAATATCTGTGTTTCATCAACACTTTGAAGGTCCACAGATTACAGAATGCCTCCAGATGTGCATCGGAAACTACTACTGGTCTTCCAGGGAACGATCAAAGTGTAGACTGATAGAGACTTTACTACCATGGAGGAAAGTGCGCATGGTGAATGTTGTATTCAATCCCGATGCAATTTCTGTGTTTCATCAACACTCTGATAGTCCACAGATTACAGAATGCCTCCAGATGTGCATCGGAAACTAACACTGGTGTTCCAGGGAACGATCAAAGCGGAGACTGTTTGAGACATTACTAACACGGAGGAAAGTGCGGATGGTGACTGTTGTATTCAATCCCGATGCAATATCTGTGTTTCATCAACACTTTGAAGGTCCACAGATTACAGAATGCCTCCAGATGTGCATCGGTAACTACTACTGGTCTTCCAGGGAACGATCAAAGCGTACAATGTTTGAGACATTACTCCCATAAAGGAAAGGGCGCAATGTGACTGTTGTATTCAATCCCGATGCAATTTCTGTGTTTCATCAACTGTCTGATAGTCCACAGATTACAGAATGCCTCCAGATGTGCATTTTAAACTACTACTGGACTTCCAGGGAACTATCAAAGCGTAGACTGTTTGAGACATTACTCCCATGGAGGAAATTGCGCACGGTGACTGTTGTATTCAATCCCAATGCAATTCCTGTGTTTCATCAACAGTCTGATAGTCCAAAGATTACAGAATGCCTCCAGATGTGCATCGGAAACTACTACTGGACTTCCAGGGAATGATCAAAGCGTAGACTGTTTGAGACATTACTCTTATGGAGGAAAGTGCGCATGGTGACTGTTGTATTCAATCCCGATCCAATTTTAGTGTTCTATCAAAACTCTGATAGTCCACAGATTACAGAATGCCTCCAGATGTGCATCGGAAACTACTATTGGTCTTCCAGGGAACGATCAAAGCGTAGACTGTTAGAAACATTACTCCCATGGAGGAAAGTTGCGGATGGTTACTGTTGTATTCAATCCCGATGCATTTTCTGTGTTTCATCAACACTCTGATAGTCCACAGATTACAGAATGCCTATAGATGTGCATCGGAAACTACTACTGGTCTTCCAGGGAACGATCAAAATGTAGACTGATAGATACATTACTACCATGGAGGAAAGTGCGCATGGTGAATGTTGTATTCAATCCCGATGCAATTTCTGTGTTTCATCAACACTCTGATATTCCACAGATTACAGAATGCCTCCAGATGTGCATCGGAAACTAACACTGGTGTTCCAGGGAACGATCAAAGCGGAGACTGTTTGAGACATTACTAACACGGAGGAAGGTGTGGATGGTGACTCTTGTATTCAATCCCGATGCAGTTTCTGTGTTTCATCAACACTTTGAAGGTTGACAGTTTACAGAATGCACCAGATATGCGTCGGTAACTACTACTGGTCTTCCAGGGAACGATCAAAGCGTACAATGTTTGAGACATTACTCCCATAAAGGAAAGGGCGCAATGTGACTGTTGTATTCAATCCCGATGCAATTTCTGTGTTTCATCAACTGTCTGATAGTCCACAGATTACAGAATGCCTCCAGATGTGCATCGGAAACTAACACTGGTCTTCCAGGGAACGATCAAAGCGTAGACTGTTTGAGACATTACTACCATGGAGGAAAGTGCGCATGGTGAATGTTGTATTCAATCCCGATGCTACTTCTGTGTTTCATCAACACTCTGAGAGTCCACAGATTACAGAATGCCTCCAGATGTGCATCGGAAACTAACACTGGTGTTCCAGGGAACGATCAAAGCGGAGACTGTTTGAGACATTACTAACACGGAGGAAAGTGCGGATGGTGACTGTTGTATTCAATCCCGATGCAATATCTGTGTTTCATCAACACTTTGAAGGTCCACAGATTACAGAATGCCTCCAGATGTGCATCGGAAACTACTACTGGTCTTCCAGGGAACGATCAAAGTGTAGACTGTTAGAGACTTTACTACCATGGAGGAAAGTGCGCATGGTGAATGTTGTATTCAATCCCGATGCAATTTCTGTGTTTCATCAACACTCTGATAGTCCACAGATTACAGAATGCCTCCAGATGTGCATCGGAAACTAACACTGGTGTTCCAGGGAACGATCAAAGCGGAGACTGTTTGAGACATTACTAACACGGAGGAAGGTGTGGATGGTGACTCTTGTATTCAATCCCGATGCAGTTTCTGTGTTTCATCAACACTTTGAAGGTTGACAGTTTACAGAATGCACCAGATATGCGTCGGTAACTACTACTGGTCTTCCAGGGAACGATCAAAGCGTACAATGTTTGAGACATTACTCCCATAAAGGAAAGGGCGCAATGTGACTGTTGTATTCAATCCCGATGCAATATCTGTGTTTCATCAACTGTCTGATAGTCCACAGATTACAGAATGCCTCCAGATGTGCATCGGAAACTAACACTGGTCTTCCAGGGAACGATCAAAGCGTAGACTGTTTGAGACATTACTCCCATGAAGGAAGGTGCGCATGGTGAATGTTGTATTCATTCCCGATGCAATTTCTGTTTTTCATCAACACTTTGAAGGTTGATAGTTTACAGAATGCCTCCAGATGTGCATCGGTAACTACTACTGGTCTTCCAGGGAACGATCAAAGCGTAGACTGTTAGAGACATTACTACCATGGAGGAAAGTGCGCATGGTGAATGTTGTATTCAATCCCGATGCTACTTCTGTGTTTCATCAACACTCTGAGAGTCCACAGATTACAGAATGCCTCCAGATGTGCATCGGAAACTAACACTTTTGTTCCAGGGAACGATCAAAGCGGAGACTGTTTGAGACATTACTAACACGGAGGAAAGTGCGGATGGTGACTGTTGTATTCAATCCCGATGCAATATCTGTGTTTCATCAACACTTTGAAGGTCCACAGATTACAGAATGCCTCCAGATGTGCATCGGTAACTACTACTGGTCTTCCAGGGAATGATAAAAGCGTAGACTGTTTGAGACATTACTCTTATGGAGGAAAGTGCGCATGGTGACTGTTGTATTCAATCCCGATCCAATTTTAGTGTTCTATCAAAACTCTGATAGTCCACAGATTACAGAATGCCTCCAGATGTGCATCGGAAACTACTATTGGTCTTCCAGGGAACGATCAAAGCGTAGACTGTTAGAAACATTACTCCCATGGAGGAAAGTTGCGGATGGTTACTGTTGTATTCAATCCCGATGCATTTTCTGTGTTTCATCAACACTCTGATAGTCCACAGATTACAGAATGCCTATAGATGTGCATCGGAAACTACTACTGGTCTTCCAGGGAACGATCAAAATGTAGACTGATAGATACATTACTACCATGGAGGAAAGTGCGCATGGTGAATGTTGTATTCAATCCCGATGCAATTTCTGTGTTTCATCAACACTCTGATATTCCACAGATTACAGAATGCCTCCAGATGTGCATCGGAAACTAACACTGGTGTTCCAGGGAACGATCAAAGCGGAGACTGTTTGAGACATTACTAACACGGAGGAAGGTGTGGATGGTGACTCTTGTATTCAATCCCGATGCAGTTTCTGTGTTTCATCAACACTTTGAAGGTTGACAGTTTACAGAATGCACCAGATATGCGTCGGTAACTACTACTGGTCTTCCAGGGAACGATCAAAGCGTACAATGTTTGAGACATTACTCCCATAAAGGAAAGGGCGCAATGTGACTGTTGTATTCAATCCCGATGCAATTTCTGTGTTTCATCAACTGTCTGATAGTCTACAGATTACAGAATGCCTCCAGATGTGCATCGGAAACTAACACTGGTCTTCCAGGGAACGATCAAAGCGTAGACTGTTTGAGACATTACTCCCATGAAGGAAGGTGCGCATGGTGAATGTTGTATTCATTCCCGATGCAATTTCTGTTTTTCATCAACACTTTGAAGGTTGATAGTTTACAGAATGCCTCCAGATGTGCATCGGTAACTACTACTGGTCTTCCAGGGAACGATCAAAGCGTAGACTGTTAGAGACATTACTACCATGGAGGAAAGTGCGCATGGTGACTGTTGTATTCAATCCCGATGCAATATCTGTGTTTCATCAACACTTTGAAGGTCCACAGATTACAGAATGCCTCCAGATGTGCATCGGAAACTACTACTGGTCTTCCAGGGAACGATCAAAGTGTAGACTGTTAGAGACTTTACTACCATGGAGGAAAGTGCGCATGGTGAATGTTGTATTCAATCCCGATGCAATTTCTGTGTTTCATCAACACTCTGATAGTCCACAGATTACAGAATGCCTCCAGATGTGCATCGGAAACTAACACTGGTGTTCCAGGGAACGATCAAAGCGGAGACTGTTTGAGACATTACTAACACGGAGGAAAGTGCGGATGGTGACTGTTGTATTCAATCCCGATGCAATATCTGTGTTTCATCAACACTTTGAAGGTCCACAGATTACAGAATGCCTCCAGATGTGCATCGGTAACTACTACTGGTCTTCCAGGGAACGATCAAAGCGTACAATGTTTGAGACACTACTCCCATAAAGGAAAGGGCGCAATGTGACTGTTGTATTCAATCCCGATGCAATTTCTGTGATTCATCAACTGTCTGATAGTCCACAGATTACAGAATGCCTCCAGATGTGCATCGGAAACTACTACTGGACTTCCAGGGAATGATCAAAGCGTAGACTGTTTGAGACATTACTCTTATGGAGGAAAGTGCGCATGGTGACTGTTGTATTCAATCCCGATCCAATTTTAGTGTTCTATCAAAACTCTGATAGTCCACAGATTACAGAATGCCTCCAGATGTGCATCGGAAACTACTATTGGTCTTCCAGGGAACGATCAAAGCGTAGACTGTTAGAAACATTACTCCCATGGAGGAAAGTTGCGCATGGTTACTGTTGTATTCAATCCCGATGCATTTTCTGTGTTTCATCAACACTCTGATAGTCCACAGATTACAGAATGCCTATAGATGTGCATCGGAAACTACTACTGGTCTTCCAGGGAACGATCAAAATGTAGACTGATAGATACATTACTACCATTGAGGAAAGTGCGCATGGTGAATGTTGTATTCAATCCCGATGCAATTTCTGTGTTTCATCACACTCTGATATTCCACAGATTACAGAATGCCTCCAGATGTGCATCGGAAACTAACACTGGTGTTCCAGGGAACGATCAAAGCGGAGACTGTTTGAGACATTACTAACACGGAGGAAGGTGTGGATGGTGACTGTTGTATTCAATCCCGATGCAGTTTCTGTGTTTCATCAACACTTTGAAGGTTGACAGTTTACAGAATGCCCCAGATATGCGTCGGTAACTACTACTGGTCTTCCAGGGAACGATCAAAGCGTACAATGTTTGAGACATTACTCCCATAAAGGAAAGGGCGCAATGTGACTGTTGTATTCAATCCCGATGCAATTTCTGTGTTTCATCAACTGTCTGATAGTCCACAGATTACAGAATGCCTCCAGATGTGCATTTTAAACTACTACTGGACTTCCAGGGAACTATCAAAGCGTAGAGTGTTTGAGACATTACTCCCATGGAGGAAATTGCGCACGGTGACTGTTGTATTCAATCCCAATGCAATTCCTGTGTTTCATCAACAGTCTGATAGTCCAAAGATTACAGAGTGCCTCCAGATGTGCATCGGAAACTACTACTGGACTTCCAGGGAATGATCAAAGCGTAGACTGTTTGAGACATTACTCTTATGGAGGAAAGTGCGCATGGTGACTGTTGTATTCAATCCCGATCCAATTTTAGTGTTCTATCAAAACTCTGATAGTCCACAGATTACAGAATGCCTCCAGATGTGCATCGGAAACTACTATTGGTCTTCCAGGGAACGATCAAATCGTAGCCTGTTAGAAACATTACTCCCATGGAGGAAAGTTGCGCTTGGTTACTGTTGTATTCAATCCCGATGCAATTTCCGTGTTTCATCAACACTCTGATCTTCCACAGATTACAGAGTGCCTCCAGATGTGCATCGGGAACTAACACTGGTCTTCCAGGGAACGATCAAAGCGTAGACTGTTTGAGACATTACTCCCATGAAGGAAGGTGCGCATGGTGAATGTTGTATTCAATCCCGATGCATTTTCTGTGTTTCATCAACACTTTGAAGGTTGATAGTTTACAGAATGCCTCCAGATGTGCATCGGTAACTACTACTGGTCTTCCAGGGAACGATCAAAGCGTAGACTGTTAGAGACATTACTACCATGGAGGAAAGTACGCATGGTGAATGTTGTATTCAATCCCGATGCAATTTCTGTGTTTCATCAACACTCTGATAGTCCACAGATTACAGAATGCCTCCAGATGTGCATCGGAAACTAACACTGGTGTTCCAATGAACGATCAAAGCGGAGACTGTTTGAGACATTACTAACACGGAGGAAAGTGCCGATGGTGAGTGTTGTATTCAATCCCGATACAATTTCTGTGTTTCATCAACACTTTGAAGGTTGACAGTTTACAGAATGCCTCCAGATGTGCATCGGTAACTACTACTGGTCTTCCAGGGAACGATCAAATCGTAGACTGTTTGAGACATTACTCCCATGGAGGAAAGTGCGCATGGTAACTGTTGTATTCAATCCCGAAGCAATTTCCGTGTTTCATCAACGCTCTGATACTCCACAGATTACAGAATGCCTCTAGATGAGCATCGGAAACTACTACTGGACTTCCAGGGAACGATCAAAGCGTTGACTGTTTAAGACATTACTAACATAGAGGAAGGTGCCCATGGTAACTGTTGTATTCAATCAAAATGCAATTTCTGTGTTTTATCAACAGTCTGATAGTCCACGGATTACAGAATGACTCCAGATGTGCATCGGAAACTTCTACTGGTCTTCCAGGGAACGATCAAAACGTAGACTGTTAGAGACATTTCTCCCACGGAGGAAAGTGCCCATGGTGACTGTTGTATTCAATCCCGAAGCAATTTCTGTGTTTCATTAATACTTTGAAGGTCCATAGATTACACAATGCCTCCAGATGTGCATCGCAAACTACTACTGTTCTTCCAGGGAACGATCAAAACGTAGACTGTTTGAGAATTACTCCTATGGGGAAAAGTGCGCATGGTTTCTGTTGTATTCAATCCCGATGCAATTTCTGTGTTTCATCAACACTCTGATCTTCCACAGATTACTGAATGCCTCCAGATGTGCATCGGAAACTAACACTGGTCTTCCAGGGAACGATCAAAGCGTAGACTGTTTGAGACATTACTCCCATGAAGGAAGGTGCGCATGGTGAATGTTGTATTCATTCCCGATGCAATTTCTGTTTTTCATCAACACTTTGAAGGTTGATAGTTTACAGAATGCCTCCAGATGTGCATCGGTAACTACTACTGGTCTTCCAGGGAACGATCAAAGCGTAGTCTGTTAGAGACATTACTACCATGGAGGAAAGTGCGCAAGGTGAATGTTGTATTCAATCCCGTTGCTACTTCTGTGTTTCATCAACACTCTGAGAGTCCACAGATTACAGAATGCCTCCAGATGTGCATCGGAAACTAACACTGGTGTTCCAGGGAACGATCAAAGCGGAGACTGTTTGAGACATTACTAACACGGAGGAAAGTGCGGATGGTGACTGTTGTATTCAATCCCGATGCAATATCTGTGTTTCTTCAACACTTTGAAGGTCCACAGATTACAGAATGCCTCCAGATGTGCATCGGAAACTACTACTGGTCTTCCAGGGAACGATCAAATTGTAGACTGTTAGAGACTTTACTACCATGGAGGAAAGTGCGCATGGTGAATGTTGTATTCAATCCCGATGCAATTTCTGTGTTTCATCAACACTATGATAGTCCACAGATTACAGAATGCCTCCAGATGTGCATCGGAAACTAACACTGGTCTTCCAGGGAACGATCAAAGCAGAGACTGCTTGAGACATTACTAACACGGAGGAAGGTGTGGATGGTGACTGTTGTATTCAATCCCGCTGCAATTTCTGTGTTTCATCAACACTTTGAAGGTTGACGGTTTACAGAATGCCTCCAGATGTGCATCGGTAACTACTACTGGTCTTCCAGGGAACGATCAAAGCGTAGACTGTTTGAGATATTGCTCCCATGGAGGAAAGTGCACATGGTGACTGTTGTATTCAATCCCGATGCAATTTCTGTGTTTTATCAACACTCTGATAGTCAACAGATTACAGAATGCATCCAGGTGTGCATCGGAAACAACTACTGGTAATCCAGGGAACGATCAAAGCGTACAATGTTTGAGACATTACTCCCATAAAGGAAAGTGCGCATGGTGACTGTTGTATTCAATCCCGATGCAATTTCTGTGTTTCATCAACAGTCTGAAAGTCCACGAATTACAGAATGCCTCCAGATGTGCATCGGAAACTACTACTGGTCTTCCAGGGAACGATGAAAGTGTAGACTGTTAGAGACTTTACTACCATGGAGGAAAGTGCGCATGGTGAATGTTGTATTCAATCCCGATGCAATTTCTGTGTTTCATCAACACTATGATAGTCCACAGATTACAGAATGCCTCCAGATGTGCATCGGAAACTAACACTGGTCTTCCAGGGAACGATCAAAGCGGAGACTGCTTGAGACATTACTAACACGGAGGAAGGTGTGGATGGTGACTGTTGTATTCAATCCCGCTGCAATTTCTGTGTTTCATCAACACTCTGAAGGTTGACGGTTTACAGAATGCCTCCAGATGTGCATCGGTAACTACTACTGGTCTTCCAGGGAACGATCAAAGCGTAGACTGTTTGAGATATTGCTCCCATGGAGGAAAGTGCACATGGTGACTGTTGTATTCAATCCCGATGCAATTTCTGTGTTTCATCAACAGTCTGATAGTCCAAAGATTACAGAATGCCTCCAGATGTGCATCGGAAACTACTACTGGTCTTCCAGGGAATGATCAAAGCGTAGACTGTTTGAGACATTACTCTTATGGAGGAAAGTGCGCATGGTGACTGTTGTATTCAATCCCGATCCAATTCTAGTGTTCTATCAAAACTCTGATAGTCCACAGATTACAGAATGCCTCCAGATGTGCATCGGAAACTACTATTGGTCTTCCAGGGAACGATCAAAGCGTAGACTGTTGGAAACATTACTCCCATGGAGGAAAGTTGCGCTTGGTTACTGTTGTATTCAATCCCGATGCAATTTCTGTGTTTCATCAACACTCTGATCTTCCACAGATTACAGAGTGCCTCCAGATGTGCATCGGGAACTAACACTGGTCTTCCAGGGAACGATCAAAGCGTAGACTGTTTGAGACATTACTCCCATGGAGGAAGGTGCGCATGGTGAATGTTGTATTCAATCCCGATGCAATTTCTGTGTTTCATCAACACTTTGAAGGTTGATAGTTTACAGAATGCCTCCAGATGTGCAGGGGTAACTACTACTGGTCTTCCAGGGAACGATCAAAGCGTAGACTGTTAGAGACATTACTACCATGGAGGAAAGTACGCATGGTGAATGTTGTATTCAATCCCGATGCAATTTCTGTGTTTCATCAACACTCTGATAGTCCACAGATTACAGAATGCCTCCAGATGTGCATCGGAAACTAACACTGGTGTTCCAATGAACGATCAAAGCGGGTACTGTTTGAGACATTACTAACACGGAGGAAAGTGCCGATGGTGACTGTTGTATTCAATCCCGATACAATTTCTGTGTTTCATCAACACTTTGAAGGTTGACAGTTTACAGAATGCCTCCAGATGTGCATCGGTAACTACTACTGGTCTTCCAGGGAACGATCAAATCGTAGACTGTTTGAGACATTACTCCCATGGAGGAAAGTGCGCATGGTAACTGTTGTATTCAATCCCGAAGCAATTTCCGTGTCTCATCAACGCTCTGATACTCCACAGATTACAGAATGCCTCTAGATGAGCATCGGAAACTACTACTGGACTTCCAGGGAACGATCAAAGCGTTGACTGTTTAAGACATTACTAACATAAAGGAAGGTGCCCATGGTAACTGTTGTATTCAATCAAAATGCAATTTCTGTGTTTTATCAACAGTCTGATAGTCCACGGATTACAGAATGACTCCAGATGTGCATCGGAAACTTCTACTGGTCTTCCAGGGAACGATCAAAACGTAGACTGTTAGAGACATTTCTCCCACGGAGGAAAGTGCCCATGGTGACTGTTGTATTCAATCCCGAAGCAATTTCTGTGTTTCATTAACACTTTGAAGGTCCATAGATTACACAATGCCTCCAGATGTGCATCGCAAACTACTACTGTTCTTCCAGGGAACGATCAAAACGTAGACTGTTTGAGAATTACTCCTATGGGGGAAAGTGCGCATGGTTTCTGTTGTATTCAATCCCGATGCAATTTCTGTGTTTCATCAACACTCTGATCTTCCACAGATTACTGAATGCCTCCAGATGTGCATCGGAAACTAACACTGGTCTTCCAGGGAACGATCAAAGCGTAGACTGTTTGAGACATTACTCCCATGAAGGAAGGTGCGCATGGTGAATGTTGTATTCATTCCCGATGCAATTTCTGTTTTTCATCAACACTTTGAAGGTTGATAGTTTACAGAATGCCTCCAGATGTGCATCGGTAACTACTACTGGTCTTCCAGGGAACGATCAAAGCGTAGACTGTTAGAGACATTACTACCATGGAGGAAAGTGCGCATGGTGAATGTTGTATTCAATCCCGATGCTACTTCTGTGTTTCATCAACACTCTGAGAGTCCACAGATTACAGAATGCCTCCAGATGTGCATCGGAAACTAACACTGGTGTTCCAGGGAACGATCAAAGCGGAGACTGTTTGAGACATTACTAACACGGAGGAAAGTGCGGATGGTGACTGTTGTATTCAATCCCGATGCAATATCTGTGTTTCTTCAACACTTTGAAGGTCCACAGATTACAGAATGCCTCCAGATGTGCATCGGAAACTACTACTGGTCTTCCAGGGAACGATCAAATTGTAGACTGTTAGAGACTTTACTACCATGGAGGAAAGTGCGCATGGTGAATGTTGTATTCAATCCCGATGCAATTTCTGTGTTTCATCAACACTCTGATAGTCCACAGATTACAGAATGCCTCCAGATGTGCATCGGAAACTAACACTGGTGTTCCAGGGAACGATCAAAGCGGAGACTGTTTGAGACATTACTAACACGGAGGAAGGTGTGGATGGTGACTGTTGTATTCAATCCCGATGCAGTTTCTGTGTTTCATCAACACTTTGAAGGTTGACAGTTTACAGAATGCCCCAGATATGCGTCGGTAACTACTACTGGTCTTCCAGGGAACGATCAAAGCGTACAATGTTTGAGACATTACTCCCATAAAGGAAAGGGCGCAATGTGACTGTTGTATTCAATCCCGATGCAATTTCTGTGTTTCATCAACTGTCTGATAGTCCACAGATTACAGAATGCCTCCAGATGTGCATTTTAAATTACTACTGGACTTCCAGGGAACTTTCAAAGCGTAGACTGTTTGAGACATTACTCCCATGGAGGAAATTGCGCACGGTGACTGTTGTATTCAATCCCAATGCAATTCCTGTGGTTCATCAACAGTCTGATAGTCCAAAGATTACAGAATGCCTCCAGATGTGCATCGGAAACTACTACTGGACTTCCAGGGAATGATCAAAGCGTAGACTGTTTGAGACATTACTCTTATGGAGGAAAGTGCGCATGGTGACTGTTGTATTCAATCCCGATCCAATTTTAGTGTTCTATCAAAACTCTGATAGTCCACAGATTACAGAATGCCTCCAGATGTGCACGGGAAACTACTATTGGTCTTCCAGGGAACGATCAAAGCGTAGACTGTTAGAAACATTACTCCCATGGAGGAAAGTTGCGCATGGTTACTGTTGTATTCAATCCCGATGCATTTTCTGTGTTTCATCAACACTCTGATAGTCCACAGATTACAGAATGCCTATAGATGTGCATCGGAAACTACTACTGGTCTTCCAGGGAACGATCAAAATGTAGACTGATAGATACATTACTACCATGGAGGAAAGTGCGCATGGTGAATGTTGTATTCCATCCCGATGCAATTTCTGTGTTTCATCAACACTCTGATATTCCACAGATTACAGAATGCCTCCAGATGTGCATCGGAAACTAACACTGGTGTTCCAGGGAACGATCAAAGCGGAGACTGTTTGAGACATTACTAACACGGAGGAAGGTGCGGATGGTGACTGTTGTATTCAATCCCGATGCAATTTCTGTGTTTCATCAACAGTCTGAAAGTCCACGAATTACAGAATGCCTCCAGATGTGCATCGGAAACTACTACTGGTCTTCCAGGGAACGATCAAAGTGTAGACTGTTAGAGACTTTACTACCATGGAGGAAAGTGCGCATGGTGAATGTTGTATTCAATCCCGATGCAATTTCTGTGTTTCATCAACACTCTGATAGTCCACAGATTACAGAATGCCTCCAGATGTGCATCGGAAACTAACACTGGTTTTCCAGGGAACGATCAAAGCGGAGACTGCTTGAGACATTACCAACACGGAGGAAGGTGTGGATGGTGACTGTTGTATTCAATCCCGCTGCAATTTCTGTGTTTCATCAACACTTTGAAGGTTGACGGTTTACAGAATGCCTCCAGATGTGCATCGGTAACTACTACTGGTCTTCCAGGGAACGATCAAAGCGTAGACTGTTTGAGATATTGCTCCCATGGAGGAAAGTGCACATGGTGACTGTTGTATTCAATCCCGATGCAATTTCTGTGTTTCATCAACACTCTGATAGTCAACAGATTACAGAATGCATCCAGGTGTGCATCGGAAACAACTACTGGTATTCCAGGGAACGATCAAAGCGTAAAATGTTTGAGACATTACTCCCATAAAGGAAAGTGCGCATGGTGACTGTTGTATTCAATCCCGATGCAATTTCTGTGTTTCATCAACTGTCTGATAGTCCACAGATTACAGAATGCCTCCAGATGTGCATCGGAAACTAACACTGGTGTTCCAGGGAACGATCAAAGCGGAGACTGTTTGAGACATTACTAACACGGAGGAAGGTGCGGATGGTGACTGTTGTATTCAATCCCGATGCAATTTCTGTGTTTCATCAACTGTCTGAAAGTCCACGAATTACAGAATGCCTCCAGATGTGCATCGGAAACTACTACTGGTCTTCCAGGGAACGATCAAAGTGTAGACTGTTAGAGACTTTACTACCATGGAGGAAAGTGCGCATGGTGAATGTTGTATTCAATCCCGATGCAATTTCTGTGTTTCATCAACACTCTTATAGTCCACAGATTACAGAATGCCTCCAGATGTGCATCGGAAACTAACACTGGTGTTCCAGGGAACGATCAAAGCGGAGACTGTTTGAGACATTACTAACACGGAGGAAGGTGTGGATGGTGACTGTTGTATTCAATCCCGATGCAATTTCTGTGTTTCATCAACACCTTGAAGGTTGACAGTTTACAGAATGCCCCAGATATGCGTCGGTAACTACTACTGGTCTTCCAGGGAACGATCAAAGCGTACAATGTTTGAGACATTACTCCCATAAAGGAAAGTGCGCAATGTGACTGTTGTATTCAATCCCGATGCAATTTCTGTGTTTCATCAACTGTCTGATAGTCCACAGATTACAGAATGCCTCCAGATTTGCATTTTAAACTACTACTGGACTTCCAGGGAACTATCAAAGCGTAGACTGTTTGAGACATTACTCCCATGGAGGAAATTGCGCACGCTGACTGTTGTATTCAATCCCAATGCAATTCCTGTGTTTCATCAACAGTCTGATAGTCCAAAGATTACAGAATGCCTCCAGATGTGCATCGGAAACTACTACTGGACTTCCAGGGAATGATCAAAGCGTAGACTGTTTGAGACATTACGCTTATGGAGGAAAGTGCGCATGGTGACTGTTGTATTCAATCCCGATCCAATTTTAGTGTTCTATCAAAATTCTGATAGTCCACAGATTACAGAATGCCTCCAGATGTGCATCGGAAACTACTATTGGTCTTCCAGGGAACGATCAAAGCGTAGACTGTTAGAAACATTACTCCCATGGAGGAAAGTTGCGGATGGTTACTGTTGTATTCAATCCCGATGCATTTTCTGTGTTTCATCAACACTCTGATAGTCCACAGATTACAGAATGCCTATAGATGTGCATCGGAAACTACTACTGGTCTTCCAGGGTACGATCAAAATGTAGACTGATAGATACGTTACTACCATGGAGGAAAGTGCGCATGGTGAATGTTGTATTCAATCCCGATGCAATTTTAGTGTTTCATCAACACTCTGATATTACACAGATTACAGAATGCCTCCAGATGTGCATCGGAAACTAACACTGGTGTTCCAGGGAACGATCAAAGCGGAGACTGTTTGAGACATTACTAACACGGAGGAAGGTGCGGATGGTGACTGTTGTATTCAATCCCGATGCAATTTCTGTGTTTCATCAACAGTCTGAAAGTCCACGAATTACAGAATGCCTCCAGATGTGCATCGGAAACTACTACTGGTCTTCCAGGGAACGATCAAAGTGTAGACTGTTAGAGACTTTACTACCATGGAGGAAAGTGCGCATGGTGAATGTTGTATTCAATCCCGATGCAATTTCTGTGTTTCATCAACACTCTGATAGTCCACAGATTACAGAATGCCTCCAGATGTGCATCGGAAACTAACACTGGTCTTCCAGGGAACGATCAAAGCGGAGACTGCTTGAGACATTACTAACACGGAGGAAGGTGTGGATGGTGACTGTTGTATTCAATCCCGATGCAATTTCTGTGTTTCATCAACACTTTGAAGGTTGACGGTTTACAGAATGCCTCCAGATGTGCATCGGTAACTACTACTGGTCTTCCAGGGAACGATCTAAGCGTAGACTGTTTGAGACATTACTCCCATGGAGGAAAGTGCGCATGGTGACTGTTGTATTCAATCCCGATGCAATTTCTGTGTTTCATCTACACTCTGATAGTCCACAGATTACAGAATGCATCCAGGTGTGCATCGGAAACCACTACTGGTATTCCAGGGAACGATCAAAGCGTAAAATGTTTGAGACATTACTCCCATAAAGGAAAGTGCGCATGGTGACTGTTATATTCAATCCCGATGCAATTTCTGTGTTTCATCAACTGTCTGATAGTCCACAGATTACAGAATGTCTCCAGATGTGCATCGGAAACTACTACTGGACTTCCAGGGAACGATCAAAGCGTAGACTGTTAGAGACATTACTCCCATGGAGGAAGGTGCCCATGGTGACTGTTGTAATCAATCCCGATGCATTTTCTGTGTTTCATCAACACTCTAATAGTCCACAGATTACAGAATGCCTCCAGATATGCATCAGAAACTACCGCTGGTATTCCAGGGAACAATCAAAGTGTAAACTATTTGAGACATTACTCCCATGGAGGAAAGTGTGCATGGTAACTGTTGTATTCAATCCCGATGCAATTTCCGTGTTTCATCAACTCTCTGATACTCCACAGATTACAGAATGCCTATAGATGTGCATCGGAAACTACTACTGGTCTTATAGGGAACGATCAAAGCGTAGACTGTTTGAGACATTACTCCCATGGAGGAAAGTGCGCACGGTGACTGTTGTATTCAACCCCGATGCAATATCTGTGTTTCATCAACAGTCTGAGAGTCCACGAATTACAGAATGACTCCAGATGTGCATCGGAAGCTACTACTGGACTTCCAGGGAACGATCAAAGCGTTGAATGTTTGAGACATTACTCTTATGGAAGAAGGTGCGCATGGTGACTGTTGTATTCAATCCCGATGCAAGATCTGTGTTTCATCAACACTTTGAAGGTCCACAGATTACAGAATGCCTCCAGATGTGCATCGGAAACTATTACTGGTCTTCCAGGGAACGATCAAAGCGTAGACGTCTTGAGAGTTAATAACATGGAGGTAAGTCCGCATGGTGACTGTTGTATTCAATCCCAGTGCAATTTCTGTGTATCATCAACACTCAGATACTCCACAGATTACAGAATGCCTCCAGATGTGCATCGGAAACTATCACTGGCCTTCCAGGGAACAATCAAAGCGTAGACTGTTTGAGACATTACTAACATGGAGGAAAGTGGGGATGGTGACTGTTGTATTCAATCCCGATGCAATTTCTTTGTTTCACCAACACTTTGAAGGTCCACAGATTACAGAATGATTCCAGATGTGCATGGGAAACTACTACTGGTCTTCCAGGGAACAATCAAAGCGTAGACTGTTTGAGACATTGCTCCCATGGAGGGAAGTGCGCATGGTGACTGTTGTATTCAATCCCGATGCAATTTCTGTGTTTCATCAACACTCTGATAGTCGACAGATTACAGAATGAATCCAGATATGCTTCAGTAACTACCACTGGTCTTCCAGGGAACGATCAAAGCGTAGACTGTTTGAGACATTACTCCCATGGAGGAAAGTGCGCATGGTGTTAGTTGTATTCAATCCCGAGGAAATTTCTGTGTTTCGTCAACACTTTGAAGGACCACAGATTACAGATTGCCTCCAGATGTGCATCGGAAACATCTACTGGTCTTCCAGGGATCGATCAAAGGGTAGACTTTTTGAGAATTACTAACATGGAGGAAAGTGCGCATGGTGTCTGTTGTATTCAATCCCGATGAAGTTTCTGTGTTTCATCAATACTCTGATACTCCACAGATTACAGAATGCCTCCAGATGTGCATCGGAAACTACTACTGGTCTTCCAGCGAACGATCGAAGCGTAGACTGTTTGAGACATTACTCCCATGGAGGAAGGTGCGCATGGTGACTGTTGTATTCAATCCCAATGCAATTTCTGTGTTTCATCAACACTCTGATACTCCACAGATTACAGAATGCCTCCAGATGTGCATCGGCAACTACTACTGGTCTTCCAGGGAACGATCAAATCGTAGACTGTTTGAGACATTACTTCTATGGAGGAAAGTGCGCATGGTGACTGTTGTATTCAATCTCGATACAATTTCTGTGTTTCATCAAGAGTCTGATAGTCCACAGATTACAGAGTGCCAATAGATGTGCATCGGAAACTACTACTGGTCTTCCATGGAACGAACAAAGCGTAGACTGTTAGAGACAATACTCCCATGGAGGAAAGTGCGCATGGTGACTGTTGTATTCAATCCCGATGCAATTTCTCTGTTTCATCAACACTCTGATAGTCCACAGAATACAGAATGCCTCCAGATGTGCATCGGAAACTAACACTGGTGTTCCAGGAACGATCAAAGCGTAGTCTGTTTGAGCATTGCTTCCATGGAGGAAAATGCACATGGTGACTGTTGTATTCAATCCCGATGCAATTTCTGTGTTTCATCAACACTCTGATAGTCCACAGATTACAGAATGACTAGAGATGAGCATCGGAAACTACGACTGGTCTTCAAGGGAACGATCAAATCGTAGACTGTTTGAGACATACTCCCATGGAGGAAACTGCGCATGGTGTGTGTTGTATGCAATCCCGAGGCAATTTCTGTGTACCATCAACTCTTTGAAGGTCCACAGATTCCAGAATGCCTCCAGATGTGCATGCGAAACTACTAAAGGTCTTCCAGGGATCGATCAAAGCGTAGACTGTTTGAGACATTACTCCCATGGAGGAAAGTGCGCACGGTGACTGTTGTATTCAATAACGATGCAATGTCTGTGTTTCATCAACAGTCTGATAGTCCACGGCTTACAGAATGCCTCCAGATGTGCATCGGAAACTAACACTGGGCTTCCAGGGAATGATCGGAGCGTAGACTGTTTGAGACATTACTCCCATGAAGGAAGGTGCGCATGGTGAATGTTGTATTCAATCCCGATGCAATTTCTGTGTTTCATCAACACTCTGATACTCCACAGATTACAGAATGCCTCCAGATGTGCATCGGAAACTACTACTGGTCTTCCAGGGAACGATCAAAGCGTAGACTGTTTGAGACATTACTCCAATGGAGGAAAGTGCCCATGGCGCCTGTTGTATTCAATCTCGATGCAATTTCTGTGATTCATCAACAGTCTGATAATCCACAGATTACTGAGTGCCACCAGAAGTGCATCGGAAACTACTACTGGTCTTCCAGGGAACGATCAAAGCGTAGACTGTTAGAGACATTACTACCATTGAGGAAAGTGCGCATGGTGACTGTTGTTTTCAATCCCGATGCCATTTCTGTGTTTCGTCAACACTCTCATAGTCCATAGATTACAGAATGCCTCCAGATGTGCATCAGAAACTAACACTGGTGTTCCAGGGAACGATCAAAGCGGAGACTGTTTGGGACATTACTAACACGGAGGAAAGTGCGGATGGTGACTGTTGTATTCAATCCCGATGCAATTTCTGTGCTTCATCAACAGTCTGATAGTCCACAGAATAAAGAAAGCCTCCAGATGTTCATCGGAAATTACTACTGGTCTTCCACTGAGCGATCAAAGCGTAGACTGTTTGAGACATTACTCCCATGGAGGAAAGTTGGCATGGTGATGTTGTATTCAATCCCGATGCAATATCTGTGTTTCATCAACACTCTGATAGTCCTCAGATTACAGAATGAATCCAGATGTGCATCGGTAACTACCACTCGTCATCCAGGGAACGATCAAAGCGTAGACTGTTTGAGACATTACTCGCATGGATTAAAGTGCGCATGGTGTCTGTTGTATTCAATCCCGAGGCAATTTCTGTCTTTCAGCAACACTCTGATACTCCACATACTACAGAATGCCTCCAGATGTGCATCGGAAACTATTATTGGTCTTCCAGGGAACGATCAAAGCGTAGACTGTTAGAGACATTACTCACATGGAGGAAAGTGCGCATGGTGACTGTTGTATTCAATCAAGATGCATTTTCTGTGTTTCATCAACAGTCTGATAGTCCACAGATTACAGAATACCTCCAGATGTGCATCGGGAACTAACACTGGTCTTCCAGGGAACGATCAAAACGTAGATTGTTTCAGACATTACTAACATGGAGGAAAGTGCGCATGGTGACTGTTGTATTCAATCCCGATGCAATTTCTGTGTTTCATCAACACTTTGATAGTCCACAGATTACAGATTGTCTCCAGATGTGGATCGGAAACTACTACTGGTCTTCCAAGGAACGATCAAAGCGTAGACTGTTTGAGGCATTGCTCCCATGGAGGAAAGTGCACATGGTGACAGTTGTATTCGATCCCGATGCAATTTCTGAGATTCATCAACACTTTGATACTCCACAGATTACAGAATGTCTCCAGATGTGCATTGGAAACTAACACTGGTGTTCCAGGGAACGATCAAAGCGTAGACTGTTTGAGAAATTACTAACATGGCGCAAAGTGGGGATGGTGACTGTTGTATTCAATCCCGATGCAATTTCTTTGTTTTATCAACACTTTGAAGGTCCACAGATTACAGAATGATTCCAGATGTGCATCGGAAACTACTACTGGTCTTCCAGGGAAGGATCAAAGCGTAGACTGTTTGAGATTTACTCCCATGGAGGAAAGTGCGCATGGTGTCTGTTGTATTCAATCCCGATGCAATTTCTGTGTTTCATCAACACTCTGATACTCCACAGATTACAGAGTGCCTCCAGATGTGCATCGGAAACTACTACTGGACTTCCAGGGAACGATCAAAGCGTTGAATGTTTGAGACATTACTCTTATGGAGGAAAGTGCGCATAGTGACTGTTGTATTCAATCGCGATGCAATTAATGTGTTTCATCAACTCTTTGATATTCCAAAGATTACGGAATGCCTTCATGATGTGCATCGGAAACTATTACTGGTCTCCCAGGGAACGATCACAGCGTAGACTGTTTGAGAATTACTAACATGGAGGAAAGTGCGCATGGTGTCTGTTGTATTCAATCCCGATGCAATTTCTGTGTTTCATCAAAATTCGGATACTCCACATATTACAGAATGCCTCCAGATGTGCATCGGAAATTGCTACTGGTCTTCCAGGCAACGATCAAAGCGTAGACTGTTTGAGACATTACTCCCATGGAGGTAGGTGCGCATGGTGACTGTTGTATTCAATCCCAATGCAATTTCTGTGTTTCATCAACACTCTGATACTCCACAGATTACAGAATGCCTCCTGATGTGCATCGGAAACTACTACTGGTCTTCCAGGGAACGATCAAATCGTAGACTGTTTGAGATATTACTCCCATAGAGGAAAGTGCACATGGTGACTGTTGTATTCAATCCCGATGCAATTTCTGTGTTTCATCAACACTTTGATACTCCACAGATTACAGAATGCCTCCAGATGTGCATCGGAACTACTACTGGTCTTCCAGGGAACTATCAAAGCGTAGACTGTTTGAGACATTACTCCCATGGCAGAAAGTGCGCACGGGGACTGTTGTATTCAATCCCGATGCAATTTCTGTGTTTCATCAACAGTCTGATAGTCCACGAATTACAGAATGCCTCCAGATATGCATCGGAAACTACTACTGGACTTCCAGGGAACGATCAAAGCGTTGAATGTTTGAGACACTACTCTTATGGATGAAAGTGCGCATGGTGACTGTTGTATTCAATCCCGATGCAATTTCTGTGTTTCATTAACACTTTGAAGGTCCACAGATTACAGAATGCCTCCAGATGTGCATCGGAAACTATTACTGGTCTTCCGGGGAACGATCAAAGCGTAGACTTTTTGAGAATTACTAACATGGAGGAAAGTGCACATGGTGACTGCTGTATTCAATCACGATGCAATTTCTGTGTTGCATCAACACTCAGATACTCCACAGATTACAGTATGCCTCCAGATGTGCATCGCAAACTACTACTGGTCTTCCAGTGAACGATCAAAACGTATACTGTTTCAGAATTACTCCCATGGGGGAAAGTGTGCATGGTGTCTGTTGTATTCAATCCCGATGCAATTTCTGTGTTTCATCAACACTCTGATACTCCACAGATTACAGAATGCCTCCAGATGTGCATCGGAAACTAACACTGGTCTTCCAGGGAACGATCAAAGCGTAGACCGTTTGAGACATTACTCCCATGAAGGAAGGTGCGCATGGTGACTGTTGTATTCAATCCCGATGCAATTTCTGTGTTTCATCAACAGTCTGATAGCCCCTGATTACAGAATGACTTCAGATGTGCTTCGGAAACTAACACTGGTCTTCCAGGGAACGATCAAAGCGTAGACTGTTTGAGACATTACTCCCATGGAGGAAAGTGCGCATGGTGACCGTTGTATTCAATCCGAATGCAATTTGTGTGTTTCATGAACACTCAGATATTCCACAGATTACAGAATGCCTCCAGATGTGCATCGGAAACTACTACTGGTCTTACAGGGAACGATCAAAGCGTAGACTGTTTCAGACATTACTCCCATGGAGGAAAGTGCGCATGGTGTATGTTGTATTCAATCCCGAGGCAATTTCTGTGTTTCATCAACTCTTTGAAGGTCCACAGATTACAGAATGCCTCCAGATTTGCATCGGAAACTACTACTGGCCTTCCAGGTAACGATCAAAGCGTAGACTGTTTGAGAATTACTAACATGGAGGAAAGTGCGCATGGTGACTTTTGTATTCAATCCCGATGCAATTTCTGTGTTTCATCAACACTCGGATACTCCACAGATTCCAGAATGCCTCCAGATGTTAATTGGAAACTACTACTGGTCTTCCAGGGAACGTTCAAAGCGGTGACTGTTTGAGACATTACTAACATGGAGGAAGGTGCCCATGGTGACTGTTGTATTCAATCAAGATGCAATTTCTGTGTTTTATCGACAGTCTGATAGTCCACGGATTACAGAATGACTCCAGATGTGCATCGGAAACTTCTACTGGTCGTCCAGGGAACGATCAAAGCGTAGACTGTTTGAGTCATTACTCCCATGGCAGAAAGTGCGCATGGTGACTGTTGTATTCAATCCCGATGCAATTTTTGTGTGTCATCAACAGTCTGATAGTCGACGAGTTACAGAATGCCTCCAGATGTGCATCGGAAACTACTACTGGACTTCCAGGGAACGATCAAATCGTTGAATGTTTGAGACACTACTCTTTTGGAGGAAAGTGCGCATGGTGACTGTTGTATTCAATCCCGATGCAATATCTGTGTTTCATCAAAACTTTGAAGCCCACAGATTACAGAATGCCTCCAGATGTGCATCGGAAACTATTACTGGTCTTCCAGGGAACGATCAAAGCGTAGACTTTTTGAGAATAACTAACATGGAGGAAAGTGCGCATGGTGACTGCTGTATTCAATCCCGATGCAATTTCTGTGTTTCATCAACACTCAGAGACTCCACAGATTACAAAATGTCTTCAGATGTGCATCGGAAACTAACACTGGTCTTCCAGGGAACGATCAAATCGTAGACTTTTTGAGAATTACTAACATGGAGGAAAGTGCACATGGTGTCTGTTGTATTCAATCCCGATGCAATTTCTATGTTTCATCAACACTCTGACACTCCACAGATTACAGAATGCCTCCAGATGTGCATCGGAAACTACTACTGGTCTTCCAGGGAACGATCATATCGTAGACTTTTAGAGTCATTACTTCCATGGAGGAAAGTGCGCATGGTGACTGTTGTATTCAATCCCGAGGCAATTTCTGTGTTTCATTAACACTTTGAAGGTCCACAGATTACAGAACGCCTCCAGATGTGCATCGGAAACTACTACTGGTCTTCCAGGGAACGATCAAAACGTAGACTGTTTGAGAATTACTCCCATGGGGGAAAGTGCGCATGATGTCTGTTGTATTCAATCCCGATGCAATTTCTGTGTTTCATCAACTCTTTGATCTTCCACAGATTACAGAATGCCTCCAGATGTGCATCGGAAACTAACACTGGTCTTCCAGGGAACGATCAAAGCGTAGACTGTTTGAGACATTACTCCCGTGGAGGGAAGTGCGCATGGTGACTGTTGTATTCAATCCCGATGCAATTTCTGTGTTTCATCAACAGTCTCATAGCCCACAGATTACAGAATGCCTCCAGATGTGCATCGGAAACTGACACTGGTGTTCCAGGGAACGATCAAAGCGGAGAATGTTTGAGACATTACTGACACGGAGGAAAGTGCGGATGGTGACTGTTGTATTCAATCCCGATGCAATTTCTGTGTTTCATCAACAGTCTGATAGTCCACAAAATACAGAAAGCCTCCAGATGTGCATCGGAAATTACTACTGGTCTTCCAGGGAACGATCAAAGTGTCGACTGTTTGAGACATTACTCCCATGGAGGAAAGTGCGCATGGTGACTGTTGTATTCAATCCCGAGGAAATTTCTGTGTTTCATTAACACTTTGAAGGTCCACAGATTACAGAACGCCTCCAGATGTGCATCGGTAACTTCCACTGGTCTTCCAGGGAACGATCAAAGCGTAGACTGTTTGAGACTTTACTTCCTTGGAGGAAAGTGCGCATGGTGTCTGTTGTATTCAATCCCGAGGCAATTTCTTTGTTTCATCAACACTTTGAAGGTCCACAGATTACAGAATGCCTCCAAATTTGCATCGGAAACTACTACTGGTCTTCCAGGGATCGATCAAAGCGTAGACTGTTTGAGAATTGCTCCCATGGAGGAAAGTTAGAATGGTGTCTGTTGTATTCAATCCCGATGCAATTTCTGTGTTTCATCAACACTCTGATAGTCCACAGATTACAGAATACCTCCAGATGTGCATCGGAAACTAACACTGGTCTTCCAGGGAACCATCAAAGCGTAGACTGTTTCAGACATTACTAACATGGAGGAAAGTGCGCATGGTGACTGTTGTATTCAATCCCGATGCAATTTCTGTGTTTCATCAACACTTTGATACTCCACAGATTACAGAATGCCTCCAGATGTGCATCGGAACTACTACTGGTCTTCCAGGGAACTATCAAAGCGTAGACTGTTTGAGACATTACTCCCATGGGAGAAAGTGCGCACGGGGACTGTTGTATTCAATCCCGATGCAATTTCTGTGTTTCATCAACAGTCTGATAGTCCACGAATTACAGAATGCCTCCAGATATGCATCGGAAACTACTACTGGACTTCCAGGGAACGATCAAAGCGTTGAATATTTGAGACACTACTCTTATGGAGGAAAGTGCGCATGGTGACTGTTGTATTCAATCCCGATGCAATTTCTGTGTTTCATTAACACTTTGAAGGTCCACAGATTACAGAATGCCTCCAGATGTGCATCGGAAACTATTACTGGTCTTCCGGGGAACAATCAAAGCGTAGACTTTTTGAGAATTACTAACATGGAGGAAAGTGCTCATGGTGACTGCTGTATTCAATCACGATGCAATTTCTGTGTTGCATCAACACTCAGATACTCCACAGATTACAGAATGTCTCCAATGTGCATCGGAAACTAACACTGGTCTTCCAGGGAACGATCAAAGCGTAGACTGTTTGAGACATTTCTAACATGGAGCAAAGTGGGGATGGTGACTGTTGTATTCAATCCCGATGCAAGTTCTTTGTTTCATCAACACTATGAAGGTAAACAGATTACAGAATGATTCCAGATGTGCATCGGAAGCTACTAAATGGTCTTCCAGGGAAGGATCAAAGCGTAGACTGTTTGAGAATTACTCCCATGGAGGAAAGTGCGCATGGTGACTTTTGTATTCAATCCCGATGCAATTTCTGTGTTTCATCAACACTCGGATACTCCACAGATTCCAGAATGCCTCCAGATGTTAATTGGAAACTACTACTGGTCTTCCAGGGAACGTTCAAAGCGGTGACTGTTTGAGACATTACTAACATGGAGGAAGGTGCCCATGGTGACTGTTGTATTCAATCAAGATGCAATTTCTGTGTTTTATCGACAGTCTGATAGTCCACGGATTACAGAATGACTCCAGATGTGCATCGGAAACTTCTACTGGTCGTCCAGGGAACGATCAAAGCGTAGACTGTTTGAGTCATTACTCCCATGGCAGAAAGTGCGCATGGTGACTGTTGTATTCAATCCCGATGCAATTTTTGTGTGTCATCAACAGTCTGATAGTCGACGAGTTACAGAATGCCTCCAGATGTGCATCGGAAACTACTACTGGACTTCCAGGGAACGATCAAATCGCTGAATGTTTGAGACACTACTCTTTTGGAGGAAAGTGCGCATGGTGACTGTTGTATTCAATCCCGATGCAATATCTGTGTTTCATCAAAACTTTGAAGCCCACAGATTACAGAATGCCTCCAGATGTGCATCGGAAACTATTACTGGTCTTCCAGGGAACGATCAAAGCGTAGACTTTTTGAGAATAACTAACATGGAGGAAAGTGCGCATGGTGACTGCTGTATTCAATCCCGATGCAATTTCTGTGTTTCATCAACACTCAGAGACTCCACAGATTACAAAATGTCTTCAGATGTGCATCGGAAACTAACACTGGTCTTCCAGGGAACGATCAAATCGTAGACTTTTTGAGAATTACTAACATGGAGGAAAGTGCACATGGTGTCTGTTGTATTCAATCCCGATGCAATTTCTATGTTTCATCAACACTCTGACACTCCACAGATTACAGAATGCCTCCAGATGTGCATCGGAAACTACTACTGGTCTTCCAGGGAACGATCATATCGTAGACTTTTAGAGTCATTACTTCCATGGAGGAAAGTGCGCATGGTGACTGTTGTATTCAATCCCGAGGCAATTTCTGTGTTTCATTAACACTTTGAAGGTCCACAGATTACAGAACGCCTCCAGATGTGCATCGGAAACTACTACTGGTCTTCCAGGGAACGATCAAAACGTAGACTGTTTGAGAATTACTCCCATGGGGGAAAGTGCGCATGATGTCTGTTGTATTCAATCCCGATGCAATTTCTGTGTTTCATCAACTCTTTGATCTTCCACAGATTACAGAATGCCTCCAGATGTGCATCGGAAACTAACACTGGTCTTCCAGGGAACGATCAAAGCGTAGACTGTTTGAGACATTACTCCCGTGGAGGGAAGTGCGCATGGTGACTGTTGTATTCAATCCCGATGCAATTTCTGTGTTTCATCAACAGTCTCATAGCCCACAGATTACAGAATGCCTCCAGATGTGCATCGGAAACTGACACTGGTGTTCCAGGGAACGATCAAAGCGGAGAATGTTTGAGACATTACTGACACGGAGGAAAGTGCGGATGGTGACTGTTGTATTCAATCCCGATGCAATTTCTGTGTTTCATCAACAGTCTGATAGTCCACAAAATACAGAAAGCCTCCAGATGTGCATCGGAAATTACTACTGGTCTTCCAGGGAACGATCAAAGTGTCGACTGTTTGAGACATTACTCCCATGGAGGAAAGTGCGCATGGTGACTGTTGTATTCAATTCCGAGGAAATTTCTGTGTTTCATTAACACTTTGAAGGTCCACAGATTACAGAACGCCTCCAGATGTGCATCGGTAACTTCCACTGGTCTTCCAGGGAACGATCAAAGCGTAGACTGTTTGAGACTTTACTTCCTTGGAGGAAAGTGCGCATGGTGTCTGTTGTATTCAATCCCGAGGCAATTTCTTTGTTTCATCAACACTTTGAAGGTCCACAGATTACAGAATGCCTCCAAATTTGCATCGGAAACTACTACTGGTCTTCCAGGGATCGATCAAAGCGTAGACTGTTTGAGAATTGCTCCCATGGAGGAAAGTTAGAATGGTGTCTGTTGTATTCAATCCCGATGCAATTTCTGTGTTTCATCAACACTCTGATAGTCCACAGATTACAGAATACCTCCAGATGTGCATCGGAAACTAACACTGGTCTTCCAGGGAACCATCAAAGCGTAGACTGTTTCAGACATTACTAACATGGAGGAAAGTGCGCATGGTGACTGTTGTATTCAATCCCGATGCAATTTCTGTGTTTCATCAACACTTTGATACTCCACAGATTACAGAATGCCTCCAGATGTGCATCGGAACTACTACTGGTCTTCCAGGGAACTATCAAAGCGTAGACTGTTTGAGACATTACTCCCATGGGAGAAAGTGCGCACGGGGACTGTTGTATTCAATCCCGATGCAATTTCTGTGTTTCATCAACAGTCTGATAGTCCACGAATTACAGAATGCCTCCAGATATGCATCGGAAACTACTACTGGACTTCCAGGGAACGATCAAAGCGTTGAATATTTGAGACACTACTCTTATGGAGGAAAGTGCGCATGGTGACTGTTGTATTCAATCCCGATGCAATTTCTGTGTTTCATTAACACTTTGAAGGTCCACAGATTACAGAATGCCTCCAGATGTGCATCGGAAACTATTACTGGTCTTCCGGGGAACAATCAAAGCGTAGACTTTTTGAGAATTACTAACATGGAGGAAAGTGCTCATGGTGACTGCTGTATTCAATCACGATGCAATTTCTGTGTTGCATCAACACTCAGATACTCCACAGATTACAGAATGTCTCCAATGTGCATCGGAAACTAACACTGGTCTTCCAGGGAACGATCAAAGCGTAGACTGTTTGAGACATTTCTAACATGGAGCAAAGTGGGGATGGTGACTGTTGTATTCAATCCCGATGCAAGTTCTTTGTTTCATCAACACTATGAAGGTAAACAGATTACAGAATGATTCCAGATGTGCATCGGAAGCTACTAAATGGTCTTCCAGGGAAGGATCAAAGCGTAGACTGTTTGAGAATTACTCCCATGGAGGAAAGTGCGCATGGTGACTTCTGTATTCAATCCCGATGCAATTTCTGTGTTTCATCAACACTCGGATACTCCACAGATTCCAGAATGCCTCCAGATGTTAATTGGAAACTACTACTGGTCTTCCAGGGAACGTTCAAAGCGGTGACTGTTTGAGACATTACTAACATGGAGGAAGGTGCCCATGGTGACTGTTGTATTCAATCAAGATGCAATTTCTGTGTTTTATCGACAGTCTGATAGTCCACGGATTACAGAATGACTCCAGATGTGCATCGGAAACTTCTACTGGTCGTCCAGGGAACGATCAAAGCGTAGACTGTTTGAGTCATTACTCCCATGGCAGAAAGTGCGCATGGTGACTGTTGTATTCAATCCCGATGCAATTTTTGTGTGTCATCAACAGTCTGATAGTCGACGAGTTACAGAATGCCTCCAGATGTGCATCGGAAACTACTACTGGACTTCCAGGGAACGATCAAATCGCTGAATGTTTGAGACACTACTCTTTTGGAGGAAAGTGCGCATGGTGACTGTTGTATTCAATCCCGATGCAATATCTGTGTTTCATCAAAACTTTGAAGCCCACAGATTACAGAATGCCTCCAGATGTGCATCGGAAACTATTACTGGTCTTCCAGGGAACGATCAAAGCGTAGACTTTTTGAGAATAACTAACATGGAGGAAAGTGCGCATGGTGACTGCTGTATTCAATCCCGATGCAATTTCTGTGTTTCATCAACACTCAGAGACTCCACAGATTACAAAATGTCTTCAGATGTGCATCGGAAACTAACACTGGTCTTCCAGGGAACGATCAAATCGTAGACTTTTTGAGAATTACTAACATGGAGGAAAGTGCACATGGTGTCTGTTGTATTCAATCCCGATGCAATTTCTATGTTTCATCAACACTCTGACACTCCACAGATTACAGAATGCCTCCAGATGTGCATCGGAAACTACTACTGGTCTTCCAGGGAACGATCATATCATAGACTTTTAGAGTCATTACTTCCATGGAGGAAAGTGCGCATGGTGACTGTTGTATTCAATCCCGAGGCAATTTCTGTGTTTCATTAACACTTTGAAGGTCCACAGATTACAGAACGCCTCCAGATGTGCATCGGAAACTACTACTGGTCTTCCAGGGAACGATCAAAACGTAGACTGTTTGAGAATTACTCCCATGGGGGAAAGTGCGCATGATGTCTGTTGTATTCAATCCCGATGCAATTTCTGTGTTTCATCAACTCTTTGATCTTCCACAGATTACAGAATGCCTCCAGATGTGCATCGGAAACTAACACTGGTCTTCCAGGGAACGATCAAAGCGTAGACTGTTTGAGACATTACTCCCATGGAGGGAAGTGCGCATGGTGACTGTTGTATTCAATCCCGATGCAATTTCTGTGTTTCATCAACAGTCTCATAGCCCACAGATTACAGAATGCCTCCAGATGTGCATCGGAAACTGACACTGGTGTTCCAGGGAACGATCAAAGCGGAGAATGTTTGAGACATTACTGACACGGAGGAAAGTGCGGATGGTGACTGTTGTATTCAATCCCGATGCAATTTCTGTGTTTCATCAACAGTCTGATAGTCCACAAAATACAGAAAGCCTCCAGATGTGCATCGGAAATTACTACTGGTCTTCCAGGGAACGATCAAAGTGTCGACTGTTTGAGACATTACTCCCATGGAGGAAAGTGCGCATGGTGACTGTTGTATTCAATCCCGATGCAATTTCTGTGTTTCATCAACACTTTGATACTCTACAGATTACAGAATGCCTCCAGATGTGCATCGGAACTACTACTGGTCTTCCAGGGAACTATCAAAGCGTAGACTGTTTGAGACATTACTCCCATGGGAGAAAGTGCGCACGGGGACTGTTGTATTCAATCCCGATGCAATTTCTGTGTTTCATCAACAGTCTGATAGTCCACGAATTACAGAATGCCTCCAGATATGCATCGGAAACTACTACTGGACTTCCAGGGAACGATCAAAGCGTTGAATATTTGAGACACTACTCTTATGGAGGAAAGTGCGCATGGTGACTGTTGTATTCAATCCCGATGCAATTTCTGTGTTTCATTAACACTTTGAAGGTCCACAGATTACAGAATGCCTCCAGATGTGCATCGGAAACTATTACTGGTCTTCCGGGGAACAATCAAAGCGTAGACTTTTTGAGAATTACTAACATGGAGGAAAGTGCTCATGGTGACTGCTGTATTCAATCACGATGCAATTTCTGTGTTGCATCAACACTCAGATACTCCACAGATTACAGAATGTCTCCAATGTGCATCGGAAACTAACACTGGTCTTCCAGGGAACGATCAAAGCGTAGACTGTTTGAGACATTTCTAACATGGAGCAAAGTGGGGATGGTGACTGTTGTATTCAATCCCGATGCAAGTTCTTTGTTTCATCAACACTATGAAGGTAAACAGATTACAGAATGATTCCAGATGTGCATCGGAAGCTACTAAATGGTCTTCCAGGGAAGGATCAAAGCGTAGACTGTTTGAGAATTACTCCCATGGAGGAAAGTGCGCATGGTGTCTGTTGTATTCAATCCCGATGCAATTTCTGTGTTTCATCAACACTGTGATACTCCACAGATTACAGAGTGCCTCCAGATGTGCATCGGAAAGTACTACTGGACTTCCAGGGAACGATCAAAGCGTTGAATGTTTGAGACATTACTCTTGTGGAGGAAAGTGCGCATGGTGACTGTTGTATTCAATCCCGATGTAATTTCTGTGTTTCATCAACACTTTGAAGGTCCACAGATTACAGAATGCCTCCAGATGTGCATCGGAAACTTTTACTGGTCTTCCAGGGATCGATCAAAGCGTAGACTTTTTGAGAATTACTAACATGGAGGAAAGTGCACATGGTGTCTATTGTATTTAATCCCGATGCAATTTCTGTGTTTCATCAACACTCTGATACTCCACAGATTACAGAATGCCTCCAGATGTGCATCGGAAACTACAACTGGTCTTCCAGGGAACGATCAAAGCGTAGACTGTTTGAGTCATTACCCCCATGGAGGAAGGTGCGCATGGTGACTGTTGTATTCAATCCCAATGCAATTTCTGTGTTTCATCAACAGTCTGATAGTCCACGAATTACAGAATGCCTCCAGATGTGCATCGGAAACTACTACTGGACTTCCAGGGAACGATCAAAGCGTTGAATGTTTGAGACACTACTCTTATGGAGGAAACTGCGCATGGTGACTGTTGTATTCAATCCCGATGTAATCTCTGTGTTTCATCAACACTTTGAAGGTCCACAGATTACAGAATGCCTCCAGATGTGCATCGGAAACTATTACTGGTCTTCCGGGGAACCATCAAAGCGTAGACTTTTTGAGAATTACTAACATGAGGGAAGTGCGCATGGTGACCGCTGTATTCAATCCCGATGCAATTTCTGTGTTTCATCAACACTCAGATACTCCACAGATTACAGAATGTCTCCAGATGTGCATCGGAAACTAACACTGGTCTTCCAGGGAACGATCAAAGCGTAGAGTGTTTGAGACATTTCTAACATGGAGCAAAGTGGGGATGGTGACTGTAGTATTCAATCCCGATGCAATTTCTTTGTTTCATCAACACTTTGAAGGTCCACAGATTACAGAATGATTCCAGATGTGCATCGGAAGCTACTACATGGTCTTCCAGGGAAGGATCAAAGCGTAGACTGTTTGAGAATGACTCCCATGGAGGAAAGTGCGCATGGTGTCTGTTGTATTCAATCCCGATGCAATATATGTGTTTCATCAACACTCTGATACTCCACAGATTACAGAGTGCCTCCAGATGTGAATCGGAAACTACTACTGGACTTCCAGGGAACGATCAAAGCGTTGAATGTGTGAGACATTACTTTTGTGGAGGAAAGTGCGCATGGTGACTGTTGTATTCAATCCCGATGCAATTTCTGTGTTTCATCAACACTTTGAAGGTCCACAGATTACAGAATGCCTCCAGATGTGCATCGGAAACTTTTACTGGTCTTCCAGGGAACGATCAAAGCGTAGACTTTTTGAGAATTACTAACATGGAGAAAAGGGCGCATGGAGTCTGTTGTATTCAATCCCGATGCAATTTCTGTGTTTCATCAACACTCTGATACTCCACAGATTACAGAATGCCTCCAGATGTGCATCGGAAACTACTACTGGTCATCCAGGGAACGATCAAAAGTGTAAACTGTTTGAGACATTACACCCCTGGAGGAAGGTGCGCATGGTGACTGTTGTATTCAATCCCAATGCAATTTCTGTGTTTCATCAACACTCTGATAGTCCACAGATTACAGAGTGCCACCAGATGTGCATCGGAAACTACTACTGGTCTTCCATGGAACGACCAAAGCGTAGAATGTTAGAGACTTTACTCCCATGGAGGAAAGTGCGCATGGTGTCTGTTGTATTCAATCCCGATGCAATTTCTGTGTTTCATCAACACTCAGAAAGTCCACAGACTACAGAATGCCTCCAGATGTGCATCGGAAACTACTACTGGTCTTACAGGGAACGATCAAAGCGTAGACTGTTTAAGACATTACTCCCATGGAGGAAAGTGCTCATGGTGACTGTTGTATTCAATCTCGATGCAATTTCTGTGTTTCATCAAGAGTCTGATAGTCCACAGATTACAGAATGGCTCCAGATGTGCATCGGAAGCTACTACTGGTCCTTTTGGGAACGATCAAAGCGTAGACTGTTTGAGACATTACTCCCATGGAGGAAAGTGCGCATGGTGACCGTTCTATTCAATCCCGATGCAATGTCTGTGTTTCATCAACACTCAGATAGTCCACAGACTACAGAATGCCTCCAGATGTGCATCGGAAACTACTATTGGTCTTCCAGGGAAATATCAAAGCATAGACTGTTAGAGACATTACTCCCATGGAGGAAAGTGCGCATGGTGTATGTTGTATTCAATCCCGAGGCAATTACTGTGTTTCACCAACACTCTGATAGTCCACAGATTACAGAATGCCTCCAGATGTGCATCGGAAACTACTACTGGTCTTCCAGGGAACGATCAAAGCGTAGACTATTAGAGACATTACTCCAATGGAGGAAAGTGCGCATGGAGACTGTTGTATTCAATCTCGATGCAATTTCTGTGTTTCATCAACAGTCTGATAGTCCACTGATTACTGAGTGCCACCAGATGTGCATCGGAAACTACTACTGGTCTTCCAGGTAAGGATCAAAGCGTAGACTGTTTGAGAATTACTAACATGGAGGAAAGTGCGCATGGTGACTGCTGTATTCAATCACGATGCAATTTCTGTGTTGCATCAACACTCAGATACTCCACAGATTACAGAATGTCTCCAGATGTGCATCGGAAACTAACACTGGTCTTCCAGGGAACGATCAAAGCGTAGACTGTTTGAGACATTTCTAACATGGAGCAGAGTGGGGATGGTGACTGTTGTATTCAATCCCGATGCAAATTCTTTCTTTCATCAACACTATGAAGGTAAACAGATTACAGAATGATTCCAGATGTGCATCGGAAGCTACTAAATGGTCTTCCAGGGAAGGATCAAAGCGTAGACTGTTTGAGAATTACTCCCATGGAGGAAAGTGCGCATGGTGTCTGTTGTATTCAATCCCGATGCAATTTCTGTGTTTCATCAACACTCTGATACTCCACAGATTACAGAGTGCCTCCAGATGTGCATCGGAAACTACTACTGGACTTCCAGGGAACGATCAAAGCGTTGAATGTTTGAGACATTACTCTTATGGAGGAAAGTGCGCATAGTGACTGTTGTATTCAATCCCGATGCAATTTCTGTGTATCATCAACTCTTTGATACTCCAAAGATTACGGAATGCCTTCAGATGTGCATCGGAAACTATTACTGGTCTCCGAGGGAACGATCACAGCGTAGACTGTTTGAGAATTACTAACATGGAGGAAAGTGCGCATGGTGTCTGTTGTATTCAATCCCGATGCAATTTCTGTGTTTCATATAAATTCTGATACTCCACAGATTACAGAATGCCTCCAGATGTGCATCGGAAACTGCTACTGGTCTTCCAGGGAACGATCAAAGCGTAGACTCTTTGAGACATTACTCCCATGGAGGTAGGTGCGCATGGTGACTGTTGTATTCAATCCCAATGCAATTTCTGTGTTTCATCAACACTCTGATACTCCACAGATTACAGAATGCCTCCTGATGTGCATCGGAAACTACTACTGGTCTTCCAGAGAACGATCAAATCGTAGACTGTTTGAGATATTACTTCCATAGAGGAAAGTGCACATGGTGACTGTTGTATAAAAATCCCGATGCAATTTCTGTGTTTCATCAACACTCTGATAGTTCACGGATTACAGAATGACTCCAGATGTGCATCGGAAACTACTACTGGTCTTTAAGGGAACGATCAAAGCGTAGCCTGTTTGAGACATTACTCCCATGGAGGAAAGTGCGCATGGTGACCGTTGTATTCAATCCCGATGCAATTTCTGTGTTTCATCAACACTCAGATAGTCCACAGACTACAGAATATCTCCAGATGTGCATCGGAAACTACTACTAGTCTTCCAGGGAACGATCAAAGCGTTGACTGTTTGAGACATTACTAACATGGAGGAAGGTGCCAATGGCGACTGTTGTATTCAATCAAAATGCAATTTCTGTGTTTTATCAACAGTATGATAGTCCACGGATTACAGAATTACTCCCGATGTGCATCGGAAACTTCTACAGGTCTTCCAGGGAACGATCAAAACGTAGACTGTTAGAGACATTACTCCCATGGAGGAAAGTGCGCATGGTGACTGTTGTATTCAATCCCGAGGCAATTTCTGTGTTTCATTAACACTTTGAAGGTCCACAGATTACAGTATGCCTCCAGATGTGCATCGCAAACTACTACTGGTCTTCCAGGGAACGATCAAAACGTATACTGTTTCAGAATTACTCCCATGGGGGAAAGTGTGCATGGTGTCTGTTGTATTCAATCCCGATGCAAATTCTGTGTTTCATCAACACTCTGATACTCCAGATATTACAGAATGCCTCCAGATGTGCATCGGAAACTAACACTGGTCTTCCAGGGAACGATCAAAGCGTAGACTGTTTGAGACATTACTCCCATGAAGGAAGGTGCGCATGGTGACTGTTGTATTCAATCCCGATGCAATTTCTGTGTTTCATCAACAGTCTGATAGTCCACTGATTACAGAATGATTCAGATGTGCATCGGAAACTAACACTGGTCTTCCAGGGAACGATCAAAGCGTAGACTGTTTGAGACATTACTCCCATGGAGGAAAGTGCGCATGGTGACCGTTGTATTCAATCCGAATGCAATTTGTGTGTTTCATGAACACTCAGATAGTCCACAGACTACAGAATGCCTCCAGATGTGCATCGGAAACTACTACTGGTCTTACAGGGAACGATCAAAGCGTAGAGTGTTTCTGACATTACTCCCATGGAGGAAAGTGCGCATGGTGTATGTTGTATTCAATCCCGAGGCAATATCTGTGTTTCATCAACACTCTGATACTCCACAGATTCCAGAATGCCTCCAGATGTTAATTGGAAACTACTACTGGTCTTCCAGGGAACGTTCAAAGCGTTGACTGTTTGTGACATTACTAACATGGAGGAAGGTGCCCATGGTGACTGTTGTATTCAATCAAGATGCAATTTCTGTGTTTTATCGACAGTCTGATAGTCCACGGATTACAGAATGACTCCAGATGTGCATCGGAAACTACAACTGGTCTTCCAGGGAACGATCAAAGCGTAGACTGTTTGAGTCATTACCCCCATGGAGGAAGGTGCGCATGGTGACTGTTGTATTCAATCCCAATGCAATTTCTGTGTTTCATCAACAGTCTGATAGTCCACGAATTACAGAATGCCTCCAGATGTGCATCGGAAACTACTACTGGACTTCCAGGGAACGATCAAAGCGTTGAATGTTTGAGACACTACTCTTATGGTGGAAAGTGCGTATGGTGACTGTTGTATTCAATCCCGATGTAATTTCTGTGTTTCATCAACACTTTGAAGGTCCACAGATTACAGAATGCCTCCAGATGTGCATCGGAAACTATTACTGGTCTTCCGGGGAACCATCAAAGCGTAGACTTTTTGAGAATTACTAACATGAGGGAAGTGCGCATGGTGACCGCTGTATTCAATCCCGATGCAATTTCTGTGTTTCATCAACACTCAGATACTCCACAGATTACAGAATGTCTCCAGAGGTGCATCGGAAACTAACACTGGTCTTCCAGGGAACGATCAAAGCGTAGAGTGTTTGAGACATTTCTAACATGGAGCAAAGTGGGGATGGTGACTGTAGTATTCAATCCCGATGCAATTTCTTTGTTTCATCAACACTTTGAAGGTCCACAGATTACAGAATGATTCCAGATGTGCATCGGAAGCTACTACATGGTCTTCCAGGGAAGGATCAAAGCGTAGACTGTTTGAGAATGACTCCCATGGAGGAAAGTGCGCATGGTGACCGTTGTATTCAATCCCGATGCAATTTCTGTGTTTCATCAACACTCAGATAGTCCACAGACTACAGAATGCCTCCAGATGTGCATCGGAAACTACTATTGGTCTTCCAGGGAAATATCAAAGCATAGGGTGTTAGAGACATTACTCCCATGGAGGAAAGTGCGCATGGTGTATGTTGTATTCAATCCCGAGGCAATTACTGTGTTTCACCAACACTCTGATGGTCCACAGATTACAGAATGCCTCCAGATGTGCATCGGAAACTACTACTGGTCTTCCAGGTAAGGATCAAAGCGTAGACTGTTTGAGAATTACTAACATGGAGGAAAGTGCGCATGGTGACTGTTGTATTCAATCAAGATGCAATTTCTGTGTTTTATCAACAGTCTGATAGTCCACGGTTTACAGAATGACTCCAGATGTGCATCGGAAACTTCTACTAGTCTTCCAGGGAACGATCAAAACGTAGACTGTTAGAGACATTACTCCCATGGAGGAAAGTGCGCATGGTGGCTGTTGTATTCAATCCCGAGGCTATTTGTGTGTTTCATTAACACTTTGAAGGTCCACAGATTACAGAATGCCTTCAGATGTGCATCGCAAACTACTACTGGTCTTCCAGGTAACGATCAAAACGTAGACTGTTTGAGAATTACTCACATGGGGGAAAGTGCGCATGGTGTCTGTTGTATTCAATCCCGATTCAATTTCTGTGTTTCATCAACACTCTGATCTTCCACATATTACAGAATGCCTCCAGATGTGCATCGGAAACTAACACTGGTCTTCCAGGGAACGATCAGAGCGTAGACTGTTTGATACATTACTCCTATGAAGGAAGGTGCGCATGGTGAATGTTGTATTCAATCCCGATGCAATTTCTGTGTTTCATCAACACTCCGATACTCCACAGATTACAGAATGCCTCCAGATGTGCATCGGAAACTACTACTGGTCTTCCAGGGAACGATCAAAGTGTAGACTATTTGAGACATTACTCCAATGGAGGAAAGTGCGCATGGAGACTGTTGTATTCAATCTCGATGCAATTTCTGTGTTTCATCAACAGTCTCATAGTCCACTGATTACTGAGTGCCACCAGATGTATATCGGAAACTACTACTGGTCTTCCAGGGAACGATCAAAGCGTAGACTGTTAGAGACATTAGTACCATTGAGGAAAGTGCGCATGGTGACTGTTATATTCAATCCCGATGCAATTTCTGTGTTTCATTAACACTTTGAAGGTCCACAGATTACAGAATGCCTCCAGATGTGCATCGGAAACTATTACTGGTCTTCCGGGGAACGATCAAAGCGTAGACTTTTTGAGAATTACTAACATGGAGGAAAGTGCGCATGGTGACAGCTGTATTCAATCACGATGCAATTTCTGTGTTGCATCAACACCCAGATACTCCACAGATTACAGAATGTCTCCAGATGTGAATCGGAAACTAAGACTGGTCTTATAGGGAACGATCAAAGCGTAGACTGTTTGAGACATTTCTAACATGGAGCAGAGTGGGGATGGTGACTGTTGTATTAAATCCCGATGCAAATTCTTTCTTTCATCAACACTATGAAGGTAAACAGATTACAGAATGATTCCAGATGTGCATCGGAAGCTACTAAATGGTCTTCCAGGGAAGGATCAAAGCGTAGACTGTTTGAGAATTACTCCCATGGAGGAAAGTGCGCATGGTGTCTGTTGTATTCAATCCCGATGCAATTTCTGTGTTTCATCAACACTCTGATACTCCACAGATTACAGAGTGCCTCCAGATGTGCATCGGAAACTACTACTGGACTTCCAGGGAACGATCAAAGCGTAGACTATTTGAGACATTACTCCAATGGAGGAAAGTGCGCATGGAGACTGTTGTATTCAATCTCGATGCAATTTCTGTGTTTCATCAACAGTCTGATAGTCCACTGATTACGGAATGCCTCCAGATGTGCATCAGAAACTATTACTGGTCTCCCAGGGAACGATCACAGCGTAGACTGTTTGAGAATTACTAACATGGAGGAAAGTGCGCATGGTGTCTGTTGTATTCAATCCCGATGCAATTTCTGTGTTTCATATAAATTCTGATACTCCACAGATTACAGAATGCCTCCAGATGTGCATCGGAAACTGATACTGGTGTTCCAGGGAACGATCAAAGCGTAGACTCTTTGAGACATTACTCCCATGGAGGTAGGTGCGCATGGTGACTGTTGTATTCAATCAGAATGCAATTTCTGTGTTTCATCAACACTCTGATACTCCACAGATTACAGAATGCCTCCTGATGTGCATCGGAAACTACTACTGGTCTTCCAGGGAACGATCAAATCGTAGACTGTTTGAGATATTACTCCCATAGAGGAAAGTGCACATGGTGACTGTTGTATAAAAATCCCGATGCAATTTCTGTGTTTCATCAACACTCTGATAGTTCACGGATTACAGAATGACTCCAGATGTGCATCGGAAACTACTACTGGTCTTTAAGGGAACGATCAAAGCGTAGCCTGTTTGAGACATTACTCCCATGGAGAAAAGTGCGCATGGTGACCGTTGTATTCAATCCCGATGCAATTTCTGTGTTTCATCAACACTCAGATAGTCCACGGATTACAGAATTACTCCCGATGTGCATCGGAAACTTCTACAGGTCTTCCAGGGAACGATCAAAACGTAGACTGTTAGAGACATTACTCCCATGGAGGAAAGTGCGCATGGTGACTGTTGTATTCAATCCCGAGGCAATTTCTGTGTTTCATTAACACTTTGAAGGTCCACAGATTACAGTATGCCTCCAGATGTGCATCGCAAACTACTACTGGTCTTCCAGGGAACGATCAAAACGTAGACTGTTTGAGAATTACTCCCATGGGGGAAAGTGCGCATGATGTCTGTTGTATTCAATCCCGATGCAATTTCTGTGTTTCATCAACTCTTTGATCTTCCACAGATTACAGAATGCCTCCAGATGCGCAACGGAAACTAACACTGGTCTTCCAGGGAACGATCAAAGCGTAGACTGTTTGAGACATTACTCCCATGGAGGAAAGTGCGCATGGTGACCGTTGTATTCAATCCCGATGCAATTTCTGTGTTTCATCAACACTCTGATACTCCAGAGATTACAGAATGCCTCCAGATGTGCATCGGAAACTAACACTGGTCTTCCAGGGAACGATCAAAGCGTAGACTGTTTGAGACATTACTCCCATGAAGGAAGGTGCGCATGGTGACTGTTGTATTCAATCCCGATGCAATTTCTGTGTTTCATCAACAGTCTGATAGTCCACTGATTACAGAATGACTTCAGATGTGCATCGGAAACTAACACTGGTCTTCCAGGGAACGATCAAAGCGTAGACTGTTTGAGACATTACTCCCATGGAGGAAAGTGCGCATGGTGACCGTTGTATTCAATCCGAATGCAATTTGTGTGTTTCATGAACACTCAGATAGTCCACAGACTACAGAATGCCTCCAGATGTGCATCAGAAACTATTCTAGGTCTTACAGGGAACGATCAAAGCGTAGACTGTTTCTGACATTACCCCCATGGAGGAAAGTGCGCATGGTGTATGTTGTATTCAATCCCGAGGTAATTTCTGTGTTTCATCAACACTCTGATACTCCACAGATTCCAGAATGCCTCCAGATGTTAATTGGAAACTACTACTGGTCTTCCAGGGAACGTTCAAAGCGTTGACTGTTTGAGACATTACTAACATGGAGGAAGGTGCCCATGGTGACTGTTGTATTCAATCAAGATGCAATTTCTGTGTTTTATCGACAGTCTGATAGTCCACGGATTACAGAATGACTCCAGATGTGCATCGGAAACTTCTACTGGTCGTCCAGGGAACGATCAAAGCGTAGACTGTTTGAGTCATTACTCCCATGGCAGAAAGTGCGCATGGTGACTGTTGTATTCAATCCCGATGCAATTTTTGTGTCTCATCAACAGTCTGATAGTCCACGAATTACAGAATGCCTCCAGATGTGCATCGGAAACTACTACTGGACTTCCAGGGAACGATCAAATCGTTGAATGTTTGAGACACTACTCTTATGGAGGAAAGTGCGCATGGTGACTGTTGTATTCAATCCCGATGCAATGTCTGTGTTTCATCAACACTTTGAAGCCCACAGATTACAGAATGCCTCCAGATGTGCATCGGAAACTATTACTGGTCTTCCAGGGAACGATCAAAGCGTAGACTTTTTGAGAATTAGTAACATGGAGGAAAGTGCGCATGGTGACTGCTGTATTCAATCCCGATGCAATTTCTGTGTTTCATCAACACTCAGATACTCCACAGATTACAAAATGTCTTCAGATGTGCATCGGAAACTAACACTGGTCTTCCAGGGAAGGATCAAATCGTAGACTTTTTGAGAATTACTAACATGGAGGAAAGTGCACATGGTGTCTGTTGTATTCAATCCCGATGCAATTTCTGTGTTTCATCAACACTCTGACACTCCACAGATTACAGAATGCCTCCAGATGTGCATCGGAAACTACTACTGGTCTTCCAGGGAACGATCATAACGTAGACTTTTAGAGACGTTACTTCCATGGAGGAAAGTGCGCATGGTGACTGTTGTATTCAATCCCGAGGCAATTTCTGTGTTTCATTAACACTTTGAAGGTCCACAGATTACAGAACGCCTCCAGATGTGCATCGGATACTACTACTGGTCTTCCAGGGAACGATCAAAACGTAGACTGTTTGAGAATTACTCCCATGGGGGAAAGTGCGCATGATGTCTGTTGTATTCAATCCCGATGCAATTTCTGTGTTTCATCAACTCTTTGATCTTCCACAGATTACAGAATGCCTCCAGATGCGCATCGGAAACTAACACTGGTCTTCCAGGGAACGATCAAAACGTAGACTGTTTGAGACATTACTCCCATGGAGGGAAGTGCGCATGGTGACTGTTGTATTCAATCCCGATGCAATTTCTGTGTTTCATCAACAGTCTCATAGTCCACAGATTACAGAATGCCTCCAGATGTGCATCGGAAACTGACACTGGTGTTCCAGGGAACGATCAAAGCGGAGAATGTTTGAGACATTACTGACACGGAGGGAAGTGCGGATGGTGACTGTTGTATTCAATCCCGATGCAATTTCTGTGTTTCATCAACACTTTGATGGTTGACAGTTTACAGAATATCTCAAGATGTGCATCGGTAACTACTACTGGTCTTCCAGGGACCGATCAAAGCGTAGACTGTTTGAGACATTACTCCCATGGAGGGAAGTGCGCATGGTGACTGCTGTATTCAATCCCGATGCAATTTCTGTGTTTCATCAACAGTCTGATAGTCCACAGAATACAGAAAGCCTCCAGATGTGCATCGGCAATTACTACTGGTCTTCCAGGGAACGATCAAAGCGTAGACTGTTTGAGACTTTACTTCCTTGGAGGAAAGTGCGCATGGTGTCTGTTGTATTCAATCCCGAGGCAATTTCTTTGTTTCTTCAACACTTTGAAGGTCCACAGATTACAGAATGCCTCCAAATGTGCATCGGAAACTACTACTGGTCTTCCAGGGAACGATCAAAGCGTTGACTGTTTGAGAATTGCTCCCATGGTGGAAAGTTAGAATGGTGTCTGTTGTATTCAATCCCGATGCAATTTCTGTGTTTCATCAACACTCTGATACTCCACATATTACAGAATGCCACCAGATGTGCATCGGAAACTACTACTGGTCTTCCAGGGAACGATCAAAGCGTAGACTGTTAGAGACATTACTACCATTGAGGAAAGTGCGCATGGTGACTGTTGTATTCAATCCCGATGCAATTTCTGTGTTTCATTAACACTTTGAAGGTCCACAGATTACAGAATGCCTCCAGATGTGCATCGGAAACTATTACTGGTCTTCCGGGGAACGATCAAAGCGTAGACTTTTTGAGAATTACTAACATGGAGGAAAGTGCGCATGGTGACTGCTGTATTCAATCACGATGCAATTTCTGTGTTGCATCAACACTCAGATACTCCACAGATTACAGAATGTCTCCAGATGTGAATCGGAAACTAACACTGGTCTTCCAGGGAACGATCAAAGCGTAGACTGTTTGAGACATTTCTAACATGGAGCAGAGTGGGGATGGTGACTGTTGTATTAAATCCCGATGCAAATTCTTTCTTTCATCAACACTATGAAGGTAAACAGATTACAGAATGATTCCAGATGTGCATCGGAAGCTACTAAATGGTCTTCCAGGGAAGGATCAAAGCGTAGACTGTTTGAGAATTACTCCCATGGAGGAAAGTGCGCATGGTGTCTGTTGTATTCAATCCCGATGCAATTTCTGTGTTTCATCAACACTCTGATACTCCACAGATTACAGAGTGCCTCCAGATGTGCATCGGAAACTACTACTGGACTTCCAGGGAACGATCAAAGCGTTGAAGGTTTGAGACATTACTCTTATGGAGGAAAGTGCGCATAGTGACTGTTGTATTCAATCCCGATGCAATTTCTGTGTTTCATCAACTCTTTGATAATCCAAAGATTACGGAATGCCTCCAGATGTGCATCGGAAACTATTACTGGTCTCCCAGGGAACGATTACAGCGTAGACTGTTTGAGAATTACTAACATGGAGGAAAGTGCGCATGGTGTCCGTTGTATTCAATCCCGATGCAATTTCTGTGTTTCATATAAATTCTGATACTCCACAGATTACAGAATGCCTCCAGATGTGCATCGGAAACTACTACTGGTCTTCCAGGGAACGATCAAAGCGTAGACTCTTTGAGACATTACTCCCATGGAGATAGGTGCGCATGGTGACTGTTGTATTCAATCCCAATGCAATTTCTGTGTTTCATCAACACTCTGATACTCCACAGATTACAGAATGCCTCCTGATGTGCATCGGAAACTACTACTGGTCTTCCAGGGAACGATCAAATCGTAGACTGTTTGAGATATTACTCCCATAGAGGAAAGTGCACATGGTGACTGTTGTATAAAAATCCCGATGCAATTTCTGTGTTTCATCAACACTCTGATAGTTCACGGATTACAGAATGACTCCAGATGTGCATCGGAAACTACTACTGGTCTTTAAGGGAACGATCAAAGCGTAGCCTGTTTGAGACATTACTCCCATGGAGGAAAGTGCGCATGGTGACCGTTGTATTCAATCCCGATGCAATTTCTGTGTTTCATCAACACTCAGATAGTCCACGGATTACAGAATTACTCCCGATGTGCATCGGAAACTTCTACAGTTCTTCCAGGGAACGATCAAAACGTAGACTGTTAGAGACATTACTCCCATGGAGGAAAGTGCGCATGGTGACTGTTGTATTCAATCCCGAGGCAATTTCTGTGTTTCATAAACAGTCTGATAGTCCACTGATTACAGAATGACTTCAGATGTGCATCGGAAACTAACACTGGTCTTCCAGGGAACGATCAAAGCGTAGACTGTTTGAGACATTACTCCCATGGAGGAAAGTGCGCATGGTGACCGTTGTATTCAATCCGAATGCAATTTGTGTGTTTCATGAACACTCAGAAAGTCCACAGACTACAGAATGCCTCCAGATGTGCATCAGAAACTACTACTGGTCTTACAGGGAACGATCAAAGCGTACACTGTTTCTGACATTACTCCCATGGAGGAAAGTGCGCATGGTGTATGTTGTATTCAATCCCGAGGTAATTTCTGTGTTTCATCAACACTCTGATACTCCACAGATTCCAGAATGCCTCCAAATGTTAATTGGAAACTACTACTGGTCTTCCAGGGAACGTTCAAAACGTTGACTGTTTGAGACATTACTAACATGGAGGAAGGTGCCCATGGTGACTGTTGTATTCAATCAAGATGCAATTTCTGTGTTTTATCGACAGTCTGATAGTCCACGGATTACAGAATGACTCCAGATGTGCATCGGAAACTTCTACTGGTCGTCCAGGGAACGATCAAAGCGTAGACTGTTTGAGTCATTACTCCCATGGCAGAAAGTGCGCATGGTGACTGTTGTATTCAATCCCGATGCAATTTTTGTGTGTCATCAACAGTCTGATAGTCCACGAATTACAGAATGCCTCCAGATGTGCATCGGAAACTACTACTGGACTTCCAGGGAACGATCAAATCGTTGAATGTTTGAGACACTACTCTTATGGAGGAAAGTGCGCATGGTGACTGTTGTATTCAATCCCGATGCAATTTCTGTGTTTCATCAACACTTTGAAGCCCACAGATTACAGAATGCCTCCAGATGTGCATCGGAAACTATTACTGGTCTTCCAGGGAACGATCAAAGAGTAGACATTTTGAGAATTACTAACATGTTGGAAAGTGCGCATGGTGACTGCTGTATTCAATCCCGATGCAATTTCTGTGTTTCATCAACACTCAGATACTCCACAGATTACAAAATGTTTTCAGATGTGCATCGGAAACTAACACTGGTCTTCCAGGGAACGATCAAATCGTAGACTTTTTGAGAATTACTAACATGGAGGAAAGTGCACATGGTGTCTGTTGTATTCAATCCCGATGCAATTTCTGTGTTTCATCAACACTCTGACACTCCACAGATTACTGAATGCCTCCAGATGTGCATCGGAAACTACTACTGGTCTTCCAGGGAACGATCATATCGTAGACTTTTAGAGACATTACTTCCATGGAGGAAAGTGCGCATGGTGACTGTTGTATTCAATCCCGAGGCAATTTCTGTGTTTCATTAACACTTTGAAGGTCCACAGATTACAGAACGCCTCCAGATGTGCATCGGAAACTACTACTGGTCTTCCAGGGAACGATCAAAACGTAGACTGTTTGAGAATTACTCCCATGGGGGAAAGTGCGCATGATGTCTGTTGTATTCAATCCCGATGCAATTTCTGTGTTTCATCAACTCTTTGATCTTCCACAGATTACAGAATGCCTCCAGATGTGCATCGGAAACTAACACTGGTCTTCCAGGGAACGATCAAAGCGTAGACTGTTTGAGACATTACTCCCATGGAGGGAAGTGCGCATGGAGACTTTTGTATTCAATCCCGATGCAATTTCTGTGTTTCATCAACAGTCTCATAGTCCACAGATTACAGAATGCCTCCAGATGTGCATCGGAAACTGACACTGGTGTTCCAGGGAACGATCAAAGCGGAGAATGATTGAGACATTACTGACACGGAGGAAAGTGCGGATGGTGACTGTTGTATTCAATCCCGATGCAATTTCTGTGTTTCATCAACAGTCTGATAGTCCACAGAATACAGAAAGCCTCCAGATGTGCATCGGAAATTACTACTGGTCTTCCAGGGAACGATCAAAGCGTCGACTGTTTGAGACATTACTCCCATGGAGGAAAGTGCGCATGGTGACTGTTGTATTCAATCCCGATGCAATTTCTGTCTTTCATCAACACTCTGATAGTCCTCAGATTACAGAATGAATCCTGATGTGCATCGGTAACTACCACTGGTCTTCCAGGGAACGATCAAAGCGTCGACTGTTTGAGACATTACTCCCATGGAGGAAAGTGCGCATGGTGTCTGTTGTATTCAATCCCGAGGCAATTTCTTTGTTTCATCAACACTTTGAAGGTCCACAGATTACAGAATGCCTCCAAATGTGCATCGGAAAAGTACTACTGGTCTTCCAGGGAACGATCAAAGCGTTGACTGTTTGAGAATTGCTCCCATGGAGGAAAGTTAGAATGGTGTCTGTTGTATTCAATCCCGATGCAATTTCTGTGTTTCATCAACACTCTGATACTCCACATATTACAGAATGCCACCAGATGTGCATCGCAAACTACTACTGGTCTTCCAGGGAACGATCAAAGCGTAGACTGTTTGAGACATTACTCCTATGGAGGAAGGTGCGCATCGTGACTGTTGTATTCAATCCCGATGCAATTTTAGTGTTTCATCAACACTCTAATAGTCCACAGATTACAGAATGCCTCCAGTTGTGCATCGGAAACTATTATTGGTCTTCCAGGGAACGATCACAGCGTAGAATGTTAGAGACATTACTCCCATGAGGAAAGTGCGCATGGTGACAGTTGTATTCAATCAAGATGCATTTTCTGTGTTTCATCAACACCCTGATAGTCCACAGATTACAGAATACCTCCAGATGTGCATCGGAAACTAACACTGGTCTTCCAGGGAACCATCAAAGCGTAGACTGTTTCAGACATTACTAACATGGAGGAAAGTCCGTATGGTGACTGTTGTATTCAATCCCGATGCAATTTCTGTGTTTCATCAACAGTCTGATAGTCCACGAATTACAGAATGCCTCCAGATATGCATCGGAAACTACTACTGGACTTCCAGGGAACGATCAAAGCGTTTCATGTTTGAGACACTACTCTTATGGAGGAAAGTGCGCATGGTGACTGTTGTATTCAATCCCGATGCAATTTCTGTGTTTCATTAACACTTTGAAGGTCCACAGATTACAGAATGCCTCCAGATGTGCATCGGAAACTATTACTGGTCTTCCGGGGAACGATCAAAGCGTATACTGTTTGAGACATTTCTAACATGGAGCAAAGTGGGGATGGTGACTGTTGTATTCAATCCCGATGCAAGTTCTTTGTTTCATCAACACTATGAAGGTAAACAGATTACAGAATGATTCCAGATGTGCATCGGAAGCTACTAAATGGTCTTCCAGGGAAGGATCAAAGCGTAGACTGTTTGAGAATTACTCCCATGGAGGAAAGTGCGCATGGTGTCTGTTGTATTCAATCCCGATGCAATTTCTGTGTTTCATCAACACTCTGATACTCCACAGATTACAGAGTGCCTCCAGATGTGCATCGGAAAGTACTACTGGACTTCCAGGGAACGATCAAAGTGTTGAATGTTTGAGACATTACTCTTGTGGAGGAAAGTGCGCATGGTGACTGTTGTATTCAATCCCGATGTAATTTCTGTGTTTCATCAACACTTTGAGGGTCCACAGATTACAGAATGCCTCCAGATGTGCATCGGAAACTTTTACTGGTCTTCCAGGGATCGATCAAAGCGTAGACTTTTTGAGAATTACTAACATGGTGGAAAGTGCGCATGGTGTCTATTGTATTCAATCCCGATGCAATTTCTGTGTTTCATCAACACTCTGATACTCCACAGATTACAGAATGCCTCCAGATGTGCATCGGAAACTACAACTGGTCTTCCAGGGAACGATCAAAGCGTAGACTGTTTGAGTCATTACCCCCATGGAGGAAGGTGCGCATGGTGACTGTTGTATTCAATCCCAATGCAATTTCTGTGTTTCATCAACAGTCTGATAGTCCACGAATTACAGAATGCCTCCAGATGTGCATCGGAAACTACTACTGGACTTCCAGGGATCGATCAAAGCGTTGAATGTTTGAGACACTACTCTTATGGAGGAAAGTGCGCATGGTGACTGTTGTATTCAATCCCGATGTAATTTCTGTGTTTCATCAACACTTTGAAGGTTCACAGATTACAGAATGCCTCCAGATGTGCATCGGAAACTATTACTGGTCTTCTATGGGAACCATCAGAGCGTAGACTTTTTGAGAATTACTAACATGAGGGAAGTGCGCATGGTGACTGCTGTATTCAATCCCGATGCAATTTCTGTGTTTCATCAACACTCAGATACTCCACAGATTACAGAATGTCTCCAGATGTGCATCGGAAACTAACACTGGTCTTCCAGGGAACGATCAAAGCGTAGAGTGTTTGAGACATTTCTAACATGGAGCAAAGTGGGGATGGTGACTGTAGTATTCAATCCCGATGCAATTTTTTTGTTTCATCAACACTTTGAAGGTCCACAGATTACAGATGATTCCAGATGTGCATCGGAAGCTACCACATGGTCCTCCAGGGAAGGATCAAAGCGTAGACTGTTTGAGAATGACTCCCATGGAGGAAAGTGCGCATGGTGTCTGTTGTATTCAATCCCGATGCAATTTCTGTGTTTCATCAACACTCTGATACTCCACAGATTACAGAGTGCCTCCAGATGTGCATCGGAAACTACTACTGGACTTCCAGGGAACGATCAAAGCGTTGAATGTGTGAGACATTACTCTTGTGGAGGAAAGTGCGCATGGTGACTGTTGTATTCAATCCCGATGCAATTTCTGTGTTTCATCAACACTTTGAAGGTCCACAGATTACAGAATGCCTCCAGATGTGCATCGGAAACTTTTACTGGTCTTCCAGGGAACGATCAAAGCGTAGACTTTTTGAGATTTACTAACATGGAGAAAAGTGCGCATGGTGTCTGTTGTATTCAATCCCGATGCAATTTCTGTGTTTCATCAACACTCTGATACTCCACAGATTACAGAATGCCTCCAGATGTGCATCGGAAACTACAACTGGTCTTCCAGGGAACGATCAAAGCGTAGACTGTTTGAGTCATTACCCCCATGGAGGAAGGTGCGCATGGTGACTGTTGTATTCAATCCCAATGCAATTTCTGTGTTTCATCAACAGTCTGATAGTCCACGAATTACAGAATGCCTCCAGATGTGCATCGGAAACTACTACTGGACTTCCAGGGATCGATCAAAGCGTTGAATGTTTGAGACACTACTCTTATGGAGGAAAGTGCGCATGGTGACTGTTGTATTCAATCCCGATGTAATTTCTGTGTTTCATCAACACTTTGAAGGTTCACAGATTACAGAATGCCTCCAGATGTGCATCGGAAACTATTACTGGTCTTCTATGGGAACCATCAGAGCGTAGACTTTTTGAGAATTACTAACATGAGGGAAGTGCGCATGGTGACTGCTGTATTCAATCCCGATGCAATTTCTGTGTTTCATCAACACTCAGATACTCCACAGATTACAGAATGTCTCCAGATGTGCATCGGAAACTAACACTGGTCTTCCAGGGAACGATCAAAGCGTAGAGTGTTTGAGACATTTCTAACATGGAGCAAAGTGGGGATGGTGACTGTAGTATTCAATCCCGATGCAATTTTTTTGTTTCATCAACACTTTGAAGGTCCACAGATTACAGATGATTCCAGATGTGCATCGGAAGCTACCACATGGTCCTCCAGGGAAGGATCAAAGCGTAGACTGTTTGAGAATGACTCCCATGGAGGAAAGTGCGCATGGTGTCTGTTGTATTCAATCCCGATGCAATTTCTGTGTTTCATCAACACTCTGATACTCCACAGATTACAGAGTGCCTCCAGATGTGCATCGGAAACTACTACTGGACTTCCAGGGAACGATCAAAGCGTTGAATGTGTGAGACATTACTCTTGTGGAGGAAAGTGCGCATGGTGACTGTTGTATTCAATCCCGATGCAATTTCTGTGTTTCATCAACACTTTGAAGGTCCACAGATTACAGAATGCCTCCAGATGTGCATCGGAAACTTTTACTGGTCTTCCAGGGAACGATCAAAGCGTAGACTTTTTGAGATTTACTAACATGGAGAAAAGTGCGCATGGTGTCTGTTGTATTCAATCCCGATGCAATTTCTGTGTTTCATCAACACTCTGATACTCCACAGATTACAGAATGCCTCCAGATGTGCATCGGAAACTACTACTGGTCTTCCAGGGAACGATCAAATGTGTAAACTGTTTGAGACATTACTCCCCTGGAGGAAGGTGCGCATGGTGTCTGTTGTATTCAATCCCGATGCTATTTCTGTGTTTCATCAACACTCAGATAGTCCACAGACTACAGAATGCCTCCAGATGTGCATCGGAAACTTCTACTGGTCTTACAGGGAACGATAAAAGCGTAGACTGTTTAAGACATTACTCCCATGGAGGAAAGTGCTCATGGTGACTGTTGTATTCAATCTCGATGCAATTTCTGTGTTTCATCAAGAGTCTGATAGTCCACAGATTACAGAATGGCTCCAGATGTGCATCGGAAGCTGCTACTGGTCCTTTTGGGAACGATCAAAGCGTAGACTCTTTGAGACATTACTCCCATGGAGGAAAGTGCGCATGGTGACCGTTGTATTCAATCCCGATGCAATTTCTGTGTTTCATCAACACTCAGATAGTCCACAGACTACAGAATGCCTCCAGATGTGCATCGGAAACTACTATTGGTCTTCCAGGGAAATATCAAAGCATAGACTGTTAGAGACATTACTCCCATGGAGGAAAGTGCGCATGGTGTATGTTGTATTCAATCCCGATGCAATTTCTGTGTTTCATCAACACTCTGATACTCCACAGATTACAGAGTGCCTCCAGACGTGCATCGGAAACTACTACTGGACTTCCAGGGAACGATCAAAGCGTTGAATGTTTGAGACATTACTCTTGTGGAGGAAAGTGCGCATGGTGACTGTTGTATTCAATCCCGATGTAATTTCTGTGTTTCATCAACACTTTGAAGGTCCACAGATTACAGAATGCCTCCAAATGTGCATCGGAAACTTTTACTGGTCTTCCAGGGATCGATGAAAGCGTAGACTTTTTGAGAATTACTAACATGGAGGAAAGTGCGCATGGTGTCTATTGTATTCAATCCCGATGCAATTTCTGTGTTTCATCAACACTCAGATAGTCCACAGACTACAGAATGCCTCCAGATGTTCATCGGAAACTTCTACTGGTCTTACAGGAACGATAAAAGCGTAGACTGTTTGAGAATTACTAACATGGAGGAAAGTGCGCATGGTGACTGTTGTATTCAATCAAGATGCAATTTCTGTGTTTTATCAACAGTCTGATAGTCCACGGTTTACAGAATGACTCCAGATGTGCATCGGAAACTTCTACTAGTCTTCCAGGGAACGATCAAAACGTAGACTGTTAGAGACATTACTCCCATGGAGGAAAGTACGCATGGTGACTGTTGTATTCAATCCCGAGGCTATTTCTGTGTTTCATTAAAACTTTGAAGGTCCACAGATTACAGAATGCCTTCAGATGTTCATCGCAAACTACTACTGGTCTTCCAGGTAACGATCAAAACGTAGACTGTTTGAGAATTACTCACATGGGGGAAAGTGCGCATGGTGACTGTTGTATTCAATCCCGAGGCAAATTCTGTGTTTCATTAACACATTGAAGGTCCACAGATTACAGAATGCCTCCAGATGTGCATCAGAAACTATTACTGGTCTTCCGGGGAACGATCAAAGCGTAGACTTTTTGAGAATTACTAACATGGAGGAAAGTGCGAATGGTGACTGCTGTATTCAATCACGATGCAATTTCTGTGTTGCATCAACACTCAGATACTCCACAGATTACAGAATGTCTTCAGGTGTGCATCGGAAACTAACACTGATCTTCCAGGGTACGATCAAAGCGTAGACTGTTTGAGACATTTCTAACATGGAGCAGAGTGGGGATGGTGACTGTTGTATTCAATCCCGATGCAAATTCTTTCTTTCATCAACACTATGAAGGTAAACAGATTACAGAATGATTCCAGATGTGCATCGGAAGCTACTAAATGGTCTTCCAGGGAAGGATCAAAGCGTAGACTGTTTGAGAATTACTCCCATGGAGGAAAGTGCGCATGGTGTCCGTTGTACTCAATCCCGATGCAATTTCTGTGTTTCATCAACACTCTGATACTCCACAGATTACTGAATGCCTCCAGATGTGCATCGGAAACTACTACTGGTCTTCCAGGTAAGGATCAAAGCGTAGACTGTTTGAGAATTACTAGCATGGAGGAAAGTGCGCATGGTGACTGTTGTATTCAATCAAGATGCAATTTCTGTAATTTATCAACAGTCTGATAGTCCACGGTTTACAGAATGCCTCCAGATGTGCATCGGAAACTTCTACTAGTCTTCCAGGGAACGATCAAAACGTAGACTGTTAGAGACATTACTCCCAAGGAGGAAAGTACGCATGGTTACTGTTGTATTCAATCCCGAGGCTATTTCTGTGTTTCATTAAAACTTTGAAGGTCCACAGATTACAGAATGCCTTCAGATGTGCATCGCAAACTACTACCGGTCTTCCAGGTAACGATCAAAACGTAGACTGTTTGAGAATTACTCACATGGGGGAAAGTGCGCATGGAGACTGTTGTATTCAATCCCGAGGCAAATTCTGTGTTTCATTAACACTTTGAAGGTCCACAGATTACAGAATGCCTCCAGATGTGCATCGGAAACTATTACTGGTCTTCCGGGGAACGATCAAAGCGTAGACTTTTTGAGAATTACTAACATGGAGGAAAGTGCGCATGGTGACTGCTGTATTCAATCACGATGCAATTTCTGTGTTGCATCAACACTCAGATACTCCACAGATTACAGAATGTCTCCAGATGTGCATCGGAAACTAACACTGGTCTTCCAGGGAACGATCAAAGCGTAGACTGTTTGAAACATTTCTAACATGGAGCAAAGTGGGGATGGTGACTGTTGTATTCAATCCCGATGCAAGTTCTTTGTTTCATCAACACTATGAAGGTAAACAGATTACAGAATGATTCCAGATGTGCATCGGAAGCTACTAAATGGTCTTCCAGGGAAGGATCAAAGCGTAGACTGTTTGAGAATTACTCCCATGGAGGAAAGTGCGCATGGTGTCTATTGTATTCAATCCCGATGCAATTTCTGTGTTTCATCAACACTCTGATACTCCACAGATTACAGAATGCCTCCAGATGTGCATCGGAAACTACAACTGGTCTTCCAGGGAACGATCAAAGCGTAGACTGTTTGAGACATTACTCCCATGGAGGAAAGTGCGCATGGTGACCGTTGTATTCAATCCCGATGCAATTTCTGTGTTTCATCAACACTCAGATAGTCCACAGACTACAGAATGCCTCCAGATGTGCATCGGAAACTACTATTGGTCTTCCAGGGAAATATCAAAGCATAGACTGTTAGAGACATTACTCCCATGGACGAAAGTGCGCATGGTGTATGTTGTATTCAATCCCGAGGCTATTTCTGTGTTTCATTAAAACTTTGAAGGTCCACAGATTACAGAATGCCTTCAGATGTGCATCGCAAACTACTACTGGTCTTCCAGGTAACGATCAAAACGTAGACTGTTTGAGAATTACTCACACGGGGGAAAGTGCGCATGGTGACTGTTTTATTCAATCCCGATGCAATTTCTGTGTTTCATTAACACTTTGAAGGTCCACAGATTACAGAATGCCTCCAGATGTGCATCGGAAACTATTACTGGTCTTCCGGGGAACGATCAATCGTAGACTTTTTGAGAATTACTAACATGGAGGAAAGTGCGCATGGTGACTGCTGTATTCAATCACGATGCAATTTCTGTGTTGCATCAACACTCAGATACTCCACAGATTACAGAATGTCTCCAGATGTGCATCGGAAACTAACACTGGTCTTCCAGGGAACGATCAAAGCGTAGACTGTTTGAGACATTTCTAACATGGAGCAGAGTGGGGATGGTGACTGTTGTATTCAATCCCGATGCAAATTCTTTCTTTCATCAACACTATGAAGGTAAACAGATTACAGAATGATTCCAGATGTGCATCGGAAGCTACTAAATGGTCTTCCAGGGAAGGATCAAAGCGTAGACTGTTTGAGAATTACTCCCATGGAGGAAAGTGCGCATGGTGTCTGTTGTATTCAATCCCGATGCAATTTCTGTGTTTCATCAACACTCTGATACTCCACAGATTACAGAGTGCCTCCAGATGTGCATCGGAAAGTACTACTGGACTTCCAGGGAACGATCAAAGTGTTGAATGTTTGAGACATTACTCTTGTGGAGGAAAGTGCGCATGGTGACTGTTGTATTCAATCCCGATGTAATTTCTGTGTTTCATCAACACTTTGAGGGTCCACAGATTACAGAATGCCTCCAGATGTGCATCGGAAACTTTTACTGGTCTTCCAGGGATCGATCAAAGCGTAGACTTTTTGAGAATTACTAACATGGTGGAAAGTGCGCATGGTGTCTATTGTATTCAATCCCGATGCAATTTCTGTGTTTCATCAACACTCTGATACTCCACAGATTACAGAATGCCTCCAGATGTGCATCGGAAACTACAACTGGTCTTCCAGGGAACGATCAAAGCGTAGACTGTTTGAGTCATTACCCCCATGGAGGAAGGTGCGCATGGTGACTGTTGTATTCAATCCCAATGCAATTTCTGTGTTTCATCAACAGTCTGATAGTCCACGAATTACAGAATGCCTCCAGATGTGCATCGGAAACTACTACTGGACTTCCAGGGATCGATCAAAGCGTTGAATGTTTGAGACACTACTCTTATGGAGGAAAGTGCGCATGGTGACTGTTGTATTCAATCCCGATGTAATTTCTGTGTTTCATCAACACTTTGAAGGTTCACAGATTACAGAATGCCTCCAGATGTGCATCGGAAACTATTACTGGTCTTCTATGGGAACCATCAGAGCGTAGACTTTTTGAGAATTACTAACATGAGGGAAGTGCGCATGGTGACTGCTGTATTCAATCCCGATGCAATTTCTGTGTTTCATCAACACTCAGATACTCCACAGATTACAGAATGTCTCCAGATGTGCATCGGAAACTAACACTGGTCTTCCAGGGAACGATCAAAGCGTAGAGTGTTTGAGACATTTCTAACATGGAGCAAAGTGGGGATGGTGACTGTAGTATTCAATCCCGATGCAATTTTTTTGTTTCATCAACACTTTGAAGGTCCACAGATTACAGATGATTCCAGATGTGCATCGGAAGCTACCACATGGTCCTCCAGGGAAGGATCAAAGCGTAGACTGTTTGAGAATGACTCCCATGGAGGAAAGTGCGCATGGTGTCTGTTGTATTCAATCCCGATGCAATTTCTGTGTTTCATCAACACTCTGATACTCCACAGATTACAGAGTGCCTCCAGATGTGCATCGGAAACTACTACTGGACTTCCAGGGAACGATCAAAGCGTTGAATGTGTGAGACATTACTCTTGTGGAGGAAAGTGCGCATGGTGACTGTTGTATTCAATCCCGATGCAATTTCTGTGTTTCATCAACACTTTGAAGGTCCACAGATTACAGAATGCCTCCAGATGTGCATCGGAAACTTTTACTGGTCTTCCAGGGAACGATCAAAGCGTAGACTTTTTGAGATTTACTAACATGGAGAAAAGTGCGCATGGTGTCTGTTGTATTCAATCCCGATGCAATTTCTGTGTTTCATCAACACTCTGATACTCCACAGATTACAGAATGCCTCCAGATGTGCATCGGAAACTACAACTGGTCTTCCAGGGAACGATCAAAGCGTAGACTGTTTGAGTCATTACCCCCATGGAGGAAGGTGCGCATGGTGACTGTTGTATTCAATCCCAATGCAATTTCTGTGTTTCATCAACAGTCTGATAGTCCACGAATTACAGAATGCCTCCAGATGTGCATCGGAAACTACTACTGGACTTCCAGGGATCGATCAAAGCGTTGAATGTTTGAGACACTACTCTTATGGAGGAAAGTGCGCATGGTGACTGTTGTATTCAATCCCGATGTAATTTCTGTGTTTCATCAACACTTTGAAGGTTCACAGATTACAGAATGCCTCCAGATGTGCATCGGAAACTATTACTGGTCTTCTATGGGAACCATCAGAGCGTAGACTTTTTGAGAATTACTAACATGAGGGAAGTGCGCATGGTGACTGCTGTATTCAATCCCGATGCAATTTCTGTGTTTCATCAACACTCAGATACTCCACAGATTACAGAATGTCTCCAGATGTGCATCGGAAACTAACACTGGTCTTCCAGGGAACGATCAAAGCGTAGAGTGTTTGAGACATTTCTAACATGGAGCAAAGTGGGGATGGTGACTGTAGTATTCAATCCCGATGCAATTTTTTTGTTTCATCAACACTTTGAAGGTCCACAGATTACAGATGATTCCAGATGTGCATCGGAAGCTACCACATGGTCCTCCAGGGAAGGATCAAAGCGTAGACTGTTTGAGAATGACTCCCATGGAGGAAAGTGCGCATGGTGTCTGTTGTATTCAATCCCGATGCAATTTCTGTGTTTCATCAACACTCTGATACTCCACAGATTACAGAGTGCCTCCAGATGTGCATCGGAAACTACTACTGGACTTCCAGGGAACGATCAAAGCGTTGAATGTGTGAGACATTACTCTTGTGGAGGAAAGTGCGCATGGTGACTGTTGTATTCAATCCCGATGCAATTTCTGTGTTTCATCAACACTTTGAAGGTCCACAGATTACAGAATGCCTCCAGATGTGCATCGGAAACTTTTACTGGTCTTCCAGGGAACGATCAAAGCGTAGACTTTTTGAGATTTACTAACATGGAGAAAAGTGCGCATGGTGTCTGTTGTATTCAATCCCGATGCAATTTCTGTGTTTCATCAACACTCTGATACTCCACAGATTACAGAATGCCTCCAGATGTGCATCGGAAACTACTACTGGTCTTCCAGGGAACGATCAAATGTGTAAACTGTTTGAGACATTACTCCCCTGGAGGAAGGTGCGCATGGTGTCTGTTGTATTCAATCCCGATGCTATTTCTGTGTTTCATCAACACTCAGATAGTCCACAGACTACAGAATGCCTCCAGATGTGCATCGGAAACTTCTACTGGTCTTACAGGGAACGATAAAAGCGTAGACTGTTTAAGACATTACTCCCATGGAGGAAAGTGCTCATGGTGACTGTTGTATTCAATCTCGATGCAATTTCTGTGTTTCATCAAGAGTCTGATAGTCCACAGATTACAGAATGGCTCCAGATGTGCATCGGAAGCTGCTACTGGTCCTTTTGGGAACGATCAAAGCGTAGACTCTTTGAGACATTACTCCCATGGAGGAAAGTGCGCATGGTGACCGTTGTATTCAATCCCGATGCAATTTCTGTGTTTCATCAACACTCAGATAGTCCACAGACTACAGAATGCCTCCAGATGTGCATCGGAAACTACTATTGGTCTTCCAGGGAAATATCAAAGCATAGACTGTTAGAGACATTACTCCCATGGAGGAAAGTGCGCATGGTGTATGTTGTATTCAATCCCGATGCAATTTCTGTGTTTCATCAACACTCTGATACTCCACAGATTACAGAGTGCCTCCAGACGTGCATCGGAAACTACTACTGGACTTCCAGGGAACGATCAAAGCGTTGAATGTTTGAGACATTACTCTTGTGGAGGAAAGTGCGCATGGTGACTGTTGTATTCAATCCCGATGTAATTTCTGTGTTTCATCAACACTTTGAAGGTCCACAGATTACAGAATGCCTCCAAATGTGCATCGGAAACTTTTACTGGTCTTCCAGGGATCGATGAAAGCGTAGACTTTTTGAGAATTACTAACATGGAGGAAAGTGCGCATGGTGTCTATTGTATTCAATCCCGATGCAATTTCTGTGTTTCATCAACACTCAGATAGTCCACAGACTACAGAATGCCTCCAGATGTTCATCGGAAACTTCTACTGGTCTTACAGGAACGATAAAAGCGTAGACTGTTTGAGAATTACTAACATGGAGGAAAGTGCGCATGGTGACTGTTGTATTCAATCAAGATGCAATTTCTGTGTTTTATCAACAGTCTGATAGTCCACGGTTTACAGAATGACTCCAGATGTGCATCGGAAACTTCTACTAGTCTTCCAGGGAACGATCAAAACGTAGACTGTTAGAGACATTACTCCCATGGAGGAAAGTACGCATGGTGACTGTTGTATTCAATCCCGAGGCTATTTCTGTGTTTCATTAAAACTTTGAAGGTCCACAGATTACAGAATGCCTTCAGATGTTCATCGCAAACTACTACTGGTCTTCCAGGTAACGATCAAAACGTAGACTGTTTGAGAATTACTCACATGGGGGAAAGTGCGCATGGTGACTGTTGTATTCAATCCCGAGGCAAATTCTGTGTTTCATTAACACATTGAAGGTCCACAGATTACAGAATGCCTCCAGATGTGCATCAGAAACTATTACTGGTCTTCCGGGGAACGATCAAAGCGTAGACTTTTTGAGAATTACTAACATGGAGGAAAGTGCGAATGGTGACTGCTGTATTCAATCACGATGCAATTTCTGTGTTGCATCAACACTCAGATACTCCACAGATTACAGAATGTCTTCAGGTGTGCATCGGAAACTAACACTGATCTTCCAGGGTACGATCAAAGCGTAGACTGTTTGAGACATTTCTAACATGGAGCAGAGTGGGGATGGTGACTGTTGTATTCAATCCCGATGCAAATTCTTTCTTTCATCAACACTATGAAGGTAAACAGATTACAGAATGATTCCAGATGTGCATCGGAAGCTACTAAATGGTCTTCCAGGGAAGGATCAAAGCGTAGACTGTTTGAGAATTACTCCCATGGAGGAAAGTGCGCATGGTGTCCGTTGTACTCAATCCCGATGCAATTTCTGTGTTTCATCAACACTCTGATACTCCACAGATTACTGAATGCCTCCAGATGTGCATCGGAAACTACTACTGGTCTTCCAGGTAAGGATCAAAGCGTAGACTGTTTGAGAATTACTAGCATGGAGGAAAGTGCGCATGGTGACTGTTGTATTCAATCAAGATGCAATTTCTGTAATTTATCAACAGTCTGATAGTCCACGGTTTACAGAATGCCTCCAGATGTGCATCGGAAACTTCTACTAGTCTTCCAGGGAACGATCAAAACGTAGACTGTTAGAGACATTACTCCCAAGGAGGAAAGTACGCATGGTTACTGTTGTATTCAATCCCGAGGCTATTTCTGTGTTTCATTAAAACTTTGAAGGTCCACAGATTACAGAATGCCTTCAGATGTGCATCGCAAACTACTACCGGTCTTCCAGGTAACGATCAAAACGTAGACTGTTTGAGAATTACTCACATGGGGGAAAGTGCGCATGGAGACTGTTGTATTCAATCCCGAGGCAAATTCTGTGTTTCATTAACACTTTGAAGGTCCACAGATTACAGAATGCCTCCAGATGTGCATCGGAAACTATTACTGGTCTTCCGGGGAACGATCAAAGCGTAGACTTTTTGAGAATTACTAACATGGAGGAAAGTGCGCATGGTGACTGCTGTATTCAATCACGATGCAATTTCTGTGTTGCATCAACACTCAGATACTCCACAGATTACAGAATGTCTCCAGATGTGCATCGGAAACTAACACTGGTCTTCCAGGGAACGATCAAAGCGTAGACTGTTTGAAACATTTCTAACATGGAGCAAAGTGGGGATGGTGACTGTTGTATTCAATCCCGATGCAAGTTCTTTGTTTCATCAACACTATGAAGGTAAACAGATTACAGAATGATTCCAGATGTGCATCGGAAGCTACTAAATGGTCTTCCAGGGAAGGATCAAAGCGTAGACTGTTTGAGAATTACTCCCATGGAGGAAAGTGCGCATGGTGTCTATTGTATTCAATCCCGATGCAATTTCTGTGTTTCATCAACACTCTGATACTCCACAGATTACAGAATGCCTCCAGATGTGCATCGGAAACTACAACTGGTCTTCCAGGGAACGATCAAAGCGTAGACTGTTTGAGACATTACTCCCATGGAGGAAAGTGCGCATGGTGACCGTTGTATTCAATCCCGATGCAATTTCTGTGTTTCATCAACACTCAGATAGTCCACAGACTACAGAATGCCTCCAGATGTGCATCGGAAACTACTATTGGTCTTCCAGGGAAATATCAAAGCATAGACTGTTAGAGACATTACTCCCATGGACGAAAGTGCGCATGGTGTATGTTGTATTCAATCCCGAGGCTATTTCTGTGTTTCATTAAAACTTTGAAGGTCCACAGATTACAGAATGCCTTCAGATGTGCATCGCAAACTACTACTGGTCTTCCAGGTAACGATCAAAACGTAGACTGTTTGAGAATTACTCACATGGGGGAAAGTGCGCATGGTGACTGTTTTATTCAATCCCGATGCAATTTCTGTGTTTCATTAACACTTTGAAGGTCCACAGATTACAGAATGCCTCCAGATGTGCATCGGAAACTATTACTGGTCTTCCGGGGAACGATCAATCGTAGACTTTTTGAGAATTACTAACATGGAGGAAAGTGCGCATGGTGACTGCTGTATTCAATCACGATGCAATTTCTGTGTTGCATCAACACTCAGATACTCCACAGATTACAGAATGTCTCCAGATGTGCATCGGAAACTAACACTGGTCTTCCAGGGAACGATCAAAGCGTAGACTGTTTGAGACATTTCTAACATGGAGCAGAGTGGGGATGGTGACTGTTGTATTCAATCCCGATGCAAATTCTTTCTTTCATCAACACTATGAAGGTAAACAGATTACAGAATGATTCCAGATGTGCATCGGAAGCTACTAAATGGTCTTCCAGGGAAGGATCAAAGCGTAGACTGTTTGAGAATTACTCCCATGGAGGAAAGTGCGCATGGTGTCTGTTGTATTCAATCCCGATGCAATTTCTGTGTTTCATCAACACTCTGATACTCCACAGATTACAGAGTGCCTCCAGACGTGCATCGGAAACTACTACTGGACTTCCAGGGAACGATCAAAGCGTTGAATGTTTGAGACATTACTCTTGTGGAGGAAAGTGCGCATGGTGACTGTTGTATTCAATCCCGATGTAATTTCTGTGTTTCATTAACACTTTGAAGGTCCACAGATTACAGAATGCCTCCAAATGTGCATCGGAAACTTTTACTGGTCTTCCAGGGATCGATGAAAGCGTAGACTTTTTGAGAATTACTAACATGGAGGAAAGTGCGCATGGTGTCTATTGTATTCAATCCCGATGCAATTTCTGTGTTTCATCAACACTCTGATACTCCACAGATTACTGAATGCCTCCAGATGTGCATCGGAAACTACTACTGGTCTTCCAGGTAAGGATCAAAGCGTAGACTGTTTGAGAATTACTAACATGGAGGAAAGTGCGCATGGTGACTGTTGTGTTCAATCAAGATGCAATTTCTGTGTTTTATCAACAGTCTGATAGTCCACGGTTTACAGAATGACTCCAGATGTGCATCGGAAACTTCTACTAGTCTTCCAGGGAACGATCAAAACGTAGACTGTTAGAGACATTACTCCCATGGAGGAAAGTACGCATGGTGACTGTTGTATTCAATCCCGAGGCTATTTCTGTGTTTCATTAAAACTTTGAAGGTCCACAGATTACAGAATGCCTTCAGATGTGCATCGCAAACTACTACTGGTCTTCCAGGTAACGATCAAAACGTAGACTGTTTGAGAATTACTCACATGGGGGAAAGTGCGCATGGTGACTGTTGTATTCAATCCCGAGGCAAATTCTGTGTTTCATTAACACATTGAAGGTCCACAGATTACAGAATGCCTCCAGATGTGCATCAGAAACTATTACTGGTCTTCCGCGGAACGATCAAAGCGTAGACTTTTTGAGAATTACTAACATGGAGGAAAGTGCGAATGGTGACTGCTGTATTCAATCACGATGCAATTTCTGTGTTGCATCAACACTCAGATACTCCACAGATTACAGAATGTCTCCAGGTGTGCATCGGAAACTAACACTGGTCTTCCAGGGAACGATCAAAGCGTAGACTGTTTGAGACATTTCTAACATGGAGCAGAGTGGGGATGGTGACTGTTGTATTCAATCCCGATGCAAATTCTTTCTTTCATCAACACTATGAAGGTAAACAGATTACAGAATGATTCCAGATGTGCATCGGAAGCTACTAAATGGTCTTCCAGGGAAGGATCAAAGCGTAGACTGTTTGAGAATTACTCCCATGGAGGAAAGTGCGCATGGTGTCTGTTGTATTCAATCCCGATGCAATTTCTGTGTTTCATCAACACTCTGATACTCCACAGATTACTGAATGCCTCCAGATGTGCATCGGAAACTACTACTGGTCTTCCAGGTAAGGATCAAAGCGTAGACTGTTTGAGAATTACTAGCATGGAGGAAAGTGCGCATGGTGACTGTTGTATTCAATCAAGATGCAATTTCTGTGTTTTATCAACAGTCTGATAGTCCACGGTTTACAGAATGACTCCAGATGTGCATCGGAAACTTCTACTAGTCTTCCAGGGAACGATCAAAACGTAGACTGTTAGAGACATTACTCCCATGGAGGAAAGTACGCATGGTTACTGTTGTATTCAATCCCGAGGCTATTTCTGTGTTTCATTAAAACTTTGAAGGTCCACAGATTACAGAATGCCTTCAGATGTGCATCGCAAACTACTACTGGTCTTCCAGGTAACGATCAAAACGTAGACTGTTTGAGAATTACTCACATGGGGGAAAGTGCGCATGGTGACTGTTGTATTCAATCCCGAATCAAATTCTGTGTTTCATTAACACTTTGAAGGTCCACAGATTACAGAATGCCTCCAGATGTGCATCGGAAACTATTACTGGTCTTCCGGGGAACGATCAAAGCGTAGACTTTTTGAGAATTACTAACATGGAGGAAAGTGCGCATGGTGACTGCTGTATTCAATCACGATGCAATTTCTGTGTTGCATCAACACTCAGATACTCCACAGATTACAGAATGTCTCCAGATGTGCATCGGAAACTAACACTGGTCTTCCAGGGAACGATCAAAGCGTAGACTGTTTGAGACATTTCTAACATGGAGCAAAGTGGGGATGGTGACTGTTGTATTCAATCCCGATGCAAGTTCTTTGTTTCATCAACACTATGAAGGTAAACAGATTACAGAATGATTCCAGATGTGCATCGGAAGCTACTAAATGGTCTTCCAGGGAAGGATCAAAGCGTAGACTGTTTGAGAATTACTCCCATGGAGGAAAGTGCGCATGGTGTCTGTTGTATTCAATCCCGATGCAATTTCTGTGTTTCATCAACACTCTGATACTCCACAGATTACAGAGTGCCTCCAGATGTGCATCGGAAACTACTACTGGACTTAAAGGGAACGATCAAAGCGTTGAATGTTTGAGGCATTACTCTTGTGGAGGAAAGTGCGCATGGTGACTGTTGTATTCAATCCCGATGTAATTTCTGTGTTTCATCAACACTTTGAAGGTCCACAGATTACAGAATGCCTCCAGATGTGCATCGGAAACTTTTACTGGTCTTCCAGGGATCGATGAAAGCGTAGACTTTTTGAGAATTACTAACATGGAGGAAAGTGCGCATGGTGTCTATTGTATTCAATCCCGATGCAATTTCTGTGTTTCATCAACACTCTGATACTCCACAGATTACAGAATGCCTCCAGATGTGCATCGGAAACTACAACTGGTCTTCCAGGGAACGATCAAAGCGTAGACTGTTTGAGTCATTACCCCCATGGAGGAAGGTGCGCATGGTGACTGTTGTATTCAATCCCAATGCAATTTCTGTGTTTCATCAACAGTCTGATAGTCCACGAATTACAGAATGCCTCCAGATGTGCATCGGAAACTACTACTGGACTTTCAGGGAACGATCAAAGCGTTGAATGTTTGAGACACTACTTTTATGGAGGAAAGTGCGCATGATGACTGTTGTATTCAATCCCGATGTAATTTCAGTGTTTCATTAACACATTGAAGGTCCACAGATTACAGAATGCCTCCAGATGTGCATCAGAAACTATTACTGGTCTTCCGGGGAACGATCAAAGCGTAGACTTTTTGAGAATTACTACCATGGAGGAAAGTGCGCATGGTGACTGCTGTATTCAATCACGATGCAATTTCTGTGTTGCATCAACACTCAGATACTCCACAGATTACAGAATGTCTCCAGATGTGCATTGGAAACTAACACTGGTCTTCCAATGAACGATCAAGGCGTAGACTATTTGAGACATTTCTAACATGGAGCAAAGTGGGGATGGTGACTGTTGTATTCAATCCCTATGCAAGTTCTTTGTTTCATCAACACTATGAAGGTAAACAGATTACAGAATGATTCCAGATGTGCATCGGAAGCTACTAAATGGTCTTCCAGGAAAGGATCAAAGCGTAGACTGTTTGAGAATTACTCCCATGGAGGAAAGTGCGCATGGAGTCTGTTGTATTCGATCCCTATGCAATTTCTGTGTTTCTTCAACACTCTGATACTCCACAGATTACGGAATGCCTCCAGATGTGCATCGGAAACTACAACTGGTCATCCAGGGAACGATCAAAGCGTAGACTGTTTGAGTCATAACCCCCATGGAGGAAGGTGCGCATGGTGACTGTTGTATTCAATCCCAATGCAATTTCTGTGTTTCATCAACAGTCTGATAGTCCACGAATTACAGAATGCCTCCAGATGTGCATCGGAAACTACTACTGGACTTCCAGGGAACGATCAAAGCGGTGACTGTTTGAGACATTACTCTTGTGGAGGAAAGTGCGCATGGTGACTGTTGTATTCAATCCCGATGCAATTTCTGTGTTTCATCAACACTCAGATAGTCCACAGACTACAGAATGCCTCCAGATGTGCATCGGAAACTACTATTGGTCTTCCAGGGAAATATCAAAGCATAGACTGTTAGAGACATTACTCCCATGGAGGAAAGTGCGCATGGTGTATGTTGTATTCAATCCTGAGGCAATTTCTGTGTTTCACCAACACTCTGATAGACCACAGATTACAGAATGCCTCCAGATGTGCATCGGAAACTACTACTGGTCTTCCAGGGAACGATCAAAACGTAGACTGTTAGAGAAATCACTCCCATGGAGGAAAGTGCGCATGGTGACTGTTGTATTCAATCCCGAGGCTATTTCTTTGTTTCATTAACACTTTGAAGGTCCACAGATTACAGAATGCCTTCAGATGTGCATCGCAAACTACTACTGGTCTTCCAGGGAACGATCAAAACGTAGACTGTTTGAGAATTACTAACATGGAGGAAAGTGTGCATGGTGACTTTTGTATTCAATCACGATGCAATTTCTGTGTTTCATAAACACTCTAATACTCCACAGATTACAGAATGCCTCGAGATGTGCATCGGAAACTACTACTGGTCCTCCAGGGAACGATCAAAGCGTTGACTGTTTGAGACATAACTAACATGGAGGATGGTGCCCATGGTGACTGTTGTATTCAATCAAGATGCAATTTCTGTGTTTTATCAACAGTCTGATAGTCCACGGTTTACAGAATGACTCCAGATGTGCATCGGAAACTTCTACTAGTCTTCCAGGGAACAATCAAAACGTAGACTGTTAGAGAAATCACTCCCATGGAGGAAAGTGCGCATGGTGACTGTTGTATTCAATCCCGAGGCTATTTCTTTGTTTCATTAACACTTTGAAGGTCCACAGATTACAGAATGCCTTCAGATGTGCATCGCAAATTACTACTGGTCTTCCAGGGAACGATCAAAACGTAGACTGTTTGAGAATTACTCACATGGGGGAAAGTGCGCATGGTGTCTGTTGTATTCAATCCCGATTCAATTTCTGTGTTTCATCAACACTCTGATCTTCCACAGATAACAGAATGCCTCCAGATGTGCATCGGAAACTAACACTGGTCTTCCAGGGAACGATCAGAGCGTAGACTGTTTGAGACATTACTCCTATGAAGGAAGGTGCGCATGGTGAATGTTGTATTCAATCCCGATGCAATTTCTGTGTTTCATCAACACTCTGATACTCCACAGATTACAGAATGCCTCCAGATGTGCATCGGAAACTACTACTGGTCTTCCAGGGAACGATCAAAGCGTAGACTATTTGAGACATTACTCCAATGGAGGAAAGTGCGCATGGAGAATGTTGTATTCAATCTCGATGCAATTTCTGTGTTTCATCAAGAGTCTGATAATCCACAGATTACTGAGTGCCACCAGATGTGCATCGGAAACTACTACTGGTCTTCCAGGGAACGATCAAAGCGTAGACTGTTAGAGACATTACTACCATTGAGGAAAGTGCGCATGGTGACTGTTGTATTCAATCCCGATGCAATTTCTGTGTTTCATTAACACTTTGAAGGTCCACAGATTACAGAATGCCTCCAGATGTGCATCGGAAACTATTACTGGTCTTCCGGGGAACGATCAAAGCGTAGACTTTTTGAGAATTACTAACATGGAGGAAAGTGCGCATGGTGACTGCTGTATTCAATCACGATGCAATTTCTGTGTTGCATCAACACTCAGATACTCCACAGATTACAGAATGTCTCCAGATGTGCATCGGAAACTAACAATGGTCTTCCAGGGAACGATCAAAGCGTAGACTGTTTGAGACATTTCTAACATGGAGCAAAGTGTGGATGGTGACTGTTGTATTCAATCCCGATGCAAGTTCTTTGTTTCATCAACACTATGAAGGTAAACAGATTACAGAATGATTCCAGATGTGCATCGGAAGCTACTAAATGGTCTTCCAGGGAAGGATCAAAGCGTAGACTGTTTGAGAATTACTCCCATGGAGGAAAGTGCGCATGGTGTCTGTTGTATTCAATCCCGATGCAATTTCTGTGTTTCATCAACACTCTGATACTCCACAGATTACAGAGTGCCTCCAGATGTGCATCGGAAACTACTACTGGACTTAAAGGGAACGATCAAAGCGTTGAATGTTTGAGGCATTACTCTTGTGTAGGAAAGTGCGCATGGTGACTGTTGTGTTCAATCCCGATGTAATTTCTGTGTTTCATCAACACTTTGAAGGTCCACAGATTACAGAATGCCTCCAGATGTGCATCGGAAACTTTTACTGGTCTTCCAGGGATCGATGAAAGCGTTGACTTTTTGAGAATTACTAACATGGAGGAAAGTGCGCATGGTGTCTATTGTATTCAATCCCGATGCAATTTCTGTGTTTCATCAACACTCTGATACTCCACAGATTACAGAATGCCCCCAGATGTGCATCGGAAACTACAACTGGTCTTCCAGGGAACGATCAAAACGTAGACTGTTTGAGTCATTACCCCCATGGAGGAAGGTGCGCATGGTGACTGTTGTATTCAATCCCAATGCAATTTCTGTGTTTCATCAACAGTCTGATAGTCCACGAATTACAGAATGCCTCCACATGTGCATCGGAAACTACTACTGGACTTCCAGGGAACGATCAAAGCGTTGAATGTTTGAGACACTACTCTTATGGAGGAAAGTGCGCATGGTGACTGTTGTATTCAATCCCGATGCAATTTCTGTGTTTCATTAACACTTTGAAGGTCCACAGATTACAGAATGCCTCCAGATGAGCATCGGAAACTATTACTGGTCTTCCGGGGAACGATCAAAGCGTAGACTTTTTGAGAATTACTAACATGGAGGAAAGTGCGCATGGTGACTGCTGTATTCAATCACGATGCAATTTCTGTGTTGCATCAGCACTCAGATACTCCACAGATTACAGAATGTCTCCAGATGTGCATTGGAAACTAACACTGGTCTTCCAGGGAACGATCAAAGCGTAGACTGTTTGAGACATTTCTAACATGGAGCAAAGTGGGGATGGTCACTGTTGTATTCAATCCCGATGCAAGTTCTTTGTTTCATCAACACTATGAAGGTAAACAGATTACAGAATGATTCCAGATGTGAATCGGAAGCTACTAAATGGTCTTCCAGGGAACGATCAAAGCGTTGAATGTTTGAGACACTACTCTTATGGAGGAAAGTGCGCATGGTGACTGTTGTATTCAATCCCGATGCAATTTCTGTGTTTCATTAACACTTTGAAGGTCCACAGATTACAGAATTCCTCCAGATGTGCATCGGAAACTATTACTGGTCTTCCGGGGAACGATCAAAGCGTAGACTTTTTGAGAATTACTAACATGAGGGAAGTGCGCATGGTGACTGCTGTATTCAATCCCGAAGCAATTTCTGTTTTTCATCAACACTCAGATACTCCACAGATTACAGAATGTCTCCAGATGTGCATCGGAAATTGACACTGGTCTTCCAGGGAACGATCAAAGCGTAGAGTGTTTGAGACATTTCTAACATGGAGCAAAGTGGGGATGGTGACTGTTGTATTCAATCCCGATGCAATTTCTTTGTTTCATCAACACTTTGAAGGTCCACAGATTACAGAATGATTCCAGATGTGCATCGGAAGCTACTAAATGGTCTTCCAGGGAAGGATCAAAGCGTAGACTGTTTGAGAATTACTCCCATGGAGGAAAGTGCGCATGGAGTCTGTTGTATTCGATCCCGATGCAATGTCTGTGTTTCATCAACACTCTGATACTCCACAGATTACAGAGTGCCTCCAGATGTGCATCGGAAACTACTACTGGACTTCCAGGGAACGATCAAAGCGTTGAATGTTTGAGACATTACTCTCGTGGAAGAAAGTGCGCATGGTAACTGTTGTATTCAATCCCGATGTAATTTCTGTGTTTCATCAACACTTTGAAGGTCCACAGATTACAGAATGCCTCCAGATGTGCATCGGAAACTTTTACTGGTCTTCCAGGGATCGATCAAAGCGTAGACTTTTTGAGAATTACTAACATGGAGGAAAGTGCGCATGTTGTCTATTGTATTCAATCCCGACGCAATTTCTGTGTTTCATCAACACTCTGATACTCCATAGATTACAGAATGCCTCCAGATGTGCATCGGAAACTACTACTGGTCTTCCAGGAACGATCAAATGTGTAAACTGTTTGAGACATTACTCCCATGGAAGAAGGTGCGCAAGGTGTCTATTGTATTCAATCCCGATGCAATTTCTGTGTTTCATCAACACTCTGATACTCCACAGATTACAGAATGCCTTTAGATTTGCATCGGAAACTACTACTGGTCTTCCAGGGAACGATCAAATCGTTGACTGTTTGCGACATTACTAATATGGAGGATGGTGCCCATGGTGACTGTTGTATTCAATCAAGATGCAATTTCTGTGTTTTATCAACAGTCTGATAGTCCACGGTTTACAGAATGACTCCAGATGTGCATCGGAAACTTCTACTAGTCTTCCAGGGAACGATCAAAACGTAGACTGTTAGAGATATTACTCCCACGGAGGAAAGTGCGCATGGTGACTGTTGTATTCAATCCCGAGGCTATTTCTGTGTTTCATTAACACTTTGAAGGTCCACAGATTACAGAATGCCTTCAGATGTGCATCGCAAACTACTACTGGTCTTCCAGTTAACGATCAAAACCTAGACCGTTTGAGAATTACACACATGGGGGAAAGTGCGCATGGTGTCTGTTGTATTCAATCCCGATTCAATTTCTGTGTTTCATCAACACTCTGATCTTCCACAGATTACAGAATGCCTCCAGATGTGCATCGGAAACTAACACTGGTCTTCCAGGGAACGATCAGAGCGTAGATTGTTTGAGACATTACTCCAATGAGGGAAGGTGAGCATGGTGAATGTTGTATTCAATCCCGATGCAATTTCTGTGTTTCATCAACACTCTGATACTCCACAGATTACAGAATGCCTCGAGATGTGCATCGGAAACTACTACTGGTCTTCCAGGGAGCGATCAAAGCGTAGACTGTTAGAGACATTACTACCATTGAGGAAAGTGCGCATGGTGACTGTTGTATTCAATCCCGATGCCATTTCAGGGTTTCATCAACACTCTCATAGTCCACAGATTAAAGAATGCCTCCAGATGTGCATCGGAAACTAACACTGGTGTTCCAGGGAACAATCAAAGCGGAGGCTGTTTGAGACATTACTAACACGGAGGAAAGTGCGGATGGTGACTGTTGTATTCAATTCCGATGCAATTTCTGTGTTTCATCAACACTCTGATAGTCCTCAGATTACAGAATGCATCCAGATGTGCATCGGTAGCTACCACTGGTCTGCCAGGGAACGATCAAAGCGTAGACTGTTTGAGACATTACTCCCATGGAGGGAAGTGCGCACGGTGACTGTTGTATTCAACCCTGATGTAATTTCTGTGTTTCATCAACAGCCTGATAGTCCACGAATTACAGAATGCCTCCAGATGTGCATCGGAAACTACTACTGGTCTTCTAGGGAACGATCAAAGCGTGGACTGTTTGAGACATTTGATCCCATGGAGGAAGGTGCGCATGGTGACTGTTGTATTTAATCCCAATGCAATTTCTGTGTTTCATTAACAGTCGGATAGTCCACGGATTACAGAATGTCTCAGGATGTGCATCGGAAACTATTATTGGTCTTCCAGGGAACGATCAAAGCGTAGACTGTTAGAGACATTACTCCCATGGAGGAAAGTGCGCATGGTGATTGTTGTATTCAATCAAGATCCATTTTCTGTGTTTCATCAACAGTCTGATAGTCCACAGATTGCAGAATACCTCCAGATGTGCATTGGAAACTAACACTGGTCTTCCAGGGAACGATCAAAGCGTAGACTGTTTCAGACATTACTAACAAGGAGGAAAGTGCGCATGGTGACTGTTGTATTCAATCCCGATGCAATTTCTGTGTTTCATCAACACTTTGATACTCCACAGATTACTGAATGCCTCCAGATGTGCATCGGAAACTACTACTGGTCTTCCAAGGAACGATCAAAGCGTAGACTGTTTGAGACATTGCTCCCATGGAGGAAAGTGCACATGGTGACAGTTGTATTCGATCCCGATGCAATTTCTTTATTTCATCAACACTTTGAAGGTCCACAGATTACAGAATGATTCCATATGTGCATCGGAAACTACTACTGGTCTTCCAGGGAAGGATCAAAGCGTAGACTGTTTGAGATTTACTCCCATGGAGGAAAGTGCGCAAGGTGTCTGTTGTATTCAATCCCGATGCAGTTTCTGTGTTTCATCAACACTCTGATACTCCACAGATTACAGAGTGCCTCCAGATGTGCATAGGAAACTACTACTGGACTTCCAGGGAACGATCAAAGCGTTGAATGCTTGAGACATTACTCTTATGAAGGAAAGTGCGCATGGTGACAGTTGTATTCAATCCCGATGCAATTTCTGTGTTTCATCAAAACTGTGATACTCCACAGATTACAGAATGCCTCCAGATGTGCATCGGAAACTACTACTGGTCTTCCAGGGAACGATCAAAACGTAGACTGTTTGAGACATTACTCCCATGGAGGAAGGTGCGCATGGTGACTGTTGTATTCAATCCCATTGCAATTTCTGTGTTTCATCAGCACTCTGATAGTCCACAGATTACAGATTCCTCCAGATGTGCATCGGAAACTACTACTGGTCTTCCAGGGAACGATCAAAGCGTTGACTGTTTGAGACATTACTAACATGGAGGAAGGAGCCCATGGTGACTGTTGTATTCAATCAAAATGCAATTTCTGTGTTTTATCAACAGTCTCATAGTCCACGGATTACAGAATGACTCCAGATGTGCATCGGAAACTTCTACTGGTCTTCCAGGGAACGACGAAAACGTAGACTGTTAGAGACATTACTCCCATGGAGGAAAGTGCGCATGGTGACTATTGTATTCAATCCCGAGGCAATTTCTATGTTTCATTAACACTTTGAATGTCCACTGATTACAGAAAGCCTCCAGATGTGCATCGGAAACTACTACTGGTCTTCCAGATAACGATCAAAGCGTAGACTGTTTGAGAATTACTAACATGGAGGAAAGTGCGCATGGTGACTTTTGTATTCAGTCCCGATGCAATTTCTGTGTTTCATCAACACTCTGATACTCCACAGATTACAGAATGCCTCCAGATGTGCATCGGAATCTACTACTGGTCTTCCAGGGAACGATCAAAGCGTTGACTGTTTGGGACATTACTAAAATGGAGGAAAGTGCGCATGGTGACTTTTGTATTCAATCACGATGCAATTTCTGTGTTTCATAAACACTCTAATACTCCACAGATTACAGAATGCCTCTAGATGTGCATCGGAAACTACTACTAGTCTTCCAGGGAACGATCAAAGCGTTGACTGTTTAAGACATTACTAATATGGAGGATGGAGCCCATGGTGACTGTTGTATTCAATCAAGATGCAATTTCAGTGTGTTTTATCAACAGTCTGATAGTCCACGGTTTACAGAATGACTCCAGATGTGCATCGGAAACGTCTACTAGTCTTCCAGGGAACGATCAAAACGTAGACTGTTAGAGACATTACTCCCACGGAGGAAAGTGCGCATGGTGACTGTTGTATTCAATCCCGAGGCTATTTCTGTGTTTCATTAACACTTTGAAGGTCCACAGATTACAGAATGCCTTCAGATGTGCATCGCAAACTACTACTGGTCTTCCAGGGAACGATCAAAACGTAGACTGTTTGAGAATTACTCACATGGGGGAAAGTGCGCATGGTGTCTGTTGTATTCAATCCCGATTCAATTTCTGTGTTTCATCAACACTCTGATCTTCCACAGATTACAGAATGCCTCCAGATGTGCATCGGAAACTAACACTGGTCTTCCAGGGAACGATCAGAGCGTAGACTGTTTGAGACATTACTCCTATGAAGGAAGGTGAGCATGGTGAATGTTGTATTCAATCCCGATGCTATTTCTGTGTTTCATCAACACTCTGATACTCCACAGATTACAGAATGCCTCCAGATGTGCATCGGAAACTACTACTGGTCTTCCAGGGAACGATCAAAGCGTAGACTGTTTGAGACATAACTCCAATGGAGGAAAGTGCGCATGGTGACTGTTGTATTCAATCTCGATACAATTTCTGTGTTTCATCAACAGTCTTATAGTCTACAGATTACTGAGTGCCACCAGAAGTGCATCGGAAACTACTACTGGTCTTCCAGGGAACGATCAAAGCGTAGACTGTTAGAGACATTACTACCATTGAGGAAAGTGCGCATGGTGACTGTTGTATTCAATCCCGATGCCATTTCAGGGTTTCATCAACACTCTCATAGTCCACAGATTTAAGAATGCCTCCAGATGTGCATCGGAAACTAACACTGGTGTTCCAGGGAACAATCAAAGCGGAGACTGTTTGAGACATTACTAACACGGAGGAAAGTGCGGATGGTGACTGTTGTATTAAATCCCGATGCAATTTCTGTGTTTCATCAACACTAAGAAGGTAGACAGTTTACAGAATGCCTCAAGATGTGCATCGGTAACTACTACTGGTCTTCCAGGGCACGATCAAAGCGTAGACTGTTTGAGACATTACTCCCATGGAGGAAAGTGCGCATGGTATCTGTTGTATTCAATCCCGAGGCAATTTCTGTGTTTCAGAAACACTCTGATACTCCACATATTACAGAATTCCTCCAGATGTGCATTGGAAACTACTACTGGTCTTCCAGGAATGATCAAAGCGTGGACTGTTTGAGACATTTACTCCCATGGAGGAAGGTGCGCATGGTGACTGTTGTATTTAATCCCAATGCAATTTCTGTGTTTCATCAACAGTCGGATAGTCCACGGATTACAGAATGCCTCCAGATGTGCATCGGAAACTATTATTGGTCTTCCAGGGAACGATCAAAGCGTAGACTGTTAGAGACATTACTCCCATGGAGGAAAGTGCGCATGGTGACTGTTGTATTCAATCAAGATGCATTTTCTGTGTTTCATCAACAGTCTGATAGTCCACAGATTGCAGAATACCTCCAGATGTGCATCGGAAACTAACACTGGTCTTCCAGGGAACGATCAAAGCGTAGACTGTTTCAGACATTACTAACAAGGAGGAAAGTGCGCATGGTGACTGTTGTATTCAATCCCGATGCAATTTCTGTGTTTCATCGACACTTTGATACTCCACAGATTACTGAATGCCTCCAGATGTGCATCGGAAAACTACTACTGGTCTTCCAGGGAACGATCAAAGCGTAGACTGTTTGAGACATTACTCCCATGGAGGAAGGTGCGCATGGTGACAGTTGTATTCAATCCCAATGCAATTTCTGTGTTTCATCAGCACTCTGATAGTCCACAGATTACAGATTCCTCCAGATGTGCATCGGAAACTACTACTGGTCTTCCAAGGGAACGATCAAAGCGTTGACTGTTTGAGACATTACTAACATGGAGGAAGGTGCCCATGGTGACTGTTGTATTCAATCAAAATGCAATTTCTGTGTTTTATCAACAGTCTGATAGTCCACGGATTACAGAATGACTCCAGATGTGCACGGAAACTTCTACTGGTCTTCCAGGGAACGACGAAAACGTAGACTGTTAGAGACATTACTCCCATGGAGGAAAGTGCGCATGGTGACTGTTGTATTCAATCCCGAGGCAATTTCTTTGTTTCATTAACACTTTGAATGTCCACATATTACAGAAAGCCTCCAGACGTGCATCGGAAACTACTGCTTGTCTTCCAGGTAACGATCAAAGCGTAGACTGTTTGAGAATTACTAACATGGAGGAAAGTGCGCATGGTGACTTTTGTATTCAGTCCCGATGCAATTTCTGTGTTTCATCAACACTCTGATACTCCACAGATTACAGAATGCCTCCAGATGTGCATCGGAAACTACTACTGGTCTTCCAGGGAACGATCAAAGCGTTGACTGTTTGAGACATTACTAACATGGAGGAAGGTGCCCATGGTGACTGTTGTATTCAATCAAAATGCAATTTCTGTGTTTTATCAACAGTCTGATAGTCCACGGATTACAGAATTACTCCCGATGTGCATCGGAAACTTCTACTGGTCTTCCAGGGAACGATCAAAACGTAGACTGTTAGAGACATTACTCCCATGGAGGAAAGTGCGCATGGTGACTGTTGTATTCAATCCTGAGGCAATTTCTGTGTTTCGTCAACACTCTGATAGTCCACAGATTACAGAATGCCTCCAGATGTGTATCGGAAACTACTACTGGTCTTCCAGGGAACGATCAAAACGTAGACAGTTTGAGAATTACTCCCATGGGGGAAAGTGCGCATGGTGTCTGTTGTATTCAATCCCGATGCAATTTCTGTGTTTCATCAACACTCTGATACTCCACAGATTACAGAATGCCTCCAGATGTGCATCGGAAACTACTACTGATCTTACAGTGAACGATCAAATCGTAGTCTGTTTCAGACATTACTCCCACGGAGGAAAGTGCGCATGGTGTATGTTGTATTCAATCCCGAGGCAATTTCTGTGTTTCATCAACACTTTGAAGGGTCACGGATTACAGAATGACTCCAGATGTGCATCGCAAACTTCTACTGGTCGTCCAGGGAACGATCAAAGCGTAGACTGTTTGAGTCATTACTCCCATGGCAGAAAGTGCGCACGGTGACTGTTGTATTCAATCCTGATGCAATTATTGTGTTTGATCAACAGTCTGATAGTCCACGAATTACAGAATATCTCCAGATATGCATCGGAAACTACTACTGTACTTCCAGGGAACGATCAAAGCGTTGAATGTTTGAGACACTACTCTTATGGAGGAAAGTGCGCATGGTAACTGTTGTATTCAATCCCGATGCAATTTCTGTGTTTCATCAACACTCTCATAGTCCACAGATTACAGAATGCCTCCAGATGTGCATCGGAAACTAACACTGGTGTTCCAGGGAACGATAAAAGCGGAGAATGTTTGAGACATTACTAACACGGGGGAAAGTGCGGATGGTGACTGTTGTATTCAATCCCGATGCAATTTCTGTGTTTCATCAACACGTTGAAGTTTGACAGTTTACAGAATGCCTCAAGTGGTGCATCGGTAACTACTACTGGTCTTCCAGGGAACGATCAAAGCGTAGACTGTTTGAGACATTACTCCTATGGAGGAAATTGCGCATGGTGTCTGTTGTATTCAATCCCGAGGCAATTTCTGTGTTTCATCAACACTTTGAAGGTCCACAGATTACAGAATGCCTCCAAATGTGCATCGGAAACTACTACAGGTCTTCCAGGGAACGATCAAAGCGTAGACTGTTTGAGAATTGCTCCCATGGACGAAAGTGAGCATGGTGTCTGTTGTATTCAATCCCGATGCAATTTCTGTGTTTCATCAACACTCTGATACTCCACATATTACAGAATGCCTCCAGATGTGCATCGGAAACTAACACCGGTCTTCCAGGGAACGATCAAAGCGTATACTGTTTGAGACATTACTCCCATGGAGGAAGGTGCGAATGGAGACTGTTGTATTCAATCCCAATGCAATTTCTGTGTTTCATCAACAGTCTGATAGTCCACGGATTACAGAATGCCCCCGGATGTGCATCGGAAACTACTACTGGACTTCCAGGGAACGATCAAAGCGTAGACTTTTTGAGACATTACTCTTATGGAGGAAAGTGCTCATGGTGACTGTTGTATTCAATCCCGATGCAATTTTAATGTTTTATCAACACTCTGATAGTCCACAGATTACAGAATGCCTCCAGATGTGCATAGGAAACTAACACTGGTGTTCCACTGAACGATCAAAGCGGAGACTGTTTGAGACATTACTAACACGGAGGAAAGTGCGGATGGTGACTGTTGTATTTATTCCCGAGGCAATTTCTGTGTTTCATCAACACTCTGATAGTCCTCAGATTACAGAATGAATCCTGATGTGCATCGTTAACTACCACTGGTCGTCCAGGGAACGATCAAAGCGCAGACTGTTTGAGACATTACTCCTATGGAGGAAATTGCGCATGGTGTCTGTTGTATTCAATCCCGAGGCAATTTTAGTGTTTCATCAACACTTTGAAGGTCCACAGATTACAGAATGCCTCCAAATGTGCATCGGAAACTACTACTGGTCTTCCAGGGAACGATCAAAGCGTAGACTGTTTGAGAATTGCTCCCATGGAGGATAGTTAGCATGGTGTCTGTTGTATTCAATCATGATGCAATCATCAACACTCTGATACTCCACATATTACAGAATGCCTCCAGATGTGCATCGGAAACTACTACTGGTCTTCCAGGGAACGATCAAAGCGTAGACTGTTTGAGACATTACTCCCATAGAGGAAGGTGCGCATGGTGACTGATGTATTCAATCCCAATGCAATTTCTGTGTTTCATCAACAGTCTGATAGTCCACGGATTACAGAATACCTCCAGATGTGCATCGGAAACTACTAGTGGACTTCCAGGGAACGATCAAAGCGTAGACTGTTTGAGACATTACTCTTATGGAGGAAAGTGCTCATGGTGACTGTTGTATTCAATCCCGATGCAATTATAGTGTTTCATCAACACTCTGATAGTCCACAGATTACAGAATGCCTCAAGATGTGCATCGGAAACTATTATTGGTCTTCCAGGGAACGATCAAAGCGTAGACAGTTAGAGACATTACTCCCATAGAGAAAAGTGCGCATGGTGACTGTTGTATTCAATCCAGATGCATTTTCTGTGTTTCATCAACACTCTGATTGTCCACAGATTACAGAATGCCTCCAGATGTGCATCAGAAACTACTACTGGTCTTTCAGGGAACGATCAAAGCGTAGACTGTTTGAGACATTGCTCCCATGGAGGAAAGTGCACATGGTGACAGTTGTATTCAATCCCGAGGCAATTTCTGTGTTTCAGCAACACTTTGAATTTCCACAGATTACAGAATGCCTCCAGATGTGCATCGGAAACTACTACTGGTCTTCCAGGTAACGATCAAACCGTAGACTGTTTGAGACATTACTCCCAAGGAGGAAAGTGCGCATGGTGACTTTTGTATTCAGTCCCGATGCAATTTCTGTGTTTCATCAACACTCTGATACTCCACAGATTACAGAATGCCTCCAGATGTGCAGCGGAAACTACTACTAGTCTTCCAGGGAACGATCAAAGCGTTGACTGTTTGAGACATTACTAACATGGAACAAAGGTGCACATGGTGACTGTTGTATTCAATCAAGATGCAATTTCTGTGTTTTATCAACAGTCTGATAGTCCACGGATTACAGTATGACTCCAGATGTGCATCGGAAACTTCTACTGGTCTTTCAGGGAACGATCAAAACGTAGACTGTTAGTGACATTACTCCCATGGAGGAAAGTGCGCATGGTGACTGTTGTATTCAATCCCGAGGCCATTTCTGTGTTTCATCAACACTTTGAAGGTCCACAGATTACAGAATGCCTCCAGATGTGCATCGCAAACTACTACTGGTCTTCCAGGGAACGATCAAATCGTAGACTGTTTGAGAATTACTCCCATGGGGGAAAGTGCGAATGGTGTCTGTTGTATTCAATCCCGATGCAATTTCTGTGTATCATCAACACTCTGATACTCCACAGATTACAGAATGCCTCCAGATGTGCATCGGAAACTACTACTGGACTTCCAGGGAACGATCAAAGCGTAGACTGTTTGAGACATTACTCTTATGGAGGAAAGTGCTCATGGTGACTGTTGTATTCAATCCCGATGCAATTTTAGTGTTTCATCAACACTCTGATAGTCCACAGATTACAGAATGCCTCCAGATGTGCATCGGAAACTATTATTGGTCTTCCAGGGAACGATCAAAGCGTAGTCAGTTAGAGACATTACTCCCATGGAGGAAAGTGCGCATGGTGACTGTTGTATTCAATCAAGATGCATTTTCTGTGTTTCATCAACACTCTGATTATCCACAGATTACAGAATGCCTCCAGATGTGCATCGAAAACTACTACTGGTCTTTCAGGAACGATCAAAGCGTAGACTGTTTGAGACATTGCTCCCATGGAGGAAAGTGCACATGGTGACAGTTATATTCAATCCCGATGCAATTTCTGTGTTTCATCAACACTTTGAAGGTCCACAGATTACAGAATGCCTCCAGATGTGCATCGGAAACTACTACTGGACTTCCAGGGAACGATCAAAGCGTAGACTTTATGAGACATTACTCTTATGGAGGAAAGTGCTCATGGTGACTGTTGTATTCAATCCCGATGCAATTTTAATGTTTCATCAACACTCTGATAGTCCACAGATTACAGAATGCCTCCAGATGTGCATCGGAAACTACTACTGGTCTTTCAGGGAACGATCAAAGCGTAGACTGTTTGAGACATTACTCCCATGAAGGAAGGTGCGCATGGTGACTGTTGTATTCAATCCCGATGCAATTTCTGTGTTTCATCAACAGCCTGATAGTCCACTGATTACTGAATGACTCCAGATGTGCATCGGAAACTACTTCTGGTCTTTAAGGGAACGATCAAAGCGTAGACTGTTTGAGACATTACTCCCATGGAGGAAAGTGCGCATGGTGACCGTTGTATTCAATCCCGATGCAATTTCTGTGTTTCATCAACACTCAGATAGTCCACAGACTACAGAATGCCTCCAGATGTGCATCGGAAACTACTACTGGTTTTACAGGGAACAATCAAAGCGTAGACTGTTTCAGACATTACTCCCATGGAGGAAAGTGCGCATGGTGTAAGTTGTATTCAATCCCGAGACAATTTCTGTGTTTCATCAACACTTTGCAGGTCCACAGATTACAGAATGGCTCCAGATGTGCATCGGAAAATACTACTGGTCTTCCAGGTAACGATCAAAGCGTAGACTGTTGAGAATTACTAACATGGAGGAAAGTGCGCATGGTGACTTTTGTATTCAATCCCGATGCAATTTTTGTGTTTCATCAACACTTTGATACTCCACAGATTACAGAATGCCTCCAGATGTGCATCGGAAACTACTACTGGTCTTATAGTTAACGATCAAAGCGATGACTGTTTGAGACATTGCTAACATAGAGGAAGGTGCCCATGTTGTCTGTTGTATTCAATCAAGACGCAATTTCTGTGTTTTATCAACAGTCTGATAGTCCACGGATTACAGAATGACTCCAGATGTGCATCGGAAATTTCTACTGGTCTTCCAGGGAACGAACAAAACGTAGACTGTTAGAGACATTACTCCCATGGAGGATAGTGTGCATGGTGACTGTTGTATTCAATCCCGAGGCAATTTCTGTGTTTCATTAACACTTTGAAGGTCCACAGATTACAGAATGCCTCCAGACGTGCATCGCAAACTACTACTGCTCTTTCAGGGAACGATCAAAACGTAGACTGTTTGAGAATTACTCCTATGGGGGAAAGTGCGCAAGGTGTCTGTTGTATTTAATCCCGATGCAATTTCTGTGTTTCATCAAAACTCTGATACTCCACTGATTACCGAATGCCTCCAGATGTGCTTCGGAAGCTAACACTGGTCTTCCAGGGACCGATCAAAGAGTAGACTGTTTGAGACATTACTCCCATGAAGGAAGGTGCGCATGGTGACTGTTGTATTCAATCCCGATGCAATTTCTGTGTTTCATCAACACTCTGATACTCCACAGATTACAGAATGCCTCCAGATGTGCATCGGAAACTACTACTGGTCTTCCAAGGAACGATCAAAGCGTAGACTGTTTGAGACACTACTCCAATGGAGGAAAGTGCGCATGGTGACTGTTGTATTCAATCCCGATGTAATTTCTGTGTTTCATCAACACTCTGATAGTCCACTGATTACAGAATACCTCCAGATGTGCATCGGAAACTAACACTGGACTTCCAGGGAACGATCAAAGCGTAGACTGTTTCATACATTACTAACATGGAGGAAAGTGCACATGGTGACAGTTGTACTTAATCCCGATGCAATTTCTGAGTTTCATCAACACTTTGATACTCCACAGATTACAGAATGTCTCCAGATGTGCATCGGAAACTTACTCTGGTCTTCCAAGGAACGATCAAAGCGTAGAATGTTAGAGACATTACTCCCATTTAGGAAAGTGCGCATGGTGACTGTTGTATTCAATCCCGATGCAATTTCAATGTTTCATCAACACTCACATAGTCCACAGACTACAGAATGCCTCCAGATGTGCAGCGGAAACTACTACTGGTCTTCCAGGGAACGATCAAAGCGTTGACTGTTTGAGACATTACTAACATTGAACAAAGGTGCACATGGTGACTGTTGTATTCAATCAAGATGCAATTTCTGTGTTTTATCAACAGTCTGATAGTCCACGGATTACAGTATGACTCCAGATGTGCATCGGAAACTTCTACTGGTCTTTCAGGGAACGATCAAAACGTAGACTGTTAGTGACATTACTCCCATGGAGGAAAGTGCGCATGGTGACTGTTGTATTCAATCCCGAGGCAATTTCTGTGTTTCATCAACACTTTGAAGGTCCACAGATTACAGAATGCCTCCAGATGTGCATCGGAAACGACTACTGGACTTCCAGGGAAAGATCAAAGCGTAGACTGTTTGAGACATTACTCTTATGGAGGAAAGTGCTCATGGTGACTTTTGTATTCAATCCCGATGCAATTTTAGTGTTTCATCAACACTCTGATAGTCCACAGATTACAGAATGCCTCCAGATGTGCATCGGAAACTATTATTGGTCTTCCAGGGAACGATCAAAGCGTAGACAGTTAGAGACATTACTCCCATGGAGGAAAGTGCGCATGGTGACTGTTGTATTCAATCAAGATGCATTTTCTGTGTTTCATCAACACTCTGATTATCCACAGATTACAGAATGCCTCCAGATGTGCATCGGAAACTACTACTGGTCTTTCAGGGAACGATCAAAGCGTAGACTGTTTGAGACATTGCTCCCATGGAGGAAACTGCACATGGTGACAGTTGAATTCAATCCCGATGCAATTTCTGTGTTTCATCAACACTTTGAAGGTCCACAGATTACAGAATGCCTCCAGATGTGCATCGGAAACTATTACTGGTCATACAGGGAACGAACAAAGCGTAGAATTTTTGAGAATTACTAACATGGAGGAAAGTGCGCATGGTGACTTTTGTATTCAATCCCGATGCAATATTTGTGTTTCATCAACACTTTGAAGGTCCACAGATTACAGAATGCCACCAAATGTGCATCGGAAACTACTACTGGTCTTCCAGGGAACGATCAAAGCGTAGACTGTTTGAGAATTTCTCCCATGGAGGAAAATTAGCATTGTGTCTGTTGTATTCAATCCCGATGCAATCATCAACACTCTGATACTCCACATATTACAGAATGCCTCCAGATGTGCATCGGAAACTACTACTGGTCTTCCAGGGCACGATCAAAGCGTAGACTGTTTGAGACATTACTCCCATAGAGGAAGGTGCGCATGGTGACTGATATATTCAATCCCAATGCAATTTCTGTGTTTCATCAACAGTCTGATAGTCCACGGATTACAGAATACCTCCAGATGTGCATCGGAAACTACTACTGGACTTCCAGGGAACGATCAAAGCGTAGACTGTTTGAGACATTACTCTTATGGAGGAAAGTACCCATGGTGACTGTTGTATTCAATCCCGATGCAATTTTAGTGTTTCATCAAAACTCCGATAGTCCACAGATTACAGAATGCCTCCAGATGTGCATCGGAAACTATTATTGGTCTTCCAGGGAACGATCAAAGCGTAGACAGTTAGAGACATTACTCCCATGGAGGAAAGTGCGCATGGTGACTGTTGTATTCAATCAAGATGCATTTCCTGTGTTTCATCAACACTCTGATTGTCCACAGATTACAGAATGCCTCCAGATGTGCATCGGAAACTAACACTGGTCTTCCAGGGAGCGATCAAAGCGTAGACTGTTTGAGACATTACTCCCATGAAGGAAGGTGCGCATGGTGACTGTTGTATTCAATCCCGATGCAATTTCTGTGTTTCATCAACAACCTGATAGTCCACTGATTACAGAATGACTCCAGATGTGCATCGGAAACTACTTCTGGTCTTTAAGGGAACGATCAAAGCATATACTGTTTGAGACATTACTCCCATGGAGGAAAGTGCGCATGGTGACCGTTGTATTCAATCCCGATGCAATTTCTGTGTTTCATCAACACTCAGATAGTCCACAGACTACAGAATGCCTCCAGATGTGCATCGGAAACTACTACTGGTCTTACAGGGAACAATCAAAGCGTAGACTGTTTCAGACATTACTCCCATGGAGGAAAGTGCGCATGGTGTAAGTTGTATTCAATCCCGAGGCAATTTCTGTGTTTCATCAACACTTTGCAGGTCCACAGATTACAGAATGGCTCCAGATGTGCATCGGAAAATACTACTGGTCTTCCAGGTAACGATGAAAGCGTAGACAGTTGAGAATTACTAACATGGAGGAAAGTGCGCATGGTGACTTTTGTATTCAATCCCGATGCAATTTTTGTGTTTCATCAACACTCTGATACTCCACAGATTACAGAATGCCTCCAGATGTGCATCGGAAACTACTACTGGCCTTATAGTTAACGATCAAAGCATGACTGTTTGAGACATTGCTAACATAGAGGAAGGTGCCCATGTTGTCCGTTGTATTCAATCAAGATGCAATTTCTGTGTTTTATCAACAGTCTGATAGTCCACGGATTACAGAATGACTCCAGATGTGCATCGAAAATTTCTACTGGTCTTCCAGGGAAGGAACAACACGTAGACTGTTAGAGACATTACTCCCATGGAGGATAGTGTGCATGGTGACTGTTGTATTCAATCCCGAGGCAATTTCTGTGTTTCATTAACACTTTGAAGGTCCACAGATTACAGAATGGCCTCCAGACGTGCATCGCAAACTACTACTGCTCTTTCTGGGAACGATCAAAACGTAGACTGTTTGAGAATTACTCCTATGGGGGAAAGTGCGCATGGTGTCTGTTGTATTTAATCCCGATGCAATTTCTGTGTTTCATCAACACTCTGATACTCCACAGATTACCGAATGCCTCCAGATGTGCTTCGGAAGCTAACACTGGTCTTCCAGGGACCGATCAAAGAGTAGACTGTTTGAGACATTACTCCCATGAAGGAAGGTGCGCATGGTGACTGTTGTATTCAATCCCGATGCAATTTCTGTGTTTCATCAACACTCTGATACTCCACAGATTACAGAATGCCTCCAGATGTGCATCGGAAACTACTACTGGTCTTCCAAGGAACGATCAAAGCGTAGACTGTTTGAGACACTACTCCAATGGAGGAAAGTGCGCATGGTGACTGTTGTATTCAATCCCGATGTAATTTCTGTGTTTCATCAACACTCTGATAGTCCACTGATTACAGAATACCTCCAGATTTGCATCGGAAACTAACACTGGACTTCCAGGGAACGATCAAAGCGTAGACTGTTTCATACATTACTAACATGGAGGAAAGTGCACATGGTGACAGTTCTACTCAATCCCGATGCAAATTCTGAGTTTCATCAACACTTTGATACTCCACAGATTACAGAATGTCTCCAGATGTGCATCGGAAACTTACTCTGGTCTTCCAAGGAACGATCAAAGCGTAGAATGTTAGAGACATTACTCCCATTTAGGAAAGTGCGCATGCTGACTGTTGTATTCAATCCCGATGCAATTTCTGTGTTTCATCAACACTCAGATAGTCCACAGACTACAGAATGCCTCCAGATGTGCAGCGGAAACTACTACTGGTCTTCCAGGGAACGATCAAAGCGTTGACTGTTTGAGACATTACTAACATTGAACAAAGGTGCACATGGTGACTGTTGTATTCAATCAAGATGCAATTTCTGTGTTTTATCAACAGTCTGATAGTCCACGGAGTACAGTATGACTCCAGATGTGCATCGGAAACTTCTACTGGTCTTTCAGGGAACGATCAAAACGTAGACTGTTAGTGACGTTACTCCCATGGAGGAAAGTGCGCATGGTGACTGTTGTATTCAATCCCGAGGCAATTTATGTGTTTCATCAACACTTTGAAGGTCCACAGATTACAGAATGCCTCCAGATGTGCATCGGAAACTATTATTGGTCTTCCAGGGAACGATCAAAGCGTAGACAGTTAGAGACATTACTCCCATGGAGGAAAGTGCGCATGGTGACTGTTGTATTCAATCAAGATGCATTTTCTGTGTTTCATCAACACTCTGATTATCCACAGATTACAGAATGCCTCCAGATGTGCATCGGAAACTACTACTGGTCTTTCAGGGAACGATCAAAGCGTAGACTGTTTGAGACATTGCTCCCATGGAGGAAAGTGCACATGGTGACAGTTGAATTCAATCCCGATGCAATTTCTGTGTTTCATCAACACTTTGAAGGTCCACAGATTACAGAATGCCTCCAGATGTGCATCGGAAACTATTACTGGTCATACAGGGAACGAACAAAGCGTAGAATTTTTGAGAATTACTAACATGGAGGAAAGTGCGCATGGTGACTTTTGTATTCAATCCAAATGCAATTTTTGTGTTCCATCATCACTCTGATACTCCACACATTACAGAATGCCTCCAGATGTGCATCGGAAACTACTACTGGTCTTTCAGGGAACGATCAAAACGTAGACTGTTTGAGACATTGCTCCCATGGAGGAAAGTGCACATGGTGACAGTTGTATTCAATCCCGATGCAATTTCTGTGTTTCATCAACACTTTGAAGGTCCACAGATTACAGAATGCCTCCAGATGTGCATCGGAAACTACTACTGGACTTCCAGGGAACGATCAAGGCGTAGACTTTTTGAGACATTACTCTTATGGAGGAGAGTGCTCATGGTGACTATTGTATTCAATCCCTATGCAATTTTAATGTTTCATCAACACTCTGATAGTCCACAGATTACAGAATGAATCCTGATGTGCATCGGTAACTACCACTGGTCTTCCAGGGAACGATCAAAGCGCAGACTGTTTGAGACATTACTCCTATTGAGGAAATTGCGCATGGTGTCTGTTGTATTCAATCCCGTGGCAATTTCTGTGTTTCATCAACACTTTGAAGGTCCACAGATTACAGAATGCCACCAAATGTGCATCGGAAACTACTACTGGTCTTCCAGGGAACGATCAAAGCGTAGACTGTTTGAGAATTTCCCCCATGGAGGAAAGTTAGCATGGTGTCTGTTGTATTCAATCCCGATGCAATCATCAACACTCTGATACTCCACATATTACAGAATGCCTCCAGATGTGCATCGGAAACTACTACTGGTCTTCCAGGGCACGATCAAAGCGTAGACTGTTTGAGACATTACTCCCATAGAGGAAGGTGCGCATGGTGACTGATATATTCAATCCCAATGCAATTTCTGTGTTTCATCAACAGTCTGATAGTCCACGGATTACAGAATACCTCCAGATGTGCATCGGAAACTACTACTGGACTTCCAGGGAACGATCAAAGCGTAGACTGTTTGAGACATTACTCTTATGGAGGAAAGTGCTCATGGTGACTGTTGTATTCAATCCCGATGCAATTTTAGTGTTTCATCAAAACTCCGATAGTCCACAGATTACAGAATGCCTCCAGATGTGCATCGGAAACTATTATTGGTCTTCCAGGGAACGATCAAAGCGTAGGCAGTTAGAGACATTACTCCCATGGAGGAAAGTGCGCATGGTGACTGTTGTATTCAATCAAGATGCATTTCCTGTGTTTCATCAACACTCTGATTGTCCACAGATTACAGAATGCCTCCAGATGTGCATCGGAAACTAACACTGGTCTTCCAGGGAGCGATCAAAGCGTAGACTGTTTGAGACATTACTCCCATGAAGGAAGGTGCGCATGGTGACTGTTGTATTCAATCCCGATGCAATTTCTGTGTTTCATCAACAGCCTGATAGTCCACTGATTACAGAATGACTCCAGATGTGCATCGGAAACTACTTCTGGTCTTTAAGGGAACGATCAAAGCGTAGACTGTTTGAGACATTACTCCCATGGAGGAAAGTGCGCATGGTGACCGTTGTATTCAATCCCGATTCAATTTCTGTGTTTCATCAACACTCAGATAGTCCACAGACTACAGAATGCCTCCAGATGTGCATCGGAAACTACTACTGGTCTTACAGGGAACAATCAAAGCGTAGACTGTTTCAGACATTACTCCCAAGGAGGAAAGTGTGCATGGTGTAAGTTGTATTCAATCCCGAGACAATTTCTGTGTTTCATCAACACTTTGCAGGTCCACAGATTACAGAATGGCTCCAGATGTGCATCGGAAAATACTACTGGTCTTCCAGGTAACGATCAAAGCGTAGACAGTTGAGAATTACTAACATGGAGGAAAGTGCGCATGGTGACTTTTGTATTCAATCCCGATGCAATTTTTGTGTTTCATCAACACTCTGATGCTCCACAGATTACAGAATGCCTCCAGATGTGCATCGGAAACTACTACTGGCCTTATAGTTAACGATCAAAGCGATGACTGTTTGAGACATTGCTAACATAGAGGAAGGTGCCCATGTTGTCTGTTGTATTCAATCAAGATGCAATTTCTGTGTTTCATCAACACTCTGATACTCCACAGATTACCGAATGCCTCCAGATGTGCTTCGGAAGCTAACACTGGTCTTCCAGGGACCGATCAAAGAGTAGACTGTTTGAGACATTACCCCCATGAAGGAAGGTGCGCATGGTGACTGTTGTATTCAATCCCGATGCAATTTCTGTGTTTCATCAACACTCTGATACTCCACAGATTACAGAATGCCTCCAGATGTGCATCGGAAACTACTACTGGTCTTCCAAGGAACGATCAAAGCGTAGACTGTTTGAGACACTACTCCAATGGAGGAAAGTGCGCATGGTGACTGTTGTATTCAATCCCGATGTAATTTCTGTGTTTCATCAACACTCTGATAGTCCACTGATTACAGAATACCTCCAGATGTGCATCGGAAACTAACACTGGACTTCCAGGGAACGATCAAAGCGTAGACTGTTTCATACATTACTAACATGGAGGAAAGTGCGCATGGTGACTGTTGTATTCAATCCCGATGCAATTTCTGTGTTTCATCAACACTCAGATAGTCCACAGACTACAGAATGCCTCCAGATGTGCATCGTAAACTACTACTGGTCTTCCAGGGAACGATCAAACCGTAGACTGTTTGAGACATTACTCCCATGGAGGAAAGTGTGCATGGTGTATGTTGTATTCAATCCCGAGGCAATTTCTCTGTTTCATCAACACTTTGAAGGTCCACAGATTACAGAATGCCTCCAGATGTTCATCGGAAACTACTACTGGTCTTCCAGGTAACGATCAAACCGTAGACTGTTTGAGACATTACTCCCAAGGAGGAAAGTGCGCATGGTGACTTTTGTATTCAGTCCCGATGCAATTTCTGTGTTTCATCAACACTCTGATACTCCACAGATTACAGAATGCCTCCAGATGTGCAGCGGAAACTACTACTGGTCTTCCAGGGAACGATCAAAGCGTTGACTGTTTCAGACATTACTAACATTGAACAAAGGTGCACATGGTGACTGTTGTATTCAATCAAGATTCAATTTCTGTGTTTTATCAACAGTGTGATAGTCCACGGATTACAGTATGACTCCAGATGTGCATCGGAAACTTCTACTGGTCTTTCAGGGAACGATCAAAACGTAGACTGTTAGTGACATTACTCCCATGGAGGAAAGTGCGCATGGTGACTGTTGTATTCAATCAAGATGCATTTTCTGTGTTTCATCAACACTCTGATTTTCCACAGATTACAGAATGCCTCCAGATGTGCATCGGAAACTAACACTGGTCTTCCAGGGAGCGATCAAAGCGTAGACTGTTTGTGACATTACTCCCATGAAGGAAGGTGCGCATGGTGACCGTTGTATTCAATCCCGATGCAATTTCTGTGTTTCATCAACACTCAGATAGTCCACAGACTACAGAATGCCTCCAGATGTGCATCGGAAACTACTACTGGTCTTACAGGGAACAATCAAAGCGTAGACTGTTTCAGACATTACTCCCATGGAGGAAAGTGCGCATGGTGTAAGTTGTATTCAATCCAGAGACAATTTCTGTGTTTCATCAACACTTTGCAGGTCCACAGATTACAGAATGGCTCCAGATGTGCATCGGAAAATACTACTGGTCTTCCAGGTAACGATCAAAGCGTAGACTGTTGAGAATTACTAACACGGAGGACAGTGTGCATGGTGACTGTTGTATTCAATCCCGAGGCAATTTCTGTGTTTCATTAACACTTTGAAGGTCCACAGATTACAGAATGCCTCCAGACGTGCATCGCAAACTACTACTGCTCTTTCAGGGAACGATCAAAACGTAGACTGTTTGAGAATTACTCCTATGGGGGAAAGTGCGCATGGTGTCTTTTGTATTTAATCCCGATGCAATTTCTGTGTTTCATCAACACTCTGATACTCCACAGATTACCGAATGCCTCCAGATGTGCTTCGGAAGCTAACACTGGTCTTCCAGGGACCGATCAAAGAGTAGACTGTTTGAGACATTACTCCCATGAAGGAAGGTGCGCATGGTGAGTGTTGTATTCAATCCCGATGCAATTTCTGTGTTTCATCAACACTCTGATACTCCACAGATTACAGAATGCCTCCAGATGTGCATCGGAAACTACTACTGGTCTTCCAAGGAACGATGAAAGCGTAGACCGTTTGAGACACTACTCCAATGGAGGAAAGTGCGCATGGTGACTGTTGTATTCAATCCCGATGTAATTTCTGTGTTTCATCAACACTCTGATAGTCCACTGATTACAGAATACCTCCAGATGTGCATCGGAAACTAACACTGGACTTCCAGGGAACGATCAAAGCGTAGACTGTTTCATACATTACTAACATGGAGGAAAGTGCACATGGTGACAGTTGTACTCAATCCCGATGCAATTTCTGAGTTTCATCAACATTTTGATACTCCACAGTTTAGAGAATGTCTCCAGATGTGCATCGGAAACTTACTCTGGTCTTCCAGGGAACGATCAAAGCGTAGACTGTTTGAGACATTACTAACATGGAGCAAAGTGGGGATGGTGACTGTTGTATTCAATCCCGATGCAATTTCTTTGTTTCATCAACACTTTGAAGGTCCACAGATTACAGAATGATTCCCGATGTGCATCGGAAACTACTACTGGTCTTCCAGGGAGGATCAAAGCGTAGACTGTTTGAGATTTACTCCCATGGAGGAAAGTGCGCATGGTGTCTGTTGTATTCAATCCCGATGCAATTTCTGTGTTTCATCAACACTTTGAAGGTCCACAGATTACAGCATGCCTCCAGATGTGCATCGGAAACTACTACTGGTCTTCAAGGTAACGATCAAAGCGTAAACTGTTTGAGAATTACTAATGTGGAGGAAAGTGCGCATGGTGACTTTTGTAATCAATCCCGATGCAATTTCTGTGTTTCATCAACACTCTGATACTCCACAGATTACAGATTGCCTCCAGATGTGCATCGGAAACTACTACTGGTCTTCCAGGGAACGATCGAGGCCTTGACTGTTTGAGACATTACTAACATGGAGAAAGGTGCCCATGGTGACTGTTGTATTCAATCAAGATGCAATTTCTGTGTTTTATCAACATTCTGATAGTCCACGGATTACAGAATGACTCCAGATGTGCATCGGAAACTTCTACTGGTCTTCCAGGGAACGATCAAAACGTAGACTGTTTCAGACATTACTAACATGGAGGAAAGTGCGCATGGTGACAGTTGTATTCAATCCCGATGCAATCTCTGTGTTTCATCAACACTCTGATACTCCACAGATTACAGAATGCCTCCAGATGTGCATCGGAAACTAACACTGATCTTCCAGGGAACGATCAAAGCGTAGACTGTGTGAGACATTACTCCCATGAAGGAAGGTGCGCATGGTGACTGTTGTATTCAATCCCAATGCAATGTCTGTGTTTCATCAACACTCTGATATTCCACAGATTACAGAATGCCTCCAGATGTGCATTGGAAACTACTACTGGTCTTCCAGGGAACGATCAAATCGTAGACTGTTTCAGAAATTACTAACATGGAGGAAAGTGCGCATGGTGACAGTTGTATTCAATCCCGATGCAATTTTTGTGTTTCATCAACACTTTGAAGGTCAACAGATTACAGAATGCCTCCAGATGTGCATCGGAAACTACTACTGGTCTTCCAGGGAACGATCAAAGCGTAGACTGTTTGAGACATTGCTCCCATGGAGGGAAGTGCACATGGTGACAGTTGTATTCAATCCCGATGCTATTTCTTTGTTTCATCAACACTTTGAAGGTCCAAAGATTACAGAATGATTCCTGATGTGCATCGGAAACTACTACTGGTCTTCCAGGGAAGGATCGAAGTGCAGACTGTTTGAGATTTAATCCGATGGAGGAAAGTGCGCATGGTGTCTGATGTATTCAATCCCGATGCAATTTCTTTGTTTCATTAACACTTTGAAGGTCCACAGATTACAGAATGCCTCCAGATGTGCATCGGAAACTACTACAGGTCTTCCAGGTAACGATCAAAGCGTAGACTGTTAGAGAATTACTAACATGGAGGAAAATGCGCATGGTGACTTTTGTATTCAATCCCGATGCAATTTTTGTGTTTCATCAACACTTTGAAGGTCCACAGATTACAGAATGCCTCCAGACGTGCATCGCAAACTACTACTGCTCTTCCAGGGAACGATCAAAACGTAGACTGTTTCAGACATTACTCCCATGGAGGAAAGTGCGCATGGTGTAAGTTGTATTCAATCCCGAGACAATTTCTGTGTTTCATCAACACTTTGAAGGTCCACAGATTACAGAATGCCTCCAGATGTGCATCGGAAAATACTACTGGTCTTCCAGGTAACGATCAAAGCGTAGACTGTTGAGAATTACTAACATGGAAGAAAGTGAGCATGGTGACTTTTGTATTCAATCCCGAATCAATTTTTGTATTTCATCAACACTCTGATACTCCACAGATTACAGAATGCCTCCAGATGTGCATCGGAAACTACTACTGGGCTTATAGTTAACGATCAAAGCGATGACTGTTTGAGACATTGCTAACATAGAGGAAGGTGCCCATGTTGTCTGTTGTATTCAATCAAGATGCAATTTCTGTGTTTTATCAACAGTCTGACAGTCCACGGATTACAGAATGACTCCAGATGTGCATCGGAAACTTCTACTGGTCTTCCAGGGAACGAACAAAACGTAGACTGTTAGAGACATTACTCCAATGGAGGAAAGTGTGCATGGTTACTGTTGTATTCAATCCCGAGGCAATTTCTGTGTTTCATTAACACTTTGAAGGTCCACAGATTACAGAATGCCTCCAGACGTGCATCGCAAACTACTACTGCTCTTCCAGGGAACGATCAAAACGTAGACTGTTTGAGAATTACTCCTATGGGGGAAAGTGCGCATGGTGTCTGTTGTATTTAATCCTGATGCAATTTCTGTGTTTCATCAACACTCTGATACTCCACAGATTACCGAATGCCTCCAGATGTGCATCGGAAGCTAACACTGGTCTTCCAGGGACCGATCAAAGAGTAGGCTGTTTGAGACACTACTCCCATGAAGGAAGGTGCGCATGGTGACTGTTGTATTCAATCCCGATGTAATTTCTGTGTTTCATCAACACTCTGATAGTCCACAGATTACAGAATACCTCCAGATGTGCACCGGAAACTAACACTGGACTTCCAGGGAACGATCAAAGCGTAGACTGTTTCATACATTACTAACATGGAGGAAAGTGCACATAGTGACAGTTGTATTCAATCCCGATGCAATTTCTGAGTTTCATCAACACTTTGTTACTCCACAGATTACAGAATGTCTCCAGATGTGCATCGGAAACTTACTCTGGTCTTCCAAGGAACGATCAAAGCGTAGACTGTTTGCGACATTACTAACATGGAGCAAAGTGGGGATGGTGACTGTTGTATTCAATCCCGATGCAATTTCTTTGTTTCATCAACACTCTGATTATCCACAGATTACAGAATGCCTCCAGATGTGCATCGGAAACTACTACTGGTCTTTCAGGGAACGATCAAAGCGTAGACTGTTTGAGACATTGCTCCCATGGAGGAAAGTGCACATGGTGACAGTTGTATTCAATCCCGATGCAATTTCTGTGTTTCATCAACACTTTGAAGGTCCACAGATTACAGAATGCCTCCAGATGTGCATCGGAAACTACTACTGGACTTCCAGGGAACGATCAAAGCGTAGACTCTTTGAGACATTACTCTTATGGAGGAAAGTGCTCATGGTGACTGTTGTATTCAATCCCGATGCAATTTTAATGTTTCATCAACACTCTGATAGTCCACAGATTACAGAATGCCTCCACATGTGCATAGGAAACTAACACTGGTGTTCCACTGAACGATCAAAGCGGAGACTGTTTGAGACATTACTAACACGGAGGAAAGTGCGGATGGTGACTGATGTATTCAATCCCGAGGCAATTTCTGTGTTTCATCAACACTCTGATAGTCCTCAGATTACAGAATGAATCCTGATGTGCATCGGTAACTACCACTGGTCTTCCAGGGAACGATCAAAGCGCAGACTGTTTGAGACATTACTCCTATGGAGGAAATTGCGCATGGTGTCTGTTGTATTCAATCCCGAGGCAATTTCTGTGTTTCATCAACACTTTGAAGGTCCACAGATTACAGAATGCCACCAAATGTGCATCGGAAACTACTACTGGTCTTCCAGGGAACGATCAAAGCGTAGACTGTTTGAGAATTTCTCCCATGGAGGAAAGTTAGCATGGTGTCTGTTGTATTCAATCCCGATGCAATCATCAACACTCTGATACTCCACATATTACAGAATGCCTCCAGATGTGCATCGGAAACTACTACTGGTCTTCCAGGGCACGATCAAAGCGTAGACTGTTTGAGACATTACTCCCATAGAGGAAGGTGCGCATGGTGACTGATATATTCAATCCCAATGCAATTTCTGTGTTTCATCAACAGTCTGATAGTCCACGGATTACAGAATACCTCCAGATGTGCATCGGAAACTACTACTGGACTTCCAGGGAACGATCAAAGCGTAGACTGTTTGAGACATTACTCTTATGGAGGAAAGTGCTCATGGTGACTGTTGTATTCAATCCCGATGCAATTTTAGTGTTTCATCAAAACTCCGATAGTCCACAGATTACAGAATGCCTCCAGATGTGCATCGGAAACTATTATTGGTCTTCCAGGGAACGATCAAAGCGTAGACAGTTAGAGACATTACTCCCATGGAGGAAAGTGCGCATGGTGACTGTTGTATTCAATCAAGATGCATTTTCTGTGTTTCATCAACACTCTGATTTTCCACAGATTACAGAATGCCTCCAGATGTGCATCGGAAACTAACACTGGTCTTCCAGGGAGCGATCAAAGCGTAGACTGTTTGAGACATTACTCCCATGAAGGAAGGTGCGCATTGTGACCGTTGTATTCAATCCCGATGCAATTTCTGTGTTTCATCAACACTCAGATAGTCCACAGACTACAGAATGCCTCCAGATGTGCATCGGAAACTACTACTGGTCTTACAGGGAACAATCAAAGCGTAGACTGTTTCAGACATTACTCCCATGGAGGAAAGTGCGCATGGTGTAAGTTGTATTCAATCCACAGACAATTTCTGTGTTTCATCAACACTTTGCAGGTCCACAGATTACAGAATGGCTCCAGATGTGCATCGGAAAATACTACTGGTCTTCCAGGTAACGATCAAAGCGTAGACTGTTGAGAATTACTAACACGGAGGACAGTGTGCATGGTGACTGTTGTATTCAATCCCGAGGCAATTTCTGTGTTTCATTAACACTTTGAAGGTCCACAGATTACAGAATGCCTCCAGACGTGCATCGCAAACTACTATTGCTCTTTCAGGGAACGATCAAAACGTAGACTGTGTGAGACATTACTCCCATGAAGGAAGGTGCGCATGGTGACTGTTGTATTCAATCCCAATGCAATGTCTGTGTTTCATCAACACTCTGATATTCCACAGATTACAGAATGCCTCCAGATGTGCATTGGAAACTACTACTGGTCTTCCAGGGAACGATCAAATCGTAGACTGTTTCAGACATTACTAACATGGAGGAAAGTGCGCATGGTGACTGTTGTAATCAATCCCGATGCAATTTTTGTGTTTCATCAACACTTTGAAGGTCAACAGATTACAGAATGCCTCCAGATGTGCATCGGAAACTACTACTGGTCTTCCAGGGAACGATCAAAGCGTTGACTGTTTGAGACATTACTGATATGGAGGAAGGTGACGATGGTGACTGTTGTATTCAATCAAGATGCAATTTCTATGTTTTATCAACAGTCTGATACTCCACAGATTACAGAGTGCCTCCAGATGTGCATCGGAAACTACTACTGGACTTCCAGGGAACGATCAAAGCGTTGAATGTTTGAGACATTACTCTTATGGAGGAAAGTGCGCATGGTGACTGTTGTATTCAATCACGATGCAATTTCTGTGTTTCATCAACACTTTGAAGGTCCACAGATTACAGAATGCCTCCAGACGTGCATCGCAAACTACTACTGCTCTTCCAGGGAACGATCAAAACGTAGACTGTTTCAGACATTACTCCCATGGAGGAAAGTGCGCATGGTGTAAATTGTATTCAATCCCGAGACAATTTCTGTGTTTCATCAACACTTTGAAGGTCCACAGATTACAGAATGCCTCCAGATGTGCATCGGAAAATACTACTGGTCTTCCAGGTAACGATCAAAGCGTAGACTGTTGAGAATTACTAACATGGAAGAAAGTGAGCATGGTGACTTTTGTATTCAATCTCGAATCAATTTTTGTATTTCATCAACACTCTGATACTCCACAGATTACAGAATGCCTCCAGATGTGCATCGGAAACTACTACTGGTCTTATAGTTAACGATCAAAGCGATGACTGTTTGAGACATTGCTAACATAGAGGAAGGTGCCCATGTTGTCTGTTGTATTCAATCAAGATGCAATTTCTGTGTTTTATCAACAGTCTGATAGTCCACGGATTACAGAATGACTCCAGATGTGCATCGGAGACTTCTACTGGTCTTCCAGGGAACAAACAAAACGTAGACTGTTAGAGACATTACTCCAATGGAGGAAAGTGTGCATGGTTACTGTTGTATTCAATCCCGAGGCAATTTCTGTGTTTCATTAACACTTTGAAGGTCCACAGATTACAGAATGCCTCCAGACGTGCATCGCAAACTACTACTGCTCTTCCAGGGAACGATCAAAACGTAGACTGTTTGAGAATTACTCCTATGTGGGAAAGTGCGCATGGTGTCTGTTGTATTTAATCCCGATGCAATTTCTGTGTTTCATCAACACTCTGATACTCCACAGATTACCGAATGCCTCCAGATGTGCATCGGAAGCTAACACTGGTCTTCCAGGGACCGATCAAAGAGTAGGCTGTTTGAGACACTACTCCCATGAAGGAAGGTGCGCATGGTGACTGTTGTATTCAATCCCGATGTTATTTCTGTGTTTCATCAACACTCTGATAGTCCACAGATTACAGAATACCTCCAGATGTGCACCGGAAACTAACACTGGACTTCCAGGGAACGATTAAAGCGTAGACTGTTTCATACATTACTAACATGGAGGAAAGTGCACATGGTGACAGTTGTATTCAATCCCGATGCAATTTCTGAGTTTCATCAACACTTTGTTACTCCACAGATTACAGAATGTCTCCAGATGTGCATCGGAAACTTACTCTGGTCTTCCAGGGAACGATCAAAGCGTAGACTGTTTGAGACATTACTAACATGGAGCAAAGTGGGGATGGTGACTGTTGTATTCAATCCCAATGCAATTTCTTTGTTTCATCAACACTTTGAAGGTCCACAGATTACAGAATGATTCCCGATGTGCATCGGAAACTACTACAGGTCTTCCAGGGAGGATCAAAGCGTAGACTGTTTGAGATTTACTCCCAAGGAGGAAAGTGCGCATGGTGTGTGTTGTATTCAATCCCGATGCAATTTCTGTGTTTCATCAACACTTTGAAGGTCCACAGATTACAGCATGCCTCCAGATGTGCATCGGAAACTACTACTGGTCTTCCAGGTAACGATCAAAGCGTAAACTGTTTGAGAATTACTAACATGGAGGAAAGTGCGCATGGTGACTTTTGTATTCAATCCCGATGCAATTACTGTGTTTCATCAACACTCTGATACTCCACAAATTACAGAATGCCTCCAGATGTGCATCAGAAACTACTACTGGTCTTCCAGGGAACGATCGAGGCCTTGACTGTTTGAGACATTACTAACATGGAGGAAGGTGCCCATGGTGACTGTTGTATTCAATCAAGATGCAATTTCTGTGTTTTATCAACAGTCTGATAGTCCACGGATTACAGAATGACTCCAGATGTGCATCGGAAACTTCTACTGGTCTTCCAGGGAACGATCAAAACGTAGACTGTTTCAGACATTACTAACATGGAGGAAAGTGCGCATGGTGACAGTTGTATTCAATCCCGATGCAATCTCTGTGCTTCATCAACACTCTGATACTCCACAGATTACAGAATGCCTCCAGATGTGCATCGGAAACTAACACTGATCTTCCAGGGAACGATCAAAGCGTAGACTGTTTGAGACATTACTCCTATGAAGGAAGGTGCGCATGGTGACTGTTGTATTCAATCCCAATGCAATGTCTGTCTTTCATCAACACTCTGATATTCCACAGATTACAGAATACCTCCAGATGTGCATCGGAAACTACTACTGGTCTTCCAGGTAACGATCAAAGCGTAGACTGTTAGAGAATTACTAACACGGAGGGAAGTGCGCATGGTGACTTTTGTATTCAATTCCGATGCAATTTTTGTGTTTCATCAACACTCTGATACTCCACAGATTACAGAATGCCTCCAGATGTGCATCGGAAACTACTACTGGTCTTCCAGGGAACGATCAAAGCGTTGACTGTTTGAGACATTACTGACATGGAGGAAGGTGCCGATGGTGACTGTTGTATTCAATCAAGATGCAATTTCTGTGTTTTATCAACAGTCTGATAGTGCACGGATTACAGAATGACTCCAGATGTGCATCGGAAACTTCTGCTGGTCTTCCAGGGAACGATCAAAACGTAGACTGTTAGAGACATTACTCCCATGGAGGAAAGTGCGCATGGTGACTGTTGTATTCAATCCCGAGGCAATTTCTGTGTTTCATTAACACTTTGATGGTCCACAGACTACAGAATGCCTCCAGATGTGAATCGCAAACTACTACTGGTCTTCCAGGGAACGATCAAATCGTAGACTGTTTGAGAATTACTCCCGTGGAGGAAAGAGCGAATGATGAGTGTTGTATTCAATCCCGATGCAATTTCTGTGTTTCATCAACACTCTTGATAGTCCGCAGATTACAGAATGCCATCAGATGTGCATCGGAAGCTACTACTGGACTTCCAGGAGCAATCAAAGCGTAGACTGTTTGAGAATTACTCACATAAAGGAAAGTGCGCATGGTGTCTGTTGTATTCAATCCCGATGCAATTTCTGTGTTTCATCAACACTCTGATACTCCACAGATTACAGAGTGCCTCCAGATGTGCATCGGAAACTACTACTGGACTTCCAGGGAACGATCAAAGCGTTGAATGTTTGGGACATTACTCTTATGGGGGAAAGTGCGCATGGTGACTGTTGTATTCAATCACGATGCAATTTCTGTGTTTCATCAACACTTTGAAGGTCCACAGATTACAGAATGTCTCCAGACGTGCATTGGAAACTATTACTGGTCTTCCAGGGAACGATCAAAGCGTAGAGTTTTTGAGAATTACTAACATGGAGGGAAGTGCGCATGGTGTCTGTTGTATTCAATCCCGATGCAATTTATGTGTTTCATCAACACTCTGATATTCCACAGATTACAGAATGCCTTCAGATGTGCATCGGAATCTAACACTGGTGTTGCAGGAACGATCAAAGCGTAGACTGTTTGAGACATTGCTTCCATGGAGGAAAGTGCACATGGTGACTGTTGTATTCAATCCCGATGCAATATCTGTGTTTCATCAACAGTCTGATAGTCCACAGAATACAGAAAGCCTCAAGATGTGCATCGGAAATTACTACTGGTCTTCCAGGGAACGATCAAAGGGTAGACTGATTGAGACATTACTCCCATGGAGGAAAGTGCGCATGGTGTCTGTTGTATTCAATCCCGATGCAATTTCTGTGTTTCATCAACTCTCTGATACTCCACAGGTTACAGAATGCCTCCAGATGTGCATCGGAAACTACTACTGGTCTTACAGGGAACGATAAAAGCTTAGACTGTTTAAGACATTACTCCCATGGAGGAAAGTGCGCATGGTGACTGTTGTATTCAATCTCGATGCAATATCTGTGTTTCATCAACTGTCTGATATTCCACAGATTACAGAATGACTCTAGATGTGCATCGGAAACTACTACTGGTCTTTAAGGGAACGATCAAAGCGTAGACTGTTTGAGACATTACTCCCATGGAGGAAAGTGCGCTTGGTGACCGTTGTATTCAATCCCAATGCAATTTCTGTGTTTCATCAACACTCAGATAGTCCACAGACTACAGAATGCCTCCAGATGTGCATCGGAAACTACTACTGGTCTTACAGGGAACGATCAAAACGTAGACTGTTTGAGACATTACTACCATGGAGGAAAGTGCGCATGGTGTATGTTGTATTCAATCACGAGGCAAATTCTGTGTTTCATCAACACTTTGAAGGTCCACAGATTACAGAATTCCTCCAGATGTGCATCGGAAACTACTACTGGTCTTCCAGGTAACGATCAAAGCGTAGACTGTTAGAGAATTACTAACATGGAGGAAAGTGCGCATGGTGACTTTTTTATTCAATCCCGATGCAATTTTTGTGTTTCATCAACACTCTGATACTCCACAGATTACAAAATGCCTCCAGATGTGCATCGTAAACTACTACTGGTCTTCCAGGGAACGATCGAAGCGTTGACTGTTTGAGACATTACTAACATGGAGGAAGGTGCCCATAGTGACTGTTGTATTCAATCAAGATGCAATTTCTGTGTTTCATCAACACTTTGAAGGTCCACAGATTACAGAATGCCTCCAGATGTGCATCGGAAACTACTACTGGTCTTCCAGGGAACGATCAAACCGTAGACTGTTTGAGACATTGCTGCCATGGAGGAAACTGCACATGGTGACAGTTGTATTCAATCCCGATGCAATTTCTGAGTTTCATCTACACTTTGATACTCCACAGATTACAGAATGTCTCCAGATGTGCATCGGAAACTAACACTGGTCTTCCAGGGAACGATCAAAGCGTAGACTGTTTGAGACATTACTAACATGGAGCAAAGTGGGGATGGTGACTGTTGTATTCAATCCCGATGCAATTTCATTGTTTCATCAACACTTTGAAGGTCCACATATTACAGAATGATTCCAGATGTGCATCGGAAACTACTACTGGTCTTCCAGGAAAGGATCGAAGCGTAGACTGTTTGAGATTTACTCCCATGGAGGAAAGTGCGTATGGTGTCTGTTGTATTCAATCCCGATGCAATTTCTGTATTTCATCAACACCTTGAAGGTCCACAGATTACGGAATGCCTCCAGATGTGCATCGGAAACTACTACTGGTCTTCCAGGAAACGATCAAAGCGTTGACTGTTTGAGACATTACTGACATGGAGGAAGGTGCCGATGGTGACTGTTGTATTCAATCAAGATGCAATTTCTGTGCTTTATCAACAGTCTGATAGTCCACGGATTACAGAATGACTCCAGATGTGCATCGGAAACTTCTGCTGGTCTTCCACGGAACGATCCAAACATAGACTGTTAGAGACATTACTCCCATGGAGGAGAGTGCGCATGGTGACTGTTGTATTCAATCCCGAGGCAATTTCTGTGTTTCATTAACACTTTGATGGTCCACAGATTACAGAATGCCTCCAGATGTGCATCGCAAACTACTACTGGTCTTCAAGGGAACGATCAAATCGTAGACTGTTTGAGAATTACTCCCGTGGAGGAAAGAGCGTATGATGAGTGTTGTATTCCATCCCAATGCAATTTCTGTGTTTCATCAACACTCTAATAGTCCACAGATTACAGAATGCCACCAGATGTGCATCGGAAACTACTACTGGTCTTCCAGGAAACGATCAAAGCGTAGACTGTTTGAGACATTACTCCCATGGAGGAAAGTGCGCATGGTGACTGTTGTATTCAATCCCGATGCAATTTCTGTGTTTCATCAACAGTCGGATAGTCCACAGAATACAGAATGCCTCCAGATCTGCATCGGAAATTACTACTGGTCTTCCAGGGAACGATCAAAGCGTAGACTGATTGAGACATTACTCCCATGGAGGAAAGTGCGCATGGTGACTGTTGTATTCAATCTCGATGCAATTTCTGTGTTTCATCAACACTCTGATAGTCCACAGATTACAGAATGAATCCAGATGTGCATCGGTAACTACCACTGGTCTTCCAGGGAACGATCAAAGCGTAGACTGTTTGAGACATTACTCCCATAGAGGAAAGTGGGCATGGTGTCTGTTGTATTCAATCCCGAGGCAATATCTGTGTTTCATCAACACTTTGAAGGTCCACAGATTACAGAATGCCTCCAGATGTGCTTCTGAAACTACTACTGGCCTTCCAGGAAACGATCAAAGCGTAGACTGTTTGAGAATTTCTCCCATGGAGGAAAGTGCGCATGGTGTCTGTTGTATTCAATCCCGATGCAATTTCTGTGTTTCATCAACACTCTGATACTCCACAGATTACAGAATGCCTCCAGATATGCATCGGAAACTACTACTGGTCTTCCAGGGAACGATCAAAGCGTAGACTGTTTGAGACATTATTCCCATGGAGGAAGGTGCGCATTGTGACTGTTGTATTCAATCACAATGCAATTTCTGTGTTTCATCAACAGTCTGATAGTCCACGGATTACAGAATGCCTCCAGATGTGCATCGGAAACTACTACTGGACTTCCAGGGAACGATGAAAGCGTAGACTGTTTGAGACATTACTCTTATGGAGGAAAGTGCTCATGGTGACTGTTGTATTCAATTACGATGCAATTTTAGTGTTTCATCAACACTCTGATAGTCCACAGATTACAGAATGCCTCCAGATGTGCATCGGAAACTATTATTGGTCTTCCAGGGAACAATCAAAGCGTAGACTGTTAGAGACATTACTCCCATGGAGGAATGTGCGCATGGTGACTGTTGTATTCCATCAAGATGCATTTTCTGTGTTTCATCAACACTCTGATAGTCCACAGATTACAGAATGAATCCAGATGTGCATCGGTAACTACCACTGGTCTTCCAGGGAACGATCAAAGCGTAGACTGTTTGAGACATTACTCCCATGGAGGAAAGTGGGCATGGTGTCTGTTGTATTCAATCCCGAGGCAATTTCTGTGTTTCATCAACACTTTGAAGGTCCACAGATTACTGAATGCCTCCAGATGTGCTTCTGAAACTACTACTGGTCTTCCAGGGAACGATCAAAGCGTAGACTGTTTGAGAATTTCTCCCATGGAGGAAAGTGCGCATGGTGTCTGTTGTATTAAATCCCGATGCAATTTCTGTGTTTCATCAACACTCTGATACTCCACAGATTACAGAATCCCTCCAGATGTGCATCGGAAACTAACACTGGTCTTCCAGGGAACGATCAAAGCGTAGACTGTTTCAGACATTACTAACATGGAGGAAAGTGCGCATGGTGACTCTTGTATTCAATCGCGATGCAATTTCTGTGTTTCATCAACACTTTGATACTCCACAGATTACAGAATGCCTCCAGATGTGCATCGGAAACTACTACTGGTCTTCCAGGGAACGATCAAAGCGTAGACTGTTTGAGACATTGCTTCCATGGAGGAAAGTGCACATGGTGACAGTTGTATTCAATCCCGATGCAATTTCTGAGTTTCATCAACACTTTGATAGTCCACAGATTACAGAATGCTTCAGATGTGCATCGGAAACTACTACTGGTCTTCCAGGGAACAATCAAAGCGTAAACTGTTTGAGACATTACTCCCATGGAGGACAGTGCGCACGGTGACTGTTGTATTGAATCCCGATGCAATTTCTGTGTTTCATCAACAGTCTGATAGTCCACGTATTACAGAATGCTCCAGATGTGCATCGGAAACTACTACTGGACTTCCAGGGCACGATCAAAGCGTAGACTGTTTGAGACATTACTCTTTTGGAGGAGAGTGCGCATGGTAACTGTGGTATTCAATCCCGATGCAATTTCTGTGTTTCATCAACACTCAGATACTCCACAGATTACAGAATGCCTCCAGATGTGCATCGGTAACTACCACTGGTCTTCCAAGGAACGATCAAAGCGTAGACTGTTTCAGACATTACTGACATGGAGGAAAGTGCGCATGGTGACTGTTGTATTCAATCCATATGCATTTTCTGTGTTTCATCAACAGTCTGATAGTCCACGGATTACAGAATACCTCCAGATGTGCATCGGAAACTACAACTGGTCTTCCAGGTAACGATCAAAGCGTAGACTGTTAGAGAATTACTAACACGGAGGAAAGTGCGCATGGTGACTTTTGTATTCAATTCCGATGCAATTTTTGTGTTTCATCAACACTCTGATACTCCACAGATTACAGAATGCCTCCAGATGTGCATCGGAAACTACTACTGGTCTTCCAGGGAACGATCAAAGCGTTGACTGTTTGAGACATTACTGACATGGAGGAAGGTGCCGATGGTGACTGTTGTATTCAATCAAGATGCAATTTCTGTGTTTTATCAACAGTCTGATAGTGCACGGATTACAGAATGACTCCAGATGTGCATCGGAAACTTCTGCTGGTCTTCCAGGGAACGATCAAAACGTAGAGTGTTAGAGACATTACTCCCATGGAGGAAAGTGCGCATGGTGACTGTTGTATTCAATCCCGAGGCAATTTCTGTGTTTCATTAACACTTTGATGGTCCACAGATTACAGAATGCCTCCAGATGTGCATCGCAAACTACTACTGGTCTTCCAGGGAACGATCAAATCGTAGACTGTTTGAGAATTACTCCCGTGGAGGAAAGAGCGAATGATGAGTGTTGTATTCAATCCCGATGCAATTTCTGTGTTTCATCAACACACTTGATAGTCCGCAGATTACAGAATGCCACCAGATGTGCATCGGAAGCTACTACTGGACTTCCAGGAGCAATCAAAGCGTAGACTGTTTGAGAATTACTCACATAAAGGAAAGTGCGCATGGTGTCTGTTGTATTCAATCCCGATGCAATTTCTGTGTTTCATCAACACTCTGATACTCCACAGATTACAGAGTGCCTCCAGATGTGCATCGGAAACTACTACTGGACTTCCAGGGAACGATCAAAGCGTTGAATGTTTGAGACATTACTCTTATGGGGGAAAGTGCGCATGGTGACTGTTGTATTCAATCACGATGCAATTTCTGTGTTTCATCAACACTTTGAAGGTCCACAGATTACAGAATGCCTCCAGACGTGCATTGGAAACTATTACTGGTCTTCCAGGGAACGATCAAAGCGTAGAGTTTTTGAGAATTACTAACATGGAGGGAAGTGCGCATGGTGTCTGTTGTATTCAATCCCGATGCAATTTATGTGTTTCATCAACACTCTGATATTCCACAGATTACAGAATGCCTTCAGATGTGCATCGGAATCTAACACTGGTGTTGCAGGAACGATCAAAGCGTAGACTGTTTGAGACATTGCTTCCATGGAGGAAAGTGCACATGGTGACTGTTGTATTCAATCCCGATGCAATATCTGTGTTTCATCAACAGTCTGATAGTCCACAGAATACAGAAAGCCTCAAGATGTGCATCGGAAATTACTACTGGTCTTCCAGGGAACGATCAAAGCGTAGACTGATTGAGACATTAATCCCACGGAGGAAAGTGCGCATGGTGACTGTTGTATTCAATCCCGATGCGATTTCTGTGTTTCATCAACACTCTGATAGTCCTCAGATTACAGAATGAATCCAGATATGCATCGGTAACTACCACTGGTCTTCCAGGGAACGATAAAAGCATAGACTGTTTGAGACATTACTCCCATGGAGGAAAGTGCGCATGGTGTCTCTTGTATTCAATCCCGAGGCAATTTCTGTGTTTCATCAACACTTTGAAGGTCCACAGATTACAGAATGCCTCCAGATGTGCATCTGAAACTACTACTGGTCTTCCAGGGAACGATCAAAGCGTAGACTGTTTGAGAATTACTCCCATGGAGGAAAGTGCGCATGGTGTCTGTTGTATTCAATCCCGATGCAATTTCTGTGTTTCATCAACTCTCTGATACTCCACAGGTTACAGAATGCCTCCAGATGTGCATCGGAAACTACTACTGGTCTTACAGGGAACGATAAAAGCTTAGACTGTTTAAGACATTACTCCCATGGAGGAAAGTGCGCATGGTGACTGTTGTATTCAATCTCGATGCAATATCTGTGTTTCATCAACTGTCTGATATTCCACAGATTACAGAATGACTCTAGATGTGCATCGGAAACTACTACTGGTCTTTAAGGGAACGATCAAAGCGTAGACTGTTTGAGACATTACTCCCATGGAGGAAAGTGCGCTTGGTGACCGTTGTATTCAATCCCAATGCAATTTCTGTGTTTCATCAACACTCAGATAGTCCACAGACTACAGAATGCCTCCAGATGTGCATCGGAAACTACTACTGGTCTTACAGGGAACGATCAAAACGTAGACTGTTTGAGATATTACTAACATGGAGCAAAGTGGGGATGGTGACTGTTGTATTCAATCCCGATGCAATTTCATTGTTTCATCAACACTTTGAAGGTCCACATATTACAGAATGATTCCAGATGTGCATCGGAAACTACTACTGGTCTTCCAGGAAAGGATCGAAGCGTAGACTGTTTGAGATTTACTCCCATGGAGGAAAGTGCGTATGGTGTCTGTTGTATTCAATCAAGATGCAATTTCTGTGCTTTATCAACAGTCTGATAGTCCACGGATTACAGAATGACTCCAGATGTGCATCGGAAACTTCTGCTGGTCTTCCACGGAACGATCCAAACATAGACTGTTAGAGACATTACTCCCATGGAGGAGAGTGCGCATGGTGACTGTTGTATTCAATCCCGAGGCAATTTCTGTGTTTCATTAACACTTTGATGGTCCACAGATTACAGAATGCCTCCAGATGTGCATCGCAAACTACTACTGGTCTTCAAGGGAACGATCAAATCGTAGACTGTTTGAGAATTACTCCCGTGGAGGAAAGAGCGTTGGATGAGTGTTGTATTCCATCCCAATGCAATTTCTGCGTTTGATCAACACTCTAATAGTCCACAGAATACAGAATGCCACCAGATGTGCATCGGAAACTACTACTGGTCTTCCAGGAAACGATCAAAGCGTAGACTGTTAGAGACATTACTACCATGGAGGAAAGTCCGCATGGTGACTATTGTATTCAATCCCGATGCAATTTCTGTGTTTCATCAACACTCTGGTAGTCCACAGATTACAGAATGCCTCCAGATGTGCATCGGAAACTAACACTAGTGTTCCAGGGAACGATCAAAGCGTAGACTGTTTGAGACATTACTAACATGGAGGAAAGTGCGGATGGTGAGTGTTGTATTCAATCCCGATGCAATTTCTGTGTTTCATCAACACTTTGAAGGTCCACAGTATACAGAATGCCTCCAGATGTGCATCGGTACCTACTACTGGTTTTCCAGGGAACGATCAAAGCGTAGACTGTTTGAGACATTACTCCCATGGAGGAAAGTGCGCATGGTGACTGTTGTATTCAATCCCGATGCAATTTCTGTGTTTCATCAACAGTCGGATAGTCCACAGAATACAGAATGCCTCCAGATCTGCATCGGAAATTACTACTGGTCTTCCAGGGAACGATCAAAGCGTAGACTGATTGAGACATTACTCCCATGGAGGAAAGTGCGCATGGTGACTGTTGTATTCAATCCCGATGCAATTTCTGTGTTTCATCAACACTCTGATAGTCCACAGATTACAGAATGAATCCAGATGTGCATCGGTAACTACCACTGGTCTTCCAGGGAACGATCAAAGCGTAGACTGTTTGAGACATTACTCCCATAGAGGAAAGTGGGCATGGTGTCTGTTGTATTCAATCCCGAGGCAATATCTGTGTTTCATCAACACTTTGAAGGTCCACAGATTACAGAATGCCTCCAGATGTGCTTCTGAAACTACTACTGGCCTTCCAGGAAACGATCACACCGTAGACTGTTTGAGAATTTCTCCCATGGAGGAAAGTGCGCATGGTGTCTGTTGTATTCAATCCCGATGCAATTTCTGTGTTTCATCAACACTCTGATACTCCACAGATTACAGAATGCCTCCAGATATGCATCGGAAACTACTACTGGTCTTCCAGGGAACGATCAAAGCGTAGACTGTTTGAGACATTACTCCCATGGAGGAAGGTGCGCATTGTGACTGTTGTATTCAATCACAATGCAATTTCTGTGTTTCATCAACAGTCTGATAGTCCACGGATTACAGAATGCCTCCAGATGTGCATCGGAAATTACTACTGGACTTCCAGGGAACGATGAAAGCGTAGACTGTTTGAGACATTACTCTTATGGAGGAAAGTGCTCATGGTGACTGTTGTATTCAATTACGATGCAATTTTAGTGTTTCATCAACACTCTGATAGTCCACAGATTACAGAATGCCTCCAGATGTGCATCGGAAACTATTATTGGTCTTCCAGGGAACGATCAAAGCGTAGACTGTTAGAGACATTACTCCCATGGAGGAATGTGGGCATGGTGTCTGTTGTATTCAATCCCGAGGCAATTTCTGTGTTTCATCAACACTTTGAAGGTCCACAGATTACTGAATGCCTCCAGATGTGCTTCTGAAACTACTACTGGTCTTCCAGGGAACGATCAAAGCGTAGACTGTTTGAGACATTACTCTTATGGAGGAAAGTGCTCATGGTGACTGTTGTATTCAATTACGATGCAATTTTAGTGTTTCATCAACACTCTGATAGTCCACAAATTACAGAATGCCTCCAGATGTGCATCGGAAACTATTATTGGTCTTCCAGGGAACGATCAAAGCGTAGACTGTTAGAGACATTACTCCCATGGAGGAATGTGGGCATGGTGTCTGTTGTATTCAATCCCGAGGCAATTTCTGTGTTTCATCAACACTTTGAAGGTCCACAGATTACTGAATGCCTCCAGATGTGCTTCTGAAACTACTACTGGTCTTCCAGGGAACGATCAAAGCGTAGACTCTTTGAGAATTTCTCCCATGGAGGAAAGTGCGCATGGTGTCTGTTGTATTCAATCCCGATGCAATTTCTGTGTTTCATCAACACTCAGATACTCCACAGATTACAGAATGCCTCCAGATGTGCATCGGAAACTAACACTGGTCTTCCAGGGAACGATCAAAGCGTAGACTGTTTCAGACATTACTAACATGGAGGAAAGTGCGCATGGTGACTCTTGTATTCAATCGCGATGCAATTTCTGTGTTTCATCAACACTTTGATACTCCACAGATTACAGAATGCCTCCAGATGTGCATCGGAAACTACTACTGGTCTTCCAGGGAACGATCAAAGCGTAGACTGTTTGAGACATTGCTTCCATGGAGGAAAGTGCACATGGTGACAGTTGTATTCAATCCCGATGCAATTTCTGAGTTTCATCAACACTTTGATAGTCCACAGATTACAGAATGCTTCAGATGTGCATCGGAAACTACTACTGGTCTTCCAGGGAACAATCAAAGCGTAGACTGTTTGAGACATTACTCTTTTGGAGGAGAGTGCGCATGGTAACTGTTGTATTCAATCCCGATGCAATTTCTGTGTTTCATCAACACTCAGATACTCCACAGATTACAGAATGCCTCCAGATGTGCATCGGTAACTACCACTGGTCTTCCAAGGAACGATCAAAGCGTAGACTGTTTCAGACATTACTGACATGGAGGAAAGTGCGCATGGTGACTGTTGTATTCAATCCATATGCATTTTCTGTGTTTCATCAACAGTCTGATAGTCCACGGATTACAGAATGCTCCAGATGTGCATCGGAAACTACTACTGGACTTCCAGGGCACGATCAAAGCGTAGACTGTTTGAGACATCACTCTTATGGAGGAGAGTGCGCATGGTAATGGTTGTATTCAATCCCGATGCAATTTTAGTGTTTTATCAACACTCTGATAGTCCACAGATTACAGAATGCCTCCAGATGTGCATCGGAAACTAACACTGGTGTTCCAGGGAACGATCAAAGCGTAGACTGTTTGAGACATTACTAACATGGAGGAAAGTGCGGATGGTGACTGTTGTATTCAATCCCGATGCAATTTCTGTGTTTCATCAACACTTTGAAGGTCCACAGTTTACAGAATGCCACTAGATGTGCATCGGTAACTACTACTGGTTTTCCAGGGAACGATCAAAGCGTAGACTGTTTGGGACATTACTCCCATGGAGGAAAGTGCGCATGGTGACTGTTGTATTCAATCCCGATGCAATACCTGTGTTTCATCAACAGTCTGATAGCCCACAGAATACAGAAAGCCTTCAGATGTGCATCGGAAATTACTACTGGTCTTCCAGGGAACGATCAAAGCGTAGACTGATTGACACATTACTCCCATGGAGGAAAGTCCGCATGGTGACTGTTGTATTCAATCCCGATGCAATTTCTGTGTTTCATCAACACTCTGATAGTCGTCAGATTACAGAATGAATCCAGATGTTCATCGGTAACTACCACTCGTCTTCCAGGGAACGGTCAAAGCGTAGACTGTTTGAGACATTACTCCCATGGAGGAAAGTGCGCATGGTGTCTGTTGTATTCAATCCCGAGGCAATTTCTGTGTTTCATCAACACTTTGTAGGTCCACAGATTACAGAATGCCTCCAGATGTGCTTCTGATACTACTACTGGTCTTCCAGGGAACGATCAAAGCGTAGACTGTTTGAGAATTTCTCCCATGGAGGAAAGTGCGCATGGTGTCTGTTGTATTCAATCCCGATGCAATTTCTGTGTTTCATCAACACTCTGATGCTCCACAGATTACAGAATGCCTCCAGATATGCATCGGAAATTGCTACTGGTCTTCCAGGGAACGATCAAAGCGTAGACTGTTTGAGACATTACTCTTATGGAGGAAAGTGCTCATGGTGACTGTTGTATTCAATCCCGATGCAATTTTAGTGTTTCATCAACACTCTGATAGTCCACAGATTACAGAATGCCTCCAGATGTGCATCGGAAACTATTATTGGTCTTCCAGGGAACGATCAATGCGTAGACTGTTAGAGACATTACTCCCATAGAGGAAAGTGCGCATGGTGACTGTTGTATTCCATCAAGATGCATTTTCTATGTTTCATCAACACTCTGATAGTCCACAGATTACAGAATACCTCCAGATGTGCATCGGAAACAAACACTGGTCTTCCTGGGAACTATCAAAGCGTAGACTGTTTCAGACATTACTAACATGGAGGAAAGTGCGCATGGTGACTGTTGTATTCAATCCAGATGCAATTTCTGTGTTTCATCAACACTTTGATACTCCACAGATTACAGAATGCCTCCAGATGTGCATCGGAAACTACTACTGGTCTTCCAGGGAACGATCAAAGCGTAGACTGTTTGAGACATTGCTCCCATGGAGGAAAGTGCACATGGTGACAGTTGTATTCAATCCCGATGCAATTTCTGTGTTTCATCAACACTTTGATACTCCACAGATTACAGAATGCCTCCAGATGTGCATCGGAAACTACTACTGGTCTTCCAGGGAACGATCAAAGCGTAGACTGTTTGAGACATTACACTTAGGGAGGAGAGTGCGCATGGTGACCGTTGTATTCAATCCCGATGAAATTTTAGTGTTTTATCAACACTCTGATAGTCCACAGATTACAGAATGCCTCCACATGTGCATCAGAAACTACCACTGGTATTCCAGGGAACAATCAAATTGTAAACTATTTGAGACATTACTTTCATGGAGGAAAGTTCGAATGGTGACTGTTGTATTCAATCCCGATGCAATTTTCTGTGTTTCATCAACTTTGTGATACTCCACAGATTACAGAATGCCTCCATATGTGCATCGTAAACTACTACTGGTCTTCCAGGGAACGATCAAAGCGTAGACTGTTTGAGACATTACTCCCATGGAGGAAAGTGCGCATGGTGTCTGTTGTATTCAATCCCGAGGCAATTTCTGTGTTTCATCAACACTTTGTAGGTCCACAGATTACAGAATGCCTCCAGATGTGCTTCTGATACTACTACTTGTCTTCCAGGGAACGATCAAAGCGTAGACTGTTTGAGAATTACTCCCATGGAGGAAAGTGCGCATGGTGTCTGTTGTATTCAATCCCGATGCAATTTCTGTGTTTCATCAACACTCTGATACTCCACAGATTACAGAATGCCTCCAGATATGCATCGGAAATTGCTACTGGTCTTCCAGGGAACGATCAAAGCGTAGACTGTTTGAGACATTACTCCCATGGAGGAAGGTGCACATGGTGACTGTTGTATTCAATCACAATGCAATTTCTGTGTTTCATGAACAGTCTGATAGTCCACGGATTACAGAATGCCTCCAGATGTACATCGGAAACTACTACTGGACTTCCAGGGAACGATCAAAGCGTAGACTGTTTGAGACATTACTCTTATGGAGGAAAGTGCTCATGGTGACTGTTGTATTCAATCCCGATGCAATTTTAGTGTTTCATCAACACTCTGATAGTCCACAGATTACAGAATGCCTCCAGATGTGCATCGGAAACTATTATTGGTCTTCCAGGGAACGATCAATGCGTAGACTGTTAGAGACATTACTCCCATAGAGGAAAATGCGCATGGTGACCGTTGTATTCCATCAAGATGCATTTTCTATGTTTCATCAACACTCTGATAGTCCACAGATTACAGAATACCTCCAGATGTGCATCGGAAACAAACACTGGTCTTCCAGGGAACTATCAAAGCGTAGACTGTTTCAGACATTACTAACATGGAGGAAAGTGCACATGGTGACAGTTGTATTCAATTGCGATGCAATTTCTGAGTTTCATCAACACTTCGATAGTCCACAGATTACAGAATGCCTCCAGATGTGCATCGGAAACTACTACTGGTCTTCCAGGGAACGATCAAAGCGTAAAGTGTTTGAGACATTACTCCCATGGAGGAAAGTGCGCACGGTGACTGTTGTATTCAATCCCGAGGCAATTTCTGTGTTTCATCAACACTTTGAAGGTCCACATATTACAGAATGCCTCCACATGAGCATCGGAAACTACTACTGGACTTCCAGGGAACGATCAAAGCGTAGACTGTTTGAGACATTACTCTTATGGAGGAAAGTGCGCATTGTGACTGTTGCATTCAATCCCGATGCAATTTTAGTGTTTCATCAACAATCTGATAGTCCACAGATTACTGAATGCCTCCAGATGTGCATCGGAAACTATTATTGGTCTTCCAGGGAACGATCAAAGCGTAGACTGTTAGAGACATTACTCCCATGGAGGAAAGTGCGCATGGTGACTGTTGTATTCAATCAAGATGCATTTTCTGTGTTTCATCAACCCTCTGATAGTCGACAGATTACAGAATACCTCCAGATGTGCATCGGAACTAACACTGGTCTTCCAGGGAACAATCAAAGCGTAGACTGTTTGAGACATTACTAACATGGAGGAAAGTGCGCATGGTGACTGTTGTATTCAATCCCGATGCATTTTCTGTGTTTCATCAACAATTTGAAGGTCCACAGATTACAGAATGCCTCCAGATGTGCATTGGAAACTACTACTAGTCTTCCAGGGAACGATCAAAGTGTAGACTGTTTGAGACATTGCTCCCATGGAGGAAAGTGCACATGGTGACAGTTGTATTTAATCCCGATGCAATTTCTGAGTTTCGTCATCACTTTGATAGTCCACAGATTACAGAATGCCTCCAGATGTGCATCGGAAACTACTACTGGTCTTCCAGGGAACGATCAAAGCGTAAACTGTTTGAGACATTACTCCCATGGAGGAAAGTGCGCACTGTGACTGTTGTATTCAATCCCGATGCAATTTCTGAGTTTCCTCAACAGTCTGATAGTCCACGGATTGCAGAATGCGTCCAGATGTGCATCGTAAACTACTACTGGACTTCCAGGGAACGATCAAAGCGTAGACTGTTTGAGACATTACTCTTATGGAGGAGAGTGCGCATGGTGTCTGTTGTATTCAATCCCCATGCAATTTCTGTTTCATAAAGTCTCTGATACTCCACAGATTACATAATCTCGACAGATGTGCATCGGCAACTACTACTGGTCTTCCAGGGAACGATCAAAGCGTTGAATGTTTTAGACATTACTCTTATGGAGGAAAGTGCGCATGGTGACTGTTGTATTCAATCCCGATGTAATTTCTGTGTTTCATCAACTCTTTGAAGGTCCACAGATTACAGAATGCCTCCAGATGTGCATCGGAAACCATTACTGGTCTTTCAGTTAACGATCAAAGCGTAGACTTTTTGAGAATTACTAACATGGAGGAAAGTGCGCATGGTAACTGTTGTATTCAATCGCGATGCAATTTCTGTGTTTCATCAACACTCAGATACTCCACAGATTACAGAATGCCTCCAGATGTGCATCGGTAACTACCACTGGTCTTCCAGGGAACGATCAAAGCGTAGACTGTTTCAGACATTACTAACATGGAGGAAAGTGCGCATGGTGACTGTTGTATTCAATCCCGATGCAATTTCTGTGTTTCATCAACACTTTGAAGGTCCACAGATTACAGAATGTCTCCAGATGTGCATCGGAAACTACTACTGGACTTCCAGGAAACGATCAAAGCGTAGACTGTTTGAGACATTACTCCTGTGGACTAAAGTGCACATGGTGACAGTTGTATTCAATTGCGATTCTATTTCTGAGTTTCATCAACACTTCGATAGTCCACAGATTACAGAATGCCTCCAGATGTGCATCGGAAACTACTACTGGTCTTCCAGGGAACGATCAAAGCGTAAAGTGTTTGAGACATTACTCCCATGGTGGAAAGTGCGCACGGTGACTGTTGTATTGAATCCCGAAGCAATTTCTGTGTTTCATCAACACTTTGAAGGTCCACAGATTACAGAATGCCTCCACATGTGCATCGGAAACTATTATTGGTCTTCCAGGGAACGATCAAAGCGTAGACTGTTAGAGACATTACTCCCATGGAGGAAAGTGCGCATGGTGACTGTTGTATTCAATCAAGATGCATTTTCTGTGTTTCATCAACCCTCTGATAGTCGACAGATTACAGAATACCTCCAGATGTGCATCTGAACTAACACTAGTCTTCCAGGGAACAATCAAAGCGTAGACTGTTTGAGACATTATTAAAATGGAGGAAAGTGCGCATGGTGACTGTTGTATTCAATCCCGATGCAATTTCTGTGTTTCATCAACACTTTGAATGTCCACAGATTACAGAATGCCTCCAGATGTGCATCGGAAACTACTACTAGTCTTCCAGGGAACGATCAAAGAGTAGACTGTTTGAGACATTGCTCCCATGGAGGAAAGTGCACATGGTGACAGTTGTATTTAATCCCGATGCAATTTCTGAGTTTCGTCATCACTTTGATAGTCCACAGATTACAGAATGCCTCCAGATGTGCATCAGAAACTACTACTGGTCTTCCAGGGAACGATCAAAGCGTAAACTGTTTGAGACATTACTCCCATGGAGGAAAGTGCGCACTGTGACAGTTGTATTCAATCCCGATGCAATTTCTGTGTTTCCTAAACAGTCTGATAGTCCACGGATTGCAGAATGCGTCCAGATGTGCATCGTAAACTACTACTGGACTTCCAGGGAACGATCAAAGCGTAGACTCTTTGAGACATTATTCTTATGGAGGAGAGTGCGCATGGTGTCTGTTGTATTCAATCCCGATGCAATTTCTGTGTTTCATAAAGTCTCTGATACTCCACAGATTACATAATCTTTCCAGATGTGCATCGGCAACTACTACTGGTCTTCCTGGGAACGATCAAAGCGTAGACTGTTTGAGACATTACTCCCATGGAGGAAAGTGTGCATGGTGACTGTTGTATTCAATCCCGATGCAATTTCACATTTATCAACACTCTGATAGTCCTCAGAATACAGAATGGCTCCAGATGTGCATCGGAAACTACTACTGGTCTTCCAGGGAACGATCAAAGCGTCGACTCTTTAGACATTACTCCCATGGAGGAAAGTTCGCATAGTGACTATTGTATTCAATCCCGATGTAATTTCTGTGTTTCATCAACACTTTGAAGGTCCACAGATTACAGAATGCCTCCAGATGTGCATCGGAAACTAACACTGGTCTTCCTGGGAACGATCAAAGCGTAGACTGTTTCAGACATTAATAACATGGAGGAAAGTGCGCATGGTAACTGTTTTATTCAATCCCGATGCCATTTCTGTGTTTCATCAACACTTTGATAGTCCACAGATTTCTGAATGCCTCCAGATGTGCATCGGAAACTACTACTGGTCTTCCAGGGAACAATCAAAGCGTAAACCGTTTGAGACAATACTCCCATGGAGGAAAGTGCGCATGGTGACTGTTGTATTCAATCCCGATGCAATTTTAGTGTTTCATCAACACTCTGATAGTCCACGAATTACAGAATGCTCCAGATGTGCATCGGAAAATACTACTGGACTTCCAGGGAACGATCAAAGCGTAGACTGTTTGAGACATTACCCTTATGGAAGAGAGTGCGCATGGTGACTGTTGTATTCAATCCCGATGCAATATTAGTGTTTTATCAACACTCTGATAGTCCACAGATTACAGAATGCCGCCACATGTGCATCACAAACTACCACTGGTATTCCAGGGAACAATCAAAGTGTAAACTATTTGAGACATTACTTTCATGGAGGAAACTGCGAATGGTGACTGTTGTATTCAATCCCGATGCAATTTTCTGTGTTTCATCAACTCTCTGATACTCCACAGATTACAGAATGCCTCCAGATGTCATCGGAAACTACTACTGGTCTTCCAGGGAACGATCAAAGCGTAGACTGTTTGAGACATTACTCCCATGGAGGAAAGTGCGCATGGTGTCTGTTGTATTAAATCCCGATGCAATTTCTGCGTTACATCAACACTCTGATATTCCACAGATTACAGAATGCCTCCAGATGTGCATCGGAAACTACTACTGGACTTCCAGGGAACGATCAAACCGTTGAATATTTGAGACATTACTCTTATGGAGGAAAGTGCGCATGGTGACTGTTGTATTCAATCTCGATGTAATTTCTGTGTTTCATCAACACTTTGAAGGTCCACAGATTACAGAATGCCTCCAGATGTGCATCGGAAACTATTACTGGTCTTCCAGTTAACGATCAAAGCGTAGACTGTTTCAGACATTACTAACATGGAGGAAAGTGCGCATGGTGACTGTTGTATTCAATCCCGATGCAATTTCTGTGTTTCATCAACAATTTGAAGGTCCACACATTACAGAATGTCTCCAGATGTGCATCGGAAACTACTACTGGTCTTCCAGGAAACGATCAAAGCGTAGACTGTTTGAGACATTACTCCCATGGACTAAAGTGCACATGGTGACAGTTGTATTCAATTGCGATGCAATTTCTGAGTTTCATCAACACTTCGATAGTCCACAGATTACACAATGCCTCCCGATGTGCTTCGGAAACTGCTACTGGTCTTCCAGGGAACGATCAAAGCGTAAAGTGTTTGAGACATTACTCCCATGGAGGAAAGTGCGCACGGTGACTGTTGTATTCAACCCCGAGGCAATTTCTGTGTTTCATCAACACTTTGAAGGTCCACAGATTACAGAATGCCTCCACACTGCATCGGAAACTACTACTGGACTTCCAGGGAACGATCAAAGCGTAGACTGTTTGAGACATTACTCTTATGGAGGAAAGTGCGCATGGTGACTGTTGCATTCAATCCCGATGCAATTTTAGTGTTTCATCAACACTCTGATAGTCCACAGATTACAGAATGCCTTCAGATGTGCATCGGAAACTATTATTGGTCTTCCAGGGAACGATCAAAGCGTAGACTGTTAGAGACATTACTCCCTTGGAGGAAAGTACGCATGGTGACTGTTGTATTCAATCACGATGCATTTTCTGTGTTTCATCAACCCTCTGATAGTCGACAGATTACAGAATACCTCCAGATGTGCATCGGAACTAACACTGGTCTTCCAGGGAACAATCAAAGCGTAGAATGTTTTAGACATTACCTTCATGGAGGAAAGTGCGCATGGTGACTGTTGTATTCAATCCCGATGCAATTTCTGTGTTTCATCAACACTTTGAAGGTCCACAGATTACAGAATGCCTCCAGATGTGCATCGGTAACTACTACTAGTCTTCCAGGGAACGATCAAAGAGTAGACTGTTTGAGACATTGCTCCCATGGAGGAAAGTGCACATGGTGACAGTTGTATTTAATCCCGATGCAATTTCTGAGTTTCGTCATCACTTTGAAAGTCCACAGATTACAGTATGCCTCCAGATGTGCATCGGAAACTACTACTGGCCTTCCAGGGAACGATCAAAGCGTAAACTGTTTGAGACATTACTCCCATGGAGGAAAGTGCGCACTGTGACTGTTGTATTCAATCCCGATGCAATTTCTGTGTTTCCTCAACAGTCTGATAGTCCACGGATTGCTGAATGCGTCCAGATGTGCATCGTAAACTACTACTGGACTTCCAGGGAACGATCAAAGCGTAGACTGTTTGAGACATTACTCTTATGGAGTAGAGTGCGCATGGTGACTGTTGTATTCAATCCCGATGCAATATCTGTGTTTCATAAAGTCTCTGATACTCCACAGATTACATAATCTCTCCAGATGTGCATCGGCAACTACTACTGGTCTTCCTGGGAACGATCAAAGCGTAGACTGTTTGAGACATTACTCCCATGGAGGAAAGTGTGCATAGTGATTGTTGTATTCAATCCCGATGCAATTTTACTTTTATCAACACTCTGATAGTCCACAGAATACAGAATGCCTCCAGATGTGCATCGGAAACTACTATTGGTCTTCCAGGGAACGATCAAAGCGTCGACTCTTTGAGACATTACTCCCATGGAGGAAAGTTCACATAGTGACTATTGTATTCAATCCCGATGTAATTTCTGTGTTTCATCAACACTTTGAAGGTCCACAGATTACAGAATGCCTCCAGATGTGCATCGGAATCTATTACTGGTCTTCCAGGGAACGATCAAAGCGTAGACTTTTTGAGAATTACTAACATGGAGGAAAGTGCGCATGGTGAATGTTGTATTAAATCCCGATGCAATTTCTGTGGTTCATCAACACTCAGATACTCCTCAGATTACAGAATGCCTCCAGATGTGCATCGGAAACTACTACTGGTCTTCCAATGAACGATCACAGCGTAGACTGTTTGAGAATTACTCCCATGGGGGAAAGTGCGCATGGTGTCTATTGTATTCAATTCCGATGCAATTTCTGTGTTTCATCAACACTCTGATACTCCTCAGATTACAGAATGCCTCCAGATGAGCATCGGAAACTATTATTGGTCTTCCAGGGAACGATCAAAGCATAGACTGTTAAAGACATTACTTCCATGGAGGAAAGTGCGCATGGTGACTGTTGTATTCAATCAAGATGCATTTTCTGTGTTTCATCAACCCTCTGATAGTCCACAGATTACAGAATGCCTCCAGATGTGCATCGGAAACTACTAATAGTCTTCCAGGAAGCGATCAAAGCGTAGACTGTTTGAGACATTACTCTTATGGAGGAGAGTGCGCATGGTGACTGTTGTATTTAATCACGATGCAATTTCTGTGTTTCATCAACTCTCTGATACTCCACAGATTACATAATCTCTCCAGATGTGCATCGGAAACTACTACTGGACTTCCAGGGAACGATCAAAGCGTTGAATGTTTGAGACATCACTCTTATGGAGGAAAGTGCGCATGGTGACTGTTGTATTCAATCCCGATGCAATTTCAGTGTTTCATCAACACTTTGAAGGTCCGCAGATTACAGAATGCCTTTAGATGTGCATCGGAAACTACTACTAGTCTTCCAGGGAACGATCAAAGAGTAGACTGTTTGAGACATTGCTCACATGGAGGATAGTGCACATGGTGACAGTTGTATTTAATCCCGATGCAATTTCTGAGTTTCGTCAACACTTTGATAGTCCACAGATTACAGAATGCCTCCAGATGTGCATCGGAAACTATTATTGGTCTTCCAGATAACGATCAAAGCATAGACTGTTAGAGACATTACTCCCATGGAGGGAAGTGCGCATGGTGACTGTTGTATTCAATCAAGATGCATTTTCTGTGTTTCATCAACCCTCTGATAGTCCACAGATTACAGAATACCTCCAGATGTGCATCGGAAACTAACACAGGTCTTCCAGGGAACAATCAAAACGTAGACTGTTTGAGACATTACTAACATGGAGGAAAGTGCGCATGGTGACAGTTGTATTCAATCCCGATGCAATTTCTGTGTTTCATCAACACTTTGAAGGTCCACAGATTACAGAATGCCTCCAGATGTGCATCGGAAACTACTACTAGTCTTCCAGGAAGCGATCAAAGCGTAGACTGTTTGAGACATTATTCTTATGGAGGAGAGTGCGCATGGTGACTGTTGTATTCAATCACGATGCAATTTCTGTGTTTCATCAACTCTCTGATACTCCACAGATTACATAATCTCTCCAGATGTGCATCGGAAACTACTTCTGGTCTTCATGGGAACGATCAAAGCGTAGACTGCTTGAGACATTACTCCCATGGAGGAAAGTGTACATGGAGACTGTTGTATTCAATCCCGATGCAATTTTACTTTTATCAACACTCTGATAGTCCACAAAATACAGTATGCCTCCAGATGTGCATCGGAAACTACTACTGGTCTTCCAGGGAACGATCAAAGCGTTGAATGTTTGAGACATTATTCTTATGGAGGAGAGTGCGCATGGTGACTGTTGTATTCAATTCCGATGCAATTTCTGTGTTTCATCAGCACTTTGAAGGTCCACAGATTACAGAATGAATCCAGATGTGCATCGGAAACTATTACTGGTCTTCCAGGGGACGATCAAAGCGTAGACTTTTTGAGAATTACTAACATGGAGGAAAGTGCGCATGGTAACTGTTGTATTCAATATCGATGCAATTTCTGTGTTTCATCAACACTCAGATACTCCACAGATTACAGAATGCCTCCTGATGTGCATCGGAAACTTCTACTAGTCTTCCAGGGAACGATCAAAGAGTAGCCTGTTTGAGACATTGCTCCCATGGAGGAAAGTGCACATGGTGACAGTTGTATTTAATCCCGATGCAATTTCTGAGTTTCGTCAACACTTTGATAGTCCACAGATTACAGAATGCCTCGAGATGTGCATCGGAAACTATTATTGGTCTTCCAGGGAACGATCGAAGCATAGACTGTTAGAGACATTACTCCCATGGAGGAAAGTGCGCATGGTGACTGTTGTATTCAATCAAGATGCATTTTCTGTGTTTCATCTAATACAGTAGAAGAAGAATGGGTAGCTTTGAGGAATGAAGTAGTGAAGGCAGCAGAGGATAAAGTAGGAAAAAAGATTAGGGCTGCTAGAAATCCTTGGGTAACAGAAGAAATATTGAACCTAATTGATGAAAGGAGAAAATATAAAAATACAGTAAGTGAAGGAGGCAAAAAGGAATACAAACATCTCAAAAATGAGATCGACAGGACATGCAAAATGGCTAAGCAGGGATGGATAGAGGACAAATGTAAGGATGTAGAGGCTTGTCTCACCAGGGGTAAGATTAATACTGCCTACAGGAAAATTAAAGAGAAACACTTGTATTAATATCAAGAGCTCAGATGGAAACCCAGTTCTAAGCAAAGAAGGGAAAGCTGAAAGGTGGAAGGAGTATATAGAGGGTCTATACAAGGGCGATGTACTTGAGGACAATATTATGGAAGTGGAAGAGGATGTAGATGAAGATGAAATGGGAGATACGATACTGCGTGAAGAGTTTGATAGAGTACTGAAAGACCTGAGTCGAAACAAGGCCCCAGAGTAGACAACATTCCATTAGAACTACTGACACCCATGGGAGAGCCAGCCCTGACAAAACTCTACCATCTGGTGAGCAAAACATATGAGACAGGCGAAATACCCCCAGACTTCAAGAATAATTCCAATCCCAAAGAAAGTAGGTGTTGACAGATGTGAAAATTACTGAACTATCAGTTTAATAAGTCACAGCTGCCAACTACTAACGCAAATTCTTTACAGATGAATGGAAAAACTAGTAGAAGCCAACCTCGGGGAAGATCAGTTTGGATTTCGTAGAAATATTGGAACACATGAGGCAATACTGACCCTATGACTTATCTAAGAAACTAGATTAAGGAAAGCAAACCTACATTTCTAGCATTTGTAGACTTAGAGAAAGCTTTTGACAATGTTGACTAGAATTCTCTCTTCCAAATTCTGAAGGTGGGGGAGGGGGGGTGAAATACAGGGAGCGAAAAGCTATTTAGAATTTGTACAGAAAGCGAATGGCAGTTATAAGAGTCGAGGGACATGATAGGGAAGCAGTGGTTGGGAAGGGAGTGAGACAGGGTTTCACCCTTTCCCTGATGTTATTCAATCTGTATATTGTGCAAGCAGTGAAGGAAACAAAAGTTCGGACTAGGTATTAAAAGCCATGGAGAAGAAATGAAAAACTTTGAGGTTCGCCGATGACATTGTAATTCTGTCAGAGACAGCAAAGGACTTGGAAGAGCAGTTGAATGGAATGGACAGTGTCTTGAAAGGAGGATATAAGATGAACATCAACAAAAGCAAAACGTGGATAATGGAATGTAGTCGAATTAAGTCGGGTGATGCTGAGGGAATTTGACCCTTAAAGTACTAAAGGAGTTTTGCTATTTGGGGACCAAAATAACTGATGATGGTCAATGTAGAGAGGATATAAAGTGTAGTCTGGCAATGGCAAGGAAAGGGTTTCTGAAGGAGAGAAATTTGTCCACATCGAGTATAGATTTAAGTGTCAGGAAGACATTTCTGAAAGTATTTGTGTGGGGTGTAGCCATGTATGGAAGTGGAACATGGACAATAAATAGTTTGGACAAGAAGAGAATAGAGGCTTTCAAAATGTGGTGCTACAGAAGAATGCTGAAGATTAGATGGGTAGATCACATAACTAATGAGGAGGTATTGAATAGGATCAGGGAGAAGAGGAGTTTGTGGCACAACTTGACTAGAAGATGGTATCGGTTGGTAAGACATGTTCTGAGGCATCAAGGGATCACCAGTTTAGTATTGGAGGGCAGCATGGAAGGTAAAAAACGTAGAGGGAGACCAAGAGATGAATAGAGTAAGCAGATTGAGAAGGATGTAGGTTGCAGTAGTTACTGGGAGATGATGAAGCTTGCACAGGATAGAGCAGCATGGAGAGCTGCATCAAACCAGTCTCAGGACTAAAGACCACAAAATCCGAATGATCACATTTGCGCTACATTCATATGAATTTATCTTATGTTTAATACAATATACAACAAATAACTGTTTTTATAACACAAGAAATTATGTGGTGGAGAGATCTATTCCTTGATGTTGTGATTCCATTTGTCACATCATATATTTTTGTACAGTTGAGCAGAGCTATTCACTTATACTGTTGTGACATTTGTTAACCATGTGGTTATTGATCTTCTTATGGGTTTGCCAGACATATTCATTGATGAAATTTCATTTGTCACATGAAATTAAATCCTTATACAGTTTTGCTGGGCTATTCACTTATTACAGCATAACATTTGTCAAGCATGTGGTTCTTTATAACAGTTTTAAATTTATCCCAATTTTCCAGCTCTTTGATATGTTTTGGTAGTGCATTAAAAAGTTTGATGCCTGGATTACATACATGCTTCTGACTTAGGGTCCTTGTTCCAGCGTGTAAGTGGAGATCTTTACATTGCCGTGTATGGTAATCTGTAATGGTTTTAATTTTGTCCTGCTTTCTTTTGATCACCAACAGACATTTCAGAATGTATAATGACGGAATTGCTAAAATTTTCAATGCTTTAAAATGGGGCCTACAACGTGTTTGATGTGGGTTCTGGGTCATTATCTGAATAGCGCATTTTTGTAATTTGAAAATCTCATTTAGGCGACAATTTCTTTTTCCCCAAGATACTATCCCATAGGCCACAATTGACTGAAAATATACTAATCTGGTGCAGTCGTTACTACAAACTCTTATAATAATTCTAAGTACAAAACATGCTGAATTTAGTTTTAGTGCTAAGCTCACCACACGGCATTTCCAGTTTATCTTCTCATCAATGTGCATACCCAGGAATTTTCAAGTTGTTTCCCTCCATAGTGGGATGTAGGTCGTCATGTTCACTTATTCTTCCATTTTGCACATAATTAGTTTTTTCTTTTTGAATTCAGTGTTAGCTTGTTTGCGCTGAGCCATTTTTGTGTATCTTGTAGGAGATGGTCCACAGTACTGTGCAATGACTGCTTCCTATAACAAACAATTAAACTAGTATCATCAGCAAGTAACATGATTCTAGCTTTTCTCTATGACACCTGAGTATAATTAATGTAAATGGGGAACAGCAAGGGGAATAATACACTTCTTTTGGTGCTGTAAATTCAACCACCTGCATCCTCTTTTTCCAGATACAACTCGTGCCACTTTTTTTTTCCAGTCCTCTGATACTTATAGCTTCAAATGTTTCCAAAAGTATGCTGTGGTCAACAGTGTCAAAGGCTTTTGACTGATCTAGATTTATCCCAAAAACACTTATGCCTCTTCCAATTTACTATTTATATCTTTTGCGTATACCAGTACAGCTGTTTCGGTACTTCTCCCAGCTAGAAATCCATGCTGATTACTGTTTATCATATTCCACAATTAAGATAATGTGTGACTGTATACATCATTAGTATCGCTAAAACCTTAGAGAAAGTTGGGAGAAGTGAGACAAGTTTGTAGTTTCCTGTTTTAAACTTATCACTCTTTTTCAACAGGGGAATGAATCAAGAAATTTTCAGTTTCTGTGGAAAAAACTTGCATATTGTGTGACGGAATACTGTTGATGTGCTACACTGGGTTTTTCTTTATTGTGTAGATACATGGTCCGGTCCATCACATTAATGTGACCAAAATCGACATGCAGTGACCACTCACAGAAGGCACCACTAGCAGTCAAGGGTATATAAAGCATGTTGGGAGCCACAAAAAAGGGTGCAGTTGTCACTATAAGTAGGAGACAAGATGATGTCGAAATGTGCACAGTCATTGGCGTTTGGGGAAAGGTGGAAGCATTTTGGAAAGACTAAGTCTGTAAACTGTTCACATGTCAGTGTGGTAATGAAAAGAGCTTCTACTGCTTGTCTTTATGCTTTCCGAGACCTGCCACGCCCAATTGAGAATGGAGTGCTACGGGCAGGGCCCTGCAAACATATTGAGATTTCAGTGCTCCAGTCCACAATTTAGACAGAATTTGGCATGATATCCCCCAGGAGCACATCCAACAACTGTATCAACCAATATCAAACCGAATTACTGCTTGCATATGGGCTACAGGTTATCAATGCATTAATGACTCCCTCAGTTTGTGATGCTCTTCCTGTTGACCAACCCATCCAAGTGTTCTGAAATTGTAATCATTTGTTTCTGTGCACATGAACATCAAATCTAGTCGTTACAACCCTTTGGATAATTTCTGTGTTGTGCAACTTTCTTCTTTCCTTAGAGTGTACTTTAAAAATTGTGTTAACAGCCTTATAAGTTTGCCATCTTAAAAGAGGACACAGGTCCCTTTGAAGTGCTGTACATGGAGTGGAACTGATACCTGCCAGTCATCTGAGCCTTCACTGCTGACATAAGCCACATCATTGAAGAGGTGTGTATGTGCCAGTCGACTATAAGGAGTCTGTGTAGTACAATGGATTGAAACCACAGATTAAAGCTATTGTCTTTTGATGTGCCAATGAATTAGGCTGCCCAATTTGTTGGTGTGTCAGTGAAGACTGTCCAGCGTGTCTGCAAGGAATGCTGTACCACTTGCAACCACATAATGTGGCATAATAATAAAAGTGGCCACATTAAGACCCAAACTTGTTGTTAGTCATAGAGATGAACGTTGTAAGTTGCCATTGACAGTCAGTCTCAAACACAACAGGAATCGCTGCAGACCCATGTCTACTAGTTTTCAGCCAAATATTGTGATGGCAAGTTGCATGCAGTGGGACCCTTGCAGAAGACTACTGAGGCATAAGAATGTACATGTTGTCAGTGGAGCAAACACAATACAAACTGGACAGTAGGTGAGTTGAAATGTGTGGTGGTTTTGCCTCTTTCTGAGAACATATCAAAGGCTCTGACAGCACAATAAGGTTTTTAACCTGCTATGGACAGAGGATATACAGATTGTCTCAAAAGTTACAACATCCGAACTAATTAGACCTAAGGTATTCACACCATGTTTGGCTTATGTGACATAGTGTCATGAAGATTTTATGGAGTTTAATCAGTTTCAGCATGTGTGCACCAGTGGTGGTGGGCACAATTTCCAGTCTGTTATCAGGATCTATCCACATTCAGCACATTATATCTGCATCACCTGTGGCAAGGGCAGAAATGATTTTGTTCATTAAATTTTTGATGTGGTTGACAGCTGCTTGGTCGACTCTGTCCTTCGTATATGCTGATAGAAACAAGCCCACCTTTCTAATGTCTGGTGGCCTAGAACACGAGGGAATAGGACCACCCCTGCCAATTCAGCATACCTCGTAACACCTGGTCCGCAACATCTGCCACAGCCTGAGCCCAATGTGCCAGTGCACCATATTACTGGAAAAAGACTGTATCTCGGCAGTCAGCCAGTCATAGTAACAGCCAGAGCATATCAAGGTAACTGGCTTTTTTTTTTTTGGGGGGGGGGGGGGGGGGGGAATTGTCCCAGAATACCATCAACCGCCAAACAACACAACACATTCCCTATCATGTACCTCTTCCATCATAGTATGTGGATTGGTAATATATCATTATCTTCTCACAGGATATGTACATACTCTGAATTGCCAACAAAACTGGCACAGGCATGCGTATTCAAATACAGGGATATGTAAACATACAGAATATGGCACTGCAGTCGGCAATGCCTAAATAAGACAACATGTGTCTGGCACAGATGCTAGATTGCTAAGTGCTGCTGCAATGGTAGCTTTTCAAGATTTACGTAAATTTGAATGTGGTGTTATAGTGGGTGTACGAGCAATGGGACAAAGCATCTCCAAGGTAATAATGAAGTGGTTATTTTCCCATATGAGCATACAGTGAATATCAGGAATCTGGTAAAACATTAGATCTCCAACAACGTTGCAGCCGAAAAAAATCCTCCAAAAACAGGAGCAACAACTGAAGAGAATCGTTCAAAGTGACAGAAATGCAACCCTTCTGCAAATTGCTGCATACTTCAATGTTGGGCCATCAACAAGTGTAAGAGTATGAACCATCATTGATATGAACTTTTGTAGCTGAAGGTCCACTTGTGTACCCTTGATGACTGCATGACACAAAGCTTTTTGCCTCACTTGGGTCCATCAACGCCGATACTGGACTGGAAACATGTTGCCTGGTTGGACGAGTCTCGTTTCAAAGTGTGTCGTGCAGATGGACACGTACATGCATGGAGACATCTTCTTGAATGGACACTGTGTTGTGTTTGGCAGGAGAGCCAATCCATATACCTAAAGGAGGCCGAAATGCACGCGTCTCAGCTCACACAGGCTGGAATGATGTCTGGAACATGACAAGAGAATTAGAATTGAGAAAAATGGACGTAGCTGGTGGAATACTTAACTTTAATCCATTAATGGAGAACTTCGCTCTTTATGGTACATGATTCACAATATCAATAGTACAGATACTGGCACCTTGCTTGGTCGTAGCAAATAACGTAGCTGAAGGCTATGCTAACTATCGTCTCGGCAAATGGGAGCATAGAAGTCAGTGAACCATCGCTAGCAAAGTTGGCTGTACAACTCGGGCAAGTGCTAGGAAGTCTCTCTAGACCTGCCGTGTGGCGGCGCTTGGTCTGCTATCACTGATAGTGGCGACACGTGGTTCCAACGTATACTACCGGACCGCGGCTGATTTAAAGGCTACCACCTAGCAAGTGTGCTGTCTGGCAGTGACACCACACACTGCATGTCAGCAGGGGATTGTTGAAGCTGGTGGAGGCTCTGTAATGGTGTAGGAGGCGTGCATTTGGAGTGATATGGCTAGGTATGACCCTGAAAGTTGACACATACATAAGCATCCTGTCCATTGGGGATTCCGATGGACTTGGCCAATTCCAGCAGGACAATGATACACTTGGCATGTTCTGAATTGCTACAAAGTGGCTCCTGGAACACTCTTCTAAGGTTAAACTTTTCCAATGGCCACCAAACTCCCCAGGTTTGAACATTGAGCATATCTGGGATGATTTGCAATGTGCTACTCAGAAAAAAACCTCACATAGCCCTCTATGCAGCATTCACAGTGTCAATTCCTTCCATCACTACTTCAGACAATAGTCAAGCCCATGAGACACAATTGATTACTAAACTCAGCCAGCATCCAGCATGCACTGTACAACTGATGCGTGTTATGAAGATATAATATACTTTGCTCAGAGACAATAAAATTGTGTGGGTAAGTACTTTATTCAAAACTGAACATGAATGCCCAAAAATAGAGAAATAGAGTGAAGTTCCAATATTTACAGGTCTTGATATGTACATGAACTTTACTTTTTAAAAAAACAAGAGTAGAAGGTTTAGATATATCATGCAAGATTTTATATGGTGATATCAATTTAGGTAAGATGCAAAGAGAGATTGAGAGGGGGCATGTTTCTTATATATATATATATATATATATATATATATATATATATATATATATATATATAAAACAGAAAGAAACTTCCACATGGGAAAAATATATTAAAAACAAAGATTCCAAGACTTACCAAGCGGGAAAGCGCCGGCAGACAGGCACATGAACAAAACACACAAACACACACACAGAATTACGAGCTTTCGCAACTGGCAGTTGCTTCGTCAGGAAAGAGGGAAGGAGAGGGAAAAATGAAAGGATGTGGGTTTTAAGGGAGAAAGACTTCCCTTAGGGGAAAAAAAGGACAGGTGTACACCTGTCCTTTTTTTCCCCTAAGGGAAGTCTTTCCGCTACCGGGATTGGAATGACTCCTTACCCTCTCCCTTAAAACCCACATCCTTTCATTTTTCCCTCTCCTTCCCTCTTTCCTGACGAAGCAACTGCCAGTTGCGAAAGCTCGTAATTCTGTGTGTGTGTGTTTGTGTGTTTTGTTCATGTGCCTGTCTGCCGGCGCTTTCCCGCTTGGTAAGTCTTGGAATCTTTGTTTTTAATATATATATATATATATATATATATAGTAAGTCTTCATAATTGTGAAGGCGAAACTTGTCATTGAGTAGGTAGGCTGGTGCTGTAACTGTGTTGAAAGATATTTCAGTTCCTTCAAGAAAGTCAAATTTCTTGCCTGGTTCTTTTCTACAATGTTTGCCACAATTCTTGCCCAGTAACTCATTCTGCAAAGTTGGATTTGTTCTGTATGTTAAGATAGAGTGCATCCCTGTGCTTCTACCAGTTTGTTTATTGCAGAAGTTCGGACATACCTGATTTTTGATATTCTTGCTTAGTGCTTTCGGTACTGTGGATGATATTATTCTGTATTTTGTTGCTTGCGAAGAAGCTTGTTTGTATGACATACAACTTGAAGAGGTTGGCAATTTGGTATGAAACCTTCCTTGAGGAAAGTCAGCTTATTACAAAGATGGTCTTCCTGTTTGTGGGTGGTTGTCCAGAAACTGGTTGGTTTAATTTATGTATTACAGCTGGATTTTATTCATAAGTGGAGGCAGCTGATTTTACAATTTGTGTTTATTTTTATCTTTCACTTGAATCCATTGGGTCTTTAAGCATGTGATTAAACATTCTTCTGAAGAACACTTTTTTATTGTGATCTGGATAGCAAGAAGAGTTACGGATGGTAACACTGGTAATTGTTGGTTTCGTGGAAGTTTGAGCATTTTTATATACAAGTTTTGTGAATGTTTTCTGGTGTTTCATTTCTACAGTGATAGGAAGTGAATTGAATTTTGTGGTGTAATTTATTAATTTCCTCAGCTAGATTTTCTAATTCCTTTGGTTGTTCTGTTGAAAAGAATGAAATGAGACTGATGCAATTTTCTGTATTTACACTAAATAAACTTAATCTAGGTCCCTACAGCTGTTGTGCTATAATCTAGTGTAAATTCCTGCAGATAAGAAAGGGATTTTCAACTCACATTCATATAGATCCCATAAGCTGCACTCATATGCTTCTGGTTGTTATTCAGTACAGTGGTTCTACCTGACAGCAGTTTCTAGTGACTTAATGCATTACTGTCCCAATAGTAATTTTTGCCACACTTTGTGTGTTTCAGGACCTTCGAAGCAGAACACTGCCACCTCCTGACAGTTCTCTCAAAACCCAGCGATGTAGCATGGGGAGTGGAATGCTTTCAAGTCTCACAGCCAGACCACTAACAAGGTTTTGCCTCCTGCTGAACACCAAACCCACAGACAGTCTGGTTTTCTTTTTATGAAAGTGAAAATTGAACCATTGCGGTTGCTAAGACTGTCAGTTTCTATTAACATGACACAGGCAGAGTGGTGGGTATTATATATTTAAAAAAAAAAAAAAAGAATGAAGTCCCATATCTTGGCTAACTGTTGTTGACTTCTTTGATTTGTTCAGCAATGCAGTAATCACAGCTGAATGCCAAAGTTACAAATTGTATGAGATGAAATGAGATATTACGTTTGAAATCATTACAGCCCACAATAAACTAGTGATTGCTTCTCGCAAGTGATCAAAATGCGGTCCATAAAGAAACCTTCATTATTCCAGTAGGCAGCGGGTCATTGATGTTTATTATGCTTGAGAGCTCTTCTTTGTTCACACAGTGTTGTTCATGAAAAATGACATCTTTATGTGAACTCTACATCAAAATAGAAACGCTATACATTGGGCCTGCCATAACCTTGTAACACACATCTCTCCAGCCTCCCTTCTTTCCCCCCAAAATATGTTGTGCCTCTTTAACTCATTAATTTCAGCTCTTATGGAAAATTGCTCCTTGACTTGTGTTTCCCCTTTGGAAATGACCAGTGGACAGTGCAAACACATATGGAGCCACACTTTGCCAAGTAATAAATGAGTGGATGAAATTTGGCTTCTTGTTACATACATTCTTCTGAAGCAGAAATGAGGTATTGGTTCTTGCTAACTTGTCACTACTCAAACAAAGTTTTCTTTTAGTGGCTTTGGATAACAGCTCAAGTTTTATAAGTTGTAATCTTAATTTCTTTCATAAATGTGTATTGAGGATTCCTGGTGTGACTGTGTGAAGTAAAATAAACTTCTCATTTCATTGACATCTGTTATACTGTACTTGTTTGGACCAAGTTTATTTCTACAGTGTCTGCTAGGATGCTATTGTTTATCAATGAACAATGTAAACCACGTGAAAGTAGATGAGAACAACAGGGTTTAGGAGCATACTTGTCACAATCATTGTAGTGGAAGTGCTTCTGTTGTGACTAACATTGTGTGAATGTTTCCAACTGGATGATAATAAGACCATGGTCAGTACTGGAACCTGCAATATTGGTAATTACTTCTACTTGCCAGTCGTTCCCTGAAAGTACCTCATCTTGCTCCTGCCCCTCTGCAATAATATAAAAATGAAATAGAGTGTCTTCCAGTGTAGAGCCTCTTGTAGAATTTTAATATTTTAAAGTAGTTCCGAGAACATGTTTCAGTATTCAAGTTGCAAAAGAAATTTTAGGAGCATCTGTCAACATTTTCAATTGTATAACTGTGTCGAAATGTACATACGTGTTTCAACAGTATTACATTTGTAAATATTTCAAGAGAGATGCTCTTTCTAGTTTAAGAAATCCCACATCAGTAAAGTGGCAATCTATGGGATCAAATTGAGGCAAATGCTCTGAATACTTAAACATTACAGTTTTAATGTTGAAACTGATAGGGCCTACAGTTGCACTACTGGTTATTTATACTAAATACAAGCCTTAGAACAAAATGAATAGCACTGAAGGTAAACAAAATTTGAAAGAGGTTTTTGTAATGATTAAGTGCTGGCACAGATTGCATTGACTTGTTTATCGAGTTTCGTATTGTCATCAAAGATAATACGAGCTAGTAAAGTTATTTCCAATAACAATGAACATGAAGGAGTTACAAGACAGACTTATATCAACTGGCCAAAATTGAAAACTACAATCAGATAATGAAAGAACAAGGGGACAAAAGTGACAACATAATCTGGATCTTGGTGAAACAAACTCAAATGAATACAGATATTATTTAGTTACATTTATTAGCACTTCTAGTTCCCCACAACAATGTACAATGGTCTTTGGCTATGAGTTTAAGCATTATTGCAGCAAGAGAGAATGGATGTAAGGAATTTCAGTGTGTACTGCAAGTATTTTGATGAATTTTCATTTTGAACAAGCAGTACATTCTGGCTGTAGTGTTGCTTGCTGTAGGCATACAATTTTAAATGTATTGGACCTAATTATTGTTTCTATTGCAAACATGACTAGTGTTAGTGTTCATGTAAAAACAGTACCACATATTATGTAGCTCTACTTGCTGAAGAGCGACTCAGGTCAGAATATTAGAACCTACTTGTAGCCCACCTTATTGGTGAAATTATTGTAGATATGAAATTTCATTTAAGTTGTCATTTGGAACAGAAGCGCACAATAAAGTTTTTTGAGACCAGCAAAACTGCTTTTCACCCATGTATGTATGTAGTTCTAACAACTTTTTGTCCAGTGAGTCTTCCACCTAGCCTATGGTTTCAACACTATGTAGCAGGCTGCAAAGTAACCATCGGCATACATCGATGTTTCTTAACCTAACTGTTTCTGTAAGTTGATGATAATATTAACCTTTAAGTAATATTATGCATGTTGAGTAATAAAAATAATCATTTATATAGCTGCACATTAAATAGTGTTCCATGGAACTGAAGTGCCAAATAATATATATAATGCATGGTCACAAATCATAACACAGTGTTTGCTAATGTTGTAACGTCCCTACGAAATGGTTGAAATTTACTGTTCTTTTCTGTAAAAGATAGATGAATTTTAAAAAATGCTAATGGTCTTCTTAATTCTGTTGGTTCCGTTGTTCCCATTACCTATTACATATATGAGAAATATTAACAGTGAAACTGTTTTGTTTTTTTTGTATGGCATGGAGTAATTACCTTGTAGCTTATCCCAGAGGTTAAAAATGTGTACTGCATGAAAGACATTGTAATTCTGCAGAGTTGTAGTTGTACTACCTTTGAGCTGCGTACATTTTTAAGTTACAAGCGAGTATTGGCTTTATGCTGTAAATGTCTTGGTAAGCTTTCCAGTGGAACAACCAGAAATCTGTGTGCAAATTAACACCATGTAAGCAGTGTAGGTAATGGTGACAGCTCTTTTCATATACGGGGTGTATTGAAACAAAAAACTACATACACACACTTTTCATGTGTTTGGGAGAGAAAAAGAAGCTTTTTTTGTGTGACTGCCTCTAAATTTCTTTTTTTTTTTTTTTTTTTTTTTTTTTTTTTTTTTTTTTTTTTTTTTTTTTTTTAATAGTGGGAGACGATGTTGGTATATGAAGCACTGGTTACCAGTCAGCTGAATGCATTGTCATTATTCACACTTGGTTGTTTTGAGCAAGCATATTCCAGTTGTGCCATAATGTAGACAGGCGATATTTTCTGAAATGCCCCTATACCAATAGTCACACCATATCTCGAGCATTACTAACATCAAAACTTTAATGGATCCATATCATCAACATGGTTCACACCAGTGACATGTAATTAAGTGTATCTCTATCTCCTCTGACCCCACAAATTCTTTGTAAATGTAGTTTTTTACACACAATGTATGCCGTTTTTTTAGGAGCAGCTGCAGGCCAGAGAGTAACAACCGCAGGATAAAAGCAAGTAGCTGTACAGGGCAGAAGAGTTGGAGCTTGACTAAGGTAAGTCAGAAAGTACCTCTCTGTCCTTGAATCACATTACCTGTCATGACTAGAGAAAGGTAAACAAAACACACTGTTTCAACATAGTTTCCATCATAAGCAAAAATTTACATTAAAAGGTGATGGGCACTTTCATAGAAGTTCAAAGTATGAGGTGCATCCTGAAAGTAAGTACCAAATCATTCTGCTGCCACTCCAGCACTTGTGTTGTAGGTTCACACATTTCTCTGGTTCATTGTCTTTCCACAGTTGACTCTGCAGCTAAATTTTGTGGTATTTATATTTGTTAGTGATCAGTCAAAATCTTTAAGACAGCCTTTGAGCCCAGTGACTGTGAAGTGCGCTCTGTTATGTTTTGTTTCAACACACAGAACATTAAGCCAGCTGAAATTCATCAACTTGTAGACATTTATGGTGAGGAAGTGGATGAGACAGTTTGAAGAAACACTCATGATGAAGCACTTGTTGGACAGCCTTCTGTTGTCACTGATGGTATGGGTGAGAAAAATTCATGAAAATACATGGTTCACAATAAGAATGTATTTCAAAAACTGTTTTGCATGACTCAGTCATAAATTGCTTAAATTTTTGTGAATTCTGTTTCAAAAATGCTTACAAAATCATGTACCTTGGCAGGGTTTTGACATTTCAGCACTGAATATAGTAATAAGGAAGATGAATTCTTAAATAGAATCATGACTGGTGATAAAACTTGGGTTTTTCATGACACTCCAAAACAAAAACAACAATGTATGGAGTGACGGAACTCTGAATCCAACAATATTCCTCCACCCCCCCCCCCCCCCCCAAAAAAAAAAAAAAAAAAGAAATCAGAATGAAGTTGTCAGTGCAAAAAATCTGGTGCAGTGGGTTCTATGACCAATGAGACATTCTGCTTGTTGAGTTCCTTCTCCAAGCTGAAATCATGAAAGCAGTATGACACTGCAAAACACCGAGAGAACTCCATCACACTATTCAAAACAAAAGATGCAAAATTCTTAATCGAATTATTATGTTGCTTCATGACATCACATTTCATTTGTGCTGGTGGCACTGAAAACCTTACTAAACAATTCAGTTGGGAACAGTTCGACCACCTGCCAATCAGTGTTGATCTCACATCTGCTGACTACCACTTTTACTTCATCATCAAGTAGGATGAAGGTGCTTCAACACCAATGATGATGTAAGAAAGCGTGATCAGTATTGGATGTCTTCACTGGTGGTATCTTTCTATGAAGAGGGCATAGAAAAGTTGGATTACCGCTATGACATATGTCTGAAGAAATGATTTCATGAATCCTTTTCCCACAATGGTACTTACTTTTCTGCTGTGCCCTGTATATTTTAATGTGTTTTGCCTTACCAATGTGGGTATAAAAGTTGACAGTGAACATCCCACTTCCTCTTCTTTACTTCAGTCACATAACGGGGATACACAAAGCCAATATGAACTACCTATTTTCTATCAGCAGCCATGTTTGGCCATGAGGTGTACTAAGCATGTTGTTGAATCATCTGGATCATATACAGGGTTATTCGGCTGCCCCTGCCATAAAGTTTTATGGAACCTGCAACATCTTCAAGAACCACACTCATGATTTTAATCTTCTCTCCTCCCTACATGCATATTGTTAGGCCTACGAAAACAATGAACAGGACCTTTTTGTATGAAAATTAACTACATTAAATTTTGAACTGGAATAAGTTTTTGTTGGAGACCACAGTTTTTGTGTTATTCAAGAAAAATGCATTTGGGCCTCTAACAAAAATGTACCCCCCACCCCACCCCCCACCCCAAAAAAATGGCTACATTAAGTTTCCCACAAAAAAGCCCCTGTTCATTTTTTTTTATGTACGACTAGTAATTTGCATGTAGTGGGTGAGAGAAATGAAAATCTTGCCCATGACATTTGTAGGCATTGCAAGTTGCATAAAACCCATGGGTATGGGTAGATTAATCATCCTGTACAGGTTTTTTATGCCAAAAGAACTAATATAAGATTTCTCTGGCTTCATAAACAGCTCAAGAAACATTTTACACCACATTAATGTATGGTATTTGCAGTTTTCTTTATCAGAAAATCCTTTCTCATTGCTTTCCTGAACACAGGAAATACCTACATACAGCCAACTGTTTTTGTTGAGGTCTTCAGTCCAAAGACTGGTTTCATGCAGCTCTCAATGCTAGAATATCATACGCAAGCCTACATCCATTTGAACCTGCTTACTGTATTACTGTATTTCCCACTCAACAGTTTTTCCTCCCCTCACTGAAATCCCACCAATACCAAATTGATGATTCCTTGATGCATCAGGGTATATCTTATCAACCTGTTCCTTCTTTTAGTCAAGTTGTGCTGAAAATTTCTTTTCTCCTCAATTTCATTCAGTACCATTTTCTTAGTAATTTGATCTGCAACTGCATAATTATTCCATAAGCCACCTCTATGTGCATCGCAGAGGGTATCTAGTAGCAGTCATAGTCATCTATCCACCTCTGTAACTTTGTGTTCACTGCTGCTGCCTATCATGGGGAGGACACAGGTTTAGATTCCCGGTACTGCCAGGGATTTTTTTTCTAGGTGAGAGGACTGGAATGGTGTACATTCACCCTTGTGATGCCAAATGAGAAGCTACTGAAGCAAGCAGGTCTCAAGGTCAAGAAAACTGACACAGGCAGGATAGTGGTGTGCCGGACGTCATTGGCAGACGATGACACGGTGGTCGGCCAGTACAAATGGACAGAGTTTGCCTCTATGTTTTATCCACGTAATCGTCAAAATTTCTTCCTAGAAACACATTTCAAAAGATACCATCCTTTTCTAGTTGAACTGCTTGTTGTTCACATCTCGTTTTGGAGCAAGGCTACAGTTCAGGCAGATACCTCCAGAAAAGACTCCTTAACATTTAAATTTATATCCACTCCTAACATATTCCTCTTTTTCAGATATTCTGTCCATCAGACAGTCCAGCCTGCATTTTATATCCTCTCTGTGTCAGCCATCATCAATAATTTTGTTACCCAAATAACAAAATACTTCTATTATCTTCAGTGTCTCATTTCCTAATCCACGAAGTTTGTCCGAAAAGTATGTATAAAAGTTGAATAATAACTTTATTTTACAATTATTCAGGTATTACAATATGGCCTCCTTCAAAGTACTTGCCCTGAGATGTGATACACTTCTGCCAACGCTGTTTCCACTGTTGATAACATTGCTGAAAGTCTTCAGTTGTAATGTTGTTCAGTTGCTGTGTCCTTTCCACCTTGATGGCTTCCACATCTCCCAAGTGCCGCCACCGAAGCACCATTTTGCATTTTGGGAACATGAAGAAGTCACACAGGGCTAAATCGGGTGAATACGGTGGATGGTTTGTCATGGTTATTGACCTTCGGGCCAAAAACTCGCGCACAACGAGCAACGTGCAAGTGGGGGCGCATTTTCGTGATGAAGGATCCACCTGCCCCTTTTGCCAACTCCGGTCGAACTCGGGCCACACGAGCTCTGAGATGTGTCAGAACTTCAATGTAAAAGTTTCTGTTCACTCTCTTGCCAGGATCAATGCCCCTAGACTCAATGAAAAGGATCAACATTGTCTTCAAATTGGACTCGCGACTTTTTTTGTTCTAGGTTCTCCTGTTAGTTTCCATTCCTTGCTTTGAGAGTTGAGCTCCACATCGTATCCGTAAAACCAGGACTCGTCTCCAGTGATGACTGAGTTGAGAAAGTCCCCTCGTTCCTCTGCTTCCAACCAATCCTCACAGCACTCGACCCTCTTTGATTTCTGATCTGGCGTCAAGAGCTTCTGTATGATTTATGCACACAATTTCTTCATTTCAAGTTTTTGTGTCAGGATTTCGTGAATGATTGTTTTGGTGATTGACAGCTCATCAGCAATCATTCTTACTGTGAATCTACGGTCTTTAAGAACACAAGCCCGATTTCGTTCAACATTTGCATCAGAACTCGATGTCGATGGGCATCCTGGGCAAGGGTCATCGTTCACTTCTTCTCGGCCATCCCAGAACCTTTTTAACCAATTGTTCATGGTTGGTTCCTTTAGAGAATTGTATCCGTAAACCTGTTTCAAAACCATAAAAATCTCAAGGCCATTTTTGCATACCTTTGCAAGAAACTTGATGTTGACGCACTGTTCCTCAATCAGAAAGAGCTCCATGCCGACTTCAAGTGAAAAAGGGTAAGTGTCAACAAGCTGCTGCACACTCCCACCTTCACACAGAGTGCTCTGACTCAAATTGAGCGTTGATGGGATTGAATACAGCAGTAGTCCGAGCTGGCTGTGACTGCAACCTCTAACATAAAGACATTATTCAACTTTTATACGTATTTTCCGGACAAACCTTGTGTAATGGACAATAAAAAAGTTCCCATTCAAGGGTGTTGCCACAGAGTAAAAGCAATGTAGCATGACTCCAGTGTGGTTACAGAAGCAATGTGTGACATTTGTGCCTTTCTGAAGTGCATGTAGTAAATATAAAAATTGGAACCACGGCACTGTTATTACCAAATATGTCCAAAAAGGATCACATACTGTTGTTCTTTTCTCAGCTGCTGGAAGACAAACACTGGTAGACATCCATCATACATTGAAGAATGTGTATGAAGGAGCACTTCTGTTGAAAACCACCATTGTGCATCAAGTTGGATAATACACATCCCCATAATGCAGGCACCAGCTAAAGTGGGTGACACTCGAGTAGCCACCCTGCAGTCCTGATCTCTACCTGTGTGCTTATCGTGACTTTGGTCCCTTAGAAAGGTCTTGAAGGATCAATGACTCCTGTTGCAAGAGGATGCGCACCAAGCAGTGACGGACTTCTTGACAAAGCAGGACACAGTGTTCTACCAAGTGGGCATCTTCAACCTGGTGCACTGGTAGGGTGGTTGCCTCAGTTCTCATTATAATTTTGCCCGATTTGCATATGAGGGGTGGCTGAAAAGTTTCTAGCCCCAGATAGTTACTGTAATGTGTCGCATTAACACCACCACCTACTTTTATGGTGACCCTTTATGGGTACACAAGTCAAATGTCGCAGCTCCACCTTCATTAGTGTAGCCACTAAGATGCACTGTATACTGTAGTTTAAGCAAAGTGGTGAATACTGGGAGAATAAGGAACTGTGTAGTGGTTGAATACCTTCATTTGGAGGGAACAAATTCCAAGGAAATTGTGGAGAACACGCGGAATACACTTACGGACAGTGTTCCGTCTTGTGCAACAGAGAAAACCTGGGCGTCTGACTTCAAACACAGAAGAATGAGTGCTAGAGAAGCACCAAGGAATGGAAAGCCTGCCACTGATGAAACAGTGACTACAATTCACGATACAGTTTTGCAGGACATTGAAACCACATTTGGAATCTCCCACGGGCGTGCTCATGACACTGTTGTGGATATTTTGGGAGTGCTGAAAGATTCATCTAAGTGGGTCCACAAAGACTCTTTGATCCTGAGACAGAACAAGAGTCACAGCAATGAAACCATCCTTCACCCTCTACACACACACACACACACACACACACACACACACACACACACACACACACACAAAATTCCATGTGCAAATTTGAGAAGAGAGATAAGGAAAATGAGGTGTGGAAAATTGGCTCACTGAACTCTTTAGTATCAGCACAATGCATCAGTGCACCAAGACCTGGCAACATTGGAAACTCTGCATGACTGCGGGTTTGAATTCTTACATCACCTACCATATTCTACAGATCTGAATGTGTCACACTTTTTCCTTTTCCCAAACCTAAAAAAATACCTCAAAGGATGATGATGCAGTGACTGATGCTTTGTTGGACTTGAAATCAAAGACCTTTTATTTGAATGGTTTGCAGAAGTTATCTGAGCATGCCTTCAAGTGTATTAGTGTACACAGGTATCATATAGACAAATAAATTGATATTATGAAATTTCTTTCATTCTTTATTTGTTAGGGTAGAATCTTTTCGACCCCTTCTTGTACAGCTTCCAAATGGAAACTCGTTGATCATCCCTCATAACTCCCTCCGCATCTCCTGATTCGACTTGACTACATTCCATTATCCTTGTCTTATGTTCATCTTAGAACTGCTCTTTAACACACTATCCATTACATTGTCTACCTCCTTAGCCGTCCCATTCAACTGACTACCATTTGGCGGACCTGGGTTCGATTACTGGTACGGTCAGCGATTTTTCCTCAGTGGGGGGTGACTGGTACAGGATGCACTGAGTCTAGTGAGGAGCTGCTTGACCGATTAGTAGTGGTTTCACAGTCAGAAAGTCCCATGAGAGAGGTGTGCTGACCAGCTGCCCCTCCATGCTGCATCACATTACACTACTGGCAGGGGCAACATGTTGGTTAGTGGAATTTTACCATTTATAAAACAACCAATGGATATTCCAGGTAGGAATGTCAACAATGCATGATTTTCATCCCTTCGATTCCATTCAACTTATCTTCCAAATCCTTTATTTCTTTTCTCTGAACATTAATTCCTGTGCCTTCTAAGAGTCCTGTTCCTCACTCCAAACAACAAGAAATTATTGAAATGATGTAATTAAAGCTGTAACATTTCTTTGTCAGAACTGTCTGACGTGTAACGCTGGGACATGACATTTGTTGCATAGAAAACAGTATCAACAATCATCGACATGATTTGAAGTATTTTGTGGCTCAGCTCATAATCCAAATATATTTAGCAGTACAATTCATTGTGGGCTCTAGGTCGTATAGTTTCAGTTAATATCTTGACTTGCAGATGAAAGAACATTGTAGCTTTTGCTAAATCTCCAAAATGTAATCAACAATTAACACCACATTTTAAAAGCTTTGGTGATTGGCTAAAAAGAGTCACTTTTAAATGGACACTGATTTCAAAGTTGCAGAATTATAAAAACAAATTACAGTTCATGAGATACACTGAGCTCACATTACTTAGTCCAACAGATAAAACTGCACTTGGTTCCATGTGATATCAAGTCAAAGACTTGGTCCAACACAACTGCTCTCATTCACTAACCTCACTAAAACCATTGAGAAAGTTCACAAAGATAGATCAACTCAACTCATTGGTGCAAAGCATCAAAGGCACATTTTTACAATATTAACTTCAGGAACTGTTCTGGTGTTTATGAAAAATTATAACAGTTTTTATTTGATAGAGAAGTGCTATGAGGCATTTTCATAACCAAATAATTTCAAAATGTGAAACACATGCCATTTTACAGTTGGAAAAAAATGAAATGTGTAATCTAATTAATATTCTCAAACATCAAAGAAAAAGAAAGAAATTTCAAACAAAATATTAATCCAAATGGCTTCCATTTTTGAACAGCAGATTTGTAATTATTGAAAAAACATAGCTGCCAAATGAATGGAATCAGATACTTCGTTGGCCAGAATATTTATCATAATCTACTATTGAACAGAAGTCGCTGTGAGACAGATTCATTAAAACCTTTAACTATGTTGTCTGTAAACATGCTCTGAAGGATAATTTCATGCTTATCCAATTTGTGAGACTATGGCAGGAAGGTTGGCAGCATGGTAAGTTGCCTGTCAATTTTTCATACACCACAGTGACATCATTCAAACAGAGAACAACTACTGTGAGACAAACCATCATCCAGTGGTAGCCTGGAGTCAACAACCTGATTAGAGCATAAGAGTTGTGGGTCATAGGCACCCACAAGAAAATGCAAAAGAGCTGTGCACTGCCCATTTAGAAGGCAGCTGTATTAGTACAGACCAGTCACAAAGTTTTTTCTGAACTAAATCGGGATATTTTTAAAAAACCAAGACTAAACCCACACAGGCTACAATTCAAAATAACAAATCACTGTATTTCATCTTATTGAGATTTTTGCTCACTTTTCAATCTCCTTCATAGAATCTTCTTTCTCATCAAGAAAGCAACAAAACTTGAGAGATGTAAATCACTAAATCATCTTCATTATTATTTCAGCTTCCAATGTTGCTGCTGGAAAAAGGTTCCTCTCAGCTCACCAAGTGTTCATAATCAGGCTGAAAACTCATCTGAAGCAAAACGGAAAAGTTTGAAGAAGTTGTCATAGTTTTCATAACAATGAGAAAATTCCTTCCACTAATCAAATTTCAGGTAAAAAAGTTCTTCTCTTCTTCCTTGAGAAAATTCTTTAACTGCACACATTCTTCAAACATCAAATCCCCATCTACAAGAAATCACTTACACAAATTCTGAAAATGAGCTCTTTTTCATTGTCAGTGAAAATGGTTTGAAAGTTGTGTAGACACTTTCTTCAAAGTACAAATCATTTTTCACCAAAGTTTATACTGTGCTGCAAGTAAACTGCCATTTTGTTGTGGTTTGCCTGCTTTGTTTCTCTGTTGTCCTTGGCATACTGGCTGAAAACATAGGGGGTGGACGTGCAGTACTGTCTACTATAAATGATGTACCTGACAGATGCACAGCTGTGTTTCACAGTCTTTTACTTTCACTTTTCACAACCTCCCAATAATACACGGTTATATATGGGCAGTGCACAATTTCCCATAAGGCTCATTACTAGTTTCCAGGCAAACATCCACATACTGCTACAATAGTTTTCTGTTGAACATCTACAGCAATAAAAACATAACCAAATAATTCACAGTTCTTTCGGAATAATCAGGTACATATGGAACAGACACTGTCATTGCTTTAACACATGGCCTATTCGTGTACCACTTACATCACTGTTAAGGTGATGCACCGTGGTTGTTCTAACCAACACAGCTTCCTCGACTGAAACTTGGCCATGAACTGACTGTCTCATGACCCTTATATATCACCACAATAATAGGTACCAAAACTACACATTGTTCAAAGTTAAATTTACAGAAATTGCAATTAAAATCAGTTAACTGAATACATCTAAAAACTCCGTCTTTTTAACAGTTTCTTCTACTACAAGAGTTAGGCCGAATTTTTTGTTTTAATCATGAAATTCATATATATAGTTATGCAAGCAACACTTTTGTCTAATCTGTTAATTACCTTAGAATTAATTAAGGGCTCGCTTTGCTAACATGTGTCCAACTAGAGCCAAATAGACACTTTACGAATACTAGCATTTCATATTCCAAATGTTTGCAATTATTACAAGATTTTTATTTGCTTACAAGTCAACAATAGAATTCAAGTTACATGAAAATGAGAGATTTTGCCCTATACTAAAAGATACTAACTTTGGAATACTCAATATAAATTAGAAAATCAATTACATAAACAAAATTCAACCTGGTGTTAAATTCTTTAAAACTGAGGGCCAACCTTTCTCTTTTATGAAAATGCATGTTATATTCTTATATGTTAATAATAATTAGTTAAAAGTGAAAAAACGAATTTTAAGGAGGCATATGGCAAAACAAGGGGGAAGTAAAAATTATCTCAGCTTCCTTCGTCACAACTTCTCTTTTGAATGTTTTGATATGATCATCATATATCGGCATCATGATGACTAAGGCTGCAACAGGGGAAAGAAACTGCACAACCCTATTCAGTTTTTTCAGCAGAGAATTACAAAGCATTGTCAAGATTGACCTCTGATGCACAGCTCAAAAACAATGTCTATTGAGTCAAGTATGGCAACTTTGCGCTCTTAATAAAAGCAGAAGTTTAAAGTCAAGACTGCCCCTCAATTGAAATCAGTAATGAACAATTTGAAGTGAAGAGCACAACATTATATAAAAAGATGTCCATTTTTATGTAACCATGATTTTTATCCATCCCAAAAAAGTACAATTGGGAGCTGGGAGTTGGGTTTCCAACCAGATATTTGGGATGACCTTACCTAAACTGGGATATCAGGCAACTATGGTCAACACAGAATCCAAGCCTCCCCATTATCAATGTGGCCTCCATTACAGATGACGCTAACATCCCTCCCCCAAAGCACTGGTCTGTGGAGATGGGTACCGGAAAACACAGAATGGGTGCTCAATCAGTGGGGTAGGATTCCGTTCACTGATGCATCCAGGAGTAACCTGGCATCTAATGATTGTCAAGGAAAGGTGTGGAAGTAGCAGGAAACTATGAGACTCAGAGGGCCTTAGACACGGGTTCACAGGTAGATGCCGTGTTCCTTGACTTCCGCAAGGCGTTCGATACAGTTCCCCACAGTCAATTAATGAACAAAGTAAGAGCAAAGGACTATCAGACCAATTGTGTGATTGGATTCAGGAGTTCCTAGATAACAGAACGCAGCATGTCATTCTCAATGGAGAGAAGTCGTCCGAAGTAAGACTGATTTCAGCTGTGCCGCAGGGGGGTGTCATAGGACCGTTGCTGTTCACAATATACATAAATGACCTGGTGGATGACATCGGAAGTTCACTGTGTCTTTTTGCAGATGGTGCTGTGGTGTATCGAGAGGATGTAACAATGGAAAATCGTACTGAAATGCAGGAGTATTTGCAGCGAATTGACGCATAGTGCAGGTAATGGCAATTGAATCTCAATGTAGACATGTGTAATGTGCTGCGAATACATAGAAAGATAGCTGCCTTATCATTTAGCTACAAAATACCAGGTCAGCAACTGGAAGCAGTTAATTCCATAAATTATCTAGGAGTACGCATTAGGAGTGATTTAAAATGGAATGATCATGTAAAGTAGATGCCAGACTGAGATTCATTGGAAGAATCCTAAGGAAATACAATCCAAAACCAAAGGAAGTAGGTTACAGTACACTTGTCTACCCACTGCTTGAATACTGGTCAGCAGTGTGGGATCTGTACCAGATAGGGTTGATAGAGAAGATCCAACGGAGAGCAGCGCACTTCATTACAGGATCATTTAGTAATCGTGAAAGCATTATGGAGATAATAGATGAAGTCCAGTGGAAGACTCTGCAGGAGAGACTCTCAGTAGCTCGGTATGGGCTTTTGTTGAAGTTTCGAGAACATACCTTCACCGAGGAGTCAAGCAGTATATTGCTCCCTCCTACGTATATCTTGCGAAGAGACCATGAAAATAAAATGAGAGAGATTAGAGCCCACACAGAAGCATACTGACAATCCTTCTTTCCACGAACAATACGAGACTGGAATAGAAGGGTGAACCAATAGAGGTACTCCGGGTACCCTCCACCACACACCGTCAGGTGGCTTGCGGAGTATGGATGTAGATGTATGACAGACTGACTAACTTTTACTGTATGCTGCAATGCAATTCAAAGTGATGCAGATACTACTTTTTGCTACAGTCACCAAGATCTGTAAACAATTGTAACATCCATTGACTGTGTAAATCTGCCCCTCAGTCATGGAACAATTTGAGGACTGCTGTGTGAATTTCCTCTTTGATGGAAAATCTCTTTCCTGACATATATCCATCCAGCTTGCTGGAAAGACTGAATGGTCTTCATCAAATTGTTGGCACTGTTTCACTACGACTGGATGCTACATTGCATTGCACCTCATTTGGGACATACACTGCCAGAATTTCATGGCAAATTTGTGTGCAATTTAGATGTTTTGCCAACAAGAACCATACTGTTCCCTGTACTTCAAGTTTGGAGTGCCATTTCACTCGCACAATGTGATGAACCTGTTGTCTGTACTGCAGCAGAATTGTCTCTGCAGGAAATAGGGAACATGCCCACTCTTCCAGCAGTGTGCCGTGCCTGTTGCGTAATGGTCTTAGCATGAGATGATGTGTAACTTAATTTCAGAAGTCCCTATACCTCAAGTATATCTCTTGAATGAATCAGTAACCATCCAAGACCATTTCTTCAGCAATTCTTTTGGATCAGTGCTCATTGTGTAGAAGCAGAAGAAGATACACACATTTACGCGAGTCAGGAGGCAACGGTTCAAATCTGTGTCCAACCTTTGCTAAAGTTAAGGAAATTATGCCTTCCCTCTGCAACAGAAAATTCTCTGGAATTAAACAATGCTAACCTGCATTTTGTTCTGTAGGTAGTGCAACATTCTTTAATAATTCTCCTGATACTGTGTTACTATCACATTTTTACTGTTGCATGATGTTTGCTGATCTCACTTGGTGATGGGGTGGTAGGGTCAACCAATAACCCTCTGGAAATTTATACAGTGAGATAATCACCAGCCTATATGGTCCCAGGTAGGGAGATTGGGGCCCACCCAAACAGAACCCTGCTTGCCTCAGTACAGCATATTCCATAGCAGTTACTCAGTAATGATTGTTTCACTTGAATAGCCAATCCCCTTAACCCTTATTGACAAATTGTGCATCTTCAAAATTATTTTCCTCCTATAATTTTCACAGTTCAGCCAATAAAATCAAATTTCCATGCACTATGATGTACAATGTTCCATTACTGTGTCATTGGATGGTAGGCAAAAGCATGCCCAGAGCTTAGAGTAGCAATAGACTGTTCATGTTAACAAGTCCCCAGCTCATGAAATCCATGTTTGACAAATGTGCACCCAGTCAATGAGACTGATCTCATCAAGATGTTCAACATTTGTCATGACCCAAAAATCAAAAGTGGAATAAAGAATAATGAGGGCAGAGCAAGCATTTAACATGCACCCTGCCCCAAACCCCCCACCAAATGTTTTCTGGAAGTTGAGGAAGACAATTGTAACCTGAGAACTATTCTCGTCTGAGGTTCTAATTGCACAGCATTAGTTCATGCTGACTATTTACTGAACTTTGTTGCTTTTTGTTTCAGTCTTAATCTTCAACAAAATTTTATATGTGTGACCCAGACACATATGAGGAGCTTACATGCAAAGGCAAACATGTCTGGAATTTAAAATTAACGAGACACACAATGGATCAAAACAAACAGGATAAGCAGAACCTAAATAATCATATAATTTAAGTCACACTGTTGTTCTCATGCAGAGCAACAGTTTGTGCTTCTGTGCTCCCTCATAATATGTAACCTAGTACTAATAATTGTTTTTACAAGGACACAGTTACTTATACACTGACTGCATTTTTGATAGAATAGGAAAACGTCTAAGAAAATGGCCCACAATTGTAACGAAAGAGGAATACAATGAGATCTACAATCAGTGAATGAGTTAAGAAACGTTGCTGACAAATATGAAATCCCTATCTAAGGGCCTGCAATATCTACATTACATATGTGAAATAAAATGTATTTCCATACACAAGTACAAAGCTATGGGAAACACTCGTACTGATGTTGAGGCAACTGCCTTCTGGAAATCCCAGCTAGATGTGAAAGAGCAGATGAACCATTACAAAACCCTTTCCTTGGACAAAATCCAATGTACTCTTCACCCACACAATCTAAGATAACAGGAAAAATAATGTTGATGGTTTACAGTAAACTATTTTTTAAGAAGACTGGTGAAATCACTAGGAATAAGTTGGAACACAACCATCACTGAATACTTCTAAAGATAGTTAATGCCACAGTTACATTTCAAATAATTGTGAAGTAACAATAAAACCTGAAATTTGAATAAAACAGTGAAAACAAATATTAGAGCTACAGTTGCCAATTTACAATCTAGTACTACTAATCCCATGTTCCCTGTGACATTAACTGTCTTTAGGTGATTTCCATGCATCAATGCAGCAAGCTGTAGAATGATAACTGTAACTGAATGCAGAAAATTAAGAATTGGAAATATAACAATAACAGACACAGTGTAATCCAATGAGCAATTGTACATTCACTCACTCATTTATATTTCATTTGTACTGAATAACCTTGTCTCTGAGCTGGAATTTATAATGCCAACACTTTTAGGGACACCAGTTGTGACATTTCACACCTTCCAGAAGCACATGAAAATATTCTGAATTCAAATTTTGAAGATGGAACATATTGGCACTATAATACACAGATGGAACATGATTCAGCAGCAGAAACTTATTACAAAACTAGATACTGTTATAAAGAGGAGATTCCTGATTTTGTTTATATTTTGCTGTAGCATCTCAATATGATCCCTGTGTTTAGACGCATCTCTACCAATTCAGTTACAGTTATCTTGACAGAGAGAACACTTAAAATAGCAGAATGTCTGTGCTAGTAGTAAGTGGCATACATTAAAATCTTTCACATCAGATCTCTTAAAGAGGTTGAATTGCAATCACACAATTCCATTTCTGAGATTTAGAAACAGTTTATGTTGGGACCACTATAAAACCACTTACATGCTGCTTTGGTCCTTGAGATGTGCCAACACTAATTTCAATGACTCGGATGGCTTGCTGTCAGATGCATTTTGATCTTTTCTGGTGTCCTAGAGCTTTGGTCATCATGTGGTAGTTTGGTTTCAATGATCATACTTGTTGTCTGCGAATATTCTATCATAAAAGTGTTCTGATAGTAAAACAAGTAGAAACATGCAAAAACTAAGCTCATCTGTTATGTTTCCAAATCGTTGTTCACCCAGAGAGGTGCTGGTGAGTATCCACAACAATGACGGCCTTTACCTAAGAGAGTTACATTTAAATAGGTTTCATTTCTTCTGCTGCCTTTGTAGCAGTGAGTCTATAGTACACTGTGTGCCTCTAGTAGTGAGTTTGTAAACTTGATCAAGTTCATGCCATATTGCCTCCTAATAAGATGGAAGGAGGAGGTCGGAATTGAGAAAAGTGCTGTAATTATAGCTCTGCAGTGCAAAGGCTATTCTAGCAAGGCAATAGTAACAAAATTTGGCTTAACCAAGCCTACAGTGGTGTATACATTGCACCAGTTCAAGCAGACTGGTGCCAGCACAAGTGTTTGACAATCTGGAAGACCCAGAGTAACACTGTAAAGCAAAGATTAGTTCATTTGTGTACAGAGTAAATGGGAGGACCCTTCCTGCACCTCAAATTAACAACAAAGTAAACAATATGTGAGAAGCTCCAACTTTTGTCTCAGCAGTGCAATGACATTTATGTGACCATGACTTAAATGGATGGATAGAAAGAAATTGAACTGACTGCAATGGGTACAGCAACGGAAAAACTGGAGAGCGCAACAATGATGCGAGATGGTGCTTGTGGATGAAACAAATTTGAAATTTGGAAGCCTTCACTGAATGTTTACTCATTGACTTTGTGGAGAACATATGAAGTCAGCATGTAGTGCCAATGACAAAGAGTGGTGGAGGGTCAGTCACTGTGTGGGGATGTTTTGTGGGTGATAGAATCAGTTTTTTTAGTGAAAATTAATCGTACATTAAGGAAGGAAGGATATGACAAGATACTGATCAACAATTCAGTTCAATCTGCCAAGAGACATATTAGTTGTGGGTTGTTCTGCAGCAAGACAATGATCCCAAACAGACTTCTAAATTGTGCTGACAGTAAGTCAATAGAGGAGAAAAATTTGCGAAACTGAAGAATATGGTCTGGTGAAGTCAGCCACCTCACATAAGTCCCATCGAATAATTAAGGGAGGGAGGAAGTAGATTAGTGTTTAATGTCCTGTTCACAACGAGGTTATTAGAGACAGAGCACAAGCTCAGATTAGGGAAGGATGGTGAGGGAAGTCAACTGTGCCCTTTCACAGGAACCATAATGGCATTTGCCAGAAGCGGTTTAGGGAAATCACAGAAAACCTAAATCAAGACTGCTGGACACGGGTTTGAACCGTTATCCTCCCGAATGTGAGTCAGTGTGCTAACCACTGCACCACCTCACCCTATGGGATGAACATGGCAGGGAGATCAGAGAACTGAGGTAATGTAATGTTGAAAATCTATGGATTACGGATGTATTGGACTGTAATCTCAGCAAAAGTATTATCTCCATAACGCTGACAGTCTGTGCAGCTGTTATTAGCATGAAGGGAACTTAATGACAGAGAGAGAAAATATTTGTATTGTTAGCCTATTTAGTTTGAAGAGTGTAGTTGTCAATTAAAATAAAGTGTACAGCTTTTTTTTTCATAGGTGATCGAATACTTTTGACCTGTAGTATATACTTAGTAACAACAATAAACAGAAAATAAGCAAATATTGAGATCCTTGTCAAGGAAGGTAATTTATTTACTAAACTAGACAGGTTACAATAAAATGCATACCATGTACTCTGCTGAAAAAGGAAACTGCAACACCCTCAAGGAAATGGTCATTTTTTGTCACACGATGTGACATCATTGTAATTCAGGTCAAATGAAACACGTGTCACAGTGAAGGGTGTCCTGTCACATCACTACAATGCATACAACTCTCTGATGGCAATGCAGGTGTATATTCTCACACACATAGATGATCATAAAGGTGCCAAATGGCATCCTGTGATACATTGCCCCAAAGCATCTTGGGCTGTTTGTTGCAACTTGGCAATGGTCCTTGCAAGCTCTGGAGAAAAAGTATGTTCCCAGACAGACAGACAGAAGCTACTCTCAGCAATAACAACAGAGTAGCACTTGATATTCCATTTGACCCCTTCATGACACCCGAGTCACTGTGCATCAGTGGTAATCTGGCCAGAACCGCTCTTGATCGCAGTCCTGCAGCAAGATGATAACAAGCGTTCATCAGAGACAAGGGTATCATCTCGAGTGCCCCAGGGAATTGTGATAAGGCCATTATTTTCTGTATACATGGATGATCTGGAGTACAGCAATCTGCAGCTGTGGTATATGGGAAGAGTGAATGTACAAGGTTATAGACAACATTTAGCTAGTCTCATGAGTGGCAGCTAGCTCTAATGTAGAAACATGTAAGTTAATGCAGATGAGCTTGAAAACCAAAACCCGTAATGTTCAAATATGGAACACACAGATGTAGACATCTTCTATTTGACACAATCTCATCATTTACATACCCGGATGGAATGTTACACGGTAATTTGAAATTGAATGAGCATCTGAGGACTGTGGTAGGGATGACAAACAGTCTGCTCTGGTTTATTGGCAGATTTTTGAAAGAGTGTGTTTCATCTGTATAGAAGACTGCATATAGGACATAACTGCACACTTTCTGAAGTACTGATGGACTATTTGCGATCAACACCAGGTCAGTTTAAAGTGAAACATCAGAGCAAGTCAGAGGTGCGCTGCTAGATTTGTTACCCGTAGGTTAAAATAACTAACAAAAATTACAGAGATGCTTCAGGAATTTAAATGGGAATCCCTGAAGGAAAGGAAACGTTTGTTTTATAGAAAAATATTGAGAAAATTTAGACAACTGGCATTTAGAGCTATCTACAGAATGATTCTACTTCTACCACCATACATTTCACATAAGGATAACATATGCAAGATTAGAGCTCTTGCGGAGTCTTGTAGACAGTTGTTGTTCCTTCACTCTACTTGCAAGTGGAACAGGAAATGAATGACTAGGAGTGGTATGGGGTAGCTTATGTGACACACCAGGCAGTGTCCTGGGGTACATACCCACAGATGTAGGCACAGACCTTTTCCCACGATCCTTGACGACACAATTTCATTCACGGATTATGTTTGGTCGGTCACTGCTGTCGTGTAATGCATCAATCTTGACACGCATCTGTACTATGTGGATGTCCTGAACCTCATCTACAGGTGAGGGCACATTCCACAGACCACTGTTGATAGAAATGACGCATCACCGATATGTTGTGCCCGACATGTGTAGCAGTCCACCAATACATCCATACAGCTCCCTGCAGGCACACAATACATTCGATTCAAAATGTTTGACGCATTTCAGCAGGAGTATGTACTCTTTGGTGTGCCATGGTTATACAGTAGAATTAACGTTGCAAACACTGTTCAACCCTAAACTCAGCACAGTTGCAGCCTGCAGAATCAAAGGAGAGGGTGCACAGACAGCCCTCACGAGCACCGTGACTTCAAAAAATGAATAACTGACACTAAAACCCCTCAGCACGCACTTGTTATACCCAGGTGCCACTGAATACAGTTCTTTCCTGGCCGAACACAGGTTTGATACATCTATTCACATTATTCTATTCTCTGAAGTTCTCTTCATACCTATATGACAACTGCAACTTACTTATGTTTCCAAACTGTGAAATCCTCATTGCCTTGGAATGTGTCGTACTTATTATTATTATTATTATTGTTGTTTTTCGCAAGAAGTTGTACCACAAATATCTTTTTTCCCCATTTTGATTCAATTGCATCCAAGTGTTTATTCAATTTACCCATCAAATTTTTACCATTCTATTCTTGTCTGCACTGCTTATCATCCAATTTCACTACCACACAGCTTTACCCCAATTACCTTCAGCAACTTTTTCCTAACACTTAAATTTATATTGTATATTAATGAAATCCTTTTTCCAGAAGTGCTTTTTGTGCTATAACGATCCTGCATTTTATGAGGGGCACTCAAATAACAACTTAACACTTGCCGCAAGTTCCGTTCAGAAGTAATCACTGCACACGTTAAGGCATTTATCTCACTGGGTGACAAGATGATCAACTCTTGTTTTGAGGAAGGCAAATGGCTGCTGATGATTCCACAACTACTATCACTTTAGTGCTTCCTCTTCCAACTGAAACTGACATTCATGCATATCTTTCTTTCTTCAGATAAGCAAAGATATGAAAATCACACAGAGAAAGATTTGGGCTGTATGGAGGGTGTTGCAGCATTTCCCAGCAAAATCAGAGGAGCATACATTTCATCCAATTGGCAGCATGGGGGCAAGCATTATTATATAACAGGACGATTCCAGCTGACAGTATTCCAATAGCCTAAGGTAAAGTGCCAAAGCCAACAGTGGAAACATTCCATGTCTCCCCCAACAAAGCAACCCAAAACTGTTCACACAAGTTCTGTTAAGGCCACGATGACCTTAATGCATGACGATTACCACCTGCCACATTGTGAATTGGAGAAAGGCTACACTTCAGCGACTTGCAATGTTACCCAACCAACATCCTCCATAAAGCCTCAATCTATCACTGTGTGATTCTCACATCTTTGGCAGTCTGAAGAAAGATGTGCACGGACGTTGCTTTCAGCTGGACACGGATTCGGGTGCTGTTGTGGATCTGTCAGTGGCTGACTGTGTTCTACAGAAAAGGAAGTGATAGTTTCATCTCCCATTGGGATAAATGTCTTAATTTGTGTGGTGACTGCTTTTTAATGGAAGCACTCCATGGTTCTGTCATGTCAGGTGTTACATAAAAAACACAATTTCTAATTAAATAACAAAGCACCTAATTTATTTGAAAATTACTAGTATTACTATGTTAATACAAAACACAAAGACGGCAGTTAAACACGAAACAAAATATTTAGCAAATGTCATCCATGGCTTTGTACACACACATTCATTCTTTGGACAAAATTTTTGATGACTCTGGAGCAAAGTTCCACATGAATTTGATCCATGACATGTCTAATTTCTACTTTGAGGTATGGTATGGTTCAACTAAATGCAAGATCTGACATGCCTCCACAAAACAGTCATATGGTGTCATATCACGTGACACCAGTGGCCAGTTCACATCGCCATTACAAAGATGAGACAAGCAGGAAATCTTTCTGTTAGCACCCTAGTTGTTTCAACAAGCATTGTGGCAGGTTGCCCTCATCCGGTTGGTGGATGTCTTTCACATTCACATTCAATTCATGCCCTTGCAATTGCGCCCATAAAAACTGTTATCATCTGGCAATAACAATCACCAGTGACTCTCACTGCATTTCGAGTCTTGCCTTCAAAAACGTATGGCCCATAACCTGCACAAAACAGTGACTTGTTCTGGATAAAGACACTTCTCGCTGACTTTGTAAGGATTCTCTGTGCCCCAAACCCAGCAATTTTGGTTATTCACACAACCTTTAAGCCAGAAAGGTGCCTTGTCACAGAAGATTTTTTGTTGTTGTTGAAATTCTTGTTTTGTGAATACCCAATCAGCAAATACTTGTCCATTGACCTCAGCTCATGTGTTGTTTGGATCATAAAAGAATGTAAATGCAGATCTTTGTTAAAATTCAATGCAAATTCAATCTCAGAAGGGCTCACCATTGAGAATGGCGGTGAATTCACTTCACTGCACATGTAGCAGTGGGACATTGATGACCGAGACATTCCCTACCAGTTGACAAGTATGAGGACATCCATGTGATTTTATGTTTCCAGTCAGTCATGTATCTTCGAATTTCCTTACCGGTCTCTGCACTTTTGACACATTAGGCAAATTTCGGATACCAAAAATTACATGTCTTCAAATGGTCTCTGCATGGCATTCAATGTACTTGAAATGCCCTTTAAAGATCTGGATTGTTGATCCATCATGTACCACTCTGTTTTACTGCCTGCTCAGTGTAGAGACTGAAAAACATTTGGGATAGGCTGCAGCCCTGCCTGTCCTCCTTCTCAGTTAGCACTTCCCTTTCAGTTCTTTGACTCTTGTAATGGCAATGTCCTTTGTGCACAACCTGCACACTGCCTTTGGCTCCCTGTATTTTATCACCATAGATTCATAATTTTAAATCTATGTTCTTGTCATCAGTGTCAAAAGCTTAGGTTCTTCACATGTCCATTAATTTTGAAGACTGCATAATTTTTATTGGGTGTACAACCCTTATAAATCTACAGAACCTTAAACTTTTCTTTTTATCAGTAATTCCATGCCTATTATATGCTACAGACAGTTTGTTAACAGAAAGAACATTGAGAACTTTTCCACTTGTGTCCTGACAGGAACAGTACTTGACAAAAAGTAAGACATTCTTGCAACTTGACAACAGGTTATGTCAAATACCTTCTAATTCACATTTCTGCTACAGAAATGCTGATTTGGCACATTAATATGGGAATGTGGGAGATTAAGCAAAGAAATTCTTCAATAAACAATGACAACTGGCAATTAAAAACAAGTGATTTGCTCTAAGTATGCAAATATGCTAATTTTTTACTATCTAAAATTTTATTTCTTTTGAGTCACCCTTCACATGTTGTAATGCACACATAACAAAATGAATTTTAAAGTTCTGCTAATTGTACTTTACTTTCATATTCCTTGCTATGATCCTCCTTTCTCCCAAAGCTCTTCAATCTGTAATGCCAACTGAATGCTGTTGCATTAAGAGTTAAATGTATCTCCTTATCTTGACCTCTTTTCTGTTTAATTTCATCATAAACATGCTGATCTCCAATACTGAGGTAAACATTCATACTGGCGTTCCTTACAACTGCTTCATTGTTCTTCGTCAACACTGTTTAGTAATACAACAGTCTGCAAATGAAGCATATTATTATCCATAGTGATTGCTTCATGTAACTGTGTATCATACAACTTTTAATACCCAATGAAGCATATTTACAGTATATATGTTTAACAACATGTCATAAATCCACACATTAAAATAATGTATGCAATTTGCAGCTAACACAAGCCAATTACAATGCATGTTGTCTCATGATGATTTAGTTAGTTTAAGGTTGAGACATACTAGGAATTAGGCCCAAACCAGCAGATTCATGTGTAGTATCTTGCAAATAAATGATTTTAAAGAACAATTTAACATCCTAGTACTGGGTGATTATAATTGAAATGCAGGTGCTCACAGAGGTCCAGTGTGTGGTGTACATATCATGTGGCAGCAAAACTTGGTAGATATTATAATGCATAAATACAGAAGTGATTTTTTTTTCCAGAGTAAAAGTTCCAATTTTGGCCTCCGAGTGCAAATCTGGCACTGTGAATGCAAGAAAGATGTATAGACATGTTTGCACATAAAGTGGATTAGGAACAGGACATGAGTAGAAAAGTTCAAACAAGACAGGAGGGAATAATTGTCAGTTTATTACTAAGCACTTTTTACACAATTTGCTCAATATAAGCACTGGAGATGTCTACAAAATGCTGAATGGGATTAGATTTGCACCTGGTGACAAAAATTTAAATTAATTTTTTTCCCAATGTAAATTGGTAGATACACTAGTGGGATAATGCAGAACCAAGTTTCACCTTCATATGGTAATTACAGCCCACACTGGATCTCCCTGAGCAGAAACACTTCAGTTGTAACCACCCAGCATTTTACTCGAGTTCAGAATCAGACATCCCCAGCTACAATAACAAATAGTAAAGAATAATAACACAGTACTTTAGTGCAGTATTTTGATGATTTGTAAGTAATTCTTTGAAAATCATGATAAAACACAGTTTTATGTTTCTATTCTTTACTGAAGCCACACAATTTCAATTTTACAACAGACGTTTCCAGGTTTCTAACGACAAAGTTAAGAGACACACTATAAATAAGGGAAATGGCCTTCTCATTGGATGTGACCAGAGTGTCACATTATAAATGAGGAATGTGATGTAGAAGGGCACAAACTGAGTCATTTATCAAACAGAATATGAGTATTAGATGATAATATTTTTCATTTATACATTAAGTGCATGCATGGAAATCTTTTTGTGACTGTACAAGGTAATATATTCATGAAATCTCAATCAAGAAACAAAAAGTTTGTCAATGACAATATGTTCACCTTTTGACTGTAAAACTGTTGATTTGTTAATCCCAATATTGCAATTTTGATCATGTGGGAATAACTGCATGTTAGCACATGTCAAAATCCGACAAGCACATGACATGACAAAGAGAGATAGTTTCATGACATTGTGTTCCTGATTACAACTTTTTATATGTACCGCACTGTTCCGTAACATTTTGTGGGGTAAATGATTCCATATTTGTTTTTGTTTCATATAAAATAGAAGCTGGTTTTACCACTTGCTTTTCTGTGGGCTCACATATAGTTGTTCCTGTGTACAAATCTGCGTGTAAACTACTTGATTTAAATGTGTTTGGATATGTTGCACATTTTCTACTTTATGTTCATACATTCCTCTGTAATTTCTCACATTTAATGGAGAACTTCATGCTAGGAAGCTTTTGACAAAATTGGTATTTAACTTTTTTACATCTTGTCATTGAATGACTATGCAATTCTTCTTTGAACACTATTGCTTTTTGCCACAGACTATTTTTTGTAGTCTCAGTGACTGGAGAACCCTTCCTCACAAATACTAAAAAATTCAACAGCAGCTTCAAATATTTTATCACACATTATTGACAAGTACTACAAACAATACATTTTAGCAAAAATTGATGCATTAGAATCATCCTTCCACTCCAATGAGTTCTCCATTAAATGCAAGAAAGTATGGAAATGAACACAAACAAAAATAAGGTAGAATATGAGCAATATACTTACAATTTAGCAGTTCACACATGGATTTGTAAGCAGAAACAAATATATATGAGCTTGCAGAAAATCATGTGATAAAAGCTACTTCAATTTTATAAGAAACAAAAACCCAATAAGAACAATATTATGAAAAAGATGGACTGCTATTCACCACATGGAGCAATCAGTGAGCTGCAGACAGGTATAATGAAAAGAGTGCTAAACATTTAAGCTTTTGGCTGAAAGGTCATGTTCAGAGATAGAAAGCAATTATATATTCACACACTCGTGGCCACTTCCACCTAATGTGGAATTATTTATCTGCCACAATATTACAGGTATTAGCAAAAATCAGACAGAGTAGGAGTAACATATTTACAGTACGATTTATGGGAACAGGATACAAGTAGTGGTATACGGAATAAACTGTCCCCAGTAATATTTGCACATACATATATTTCGACAATTATCATACACATGCACACAGTACAAGGTATAAGAATGGACTGAATTAAAATAGTGGCTCGGATAAGTGACCTGAGTCCCAAAGATTAATGTTGTCTATTGTTGATATGACCTATCAATGCCACACAGCACCTCCACCCCCTGGCAGTAAGGAGTACTGCATATGAGTCTTGAGGGGAGACCATGTGGGCATTGATGTTGCTGGTATTCGTACGAGCTGGGAGCCACACAACCAGGACCTCCACCCCTACCGTGGTGGATTTTGGAGGCAAAGCAATGGGAGGCAGGTCTACCTTGAAGTCGTTGAGCCAGCGAGGGTAGATGATGCGGAGGCCAGCCTGAGAGCAGGTGAGTTGAACGGAGGATGGTGGGGTAAGCCCGGATGCTGATCAAGCTGTCCGGTGAGATGAAGGTGGCAGTTGTCATCAGGTCTTACTCACGAGGGAGGGTGAGGCTATGCACAACACTGATGTTTAACTGGTCGTCGGGTGGCGGGCAGTGGTGTCTGCATTGTGTGACTCTTCTACCAGTACCGTATGCCTGTTACCCCCCCCCCCCTCCCCACTCACTGCTCCAGCTGGCCTTCGAACTGCATAACCTCACTCACCCTGGTGTCTGCTCCAGCACATGGCTCATCTCTGAGTGTTTAATTTGGAAAAATATAAAATGGTACTGTCAGACCCTGGCACACTGCTGCATCCCCTGCCAATGCAAAAAAGTCAGCCGCCATACCGCCCCACCACTGGGCAAGTTCAACATCGCTCCAGGATGATTTCATCACGTACATATCGATCTTCTTCCACCATCGCGGAGGGCCACAGATACATTCTATCCAGAATTGACCACACATCCCACCAAGTAGAGGCAGACCCCTTACCTAACATCACTGCTGACAGTTTTATCTCCTCATGGATTGCTAGGTTCAGTTGTCCGACCACCATCACTACTGACTGAGGTTGGCAGTTTGAGTCTTCCCTGTTCACCATGTGACATCTGCGGCATAAAGAAAATTCACGCCACAGCCTACCACCCACAAAGCAGCAGGCTAGTGGAATGGAGGCACATCACTCAGGTGCCACAACTGCCTCTGGTCTGATGCACTTCCATTAGTACTGCTCAGTCTCCGTTCAACTTTCAAGTCCAACTTACAGGAACTATCTCAGAATTCGTTTTTGTGGAGAACCCCATCCTACCAGGGGAATTCATTCAGCCTCAAGTACCTGAAGACTTCCCACTCCCCCGATGTCATAAGTTGCATGCACACCCACTTCAAACATGTACGTCTTCAGCCACTTGCCAACCATTCTCAACACTTGCTCCCATGTAATGCTGAGAGAATTCGGTCTGACAGCCTCTGCAACCACCTTATCTCGGCCCCTTTAAAGTCCTGCAGCAGGGCGATACAACTTTCGACATCAACGTCAAAGACAGTCCTCAAACTGTTTTGTTACACCAACTCAAACCAGCACTCATGGACCATGATGTCCCTATGCTGGCTCAGTCTGATCCTCCTAATGACTCTCCTGCCAGTCTCCCTCCCACTGTGGAGTCCGACAGTGTATCTCCTCAGGCCACCACACTGTTTTATTCACCTGACACCTCCCTGTCACCTTCTACGGGTTTCTCAGACACGTCACCCTCCACCTCGTGTGCAGGTTTTGCTGCTACCTTATCGACTATGGAGACACCCTCTCCGTCAGTCACCCTGCTCTGCAATGTACCCCCGCACCACGTTGACAACATTTCAGACATCACTCTCAATGTTCGAGTTCTCATTCTACTAGCAGACACCACTGAGAAGAGTCACACAACAGCTTTGTCCGCAATGCTAGGGAATTGGGAATCTAGTTTTAGTAAACACAATGGATGTTTGAGGGCCTGTGAGGAGAGCTTGAGATTCCTCATCAGAGGCTTGTAGAGTGGTTGGATAAGTCAATTATGCATGAAATAGTATTGATCTGCGGTGATATTTGATATAGTGAACATCGGTTATGAATTGGGAGACTAGATTAAAGGGACAGAAACGCAGGCAGGGTAGGTCCTCGGGGGGGGTTTGCAGAAAGTATCTGTGAGTGGTTTGTGGTCTGCGAGGATGAAGAATGAGTGACCTTCCACATCAGGGCAGAAGTGTTTGACAGCCTTGTAGACCACAAGGAGTTCTCTATCAAAAGTGGAGAATTTCTTCTCACCTGGTTACAGCTTTTTAGAGAAGAAATGAAGAGGGGAAACCATGTCTATCTTGCATTGATGTAGTACCACTGCCACTGCAATGTCACTGGCATCCGTAGTGATGGACGGCTCAGGGTGAGCTAAAGAAGTCTAATACATTGAAAGCCTCCTGTGTAGGTGCAGTCCAGTGAACGGGCTTGAGTCCTGAAGTCTGTTTACCCAAGAGCGAGTCTGTCAGTAGGGCCTGCACGGCAGTGGCAGAAGCCAGGTGACGACGGCAGTAACTTATTGTGCCCGGGAAACATTGGAGTTCTTTGTAAGTAGCCGGGGGTGGCAGTGGAGTGACGGCTTGCACACGAGTTTTGGGAGGCTGTATTATGTCAGTGGAGACGGTGTGAGCCAAGAAAGTGACGGAAGGCTGACGCAACTGTAATTTTTCTTTGTTGACCTCAATGCCATTGGATAATGATTTTCATGTTCCTCAGCTGACTTGCTGAAAATTAGTATGTCGTCCAGGTATGTGGAGCAAAACTCTAGCTATGGGTAGGATGGAGTCAATGAAACGCTGCTGCATTTCTTAGGCCACACGGCATAAAGTGGTATTAGAACAAACCAAGCGGCATGATAATAGCTGTTTTAGGGAAGTCATCCGATGCTACGGGAATCTGATGGTAGGCATGTTTACAGCCAATAACACTCAAGATTATAGTACCAGGTAACATATGAGTGAAATATTTTATGTTGGGCATTGGGTAATTGTACATGACAGTACAAATAGCGGTATACAGAATAAACTGTTCTCACTAATATCTGCACATATGTATATTTTGATAATTATCTTACACATGCACACAGTACAAGACATAAGAACATGCTGGATTAACATGGTGGCTCAAATGAGTGACCTGAGTTCCAAAGATTACTGCTGTCTATGATGAATATGACCTATCGACGAAACAGATTCAAAGAGTGCAATACAAACAAGAAGTAATAATCAGGAACACAATGGAACGAAACCACCTTCTGTTTACTATGAAACAAAAAGCAATATTGAGTACTTTAAATTACTTAACAAGAAAATGAAGTGTGCTTGGCAGCAAACCAAGGTGATGTTACCCAAAGTCCCTACTTGAGTTTCATACCCCTGGTAGCACCAGTCGAATAAAATGACAAAACATGTGTAACTTTACAACAAACATAGGGCTGTAAGTGAACCTGTCAATCACAGCTTCTCATATCATTATATCATATCAGAGTAAATGCATAAATAATAAAATTCCTACCACCTACATCAAATTATTATGCTACTTTAGAATCAAGTTGCCTAATCATTTGGATATACCATTTGATACTTGAAAGATATATTGGTCCACCAGAAGAAACATGAACTGACAGTCTAATGTTAAGAGATCTTTATCATTCAGAGAAGAATGGAATAAAGTAATGTAATTAAGAAAATACAAGAGAAAAAGAAAATACGTTTAATATCAAACTGCAGCCACTCATTTCAGTTTACAACATTGGTGGGTAGGTTGTCTAATGACTAACAAAAATTCACCATTCCTCTGCTGTATAAATATATTGACAAAATTATTACTGTACTGAAAATACTGATTAACAACAATTGTGAATCAGACATTCTGCAGCTGTTGACTATGGCTGATGGTGACTGAGTGCACGTCTGTTCCATGAACAGTGCTGAACTATTGCACATAAAGCAATACAACAGCTGTAAGAATGACCATGCATGTAAAAGCATTATAATGTAACCAGGCATTCATTAGTACAATTAAATGCTGTGATGCAGTCAGTGTTATGAATATAATTACACGGAACAACTAGAATTAGCATTGTTTCATACCTTGTACAAGAATGATTGGTTTTAAAAGCCTACTAGTCAACTTTGACAGCCAATTTACGTACATCACAGCTGGAAAGGAGAAAAAATGAAGCCCCTGTATTATGGACTGTCTACACAAAAGCTTCGCTAAACTGGAAGTTTTGGCAGAAATGGAAGTTTCTATCCTCTAGAAGACAGAAATGAGTGTTAACCACTTTTGTTTATTAACAGTTATGAAAAGGGTAGATTGCTACTCACTGTAAAGATGAAACATTGAGTTGCAGGCAGGCACATGAAATAGATTGTTTTACACTGAGTTTTGGCCAAAGCCTTCTCCAAAAAATAAAAGAAATTACACATGCATATGCAGCACAGACAGGTTAAAATATGCCATTGTCAGGCCTCTCTACAAAAAGGGGGACACCTCAAATGTCAATAATCATTGGCTAGTGACCTTGCTTACAGCATTATCAAAAATCCTTGAGAGGGTAAGGTACTCACTAACGGTTAGCCATTTCAACAGTAATGGGATACTTAGTAAATCACAGTTCAGATTTCAAAAACGCTGTTCCACTGAGACAGCAATATACAATTTCACTGTCCACATTATAGAGTCTTTAAATAGTAAAACGTCACCAATAGGAATTTTCTGTGACTTGTCCAAAGCATTATGTTATAGGAATTACAATTCTATGGAATAGCATATGAGTGGTTTAAGTCACCTACAGAACAGGAACCAAAAGTTTCCTTATATGGGTCAAGTGATTGAAGTAAGTTTACCACTTCATCAAACTAGTGTTAAATTACATTAGGCGTTCAACAGGATTCAGTCCATCAGTCCCCTTCTGTTCTTGATATGTGTGAACAACCTCCCTTCTTATCTGAAATAGGAAGCTGAACTGGCACTGTTTGTGGGTGACACAAGAATCATTATTAATCCAGTAGAAGAAAGTCCAATTGAAAATGATACAAATAAGGTATTTGGAAAAGTCATTAATTGGTTTTCTGCAAATGGGCTTGCTCTAAACTTTGAAGAAACTCAGTACATCCGATTTTCTGCTGCAGAAAGTACAGTTCCTTCAATAAATATAGCACATCAGCAGACATGGTAGAGCACACTAAGATTTTGGGTGTACATATAGATGAGAATCTTAATTGGAAAAATCATATTTTGGATCTTCTAAAGCGAATAGTTTCAGCATCTTTTGCACTCAGAATAATTGCCAATTTTGAGGATATAGAAGTTAGTATGCAAAGTATGTTATCACTTCATAATGTCACGCAGAATAATAATTTAGACAAAAAGTATTCATTGCTCAAAAGAAAGTGGTTAGAAGAATGTGTGGGGTTTGTAGTTGCACATCTTGTAGGTATCTCTTTAAAAGATGTTCAATACCCTTTTTATAATGGGAACTGCCTAACTCCTCAAAATAGCCATTAACTGCCGACATCATGTCTTCATTTGTAGAAAATTTTCGACCACCAAGTCTTTTTTTTCAAGTTTTAGAACAGAATAGAGTGCATGAGGTAGCAAGTGAATCTTTAATTCATTAATGTTGGCCATTGTAATGTGAGCTGGTGCATTGTCCTGAAGAAACAACACTTCCTTCTTGGCCAAATGTGGCCATTTTTGTTTGATTTCTTTGCCCAAATGTTGCAGTACGTTTGCATAATACTCACCACTGATGGTTACTCCTTTTTCAATATAGTCAACAAAAACTATCCCACGTGCATCCCAAAAACAAAAAAAAAAAAAAAAAAAAAAAAAAAAAAAAAACACACAGATGCCTTGGCCTTGCCGCCAGATGAAATGGTCTTTGCCTTCTTTGGGGTCTGTTCTCCAATTTGTAACCATTTTTTTGATTTTTTTGTCTCAGGAATGAAGTGGCGGACCCATGTTTCTTCCATGGTTATGAAAAGGTGCAAAATATCATCTTTATTATTCTGAAACTTCTCTAAACACTCAACTGAAACATCTTTATGACATTGTTTCTCCTCGAGTGTGGGCAAACGCGTCCTGAACCTTGCACACAGTTTTCTCATGTCCAAGTTATGTGATGTACAACACATTCTGAAATGCCTGACAGCTCGCACTTACAGTAGACAATCATACAGTACTGCTTTGTGGATTTTTTTCACCATTTCTGGAGTCATCACTTCATATGTTCAACCACTGCGATGCTCGTCTTGGCTGCTCATACGGCCTAGCTTAATCTCAGGCACCCAATATTTTACTGTTGACAACAAAGGAGCAGACTCCCTGAAAGTAGAAGCTTTAATATTTGTTGCACTGAAGCGTTTAAAAAAATATATTGCATCAGGTAACAATGACGAATTTTCTCCACTTTAACAAGATCACACAACATTCACTACTGGAGGATACTAAACAATGTGGCGTCTTCAGACTTGAAACAAATGCTTCATAGATCATATAGTTTCTAATTCAGAGGTATTATTCAACAACTGCCATCTCCCAGTCAATCCAGGTACTTATGGAACCACCCTTATATATGGGCTTCGTTTCTGGATCCTGATAAATGTGTAATAAAATTAAAAGATCTTGTTATAATATTTTTAGAATATTTAATTTTCTTCCATTTAACCGTTCCAATTTTTCGTAAAAGAAATATACCCTCTTGATTTACTTTTTCCTGTGATATTCATGATTTTCTGATACTTCTTGTTCCATTCCTCAAATATGACCAATTTAATGTACAGAATTCTCGTTCTCTTCATTGTCAGGAACATCATCACTCAGCTCATGGAACTATTCCAGTCAGACATTAAGATTGCTGCTAAACTCTGTCCTAGTTTTCTTTTATCTAACATGTTTAATCCACAAACTAGAGGTTTAGAGAGCATTATTTCTCATAGGTAAGTGTTCTATGTAAAAAGCAAATTAACTATAATTAGTTTTGATATACCTAAAGTAATGTACATAAAAGTTGAGTGAGTGTAGGAAACCAGTGAAGTAATGTGCACATTGTTTTGGATTCTAGCACTTGTGCTCGTGCAGATGACAAGTGTCCTCCAAACTATAATAATGTTTCACAAACAGTTCAAGCCAATGATGGCTAAAGCTTACAGGCAGAGAGTTAAGGGCCTGAACTCCATCCACCTGAGACAAAATGTAGATGGGAAAATCAAGTGGGACGAGTGTCACCCGCACAAACAATGTAGGGTTAGAAGAGGAGCTGGTGTCTGCATGAAGCAAACACACAGACTGTAATAAATGGAAGACAAGCAGCATCAATTATACAAATGGGTAGCATGCAGGAATAGTAAGATCAACCAGCAACACCTATCACAGCATCTCGATGATGGCAAGGTGCAATCCTGATCTAAGCAGCTGAGCATTCCACAGCCATAACCTACTGTGTCGATGTTGTCGGGCACCTCGAAGATTCTTTACATGAGTTTGAGTGCTTACTGGAAAATGACATTTTAGTGCAGAGTCATGCTACAATTACCAGTATTTTGAGAGATTTCAGTGAAAAACAAGAGACTGATCACAATTTGTACTAACCACTGCAGACATCATAAAAATTAGGAGTTAAGCATCACATATTTCCTAAGAACAATTACACCAAACAAAGATGATTAAAAAGCCTATAAACATAATGATTCACTTTTACTTGGTAATGCTTTCGCATGGTTTATGAATAGGATTTGAGAAGCAAACTATTGAATCATCCTCTGAAACACAAGTTGGAATCTGATGATGTGCCAGCTGCATGTTTCCCATCCTACAGAATGGATATAGGTGGGAAAAATGAGCCTAATATCAGGATGCTAATCTGGATATAAAAAGGAAATTACAGTAAAGAAGTAGAAGAGATTCAGCAAGTAAGGACAGGGTGAATCATCTAAAATTCTCACGGCAAATCTTGTAGAAATGGGAACAGGTGTGGTTTTCACAAAATGAATTGGTAGTCTGGAGCTCATATTGCTAGCCAAGAAACAGATCATAATAATACTTCAAAACTGTATTGTTTGTGAAAACATGCAATTTTTTAAATGGAACGATGCCTATTGACATTTAGAAATTAAAAGTGGTATACCTCAGAATGTCAGTGGGGTTTCTTGCGGGAATCTAGTACGAGTCATTTATGCATTATAATATTGTACACATTTTCCCCACTGACACTTGTCTGTGTCATTAAACCTACATAGTTGCTAGGTACAATGTTCTTATGTTTGCCTACAGTGTGCATAAAGACTTGCTAATCAGTAAATATGTGACAGTCCAAGCGGTAGGTCAAAAGTGGTTGACGGGATTTACTAATGCATAAAAAGCAGACATACTCATGAAGTACAAAGAGTTTCATAAGATTGCAACTAATTCTTGTACAGTATACGAGGCAAGATAACCCAATAGATGTGGACCATCTTGACAATTATTTATCATCTTCAACGAGTTACTAAAAGTGGTAGTGTAACACCTAAACATTGTAATGGAAATAAACAAATTAGGACAGAAGATGGGGAAATTAGTATTCTTGATGCTGTTTGCAGTTGATCCACACATTAGTTTCTGCAGAATTGCAAGAGGAAATGGTATGAGTCAGACAAGTGTCCTACACATTCTTCACTGACACAGGTTCCATTTCTAACACATCTCTAAAACATTACTATGAATTAATTTTGATTTAAGTTAAAGTACTCACAATTGTTGGTGATCTGTCACAGCAGAAGTCCCAGAAAACAGCGACTGTAGGATTTAACCATAAAGTTGAATGATTTTTTAATCTAGTATAATGTTTCAGCTGAATATTTATTATGATCTCAAAGTAACTAAAAGCATCTTGAAAAATCTAAAATAAGTTGTAACATACTTGCAATAATGAAATGAAACGAAATGAAACATGCTCAACAAGCAACATACTTTCTGTCCAAATACAAACAAAGTACTGACCCCCTATGTATAAACTCCAAACAATCTGCGGCATTGTTTAGAATCATTTTTTGATTAACTAACAACTAAAATTAACACACAAAAAACTGAAAATACATATATAATCGTATATTTACTCCAGAACAGCAAGTACAATTCTATGATGGGTCATATTTGTGATACTATTTGAGTATAATTTCTTGAATACATAATTGCAATAATGCATTTACATTTCTTGTGAAGTACTGGAGGTTCCCTTCATGTACAGAGCTTCTACACTTTGAAGTAAATGAAATCAAGCATTTATAATTTTTTCTAGATGAGTCACATGCTTTTATATGCATGTATAATTCCAAATTCATCTGGAGAATGCATGTTTTAAGTGAGTCTGTTATGTTTCAACACACCCAAAAGGATTTTTGAAAGTGAAAGATGAACAAAACCTTTTCCGACACATGGAGGAACAAGAATTTTACTTATGATATGAAATAAATCCACTATTTGATTAAATATGTAAAGTAATATGAAACATAATACAAAATTATTACTCAATAGCAGAAGGAAAGAACAAGTTGTTTCTTAACTGTATGAGATAATATGTAACTTAGAGTTTCAAAGGTAGCAAAAATTCCTAAGCGTAAATGCACAAATCTCTGTACTTTACATAAATGTAAATAGTCTTGAAGTATGCAGACTGCTTCGTAGAGAATCTTGAAGTGTGCAGTATGCAGACTGCTTTATGAGATGACATGCCTGACCAAGTATCTTGAAGAGTGCAAAAATACTAGCATGTTTCCCAGATCCTCCTGTAAAATAGGCTTTTGTCAACAATGGCAAGTGCTGACATGGTAAGCTAGAAGGATCTCAGCAATAGAGGCATATGCATGTGGACAGGGGGAAGGAGATCATGGTACTCTAATGAGAAGTAAGAAATTAAATAGAAGATTCAGAGTGTTGGAGTTGAAGAAGAAAAGATGACAGACCCCCAAAGACAGGACCCCCACTGTTCCAGAACTTCACTGTCATGCCGGAGAGAGAAGAGTGTTCGGCATTCCCTGCAGAACGGACTTGCCACAGCTACACCTTCCCAGTCCTCGAATATTAACCCCAACACTCCCTACTGACTAATCAACAAAGGGTGAACAACTAGCATTCTACAGGAGAGAGTAAATGACATGTAAAATACTGTATTGGTTAATTCAAGTAAAAAATGCTAGATACTACCAACTGACTTACAAGCAGCCCCTCTAATATCTGGGTTTGATCTTACATAAACATGAAATACTGAAACATAAACATGAAAATAATAAAGAGAGGTACAGAATTACTGTGTTCATCTGATATCTGTTGCTGCTCAAACATAAATTAGTACATTAACACGAAAATATAGAAATAAGGTAGCCAAATGCATCAAATTACAACATATCCCATATCAATTAATAGACAAGTCAACTAACTGCTTCGTTGGGTATATCATAGATATGTAGAACGTTCTTATTATAAGAAGTACTTTGTGATGCATTGATATCTTTGCTAAACACCATAGAGTCAAGTACAAAAGTAAAAATATCACATTTTCAAAATTAAACAGAAGGCGAGTCTGAGATACAAAAGTTTAGGTTACTAAAATCTTGGCTAAGTGTCATGTTCTCCTTCCAATTGACAAAGCATATATGAAGTGCTATTTCAAGTTCACAGACATATTTCATGTGTTCATAATGTTACAAAATTATATATAAGGCAAAGGTGAAAGATGTATATTTTTTCAAGCTCCATTACATATAAATAAACAGTTGTTAGCAGAGTGATGGAATTAATTAAGTCAAGATATTGTTGTTAATAACTGCTGGGGTATGCTGTACAGCACAAGAAAGCAGTTCACCACTTGGACAATGAACAGTTACAGAGAATTAGACAGCATGTGACAGCACATCATGGTATAATATATGGCAATACATTGCTAGTTCTAACTTTGTTCCCATAAGTTGCAGATCTAGTGAAAGTAAATATACTTCTTTTGAAAGAAAAAGAGCATTGATAATGAGTGGTTACTGAGAACCACATTGCATTTGACAGTGTATCATTGCGTTTAATTGACATAGAAGATATTTCAAGCAGCAGTGCGTATCAATAAGAACTCTTAAGTTTTAGAATACATTGACAACAGGTGATTATAAAGAATTACATTGCATGTCTTTGTATTAAGTCCAGATAGACCAGATTAAACAGATGATTATAGCATACATTGTATCATGTAAAGGTAGTTGTTAAGCAATTTACAAGAAACAGTAATTGTTAGCCTTTCAGACATCTACTTTCATGGAATAATTATGTTAGTTTTCAACTGTTGAAATGTACCTAGACATAATGACTGTGCCACTTGTAGGACAAAAAGGAATTATTTCTTTACAAGTCAAACTCAGACTTTACAGCAACTGAACTGACATGAAAATTTAAGGTCAGGAAGCTACAAGGATGGATTGAGGGATAGAGGAATTTGCCCGCAATAATTGTCAAAGGCACCATGTTCTTGTAGATAGAAAGTCATCATCCCAATATTTTTTAAATTTTTTTTTGTAGGGACTGAGAGCCACCATGGCCAGATACCACTGTAGAATCAGGTTTATAGTGGAAAATGAAGAACCCACAGGGTACTTCCAGAATGTATACTGCTCAATAACCAGTTGACAGTCATCTCGTTGATCATCACCACACTAGACATGATGTGGCAACATCACATCAGACAGTAAATAAAACTGGGCACAGATAAGGTAAATTCCAACATAGATTAAATTAAAGGATGATGTACCATGAGTTACATATGAATGAGTAAAAAAAAAAAAAAAAATTTATTGGAACAAAATGGATAGTTCAGCCATCCTAAAGGTTTGATCTATATGTATATATTTTCTCATTAGTTATAAAATGATGAATTAACTAGACTTCAGTTGAAAGTATATGTCTGCAGAAACAATAGCTATACCATGAATACAAATCCTCACGGGCTGCAGACAAATAGCTAATCTTTGAAACATTATTTTATCATAGATTTGCCTTGTGCAACACATTACATTGCAGTTGTTTATGACTGTCGGAATACAACTGATGCAATAACATAATGAAAATGAGTCCAATATTAAGTACACATTAGTGAAAAGCTATGGCTTGCTCCAACATTGAATAGCACCTAACCTACTTTCTTCAGCATTACAAATTTTCCATTCAATTATCCTACGTCACCTGAGATTTATAGCTGAGCAGTTTGCTGATTTGAGCAGACATTACAACAAAAGTAATATGCAGAACACCTTATATCTGTATCTGACAGATAGCATAATATATATGGATACCAGACATGGAGCAATCATCAAAGTATGTCTGAATACACAGTGCACCAAACACTTCTAACGATGGGCCTCTGCAGCCATGAACCGTACGTGTGTCACTGTTAAACCACAACATCGGCGGCAACTACAACTGAAATGGGCATGTGACCATTGGCACTGGAAATTAGTACAGTGACAGAGTATTACTTGGTCTCGTGAATTGTGATACATTTTTAATCGTGCTGATGGGAGGGCGCAAAGCCTTTGTCTTCCAAAGGAACATATGGCGGTGGCTCTATTATGCTCTGAGCACATTCAAGTGGGCATCCGTAGGTCCGGTGGAGCTCGTGCAAGCAGTATTGTACACCCCTTCTTAACAATTACATTTTCCAACGGCAGTGGAATTTTTCAGCAAGATAATGCTCCATGTGACAAGGCCAGGAGAGAGTGATGGAGTGGTGCGAGGAACACAGTGGCAAGTCCAGTTGATGTTCTGGTCGCCCAACTCGCCAGATCTGAAACTGGTCAGGATGTGACTGAACGTGGCATCAGAGATCAGAACACCCTCTCTGGAATTTGGTAACTTATGTGGTGCCAACTCCCTCCAGCTACCTACCAAGACCTCATTGATTGCATTGCTACTGTTATCCCTGTCGGAGGTGGCCATACCAGTGATTACGTAGGTGATCGTGCTGTTCTGGCTGATCAGTGTATGCACAAGTAAATTATGTGTATTAATGACCTTGTGGACAATATTAAAAGTAAACTCAGGCTTGATGCAGTTATCTATATTGAAGTACTGCCTGAATGAATCTTCATAAATATTCAGTTAGCTCTTGATAAAATTTGAAAGTGGTGTTCTTCAACTTGATTTAAACGTTCACTAGTGTAAAAGTGTGCACTTCACAAAATGAAAAAAAACGTAGTAACCTGTAACTATAATATCAACGAGTCACTGTTGGAATCAGCAAACTTAAACAAATACCTGGGTGTTACACTTTGAGAGGATATTAAAGGGAGATGATAATGTGGGCTGAGTCATGGGTAAAGAAGGTGCCGTACTTCGATTTATTGTAGAAAGCTGGGGAAATGCCCTCTGTCTACAAAGGAGATTGCTTACAAATCACTCATGTGACCCATCCTAGAATATTGCTCAAATGTGTAGGAACCGTACCAGATAGGACTAACAGGGGATATTGAATATATACAGACAAGGGCAGCACAAATGGTCACAGGTTTGTTTAATCCAAGGGAGAGTGCCACAGAGATGCTTAAGAAATGGAAGTGGTAGGCTTTTAACAATAATTACAGCACACATGAAGGTATCCAAGCACTCATTCTTCCTGCACTCCATATGTGAATGAAATGAAAAGAAATCCCTGTACCTGGTATATAAGGCTATCACCAAGAGAATCTTGTAAAATCAAATTCAGACAATTTACAATTTCGACAGTTCCATCCATCTATGTATGTATGTATGTATGTATGTATGTATGTATGTATGTGAAACTATAATGTATGTCATAGCAAACTATGCACTAATGCTAAACAGATATGTACACATTTGTAGCACAAAAGTTAAAGTTTGTTATCACATAGTCCAATATCACATCAATGGTACTTGACTACAAGTGGTTGATAAAGGTCATACTAAAGCTAAATGTTTTTACACAACAGGCTTCCAAACAGTGTACAAAAAACGAAAGCACTACCAGGCTTCATAACAAAAGTAAGAGTACAAAGTTAAGGAATACTTTGGGGCTAGTCCGTAAGAATTGCTCTACTATGGCAATTTCCTGATGAAGGGGTCAGTGAGCAGTAAATATGAAAATTTTCTTATGTTTTGTCAACACTCAAGTACCACAGCTGAAAGCAAAGTTGAGGGCCGGTATTTATTAAATTAAATTAGAAATAAAGTTTTGGTTTTTCCTTTTCATTAATTATTATATGTATCTACACAAGTAAGTCTACTGTAAAATAACCTGTGTGCTCAGTTTCTAAATCACCCTGTAACTGTAAATGTAAATGATACTGATGCATCCAATATCATTCTAAACAGTGGCAATAAATAAGTAAATATTTGTTGAAAAGGAACACCCTCTCTCTGTGGTTTCAGTTGCATGAGATGCAGCCGTGTGTTTGTGTGCACATGCACAAGTATCTGTGTGTCATGTGTTTTTGACAAAGGCCTTTTGTGAGTCTATTTGTTGTGGCCATCTGCGACTCAGCATCTCTGCTATATGGTGAGTAGCAAGTTTCCTTTTCATAGTACTGTTACATTTCATCCTGGATTTCACATTGTTTAAAAATTTGGTGACTTTAATACAATGCAAATCCAAAGAATATAGTAAATTTGAAGCTCATTGAGATGTTAAACTCATAAAATCTTTTAAATATAATACATCTACATCAATACTACACAAGCTACTATATGGTGCATGGCATAGGATGCCCTGAACAATTACTTATTATTTCCTTTCCTGTTCCATTTGCAAACAGAGCGAGGGGGAAATGACTACATTCTTTCATGAGGATTCTTATTTCTCTCATCTAATCTTCTTTCTCCTTGCATGAAATGTAAGTTGGTGACAGTAGAATCGTACTGCAATAAGCCTCAGATGCTAGTTCTCTAAATTTTCTCAATAGTGTTCCTAGAGAAGAATGTTTCCTTACCTCCAGGGTTTCCCTAAGCATCTCCACAATACTTGCATGTTGACTGAACTTACCAGTAATAAATATAATGGCCCACCTCTGAATTGCTTTATGTCTTCCTTTAATCTGACCCAAAAACTGAAATAGTACCATGGGTTTCACTAGTATGTCATCTCCTTTAAAGCTAAACCATACTTTACTAAAAGTCAATCATTCACCTTCCCTACTACAGTCCTCACATGCTTGTTTCATTTCACATCGCTTTGTACCATTATGCCTAGACATTTAATCGACACGAATGTTCCAAGCATTTCTGGTTTGTTTTTCCTGCTCGTGCGCATTAATTTACATTTTTAGACATTTCAAGCTAGCTGAAAGTTATCACACCAAATAGAAATTTTTGTCTAAGTTATCTTGTATTCTCCTAGAGTCACTCAATGATGACACCTTCCTGTGTGTGACAGCATCATCAACAAACGGCTGCAGATTGCTGCTCACCCTGTCTGCCACATCATTTGAGCATACAGAAAAAAAATAGCAGTCCTTTCACATCTCGCTGGGGAACCCCTTACAATATCCTTGTCACTGACTGACATCAGCCCTCAAGGACAGCACACAGGGTCCTGTTACTTGAGAAGTCTTTGAGCAACTTTCATAGCTGGAGACCTATTCTTTATGCTCATGCCTTCTAACTGTCTGCAGTGGGGCATGATATCCAATGCTTTTTGGAAATCTGAGAATATGAAGTATTCCTGTTGCCCTTTTTCCATAGTTTGCAGTATATCATGTGAGAGAAAGGCAAGCTGATCTTCACATTAGTAATACTTGCTAAAACCATGCTGATTCGTGGACACAAGTTTCACAGTATCTAGGAAATTTACTGCATTCGAATTCAGAATGCGTTCTACAATTTTGCAGGAAACCCAATGTTAATGATACTGGTCTGTAATTTTTTGGGTCCTTCTTGTATACAAGAGTCAGCTGTGCCTTTTTCCAGGCACCTGGAACTTTTCAGTGGATGAGAGATTAATTAATTCAAGCTAAGTAAGAGGGCAATGCCATAAACTACTCTTCGTAAAAGCTAATTAGGATTCCATCTGGGCCTGTGACTTATAAACAAATAACTCTTTTAGTTGTTTCATTATGCCAGGGATGACCATTGCTGTGTCCCCCATATGGAAGTCTTTGCAACACATCACTGTTTGTATGATCGTCCTGTGTGGATGATTTCTTCAACACAAAATTTAAAACTTCAGCTTTCTTTTTGCTGTCTTCTACCTCCATGCAGGTTGGTCAATGAGTGACTGGATAAAAGCCTAAGACTTGATTAGTAGTCTTATAGATGACCAGAATTTTCTTGTGTACTCAACAATATCTTTTGCTTAGGTATGACCGTTGTACGGATCGCACATTTATCTTTTTACAGATGCTTGAATCTCTACTAACTTTTTCCTGTAATAATTTGTTCATTCTCTTTTGAACTGAGAATACAACAGCCTTTACTTTCTCAGTATTTTCCAAATTTCAGTGGTAAACCACAGTGGATATTTTCTGTCCTTCATCCACTTAATCAGTACATACTTCTCCAGAGCATTTAAACTTTTCCTATAATTCCTCTACATCCATCATACTGGATGAAACATGGTACCTACCAGAATGAAAGAAAATGTGGAAGGAAGGACCCACAAATGTAACTTACTTTTCACACAACCTGTATATTTAACAGTATACAACCATACCTGCAGCCCACACATTATTGTGTCAAATGGCAGTGTTTACTACTGCACTGGACAAAGCCTCTGCTACTACATGCCTTTCTGCAACACGTGAAAATTATATAAGCACCATTGATGACAAGAGTTACTCAAAACAGATGACGTAATTTTTAATTTGAAGGCTGTATGTCTAAAGGTCCTGGGTTATTACGTGCACCTGTGCTTAAAGACTAAACAGATTAGGAAACAATATGACACTGATAAAGCTTATTTAAAAGCAACCAACTTTTTAATTTCAATCAACAGCCATGGTGCGATTGGATCCCAACCTGTCCATTTTGACTAATTCCCTGGCGACAGTTGGCTGTTAATATTTTCAAAGGTAAACTGATTGTCAATTATTAAGACTGTTCTGAATTAACATCTTAAAATATCACTTTTGAATACTTATTACAAGAGAACTCACTTGCCAGAACTACAAGTTCCAGCTAAAATACACCTACAATGACCCGGTCTTTCAAACACACCTTAGAACAAAAGGTTGTTCAGATTATAACTAAAGACTTAAAAATGTAAATGCAATCAAAGAACTGAACTGGTTAACACCTAAATCTAACTACAAGGTCCCTCTTTTGTTTAATGGCAACATGTGCGTTAGTACAATTGTTCTGGCTGTATTTATGGCCAGGAGCTGGTCATTAGAACATTAATGATTGGGTACAAACCAGAAAGGAAAGTAATATAATAATGGGACAAATTTTCAAATGACAACTAGTGTCTGAGTACAATATTACAGCCTCTATTATTGACCAAAGAGCTGACCGAGTAAAACTCTGAGGGTCGGGTACAAACCACAAAATCATAGGCAATGACACAAATCAACATGAGGATTATAGAATGTTACTCCACTTTATCAGCAAACAGTTACAGTGGTTACTGAGTGTTGCCAATGAAAGCCAGGTAGAAGAGGGCAGCCAGGCCACGAGCAGCCATCCGAAACAAATGTTGACAACCCACTGACGGGGTGTCAGCCTGCAGCTTGTAGTCAATGCTGACCCCAGCGAAGTACTCTGGTGTCTTAACTCTGCAGAGGCCCTCCTCACGCAGCTCGTGGTTTCGGCCACTCGGACCTCATAGCCACCTTTTGCTGTGACGCTACTGCAATCGGCAAACTTCGTGCCTCCCTTCTCAGGCCAGCAGACCCCTCTCAAGGACCTTCTAAGTACATGACCCAAAGATATCCACTCTTCCTCACAGATATTGGCAATGGGGCCACAAGAGAACATCCCCCTCTCAAGCCTGAACAAGCCTTGCCCCAGACCTAAAAACCCTTCACTCTGCTGGAAAGTTCAACCTGACTGAGATGAGCTTCCTCTTTTCTGGGTCCCTGACCAAAAGATTGACTGGGCTTAAAATTTTTACAATGGAATATGGACCTAGGAAATGTGGGGCAAGTTTCTCTAAACATTTATCCTGGGAAGTCCATCCAGAAATGTTCCTGATGTAGACAAGGTCCCCTGTCTTCCCTTGAAAGGGGCACCTGTTTCTGTTATAGTGACAGGCCTGACAATAATGAACATTCCTAGTATTTCCCCAAATTTGGTCCCTTTGCTCTCTAAGTACCTTCGGACTGATAGATGGAGGTAAAAGATAATTTATCTCGCATAAGTTGGAGAGTCAGGAATTCAGGGGATATGCGAGCATTAGGTTAGCTGGGTTGGCATGGGATTCTTCATGCCACACGGAGTTAAACACTAAGTTTAATCAGGGTGAGGTGGTATCCCACTTCTTGGGTGTTTTATGGTGGTAAATAATCAATGCTGACTTCAAGTTGCAGTTAATCCTTTTGGCAAAGGAACCCTGAGTATAATAAGGTGTGGTGGAAACATGTTTTATCCCATTGTGTAAACAATTTTGCCAGAAATCCTGGAACGGTATCCATAACCAATGGCTGCAGTGGCCCAAACCAACAACATATATTAGTACCACCAGAGATGGTGATAAGAGCACTCTCACCCCAGCTAGATAGCAACCAAGTGAACCTGGAGAAGGTGTCCACTACTATGAGAATATACAAATTGCCTTTTTTTGTCCAGAGAAGCTGGCCCACATAATCAACAAACAATTTGTCCAGTGGATGCTCTTCCCATTCCGACTGCAGAATTCCCCTCGCCAGGGAGTTACGTGGTCTTCCATTCTTACAATCTCGGCATTCTTTGACTAAACCTCTAATGTTTTTATAAGGTGTTGACCAGGTCAGCTACTCCTTGACTGTCTCCAACGTTTTATAAAGACCTAAATGCCCTCCTACTTGAGAGTCATGAAAGTACTGGAAGACCAGAATAACTAAGGGTCAGGGGAGATAAATTCTAGCTACCCCTGCAGTTACACAGTATCCCATTCTTCAGAAAACAGTCGCTGGATTACTGTCCATCTAGTATTTGCTTCCTGAGGGCCCCCCCCAACCCCCCCCCCCCCAAAAGAAAATGGGTATTATTCTTGTTCAGTTTACAAAATTTTAAACAGTTTGGGTACCTTAGTAAGGATAGTACATTTCCTTATCAAGCTCGTGCTGTTGGAACATCCCGCTCAGGGCATCAGCAGCCTGATTATCAGAGCCCTCAGTGTCCTGAACCTTAAAATGGAAAGCCAAAATGTGGACCGCCCATCTTGCAATACGCCCTGTCTTGCTAGGTCCCAACTAAGGACCTGATTATACATCTCTAGATCAAATTATGATGTTTGAGATAGAACCAAAATTTTTCCAGAGGAAATAATACAGCTAATGCTTCACACTCATATACCAAGTAATTGAGTTCAGGCCCCTCCAGAAGTATGGAAGCAAAAGATAACAGATGCCTGATATCTTGATCTTTCTGTAAAAGAACTGCTGCCATACCAGTATTGCAAGCATCAGTCTGGACCAAAAATCATTTCTTAAAGTCAGGTACGGCTAAAACCAGTGGGTTGGAAATCACAGTTTTGATTCCTTCAAAGGCTGCCTGCTGACTTTCAGCTCACATGAATTTCTCATTATTTCTGCGTAACAAATTTAATGGAGCTGAAGGTTGCACAGAGTTTGGGACAAATTTGCGGAAATAACTAGCCATCACTACAAATGAGGCAATCTCTCTCTTATTTTGTGGCTGCAGAAAATTCCTCAATGCCTTCGTTCATTCTGGATCAATGCTAATTCCATCACCAGGTACGAAGTAACCCAAAAATGACACTTGGTGCTTAGCCAAGGTCATCTTTCAAGGTTTCACAGTCAGGACTACATCCCTAAGCCTGGAGAGTACCATCCCGATGTGCTCTAAATGCTCTTCAAAGGAGGCACTGAATATGACTGCATTGCCCCAATAACTGGAGACACATTTAAACTTTAAATCACCTAAAATTTCATCCAATAAATGGGATGAAACTGCTGCACTGGTTGACAAACCAAATGGAACTCGGATGAACTCGTATAAATTCCAATCCAGGGTGAAAGCGATGAGATGCTTAGATTTACCTGTTAATAAGCCTGATTAAGATCTAATACAGTAAACCAATATGCTCCCTAAAACCAGGTGAAACAGGTGTTGAGATCAGGGACTGGCACATAATCCAGGATCACCTTTTAATTGAGAAGCCTGTGATCAACTACAGGTCATAAATCCTGCCCCTGATCTTTAGGTACTAAGAATGGTGGATGGTCTTATGACAAGTGATGTGGTGACTGGCAAACCAGCACATCATCCATAACATGAATATGGTATCAAATGATGTCTGTGACTCCCAACCTGTCATGTAGTACCTCAGGAAATTCTCCCAAAAGTTCACTTAACTGGGAAATAATAAGGAGGGCAGGTAGGCAATGACACAAATAACCATGAGGATTACAGAATGTTACTCCCCTTTATCAGCAGGCAGTTCCATGGATCCACAGTGTGCTTACTGAGTGTGCCAATGAAAGCCAGGTAGAAGGAGGCTGCCAGGCCGCAAGTGGTCATCTGAAATTAATGTAAATAACCAACCGACAAAATGTCAGCCTGCTGCTTGTAGTCAATGCTGACCCCGGTGAAGTACTCTGGTATCTCCACTCTGTGCAGGCCCCCCTGCATATCTCACAGCTTTGGCCGCTCAGACCTCACGACCACCTCTTGTCGCAATGCTACCACCAATCTCAAAACTTCGTGCCTCCCTTCTCAGGCCAGTGAACCCCGTGTATATATCGGCAAGCAAAGACCTTCTAAGGACGCAACCAACAGATAGCCACTCTTCCTCATAGATATTGACAATGGGGTTGCACGAGGGACAGTTGATACTACTCTTGAGCCAGTGGCTCCAGTCTACTAACTCAATGGCACCACAGCTCACTGGAACAAAATGATGTCAGTTCATTATCTATGTGGTGATACCAACAACTATTTACACTATGTCATCAAAAGTATCCAGACACCTGGCTGAAGATGAGTTGCAAGTCCATGGTGCCCTCCACCAGCAATGCTGCAATTCAATAAGGTGTTGGCCCACCCTTAGCCTCGATGACAGCTTCCACTCTCTCAGGCATGCATTCAACCAGGTGCTGGAATGTTTCTTGGGGAATGGCAGCCCATTCTTCACAGAGTGCTGTACTGAGGAGAGGTGCCAATGTCTGTTGGTGAAACCTGGAATGAAGTCGGCGTTCCAAAACATCCCAAAGGTGTTTTACAGGTTTCAGGTCAGACCTCTGTACAGGCCAGTCCATTACAGGGATGTTGTTGTCATGTAACCACTCTGCCACAGACAGTGCATTATGAACAGGTGCTCGATCATGTTGAAAGATGCAATTGCCATCCCTGAATAGCTCATCAACAGTGGCAAGCAAGAAGGTGCTTAAAACATCAATGTAGCCTGTGCTGTGATAGTGCCACACAAAACAACAAGAGGTGCAAGGTCACTCGATGAAAAACGTGGCTACACAATAACACCATCACCTCCATATTTTACTGTTGACACTGGACACACTGGCAGATGATGTTCACTGGGTATTCGCCACATCCACACCCCGCCATTCGATCACCACACTGTGTACCACAATTCATCACTCTGCACAATTTTTTTCCACTGTTCAATCTTTCAATATTTATGCTCCTTACACCAAGCAAGACATCGTTTGGCATTTACTGGTGTGATGTGTGGATTATGAGTAGCCGCTCAGCCATGAAATCGAAGTTATCTCACCTCCCACCTAACTGTCATAGTACCTGCAATGGATCCAGATGCAGTTTGGAATACCTATGTGATGGTCTGGGTAGATGTATGCCTACTACACACAATGACTCTCTTAAACTATCAGCGGTCTCTGTCAGTCAACAGACGACGTCGACCTGTACGCTTTTGTGCTGTACGTGTCCCTTCGTGTTTCCACTTCACTATCATAGTGGTCCTAGGTATGTTTAGGAGTGTGGAAATCTTGCATAAAGATGTCTGACACTTGTGACACTCAATCACCTGACCACATTCGAAGTCCGTGAGTTCCGCAGAGCGACCCATTCTGCTCTCTCACGGTGTCTAATGAGTATTGAGGTTGCTGATATGGAGTACCTGGCACTGGGTGGCAGCACAATGCACCTAATATGAAAAACGTATGATTTTGGGGGTGTCCTGACACTTTTGATCACACAGTGTATCTGCTGCTTCTAGCAGAAACACTCTCCAAGCTTTCTTGATTGATTCATTTAGTAACCCTAGTTACTAAGATGACATCATAATCACTAATCCCTGACTCTAAAATGATGCAACCAATAGAGCCACACCTGTTTGTAGCTACAAGGTCTAAAATATTCCCACAGCATATGGGCTGTTGAATTAGCTTCTCAAGGCAGTTTTTGGAAAATATGTTCGAAAGTACTTTGTCTGTATGTAACAGTCCATACTCAGTAGGTTAAAGACACCTACAACTAACATTGTATAATCTGGGTATTTAGGTGCTTCTGACTGAAGACTTTTTTGAATGACTGTAGAACTGTCACAATGAAATTTGGCAACCAGTAAAAACATGCAACAATTAACTTGATTTCATCTAGACCTGTTAGACATGACCAGGTAAATTCAGTGTCACATTCGAATTCACCGTCAGTAGAGTAAGTATTTTTGTTAACTGCAATGAAGCCCAGCTTCCTGATGCATCAGGTACTAGAATAAATGACAAATACACCGCTAAAGTGGATTATTCTACAACCACCAAGAATTTTATAGGTCAGGTAGCATAGCTTTAAATTATTCTCATCAATTTTGTCATGTGGTAGAGTACATAAATTCAGCCATAGAAAAATTACAAAGGATGTTCTGCTGAAATTAACTCCAAATAGATTGAATAGTAATGCCTTTAAATACAATCAGAGGAGAAATGAGGTTCTGTGCACAGGTGTAAGGAACTGATGACAAATGGAATAAGTTCTATTGATCCCTGATGAGACACTATGACTATTGCCACTCTTTCAGAGAAACCCTTCAGGTAGTTAAACATTACCAAAATGGAAGTAATCCTAGACTGAAACTCCCCCAAGTATGATTAGGCTCAGCCAAATATACATCTAAACCTACTTTATAAAGCTAATGCTGCACAGCTTTTGAAGGACAAATGGAATGAGGCGAAGGAAACTTTTAAAACTGGAATTGCTACTCATAGGAAATACATTAGCAACAAAACAATCTGAGAACTAATAAAAAAAATGAATTTAAGTTCAAAGATGATGAACATGAACCATTTAGCATAATACACGATGGTGAAACATCCAAACACAATCTATATATATATCAGGCCATAATGCCCTGACTGACTGCCTCCTCATTGCCCAGTCCAATGATAGACTGGACAGAAACTTGAAATTTGGAGGTGTGGATCTTATATTGCCAGTGTCATTTTTGAAATACCGACATCAAGGGGGTGAAATATGGGATGAAGGGTGTTTTTCAAAAATTTTTCTATTAAGGCAATTTTGAAGCTAGACTTACAAAAATTGGTATTTGGTTTCTTGGTCAGAAATAAAGAATTAAGTGTTTCAGCAATTTTGGAAATTTAACAAGAGACTAGACTGTAGTTTCAATTGTTAAGGCTATCTCTTAAATGGTACTTGTATTACTGTCAATGTTTAACAACTCTTGTAGTTGTCTCGCCAAATATTGTTTATACTTTACTTGGTTCATTTGTTTAATGCAAACTGTTACATAGACACAGTTGTGAATATAATATTAATGTCAAAGTGCTGTACCGCCACACTCTCAAAGGCTGCATTTACAGTATGTTCCCTCAAATGCGCCCATTTTCCTGCATCTATTTATTTCTGTTTATATTATTGATATTGCTTACGTTACTTATGTATTCAATAGATACGTTAGTAGTAGTAGTAGTACCTTTATTCATCCGTAGACCGCTTTTTACAAGGATATAGGACATGGCAAAGTATTTATAAGTTTACATCAATTTAAAATAAGCTAATTTGTATACACATGTATTTATAGAATTCTAGTTAGAGACAATAATTAAATCTACTCCTGCAATGTTAATATTATTTATGGGTATAACATTCTTTGTCAAACCCCTACACTGTTTTATCTAAGTAATCCTTTAATGTATAAAATGCATTGCATGACAGGTAATTTTTAGCTGCCTTTTTAAATATGTATTTTTAAATGTATTTTGGCAATTTATTGTACAGTTTTATTCCATGGTAGAAAATGATGTTTTGAGTTTTATGTTTATTTTTCTTGGTAAATGTAAGCTGAGTCTGTCTCTTGTTGCATGGTCATGGACAGAGCTGTTTGTGCAGTACTTACCAATGTTATTTTTGATGTGTACAACTGACTGGCAAATGTATTCACATGGAGCAGTTAAAATCCGTAGTGTTTTGAATAGAGCTTTACAATGAGCTTGACTAGTATTTTTGGTTATTGTTCTTATGGCTCTTTTCTGGAGTTTGAAAATTGCGTTCATATTTTGTGCATTTGTTGCCCAAAAAAGAAGGCCATGGCTAAGAATTGAGAGAACATATGAAAAATATGTAACTAAAAGACACTGCATGTTAGACACTGGTGATAGGATTATAAGGGTATAACATACTGATGATTGTTTCTTCTTTTAATTGGTTTGTGTATCACTCTCCGTTGTAGCATTGTCAAGTACTAATTTTATTTTATTAGTTTTCTTTATTAATAGAAACTGTTATGTAGTCATGCTGTTCCTATTTTGTGTTAAAGATTTTCCTGTTTAGTCCATTTTTATCTATTTACTTCCCAGTCATCAATGCACTACCACCACACTGTCAAAGATGTTGCTTGCTGTATGTTTCACATCAGCACACACTCCACTGCAGAGTGAAAATTTCATTCTGTAAACATCCCCCACGTTGTGACAAGCCATGTCTTTGCTATATCCTTTCTTCCAGGAGTGCTAGTTCTGCAGCATTGCAGGACAGCTTCTGTGAAGTTTGGATGGTAGGAGATGAGGTACTGGAGGAAGTAAAGCTGTGAGGATGGGTCATGATTCGTGCTTAGGTAGCTCCGTTGGTAGAGCAGTTTCCCACAAAAGCAAAGGTACTGAGATAGAGTCTCAGTACAGCACACAGTTTTAAATCTGTGTACACTTTGCTGCATTCTGGAAGCTTTGAGAGTTTGTGTGTTTGGGTGGGAAGGAGTGTTTTACGACTACTGAAACTAATAAGTTATTGGAGGTAATTTGTCATACTTTTTGTGGATTTTAGAAGCAGAGTGTTCACGACTTTGCAATACAGATATTCAGAATGAATCTCTGAGATTGTGTTTATAAGCTGACTTGAAGGTCCCTCGATCCCATTCAGTAGCAGCTGTCCCCACCGTAGTGGCAGCAGACCTCCTCTGTGGCTGTGTGTTGGTTGGCCAAACATTTGACAAGTCTCCTTACACATCACTGTAGCAGCTGTGAATTGAAGTTCATCTGTGAGGAGAGATCGATCCAATTTCTCAGTATGAGGGAAACCTTGAATTGCCAAATTTTTCTATACGTGCTTAATTTTACTGGCTGTGCTTTGGATCTTCCAAGCTCTGACTGACAAAAATGCACCTCAGAGAGCACAACTCCCCTCCCTGGGCTATGTTTTACTCGAGTAACCATTGCTCCCCTTTCTGCTATACTCCTCGGAAAAAGTCGTGCCTTGCTATTCATATCTCTCTCCCCTGTCAGTGAGGCAGCTTCCTTTTGGCTCTGTTGGGCTCTCTGTCACTCTGAAAAACATCAAGATGAACCACTGTCCAAAGGTCTTAAATCCTTAAACAAAGTTTTTGTAAGAGTTGTGTGTTTGGTGGCATCTCAAAAATTTACAAGGCCTAGCTGGGAGTTCACCTGTAAGATAGCAGTCTCTGGTATGCATCCCAAAGCCAGATTTTCAGCAATTGGCAGTCAATAGCATCTTTTGCTAACATTACTCCTCACTCCAAGACGTAAAACATTTGTGTGAGCGAACACTACAGAATGTCTCGACTGTTGTCCATCTGCATGGTGGTGCCATTAGGGATCACAAAGACACTTACTGGGCCAGGCTGCCACAGTGAAAGTTTCCCCTCACCGCCGCTTTCCAGATGAGCTCAGCCGGGTCTCTGACTGTTACAGTGCTCAGCTCAGTCTGTGTCACTGGATGTGCTTCCAAACATCCCCTTATTCCCAGCTAACATACAAATCTGTTTTAAATTACTCTCTAAACTGACAATCACTCAGATATTTAATATCAATACCGTGCTTCATTCGTAATTAATTGCACAGCTCAAGGTGGACCTCTACTATGAACTCACAAGAATTTGTGTATGTTGTATGACAGTGTTGAAAAATTGTCCTGTAACAATTATTATAGCATCATACTTAGGTGTACATCATTTTATGGCCACAGAAATTGAAATTTAAGCTTGCAATGTGAAATATTTTAAAATGTTGTGTAAATGCCCCACTACATCATATGAGTCATGTAGATAGTTGTTGGTCACAGTTTGGAAGAGTCCATTCAGGATGGCAGACAGCTGGTCATACATCATACCCTCATAGAGTACCATGCACGAATAGAGTGTAAGAAGATTTGCTAGCTGATTCTCAAGGGAATGAAATATATGGTGGGAACCTGGGATCAGGATGACATACAAATGCACTAGCATATGGTTTAAGTTGAGTGATTAATAGCATACTGTTATGGGAAGCAGAAACAAAATTTTGACCACGATATTCCTTACTCCTCACATCAAACTATGATGAAGTGGGCAAAGTTCTGTCGAAAGATGTAGATAATTTTCACAAAGCCTGTAAATGTTGGTAAGTGAAGTATTCATTTGTTAGCGAGCAATTTAATCAAATACATTGGCACTGTAAGAAAAACTATGGTTCTGGGATTAGACATGTCTGTTATCCAGCCTGAAAGCCAAATTCTGAGCCCTGTAAGAAACCACGTGTGATTTTAACCAATGCACATCTCGATGAAACATTGTGAGTGAAGCTCTCTGTACTGTGCTATGTGGCCAAGGTTCAATAAGGGTGCACACAGCCCTTGTAAGGCCACTGAGGAGTTACTCGACTGAGAAGTAGCATTGCCACTGCCAAAAACTGACAACGGCTGGGACAGAGGTGTGCTGACCCCATGCACCTCAAGTGAATTTGGTTTGCTGAGAATGACACAGTTGTCAGTCAGTACCAGCAATGTTGAGACATCCAATGCCTCTTCGCATCGATTTTTTTTTTTTTAGATTCAAGTCATGGCTGAAATGTACTGATTGTTATTCACAATTCTTTTTTTTTTATGGAAGAGTGAAAAATATGATTATTAAGCTGCTGTTAAGTGTGCTTGTAGCCCATCATATGTACAAAGACACTATGAAAGAAGGAGGCTAAAAGACTGATAGTATGCACAGGTTCCTAATATATCTAAACTTCAGCTAGTGCTCACTATTACTTTATTATTCAGCTTTTCTGTGAATTCCCAATGGGGCACTGACTGACTTGTAAATAAAGTTCAAAATGACAAAAATAAATATAGATCAACCCAGAGCACAATCTTTTTTAAATCTCATTTTCACAAGAAACAAGTAAAGCTGAGTTACACACTGGTTCCAGATGTCACCTGTCAAAGATGAGGACAACAGCTAGTTAGGTCTTTAGATTTTTCTGTTTTCTTCATAGATTAATTCTTAAATTCCACGAGTTTTCTTCTATTTAAGAGGTGTAGTCTCACATTTTTGTAGCTTTAAATGGAAATTCAGGCAGTGTGTAGCACAGTCATCATTTCTCTTGAACGACTAACTACACTGATCGGTTAGGCGTGTGGAGGCTGGCTGTACGGCCTTGCCCACTCGTCTGTGAGTCACTCCTCCGACGGCATCTGAGCGAGCAAACAGGGAGAGGGGTTTACTAGTTATTGGGACTGCTAGTGTTGGACAAATTGGGGAAATATTGTTCAGAGCCAGAAAGATAGCCAATGTGTACTCGGTATGTCTACCAGGGAGCCTCATCCAAGATGTGGCGGCTTCATCTGTCTCTATCGAGCTTGCGGGGTGCAGTCATCTGCGAGGAGTGGTATCACTTCCGAGGTCATCCTGATGACTGGTGGAGGCTGCTGGCCGCTCGTATGGAGTGCAAGCACAGCTCACAATTTGCAGCACAGTTTCCAGAGTTGACTGGGGTCCTGCGGCCTGGAGCCCAGTGGACAAACTCGGCCAGAGGCTTTGTTGAGTCTGACAGTCTTGGCTGGACCTGCATTATTGGGTGGATAATTGTAGGACTCTCCAAGACAGGTCAGGGTACACTACACAAAGGAAGCAGCTACTCAGTTAGGTAAGTACTTGTGGGGTGCACATAATGGTTTTTAGGCTACATGGTAGTCTGAGATACTCTGATGAACACAAAGCAGTTGACATACAGATAACAAAATCAGAGCACTTTCAGAGTGAAGACACTGGTACTGCGAACGGCTGAAAGCAAGGGGAAACTACAGCCGCAATTTTGCCCAAGTACATACAGCTTTACTGTATGATTAAATGATGATGGCGTCCTCTTGGGTAAAATAGTCCCCCATTCAGATCTCTGGGCGGGGACTACTCGAGAGGACATCGTTATCAGGAGAAAGAAAACAGGCATTCTACAGACCGGAGTGTGGAATGTCAGATCCCTTAATTGGACAGGTATGTTAGAAAACTTAAAAAGAGGAATGGATAGGTTAAAGTTAGATATAGTGGGAAGTAGTGAAGTTTGGTGGTAGGAGGAACAAGTCTTTTGGTCAGGTGAATACAGGGTTATAAATACAAAATCGAATAGGGTTAATGGAGGAGTAGGTTTAATAATGAATGAAAAAAATAGGAGTGCTACTAAACCAGCCTAGTGAACACATTATTGTGGCCAAGATAGACATGAAGCCCAACTAACTCTGCCGATGATGAAGAAATTGAAGAAATGTATGATGAAATAAAAGTAATAATTCAGATAGTGAAGAGAGACGAAAATTTAATAGTCACTGCTGACTGGAATTTGAGAGAAGGAAAAGGGAGACAAGGAAACATAGTAGGTGACTATGGATGGGAGGTAAGAAATGAAAGAGGAAGCCGCCTGATAGAATTTTGCACAGAGCAAAACTTAATCATAGTTTACACTTGGTTCAAGAATCATAAAAGAAGGTTGTATATGTGGAAGAAGGCTGAAGATACTGACAGGTTTCACATAGATTATATAATGGTAAGACAGAGATTTAGGAACCAGGTTTTAATTTGTAAGACATTTCCAGGGGCAGATGAGGACTCTGAACACAATCTATTTGTTATGAACTGAAGAAACTGCAAAAAGGTGGGAATTTTAAGAGATGGGACCTGGATAAATTGTAAGAACCAGAGGTTGTACAGAGTTTCAGGGAGAGCATAAGGGAACAATTAACAGAAATATCTACATCTACATCCATACTCTGCAAGCCACCGGACGGTATGTGGCGGAGGGTACCCTGAGTACCTCTATCGGTTCTCCCTTCTATTCCAGTCTCGTATTGTACGTGGAAAGAAGGATTGTCGGTATGCTTCTGTGTGAGCTCTAATCTCTCTGATTCTATCCTCATGGTCTCTTCGTGAGATATACATAGGAGGGAGCAATATACTGCTTGACTCTTCGGTGAAGGTATGTTCTCGAAACTTTAACAAAAGCCCGTACCGGGCTACTGAGCATCTCTCCTGCAGAGTCTTCCACTGGAGTGTATCTATCATTTCCGTAATGCTCTCGCAATTACTAAATGATCCCGTAACGAAGCGTGCCGCCCTCTGTTGGATCCTCTCTATCTCCTCTATCAACTCTATCTGGTGCGGATCCCACACTGCTGTGCAGTATTCAAGCAGTGGCCAAACAAGCGTACTGTAACCTACTTCCTTTGTTGTCGGATTGCATTTCCTCAGGATTCTTCCAATGAATCTCAGTCTGGCATCTGTTTTATCGATGATCAACTTTATATGATCATTCCATTTTAAATCGCTCCTAATGCGTACTCGGAGATAATTTATGGAATTAACTGCTTCCAGTTGCTGACGTGCTATTTTGTAGCTAAATGATAAGTCATCTATCTTTCTATGTATTCGCATCACATTACACTTGTCTACATTGGGATTCAATTGCCATTCCGTGCACCATGCGTCAATTCATTTCAGATCCTCCTGCATTTCAGTACAATTTCCCATTGTTGCAACCTCTCGATACACCACAGCAACATCTGCAAAAAGCCTCAGTGAACTTTTGATGTCATCCACCAGATCATTTACGTATATTGTGAATAGCAACGGTCCTATGACACTCCCCTGCGGCACACATGAAATCACTTTTACTTCGGAAGACTTCTCTCCATTGAGAATGACATGCTGCATTCTGTTATCTAGGAACTCCTCAATACAATCACACAATTGATCTGATAGTCTGTATGCTCTTACTTTGTTCATTAAACGACTGTGTGGAACCTTGTCAAACGCCTTGCGGAAGTCAAGAAACACGGCATCTACCTGTGAAACCGTGTCTAAGGCCCTCTGAGTCTCGTGGACGAATAGCGCGAGCTGGGTTTCACACGACCGTCTTTTTCAAAACCCATACTGATTCCTACAGAGTAGATTTCTAGTCTCCAGAAAAGACATTATACTCAAACATAATACGTGTTCCAAAATTCTACAACTGATCGACGTTAGAGATATAGGTGTACAGTTCTGCACATCTGTTCGATGTCCCTTCTTGAATACGGGGATGACCTGTGCCCTTTTCCAATCCTTTGGAATGCTTTGCTCTTCTAGAGACCTACGGTACACCGCTGCAAGAAGGGGGGCAAGTTCCTTCCCGTACTCTGTGTAAAATCAAACAGGTATCCCATCAGGACCAGGGGCCTTTCCTCTTTTGAGATACTTTATTTATGAAAATATACAGTACAATCACCAAAAAACTTTACATATTCACATACACCTTTACCTTTTACCCAAATAAATAGAGATTCATTTACAGATACTTTCCTCCTGTTACGATTATATAAAGACAAAGATGAAGGTGAGACATATGCTGATTTACCAAAATCTTTATTAGCTAGTTCAGAAATATGGTAAGTGCGAAATGCAATAATGTCTCTGTCCACAAAACTTTCAAGTCTGGGAACATTTGGTACTCCTGTACCTCCTTCAACAATGGCTACAGTAAACCATCCGTTACCATGACCAAATGAATCATTTATATCTAAACTAAAATTAAGTCTGCAACTGCAGAAAACAGAGGGTCCGCCCAGCAGGGCTTGAGCAGCGACAGACTTGACCAGAATGCGATTCTTCTTGTCTCCAGCTGTTGTAGCAAATTCGATGGTCTTGTAGACTGTCTGTTTCGAACGGCAGTGGTATCTTCTATACGGCATCTTGGCAGCGTTCTATGCTGTTGCCTGTGCAGCAGCAGCAGCGCGACATAGCCACTGCGCGGCGCTCGCTCGCTTATATAAAAGTCCGACAATGCATGACCTTGATTCAGACTTAGAATATTTCAGCCTGCTGGTGGAGCGTTATCCCGGACGTGAGCGCTAGCCGTACTAGGCGCTCGGGTCCGCTGTGCGCTGAGTCCGCCACAGGCGCGCTGCCAAGATTGCATAAACCATAAGTCTACAAGACCATCGAGAATATCGAATTTGCTACAACAGCTGGAGAGAAGAAAAATCGCATTCCTGTCAAGTCTGTCGCTGCTAAAGCCCTGCTGCACGGCCCTTCTGTTTTCTGCAGTTGCAGACTTAATTTTAGTTTAGATATAAATGATTCATTTGTTCATGGTAATGGATGGTTTACTGTAGACATTGTTTGAGGAGGTACAGGAGTGACAAATGTTCCAGGACTTGAAAGTTTTGTGGACAGATACATTATTGCTTTTCGCACTTCCCACAGGAAGGATATACAGTAGAAGATGAATGGTTAGCTTTGAGGGATGAAGTAGTGATGGCAGCAGAGGATCAAGTAGGTAAAAAGACAAGGGCTAGTAGAAATCCTGGGATAACAGAAGAAATATTGAATTTAATTGATGAGAGGAGAAAATATAAAAATGCAGTAAATGAAGCATGCAAAAAGGAATACAAACATCTCAAAAATGAGATCGACAGGAAGTGCAGGATGGCTAGATGACAAATGTATGAATGTAGGGGCTGATCTCACTGGGGTAAGATAGATACTGACTAGAGGAAAATTAAGGAGACCTTTGGAGAAAAGAGAACCACTTGTATGAATATCAAGAGCTCAGATGGAAAGCCAGTTCTAAGCAGAAAGATGGAACGAGTATACAGGAGGTTTATACAAGGGCGAAGTACTTGAGGACAGTATTATGGAAATGGAAGAGTATGTAGATGAAGATGGAATGGGAGATACGATACTGCGTGAAGAGTTTGACAGAGCATTGAAAGACCTGAGTAAAAACAAGGCCCCGGGAGTAGACAACATTCGCTTAGAATTACTGACGCCCTTGTAAGAGCCAGTCCTGACAAAACTCTACCATCTGGTGAGTAAAATATATGAGACAGGCGAAATACCCTCAGACTTCAAGAATAATTCCAATCCCAAAGAAAGTAGGTGTTGACAGATATGAAAATTACTGAACTATCAGTTTAATAAGACACAGCTGCCAACTACTAACGCAAATTCTTTACAGATAATTGGAAAAACTATTAGAAGCTGACCTCGGGGAAGATCAGTTTGGATTCTGTGGAAATATTGAAACATGTGAGGCAATACTGGCCCTACGACTTATCTTAGAAGCTAGATTAAGGAAAGGCAAACCTACATTTCTAGCATTTATTGACTTAGGGAAAGCTCTTGACAGTGTTGAGTGGAATACTCTCTTTCAAATTCTGAAGGTGGCAGGGGTAAAATACAGGGATCAAAAGGCTATTTACAATTTGTACAGAAACAAGATGTCAGTTATAAGAGTGGAGGAACATGAAAGGGAAGCAGTGGTTGGGAAGGGAGTGAGACAGGGTTTTAGCCTCTCCCTGTCCGTGTATTGAGCAAGCAGTGAAGGAAACAAAAGAAAAATTCAGAGTAAAATTAAAATCCATGGAGAAGAAATAAAAACTTTGAGGTTCACCGATGACATTCTAAGTCTGTCAGAGGCAGCAAAGGACTTGGAAGAGCAGTTGAACGAAATGGATAGTGTCTTGAAGGGAGGATATAAGATGAACATCAACAAAAATAAAACGAGGATAATGGAACGTAGTCGGGTGATGTTGAGGGAATTAGATTAGGAAACGAGACACTTGAAATAGTAAAAGAGTTTTGCTGTTTGGGGAGCAAAATTACTGATTATGGTCAAAGTAGAGAAGATATAAAAAGTAGACAGGCCTTGGCAAGGAAAGTGTTTCTGAATATGAGAAATTTGTTAACATCGAGTATAGATTTAAGTGTCAGGAAGTCTTTTCTGAAAGTGTTTGTATGGAAGTGAAACACGGACGATAACTAGTTTGGACAAGAAGAGAATAGAAGCTTTTGAAATTTGGTGCTACAGAAGAATGCTGAAGGTTAGATGGGTAGATCACATTACTAATGGGGAGGTATTGAATAGGTATGGAGAGAAGAGAAGCTTGTGGGACAATTTGACTAGAAGAAGGGATCGGTTGGTAGGACATGTTCTGTGACATCGAGGGATCACCAATTTTGTATTGGAGGGCACCGTGGAAGGTAAAAATCGTAGATGGAGACCAAGAGATGAATACACCAAGCAGATTCAGAAGGATGTAGGCTGCAGTAGGTACTAGGAGATGAAGAAGCTTGCACAGGATAGAGTAGCATGGAGAGCTGCATCAAACCAGTCTCAGGACTGAAGACCACAACAACAACAATATTAAACAATATTAACTCCCGTGGAGGCCTAGGAAAAGAATAGACCTCTGGTATGTTCTGCCAGTCATAAAAGATGATGAAGCGGACAAACCACTAATAGGGCTAACCACCCCCCCCCCCCCTTTTAGTATGATTAGTTGGTTCAGGACAGAACTAATGAAGCGCTGTCATGGTCGGGGATGATGCTAGAACCCTATGCCCGTCCACAATGGTAATGACACTGCTAGCCACACGGAAAATTATTTAAATCCAAATAGAGGTGTTTTGCAGGATATGCTTCCTGCAACCACTCTAGAAGGGAAACAAAGACAGAGAATGAGATGGTCAGATGAAGTTAACTGACACCTCATGTTCTGTTATTACCAAGCAACACACTTAGGAACCTATACAAGTATACACAACATTTATTACCAGATGCCCAGAATTAAAATTTTTAACAGAACAACGACTTGCTGATCAGATCCGTGTAATAATCAAAAATAACATCAAACAAAAAAATACTGGGACAAAATAATGCTCAATCAGGAGAAGTAGAAGAAGAAGAAGACAATACAGTTATGGACTCAAACATCACAGAGCAAACAAACAAAGAACAACACGCATCAATTAAACAATCAGAGGAGAACAAAATCTTAAGACAGCCACCAGAACAAGCACAACTATAACACAAAGTGACACACATGGTAGATATAGAAGAAAAATTTCAGCCGACATATATAGAATACAAATATAGACATTAGACCATTCTTGCATAGACCATCAAATAACCCACAAGTCAAACCAACAATAACAACTATCAACACAATCATACACAACAAAGTAAATGAAAATACAACTATGGAAGAGTTACAACTATTGGTTTATATAGGAGCACTAAATATACACACTAGGCAGACATCAGAACCAACCAACACAGAGAAGAAACCCACAAAACCAGCATGGCAACATAGGCTACAGATCAGAATAGGAAAACTGAGAAAAGACATCGGACAGCTTAATACAATTTATAAGAAATGAAATATCAGACAAAAAACGAAAAAGGTTGGGTAAAATCTCACAACAAGAAGCAATAGAGCAATTAGATGAAAAGAAGCAGAAATTACAAGCATTGGCCAAACGACTTAGAAGATACAACAAGAGTGAAAATAGAAGGATACAAAACCAAACATTCAACACAAACCAACAGAAATTTTACCAGGCAATAGATAACACACAAATTAAAATAGACAATCCACCAAACATAACAGACGCAGAATACTCCTGGAGCAAAATTTGGTCAAACCCGCTACAACATAACAGACATGCAGGTCGATACAAATGGAAACAGACACGTAAAAGATGATACCACAAATGCCTGAAGTGATAATTTTGCAACATGAAGTCACCTGAGCAATTAATTCTATGCACAACTGGAAAGCCCTTGGAAAAGATAAAATAGCAAATTTCTGGCTAAAGAAGTTCACCTCAACACATTCATATCTAACTAAGTTACTTAACAATTACATTGCAGACCCATACACATTCCCTGATACACTTACACAAGGAATAACTTATCTGAGACCTAAAGATCAAGCACACCCAGCAAAATATTGCCCCATAACATGCCTACCAACAATATGCAAAATATTATCTTCAGTTATTACACAGAAATTAATGACATAGACAACACAGAACAGTATTATAAATGAAAAACAAAAAGGTGGCTGCAAAGGAGCACGAGGTTGTAAAGAGCAACCGATAATAGATGCAGAGGTGACATATCAAGCTAAAAGTAAACAAAGGTCACTACACTATGCATACATTGATTACCAAAAAGCTTTTGATAGTGTACCCCACTCTTGGTTACTACAAGTATTGAAAATATACAAAGTAGATCCTAAATTGATACAGTTCCTATACATAGTAATGAAAAACTGGAAAACCACACTTAATATCCAAACAAATTCAAGTAATTTCACATCACTACCAATACAAATTAAGTGTGAAGTATACCAAGGAGACTCATTAAGTCCTTTCTCATTCTGGCTTGCTCTGAACCCACTATCCAACATCCTAAATAGTACTAGTTATGGATATAATATTACTGAAACATACCAACACAAAATCACACCTTTGCTATACATGGATGATCTAAAACTACTGGCAGCAACAAATCAACCAATTACTAAAGATAACAGAAGTATTCAGCAATGATATAAATATGTCTTTTGGAACAGACAAATGAAAGAAAAATAGCATAGTCAAGGGAAAACACACTAAACAAGAAGATTACGTGTTGGATAACCACAGCGACTGCATAGAAGCGATGGAAAAAACCGATGCCTATAAATATCTAGGATACAGACAAAAAATAGGAATAGAAAATACAAATATTAAAGAAGAACTAAAAGGAAAATATAGACAAAGACTAAAAAAATTGACAGCAAGAAACAAGACAAAAGCTATAAATACTTATGCTATACCAATATTGACCTACTCATTTGGAGTAGTGAAATGGAGTAACACAGACCTACAAGCATTCAATACACTTACAAGATCACAATGCCACAAATATATTCTGTATCACATACATTCAGCAACAGAAGGATTCACATTAAGCAGAAAGGAAGGAGAAAGGGGATTTATTGACCTAAATTGTCTACCTGTCCATAATGTAGGTTTTTTTAAAGAAAATTCTTTCCAAGACGAGCAGAAAGTAGCAAAATACGCAAAGCAATCATTCACATAAATATATCGGCTACACCACTGCAATTTCATAACCACTTATACAACCCTTTAGCTCACATAACATCAACAGATACAAAGAAAGCAAACACTACATGGCAAGCATCCGTATCCTCTGACACAGCCACACATCGATCAAGATGCATCCAACACATGGCTAAGAACATAGTGAGATGGAAGGATTCATGATTGCAATACAGGATCGAACAATAAACACCAGATATTACAGCAAGTGTATTATTAAAGATCCCAATATCACAACAGATAAATGCAGACTTTGCATACAAGAAATAGAAACAGTAGATCACATAACAAGCAGATGTACAATACTAGCAAATACAGAATGCAGCAGAAGACATGACAATGTAGCAAAAATAATGCATTAACAACACGTTCCCACATATAAGTATGCACCACAAAATGTACTGGAGAATGATGAATACAAATTATACTGGAACTGAACAATTATAACAGATAAAACAACACCACATAACAAACCTGACATACTCACCAATAAAAAGAAGAAATTTATACAACTAATCGAAATATCCATACCCAACACAACAAATATACAGAAGGTAACAGGGGGGGAAAAAATTGAAAAATGCATCCAACTGGCTGAGGAAGTAAAGGACATGTGGCATCAGGATGAAGTTGACATTATACCAATTATAGTATCAACTACAGGAGTCATACCACACAATATCCACCAGTACATCAACGCACTACAGCTACATCCAAATGTATATATACAACTACAGAAATCTGTAATTACGGATAAATGTTCAATTACCCAAAAGTTCCTAAATGCAATGTAACATATACCGTACATTTAAAAGGAAGTCACGCTTGATCAAGGTCTGTGTCACTTTCCATTTTTAACCAGACATAACGTCTGAGAAAGGAATAAAGTTATAGTAATAAGAATAATGAAATAACAGAGGCATTATGAATGATACTGATTAGTTTGGAGCTTTTGAAGCCTTCCTTGGTATTAGAATAAGTGGAAGGGATAATGGAGGAGACTGAGGGAGGTGGCGCAGTGGTTAGCACACTGGACTCGCATTCGGGAGGACGACAGTTCAATCCCATCTCCAGCCATCCTGATTTAGGTTTTCCGTGATTTCCCTAAATCGTGTCAGGCAAATGCCGGGATGGTTCCTTTGAAAGGGCACGGCCGATTTCCTTCCAAATCCTTCCCTAACCCAAGCTTGCACTCCGTCTCTAATGACCTCATTTTCGACGGGACGTTAAACACTAACCACCACCACCACAATAATGGAGGAGGAAAGGGTTGAAATTAAAGTGACAGTGGCTTGTAGGGAAGAAGGTAATATCAACAGAGAACTCTGTAGACAAGAGGAGGGAAAAGTAGAGGTGGAGGGAGGATTGACAAGAGTGAGTTGCAAGAAGAGATACTTCACTGTTGTGATAGAAAGTGAGTCATTAGGTCTCTTCTGAAGTTTGAAATGATTTTATTTCTCTAATCTTTTAAGAAAGATTGTTCCAAAGTTTGGTTCCTCATACAGAAAATGGCAGTGTGTTGTGACACAGAGAGGATTTTACTTTATAGAGAATGAGTATATCTGCTGTGCTGTTCAGACAGCAGTGTAAGACTTGAAGATAAATAGGCAGGAGTGCTATGATTGAGAATATGATGTAGCAAGCCGCTTGGAATGGTCACACAGTTTGAGGCGCCATGTCGTGGTTTGCACGGCCACTCCCACCGGAGTTTCGAGTCCTCCCTCGGGCATAGGGGTGTGTGTGTGTAGTTAGTTTAAGTGCTGTGTAAGTCTAAGGACTGATGAACCCACAGGTTTGGTCCCTTAGGAATTCGCACACATTTGAACAATGCAGCAAACACAGTGTATGATAATCTCTATGTCTATTGGCACATAGCCATGATAATTGTTCATAGAAGTGATATGGTAGAAATACTGTAAATCACAGAAGCATTTTTCATCAGTTCCAACTGACATGAGCTCTCACATGAAAATCCCCGGAGAATAGGATCACTGCAACCAACGAGAGGAGTATTAGTGATTCTACAAGTTTCTTTTTAAGTTCGAGAGTAAATATCTTTTTACATTTCTGTAGTGAATGAAGTGTTCTGCATCCTTTGTGATAAGGCAAGTAGGTCAGCATTTACTTTCTGGATGGCTGAACAAAGATTTGTTGGGCTTGCATTTACATATAACTGCAGATCATCAGCATATAAATAGTATTTACAGTGGGAGACCATACTCGACACATCGTTAACATATAACGAGGAAATTAATGGGCTCAATACAGATCCTTGTGGGTACCTTGATACTAAGTTCTTTCTCTGTTTCAGTCATTACACATTACTGATGGCATGTAAGATATGAGTGGAACCACTATACAGCATGATGTGTGCATTATGAAACCGATTATAAAAGGTACTGGATGGATCATTTCTAGTCTGCACATGCCTTATGTGTAAAACCAGAAGCCGTAGAATTTTCCAGTGAAGAAGAATTTTTAAAATGAAAAGAAGAAACAGAACGTGCTACACATTCCAAATTCATTAAAAACAGCGGCACTAAATTTTACAATGATGGCACCAAATGTTGTCATGTTTGCTATTTCCCAGGTAATTTTATCTCCAAACGTGATGGGAGCAGACATCTAAAATTGCCAGGGAGCAACAAAACCAGTGGAAAGTGCCCTGCAGACATTAAAATGTAATACAAGGAAGGAAAATGCCATGTTACTTTTGTGTCCACTCATGTTGGTCACGATCTGGACCTGACAGAAAAAGAATGGATGAAGATAGCTGAAGACATTGCTGCATGAATCTCATTTCCTACAGTCCTCCAAACAATTGAAGAAATAGTGCACAATTCAAATTTGGAGAGAATGCATGATTTGCATAATTTGCAGCTGCATATAATCTGTCTTCAAAGTCAGTCAGACATACAAATGATGTGATCAGCATTGAAGCTCGGGTGCAAGAAGTGCAGCAAAGTGACAATCCATGTGTATTGTCTATAAGCCTCAAGAAACAATTAATGATCTACACCCTGCACTGAGAAGTGAAGACTTTGTGTTAATTATAATGAATGACATGTAAGCAAAATATGGAAGTGATTGTATTTGTGTTGATGGAACTCATGGCCTAAATGGCTATGATTTTGAAGTTACAACATTACTTGTACTGGGTGATATGAGGCAAGAATTCTGTGTACTTTATCATTTGTAACAGGAATGACTCTGATATTTTGAGTATATTTTTCAATTGTGTTAAGTTACAGGTTGAACATATTTCCCCAAAAGTATTCATGACAGTTCTGGCAGAATCATATAGTATTGTTTGGAACAAATAAATGAGACTTTTCTGTACCTGGCATGTCGACAGAGCCCGGAGAACCAATATTAAGAGAAAAATTAAAAATTTGGACAAGAGAAATGAGGTGTACAAACTAGTTAAGACACTAATGCAGGTAAGAGATATTGCTGTGTTTCAGGAATCATTGATAAAAGCTCAACAGTGATTCAGAGACATCACAATTTGGTCACTATTTCCAGATGTATTATGAAAAAGATGTGAAGTGTTGGGCATATTGCCATAGGATGACAACAGGCTCAACACAGACATGCACCTGGAGAGTATGCATAAGACACTGAAATACATACATGGTAACACAAAGCAGGTAAAACATATACCTGCATTCATGTTGCTTGTAACAGCAAAGCTGCTTGACAGTCTCTTTTTATTTCTCTCCTTTCCTGTACTTACCCCCTACCCCTCTTCACCTTCTCTCCTGCCCTCCTTCTAAACTGAAACACTTCACTGTCCGCCACTCCCACCATAATATCCCTCCTCCTCCTGACCACCACCCAGTGGCCACTGATGATGCTGCTGCTCGCAGTGTGGTTTCAGTTTTCTGAGACTGTAGGTGTGTGTTCTAGTTGCATGTGTATGTCTGTCTACTGCTGACAAAGGCCTCATTGGCCGAAAGCTATAATTGTGTAAATCTTTTTGTTGTGCCTATCGCAACTCAGCATACTGAGTGAATGCTTGGAGAATTGAGTGCTTTCTAAGTATTTGCAGGTTCCAGCAGAACTGATAGAATTACTGGGTGAAAACTCAGTGGCATACACAGCAGTGAGATAGGCAACATTTATCACCTGGTATGTGTATGTAATTCTGTGAAGTGGACCACACTGCATGTAATTTATCTTTCATTTCACACATACACAGTGCCATGTTTCTGTTTTATGTATGGAACATGATTTAAAAGCCTACAAGTGTCAGTACATGTGTGCAACAAACTTTGAGTCAACCAAGGCAGCAACAGCTCCAACACACCACACCGGGTATGAGATTAAATCTGTCTTACGTACAACACTAAAATGTCTTGAGAGCCATCCCTAAATTCACATATGTTCAAAGTTACTTTTCTGTTCTGATGCAGTATGCCTGCATGCTGTTTTAATCTTTACTTACAGCATCTGTCATTGGATCTGTAGAAAGAGTTTGTGACTTACCATGGCAGTAGACCAGGTATGAGATTAATTCTGTGCTACACACAATACTGGAATGCCTTGTGAGACCTCTATAAATTGAAATATGCTCAACGTTACTTTTCTGATCAAATGCACAATGCCTGCACTCTGATTTAATGTTTAATTGTTTACTTAAAGGGCCTGTCACTGAGTGTAAGGGGGGAAGCTGTTGGCATACAATGCCAGTAAGAGCATCCAAACCCCACACCAGGTATGAGATTCATTCTGTGATATACAGAATTGTGTAATACCTTGTGAGACATGTATAAATCCAAATATGCTCATTGTTCCTTTTGTGTTCATATGGACAATGATCACATTCTGATTTAATAAAATCACTTGATGCCTTCCTAAGAAATGGTCTCCATTCCTTCCAGGCTAATTATGTAAGGCTAGACCAGATACGGCTCAAATTCAAAGATACACTATCGACAGCAATAGATACATTCATACCACATAAGTTCATAAGAGATGGGACTGATACACAGTAGTAGACAAAACACGTCAGAACACTGTTGCAGAAGCAATGAATAAAGCATGCCAAACCCCCAAGACTGGCTAAGTTTCATAGAAGCTTGAACTTTTGTGTGGACGTCATTGTGAGATGCTTTTAATAGTTTCCACAATGTCTCAAAATATGGTAGCAAACGCAAAGAGGTTCTGGTTGTATGTAAATTACACCAGTGGAAAAAAAACAGACAATACCGTCACTGCGTGATAGTGGTGGAAATGTTACCAATGATAGTGCTACTAAAGCGGAGTTACTAAATACAGCTTTCTATCATTCCTTCGTGAAAGAAGGCAAAGTAAATATTCCAGAATTTGAAAACAGATCAGCTGTTAGTATGAGTGACATAAAAGTAGATATTTGAGGTGTTGCAAAACAACTCAAATCAATGGCAGCAACAGCTTCCACACAGCACACCAGGTATGTGATTATTTCTGTCTTATGCGCAATAGTGAAATTCTTTGTGAGACATCAATGAAGTTAAATACACTCAATGTTCCTTTTCTGTGCCAATGCCCAATGCCTGTATTTTGATTTAATGTTTAATTGCTTACTCACAGTGCCTGTCACTGAGTAAGAGGGGGCAAACTTTTGGCATATCATGGCAGCAAGAGCTTCTACTCAGCAGACCAGGTGTGTCACAAATTTTGTGTTATGCACAACACTGAAATCCCTCGTGAGACGTCTAAAAATTGGAATATGCTCAATCTCACTTTTCTGTTTCAATGCACAATGCCTGCATTCTGCTTTAATGATTAATTGTTTACTTTCAGTGCTGGTGACTGAGTGCAAGGTGAAAGCTTTTGGCATTCCATAGCAGCAAGGGCTTCCACACAGCACTCCAGGTATGCGATTAATTCTGTGTCATGCATAGTACTGAAATGCCTTGTGAGTTATCCCTATATTCATTTCTGTCCAACAGTACTGAGTGTGAGGGGAAGCTTGTGGCATACCATCGCAGCAAGAGCTTCCACACAGCCCACTAGGTATGAGATTAATTCTGTGTTATGCACAAAACTGAAATGCCTTGTTATACATGTACGAATTCAAATATCCCCAGTTTCACTTTTCTGTTCCAATTCACAATGGCTGCATTTTGATTTAAGTTTAATTGAATGCTATTTTGCATTTTATATTTATATTTTCTTGGTAAACGCAACTTGAGTCTTGCTGTTGTTCCATCTTCATGGACAGAATGGTAATTACTACACAAACCTGTGTTATTTTTGATATGTACAACTGACTGGTAAAGGTGTTCACATGGTGCAGTTAGAATGCACAGTGTTTAGAACAGATATTTTCAACGAGCTCAACTACTATTTTTGGTTATCATTCTTCTGGCTCTTTTCTGAAGTTCAAAAATTGTGTTCATATTTTGTGCATTTTTTCCTCAAAACAGAATGCCAGAGCTTGTAACTGACTGTACATATGAATAGTATGTAACTGGAAAGCTCAGCATGTTATACACTGATGATGGGATTCTAAGGGCATAACATGCTGATGACATTTTGTTTGCAAGCATCTTTATGTGTTCTCATGACTTCAACTGATAATCAATATTCATTCCTAGAAATTTTGCATTTGTCAGACAGTCTATAGAGGTGAAATCTACATTTAATTTAATATTGTCATTTTCACTCTTCAAACTGAAATTCATGGCATTAATTTTCGTTATGTTGAATGTAACTTTGTCGCTTATTAACCAAGGCACAGATCAGATAATTTTAGTGTCCTTCACTGGAATGTACAGTGTTTATCTAATAAATTGGAAGTAGTGGAATATGTCATAGAGACTTATCACTTCGATGTAGTCTGTCTCGTAGAACACTGGTTAAAGCATGATGAAATAGGTCTATACTGTCCTGAGGGCTACACCCTAGCTGAAAAATATTGTAGAACTAATAAAAAACATGGTGGGTGTGCTATATTTCTAAAAAAGGGGATTAAATATGAACCAATAGCAAAAGTTAAAGCATTATCTCTAGAAATGTCATGTGAAATTGCAGCTGTTTGGTTAACAGATTCAACTTTACAAAACTACAACCATTACTCAACTAAGATGGGAGGCAAGTCAACAGATGATTTTGTTAACAAGTTAGTGTCTTTATGTGAGACAGTCTGTAAGTATAAGTGTAGGATACTAATCTATGGAGATTTCAATTTGAATTTTCAGTTGCCTACTATCTATAACTCATTGGTAAATAATTTATTAAATTCTTTTGGTCCTTATATTACAACCACAGAAATAACAAGGCCACATTATAAAGGTACTGGTACCTGTATTGGCAATATATTTGTATCAAATGAGTTAATGCAACTCAAGTCAGAGGTAATTAAGACCTGGGTATCTGACCACTGGCCACTACTTCTGAGAACAAATATAACACGAAATTGTAACACTGATTCAGTGCACATGGCAGCAAAGAAAGTATGTGTGGTAAATTATTATAATCTGAGTATGTTTAAGTCTTATACTGCTAAAAGTAATTGGTTGCAGGTTTATCAAGAACATGCAATAGATAGAAAGGTGGAAGAACTCATATCTACTCTTTCTGTATATGCTAAGATGTCCTTTCCCATTAAGTTACCAAATAATAAAAAGGCACTAAGAGTAAATAAGGTCAAGGATGAAAAGGTGTTAGTTAGTTAGTTAGTTATATTACTTGTTCCATGGATCATGAACACGATTCTTTCGTAATGATGTGGAATGAGTCAAAGTACACAAGATTCATTTATCCCAAATAATCATTGTTAGTCTTATATACGGTACAATTGTTAATGCTTACTGTATTTCTTTGGCCTATGTCTAAAAATTCATCTATGGAGTAGAAGGAGTTGTCATTCAGGAATTTCCTTAACTTACTTTTGAATGCCGATTGGTCGTCTGTCAGACTTTTGATATTGTTTGGCAATTGACCAAAAATGTTTGTGGCAGTATAATTCACCCCCTTTTGTGCCAATGTCAAATTCAATGAACGGTAGTGAAGGTCACCCTGTCTCCTAGTATTGTAGCTATGGACTGTGTTATTAATTCTGAATTGATCTGGGTTACTAACAACAAATTTCATTAGGCTGTATATATAATGTGACGCTACTGGCAATATCCCTAATTCTTTAAATAATTGTCTACAAGATGATCTTGGATGATCCCCAGACATTAGTCTGATAACACGTCTTTGTGCAATAAATACCTTCTTTCTTAGTGATGAATTGCCCCAAAAGATGATTCCGTAAGAAAGCAACGAATGAAAATATGCATGGTATGCTAACTTACTGATCTGCTTGTCTCCAAAAAATGCTATGACACTAACAGCATAGGTAGCTGAGCTCAATCGTTTCAGTAGATTGTCAATGTGTGTCTTCCAGTTTAAATTCTGATCAATACAGACACCCAGAAATTTTGAACAAATTGCTTTAGCTAAAGATTTTCCCCCACACTCTATATTTATTTCCGGTGTTATGCCTTTCCCTGTACTGAACTGTATGTACAGTGTTTTTTCAAAGTTCAATGAAAGTCCATTTGCGAAAAACCACCTAATAACTCTTTGAAAATCATTATTTGCATTTTCCTCAGCTGATTCTTGCTTTTTAGGCTTGATTACAATACTTGTGTCATCTGCAAAGAGAACAAGGTTTGCATCTTCATGAATATAATTAGGCAAGTCATTAATATATATTAAAAACAATAAAGGCCCCAAGACAGAACCTTTTGGTACCCCATTCTTGATACATCCCCAGTCTGAATGATCTGATGCCCTTTGTGTACTATGTGGGTTTACTGTTTCAACCTTCTGCATTCTACCAGTTAAATATGAAGTGAACCATCTGTGTACTGAACCATTCATTCCATAGTACTTCAGCTTATCTAAGAGGATTTCATGATCCACACAATCGAAAGCCTTAGTGAGATCACAGAAAATCCCAATTGGTGATGTTCTACTATCCAGAGCATTTAAAATTTGATCAGTGAAAGCGTGTATAGCACTATCTGTTGAAACACCTTTCTGAAAACCGAACTGACATTTTGTTAAAACATTATTCCCACTAATGTGTAAAGTTACTCTTGAGTACATTACTTTTTCAAACACTTTTGAGAAGGATGTCAGAAGTGAAATAGGATGATAATTGTTGACGTCTGTCTTGTCCCCTTTTTTATACAAGGGTTTAACTATGGCATATTTCAATCTGTCAGGAAATATTCCCTGATTCAAAAATCTATTACATATGTGGCTAAGAACTCGACTTATCAGGTGTGGACAAGATTTTAGTATTCTATTGGAGATACCATCAGTTCCATGTGAGTTTTTATTCTTAAGTGAATTTATTATTTTCTTAATTTCAGATGGTGAGGTGAGTAGGATTTCAATTTCATTTGTTTGCACCGGGAATGCCTCTTTCATATAGAGTTCTGCCCTATCTGGTGAGCAGCTGGTGCCTATATATTCTGCTACATTTATAAAATGATTATCAAAAATATTTTCAGCCTGTGATTTTTCATTTATAAGCTTTTCATTGTGCTTAACAGTAATACTGTTGTCCTGTGACCTTGGTTGCCCTGTTTCCCTTTTAACTATATTCCATATTGTTTTAACTTTCTCATCAGAGGTGCTAATCTCAGACTTGATACACATACTTCTGGATTTTTTTATAACTTTTCTTAATATATTACAATATTTCTTATAATGCTTGAGCTTTTCTTCATCTCGATCTATTCTAGTGTCTTGGTATAGTTCCCATTTCCGGCTACAAGAAATTTTAATCCCTTTAGTCAGCCATGGTTTTTTATCAAGTATATTTGAATTATGATTCCCTAATTTCTTAGGAAAACTGTTTTCAAATATACCCCAAAGTTTATCATGGAATAAGTTAAATTTAACATTTGCATCAGGTTCCCGATAAATATCCTCCCAGTCTACCCTTTTCAAGCTTTCCTTACATTGTTGAATTGTTATATGGTTAATTGGGTGTATTATTTTGTTTGTTTTTTTCACATTACTGTATGGAGCAAAGTCATGAATTGAAAGTAGCTGTGCATCGTGATCAGAAAGCCCGTTCTTAATAGGATAGGTGCTTACTTCTTTTAATTTATCTTGGTCTATGAAAATGTTATCTATCAGGGTGCTACTAAATAAATAAATACTGTCTTGTACAATACGAGTAGGAAAATCAATGACTGATGTCAGATTGTAAGAGCAAAGTAATAGTTCAAGGTCGTTCTTCTTGCTTGAGTGTTTAAGAAAATCTACGTTAAAATCTCCACAAATGATAATGTGTTTTCCCTTTTCTGACAGATAATGCAGCAAGAGATCTAGGTTTTTAAGAAACATTTGAAAATATCCAAGTGGGGACCTATACACAGTCACAATTATGAATTTACCACTGTCCAATTTAAGCTCACTAGCGCATACTTCAATGTGCTGTTCTACACAGAATTTTGCGGTCTCTATGTTTTAAAAACATAATGTTCCCCCTTAACATAAATGGCAGCTCCTCCTTTCTCCATACTGTCTCTACAAAAATAAGTTGCTAGTTTATACCCATTAATATTTACATTTTCCATTTGTGTAGTTATATGATGTTCAGACAGGCACAGTACATCAACTTCTGTTCTATTTTTTATATTCTCAAAACAAATTATTAGTTTGTCTATTTTGTTCCTTAATACCCTGATATTTTGGTGAAATATATTAACACAACTGTTTCCTCTACCTTTATTCAAACCATTTATTTTTTTACCTTTAAGAGCTGTCTGTCTGGACATCTTGTTCAACCTAAAAAAGCTGCCCCTATGCCCTTTCGGGTCACAGGGGTTTTGCCTTGAGTGCTACTGGCCCCCTTTACACGACCTACAATTAAATCAGCAAATCTATCCTTCCCTAGACTATTTAGGTGCAGGCCATGTCGAGTGTATCCCCATCTCCCAATGCTACCAACAGGCACTGTATAAATGTGTGTCTTTGCACCGTCCAGCAGCTTCTCGCTCAACTCTCTGTGAACTCGCCACACAGAAGGGTTAACCGAGGGCTGATCATAACGCTGCAATACATCAACAAAACCCACATCCTTACATCCTGTTGCAGCTCCTATTTTATCCAGGTCACTCTTAATATCATAATTCCTATCCTTAGCCAGGCTGTTTCCTGCCCCACCTATTACTATCACCTCATCATTCTTGTCAAAGTCCCTACAGAGTGGTCCTATGTTTTCTATCACCTGGCTAAGCCTAGCACTTGGCTTAAACAAACTCGTGACCTGGAAATCTGCTCCTAATTTCTCCTGCACTAGTTGGCCTACACCCCTCCCATGACTGCTACCTAGCAGCAAGACATTTCTATTCCTATTACTAGATTTTCCCGACCAAATGCTGTTACCAATTTTATTAGTCTGCTGCACCCTACTTTCAACTACTCCTGTTTTTGGATCCTCCCTTCCTATTTCAGGTAACAAGCAGGTGAGTCATATTGCGGCAAGGTGTCAGGGGCAGTTAGTGCTATGCCTTGTCTCAGTGTCGCCCTCATACCCGTCACCATTCACAGTGATTGTACAAGAACATTGAAATTTTTTTTTTTGATTTCCCAGACCATATGGATATGAAAATTTCACCAAACCAACTTTCTCTTTATACATATATCAAGCAGGCCAAACAGATGATGGCAAGGAGTCAGCGGCCGTTAGTGCAAGGCCTTATCTCGGTGCCGCCCTCATACCCGTCACCACTCACAGGAGTGTAAAGGAACATTGAATTTTTTTATTGATTTCCCAGACAATATGTATATGAACATATCACCAAACCAACTCTCTCTTTATACATATATCAAACGATCCAGGCAGATGGCTGCAAGCAGTCAGCAGCCGTTAGGGCAGGGCCTTTTCTCAGTGCTGCCATCCTACCCGTCACCACTCACATTGATTGTGAAGGAACATTGAATTTTTTTTTATTGGTTTCCCAGACCATATGTATATGAACATATTAGCAAACAGATTTTCTCTTTATACATATATCTAGCGGGCCAGGCAGATGGTGGCAAGGAGTCAGGGGCAGAAATTGCTAGGCCTTGTCCCAGTGCCACTCTGATACCCGCCACCACTCTAATTGATTGTAAAGGAACATTGAATTTTTTTTATTGATTTCCCAGATTGTATGTATATGAACATATCACCAAACCTACTTTCTCTTTTTACTTATATCATGCAGTCCAGGCAGATAATTGTAAGCAATAAAGGGTAGTTAGTACTAGGCCTTGTACCAGTGCCGCCCTCACACCCGTCACAACTCACATTGATTGTAAAGGAACATTGATTTCCTTTTATTGATTTCTTATTATTGCTCTCCCAGACCATATGTATATGAACATATCACCAAACCAGCTTTCTCTTTATACATATATCAAGCTGGCCAATCACATAACGGCAGGGAGTCTGAAGCAGTTAGAGCTAGGCCTTGTCCCAGTGTGGCTTTCATACCCATCACCACTTGCACTGATTGTAAAGGAATATGGATACTTTTCACATTCTAACGTGTAACGTGGCTGCCAGCCATTGTTTCATGCGAAATCTTAAGGCCGTCGGTCATGTCCAAGGAACCTAAGCCACCTAATAAGTCAATAATCTATAACTGAAACTTGAATTGTACTGCTTCTTACTGGCCGATTACATCAACTTAGAAGCTTCTTCTGTGTTCTACTATGGTACACTCCTGGAAATGGAAAAAAGATCACATTGACACCGGTGTGTCAGACCCACCATACTTGCTCCGGACACAGCGAGAGGGCTGTACAAGCAATGATCAGACGCACGGCACAGCGGACACACCAGGAACCGCGGTGTTGGCCGTCGAATGGCGCTAGCTGCGCAGCATTTGTGCACCGCCGCCGTCAGTGTCAGCCAGTTTGCCGTGGCATACAGAGCTCCCACGCAGTCTTTAACACTGGTAGCATGCTGAGACAGCATGGACGTGAACCGTATGTGCAGCTGACAGGCTTTGAGCGAGGGCGTATAGTGGGCATGCGGGAGGCCGGGTGGACGGACCGCAGAATTGCTCAACACGTGGGGCGTGAGGTCTCCACAGTACATCGATGTTGTTGTCGCCAGTGGTCGGCGGAAGGTGCACGTGCTCGTCGACCTGGGACCGGACCGCAGCGACGCACGGATGCACGCCAAGATCGTAGGATCCTACGCAGTGCCGTAGGGGACCGCACCGCCACTTCCCAGCAAATTAGGGACACTGTTGCTCCTACGGTATCGGCGAGGACCATTCGCAACCGTCTCCATGAAGCTGGGCTACGGTCCCGCACACCGTTAGGCCATCTTCCGCTCACGCCCCAACATCGTGCAACCCACCTCCAGTGGTGTCGGGACAGGCGTGAATGGAGGGACGAATGGAGACGTGTCGTCTTCAGCGATGAGAGTCGCTTCTGCCTTGGTGCCAGTGATGGTCGTATTCGTGTTTGGTGCCGTGCAGGTGAACGCCACAATCAGGACTGCATACGACCAAGGCACACAGAGCCAACACCTGGCTTCATGGTGTGGGGAGCGATCTCCTACACTGGCCGTACACCTCTGGTGATCGTCGAGGGGACACTGAATAGTGCACGGTACATCCAAACCGTCATCAAACCCATCGTTCTACCATTCCTAGACCGGCAAGGGAACTTGCTGTTCCAACAGGACAATGCACGTCCGCATGTATCCCGTGCCTCCCAACATGCTCTATAAGGTGTAAGTCAACTACCCGGGCCAGTAAAATCTCCGGATCTGTCCCCCATTGAGCAAGTTTGGGACTGGATGAAGCGTCGTCTCACGCGGTCTGTACGTCCAGCATGAACGCTGGTCCAACTGAGGCGCCAGGTGGAAATGGCATGGTAAGCCACTCCACAGGACTATATCCAGCATCTCTACGATTGTCTCCATGGGAGAATAGCAGCCTGCATTGCTGCAAAAGGTGGATATACACTGTACTAGTGCCAACATTGTGCATGCTCTGTTGCCTGTGTCTATGTGCCTGTGGTTATGTCAGTGTGATAATGTGATGTATCTGACCCCAGGAATGTGTCAATAAAGTTTCCAATTCCTGGGACAATGAATTAACGGTGTTCTCATTTCAATTTCCAGGAATGTATATGAACATATCATCTAAGCAACTTTCTCTTTATACATCTATCAAGCGAGCCAGGCAGATAAGGGCAAGGAGTCAATGGTAGTTAGTGCTAGGCCTTGTCCCAGTGCCGCATTCATACCTTTCACCACTCACATTGATTGTAAAGGAACATTGAATTTTTTATTTGATTTCCCAGACCATATCTACATAAACATATTACCAAACGAACTTTCTCTTTATACATATATCAAGCAGGCCAGGCAGATGGCAGCAAGTGGTCAGGGGCAGTTAGTGCTAATCCTTGTCCCAGTGCCGCCCTCATACCCGTCACCCCTCACATTGATTGTAAAGGGACATTGAAATTTTTTTATTGATTTCCAAGATCATATGTATATGAACATATCACCAAACCAACATTCTCCTTATACATATATCAAGCGGGCCAGGCAAATGGTGGCAATGGGTCAGGTGCAATTAGGGCTAAGCCTTGTCCCAGTGCCGCCCTCATACACGTCACCACTCACATTGATTGTAAAGGAACATTGAATTTTTTATTTGATTTCCCAGACCATATCTACATAAACATATTACCAAACGAACTTTCTCTTTATACATATATCAAGCAGGCCAGGCAGATGGCAGCAAGTGGTCAGGGGCAGTTAGTGCTAATCCTTGTCCCAGTGCTGCCCTCATACCCGTCACCCATCATATTGATTGTAAAGGGACACTGAATTTTTTTTATTGATTTCCAAGACCATATGTATATGAACATATCACCAAACCAACTTTCTCAATATACATGTATCATGCGAGCCAGGCAGATGGCGGCAAGCAGTCAGGGGCAGTTAGTGCTAAGCCTTGTTCCAGTTCCGCCCTCATACCTATCACCACTCACATAAATGCACTCCTGGAAATGGAAAATAGAGCACATTGACACCGGTGTGTCAGACCCACCATACTTGCTCCGGTCACTGCGAGAGGGCTGTACAAGGAATGATCACAGGCACGGCACAGCCGACACACCAGAAACCGCGGTGTTGGCTGTCGATTGGCGCTAGCTGCGCAACATTTGTGCACTGCTGCCATCAGTGTCAGCCAGTTTGCTGTGGCATACGGAGCTCCATCGCAGTCTTTAACACAGGTAGCATGCCGCGACAGTGTGGACGTGAACTGTATGTGCAGTTGATGGACTTTGAGTGAGTGCGTATAGTGGGCATGTGGGAGGCCAGGTGGACGTAATGCCGAATTGCTTAACACGTGGGGCCTGAGGTCTCCACATTATATCGATGTTGTCGCCAGTGGTCAGCAGAAGGTGCACGTGCCCGTCGACCTGGGACCGGACCGCAGCGACGCACGGATGCACGCCAAGACCGTAGTATCCTACGCAGTGCCATAGGGGACCGCACCGCCACTTCCCAGCAAATTAGGTACACTGTTGCTCCTGGGGTATCGGCGAGGACCATTCGCAACCGTCTCCATGAAGCTGGGCTACGGTCCCGCACACCGTTAGGCCGTCTTCCGCTCACGCCCCAACATCATGCAACCTGTCCCAAGTGGTGTCGCGAAAGGCGTGAATGGAGGGCGAATGCAGACGTGTCGTCTTCAGCAATGACAGTCGCTTCTGCCTTGGTGCCAATGATGGTCGTATGCGTGTTTGGCGCCGTGCAGGTGAGCGCCACAATCAGGACTGCATACGACTGAGGCACACAGGGACAACACCCGGCATCATGGTGTGGGGTGTGATCTCCTACACTGGCCGCACACCTCTGGTGATTGTCGAGGGGACACTGAATAGTGCACGGTACATCCAAACCATCATCAAACCTATCGTTCTACCATTCCTAGACCGGCAAGGGAACTTGCTGTTCCAACAGGACAATTCACGTCCGCATGTATCCCGTGCCACCCAACATGCTCTAGAAGGTGTAAGTCAACTACCCTGCCCAGCAAGATCTTCGGATCGGTCCCCCATTGAGCATGTTTGGGACTGGATGAAGCGTCGTCTCATGCGATCTGCATGTCCAGCATGAACGCTGGTCCAACTAAGGTGCCAGGTGGAAATGGCATGGCAAGCCGTTCCTCAGGACTACATCCAGCATCTCTACGATCGTCTCCATAGGAGAATAGCAGCCTGCATTGCTGCGAAAGGTGGATATACACTGTACTAGTGCCGACATTGTGCATGCTCTGTTGCCTGTGTCTATGTGCCTGTGGTTCTGCCAGTGTTATCGTGTGATGTATCTGACCCCAGGAATGTGTCAATAAAGTTTCCCCTTCCTGGGAGAATGAATTCACAGTGTTTTTATTTCAATTTCCAGGAGTGTAGTAAAGGAACATTGAATTTTTGTTTATTGATTTCCAGAGCATATGTATATCAACATATTACCAAACAAACTTTCTTTTTATACATATATCAAGTGGGAGAGGCAGATGGCAGCAAGGATTCATGGGCAGTTAGAGCTAAGCCTTGTCCCAGTGCCTTTTACATACCCGTCACCACTCAGATTGTTTGTAAAGGATCATTGAATTTTTATTATTGATTTCCCAGTCCATATGTGTATGTACATATCACCAAACAAACTTTCTCCTTATACATATATCAAGCAGGCCGAGCAAATGGCAGCAAGGAGTCAGGGGCAGTTATTGCTAAGCATCTTCACAGTGCCTTCCTCATACCCGTCACCACAAACATTGATTGTAAAGGAACATTGAATTTTTTTTTATTAATTTCCCAAACCATATGTATATGAATATATCAAACAAACCAACTTTCTCTTTATACGTATATCAAGTGGGACAGGCAGATGGCGGCAGGGAGTCAGGGGCAGTTATTGCTAGGCATTGTCCCAGTGCCCCCTCATACCCATCACCAATCACAATGATTCTAATGAAATATTGAATTTTTTTAATTGATTTCCCAAACCATATGTATATGAAAATATCAAAACACCAACTTTCTCTCTATACATATATCAAATGAGCCACGCAGATGGCGACAAGAATCAGGAGCAGTTAGTTCTAGGCCTTGTCCCAGTGCCTTCTCATACCCGTCACCAATCAGATTGATTCTAAAGAAACATTGAATTTTTTTTTGATTTCCCAAAACATATGGATATGAAAATATCAAAAATACCAACTTTCTCATTATACATATATCAAATGGGCCAGGCAGATGGCGGCAAGGAGTCACGGGCAGTTAGTGCTAGGCCTTGTCCCTGTGCCCCCTCATACTCGTTACCACTTTCATTGAACCTAAAGAAACATTGAATTTTTTTTATTGATTTCCCTAACCATATGTATATGAAAATATCAAATAAACCAACTTTCTCTTTATACATATATCAAGAGGGCCAGGCAGTTGGTGGCAGTGAGTCAGCTGCAGTTAGTACTAGGCCTTGTCCCAGTGCCACCCCATACCCGTCACTACTCACATTGATTCTGAAGAAACATTGAATTTTATTATTGATTTCCCAAAGCATATGTATATGAACATATAAAAAAACTTTCTCTTTATACATATATCAAATGGGATAGTCAGATAGCGGCAAGGAGTCAGGGGAAGTTAGTGCTAGGCCTTGTCCCAGTGCCCACTTATACCCGTCACCACTTACATTGATTCTAATGAAACATTGAATTTTTTTTATTTATTTCCCAAACCATACGTGAAATGAACATATCAAAAAAACCAACTTTCTATTTATACATATATGAAATGGACCAGGCAGATGGCGGCAAGATGTCAGGGCTTTTAGTGCTAGGCCTTGTCCCAATGCTCCCTCATACCCGTCACCACTCACATTGATTCTAAAGAAACATTGAATTTTTTTATTTATTTCCCAAACCGTATGTAAATGAACTTGTCAAAGAAACCAACTTCCTCTTTTTACATTATTGTAATGGGCCAGGCAGATGGCGGCAAGGAGTCAGAAGCAGTTAGTGCTAGGCAGTTAGTGCAGCGCATCTTCATACCCGTCACACTCACATTGATTCTGAAGAAACATTAAATTTTTTTATTGATTTCCCATAGCATATGTAAATGAAGATTTTTAAAATACCAACATTCGCTTTATACATATATCAAGTGGGCCAGGGAGATGGCGGCAAGATGTCAGGGGCAGTTTTTACTAATACTTGTCACCATGCCCCCTTATACACGTCACCACTCACATTGATTCTAAAGAAACAATGAATTTTTTTTTATTTATTTCCCTAACCATATGTAAATGAACATATAAAAAACCAAATCTCTCCTTATACGTATATCAAATGGGCCAGGCAGATGGCGGCAATGAGCCATGGGCAGTTAGTGCTAGGCCTTTTCCCAGTGCCCCCTCATACCCGTCACCACTTACATTTATTCTAAAGAAACATTAAACTTTTTATTGATTTCTTAAACCATATGTACATACAAATATCAAGGAAACCAACTTTCTCTTTATATATACATCAAGTGTGCCAGGCTGATGGCGGCAAGATTTCAGGGGCAGTTAGTGCTTGGCCTTGTCCCAGTGAGCCCTCATACCCGTCACCACTTACATTGATTCCAAAGAAACATTGAATTTTCTTTATTGATTTCCCAAACCATATGAATATGAAAATATCAAGGAGACCAAATTTCTCTTTAACATATATCAAGTGGGCCAGTCAGATCGTGGCATGGATTCAGGGGCAGTTAGTGCTAGGCCTTGTCACAGTGTCCCCTCATACACGTCACAATTCCTATTGGTTCTAAAAAAACATTGAATTTTTTTATTTATTTCCCAAACCATATGTAAATGAACATATAAAAAAAACTTTCTATTTATACATATATTAAATGGGCCAGGCAGATGGTGGCAATGAGTCAGGGGCAGTTAGTGCTAGTTTTTATCACAGTGCCCCCTCATACCCGTCACCACTCACATTGATTCAAAAGAAACACTGATTTTTTTTTTATTTATTTCCCTAACCATATGTAAAAGAACATATAAAAAACCAACATTCTCTTTAAACATATATCAAATGCGCCAGGCAGATGGCGGCAAGGGGTCACGGGCTGTTAGTGCTAGGCCTTGTCCCAGTGCCCCCTCATACACGTCACCACTCACATTGATTCTAAAGAAACATTGAATTTTTTTTAATGATTTCCAAAACCATATGTAAATGAACATATAAACAAAACTAACTTTCTCTTTATACATATATCAAGTGGGCCAGGCAGTTGCCGGCAAGGAGTCAGGGGCAGTTTGTGCTAGTCCTTGTCACAGTGCCCCCTGATACCCGTCACCACTCACACAGATTCTAAAGAAACATTGAAATTTTTTTATTTATTTCCCAAACCGTATGTAAATGAACATATAAAAAAAACCACTTTCTCCTTATACATATATCAAGTGGGCCAGGCAAATGGCAGCAAGGAGTCAGGGCATTTAGTTGTAGGCCTTGTCCCAGTGCCCTCTCATACCCGTCACCACTCACATTGATTCTAAAGACAAATTGAATTTTTTTAGTTGATTTCCCAAACCATATGTAAATGAACATATAAGAAAACTAATTTTCTCTTTATACATATATCAAGTGGGCCAAGCAGATGGCGGCAAGGAGTCAGGGCAGTTTTTGCTAGGCCTTGTCCCGGTGCACCCTCATACCCGTCCCCACTCACATTGATTCTAAAGAAACATTGAATTTTCTTTTTTATTTCCCAAACCATGTGTAAATGAACATATTTAAAAAGGCAACTTTCTCTTTATACATATATCAAGTGGGCCAGGCAGATGGCGGCAAGAAGTCAGGGGCAATTAGTGCTAGGCCTTGTAACAGTGGCCTCTCATACCCGTCACCACTCACATTGATTCTAAGGAAAAATTGAATATTTTTAATGATTTCCCAAACCATATGTATATAAGAATATCAAAAATACCAACTATCTCTTTATACATATATTAAGTGTGCCTGGCAGATGGCGGCAACGAGTCAGCGGCAAATTTTGCTAGGCTTAGTGCCACCTCAGACACATCACCACTCACATAGATTCTACAGAAACAATGAATTTTTTTTATTTATTTCCCAAACCATATGTAAATGGACATATCAAAACAACCAAATTTCTCTATATACATATATCAAATGGGCCAGGCAAATGGCGGCAAGGAGTCAAGGTTCAGCTTTTGCTAGGCTTTGTCCCAGTGCCCCCTTATACCCGTCACCACTCACATTGATTCTAAAGAAACATTGAAATTTTTTATTTATTTCCCAAACCATATGTAAATGAACATATAAAAAAAAACAACTTTCTATTTATACATATATTAGATGGGCCAGGCAGATGGCGGCAAGGAGTCAGGGGCAGTTAGCTCTAGTTTTTATCACAGTGCTCCCTCATACCCGTCACCACTCACATTGATTCTAAGGAAACATTGAATATTTTTATTGATTTCCCAAACCATATGTATATAAAAATATCAAAAATAACAACTTTCTCTTTATACATATGTCAAGTGGGCCAGGCAGATGGCGGCAATGAGTCAAAGGCAGTTAGTGCTAGCTCTTGTCCCAGTGCCCCCTCATACCTGTCACCACTCACATTGATTCTAAAGAAACATCGAATTTTTTTAATTATTTCCCAAACCGTATGAAAATGAACATATCAAAACAACCAACTTTCTCCTTATACATTTATCAAGTGGGCCAGGCAGATGGCGGCAAACAGTCAGGGGCAGTTTGTGCTAGGCCTTGTCACAGTGCCCCCTCATACCCGTAACCACTCACTTTGATTTTACAGAAACACTGAATTCTTTATGTTGATATCCCAAACCATATGTATATGAAAAAATCAAAAATACCAACATATTCTTTAAACATATATCAAGTGCTCCAGGCAGATGGCGGCAAGGAGTCAGGGGCAGTTAGTGCTAGGCCTTCTCCCAGTGCCCCCTCATACCCGTCACCACTCACATTGATTCTAATGAAACATTGAATTTTTTTTAATGATTTCCAAAACCATATGTAAATGAACATATAAACAAAACCAACTTTCTCTTTATACATATATCAAGTGGGCCAGGCAGATGGCGGCAAGGAGTCAGGGGCAGTTAGTGCTACACCTTGTCGTAGTGTCCCCTCTTACCCGTCACCACTCACATTGATTCAAAGAAACATTCAATTTTTTTTATTGATTTCCCAAACCATTTGAATATGAAAAAAAAAATATCAACTTTCTCTTTTACATATATCAAGAGGGCCAGACAGATAGCGGCAAGGAGTCAGGGGCAGTTTGTTCTAGGCCTTGTCACTGTGCCCCCTCATACCCGTCACCACTCACACTGATTCTAAAGAAACATTGAACTTTTTTTATTTATTTCTCAAACCATATGTAAATGAACATATCAAAAAACCAACTTTCTCTTTTTACATATATTAAGTGGGCCTGGCATATGGCAGCAACGAGTCAGGGGCAGTTTTTGCTAGGCCTTGTCTTAGTGACACCTCAGACACGTCACCACTCACATAGATTCTACAGAAACACTGAAATTTCAATTCTTATTTCCCAAACCATAGGTTTATGAAAATATCAAAAACACCAACTTACTCTTTATACATATATCAAGTGGGCCAGGCAGATAGCGGCAAGGAGTCAGGGGCAGTTAGGGCTAGGCCTTGTCCGAGTGCCCAGTCACACCCATCACCACTCACATTGATTCTAAAGAAAAATTGATTTTTTTTTATTTATTTCCCAAACCATATGTAAATGAGCATATCAAGAAAACAACTTTCTCTTTATACATATATCAAGTGAGCCAGGCAGATGGCGGTAAAGAGTTAGGGGCAGTTACTGCTCGGCCTTGTCCCAGGCCCCCTCACACCTGTCACCACTCACATAGATTCAAAAGAAACACTGAATTTTTTTTTATTGATTTCCCAAACCATATGTATATGAAGATATCAAAAAAACGAACTTTCTCTTCATTCATATATCAAGTTTGCCTGGCAGATGGCGGCAAGAAGTGAGGGGCAATTAGTGCTAGGCCTTGTAACAGTGGCCTCTCATACCCGTCACCACTCACATTGATTCTAAGGAAAAATTGAATATTTTTATTGATTTCCCAAACCATATGTATATAAGAATATCAAAAATACCAACTTTCTCTTTATACATATATTAAGTGGGCCTGGCAGATGGCGCCAACGAGTCAGGTGCAATTTTTGCTAGGCTTAGTGCCACCTCAGACATCACCACTCACATAGATTCTATAGAAACAATGAATTTTTTTTATCTCTTTCCCAAACCATATGTAAATGGACATATCAAAACAACCAAATTTCTCTATATACATATATCAAATGGGCCAGGCAAATGGCGGCAAGGAGTCAAGGTTCAGCTTTTGCTAGGCTTTGTCCCAGTGCCTCCTCATACCCGTCACCACTCACATTGATTCTAAAGAAACATTGAAATTTTTTATTTATTTCCCAAACCATATGTAAATGAACATATAAAAAAAACAACTTTCTATTTATACATATATTAAATGGGCCAGGCAGATGGCGGCAAGGAGTCAGGGGCAGTTAGCTCTAGTTTTTATCACAGTGCTCCCTCATACCCGTCACCACTCACATTGATTCTAAGGAAACATTTAATTTTTTTTATTTATTTCCTAAACCGTATGGAAATGACTATATAAAAAAAACCAATTTTCTCTTTATACATATATCAAATGGGCCAGGCAGATAGCGGCAAGGAGTCAGGGGCAGTTGTGCTAGGCCTTGTCCCAGTGCCCCTCATACCTGTCACCACTCACATTGATTCTAAAGAAATATTGAATTTTTTTTATTGATTTCCCAAACCATATGTATATGGAAATATAAAAAAAAAACAACTTTCTCTTTATACATATATAAAGTGGTCCAGGCAGATAGCGGCAAGGAGTCAGGGGCAGTTAGCGCTAGGCCTTGTAACAGTGCGCCGTCATACCCGTCACCATTCACTTTGATTCTAAAGAAACATTGAATTTTTTTTATTTCCAAAACCGTATGTAAATGAACATATAAAAAAAAAGCTTTCTCTTTATTCATATATGAATTGGGCCAGGCAGATGACGGAAAGGGGTCAGGGGCAGTTAGTGCTAGGCCTTGTCCCAGTGCCCCCTCATACCTATCAACACTCACATTAATTCTAAAGAAACATTGAATATTTTAATATTTATTTCCCAAACCATATGTAAATGAACATATCAAAAAAACAACTGTCTCGTTATACATATATCAAATGGAACAGGCAGATGGGGACATAGAGTCAGGGGCAGTTAGTGCTAGGCCTTGTTCCATTGCGCCCTCATACCTGTCACCACTCACAATGATTCTAACGAAACATAGAATTTTTTTTATTGATTTCGCAAACCATATGTATATGAACATATCAAAAAAACCAACTTTCTCTTTAAACATATATCAAATTTGCCAGGCAGATGGCGGCAAGGGGTCACGGGCTGTTAGTGCTAGGCCTTGTCCCAGTCCCCCTCATACACGTCACCACTCACATTGATTCTAAAGAAACATTAATTTTTTTTTATTTATTTCCTAAACCGTATGGAAATGACTATATCAAAAAAACCAACTTTCTCTTTCTACATATATCAAATGGGCCAGGCAGATGGCGGCTAGGAGTCAGGGGCAGTTGTGCTAGGCCTTGTCCCAGTGCCCCCTCATACCCGTCACCACTCACATTGATTCTAAAGAAACATTGAATTTTTTTTATTTATTTCCCAAACCGTATGTAAATGAACATGTGAAAGAAACCAACTTTCTCTTTTTACATTCATGTAATGGGCCAGGCAGATGGCGGCAAGGAGTCAGATTCAGTTAGTGCTAGGCCTTGTCCCAGTGCACCTTCATACCCATCACACTCACATTGATTCTGAAGAAACATTGAATTTTGTTATTGATTTCCAAAGCATATGTATATAAACATATTAAAAAAACAACTTTCTCTTTATACATTAATCAAGTGGGCCAGGTAGATGGCGGCAACGAGTCAGGGGCAGTTTTTGCTAAGCCTTGTCACAGTGCCCCCTTATACACGTCACAACTTACATTGATTCTAAAGAAACATTGAATTATTTTATTGATTTAATAAACCGTATGTATATGAAAATATCAAAAATACCAACTTTCTCTTTATACATATATCAAGTGGGCAAGGCAGATGGTGGCAAGGAGTCAGGGGCAGTAAGTACTAGGCCTTGTCCTAGTGCCCCCTCATACCCTTCACCACTCACATTGACTCAGAAGAAATATTGAAATTGCTTTATTGATTTCCCAAAACCATATGTATATGAAAATACCAAAAAAATCAACTTCCTTTTCATACATATATCAAGTGGGCCTGGCAGATGGCGGCAAGGAGTCATGGCAGTTAGTGCTAGGCCTTGTCCAAGTAGTCCCTCATACCCTTCACCACTCACATTGATCTAATGAAACATTGAATTTTTTTATTTATTTCTCCAACCATATGAAAATGAGCATATAAAAAAAAACAACTTTCTCTTTATACATATATCAAGTGGGCCATTCAGATGGCGGTAAGGAGTCTCGGGAGGTTAGTGCTAGGTCTTGTTCCAGTGCCCCCTCAAACCCATACCACTCACATTGATTCTAAAGGAACATTGAATTTATTTTTATATATTCCCCAAACCATATGTAAATGAGCATATCAAAAAAATCAACTTTCTCTTTGTACATATATCAAATGGGCCATTCAGATGGCGGCAAGGAGTCAGGGGCAGTTAGTGCTATGCCTTGTCCCCGTGCCCCCTCATACCCGTCACCACTCACATTGATTCTAAAGAACCATTGAAGTTTTTTTATTGGTTTCCGAAACCATATGTATATGAACATATAAAAAAAAACCACTTTCTCTTTATACATATATCAAGTGGGCCAGGCAGAAGGCGGCAAAGAGTCAGGGGCAGTAAGTGCTAGGCATTGCCCATGAGCTCCCTCATACCCATCGCCACTCACATTGATCTAAGGAAACATTGAATTTTTCTTATTTATTTCACTAACCATATGTAAATGAACATATAAAATAACCAACTTTCTCTTTATACATATATCAAGTGGGCCAGCAGATGGAGGCAAGGAGTCAGGTGCAGTTAGTGCTAGGCCTTGTCCTAGTGCCCCCTCACACCCTTCACCACTCACATTGATTCTAAAGAAACATTGAATTTTTTTTTATAAATTTCCCAAAACCATATGTAAATGAGCATACCAAAAAAAACCACTTTTCTCTTTATTCATATATCAAATGGTCCAGGCAGATGGCGGCAAGGTGTCAGGGGCAGTAAGTGCTATGCTTTGTCTCAGTGCCCCCTAATACACGTCACGACTCACATTGATTATAAAGAAACATTGAAATTTTTTTTATTGATTTCCAAACCATATGTATATGAAAATATCAAAAAGCAACTTTCTCTTTATACATATATAAAGTGGGCCAGGCAGAGGGCGGCAAGGAGTCAGTGGCAGTAAGTGCTAGGCCTTTTCCTAGTGCCCCCTCATACCCTTCACCACGCACATAGACCATAAAGAAATATTGAATTTTCTTTATTGATTCAACAAAACCATATTTATATGAAAATATCAAAAAAACCAACTTTCTCTTTACACATATATCAAGTGGGCCATTCAGATGGCGGTAAGGAGTGACAGACGGTTAGTGCTAGGTCTTGTTCCAGTGCCCCCTCAAACCTGTAACCACTCACATTAATTCTAAAGAAACATTGAATTTTTTTATTTATTTCCCATACCATATGTAAATGAGCATATCAAAAAAAATCAACTTTCTCTTTGTACATATATAAAATGGGCCATGCAGATGGCGTGCAAGTAGTCAGGGGCAGTTAGTGAGAGGCCTTGTCCCAATGCCCCCTGATACGCGTCACAAATCACATTGATTCCAAAGAAACTACGACTTTTTTTTTACTTATTTACCAAACCGTATGTAAATGAAAATATAAAGAAACCAACTTTATCTCTATACATATTTCAAATGTGCCGGGCGGATAGCGGCAAGTAGTCAGGGGCAGTTAGTGCTAGGCCTTGTCCCAGTGCCCCCTCATACCCTTCACCACTCACATTGATTCTAATGAAACATTGTTTTTTTTTTTTTTTATTTTATTTTCCCAAACATATGAAAAGGAACATATCAAGAAAAACTAAATTCTTTTTATACATATATCAAATGAGCCAATCAGATGACGGCAAATAATCACGGGCAGTTAGTGCTGGGCCTTGTCCCAGTGCCCCCTTATACCCGCCACCACTCACATTGATTCTAAAGAAAAATACAATTTTTTCTATTGATTTCCCTAACCATATGTAAATGAACATATCAAAGAAAAACAAATTTCTCTTTATACTTATATCAATTGTGCCAGGCAGATGGTGGCAAGGTGTCAGGGGCAGTAAGTGCTAGGCTTTGTCTCAGTGCCCCCTAATACACGTCACGACTCACATTGATTCTAAAGAAACATTGAAGTTTTTTTATTGATTCCCAAAACCATATGTATATGAAAATATCAAAAAGCAACTTTCTCTTTATACATATATAAAGTGGGCCAGGCAGATGGCGGCAAGGAGTCAGTGGCAGTAAGTGCTAGGCCTTTTCCTAGTGCCCCCTCATACCCTTCACCACGCACATTGACTATAAACAAATATTGAATTTTATTTATTGATTTAACAAAACCATATTTATATGAAAATATAAAAAAAAAAAAACTTTCTCTTTATACATATATCAAGTGAGCCATTCAGATGGCGGTAATGAGTCACAGGCGGTTAGTGCTAGCTCTTGTTCCAGTGCCCCCTCAAACCCGTAACCACTCACATTGATTCTAAGGAAACATTGAATATCTTTTATTGATTTCATATACCATATGTATATGAACATATTAAAAAAAAAAAAAAAACTCTCTCTTTATACATATATCAGGTGGGCCAGGCAGATGGCGGCAAATAGTCAGGGGCAGTTAGTGCTAGGCCTTGTCCCAGTGCCCCCTCATACCCGTCACCACTCACATTGATTCTAATGAAATATTGATGTTTATTTATTGGTTTTTAAATCCATATGTATACGAACATATTAAAAAAACCAACCTTCCCTCTATACATATAACAAGTGGGAGCGGCATATGGCGGCAAGGAGCAACGGGTAGTTAGTGCTAGGCCTTGTCCCAGTGCCCTCTCATACCCGACACCACTCACGTTAATTCCCAAGAAATATTGAAGTTTTTTTTATTGGTTTCCCAAACCATATGTATATGAACATATAAAAAAAAAACACTTTCTCTTTATACACATATCAAGAGAGCCAGGCAGATGGCGGCAACGAGTCAGGGGCAGTTAGTGCTGGGCCTTGTCCCAGTGACCCCTTATACCCCCCACCACTCACATTGATTCTAAACAAACATACATTTTTTCTATTGATTTCCCAAACCATATGTAAATGAACACATAAAAAAAATTTCTCTTTATATATATATAATGTGGACCAGTCAGATAGCGGCAGGTAGTCAGGGTCAGTTAGTGCTAGGCGTTGTCCCAATGCCCCAATCATACCCGTCACCACTCACGTGGATTCTAAAGAAACATTAAATTTTTTTATTTATTTTCCTAACCATATGTAAATGAACATATAAAAAAAACCAACATTCCCTTTACACATTTACCAAGTGGGCCAATCAGATGGCGGCAAGAAGTCGGGGGCAGTTAGTGCTAGGCCGTGTCCCAGTGCCCCCTCATACCCGTCACCACTCACATTGATTCTAAAGAAACATTGAATTTTTTTATTGATTTCCCAAACCGTATGTAAATGAACATATCAAAGAAACCAACTTTCCCTTTATACATCTATCAAATGGGCCAGGCAGCTGGCGGCAAGGAGATACGGGCAGTTAGTGCTAGGTCTTGTCCCAGTGCCCCCTCATACCTGTCACCACTCACATTGGTTCTAACAAAACATTGAAATTTTATTATTTATTTCCTAAACCGTATGTAAATGAACGTATAAAAAAAACCAACTTTCTCTTATACATATCTCAAATGGGCCAGGCAGATGGCGGCAAGGAGTCAGGGGCAGTTAGTAATAGGCCTTGTCCCAGTGCCCCCTCATACCCGTCACTCTCACATTGATTCTACAGAAACAAAGAATTTTTTTTTATTTATTTCCCAAACCATATGTAAATAAACGTATCAAAAAAAACCAACATTCTCTTTATACATATATCAAGTGTGCCAGGCAGATTGTGGCAAGGAGTAAGGGGAAGTTAGTGCTAGGCCTTGTTCTAGTGCCGTTCTAATACCCATCCCACTCACGTTGTGTGTAAAGGAACATTGAAGTTGTTTTATCATTTCCCAAACCATATGTATATGAACATAACCAAACAACCAACATTCTCTTTATACACAGATCAAGTGGGCCAGGTAGATCGCTGCAAGGCGTCAGAGGCAGTTAGTGCTAGGCCTTGTCAATTGCTGCCCTCATACACGTCACCACTCACATTGATTGTAAAAGAACATTGAATACTTTTTATTGATTCCCCAGACCATATGTATACGGACATATCACCAAACCAACTTTCTCTTTAATCATATATCAATTCTACCAGGCAGATAGCGGCGAGGAGTCATTTTCAGTTAGTTCTAGGCCTTGACCAGTACACCGTTACACCCATCACCACTCACATTGATTCTAAAGTTACATTGCATTTTTTTATTGATTTCCAAACCATATGTATATGAACATATCAAACCACCACTGTGTCTTTATACATAAATCAAGTGGGCCAGGCAGATGGCAGCGAGGTGTTCAAGGGCAGTTAGTGCTAGGCCATGTCCCAGTGACCTCCCATAACTGTCACCACTCACATTGTTTCTAAAGAAACATTGAATTTTTTTTATTGATTTCCAAAACCACATGTATATGAAAATAGCAAAAAAACGAACTTTCTCTTTATACATATATAAAGTGGGCCAGGCAGATCGCGGCAAGGAGTCATTGGCATTTAGTGCTAGGACTTGTCCCAGCGCCCTCATACCCGTCACCACCCACATTGACTATAAAGACACATTGAATTTTTTTTATTGATTTCCCAAACCATATGTAAATGAACATATAAAAAAAACTTTCTCTTTATACATACATCAAGTGGGACAATCAGTTGGAGGCAAGGATTCACGGGCAGTTAGTGCTAGGCCTTGTCCCAGTGCCACCTCATAACCGTCACCACTCACATTGATTCTAAGGAAACATTGAATTTTTTTTTAGTTATTCCACTAACCATATGTAAATGAACATATAAAAAAAACTAACTTTTTCTTTATACATATATCAAGTCGGCTAGCAGATGAAGGCAAGGGGTCAGGGGCAGTTAGTGCTAGGCCTTGTCCCAGTGCCCCCATCACACCCGTCACCACTCACATGGATTCTAAAGAAACATTGAATTTTTTTTATTTATTTCCTAACAATATGTAAATGAACATATAAAAAAACAAACTTTCTCCTTATTCCTATATCAAATGAGCCAGGCAGATGGCGGCAAGGAGTCAGGGGCAGTTAGTGCTAGGCCTTGTCTGAGTGCCCCCTCATACAAGTCACCAGTCACATTGATTTGAAGGAAACATTGAATTTTTCTTATTTATTTCCCGAACCATATGTAAATGAGCATATAAAAAACAAACTTTCTCTTTTTACATATACCAAGTGGGCCAGGCAGATGGCGGTAATTAGTCTGGGGCAGTTAGTGCTAGGCATTGTCCAAGTGCCCCCTCACACCCGTCACCACTCACATTGATTCTAAAGAAACATTGAATTTTTTTTATTTATTTTCCAAAACATATGTAAATGAGCATATCAAAAAACCAATTTTCTCTTTTTACCTGTATCCAACGTTCCAGGCAGATGGCGGGAAGGAGTCACCGGCAGTTAGTGCTACGCCTTGTCCCAGTGCCCCCTCATACCCGTCACAACTCACATTGCCTCTAAAGAAATAATGACTTTTTTTTATTGGTTTCTCAAATCATATGTATATGAGAATATCAAAAAAACCAACTTTCTCTTTATACATATATCAAGAGGGCCAGACATATGGCGGCAAGGAGTCACGGGCATTTAGTGCTAGGCCTTGTACCAGTGCACCCTCATACACGTCACCACTCACATTGATTATAAGGAAACAATGAATTTTTTTTATTGGTTTCCCAAACCATATGTATATGAACATATATAAAAAAAACAAATTTCTCTATATATATACATCAAGTGGGCCAGGCAGATGGCAGCAATGTGTCAGTGGCAGTTAGTGCTAGGCCTTGTCCCAGCGCCCCCTCATACCAGTCACCACTCCCATTGATTCTCAAGAATCATTGAATTTTTTTTATTGATTTCTCAAACCATATGTACAAGAAAATAACAAGAAAACCAACTTTCTCTTTATACATATACAAGAGGGCCAGGCAGGTGGGGGCAAGGAGTCACGGGCAGTTAGTGCAAGGCCTTGTCCCAGTGTCCCCTCATACCCGTCACCACTCACATTGATTCTAAAGGAACAATGAACTTGTTTTATTGATTTCGCAAACCGTATGTACATGAAGATAGCAAAAAGACCACCTTTATCTTTATACATATATCAAGTGGGCCAGGCAGATGGTGGCAAGGAGTCACGGGCAGTTAGTGCTAGGCCTTGTACCCGTGCCCCCTCATACACGTCACCACTCACATTGATTATAAGGAAACAATGAATTTTTTTTATTGATTTCCCAAACCATATGTATATGAAATTAGCCAAAAAAACAAACTTTCTCTTGATACATATATCAAGTGGGCCAGGCAAATGGCGGCAATGTGTCACGCGCAGTTAGTGCTAGGCGTTGTCCCAGAGCCCCTCATACCCATCAACACTCACATTCATTCTAAAAAAACCCTGAATTTTTTTATTGATTTCCCAAACCATATGTATATGAATATATTAAAAAAAAGGCAACTTTCTCTTTATACATATATCAAGGGGTCCCGGAGGTTGGCGGCATGGAACAGGTGAAGTTAGTGCAAGGCTTTTTCCCAGTGCCCCCTCATACCCGTCACCATTCACATTGATTCTAGAGAAAAGTTGATTTTTTTTATTTATTTCCCTAACCATATGTAAATGAACCTATAAAAAAAAACAAATTTCTCTTTATACATATATCAAATGGGCCAGGCAGGTGGCAGCTATGGGTCAGGGGCAGTTAGTGCAACGCCTTGTCCCAGTGCCCCCTCATACCCAACACAACTCACGTTGATTCTAATGAAACATTAAATTTTTATTATTGATTTCCCAAACCGTATGAATATGAACATATCAAAAAAACCAACTTTCTCTTCGTACATATAACAAATGCTCCAGGCAGATGGTGGCAAGGAGTCACATGCAGTTACTGCTAGGCCTTGTTCCAGTGCCCCCTCATACCCCTGACCACTCACATTAATTCTAAAGAATCTTTAAATTCTTTTTATTGATTTCCCAAACCATATGTATATGAAAATATCAAGAAAACCAACTTTCTCTTTATACATATATCAAGAGGGTCAGGCAGATGGCGGCAAGGCTTCAGGGGCAGTTAGTGCTAGGCCTTGTCCCAGTGCCCCCTCACACCCGTCAACACTCACATAGTCTCTAAAGAAACATTGAATTTTTTTTATTGATTTCCCAAAACGTATGCATATGATAATAGCAAAGAAACCACCTTTCTGTTTATACATATATCAAGTGGGCTAGGCAGATGGCGGCAAGGAGTCAGGGGCAGTTAGTGCTAGACATTGTCCCAGTGCCCCCTTATACCCGTCACCTCTCACATTGATTCTAAAGATATATTGAATTTTTTTTATTGATTTTCCTAACCATATGTAAATGAACATATCAAAGAAACCAACTTTCCCTTTGTACATATATCAAATGGGCCAGGCAGCTGGTGGCAAGGAATCAGGGGCAGTTAGTGCTAGGCCTTGTCCCAGTGCCCCCTCGTACCCGTCACCACTCACATTGATTCTGAAGAAACATTGATTTTTTTTTATTGATTTCCCAAAACATATATATATGAAAATAGCAAAAAAACCAGCATTCTCTTTATACACATATCAAGTGGGCCAGGCAGATGGCGGCAAGGAGTCAGTTGCAGTTAGTGCTAGGCCTTGTCCCAGTGGCCCCTCATACCTGTCACCACTCACGTTGATTCTAAAGAAACATTGAATTTTTTTTAATTATTTTCCAAACCATATGTATATGAAAATATATAAAAAAAACTTTCTCTTTATACAAATATCATGTGGCCCCAGCAGATGGCGGCAAGGAGTCACTTGCAGTTAGTGCTAGGCCTTGTCCCAGTGCCCCCTCATACCCGTCACACTCACATTGATTCTAAAGAAACAAAGAATTTTTTTTATTTATTTCCCAAACCATATGTAGATAAACGTATAAAAAAAAAAACAACATTCTCTTTAAACATATATCAAGTGTGCCAGGCAGATTGTGGCAAGGAGTAAGGGGCAGTTAGTGCTAGGCCTGGTTCTAGTGCCGCCCTAATATTCATCCCACTCACGTTGACTGTAAAGGAACATTGAAGTTGTTTTATCATTTCCCAAACCATATGTATATGAACATAACCAAAAAACCTACATTCTCTTTACACACATATCAAGTGGGCCAGGTAGATCGCTGCAAGGCGTCATGGGCAGTTAGTGCTAGGCCTTGTCAAATGCCGCCCTCATACACGTCACCACTCACATTGATTGTGAAAGAACATTGAATACTTTTTATTGATTTCCCAGACCATATGTATATGGACATATCACCAAACTAACCTTCTTTTTATTCATATATCAATTGTACCAGGCAGATAGCGGCGAGGAGTCATTTTCCGTTAGTGCTAGGCCTTGTCCAGTGCACCGTTACACCCATCACTACTCACATTGATTCAAAATGTACATTGAATTTTTTTATTGATTTCCAAACCATATGTATATGAACATATCAAAATACCACTGTCTCTTCATACATATATCAAGTGGACCAGGCAGATGGCGGCAAGGGGGCAGGTGCAGTTAGTGCTAGGCCTTGTCCCAGTGCCCCCTCTTACCCGTCACCACTCAAATTTATTGTAAAGGAACAATTAATTTTTTTTATTGATTTCCCAAACCATATGTATCATACTATCTCTCTACTATTCCACTCCCTAACAGCGCGCGGGAAAAACGAACACCTAAACCTTTCTGTTCGAGCTCTGATTATGAAAATATCAAAAAGACCAACTATCTTTTTATACATATATCAAGTGAGCCAGGCAGATTGTGGCAAGCAGTCAGTGGCAGTTATAGCTGGGCCTTGTCCTAGTGCCGCACTCATACTCACATTGATTGTAAAGGAACATTGAATTTTCTTTATTGATTTCATAGACCATATGTATATGAACATATCAAAAAAAAAAACATTTCCTTTGTACATATATCCAGTTGGAAAGGCAGATGGCAGCAAGGAGTTCAGGGGCAGATAATTCTGGGCCTTATCCCAGTGCCACCCTCATACCCGTCACCACTCAACTTGATTGCAAAGGAACATTGAATATTCCTTATTGATTTCCCAGACTATATGTATATGAACATATCACGAAACCAACATTTTCTTTATACATATATCGAGCAGGCCAGGCAAATGGCAGTAAGGAATTCAGGGGCATTAAGTTCTTGGCCCGGACCCAGTGCCGCCCTCATACCCGTCACCACTCACATTCATTGTAAATGAACATTGAATTTTCTTTATTGATTTCATAGACCATATGTATATGAACTTATCACCAAACCAACATTTTCTTTATACATATATCGAGCGAGGGGGCAGGCAGATGGCAGTAAGGAGTTTAGGGGCAGATAGTTCTAGGCCTGGTCCCAGTGCGACCCTCATACCTGTCACCACTCACATTGATTGGAAAGGAACATTGAATTTTCTTTATTGATTTCCCAGACTACATGTGTATGAACATATCACCAAACCAACATTTTCTCTATACAAATGTCGAACAGGCCAGACAGATGGCAGTAAGGTGACCAGGGGCAGATAGTTCTAGGCCTGGTTCCAGTGTCGCCCTCATACCTGTCGCCAGTCACATTGATTGTAAAGGAACATTGAATATTCTTTATTGATTTCCCTCACTATATATGTATGAACATATCACCAAACCAACATTTTCTTTATACATATACCAAGCGGGCCAGGCAGATGGCAGTAAGGTGTTCAGGGGAGATAGTTCTGGAACTGGTCTTAGGGGTGCCTTAATACCCATCACAACTCACATTGATTATAAAGGAACATTGAATTTTCTTTATTGATTTCCCAGACTATATGTATGTGAATATATCACCAAAATAACAGTTTCTTTATACATATATCGAGTGGCCCATGCAGATGGCAGTAAGGAGTTCAGTGGCAGATAGTTCTAGGCCTTGTTACAGTGCCACCTTCATACCCGTCAACACTCACATTGGTTGTAAAGGAACTTTATTTTTCTTTATTAATTTCCCAGACTATAAGTATATGAACGTACCACCGAACCAACATTTTCTTTATACAATATCGAGTGGGCCAGGATGATGGCTGTAAGGAGTTCAGGGGCAGATAGTTCTAGGCTTTGTCCTAGTGGTGCCCTCCCACACGACACCACTCACATTGGTTGTAAAGGTACATTGAACTTTCTTTATTGACTTCATAGAAAATGTGTATATGAACATATCACCAAACAACATTATCCTAATAAATATATCTAGCGGGCTAGGCAGATAGCAGAAAGGAGTTCAGGGGCAGATAGTTCAAGGCCTGGTCCCAGTTACGCCTTCATACCCGTTAACACTCACATTGATTGTAAAGGAAAATTGAATTTTCATAATTGATTTCCCAGACTATATGTATATGAACATATTAGCATAAAAACATGTTCTTTATACATATATCGAGCAGGCCATGCAGATGGCAGTAAGGAGTTCAGGGGTAGATAGTTCTAGGCCTGCTCCCAGTGCCGCCCACATACCCGTTATCACTCACATTGATTGTAAAGGAACATTGAAATTTCTTTATTCATTTCATAGACCATATGCATATGAACATATCTCCAACCCAACATTTTCTTTATATATATGTTGAGTGGGCCAGGTAGATGGCGGTAAGAAGTTCAGGGGCAGGTATTTCTGGGCCTGGTCAAAGTGCCGCCCTCATAACCGTCACCACTCGCAATGATTGTAAAGGAACATTGAATTTTCTTTATTGATTTTATAGACCATTTGTATATTATCATAACACGAAACCAAAATTCTCTTTATACATATATTAAGCATCCCAGGCAGATGGCAGTATGGAGTTCAGCTGCAGATAGTTCTAGGCCTGGTTCCAGTGCCGCCTCATAGTTGTCAACATTCACATTGATTGAAAAGGAACATTGAATTTTCTATATTGATTTCTCAGACTATATGTATATGAACATATCACCAAACCAACATTTTTTATTCATATTTCGAGCTTTCCAGGCAGATGGCAGTAAGGAGGTCAGGGGCAAATAGTTCTAGGCCTTGTCCTAGTGGTGCCCACATACCCGTCACCACTCACATTGATTATAAAGGAACATTGAATTTTCTTAATTGATTTCCCAGACTATATGGATATGACCATATCACCAAACCAACATTTTCTTTATACATATATTGAGCGGGCCAGGCAGATGGCAGTAGGAGTTCAGGGGCAGATAGTTCTAGGCTTGTTCCCCTTGCCGCTTACATACGCGTCACCACTCACATTTATTGTAAAGGAACACTGAATTTCCTATATTGATTTCTCAGACTATATGTATATGAACATATCACCAAACCAACATTTTTTTATTCATATATTGAGCTTCCCAGGCAGATGGCAGTAAGGATTTTTGATGCACAATGTTCTAGGACAGGTCCTAGTGATGCTCTCATTCCCATCACCACTCAAATTGATTCAAATGGAACATTGAAATTTCTTTATTGATTTCCCAGACTATATGTATGTGAACATATCACCAAACCATCATTTTCATCTTGCATATATCGAGCTGGCAAGGCAGATGGCAGTAACGAGTTCAGGTGCAGAGAGATCTGGGCCTGGTCCCAGTGCCACCCTCATACCGTTCACCACTCACATTGATTGTAAAGGAACATTGAATTTTCTTTATAGATTTCCCAGACTATATGTATATGAACATATCACCAAACAAATATTTTCTTCATGCATATATCGAGCTGGCCCGGCAGATGGCAGTAAGGAGTTCAGGATCAGATAGTCCCAGGCCTGGTGATGTATGTGCCCTCATACCCGTCACCACTCACATTGATTGTAAAGGAACATTGAACTTTCTTTATTCATTTTATAGGCCATATGTATATTAACATAATACGAAACCTATATTCTCTTTAATCATGTATCGAGCGGGCCAGGCAGATGGCAGTAAGGTGTTCAGGGGCAGATAGTTCTAGGCCTGGTCCCAGTGCTGCCCTCATACACATCACCACTCACATTGGTTGTAAATGGACATTATTTTTCTTTATTAATTTCGCAGACTATATGTATATGAACATACCACTACACCAACATTTTCTTTATACATATATCGAGTGGGCCAGGCTGATGGCAGTAAGGAGTTCAGGGGCAGATAGTTATAGGTCTGGTACCAGTTCCGAATTCATACACTTCACTACTCACATTGATTGTAAAGGGACATTGAATTTTCTTTATTGATTTACAGACTATATGTATATGGACATATCGGCATAAAAACATGTTCTTTATATATATACCGAGCGGGCCATGCAGATGGCTGTAAGGAGGTCAAGGGCAGATAGATCTAGGCCTGGTCCCATGATACCCTCATACCCGTCACCACTCACATTGATTGTAAAGGAACATTGAATTTTCTTTATTGATTTCCCAGACTATATGTATATGAACATATCACCAAACAAACACTTTCTTCATACATACATAAACCGGGCCAGGCAGCTGGCATTAAGGAGTTCAGGGGCAGATAGTTCTAGGCCTGGTTACAGTGGCGCCCTCATACCCATCACCACTCACATTTGTTGTAAAGGAACATTGATTTTTCTTTATTGATTTCCTAGGCTATATGTATATGAACATAAAGCCAAACCAACATTTTCTGTGTACATATATCGAGCGGACCAGACAGATGGCTGTAAGGAGTTCAGGGGCAGATAGTTCTAGGCCTGGTCCCAGTGCCACACTCATACCCGTCCCCACTCACATTAATTGTAGGAACAATGAATTTTCTTTATTGACTTTATAGACCATATGTATATTAACATATCACCAAACCAACATTTTCATTGTACACACATTGAGCGGGCCAGGCAAATGGCAAGAAGGAGTTCAGGGGAAGATAGTTCTAGTCCTGGTCCCAGTGCCGCCCTCATACCCATCACCACCATAATTGATTGTAAAGAAATATTGAATTTTCTTTATTGATTTCTCAGACTATATGTATATGAACATATCACTAAACCATGATTTTCTTTATTCATATATCATGCGGGGCAGGCAGATGGCAGTGAGGAGTCCAGGGGTAGAATGTTCTGGGCCTGTTCCTAATGGTGCCCTCATACCCGTCACCACTCACATTGATTGTAAAGAAACATTGAATTTTCTTTATTGATTTCACTGACTATATGTATATGAACATATCACCAAACCAACATTTTCTTTACACATACATCGAGCAGGCCCGGCAGATAGCCATAAGGAGTTCAGGGGCAGATAGTTCTATTCCTGTTTGCAGTGCAGCACTCATACCCGTCACCTCTCACATTGATTGTAAAGGAACATTAAATTTTCTTTATTGATTTCCCAGACTATATGTATATGAACATATCACCAAACCAAGATTTTCTTTATACATATATCGAGCGGGCCAGGCAGATTGCAGTAAGGAGTTTCCGGGCAGAAATTTATAGACCTGGTCCAAGTGGTGCCCTCATATTCGTCACCACTAATATTGATTGTAAAGGAACATTAAATTTTCTTAATTGATTTCCCAGAGTATATGTATATGAACATATCACTAAACCAATATTCTCTTCATACATATGTCAAGCGGGATAGGCAGTTGTCAGTAAGAAGTTCAGGGGCAGATAGTTCTCAGCCTGGTCCCAGTGCCGCCCTCTTACCCGTCACCATTCACATTGATTGTAAAGGAACATTGAGTTTCTTTTATTGATTTCCCAGAATATATGTATATGAACATATCACCAAACCAACATTTTCCTTATACATACCTCGACGGGCCATAAAGATGGCTGTAAGGAGTTCATGGGAAGATGGTTCTAGGCCTTGTCCTAGTGCAGCGCTCAAACCAGTCACCACTCACATTGATGGTAAGAGAATATTGAATTTTCTTTATTGATTTCCCAAACTATATGTATATGAATATATCCACAAACCAACATTTTCTTTATACATATATCGAGCAGGTCAGGTAGATGACAGTGAAGAGTTCAGGGTGAGATAGTTCTAGGCCTGTTCCTAGTGCCGCACTCATAGACGTAACCACTAACATTGATTTTAAAGGAACATTGAATTTTCTTTATTGACTTCCCAAACTATATGTATATGAACATATCACCAATACAACATTTTCTTTATATACTCCTGGAAATGGAAAAAAGAACACATTGACTCCGGTGTGTCAGACGCACTATACTTGCTCCAGACACTGCGAGAGGGCTGTACAAGAAATGATCACACGCACGGCACAGCGGACACACCGGGAACTGCGGTGTTGGCCATCGAATGGCGCTAGCTGCGCAGCATTTGTGCACCGCCACTGTCAGTGTCTGCCAGTTTGCCGTGGCATATGGAGCTCCAGCGCAGTCTTTAACACTGGTAGCATGCCGCGACAGCGTGGACGTGAACCGCATGTGCAGTTGAAGGACTTTGAGCGAGGGCGTAGAGTGGGCATGCGGATGGTTGGGTGGACGTACCGCCGAATTGCTCAACACGTGGGGCGTGAGGTCTCCATAGTACATCGATGTTGTCGCCAGTGGTCGGCGGAAGGTACACGTGCCCGTCGACCTGGGACCGGACCGCAGCGACGCACGGATGCATGCCAAGACCGTAGGATCCTACGCAGTGCCGTAGGGGACCGCACCGCCACTTCCCAGCAAATTAGGGACACTGTTGCTCCTGGGATATCGGCGAGGACCATTCGCAACCGTCTACATGAAACTGGGCTAGGTTCCGCACACCGTTAAGCCGTCTTCCGCTCACGCCCCAACATCGTGCAGACCGCCTCCAGTGGTGTCGCGAAAGGCGTGAATGGAGGGACGAATGGAGACGTGTCGTCTTCAGCGAAGAGAGTCGCTTCTGCCTTGGTGCCAATGATGGTCGTATGCGTGTTTGGCGCCGTGCAGGTGAGCGCCACAATCAGGACTGCATACGACCGAGGCACACAGGGCCAACACCCGGCATCATGGTGTGGGGAGCGATCTCCTACACTGGCCGTACACCTCTGGTGATCGTTGAGGGGACACTGAATAGTGCACGGTACATCCAAACCGTCATCGAACCCATCGTTCTACCATTCCTAGACCGGCAAGGGAACTTCCTGTTCCAACAGGACAATGCACGTCCGCAATGTATCCCGTGCCACCCAACGTGCTCTAGAAGGTGTAAGTCAACTATCCTGGCCAGCAAGATCTCCGGATCTGTCCCCCATTGAGCATGTTTGGGACTGGATGAAGTGTCGTCTCACGCGGTCTGCACGTCCAGCACGAACGCTGGTACAACTGAGGCGCCACGTGGAAATGGCATGGCAAGCCGTTCCACAGGACTACATCCAACATCTCTACGATCGTCTCCATGGGAGAATAGCAGCCTGCATTGCTGCGAAAGGTGGATATACACTGTACTAGTGCCGACATTGTGCATGCTCTGTTGCCTGCAACTATGTGCCTGTGGTTCTGTCAGTGTGATCATGTGATGTATCTGACCCCAGGAATGTGTCAATAAAGTTTCCCCTTCCTGAGACAATGAATTCACGGTGTTCTTATTTCAATTTCCAGGAGTGTACATGTATTGAGCATGGCAGGCAAATGGCAGTAATTAGTTCAGGGGCAGATAGTTCTAGACCTGGTCCAAGTGCAACCCTAATACCCGTCACCATTCACATTGATTGTAAAGGAACATTGAATTTTCTTTATTGATTTCATAGACCATATGTATATCAACATATCACCAATCCAACATTTTCTTTATACATATATCGAGCGAGGCAGGCAGATGGCAGTAAGGAGTTCAGGGGCAGATAGTTCTAGGCCTGGTCCTAGTTCCGCCCTCATACCCGTCACCACTCACATAGATTGAAAAGGAAAATTGAATATTTTTTATTGATTTCATAGACCATATATATATATGAACATGTCACAAAATCAACATTTTCTTTACACATATATCGAGAGGGCCATCAGATGGCAGTAAGTAGTTCATGAGCAGGAGTTACTAGGCCTGGTCGCAGTGCCGCCCCCACACCCCTCACCACTCACATCGATTGTAAAGGAACATTGAATTTTTTTTATTGATTTTATAGACCGTATGTACATCAACATATCACCAATCCAACATTTTCTTTATACATGTATCGAGTGGGCCAGGCAGATGGCAGTAAGGAGTTCAGGGGCAGATTGTTCTAGGCCAGGTCGCAGTGCAACCCTCATACCCGTCACCACTCACAATGATTGTAAAGGAACATTGAATTTTCTTTACTGATTTCATTAACCATATGTATAAGAACATATCACCAAACCAATATTCTCTTTATACATATATCGAGCGGCCCAGGCAGATGGCAGTATGCAGTACAGGTGCAGATAGTTCTATGCCTCGTCCCAGTGCCGCAGTCATACCCGTCACCACTGACGTTGATTGTAAAAGAACATTGAATTTTCTTTATTGATTTCCCAGACTATATGTATATGAGTATATCACCAAACCAATATTCCCTTTATACATATATCGAAGGGCGAGGCAGATGGCAGTAAGGAGTACAGGGGCAGATAGTTCTAGGCCTGGCCCAGTGTCGCCCTCATCCCCCTCACCACTCACATTGATTGTAAAGGAACACTGAATTTTCTTTATTGATTTCATAGACCATATGTATAAGAACATATCAACAAACCAATATTCTCTTTATACATATTTCGATTGGGCCAGGCAAATGGCAAAACGGAGTTCAGGGGCAGATAGTTCTAGGCCTTGTCCTAGTGGTGCCCTCATACCCGTCATCACTCACATTGATTGTAAAGTTACATTGAATTTTCTTTATTGATTTCCCAGACTATATGTTTATGAACATATCATCAAACCAATATTTCCTTTTTTCTTTATACATATATCGAGCGATCCAGGCAGATGGCAGTAAGGAGTTTGGGGGCAGATAGTTCTCGGCCTGGTCCCACTGCCTCCATCATACCCATCACCACTCACATTGCTTGTAAAGGAACATTGAATTTTTTTTATTTATTTCACACCCTATATGTATATGAACATATCACCAAACCAAAATTTTGTTTATACATATACTGAGCGGGCCACGTAGATGGCAGTAAGGAGTTCAGGGGCAGATAGTTCTAGGCCTGGTCCCAGTGGCAACCTCATACCCGTTACGACTCACATTATTTGTGAAGGAACATTGAATTTTCTTTATTGATTTCCCAGACTATATGTATATGAACATATCACCAAACCAACATTATTTTTATACATATATCGAGCGGGCCACACAGATGGCTGTAAGGATTTCAGGGGCAGATAGTTCTAGGCCTGGTCCTAGTAGTGCCCTCATACCCGTCACCAGTCACATTGATTTTGAAGGAACATGGAATTTTTTTATTGATTTTATAGACAATAAGTATATGAACATATCACAAAATCAATATTCTCTTTATACATATATCGAGCAGGACAGGCAGAAGGCAGTAAGGAGTTCAGGGGCAGATAGTTCTAGGCCTGGTCCCAGTGCCACCCTCATACCCGTAACCACTCGCATTGATTCTAGAGTTACATTGAATTTTCTTTATTGAGACTATATGTATATGAACATGTCACCAAACAAACATTTTCTTTATACATATATCGAGCAGGCCAGGCAGAAGGCAGTTAGGAGTTCAGGGGCAGATAGTTCTGGGCCTGGTCCTAGTGGTGCCCTAATACACCTCACCACTCACATTGATTGTAAAGGAACATTGAATTTTCTTTTTGATTTCATAGACCATATGTATATGAACATATCACTATACCAACATTTTGTTTATACATATATTGAGCGGGCAAGACAGATTGCAGTAAAGATTTCAGGGGCAGATAGTTCTAGGCCTGTCCCTAGTGGCGCCCTCATACCCGTTAAAACTAGCATTGATTGTAAAGGAACATTGAATTTTCTTTATCGGTTTCCCAGATTACATGTATGTGAACATATCACCAAACCAACATTCTCTTTATACATATATCGAGTGGGCCAGACAGATTGCGGCAAGGGGTTCAGGTGCAGATAGTTCTGGGACATGTCCGAGAGCCACCATCAATACCGTCACCACACACATTGATTGTAAAGGAACGTTGAAATTTCTTTTTTGGTTTCCCAGACCATATGTATATGAACATATCACCAAACCAACTTTTTCTTTATACATATATAGAGCGGGCCAGCAGATGGCAGTAAGGAGTTCAGTGGCAGATAGTTCTACGCCTGGTCCCAGTGCCGCCCTCATACCAGTCACCACTCACATTGACTGTAAAGGAACATTGAATTTCCTCTTATTAATTTCCCAGAATATATGTATGTGAACATATCACCAAACAAATATTATCTTTACACATCAATTGAGAGGGCCAGGCAGATGGCACTAAGGAGTTCAGGTGCAAATAGTTCAAGGCCTAGAATCAGTGCCGCGTCACACCCGTCACCACTACATTGATAGTAAAGGACCATTGAATTTTCTATATTGATTACATAGACCATATATATATTTATATATCACCAAAACAATATTCTCTTTATACATATATCGAGCGGGCCAGGAAGATGGCGGCAAGGAGTTCAGGTGCAAATAGTTTTGGGCCCGGTTCGAGTGCCACCATCTTTACCGTCACCACACACATTGATTGTAAAGGAACATTGAATTTTCTTTTTTGATTTCCCTGACCAAATGTATCTGAACATATCACCAAACAAAGTATTTCTTTATACATATATCGAGCGGGTCAGTCATATGGCAGTAAGGAGTTCACTGGCAGATACTTCTAGGCCTGAACCTAGTGGTGCCCTCATAACCGTCACCAGTCACATTGATTGTAAGGGAACATTGAATTGTCTTTATTGATTTCATTGACCATATGTATATGAACATATCACCAAATCAACATTTTCTGTATACATTTATCGAGAGGGCCAGGCAGATGGTGGTAAGTAGTTCTGGTGCAGATTGTTCTAGGCCTGATCACAGTGCCGCCCTCATACCCGTCACCACTCACATTATTTGTAAAGGAACATTGAATTTTCTTTATTGATTTTCCAGACTTTATGTATATGAACATATCACCAAACAAACATTTTCTTTATACATATATTGAGCAGGCCACGCAGATGGCAGTAAGGAGTTCAGGGGCAGATAGTTCTAGGCCTGGTCCGAGTGCCGCCCTCTTAAACCGTCACCACCCACATTGATTGTAAAAGAACCCTTCATTTTTTGTATTGATTTCCCAGACCATAAGTATATGAACCTATCACCAAACCAACATTTTCCTTATACATAAGTTGAGCGGGCTATGCTGATAGCGGCAAGGTGTTCACGGTCAGATAGTTCTATGTGTTTTCCGAGTGCCTCCCTCATACCCGTCACCAATCACATTGATTGTAAAGGAACACTTCAATTTTTTTGGATTTCCCAGACCATATGTATATGAACATAAAACCAAACCACCATTCTCTTTTTACATATATCGAGCGGGCCAGGTAGATAGCGGCAAGGAGATCAGAGACCGAGATTTCTAGGCCTGGTCCGAGTGCTGCTCTCATACTCGTCACCACTCACGTTGTTTGTAAAGGAACATTGAATTTTTTTATTGATTTGCCAGACCATATGTATATGAACATATCACTAAACCAACATTTTCTTTTTACGTATATCGAGCGGGACAGGCAGATGGTGACAAGGATATCTGGGGCAGATAGTTCTACGCCTCTTGCAAGTGCCGCCCTCATACCCGTCACCACTCACATTGATTATAAAGGAACATTGAATTTACTTTATTGATTTCCCAGACCATATGTATATGAACATATCATCAAACCAACATTCACTTTTTACATGTATCGAGTGGGCCAGACCGATGGCGGCAAGGAATTAAGAGGCAGGTAGTTCTAGGCCTGGTCCAAGTGTCGCTCTCATACCTGTCACCACTCACATTGATTGTAAAGGAACATTAAATTTTCTTTATTGACCCTATGTATATGAACATATCACCAACCCAACATTCTCTTTATACATATATCGAGGAGGCCAGGCAGATGGCGGCAAGTAGTTCGGGAGCAGATAATTCTAGGCCTGGTCTGAGTGCCTCCCTAATACCCGTCACCACTCCTATAGATTGGAAAGGAACAATGAAGTTACTTTATTGTTTCCCAGACCATATGTATATTAACATATCACTAAACCAACATTCTCTTTATACATATATCGAGCAGGCCAGGCAGATGGCGGAGAGGAGTTCAGGGGCAGATAGTTCTAGGCCTGGTCCGAGTGCCGCCCTCGTATATGTCTTCACTCAAATTGATTGTATAGGAACATTAAATTTTCTTTATTAATTTCATACACCATATGTATATGAGCATGTCAGGAAACAAAATTCTCTTTTTACTATTATCGAGCAGTCCAGGCAGATGGCGCCACGGAGTTCAGGAGCAGATAATTCTAGGCCTGGTCTGAGTGCCTCCCTAATACACAACACCACTCCCATTGATTGTAAAGGAATATTGAATTTTTTATATTGATTACCCAGGCCATATATATATGATCATATCACCAAACCAACATTTTATTTATACATATATTGAGCGGGCCAGGCAGGTGGCAGCAAGTATTTCTGGGGCAGATAGTTCTAGGCCTGGTTCCAGTGTTGCCCTCATACCTGTCACCACTCATATTGTTTGTAAGGGAACATTGAATTTTCTTTATTCATTTCACAGACCATATGTATATGAACATATCACCAACTGAACACCCTCTTTATGCATATATCGAGTGGGCCATTAAGATGGCGGCAGGATTTCAGGGGCAGATAGACCTAGGCCTTGTTCCAGTGCCGCCCTCATACCTGTCACCACTCATATTGATTGAAAAGCAACATTGAATTTTCTTTATTGATTTCCCAGACCATATGTATATGAACATATCGCCAAACCAACATTTTCTTTATTCATATATCAAGCGGGCCAGGCAGAATGCGGCACGGAGTTAAGGGGCAGATAGTTCGAGGCCTGGTTCCAGTGCAGCACTCATACCTGTTACACATACATTGATTGTAAAGGAACATTTAATTTTGCTTATTGATTTCCCAGACCATATGAACATGAACATATCACCAAACCAACATTTTTTTATACATGTTCTGAGCGGGCCAGGCAGATGGTGTCACTGAGTTAAGGGGCAGATAGTGCTAGACCTGGTTCCAGTGCCGCCCTTATACTCATCACCACTCACGTTGATTGTAAAGGAACATTGAACTCTCTTTTTTTGATTTCCCAGACCATATGTATATGAACATATCACCAAACCAACATTATCTTTATACATATATCGAGCGGCCCAGGCAGATGGCGGCAAGGAGTTCAGGGGTAGATAGTTCTAGGCCTGGTTCCAGTGCTGCCCACATACCTGGCATCACGCACATTGATTGTAAAGGAACTTTGAATTTTCTTTATTGATTTCACAGACCATATGTACATGAACATATCACCAACCGAACACTCTCTTTACACATATATTGAGCGGGACAGGCAGATGGCGGCACGGAGTTAAGGGGCAGATATTGCTAGGCCTATTTCCAGTGTCGCCCTCATACCCGTCACCACTCACATTGATTGTATAGGAAGATTGAATTTTCATTCTTGATATCCCAGACCATATGTATATGAACATATCACCAAAAAACATTCTCGTTTTACATATATCGAGTGGGCCAGGCAGATGGCAGCAAGGATTTCAGGGGCAGATAATTCTAGGCCTGTTTCCACTGCTGCTCTCATACGTGTCACCACTCACATTGATTGTAAAGGGTCATTGAATATTCTTTATTGATTTCCCAGACCATATGTATATGAACATATCACCAAACCAACATTTAGTTTATACATATATCGAGTGGGCCAGGCAGATGGCGGCACGGAGTCAGGGGGCAGATAGACCTAGGCCTTGTTCCAGTGCCACCCTGATACCTGTCACCACTCATATTGATTGAAAAGCAACATTGAATTTTCTTTATTGATTTCCCAGACCATATGTATATGAACATATCTCCAAACCAACATTTTCTTTATTCATATTTCAAGTGGGCCGATCAGATTGCAGCACGGAGTTAAGGGGCAGATAGTTCGAGGACTTATTCCAGTGCTGCACTCATACCTGTTACCACTCACATTGATTGTAAAGGAACATTGAATTTTCTTTATTGATTTCCCTGACCATATGTAAATGAACATATCACTAAACCAAGATCTTCCTTATACATATATCGAGCGGGCCATGCAGATGGCATCAAGGATTTCAGGGGCAGATAGTTCTAGGCCTGATCAAGTGCTGTCCTCACACACTTCACCACTCACATTGATTGTAAAGGAACAATGAATTTCCTTTATGGTTTTCCAGACCATATGTATATGAACATATCACTAAACCAACATTTTCTTTATACATGTTTTGAGCGGGCCAGGCAGATGGGGGCAAGGATTTCCGGGACAGATAGTTCTAGGCCTGGTTCCAGTGCTGCCCTCATATGTGTCACCACTCACATCGATTGTAAAGGAAGATTGAATTTTCCTTATTGATTTCCCAGACCATATGTATATGAACATAGCACCAAACCAACACTCTCTTTTTACGTATATCGAGGGGGCCATTCAGATAGCAGCAAGGATTTCAGGGGCAGATAGTTCTAGGCCTGGTTAGAGTGCTGCTCTGATACCTGTCACCACTCACATTGATTGTAAAGGAACATTGAATTTTCTTTATTGGTTTCCCTCACCATTTGTATATGAACATATCACCAAACCAATATTTTCCTTATACGTATATCGAATGGGACATGCAGATGGCGGCAAGGATTTCAGGGGCAGATAGTTCTAGGCCTAGTCCGAGTGCCGCCCTCGTATATGTCTTCACTCAAATTGATTGTATAGGAACATTAAATTTTCTTTATTAATTTCCCACACCATATGTATATGAGCATGTCAGGAAACACAATTCTCTTTTTACATTTATCGAGCAGTCCAGGCAGATGGCGCCACGGAGTTCAGGAGCAGATAATTCTAGGCCTGGTCTGAGTGCCTCCCTAATACACAACACCACTCCCATTGATTGTAAAGGAACATTGAATTTTTTATATTGATTACCCAGGCCATATATATATGATCATATCACCAAACCAACATTTTATTTATACATATATTGAGCGGGCCAGGCAGGTGGCAGCAAGTATTTCTGGGGCAGATAGTTCTAGGCCTGGTTCCAGTGTTGCCCTCATACCTGTCACCACTCATATTGATTGAAAAGCAACATTGAATTTTCTTTATTGATTTCCCAGACCATATGTATATGAACATATCGCCAAACCAACATTTTCTTTATTCATATATCAAGCGGGCCAGGCAGAATGCGACACGGAGTTAAGGGGCAGATAGTGCTAGACCTGGTTCCAGTGCCGCCCTCATACTCATCACCACTCACGTTGATTGTAAAGGAACATTGAACTTTCTTTTTTTGATTTCCCAGACCATATGTATATGAACATATCACCAAACCAACATTTTCTTTATACATGTTTTGAGCGGGCCAGGCAGGTGGCAGCAAGTATTTCTGGGGCACATAGTTCTAGGCCTGGTTCCAGTGTTGCCCTCATACCTGTCACCACTCATATTGTTTGTAAGGGAACATTGAATTTTCTTTATTGATTTCACAGACCAGGTCCGCAGCTCGTGGTCTCGCGGTAGCGTTCTCGCATCCCGAGCACGGGGTCCCGGGTTCGATTCCCGGCGGGGTCAGGGATTTTTCACCTGCCTCGTGATAACTGGGTGTTTGTGTCGTCTTCATCATCATCATCAATCATCCCCATTACGGTCGGAGGAAGGCAATGGCAAACCACCTCCACTAGGACCTTGCCTAGTATGGCGGCGCGGGTCTCCCGCGTCGCTCCCCTACGCTCGGTAAACGGAGTATGGGACTCATCATCATCATCATCATGTATATGAACATATCACCAACTGAACACTCTCTTTATACATATATCGAGCGGGCCATTAAGATGGCAGCAGGATTTAGGGGCAGATAGACCTAGGCCTTGTTCCAGTGCCGCCCTCATACCTGTCACCACTCATATTGATTGAAAAGCAACATTGAATTTTCTTTATTGATTTCCCAGACCATATGTATATGAACATATCGCCAAACCAACATTTTCTTTATTCATATATCAAGCGGGCCAGGCAGAATGCGGCACGGAGTTAAGGGGCAGATAGTGCTAGACCAGGTACCAGTGCCGCCCTCATACTCATCACCACTCACGTTGATTGTAAAGGAACATTGAACATTCTTTTTTTGATTTCCCAGACCATATGTATATGAACATATCACCAAACCAACATTATCTTTATACATAAATCGAGCGGCCCAGGCAGATGGCGGCAAGGAGTTCAGGGGTAGATAGCTCTAGGCCTGGTTCCAGTGCTGCCCTCATACCTGCCATCTCGCACATTGATTGTAAAGGAACATTGAATTTTCTTTAGTAATTTCCCACACTATATGAATAAGAACATGTCAGCAAACCAAAATTCTCTTTTTACATTTATCGAGCAGTCCAGGCAGATGGTGGCAAGGAGTTCAGGGGTAGATAGTTCTAGGCCTGGTCTGAGTGCCTCCCTAATACCCAACACCACTCCCATTGATTGTAAAGGAACATGGAAGTTTTTACATTGATTTCTCAGGCCATATATATATATGAACGTATCACCAAACCAACATTTTATTTATATATATATCGAGCGGGCCTGGCAGATGGCGGCACGGAGTTAAGGGCAGATAGTGCCAGGCCTGGTTCGAGTTCTGCTCTCATACTCGTCACCACTCACATTGATTGTAGTGGAACATTGAATTTTGTTTATTGATTTCCCAAACCACATGTATATGAACATATAACAAAACCAACATTCTATTTTTACATATATCGAAGGGCCCAGGGAAATGGCGGCAAGTATTTCAGGGGCAGATAGTTCTAGGCCTGGTTCCAGAGCTGCCCTCATACCGGTCACCACTCACATTGATTGTAAAGAAACATTTAATTTTCCTTATTGATTTCCCAGACCATATGTATATGAACATATCACCAAACCAACATTCTCGTTTTAGATATATCGTGCGGGCAAGGCAGATGTCGGCACGGAGTTAAGGGGCAGATAGTGCTAGGCCTGGATCCAGTGCCCCCCTCATACTCACCACCACTCACAACGATTGAAATGGAACATTGAATTTTTTTTATTGATTTCCCAGACCATATGTATATGAACATATCACCAAACCAACACTCTCTTTCTACATATATCGAGCGGGCCAGGCAGGTGGCGGCAAGGATTTCAGGGGCAGATAGTTCTAGGCCTCTTGCGATTGCCGCCACTCACATTGATTGTAAAGTAACATTGAATTTTTTTTATTGATTTCCCAGGCCGTATGTATATGAATATATTACCAAACCCACATTCTCTCAGCCTCGGTGAATACGTGCCGGGTAGTACGTCACACAGTACTCGTTTGCATTGATTGGTCCCATACAGAATCTCTCCATGCTGCCCATGTTTTCCTAACGTCACACTCGTCACGTACTTCACTTTTATTTCATAATCATTTCTGAGAGGTAAAGGAATTGCATGAAAACCTGCAGAGATAGTGGCGTCAAAATTAACATATATACTTGATGTGACTCATAAGCTGAACGAGTTATTCTCCGACGTTGTCTTAGATGTGCAAGTGCCAGTCAAAACACGCGGCGACGGCACGCTGCCGACCATTTCGCCAGTTAACACCGGTCTTGTTGTGTGTGTTTCGAGCTCAAGATCATCTCCAAGCAGGAAATGGTCAACAGCAATATTCAGACGGTTTCGTACTGCTCAGTTGCTACACTAAAATGGTATGTTTCTTTTCCAGAACTGGAAAAACACGACCGTGACAGGATTCGAACCTTCAATCTTCGCATCGGAAGTTCGACGCCTTATCCAGATTTTTTTTTTTTAGCTCTCATTTTGTGTGCTTTTCTCCGTTGTATCTGCTCGGGGCTGACGTTGTAAGACATCCGATGAAGTTCATTGATGACTGATTAACTCAGTTTTTTTATGACAGAGGGTACGTAACCCTCTGACCGAACACGCTGAGTTACCGTGCAGGCAAAAATATCGTATTGTTCGTTTCATCTGCTCGTTGTGCACGTCGTAAGACGTCCATTTCAGTTCGTCGTTGATCCATTAACTCAGTTTTATTTTTTTATTTTTTTTTATTTATTTATTTTTTTTTTTTTATTGCAGAGGGCAGCTAACACTGTGTCCGGACACGCTGAGCTACCGTGCTGTCGAGACCATTTCGCTAGTTAACACCGGTCTTGTTGTGTGTGTTTCAAGCTCAGGAGCATCTCCAAGCAGGAAATGGTCAACAGCAACATTCAGACGGTTTCGTACTGCTCAATTGCTACACTAAAACGATATGTTTCTTTTTCAGAACTGGAAAAACACGACCGTGACAGGATTCGAACCTTCAAGTCCGACGCCTTATCCATTTTATTTTTTTATTTATTTTTATTTTTATTTATATTTATTTATTTATTTGATGGAGCAGGGAGGGGGCTGGCGGAGGCAAGGTGGGCAGGGGTCGCGACCCAAGGCCTGTCCACGATGCCTGCCCCCTCCCATCCTGGGGATGTGATGTGGTACAAAGGATACAGTTGGTGTATTATTGTGATTTTTTTATTTATTCATTTATTTATTTTTATTTTTTTTAACAGTGAGGAACAGAAAACTAGTAAGTGCACTCCTTGCGTCGAGTTGGGGACGCACGTAACTAAAACCATGCTAATAGTTGTAGAAAAAGGCATAAATAAAGAGAGCAAAGTGCGGGGCTAAGGAAACCATGAAACAAAACTGAAGGGTGGAATCCATACCACAATTAACCAGTGCTACATCTTGCACCGGATGGGATAACTAAAACTGCGAAGACCTTTTCGCACCGGGGACAAAAAGAGGAAACGGGACAAATACTGCTACAGAGTGTGAGGGTTCACAACGAAACTCTCCATCTGCTGTATCATCCACGTATGACTTCTCGTAATGATGGAAGTAGATCCCACGTTGTACCGTGTAGTGTTCTATTATCGTATTGTAATTTTAGCTTCTCTTATCCGTGACGTTCCAGCTACGTGGAGGGTCGTGGAACGCACTCCACAAAAAATTGGAAAAATATTGTCGCTACTTTGGGTTACGGAGGATCTTGCAATGTCGTTCCTGCAAATAGTTCCAAAAGTCTAAAGTGTCCTTAGTGCCGTCTTGAAACAAATAATGCACTGCATGTCCACGAAACCACGTCATTGCATTAGTTTTAGTCCGTGGGTAATACGTTTCATCCGGGTATAAGGTAGTCTTAGGGGCGATATGATTTGGCGTTACCGGAAGGAAGTATGCTGACATTTGCCTCACTAAGTGCCACACTGCTGTGGACTAGCCACAGCTAAGACGGTGTTCATCGTTGTCTTGAACGCCACAGCTCGTGCACGTGGGTGAGTCTACCATGTGGATCGCATGTAGCCTTGATCTGGTCACCTGCTTACCGTTGACAGTGATATACCACATCGCCGTGACGTCAGTGTCTAGTGTTACGTGGTGAATTGTCCTCCACACTACCCTCCAGTTGACGTTCGGGTGTTTCCTCTCCACTACGTTGTCGGGTCGTCCACGTTGCAGGACCCTACAAACCGTCTTTGCCGACGCCAGTTGAGTCGCTGGTAAGGCAAGTCGAAAGTAACTGAGTTCGAGGTAAAAGACACCGATGTATAAGAGCGAAGAGGGGACGTGGTGTATCGGCACAGGCGGCAACAGGGAGGGCGGTGCTAGTTCTTCTATTGACAAACTGGTCAGACTGTCCGGACGGCGGTGCCATAGTTTGACTAATGTGCTCACAAATAGGGCAACCGCTCTGTCATAAACGTGATAAAGGCCAAGCCCTCCCCGATCCGGGGGAAGGGTGAGAGTCTCACATTTGATCTTGAAAAGAACTCACGAAGGACCCAAAAGCCGCAAGTATACGGCGAGCTAACATCACCGGTATAGGTAATATCTGGGTGTAGTGCGGAATGTGTGACGCTAAATGTGTGTTGACATACTGAGACCGTTGGACGATATCCAGGTCTCGTAGGTGGTTGTTGGCAATTGCAGTCCGAACATTTCGTAAAAGCCGTCGAAAGTTGTGAGCAGCAGTCCGTCGTATATCGTCTGTAAAATCAATGCCTAGACATTTCAAACTATCACTGAGCTGTAAGGGGGTGACACTGTTCTCAGACAATCCGACCCCGATGTTCATCGCCACCGATTTTGCGACGTTGATACGACTACCAGTGGCCATGCCATATTTCGCTATCCAAGTTAGTGCGCTAGCGGTGTCGTCACCGTTGCGGATGACAATCAGCAGGTAGTCAGTGTACGCTTTACATCGGAAAGTGTGGCCTCGTAACGTCATACCCGTTAGTCGTTGGCGCAGGCCGCAGAGGAGAGGTTCCATGGCCACAGCGTAAAGTAAAGTGGACAGAGGGCAGCCTTGGTGTATCGATCGAGAAATTGTGAGGGGCTGCGAAGGTCGGCCGTTGACGATCACCTTGGACGTCGCGCCACGGAGTAGTCGCATGACGACAGTGACGAATGGCTGTGGGTACCGCATATGTTGGAGGACCGCTTCCAAATTGTTGTGGTCCACTCGGTCGAAAGCTTGACTAAAATCGATGGCCGCCAGTGCACCCTTCAGACGACATGCCCTCGCCAGTGAGATCAAGTCACGATATTCGCTGAGTGCTGTTTCAATATTATTGTCGCCTCCCAATGACGTCTGATCGGGTGAGATAACATTGCGTAGGGTCTGGCGTATCCGCGCCGCCAACAGTCGAGAAAAGATCTTAAAGTCGCAGTTCAATAGCGTCAACGGGCGGTAGTCCTGCAGTCGTCAGCCACCAGACGGTTTGTGAATAGGAATAATCATCCCTTCCACAAGGGCCGCAGGGAGCGGCACGTCCGGGGATAGTAGTTCGCGACAGATGTCCGTCCATCGGGAGGCTAATAAATATTGAAAAGTCCGGTAAAATTCCAAGGGGAGGCCATCAGGACCCGGAGACTTGTTGACAGCTCCTTTTCTAATGGCGTTGATCACTTCTTCTTCTGTAATTTCTTCCATCAAGGCCGCTTTTACTACCGGGGTGACGGTGCCGTAAATCGTCTGAGAGACGTCCTCCAGTGCTGTCGGATCACGGGTCTGAGCGGAATAGAGCTGGGCATAATGATTGTAGAACGCTGTGTTTATGTCTTGTTGCGTGGTGAGGCGATGACCGTTCTCCGTATCGATGAAGCGTATCAGCGCTCGTTGGCGTCGTTTACGTTCACGAAGGACGTGGAACATTGACGGGCGTTCGCTAGGTATCCGATCCTGCGTCCTCGAGCGGATGACTACCCCCTCTAGGTGGCGTCGCATATGAGCGAGGATCTGAGCCTTGGCACGGTGGACCGCCGTTTGTCGTTCCGGAGACGGCGCCATAGCATCGCAGGTGCGCAAGACCCGGAAGTAAAAGTCGAGTGTATGTCTTCGCCAAGTAGCATGGTCGCGACCGTAGATTATCAACGTTCGCCTCAGTGCCGGTTTGGCGCAGTCCAACCTCCAGCGGATCGTTGTGGGATACGCACGGAGGCGATTTTCACACGAATGCCACGTATCCTCAACGGCTTGGCGGCAATCCGGGTACGACAGGTGAGCGATTTTTAATTTCCACGGGCTGCGGCTTCTCCACATTTGTCGCCGCCGCAGGGTGACGGCACGAATGTAAACTGAGTGGTCCGAGAATGCTGCAGGCCACAGTTCCACATCCTGTGTTCCAGCGGCGAGAGAGCGTAAGACATAAATCCTGTCGATACGACTGGAAGAGTGACTCGTGAAGTGCGTGAATCCCGGTCGGTGGCCGTGAAGATGTTCCCAAGTGTCCACCATCTGCAGGTCTCGAATTAGCGTCTCGAGTTCCGGGCACGGATTATGACGTGGTAGTTGGTCTCTGGGCGCCAGTACGCAATTGTAGTCACCTCCAAACAACAGACGGTCGTGGGGGCCTTGGAAGAGCGGGGCGACGTCTTCCGCAAAGAATCGTGAACGTTCGCGACGTTTGTCCGTCCCGGAAGGTGCGTAGATATTGATAAGGCGGACACCCAGTACTGTGAGTGCCATTCCTCTTGCCCCAGGCAGAAACATCATATCGTCCGCCACTATCCCTTCCCGAAGAAGTACAGCGACACCGCTGCATGTTGGGGAAGCTGGAGAGACGCAAGCATCGTAACCGTACATGCCTGGAAAGTCGTTGACGTACACTTCCTGGAGGAGGGCTATGTCGATGGAAGCAGAGTTCAACATATCCTGAAGCAAGGATAACTTAGCGCGCGTCCGTATAGTGTTGATGTTTATAGTTGCAATGTGATAAGTTTGAGGTCTATCCACAGCATCCGTGTTGACCATCAGTACCCCTGTAAGGCTGTCTCGTCACTCTAACTGATGGCGGGAAAGGGTCAGCACTGGTGGGATAAATTTCCCCCCGTGTCGTCCGACACGATGGGCAAGGAGTGTGCCTCACAGTCGTCTGCCCAGTCGCCATGAAATACCATCGGCTGTTGGTGGCTGTTAGTGGCTGCTGCGGCACTCGGCGCTGACTCCATCGGCTCTTCTGGCTGGGAATCGGCAGCGGCTGCCTGCTTGTTATCCTGCTGTTCTGTGGGGTCGGAGGGGCTGAAGCCGTCACCACGGCGATCTGTTGAGTTTGAAGTTACAGTGGCCTCTGTACCGCCGGTACCGTCGTCGGAATTTCCACTGTCCATGTCAGACGATCGCTGCAAACACTCCTCCGATGGAGCACGCCGCCGTCTCTTGTGTTTTCGCGGGGAACGCTGTTTACGGTCGTGTGCTTCAGTATCTGAATGTGGGTGGATTTCTTCAGCTGCTCCGGTGTCTGGAAGAAAAGCCGCTGTCGGCACAACCCGTGGGTCAATGTCCATCCTGGCATCCACGCCTTCTTGCAAGGTCGGTCGGCGATTATCTTCAGGTGGGGGTGCCGTTGTAGAGACCGGATCCTGTACTGTAGAAGCCATTATGTTCTCGCCGTCGGGGGCAGCTATCGGACTAATGTCGTCAGTATCGGTAAAGGTTGCTGCCCGTGTAACTTCGGCGTAATTGAGAGGAAGGGTCGTCACCGTAGAAGGAGTCATAGATTCACCTGTCGGGATTTGAGTAAGCCGTCGTCGGGGACAATCCGAACGGACGTGCCCTACTTGGCCACAACCAGAGCAAGTGCGTGGCTGACCGTCATACATAATGATCGCCCTACATCCGCCGATGACAAGATAGGACGGAACATGTTTGGTCAATTCAATTTTAATCTGTCGTACCGCGTTCTTAACGGGGTACGTTGTAAAGGTGGTCCATTCTTCTGCCATATGGCTGATCACTCCGCCGTAGGGCTGGAAAGCCGCGCCGACTACGTCCGGTGGTACTTCAAAAGGGAGTTCGAAGACGCGTATCGTACGTAGGCCAAGCCCCGCGTGATCGATAGAGACCGCCCCAATATGGCCATCAGAATGTTTGAATTTAAGACCGTTCGCATGTGCGCTCACGATTCTGTTGCACACCTCGTCATTTACTAGCTTGACGTAGACAACACTGCTCGTGATAGAGAGATGGATACCAATTATGTCTCGCGGGAAAATTTTAACGTCGTCACGTAAGAAACGTTCCACTTCAAAAGCTCGCGGTCGTGCATGATCGGGTTGAAAACTGATCTTGATGGTGGTTTGTCTGTATGAATGTGCCATGGTGCGTCGGTAGTGATGGACTCCAAACAGGCGACAACGCAGTAGTAAACAACTACGAGCACTCGCGACCACGCGGACGGGACGTAAACAAGACGTCCTCGCCGCAGCGCTGCGGAAAGCAGACTGACCATTAGGCCACACGGTCACTGACTTATATACGACTCATCTCGAAACGCTCACACCCCAGAGGAATTGTGTTTTCGTTCTACACAGACGCTGCCCCTTGCTGTTTCCCACCCTTTCGTCACATTCAACCTCTTACGAGACCGACCAAATATAGACTGGGAAACAAAACCACACACTTTGTGCATTCGCAATCGAAGACAGGGCGTCTCTCGCCGCATTTGCTACGATGGCCATTTGCTACTTCTGCAGAAGCGGCGGCGACGACGGCCGCGAGAGGCTCTGAGATATGTGAAAAATACATCTATAAGATATAATTCAGACTGCCTCGTCCCACCTTATGCTGTACCACTTTGGCAAATGCTTTATCTGCGCTATTCCCCTTAATCACATCTGAAAGTAATTCTTATATAACGCCTGTCGCTAATTGTTCGTCATCCCAGATACTGTTTACTATACGGTCACGACGCGCAACTGATTTCGAAAATTCGTCGGCCTCCTGTGAGGATCGAACTCACGACCCCTGGTTTACTAGACCAGTACTCTGGCACTGAGCTAAAGAGGCGCGGCCTAGCTGTTCTTTTGCGTACTTCGTTCTTACGGTCGTCTGGATCATCAGTCTTCAGCTGACAACACTTCATATCACCGACTAATATTTGCAGCTTTGGCGACCTATTACTGCTTGGCTACACATGTGACACGTAACCGATGTGCTCTCCAAACAACAACACTTGCATTTCAGAACATGTCTTTCACACATGACTACAAAATCACCTTCACTTTCAAATACAGTTTCCTTGCGACTGACAGAGACGTAGGCAAAGTTTAAAGTTGCTATTTCCATTACATAACGTTAATCAGAAAAACGGTAATTTACATCTGCAGCGGAACAAAATTCCGTTCCGCCCAGCGTGGGGCTCGAACCCACGACCCTGAGATTAAGAGTATCATGCTCAAGCGACTGAGCTAGCCGGGCTGCCTTTTAAATTTTTTTTAATTTTTTAATTGTTTATTTTTTTTATGCATCTCAGCGCTAGGCAGTCGGCGGCAAGGCGGGCAGGCGTCGCATCCTGAGGCCTGGCCACGATGTCACTGCCATACCCCGCACTCATTCGCATGGTTTTGTGGTTTTATGTTATGGCTATTTGTGTATTATTCATTTTTGTATTAATTTTTAAAGTGGCATCATGTGCGCCAGTGTTTTTATACATATAAACAGAATGTTAAAATAAATCCATGTCTGGTCTTAGGATTACGCAGCACACTATGAAATCCAGCACAGCAGATACTCTAAGTTGGTCTTCGCGTACAAATAATTTTCCCAGTTTCCATGTCGTTTATTGGTATGGTGAATTCTGTTGCCAGATGGTTGATTGTGGATTCCTGCTTCTCAAAACCTTGAGCATGCTATGCGTTTGAAGATGCGCGCTGGTAACGTGGGGGCACCATAGAGCAGGGACATGCCAAACAACCATTTCCCGTATTATAAGTCCTCTTGATAGGAATAATAGAAGCTGCAGAAAACTTCTGGTTCTTACTAAATCTTTGTGCAGCTTTGATGAAAGATAATGCGAAATGAAAGTAAACAAATGAGGATCCTCTTCAGGGTGTCGCACTGCGGAACCAAAAGTAAAGTGCTTTCATTGCAAAACGAAAAGGAACACCAAAATACAATTAAATGTTCGAGGCCGAGTGCACGATGTACTCTGTACCGTCTATTGATCCATGATGCAAATCACCCACATCTGACGGTGCGGAGCAGACCAATCCATGGAAACAATAACAATAATAACAAAGTAGTGAAAAAAAAGAAAAACTCCGCCCAATGGATTTAGAAACTTAAATTCTTCCATCACTTAAAGCAATAGTGAGAAAATATTGGAACTGGTCTTTATACTGTCGCAATTTCTTAATCGCATAGTACTCTTCGATGAGGTACATCTGATAATCGTGTAGCGTTGCCGTTGTATGGACGAGCATGTAATAGACGAACTGGCCCATGAGCCAGACATAACTATTATTCTTAGATTGAGGATAAAGCTGCCAGTCCGGTCGGAGCGCGTCTTGAAGTTGAATGGAAGTATCCGACGTCCTATTAATGACAGCGAGTTTCTTTCGTGTCCACTGCCATATCTGTGTTTGATCCCTGCAGTGGAAGAGATGCGGCAGGGTTTCCACTAGGTTACACTTGGCACAAAACGGGGTGGGCCGCAGCTTGATTTTGTGCAATTTCTCTCCAGTGGGAATCACCTTATTGACAGCGTCATACCAAACAGATCGAACTCTGGAACGAAGGAACGGATAACTAATGTTCTTCCATATATTTCTATAGTTTATGCCTAAATGTTTCTTCTCAATTGGGTTATTCAGCTGCCGTTTAGTAAGAGCACGATAGATCTCCGCCGTGTGGAACGGATGCGGGTTATCCTGAACATAGCTGAGCTCCACATAATATCGCCAGACATAGCTGAGCTCGGGATGAATGTGTCCCACATACGTTGGCGCAGACAACTCCTTTGGACGTAAGGTCTTGAAAAGCTGTTCCGTAAGGCTATTTTGGTTACTGTGTAGTATGCGGGAAGTACGAGTTAAAAAAGTAGCCACACATTGGGATTCAAGGTCTTTGACGCCTAAGCCACCTCGGGAACGAAGTAACGAGGTAGCTTTAAAGGAAACTTTAAAGATGTTCCCTCTCCAGACATACCAGCAAGCAAGTGCTAAAAATTTTTTCGCAATGGCTGTTGGGATTGGTAAAACAGCGGCAGTATGATAGAGCTTACTGAAAACGTAACTATTAATAAACTGTGCCCTCTGCATCCGGTCTAAAGACCGCATGTTATGTTCTTTGATCACCGCACGTAAGATGGTAAGCTTGCGTTCCCAATTCGCGTTGAGCATTGCCTGGGGATGTGGTGATATAACCAGGCCTAAATGCCACAGATGTTCGGTCTTCTCCAACCAAGAAATATCGATGGAGTTCGGATTACGACCCAACGGCATGATTTTGGACTTTCGCTCATTAAGTCTGGCACCACAAGCGACAGAGTACTGATGGACAATCCGACGAACTGACCCCAGCTCTTCGGTGGTAGTAATAATCACACTGATATCGGCGGCATAGGCGTGGCAGACCGTTTTGTTGTTTAACGTTTGCAACCCATGTAAAGTTATGTAAAACTTTTTAAGAAGTGGCTCTATAGCAATCGAGAATAAAGTCATGGAAAGGGGGCACCCTTGTCGTACTGCTTGTCGCATAGGCACAGGGGCGGTTAACTGGCCGTTAACCTTCACGCGTGAAGACGTTCCGCAGATACATTTCTTAATAAGCTGTCGAAAACGCTGACTGAATCCCATTTTACTCATTGTGCGCAATAAAAATCCGTGATTAATTCTGTCAAACGCCTTATCGAAGTCGAGAAACAGTAACGCCAAATCAGTGTTGGTAATCCAAGTTAAATAAGCCAGGTCACGATATTCACACAGGGCATTTAACATAGATCGACCACTGACTGCACTCGTCTGATAAGGGCCAAGTACTTTGCCAAGAAGCACTTTAAGCCTGTTGCTTATAATCCTAGTCAAGATCTTGAAATCGGAGTTAAGCAACGTAATGGGCCGAAAATCATTTAACATAGTCGGATTTGATGTTTTAGGAACCAGGACAACCATTCCTTGCGTGAACTGCGGGGGGAAGGCAGCATACGAGAGCAATTCATTGTACATTTGGGTCAATTCGTCGCCGATCACATCCCAATACCGTGAATAAAATTCGACCGGTAAGCCGTCTAAGCCGGCAGCTTTGTTCTTGGCAGCGCACGCAATAATGGACTTAACTTCAGAGTAGGTGACATTGGCCAAGAGATCAGCGTTATCATCCTGATCCACTGTGGAGGCGATGTCGGTTAAAAATCATCCCCCGCCGATAGATCGGTATCTGACTCAGAATAATGTTCTCGAAAATAATTGAAGACATACGCCTTGATAGCACCCTGCTCATTGTACAGATGCCCCCCAGCATCCGTAAGATGAGCAATAAGTTTTTGTTTACCACGTTTCTTTTCCCGTATGATATGGAATAACGATGTGGACTCGTGGGAAACGTCATCAGAAGAGCGCGATCGTACCCGATTACCAACAAGTGCTTCACGAACTAAAGCTGTAAGTTTTGCTTTGATACGCTTGATGCGGATCAGGTTGTCGGACAATGCGGAGGGATCGCTGTACAGCTGGCGTAAACCGAGGAAATAAAATTCTAGAGACTGTTTCCTCCAATAAGCCCTGGTCCTGGCAAACTGGCAAAGACATTTCTGAATCCGCGGCTTAACAAAATCCGTCCACCAAAGAATGCGCTCCCTATACCGAGCTTGCCTCTGGAGGCACTGCTGCCACGTGGCAACGAGGCAACGCCTTAAGTCCGCTTCTTCTAGCAGAGAGACATTCAGCTGCCACGTGCCGCGTCCCAAAAATGTCTTCTGTCGCAAATGCCGTAACGTTATGTGGTATGCGGAGTGGTCACTAAAACTGAGCGGCCATAGTTCACAATCACGAATGGTATTTAAAAGATCTTGAGAAACATAAAACCTATCCAGACGGCTGGAAGAAGCAGCGCTCACATAGGTATATCCCATCGTGTGTGGTCGAAGGTGACACCAACTATCTTTTAAATGCAGTCCATCTGTTAACATTAGTAGCTCGGGACAAAAATTAAAATTCGGACGTTGATCTGCTTTTCGCAAAACGCAGTTAAAATCCCCACCCAGGATGATCTTCAGACGAATGTTTGTTAATAATGGCACAACTTCAGCCCTAAAAAAATCACTTCTGTCCCGTCTGCCAGCGGACCCTGTCGGGGCGCACACGTTCAGGAGGAGCAAATCCTCTAATTGGACGGCAATGCCGTGTCCCGTTTCTAAGATCGCTGTAGGTTGGTAAGCGATGCCAGCTTTGAATAAAATCGCAGTTCCCGTCTCAGTGCCTAGATTTAATATGGCATCATACCCAGGTATTTCTCTAACCTTGGGTGACACAACTTCTTGGAAGAAAACTATATCGATATCTGCTGCATGTAGAGAGTCGGTCAAACATTTAAGTTTGACATCGGATGCGATCCGATTTAAATTAACTGTGGCAAGTGTGTAATCTTGCATGGTGGGGATAGGAAGGGTCCGTTTTATTCACTGTCGTCGGCCCAAGACTTTTCGGATGGCGTATGCTGATGGCCAGTATCCATCAGCTCAGGACTCGGACGGTCGACATGCATGTCCATATCGGCCTCCCCCACGTGGCGGGCGACGGAACCCATTTCATCTGTGCTGCCGCGGTCACTGCCGTCTTTTCGGATCTGCTTTATGGTGCGCTGCAGTTTCTTTTCCAGTGCGTATCTCCTCCTCACTCTGCTTCCGTGCCGCCCGCTTAGATTTCCCCGTTCTTTGGGGAGGTGCGTCGGCGTCAGAAACGGTTTTGGTATCCGTCAAGAGGCTGTGCGTAGAGCCTTCCTCAGATTGGTCACTGCCGGGAGGGAGGGGTGTGTGGGGCGCAACGTCAGGGGTGCAAGAAATGCGCGACCTGTCGCCACCATCCGACAACTGTTTCAGCTCAGCGTACATGGTTGGAGTAATGACGGGAGTCGGTCCTGCATGGTCGGCACGACGGCCGACAGTCGTGGAAACCTGCAGGTGTGCAGCGTGGCTGTCGGCATCGGTGACATCACTACGAACGGGACATTGGCGGGTTGTCGCAGAGTTGTTGACAACAACTGCGCCGGCGTCTGGGGTCACCGCAGCCGGTTGGTGGAGCGTCGGGTGTGTCACAGGCGACTCCATCAGAGTCTGGGCGTAAGACAACCGATTGTCATCTTGCCCATCGAGAGGCGTAAGACGATGTTGCATTCTTCGTCGACCCGCCCGGACACGGGGACAAGCAGGTTTTAAATGGTCGGTAGAACCACAAATTACGCAAGTTCTCGGTTGTCCTTCGTACATCACCACCGCTCGAAAACCCTGCACCAAAATGTTGGACGGGATGTGCTTCGTCAAATCAATTTTCGCATTCCTAAAGCCATTATCTACATTGAAATGTCTGTAACCCCTCCACTGCTCGGCATGAATTTGCAGGACATTACTGTAGGGAGACAAAGCTTGCCGAATTCTATCGAAGCTAACTTCGAAAGGCAGATTAAATATCCGGCCGTTTCGAAGCCCTAGGCCAGCATGACTAACAGACACTGCATATTTCGCCTTTAGAATTCACAAAATCCGCTGTGCCCTCCGTGAGGGTCATAATACGAACGCAAGGATCGTCACTAACAAATTTTACATACACAGCGTTCGCAAGAAAATCATATGAAAAGCCAAGAACTACTTCATCTCGCAGTCCTAAACGATCGTAAAACCAGTCAACGAGTTCATGAACCTGAGGTCAAGCATATCCATACGGAAATCCAAATCGTAGCGTGTAACGTCTCAACACATCTTCCATCACTTTCTTGAAGTACTACTTACAGTACCAACAGCTGCGGGCGACGCCAAGCTGCTGTTTCCCACCCATTCGTTACATTCAACCTCTTACGAGACTGACCAAATATAGACTGGGAACAAGACCACACATTTTGTGCATTCGGAATCGAAGGCGGGGCGTCCCTCGCCGCATTTGCTACGATGGTCATTTGATACTTCTGTAGAAGCAGCGGCGCCGCCGCCGCCGCCGCCGCCGACGACCGCGAGAGGCTCTGAGATATGTGAGAAATACATCTATAAAATATAATTCAGACTGCCTCGTCCCACATTATGCTGTACCGCTTTGGCAAATGCTTTATCTGCGCTATTCGCCTTAATCACATCTGAGAGTAATTCTTAATAAAACGCCTGTCGCTAATTGTTCGTCATCCCAGATACTGTTTGCTATACGGCCACGATGCACAACTGATTTCCAAAATTCGTCTGCCTCCTGTGAGGATCGAACTCACGACCCCTGGTTTACTAGACCAGCGCTCCGCCACTTTTATTTTTTTTATTTTTATTTTTTTACAGACTGTAAGCACTAGACAATCAGAACAGCTACAGGGCGGAGTAATTCACATCCTCAGCGGTAATTGCATTGTCACAAAGGCAGAGCAATTCCATAGGCGTCAGCTTCAAAAAGGTCGCATGCCGATACCCGGGTTCGAACTAGGGACCCTTAGATCTTCAGTCTAACGCTCTCCCAACTGAGCTTTTTTTTATCAACAACTAAAACACTCTTCTTTGCTTGTCTCTGATTGCTTCTGGAGAAGTATAGAAAAAAAATAGCTCCGTTGCTAACACAAGAATTGTCCTCATTTTCCGGCGTACTGGAGTCTGCGAGTGGCGGGGGTGGGAACCAGGACGCGTCACAGAAGCAGTGAGTGGGGCCTCTTCGCGGCACCACTGGTGTCCTGCGGCCCGGGCCCACCCACTTACACTCACATGTCTCACCCTATACCCATTCTATTAAATGTTAATTTAAGCATATTGCCGAAAATGTTGCCATGATTAGGATATCCGCAGGTTTTTGCGAATTCGATGTCCATAAACAGCTTGAATTCTAAGTGATCGTCACCACCAAGTTTATTAAAAACATAGCTGGAATAGGTGCCCAGCAACCACATAACTACATTATTTTTCGACGGCGGATAAAATCGCACGTCGGGTCGAGACAACATAGTTGAAGGTATGTTGGTGGTTGTGGTCCTCGTAATGATGGCTAGTTTTTCTCTCAGCCAACTCCAATTTCGTGCACGTTCTCCGCAGGTATAACTGTGCATAACGGTATCCACCAGTTGACGGCTATGGCACAGAGTTGTATCACTGAGTCCGATTTTATGTAGCCTCTCACTTGTACTAATCACTTCATTGATTGCTTTGTACCATGCAGTTCGAGCGGCTGAAGTAAGGATCCTGGAACTGACATTACGCCACACTATATCCCAGTTGATGCCACTGCACTTCGTAACAATTGGATTTGGTCCTTCATGTTGTCGCCAGTATGCCAATATTGCTGTAGCTGCTAAATGTCGAGAATTTAAGCTCTTGACTGATGTAGCTGCATGCAAGGAAATAGTCGCGGATGTATTTGAGCTTGTAACTGATGGTCTGAATGTTCAGCGGGGGGTCAAGGCTTTGCGGCCTGACAGCATAGAATAATTGCGCCGTAATGCCCGAAGGGCAGTTGGTAAGGATAGAGACCGTCCTTGTGACATAGAGAGCCGCTGCCTTTTTCTTGATGTCGACTAAGCCCATCCCTCCGTTCAGGGGGTGGAGTGTAGCAGTTTTGGCAGATACACGAAAAATTTCCACGCGCTAAATAAAATTTGTTATCGTCGACATAGTATTTCTAGCAATGACAGCAGGGAGCGGCAGGAGCTGCGCCATGTAGTAGGCTTTTGATAAGATACAGGCATTGATAAGTTGAATGCGATCAAATTGGTTGAGGCTGCGATGGTAATTATCAATTAGGGCTCCATTTATTTTACGTGCTACATCTCGCCAGTTTGCCGCTATCATCTGTAGAGAGGACGCCATCAACATGATCCCCAGAGCCTTGTGTTCTCTGACTTGTTTAGCATAATCAACACGCAAATGCTGGAGGCCACAGAGGTTCAGAAATTTGCTTTTGTGTTCATTTAACTGCGCTCCTGACACCAGACAGTATTTCCGAAGTTCAGCCTCTAATACGGTGACATCATCGACATCGCGAATCACTACACCCACATTGTCGGCATAAGCTCCGATTACACTTTTTACCCCAGAAATTGTAATCCCAGTGAGTTTCGTCTGCAACTGTTGTAACAGAGGTTCAAGGAAAAGTACAAAAGCAACATAGACAGAGGGATCCCTTGTGGAACCCCTCGGTTGATTGGTATTGGTCGCGTCAGTCGTGAGTTGACAGAAAGTTTTGCAGTGATTCCCATGGCCGCGTTTTTAATCATGTCAATCGTGTTCCGAGAGTAGCCCAATCTTTGCATAGTCTCGAGAAGGTAAGCATGATTTACGAGATAAAAAGCTTTAAAAAATCAAGAAAGATCAGCCCACATTTCATGTTACTAGCGTTCGTTAACGCAATGACGTCGCGGTAAAAAGCAGCCGTTTGCAGAATTGTTCTCCTGAAGGCGCATGTCTGCTGTTGGCCAATGATTTTAGCAGTGAGTGGCGTGAGTCTCATGTTAATTGCGCGAGCCACGATCTTATAATCCGAGTTTAACTACGATATTGGGCGGAAATTGGTGATAGTTTTAGTACCTCTGTTTTTAGGGAGAAGCACAATTTTACATTCCTTAAAGAAGGGTGGGACAGACGTTCCTTGCAAGACTTCGTTCACGACGTGAGTGATTTTGTCCCCGATGATGTGCCAATATTGCTTGTAAAATTCAATTGGTAAGCCATCAGGGTCCGGCGATTTCCCAATCGGCGAACTGCAGACAACCCCCACAACATCTTTATTACTGAAGGCCAACGAGATAGAGTCATTGTCTTCCCTAGTTACGGTAGATGAAATGGCACTAAACAGTCCATCATAGCAGTCATCGTGTAGAGTCACTGATGCGTAGGTTTTGACAAAATAGTTGTGCAGTGCTGTGACAATCTCTCGTTATGTGTCAACCGTTGTTCCATCCTCGAGTTTCAGGGCGTCAATAAAAGTCCGCCTCCTGTTCCTTGTATGTTTGAGGAGGTGGTACAGAGTCGCTGCTTCATCATCTCTGACCGACGTCACTTTAGATTTTATCTTAAGGCCGTCCAGTTTCATCCTCTTCAGATTGATTAATTTTGCCTTTATTTTCCGAATGTCGTCAATTCTGGTGGCCGTCGCGTCTGCACGATCGTACAGGTCCCGTAAGATTGTGTAATAAAATTCCATCGTCTTTTTGATTTCCGCCGCCCTTTCAATTCCGAATGACATGATAACTTTTCGCAGTTTCGGCTTTGCCTGCAGAGTCCACCACTCTATAGTGCTGCGAAACTTGTGAGTAGCGCGCAAGCACTGCTCCCAAGCACGACGCACCCCCTCCTCCAGCAAAACATCCGATAACAAAGACACATTCAGGTTCCATTGATCTTTATACCATCGCGTGGGTTGGGGAAGTAATTTCAAGCACGCGATGACACCACTGTGATAGGAGAAACTGGAGGGGATCGTCTCTACTTTTAATAAATCATTCTCGATAACATCGGAAACATAAATCCGGTCGATTCTGCTGCAGGAATATGCGACGATGTGAGTGAAGCGTGCCAATGTCGGGTACCTAATTTCCCACGCATCTTTAAGTTTGAGGTCGGTCACGAGGCGCTTTAATTCAGACGAATAATTAAAAGTTGGGGACTGATATTTCCTGGATAAGACACAATTAAAATCACCACCAATGATAATGTGTCGGGGATTTTTCCGAAAGAAAAAAAGTAGCTCGTTCCGCTCTATAGGTATTGCCAGAAGGTGCGTACAAGTTGATGATGGTGACGCCGAAAACAGTGATCCCGATCCTTCTACCCGATTCCAATTTGTCGATCTGAGTAACTGGAATCCCTTCTCTAATTAAGACTGCGGTGCCCACGGTCGTTTCCAGGGAAAAATTTGCAATGCCGACAAACCCAGGAAGAGTAAATTGTGGCATCGACACCTCCTGCAAAAGTGGTATATCAGTACCGGGCTCATATAGATATTGTTTTAATGCATGCAGTTTCACTTCTGATCAAATTTTATTAATATTGAGGGTCGTGATCGTATAGGCCTGTGACGTAATAACGGGACGTCTGAGAGAAGGAGGGATCAACTGCCGTTAATTGCCCACATCTCCATGCCATTCCATGTGAGTAGCGGCCGCGCAATTCCTGTCTGGAGCGTCACTGAGTTGATCTCTTGCATCTTTGTTTTTACTCTTTTTCCGGACAGCATTAACATTTGGTGGTACTTGGATCCTGTGACGGACACTCTGCAGCACCGCTGCAGTCGGAGGTGTGGGAGGGTCTTGGGTGATGTCAATCGTCTCTCCCGACACATCTTGCGCCGGGAGCGCATGCGCCGAAACCGCTGGCGAGCGATCAGCTGAGCCACCACTTTCACTATCAGCTTGTTTGGCAACACTCGCTGCCCGAAGTTGTTTGTTGTCACTGACAGTCCCAGGCTGCTGTGTTTGTATACCGTCGCGGAGTTGATGACATTCATGTTGTTCTGAGGCTAGGGTCGGAGCAGTTGCCACGTGTTGTGTACCGTCCGCTCCCGGAGACATTGTTTGTATACCATAACGGCGAGCCGCGATGTGAGTACTTCCAGTAGATACGTGAGCCATATCTACTTGTTGACTTTCCTGAGTGTGCTGTTGCGGAAGTTCTGAGACATGAGCCTGTGGTAACTGAACGGCGTCGACGGAAGTATCGACGCTTGAAATTGCGGTAGAAGAATCGTCCACAATCGCTGCACCGGTTATAACTTTAGTACCCGAAGCGATCCCCCGTACGACCGATTCCGCGGTCTCGTGCGCACTGAAGGTTTTATCATCAGAGTCACGGCTGTCACAAGTTCAACGCCTCTTATTAGTCGTGGCATCGACCTTCGCGGGTGGCGTAGCACCATTGTCTCTCCTTACCAGAGCTGGAAACTCTTCAGGGCGAAATTCTTTTAGCTCTTCCGAAGGTACGGCAGAACTAGGGACCTCACCCTCTACGATAGGGTTATCCGAAACTACATCAGCCAACGTAAGACTTTTACGCTTCTGTAGCGAATTTTTTAGCACAAACATTCGCCTGGGACAGTCATGACGCAGGTGACCACTCTCATTACATATATGGCATGTGGGAGTTTGGCCACTGTAAGTAACATGAGCCCTATAGTCACAAACGGTAACATGCGAGGGTATATTCTGCTTTATATGCATTTCTACTGATCGGACGCCACTGTAACATTGTAACCTGTGCTGGTTTGACCACCGTTCGTTACGAATCTGCTTGATATCCCCGAATTTGGACAGAACTTCCTTCAGATAACAATCTTCTACTTCAAGGGGTAGGTTAAAGATACGCACATTGGTATACTCCACATCGGCATTGGAAATGAGCACAGTACTTACAGACTCGTCCCGGTGTCGAAAAACAGCTCTCCCTCCGTGTTTCGTCAGAATCTCTTCCAGTAATACAGGATTCAGCAATTTTACAAATAAGCAATATTCCTCGGTATCATAATACGCCGTGTGCACTTGATCAGAGGTAATTCCAATGACATCCACAACCCAATCTGGTATTTCCAAGGCACTAGGCTGCACAGAACGGGTAGACTTGTCAAATTCAAATCAGAGTGTACACTTTCTCGGAAATAACCTGGACATTGCAAAACGATAACTAGCAAAGGAACCGCTAGAAGAACACAAGAATGAAAATCAAACTCAAGAACAATATACACTAAATAAAAACACTTCACGATAAAGAGAACACTTAAGTTGTTATCACGACTTGTAAACACGTGGCGGAGTGGAGCACTTTACACGTCCGATCAGCACGGTGTCACAGGCGCGACTTCCACTGAGCTAAAGAGGCACGGCCTAGCGGTTCTTTTGAGTACTTCGTCCTTACGGTCGTCTCGATCATCAGTCTTCAGCTGACAACACTTCATATCACCGACTTATATTTGCAGCTTTGGCGAACCATTACTGCTTGGCTACACATCTGACACGTAACCGATGTACTCTCTAACCAACACCACTTGCATTTCAGAAAATGTCTTTCTCACATGTCTACAAAATCGCCTTCACCTTCAAATACAGTTTCCTTGCGACTGACGGAGACCTAGGCAAAGTTTAAAGTTGCTATTTCCATTACATAACGTTCATCAGAAAAACGGTTATTATCATCTGCAGCGGAACAAAATTCCGGTTCGCCCAGTGTGGGGCTCGAACCCACGATCCTGAAATTAAGAGTCTCATGCTCTAGCGACTGAGCTAGCCGGGCTGCCTCGGTAAATATGTGCCGGGCAGCACGTCACACAGTACTCGTATGGGTTGGGTGGTCCCATGCAGAATCTCTCCATGTTGCCTAATGTTTTCTTAACGTCACACTCGTCACGTACTTCACTTTTATTTCATAATCATTTCTGAGAGGTAAAGGAATTGAATGAAAACCTGCAGAGTTAGTGGCGTCAAAATTAACACACATACTTGATGTGGCTCATAAGCCGAACGAGTTACTTTCCGACGTTGTCTTAGATGTGCAAGTGCCAGTCAAAACTCGCGGCGACGGAACTCTGCCGACCATTTCGTTAGTTAACACCGGTCTTGTTGTGTGTGTTTCAAGCTCAAGAGCATCTCCAAGCAGGAAATGGTCAACAGAAACATTCAGACGGTTTTTGTACAGCACAATTGCTACACTAAAACGGTATGTTTCTTTTTCAGAACTGGAAAAAAACGACCGTGACAGGATTTGAACCTGCAATCTTTGGATCCGAAGACCGCCGCCTTATCCATTTTTTTTATTATTATTATTTTTCTTCTGCTTACGAAATGAAGCTTGAAAATCTTGCCAATCGAATCCTTCAGTGTGGTTGTAACTTGGGAGTCGGTCAACATGATATATTATTCGCCTTATAGATGGTCCGCCTTTTTGCAGTGAATATCTGCTGAACTTTCAGTAACATGAAATTCAATCAGTTGACCTGTTAGTTTCTTTATTTTACGTCACAGTTTTGAGCAGGTAGTTGGCGAAGTGATCCTTGTAGTTTTGTGTTTTCATTAGCAGATGGTGCTGAGTTGTAAGATAGACCCAGAAGTCTTCTTTACTCTTTTCTTCTTTTGTAAATAAGTAGTGTACTGTAGCGGATTTTAACCAGTTTAGTGCGTTCCTTCTCGTCCGTGGGTACGGAGTATCATCCGGCGTTAGAAAGGCAGCAGGCGTTATATATCTGGGAGATGTTCTGCTGATGAGCGCCAACTTGTTCGTGATATATACCCATATATCTTTTACTTTGTCGCACACAAATCTGTGTTCATCAGTATCTATTAAATTACACGTGATGCATAAAGGTGATTCTGCGAGGTGTATGTTATGTAGTTTGGAGTTAGTGGCCAATTTTCTGTTAACTGCGAAATACCAAGTGGCTTGCATTGCTGACGGCTAGTGTGGACAATGGATGTTCAACCAGATTACCTTCCAGTCGTAAAAATTGTATTTGTCTTCGACGTTATTTGGCTTCTTATCTTTCATGAGTTCCTGGTACACGCGTTTCACTGCCGTCATTGCTTGTACGGGGATCCTTGTCTGTGCATAACTGTACTCCAATAAAAACCGTTTTAAATGATAAAGTCCGTTTGGAATATGTTGCACCGTGATGGGTGGACTGAGGTTTGCCGGAGCTATCTCAGTAAGCAGGTGAGCAGCGAGACTATCTGCTGAGTGTTTCCATTGGTGGAAAGTTTTTGATATGTATAAAGCTTGCGCCTTCTTTCCAACATCGACAAGCTTTAAGCCACCATTTTTTGTGGCCAGCGTTAAGGTGTCAAACTGAACTTTAAAAATGTGACGATGGCTGACAAACTGTCCTAATGCTGACATAATTCGTTTTGCAGTGTGTGCAGACATTGGTAAAATTTGAGCGATATAATTGAGTTTTGAGGTGAGATATACATTTGCGACCGTGACTTTCTGAATTTCATTTAGTTTTCGTACACTGTGTTACCGTATGCCGGCACGAATAGTCTGTAGAAGCTTTCTATAGTTGGTTGCAATTGTGTGCCGGATATTACGCTGAAAATCAATTCCAAGACACTTGAAGATCTTCAGCTAACGTAGTTGCCTGTGAGGGCGCGATCCTAGGCCGCGGCCAATATTGAATATTCCAGACTTTGTCCAGTTTAGTTGTGCACCGGACGCTTGCTCATATTGCCTGACTGTCTGTAGTGCGGTTTCCACTTCAGTTCTATTTATGATAAGGAAACCGACATCGTCTGCATACGCCTTGCACACAACTCTGGATCCATGTATGACGATGCCCTGTAAACTTTTCGTCAGGGTAGCTAACAAAGGCTCAATGGCAATCGCAAAAAGCGCCATGGACATTGGGCAGCCCTGCCTGACGGAACTGACTATCTCTATTGCTCGGGTAGGCTGGCCATTGATGATGATTCTGGATGAATTAGTCGCTACCATCTGTTGTATAATGGCAACGAACCCAGGTGGAAAACCCATCGCAGACATGGTACGAAAGAGATACTGGTGGTTTACCCTGTCAAAGGCTTTGTCGAAATCTAAGGACATGATGGCACATTTCAGTTTACAGACTTCCGCAATGGAGATTAAATCACGGTAGTCGCATAGAGTCTGTTGAATTTTCCGATCCTTGCCCACGCTGGTCTGGTAAGGGCCAATGATGCTGGTCATCGTGGATTTAAGCCTTTGGGCCAATAGTCTCGCAAAGATTTTATAGTCGCTGTTGAGCAGCGTTATCGGTCTTAGATTTTTTACGTTGGCACCGCCTGAGTTTTTTTAATTAGAACGATTGCGCCTTCACAGAAGCTGGTGGGGATCACGTTGTTGTGGTCTAGAAGTTCGTTACACATGCAAGTGATCTTCGCCTTTATGGTGTTCCAGAATTTTTGATAGAATTCGGCGGGAATTCCGTCAGGTCCGGGGGATTTATTCTTAGCACTTTCCCAGATGACATATCCCACGTCGTCTTCGGTTGCCACGGCTAATAGCTGTTCCGCGTTCGCGAGACTGACTCTGTTGTGCAAATTATTCAAAAGATCGTCCCGCACTTGCACGTTAACTTCTATTTTTGACATCAAGGTGGTGAAGTAGTTAAGCACCGCCGCCTTAATCTCATTGTGCGTAGTCAGCGTTGCGCCATCCTCAGCAGTTAACTCCGTCAGAATTTTACGGGATCCTTTCCTACTTTCTTGGATCATATGGTAGACTGAGGTGAGTTCTTGGTGTGCAGTAGTCTGGACCCGCGACCTGACTTTGTAGCCTTCTAGCTGCGTCCTCCTTAGGGTTAGGATTTTGGCCTGGATTTTCTTAATTCGTTTAAATTGCTCGACGGCCGAAGTGCCGAGCGCATACAGTTCCCGCAGACAATGAAAATAGAAATGGATCGTCCTGTGAAGCCAAAAGCTCTTTTCCCGTGCGTAGTTCATGAAACACCACCTAATTTTAGGTTTGGCGCACCTGAGCCACCAATCAATGGCTGTATTGTAAGAGGCAAATCTCTGTTCACATTCTCGCCAGGTTTGGAGGAAGGCTTCTTGACACGCCGAGTCTTGAAGATGTGAAATATTTAATTTTCACAGGCCCCTGTATCGATACGTTCGTTGTCGGTCTAGAGTGATAGTACAGATGTATGCAGCATGATCTGAGAACGCCACTGGCCATACTTCTGACTGCAGAATGTTATTCCTCAAATTAGGTGTGACATAAATTCGATCGAGACGGCTTGCCGAATGGGTCGTAATATGGGTAAACCCAGGTGCAGCCCCATGCTTGAGCTCCCAAGAGTCAATTAAGCCTAAGTCTCGTACAATTCGTTCCAGTTCAAGTGATCTGTTAAGATTGGGAGTCTGGTCCTTTGCACTGATGACACAGTTAAAGTCACCTCCGAAGATAACATTGTCGTGGCGGACGCCAAAGATTGGAACTATTTCTCCTTTAAAAAAATCTGCTCTTTGACGTCTATTACTGGAACCGGATGGGGCATATACATTAATTAGTCTGTTGTTATAAAAAGTGCCCGCAATGCCCCTACTGTTCGGCAATTCTGTGACGTCAGTGATAATAATACCTTCCTTGGCAATAAAAGCTGTACCTAGTTCACAACCGGCTCCAGGATTAGTAATCACATTATAACCTGGTATGCAATCAAGTCCGACCTCTGTTACTTCTTGGACAAATAAAATGTCTACATCAGCTGCATATAAAAAGTCCTTTAAATGTTGTAATTTACAAGCGCTACGTATCTTATTAATATTTAGAGTAGCAAGTCGATAGGCCTGTGGCTGAATTGTGGGTGACTAAACAAAAGCAATGCCTAAAATCCGTCCAATATCAATCATAAATAGCGCTGGAAAAGCAAACCACGTCGAAAATGCACTGTGCAAGCAATTTAAAAACATCTATGGACAGTCACTGTAAAGGCAGAGTTAAAAATATTCTCCGTTTGAAAATGGATCAGTCGCGAGTTCTTTTTGCACAGTAGTTTCTGTCGAGGCGTTACCTTTCTCATTAACATCGTCGTCCTTGGGGACCGAAGTTATGGCTGTCACCGTTTCTGAAGTATCCATACTGTCTACTTCGACATTGGATTCTGTATCGTCTGCCCAACTAGTTGGCTGTGGGCCTGTCGAGGTGGTTATTGACGCTTCAACAGGATAGAGGTCGATCATGTGGTTATCACGGTCGGCTCGAAGTGTAGCTGACTGTTCGGGGTTCAGAGGTAGAGCATCTGAGACATTGTCAAGGACTGATGGTAAACTAGCTGAGGGATGATCATGGTTTGTGCTATCAGATGCTTTTGCACTGATTTGTTCACCGATCTGTTTAGCCTTTTCGCGCAGAACCGGTGCAATCAGTTCGGCATCCTGGCGGGCAACTCTCCGTTTTTTAGTTTTTCTGGGAGATGCACACTTTTGTGGGCTTTTATCATCACCTGCTTGAGATTCCCCCCGTGGAGTAGCATCGGCCGGTGGAGACGCAGCCGTTTGCAACGCAGATGCCCGTTCTTCGGTGACTACGATAGACGTCGATATTTCTGCTGGTTTAGGTTGACTCTGATCAGGCGTTTCAGCAGTCTCTATTCGTCTCACAGTCGCAGGCAGTTAAGTGGTTTCACTAACTTGTGGGACCGTGGGTGTAGCCGAAAGCCCACGCGCCACGGCCACATACGTTACAGACAGTGTTGTCATTGAGGGGGGCGTGGCAGCCCCGCCGATAGGCAGCTGCGCCACTCGCCTCTGCATGCATTCGGCTTGCACGTGACCTGTCGAGTTGCATGCTGCACATGTTCGAGGCTGGTCATCGTACATTACTATCGCACGATACCCGCAAACGTGAACATAAGACGGGATGTGCTTCTGCAGCTCGATTCTTAATTGCCGCACCCCGTTAAGAACTGGGAATTTATGTGCACTAGACCAGCGTTCCGCAATATTGCTTATGATTTTACCGTAAAGACAAAGCACTGCGTTTATCTGTTCACTGGTTATTTTACATGGAAGTTCAAAAATTCGAACAGTCAGTATTCCTAGGCCGGCATGCGAAACAACAACTTCTCCCACATTTCCATCGCTATGTTTAAACGTTAGGATACCACCACAAGATGCAACAATTTTCTCGCACATGTCGGATCTCGCTAATTTAACGAAAACGGTGCTACTGACAATCGAAAGATGTCCTGGCGACTGACAGAGACGTAGGCAAAGTTTAAAGTTGCTATTTCCATTACATCACGTTAATCAGAAAAACGGTAATTTACATCTGCAGCGGAACAAAATTCCGTTCCGCCCAGCGTGGGGCTCCAACCCACGACCCTGAAATTAAGAGTCTCATGCTGTACCGACTGAGCTAGCCGGGCTGCCTCGGTGAATACCTAGCGGGTAGCACGTCACACAGTACTCGTTTGGGTTGGGTGGTCCCATACAGAATCTCTCCATGCTGCCTAATGTCTTCCTAACGTCACACTCGTCACGTACTTCACTTTTATTTCATAATCATTTCTGAGAGGTAAAGGAATTGCATGACAACATGCAGAGCTAGTGGCGTCAAAATTAACACTCATACTTGATGTGACTCAAAAGCCGAACGAGTTACTTTCCGACGTTGTTTTAGATGTGCAAGTGCCAGCCAAAACTCGCAGTGACGGCACTCTGCCGACCATTTCGCTAGTTAACACCGGACTTGTTGTGTGTGTTTCAAGCTCAAGAGCATCTCCAAGCAGAAAATGGTCAACAGCAACATTCAGACGGTTTCGTACTGCTGAATTGCTACATTAAAACGGTATGTATCTTTTTCAGAACTGGAAAAACACGAGCGTGACAGCATTCGAACCTGTAATCTTCAGATCCGAAGTCCGACGCCTTATCCATTAGGCCACACGGTCCCTGACGACCAAGTATAACTTGTATACGACTCATCTCGAAACGCTCACACCCCTGAGAATTTGTGTTTTCGTTCTACACAGCTGCTACCCCTTGCTCTTTCCCACCCATTAGTTACATTTAACCTCTTACGAGACCGACCAACTATAGACTGGGAAAGAAGAACACAAACTTTGTGCATTCGGAATCGAAGGCAGGGCGTCCCTCGCCGCATTTGCTACGATGGCCATTTGCTACTTCTGCAGAAGCGGCGGCGGCGACGACGATGACGACGACGACGACGACGACCGCGAGAAGCTCTGAGATATGTGAGAAATGCATCTATAAAATGTAATTCAGACTGCCTCGTTCCACCTTATGCTGTACCGCTTTGGCAAATGCTTTATCTGCGCCATTCGCCTTAATCACATCTTAATAAAACGCGTTTCGCTAACTGTTCGTCATCACAGATACTGTTTGCTATACGGCCACGTCGCGCAACTGATTTCCAAAATTCGTCTTCCTCCTGTGAGGATGGAACTCACGACCCTGGTTTACTAGACCAGTGCTCTACCACTTTTTTCTTTTTTTTTTTTTTGTATTCGCCTTAATCACGTCTGAGAGTAATTCTTAATAAAACGCCTGTCGCTAATTGTTCGTCATCACAGATACTGTTTGCTATACGGCCACGATGGGCAACTGATTTCCAAAATTCGTCTTCCTCCTGTGAGGATGGAACCCACGACCCCTGGTTTACTAGACCAGTGCTCTACCACTTTTTTTTTAATACTGGGTGAGAGCCAGGTATCCTAGCCACTTTTTTTTTATTGACCCCTGGTTTACAAGACCAGTGCTCTGCCCCGTTTTTTCTTTTTTTTACCATTATTTTGTGTCGTTTTCGTCTGCCATTGTTTGAAAGTTAGGGGTGACAATCAGATTCAGGCCTACGGAAACAAAGCGGGCAGGGGTCGAAACCCGAGGCCTGGCCACGATGATTCCACCGTCCTCTTTCCGAATGGCACCTGTACAACGGCGTCGTAATTTCCCCTACTGTTTTGGTTCTTGGTCTTACGTTTGTTTCTCTTGTTCGCCCTAAAGGTCCACGTAAACTTCAGTCCAGGTGTAGAGAAGAATTTTACATAAAGGCGACAAAACCAGCTACAGTGTAAAAGAAATCGGCTCACACAGGTGACCTTAGCCAACACCCTCCCTTTCAAATGTCAGGCTAAGCATATTTGCAAAATCTTTAAGGAGTCCTGGCAAGCGCAATCGGTTCCAGTAAGCAGTAACGATGTACTGCCGAAACGTTAGGTGTTCATCCTCTTCATGACAACTATTGACAAAATGTACGAAGTGTCCAAGCAACCACATAACGGTATTGAGCTTCGTTCGCGGATAAAAGGAAGAATCGGGCCGTACGATGATGTCAATGGTATAAGCGGTTTCGGCAGTCCTAGTGACAAAAGCCAGTTGTTTCCTGAGCCAAAGCCAATTAGCAAGGTGCCCACTGCAGGTGAATCGATGCCTAAGTGTGTCCAGGAGACCACACCGTGTGCAGTTGTCCGTGTCAGAAAGACCAATACGGTGCAGTCGTACGTTGGTGGGGACCAAATTATTAATTACCCTATACCATGTGGACGCCACAGCCATTGAGTTGATCGGCAGACTAACATTCTTCCAGACGTTCCTCCAGGACACTGATGGAGACGCCAGTTCGATTGGATTGGGACCGGCCAGCCCCTCACAACGGGCAATCAAGCTCTTGGTCGTTGGCACCGGTCGTCGCAAGAAGACGTCACCGAGGTAACTAACCGCAATATAAAATTCCCGGACGTGTTTCAACTTAAAATTGAGGCGACCGACGTCGACAGGTGGAGCAAGGCTCTTCGGACGCAGAACAGTAAAAATTCTGGATGTAATTGAAGTCACTTCTTGCGTAACAATGAGAGTCGTACGGCGGACGTACAAGGCAGATGCCTTGCGAGTAATGTCAGTGAGGCCCAAGCCTCCGGAGATACGCGGTTTCGTCATAACCTCGTAACGCAACTTGAATAGATGACCCTTCCATATAAACCTGCTAGACAATTGGCGCAACCTTTTCGCCACCATTATGGGAAGTGGGATCAGCTGAGCAACATAATAGGCTTTACATAACACGTACGTGTCTAAAATTCTTACTTTTTGCAAAATGGCCGCAGAGCGCTGCTTATGGACCATCAGAGCCCCCTGTATCTTCTCGGTGACAGATTTCCAATTAAGAGCCGCCATTTTTATGGGACACCGATCAATGCTAATCCCCAATGAGGTATGGCGATCGACAAAAGTGGCCCAAGGGACATCAGCATCGCGAAACCCTCGAATATTAAGGAACTTACATTTACCCTGATTGAGACGCGCTCCAGAGACAACAGTATGCATCAACTGCCCCTTTCAACAATGTGATATTATCACGTTGACGGAGGAGAACAACGACATCGTCCGCGTACGCCTTAACAGTGTGCTTCCCACCAGAGAGGGTCATACCCTGAAGCTTGAAAGCAAGAGTCCGAAGCAGCGGTTCCAGGGACAATATGAATAGAGACATAGAGAGCGGAATACCCTGAGGTACCCCTCGGCGGATAGCAATGGGCGGCGTCAGCTGCCCATTGACTGACACCCGAGCAGTTATTCCCCTATACAAATTACCAAGAACACCACGTGATGAAGCGTTAAAACCTATTGTATCTAAAACACGATTTAAAAACACATGACTGACGTGATCAAAAGCCTTGTAAAAATCGAGGAAAGCAAAGGCACAATGAACGTTTGTAACCGCCGCAACCGAGACAACATCCCGATATTCGGCTACTGGGGTCAGAATAGATCTACCAGGAAAACAACATTGATGTGCACCAATCACACCCCGAAGCAGAGAAGACAATCGACTATTGAGCGCTCTAGCAGCTGTCTTGTAATCAAAGTTCAGCAATGTGAGCGGACGAAGATTGGCAGCAGATAAACGACCAGTGGACTCCGGAATTAAAACAATTTTCCCTACTTTAAAATCGGCTGGCACATCCATCCCCCTGACAATCTCATTTAAAATCTGCGTAAAAGTGCCACCCAAAAGAGGCCAAAAACGGAGATAAAATTCTTTAGGCAGGCCGTCTGGACCCGGCGATTTACCGGACGGAGAGCGAGGAATAAAATAGAAAACATCATCTACCTGGAACTCCCGGAGAAAGTCGCCGTTCGCGTCAGGCGTGATCGTCGCAGGAAGATCCTCAAGGACATCATCAGAAAGTGACGCACCAGAATCATCGGCAGAATAGAGACTAGCGTAATACTGATGAAGAGCATGCGTCATGTCCTCCTGTGCAATAAGCTGTCGTCCATCATCCACCATAAGAGAAGAGATGAAGGTGCGACGACGTCGAGTCTGATGCCGCAGCAGGTGGTACAAAGAAGTCAGTTCACCTTCAACAAGAGAGTGAGATTTCGACTTTACTCGCAGACCATCCAACTGTCGTCGTTTGAGGGTCAAGAGCTTGGCTTTAATACGACGAACATCATGGATCCGCAGAGGAGAAGGACCCGCCGCGTCATACAGTTCACGCAGGACAGAGTAGTAAAATTCATACGTGTTCTTAAAATCACGCGCCCTTGCGGCACAGTAAAAAATCAAAGACTGACGAATCTTGGGCTTGGCAAACGCAGTCCACCAAACGAGCAAGGAGGGGTAACGCGGGACAGAGCGAAGACATCGCTCCCACACTGCACTTACAACTTCGTCAATGGCACTGTCGGCAAGGTGGGAAACATTTAACATCCACTGGGAACGATAAAGTTTTGCTGGTTGGTGACTAAGATTTACAGTTGCAGTAAAAGCACAATGGTCAGAAAAACTAGTAGGAATAACATCGACAGAAAGAATGTTATAACATAAAAAATCAGAGAAGTAGAATCTGACGAGTCTACTGCATGAGGACGCGGTAAAATACGTAAATATCACCAGGGTTGGATATTTGTGTTCCCAAACATCACGCAGGTGCATGGTACGAACCAAGTCATGTAAATCTCGGCAATAATTAAAATTGGGGGACTGGTCTTCAGGGCGTAAAACACAATTAAAATCGCCTCCGAGCAGGAGACTCCGAGGACTCTTGCGCAAAAGATAAATAAGCTCTTCCTTATAAAAGCGCGATCGAGCCACAGTGCGACACGAACCAGAGGGGGCATACAAAACAACTAGGCAGAGATCAAAAAGACGACAACCAATCCCACGGCCAGAGTCAAGGAATTCAATGTCAGTAACAGGAATACCTTCTCGAAAGAAAAGAGCAGTTCCTGTTGAATTATCCGGTGCGACATTAAAAACAGTTTGAAATCCAGGTAGAGAGAGATCAGAAAACAATACTTCCTGCAAAAATACTACGTCCGCACAGGAGTCGTAGAGAAACTGCCGCAAAGAGGCAATGCGAACGTCGGACTCAATACGGTTAACATTTAAGGTAAGAAAGGTGTATGCTTGAACCATGGAGAGAAAATCGAGAGAGGAAATCACCTACACCGACGCATCAACATCACAGTCCATAGCAGGGGAGACGGAGGCATCCGAGGGAAGGGGACTGCTACCCCCTTCCGCGGATCCCTTACGTTTCGGTTTTTTACGAACAGCATTGACGTTCGGCTGAACGCGCAACTTGCGTCGGCTGACGGGCAAGGAAGCGGCAGCAGCCGGTGACGTAGGAGGGTCAAGTTCTGTATCCGACACCACCCGCGCCGGTCCACAGTCAGGGTCCGGAGGCGCGGGGGAAACATCCGACGAAACGGACTGGTCTACACCAATACTAGCTTCCGGCAAACATGGACTACACGGAGGCGAAACGTGAGCAGGAAGCTCCGAAGCTGCTAAGTTGGAAGGAGGCGGAGCAGCTCCGCTGGCAGAGGTATGGGGCAGCGAAGCAGGAAGTTGTTGCGGCTCAACTTGTCGTGACAACGAAGTCGGTTCGGAAGGAGGCGCCAACAGGCCCGACCGACGAGCCGACTCGAGAGAAGCCGCGTCGGAAGCCGGAGGGGCGTCAGCAGCCGCTACCGGAACAGCTACTTCAGGGGAACAGGGAGCATCTACACTACTCTGTGGCTCGGAGGATGTCGGTCTCTCGGATTGGGGCATCTCGGGGAGATCCTCATCCGTACTATTTCCATCTTGTGCGCGACGCCGTTTATTATTCAAAAGCGGCACACCCACCTGAGGAACCGACGGAACAACATCAGATTTGGCACGTAAAGGAGGAAATTCTGTGTCAGGGGCGTGCAAAACCTGCGACTGGGCGCTACTACCACTGGACTGTTCGACACCAAGAGCAGAACCACCTGCAACGAGGTCAGCGACCGTTAACTTGCGACGCTGTTCGAGAGAATTTTTTAACACAAAAACCCTCCGCGGACAGTCGGTACGCACGTGGCCACTCTCATTACACAAGAAACAGGTGCCAACCTGACCACTATATGTTACATGGACACGATATCCACCGATCTGCAGGTGCGAGGGAATATTCTGCTTCACGTGCATTTCGACGGAACGAATACCACTGCAACACTGCAGACGATGTTGGCTGGACCAGCGTTCAAGGCGAATACTCTTAACATCACCATACTTGAGTAAACCCTCCTTAAGATACACATTATCCACCTCCGGCGGAAGGTTGTAAACACGAACACTGGTGTACGTAATGGAAGCATTTGAAAGCAGTACGGTACTGACAGAATCATCCCGATGCCGAAAGAGAACCTGATGACCAAATTTGGAAATAAATTTATCAACCTGAAGGGGGTCCATAAATTTAACAAAGAAAACATAGAGTTCTGTATCACAATATGCAGTGTGCACCTGATCCGAATTAATGCCAAAGGTATCTACTAACCAATCATGAATCTCAAGGGAACTAGGTTGCACATGGCGGGTGGACTTGTCGAAAGCAAAACTAACTGTAGCCTGACGAGGAATAACCTGAGACGACATTTTCAAAAACTACGCGGTCTAAACCGCTAAACAAAAACACTGAAATACACACAGAAAGTAACACAAGGAACGAAACAGCGACGGAGAAAAATTTACAGAAGGTACAACACTACACGTAAACAAACGATATCCCACTATACGTAACGCTACGGCGGAGCGGAAGACTAGGCACGTCCACACTGCACGGCGTCTGAAGCGGAACTGACCACTGAGCTAAAGAGGCGCGGCCTAGCAGTACTCTTGCGTACTTCGGCCTTACGGTCGCCTGCATCATCAGACTTCAGCTGACAACACTTCATATTAGCTTCTAATATTTGCAGCTATGGCGACCCATTACTGCTTGGCTACACATCTGACACTTAACCGATGTGCTCTCCAAACAACAACACTTGCATTTCAGAACATGTCTTTCACACATGTCTACAAAATCACCTTCACGTTCAAATACAGTTTCCTTGGGACTGACAGAGACGTAGGCAAAGTTTAAAGTTGCTATTTACATTATATCACGTTAATCAGAAAACGGTAATTTACATCTGCAGCGGAACAAAATTCCGTTCCGCCCAGCGTGGGTCTCGAACCCACAACACTGGGATTAAGAGTTTCACGCTCTACCGACTTAGCTAGCCGGCTGCCTCGGTTAATACCTGCCAGGTAGCACGCCACACAGTACTCGTTTGGGTTGGGTGGTCCCATACAGATTCTCTCCATGCTGCCTAATGTTTTCCTAACGTCACACTCGTCACGTACTTAACTTTTATTTCATAATCATTTCTGAGAGGTAAACTAATTGCATGACAACATGCAGAGCTAGTGGCGTCAAAATTAACACACATACTTGATGTGACTCAAAAGCCGAACGATTTACTTTCCGCCGTTGTTTTAGATGTGCAAGTGCCAGTCAAAACTCGCGGTGACGGCACCCTGCCGACCATTTCGCTAGTTAACACCGGTCTTGTTGTGTGTGTTTCAAGCTCAAGAGCAACTCCAAGCAAAAAATGGTCAACAGCAACATTCAGACGGTTTCTTACTGCTCAATTGCTACATTAAAACGGTATGTTTCTTTTTCAGAACTGGAAAAACACGAGCGTGACAGCATTCAGATCCGAAGTCCGACGCCTTATCCATTAGGCCACACGGTCACTGACGACCAACTATAACTTGTATACGACTCATCTCGTAACGCTCACACCCTGAGGAATTGTGTTTTCGTTCTGCACAGCCGCTGCCCCTTGCTCTTTCCCACCCATTCGTTACATTCAACCTCTTACGAGACCGACCAGACATAGACTGGGAAACAAGACCACACACTTTGTGCATTCGGAATCGAAGGCAGGGCGTCCCTCGCCGCATTTGCTACGATGGCCATTTGTTACTTCTGCAGACGCGGTGGCGACGACGACGACGACGACGACCGCGAGAGGCTCTGAGATATGTGAGAAATACATCTATAAAATGTAATTCTGATTGCCTCGTCCCACCTTATGCTTTACCGCTTTGGCAAATGCTTTATCTAAAACATAAGGTGGGACGAGGCAGTCAGAATTACATTTTATGCTTTACCGCATTGGCAAATGCTTTACCTGTCTGACGTGGATCTGTCTGGCGTGGGACCTGTCGTTTCGCGGTGCGTTTTTTTTTTTGGCGTGGGCCAGTCCTCGCCGGCGCCCCATAAGGCACAGAGGTTCGCACTGGGGCGTATCGCTTCCAGTCGGACGTGCCCACAGGGGAAGTGATGCGTCATATATAGCCTCTCCTTCTCAAGTTGCTCTTTCCGCCTTCAAGTGGTGCCGGACGTTAAGCTTGGCATTTCTCGGGCTTGCCGGGGTGTGCCTTGCGACAAAAGGAAGAGCTGCCACCCAACCCGATGCGAAAGCGAAGGGTGCGTGGCACAGGGGGAGCAGTGTCGAGAGACGAACATCTGTCCCTTTAGTTCGCAGGGCCCAGACCAGCAGGAGCTCTGAATGCCGGCGACTTCGTTCGTCGGCGTGGGATCGCGGCGCGAGTCGGCAAGGGCGCTTCGCCGCGCCCCTGGGTAACCGGGGCGTGTTCTGCCAAACCCAGGAGGTGGTGACACCGCCTGGGCCCGGTTAACTGGGTCCAGACCGCCGAACGTCTGGGGGACCGGCCCGCCACCTGAGTAGGAGTGGGTCCTTGGCCGAAAGGTGGAAACTCGTGCTAGTAGGCAGCGAAGGGCGAGAGGTGCATCCGCCTCTCCAGAGTGCGGGGTGCAGTTGCCGAGGAGCGTCGCGTGGAATCGCCGATGACGGAGCCATCGATGGGGACCAGTGCGCTGGCAACGGCGCGCTGAACCCGGCAGTTCGAGAGGGCCCTTGACCTTGGGGCGAGGTCGGTGGGCGAGCTGCAAGAAGTCCCCCCCCCCCCATGCCAGAGGAGCCGGTCCAGGGTAAGAGACGGGCTCCCACCTTTTTTTTATATCACTCGTAAATCATGGCGACGGCAGTTATGAGTGATTTGAGTGCGCCTCAACGTGCGTCTACTGCGGCTGATCCCTCTCCTCAGGACGAGCTGGGACAGGTCGAGAATGAGACAGTTATGCAAAGGCTTGCCAGAATAACTACGCTCATGGAGCAATCTGTAAAAAATGGCAAGATCAGCCAAGCCGGAATGTCAGCCATTAAAAATGAATTGGCAGCTTGGGCCATCGTCCATGCAAAACTAGAAGGAAGGCTAGAAGAACTAGTAAAAGAAAACAACAGACTAAGAAAGCAGCCAGTGAAAACTTGGGCGGCAGTGGCAGCGCAAGCTCCCACCAACCCCAACACCACCAGAGAGACTATAGACAAGGTAACTAAGAGGCCAGATACGGCAGTCTTTTTGAGAACACTTCCTGGACAAGACACAAGCATAAAGAAAATACAGGAGTTATTCACGAAAACCGTGGACCCTGTGAAGGAAGAAATAAAGATAAAGAGAATCAAACCGAGTAGGAATTCAGTCATCGTAGAAGTTGCCTCGGAAGAGCATAAAGAAAAGCTGTTGAAGAACCAAAAGCTGAACTCAGTGGTGAAATGTGAGCCACCAAGAGAAATAAATACTCTCGTCATACTTTATGACGCGCCATCTATTATGATGAACGAAGAGCTGTCAGAGACAATCAGGGCACAAAATTTTGAGCACTTAAGCGTTGAAGAATTTAATAATTGTTTTAAACTTAGATTTAAAACGGGTCCACGAGGTCGTGATGTTGTACATCATGTCGCTGAAGTGACAGCACAGATGTGGAAGAATATCACAACAATGGGCAGGATCTATGTTGGCTTCCATGCCATCAACACTAGAGACTATGTCGTGGTACCTCGTTGCCACAACTGTGGTGACCTGGACCACATTCTCAGGCTGTGCACCAGGGAGCCGGCGTGCACCAAGTGCGGAGAAAGTGGCCATAATCGCAAGGTCTGTAAAGGTACACAAATCTGCATACCATGCAAAAGCAGAGGGAAGAAGTCTTGTGGAGCCGTAGGTCGGAATTGCCCAAAATACAGAATGTTGGAACAAAGATTAATCTCCAGAACTGATTATGGCTGAACTCGGCATACCGAACAGGATGCCGAAGCATAAGTCCCCGAGCAAGAGGAGGAGGGACGCTATGAGGGCAAGTAAATTCAAGTTATTTCTGAGGTCACTTACGGGCGCCGAAAAAACTGAAACAACAGATATAGCCATTCAAACTGAGCCCCAAAGGGTGAACATAGCAATACAAACAGATCTCCCTATAGCAGCAGCTCCCTCCTCTGAAAGCCGGGGAGCAGAGCCGATAAAACATCAGAAACGGCAAGGGCATCCTGCGGCCATAACAGTCTCTGGAGAGAAACAGAACAAGCATGAGAAACCGATTCAAGAAAATGAAGTAACTAGCTCCAGCATAAATTCTACCGAACAGAGTACTCCAGTGGTGAGATTGCCACCTGTGGATCCTGTGAGGGTCTACCCTAATTTGGAATATACTATGCAGCTAGCAAGACTTGAACAGCCGGCTACCCTGACCACAGCCCTGAGACATGTGGTTCGTGTAGGACATGAAGAAGGAAGAAGGGTAACCTTCTCGGTGATGGAGGCTGTTGACAGAATCCAACTAAAATCAGTGAATCTCCCCACCGACTTCGGAGCCCTGCGGGACCTGCTACGAAAAGTCTTCGAAAGGAGAGGGGAGAAATTCGACTTAGACGACATTTACGAGCAGGCAGTTCTAGCCAATGGAAGAATTGCATTTGACTGGTCTAAAACCTGGCCAAATGACCGCATACATACATACTTCCCTTGATGACAAAGTTTAACATAGGACAACTAAATACACATAACAGCCGACTCGTAATGCAGGAACTCCGAAGGGAGGTGGAGGAGAGGAGATTAGATGTGCTCTGTCTACAGGAGCCATACTCCCAAGCTGGAAAGGTCGCTTTTGCTGCCGCAACATGGCAGATAATTAGTAAAGGAGAAGTCCCGAAAGCGGCGATAATAATAACAAATAAGCTCCTGAGAGTCACCACGCTCTCTCAATTCACAACTACCCACTGCAACGTCGTGGAGTTGCATTCCCCAACTGGAATCGTCTTCATAATAAACATGTACTTTCAGTACAGTGATAATATTGAAACACACTTAGATCACCTAACGAGAGTGACCACGCCGTTGCGTTGAGAAAGTTGATAATTACAGCTGACATAAATGCCAAATCCCCCCTGTGGTACAGTGGCACACGAGATGCAAATGGTGAGAAGGTAGAAGAATATATTATGGCAACACAACTTGTGGTGGCTAATAGGCCGGGCAATCCTCCTACCTACACGGCGGGAGGAAGACAAGGGAGAAATATTGACGTAACTCTAACAACACCGAATGTTACAAACATACTCCAAAATTGGAAGGTAATAGGGAATGGCACCACAAGCGACCATAATTTAAAAACTTTCGCCATAGGGGATAGAGAGTGCCGCTGGGCCATGGGGTGGGAATTGCAATATAACTTTAATAGAGCAGATTGGGAGAGGCTAGCGAGGGAGTGCGAAATTCCTCCTTTACCGGGAGGGGACGCACAACAAGATATAGACGTAAACGACAGAACTGACGACATAGTGACCGCCATAACTAGAGCGGTGAGGGCTGCTGTACCAACCAGGAAGAGGGCCATGGCGGCCTCTCCGTCACCATGGACGCCTGAACTAGAGGAATTGCGTCAGTCTGTCAGAAGGCTAAGGAGGTACTACCAGCGCAGTGTCGTCTGGCAGGAGAAACAAAGATGGCAGTTGCGGTATAGTGAGGCCAAGCAACAGTTCCAAAAGGAACTACGCGAGGTCAGGATGCGGAGCTGGGAACGCTACGTGCTCAGTCAACTTGTGCTGGATCCATGGGGACTTCCCTACAAGTTAGTGAGGGAAAAGATCCGCTCTCCTATGGTGCTATCAACTGTCAGGCACGGGGGCGGGATGACGGAGTCCTGGCAGGAAACTGCTGGGGTCCTCCTCCAGTCCCTGTTGCCTGATGACTATGCGGACGGGGAAACTGAAGCACAGCGGCAACTGCGAGAGGAGGATCAAGTGCAATATAACAACGATGCAGCGGTCTACCCCTTCTCGGAAGAGGAGGTGGCGGCACACATAAAATCTCTCAAAAGAGGGAAAGCTCCTGGGCCAGACGGAATTGTGGCGGAGGTGGTGCAATTCCTGGCCCCCTAGCTGGTTGCGCCATTAACGCATTTATATAATGAATGCCTAAGGCAACAACAGTTCCCAAGGAGATGGAAAAAGGCAAATGTTGTCATTATAAAGAAAGGACAAGATAAAGATCCAGCGGAAGTGAAGTCATACAGGCCAATCTGCCTGTTGGACTTGCTTGGTAAAATATTAGAGAAGTTGCTGGCTGACAGGCTGGCGGCACACAGAGTTTTGTGCGGGATGAGCAGCAGGCAATTCGGTTTCAGGCCGGGGCGATCGGCATCTGATGCAATCGCCCTAGCAGCCGAGGTCTGCGGCTCAACCCCGCATAAATACGTGGTGGGCATCATGGTGGACATCAGTGGCGCCTTTGACAACCTGTGGTGGCCTTCGCTCTTCTCCTGCTTGCGGGAGAAAGAGTGTCCAGGGCCGCTATATGGTTGCCTGAGGAGCTATTGCGAGGAACGAGAGGTCTGGCTATCATCCTCTAGCGAGAGAGTTAGTAAGGTGATCACGAAAGGATGTCCCCAGGGATCGGTCCTTGGACCGCTTTTTTGGGACATCCATATGGAGCCTTTATTGGACAACCTACAACAATGCGAGGATGTGCTAGAGGTGATAGCCTATGCAGATGACCTCCTCCTGTTGGTCGATGGCCGGAGCCGAGATGACATTGAACCTAAGATAGAAAGGGCCATAGACTAACTTCAACAGTGGTGCCACACCACCAAAATGACAGTCTCACCAAGTAAGTCAACTTACTTACTGCTGAAAGGACAACTAACCAGGAACCCGACAGTTAGAATCGACAGTTCACCAGTATTACGAAGACGTGACACACGATACTTAGGAGTCATCATTGATGAGAAATGGAACTTCGGGAGGCACATTGAAACCGTAACCCAAAAGGCCCTACAAATTATAAATAATCTCATTTCCATAGGACACAAAAGATTTCACCTCCCTCCACACCTCATTAAACTATATCATAATAGTATCTTAACCTCAGTGGAGGGTTACGGCTCGGGAGTCTGGGCGCACAGACTCACGAGGGTTGTGCCTGCCATGGCAGTGAGAAGGGTGCAAAGAAGTATGATATTACGATCTGTGGGGGCTTATAGAACGTCTCCAGGGGGGGCCCTGTTAGTCATAATGGGGCTCTGCCCACTAGATATAAAGATAAGGGAGCAAACAGCCTGGTATTGGGCAAAAAAGGGGAATCAAGGCAAAATTGAAGACATTATGGGGGTGAGGGTGGCAAATAAGAGGGAAATTATGAGAAGGGGAGAAGAATTATGGCAGGGGACTTGGGAAACGGAGGAAACCGGACGTAGAACTTTTCAGTTCATTCCGGACGTGAGGGAACGCTTGCAAATGAAGTATTTTGAGCCAACAAGGGGATTGATCCACTTTCTCACTGGACATGGACCCTACCCGACATACCTATGTCGGTTTGGGAAGAAGGCAACGCCCGCGTGTGAATGTGGCGTTCCGGAAGGTACTCCTGAACATGTGATCTACGAGTGTCCTCTCTTCAATGATGTTGCAACCACACTCCGAGACAGACTACCAAACCAAGACACATACCAACTTCTAAGACGCGAAGATACCTTTCAACTGCTTAACACTCTGGCAAACGAGGCATCACGTAAGGTGTTGATGGAATATCTGAGGGACATGAATTAAAATAAACTCAGAAATATACACCGATTTCGTCTGGATCCCTGTTCCCATACCGCCTGGGCGCGGACTGGCCGACTTTCCACCATAGTTGGGATCCGCCGCGTGCAGGAATAGGGGGAGTAGGGGTCAACTCTACCAAAATGGAAAGCACCGGATTTGACTTAGGATAAGCTTAGTTTGTAGGAATTAGACTAGGATATTTACGTTTAGGAAAGTGCAGCGAAATAACATCTTGGCCTGCCCAGTGCCAGGGGCATGCTCTTCGGGTTTAGCTCGAAGAGCAAGGCAATTATCAGTAGGTTTATACTCTCTGTTGGCACATATGTGACGCTGCAGATGTTAGAACTTAGTGATAAGAAGTAGTATTTAATTGTAGGTATAGACAATAATATTAGTGGTGCCCATTATTGTGAAACACCTGTAGCTCACTTACAATTTAGAATTAAGAGCTGCATATTTGTAATAATCATTGTATTATAATACAGGCCCACTAATCAACTAAGGGAGTGGGTTATTATATATAACTATTATTGATGTTGAAATAAAGTTAAAAAAAAATGCTTTATCTGCGCCAACCGCCTTAATCACATCTGAGAGTAATTCTTAGTAAAACGCCTGTCGCTAATTGTTCGTCATCACAGATACTGTTGGCTATACGGCCACGACGCGAAACTGATTTCCAAAATTCGTCTTCCTCCTCTGAGGATGGAACTTACCACCTCTGGTTTACTACAGCATGGCTCTACCACTGAGCTAAAGGGGCGCGGCCTAGCGGTACTCTTGCGTACTTCGGCCTTACGGTCGCCTGCATCATCAGACTTCAGCTGACAACACTTCATATTAGCTTCTAATATTTGCAGCTATGGCGACCCATTATTGCTTGGCTACACATCTGACACGTAACCGATGTGCTCTCCAAACAACAACACTTGCATTTCAGAACATGTCTTTCACACATGTCTACAAAATCACCTTCACCTTCAAATACAGTTTCCTTGCGACTGACAGAGACGTAGGCAAAGTTTAAAGTTGCTATTTACATTATATCACGTTAATCAGAAAACGGTAATTTACATCTGCAGCGGAACAAAATTCCGTTCCGCCCAGCGTGGGTCTCGAACCCACAACCTTGGATTTAAGAGTCTCACGCTCTACCGGCTTAGCTACCCGGCTGCCTCGATTAATACCTGCCGGGTAGCTAGTCACAAAATACTCGTTTGGGTTGGGTGGTCCCATACAGAATCTCTCCATGCTGCCTAATGTTTTCCTAACGTTACACTCGTCACGTAGTTCACTCTTATTTCATAATCATTTCTGAGATGTAAAGGAATTGCATGACAAGATGCAGAGCTAGTGGCGTCAAAATTAACACACATACTTGATGTGACTCATAAGCCGAACGAGTTACTTTCCGACGTTGTTTTAGATGTGCAAGTGCGAGTCAAAACTCGCGGTGACGGCACCCTGCCGACCATTTCGCTAGTTAACACCGGTCTTGTTGTGTGTGTTTCAAGCTCAAGAGCAACTCCAAGCAAAAAATGGTCAACAGCAACATTCAGACGGTTTCGTACTGCTCAATTGCTACATTAAAACGGTATGTTTCATTTTCAGAACTGGAAAAACACGAGCGTGACAGCATTCCAACCTGTAATCTTCAGATCCGAAGTCCGACGCCTGATCCATTAGGCCACACGGTCACTGACGCCCAACTATAACTTGTATATGACTCATCTCGAAACGCTCACACCCTGAGGAATTGTGTTTTCGTTCTGCACAGCCGCTGCCCCTTGCTCTTTCCCACCCATTCGTTACATTCAACCTCTTACGAGACCGACCAAATATAGACTGAAAAACAAGACCACACACTTTGTGCATTCGGAATCGAAGGCAGGGCGTCCCTCGCCGCATTTGCTACGATGGCCATTTGCTACTTCTGCAGAAGCGGCGGCGGCGGCGACAACGATTACGACAGCGAGAGGCTCTGAGATATGTGAGAAATACATCTATAAAATGTAATTCAGACTGCCTCGTCCCACCTTATGCTGTACCGCTTTGGCAAATGCTTTATCTGCGCCATTCGCCTTAACCACATCTGAGAGTAATTCTTAATAAAACGCTTGTCGCTAATTGTTCGTCATCACAGATACTGTTTGCTACACGGCCACGACGCGAAACTGATTTCCAAAATTCGTCTTCCTCCTCTGAGGATGGAACTTACCACCCCTGGTTTACTACACCAGTGCTCTACCACTGAGCTAAAGGGTCGCGGCCTAGCGGTATTCTTGCGTACTTGGGCCATACGGTCGCCTGCATCATCAGACTTCAGCTGACATCACTTCATATTACCTTCTAATATTTGCAGCTATGGCGACCCATTACAGCTTGGCTACACATCTGACACGTAACCGATGTGCTCTCCAAACAACAACACTTGCATTTCAGAACATGTCTTTCACACATGTCTACAAAATCACCTTCACCTTCAAATACAGTTTCCTTGCGACTGACAGAGACGTAGGCAAAGTTGAAAGTTGCTATTTACATTATATCACGTTAATCAGAAGAACGGTAATTTACATCTGCAGCGGAACAAAATTCCGTTCCGCCCAGCGTGTGGCTCGAACCCACAACCATGGGGTTAATACTCTTACACTCTACCGACGTAGCTATCCGTCTGCCTCGGTTAATACCTGTCGGGTAGCAAGTCACACATTACTCGTTTGGGTTGGGTGGTCCCATACAGAATCTCTCCATGCTGAATAATGTTTTCCTAACGTCACACTCGTCACGTACTTCACTCTTATTTCATAATCATTTCTGAGAGGTAAAGGAATTGCATGACAACATGCAGAGCTAGTGGCGTCAAAATTAACACACATACTTGATGTGACTCAAAAGCCGAACGAGTTACTTTCCGACGTTGTTTTAGATGTGCAAGTGCCAGTCAAAACTCGCGGTGACGGCACCCTGCCGACCATTTCGCTAGTTAACACCGGTCTTGTTGTGTGTGTTTCAAGCTCAAGAGCAACTCCAAGCAAAAAATGGTCAACAGCAACATTCAGACGGTTTCGTACTGCTCAATTGCTACATTAAAACGGTATGTTTCTTTTTCAGAACTGGAAAAACACGAGCGTGACAGCATTCGAACCTGTAATCATCAGATCCGAAGTCCGACGCTTTATCCATTAGGCCACACTGTCACTGACAACCAACTATAACATGTATACGACTCATCTCGAAACGCTCACACCCTGAGGATTTGTGTTTTCGTTCTGCACAGCCGCTGCCCCTTGCTCTTTCCCACCCATTCGTTACATTCAACCTCTTATGAGACCGAGCAAATATAGACTGGGAAACAAGAACACACACTTTGTGCATTCGGAATCGAAGGCAGAGCGTCCCTCGCCGCATTTGCTACGATGGCCATTTGCTACTTCTGCAGAAGCGGCGGCGGCGACGACGACGACGACGACGACGACGACGACGACGACGACCAACGCGAGAGGCTCTGAGATATGTGAGAAATACATCTATAAAATGTAATTCAGACTGCCTCGTCCCACCATAGGCTGTACCGCTTTGGGAAATGCTTTATCTGCGCCATTCGCCTTAATCACATTTGAGAGTAATTCTTAAAATAACGCCTGTCGCTAATTGTTCGTCATCACAGATACTGTTTGCTATACGGCCACGACGCGAAACAGATTTCCAAAATTTGTCTTTCTCCTCTGAGGGTGGGACTTACCACCCCTGGTTTACTACACCAATGCTCAACCACTGAGTTAAAGAGGAGCGTCCTAGCGGTACTCTTGCGAACTTCGGCATTACGGTCGCCTGCATCATCAGACTTCAGCTGACAACACTTCATATTAGCTTCTAATATTTGCAGCTATGGTTGACCCATTACTGCTTGGCTACACATCTGACACGTTACCGATGTGCTCTCCAAACAACAACACTTGCATTTCAGAACATGTCTTTCACACATGTCTACAAAATCACCTTCACCTTCAAATACAGTTTCCTTGCGACTGACAGAGACGTAGGCAAAGTTTAAAGTTGCTATTTACATCATACCATTTATACAGAAAAACGGTAATTTACATCTGTAGCGGAACAAAATTCCGTTCCGCCCAGCGTGGGGCTCGAACACACAACCCTGGGATTGAGAGTCTCACGCTCTACCGACTTAGGTAGCCGGTTGCCTCGGTTAATACCTGCCGGGTAGCAAGTCACACAGTACTCGTTTGGGTTGGGTGGTCCCATACAGAATCTCTCCATGCTGCCTAATGTTTTCCTAACGTCACACTCGTCACGTACTTCACTTCTATTTCATAACAATTTCTGAGAGGTAAGGAATTGCATGACAACATGCAGAGCTAGTGGCGTAAAAATTAACACACATACTTGATGTGACTCAAAAGCCGAACGAGTTACTTTCCGACGTTGTTTTAGATGTGCAAGTGCCAGTCAAAACTCGCGGTGACGGCACCCTACCGACCATTTCGCTAGTTAACACCGGTCTTGTTGCGTGTGTTTCAAGCTCAAGAGCAACTCCAAGCAAAAAATGGTCAACAGCAACATTCAGACGGTTTCGTACTGCTCAATTGCTACATTAAAACGGTATGTTTCTTTTTCAGAACTGGAAAAACACGAGCGTGACAGCATTCGAACCTGTAATCTTCACATCCGAAGTACGACGTCTGATCCATTACGCCACACGATCACTGACGACAAACTATAACTTGTATGCGACTCATCTCGAAACACTCACACCCTGAGGAATTGTGTTTTCGTTCTGCACAGCTGCTGCACCTTGCTCTTTCCCACCCATTCGTTACATTCAACCTCTAACGAGACCGACCAAATACAGACTGGGATACAAGAACACACACTTTGTGCATTCGGAATCGAAGGCAGGGCGTCCCTCGCCGCATTTGCTTCGATGGCCATTTGCTACTTCTGCAGAAGCGACGACGACGACGACGACGACGACGACGACGACGACGACGACGACGACGACGACGAAGATCGCGAGAGGCTCTGAGATATGTGAGAAATACATCTATAAAATGTAATTCAGACTGCCTCGTCCCACCTTAAGCTGTACCGCTTTGGCAAATGCTTTATCTGCGCGATTCGCCTTAATCACATCTGAGAGTAATTCTTAATAAAAAGCTTATTGCTAATTATTCGTTATCACAGACACTGTTTGCTATACGGCCACGACGCGAAACTGATTTCCAAAATTCGTCTTCTTCTTCTGAGGATGGAACTTACCACCCATGGTTTACTACACCAATGCTCTACCACTGAGCTAAAGAGGCGCGGCATAGCGGTACTCTTGCGTACTTCGGCCTTACGGTCGCCCGCATCATCAGACTTCAGCTGACAACACTTCATATTAGCTTCTAATATTTGCAGCTATGGCGACCCATTACTGCTTGGCTACACATCTGACACGTAACCGATGTGCTCTCCAAACAACAACACTTGCATTTCAGAACATGTCTTTCACACATGTCTACAAAATCACCTTCACCTTCAAATACAGTTTCCTTGCGTCTGACAGAGACGTAGGCAAAGTTTAAAGTTGCTATTTACATCATACCATTTATTCAGAAAAACGGTAATTTACATCTGCAGCGGAACAAAATTCCATTCCGCCCAACGTGGGGCTCGAACCCACAACCCTGGGATTAACAGTCTCACGCTCTACCGACTTAACTAGCCGGCTGCCTTGGTTTTGACCTCCCGGTTAGCAAGTCACACAGTACTCGTTTGGGTAGGGTGCTCCCATACAGAATCTCTCCATGCTGCCTAATGTTTTCCTAACGTCACACTCGTCACGTACTTCACTTTTATTTCATAATCATTTCTGAGAGGTAAAGGAATTGCATGACAACATGCCGAGCTAGTGGCGTCAAAATTAACACACATACTTGATGTGACTCAAAAGCCGAACGAGTTACTTTCCGACGTTGTTTTAGATGTGCAAGTGCCAGTCAAAACAAGCGGTGGCGGCACCCTGCCGACCATTTCGCTAGTTAACACCGGTCTTGTTGTGTGTGTTTCAAGCTCAAGAGCAACTCCAAGCAAAAAATGGTCAACAGCAACATTCAGACGGTTTCGTACAGCTCAATTGCTACATTAAAACGGTATGTTTCTTTTTCAGAACTGGAAAAACACGAGCTTGACAGCATTCGAACCTGTAATCATCAGATCCGAAGTCCGACGCCTGATCCATTAGGCCACACTGTCACTGACAACCAACTATAACATGTATACGACTCATCTCGAAACGCTCACACCCTGAGGAATTGTGTTTTCGTTCTGCACAGCCACTGCCCCTTGCTCTTTCCCACCCATTCGTTACATTCAACCTCTTACGGGACCGACCAAATATAGACTGGGAAACAAGACCACACACTTTGTGCATTCGGAATCGAAGACAGGGCGTCTTTCGCCGCATTTGCTACGATGGCCATTTGCTACTTCAGCCGAAGCGGCGGCGCCTTCGTCAACGACGACGACGACCGCGAGAGGCTCTGAGATATGTGAGAAATACAACTATAAAATGTAATTCAGACTGCCTCGTCCCACCTTAGGCTGTACCGCTTTGGCAAATGCTTTATCTGCGCCATTCGCCTTAATCACATCTGAGAGTAATTCTTAATAAAACGCCTGTCGCTAATTGTTCGTCATTACAGACTCTGTTTGCTACACGGCCACGACGCGAAACTGATTTCCAAAATTCGTCTTCTTCTTCTGAGGATGGAACTTACCACCCATGGTTTACTACACCAATGCTCTACCACTGAGCTAAAGAGACGCGGCCTAGCGGTACTCTTGCGTACTTCGGCCTTATGGTCGCCTGCATCATCAGACTTCAGCTGACAACACTTCATATTAGCTTCTAATATTTGCAGCTATGGCGACCCATTTCTGCTTGGCTACACATCTGACACGTAACCGATGTGCTCTCCAAACAACAACACTTGCATTTCAGAACATGTCTTTCACACATGTCTACAAAATCACCTTCACCTTCAAATACAGTCTCCTTGCGACTGACAGAGACATAGGCAAAGTTTAAAGTTGCTATTTACATTATATCACGTTAATCAGAAAAACGGTAATTTACATCTGCAGCGGAACAAAATTCCGTTCTGCCCAGCGTGGGGCTCGAACCCACAACCCTGGGAATAAACAGTCTCACGCTCTTCCGACTTAGCTAGCCGGCTGCCTCGATCAATACCTGCCGAGTAGCAAGTCACACAGTATTCGTTTGGGTTGGGTGGTCCCATACAGAATCTCTCCATGATGCCTAATGTTTTCCTAACGTCACACTCGTCACGTACTTCACTTTTATTTAATAATCATTTCTGAGAGGTAAAGGAATTGCATGACAACATGCAGAGCTAGTGGCGTCAAAATTAACACACATACTTGATATGACTCAAAAGCTGAACGAGTTACTTTCCGACGTTGTTTTAGATGTGCAAGTGCCAGTCAAAACTCGCGGTGACGGCACCCTGCCGACCACTTCGCTAGTTAACACTGGTCTTGTTGTGTGTGTTTCAAGCTCAAGAGCAACTCCAAGCAAAAAATGGTCAACAGCAACATTCAGACGGTTTCGTACTGCTCAATTGCTACATTAAAACGGTATGTTTCTTTTTCAGAACTGGAAAAACACGAGCTTGACAGCATTCGAACCTGTAATCATCAGATCCGAAGTCCGACGCCTGATCCATTAGGCCACACTGTCACTGACAACCAACTATAACATGTATACGACTCATCTCGAAACGCTCACACCCTGAGGATTTGTGTTTCGTTCTGCACAGCCACTGCCCCTTGCTCTTTCCCACCCATTCGTTACATTCAACCTCTTACGAGACCGACCAAATATAGACTGGGAAACAAGACCACACACTTTGTGCATTCGGAATCGAAGGCAGGGCGTCCCTCGCCGCATATGCTACGATGACCATTTGCTACTTCTGCAGAAGCGGCGGCCGCAGCGACAACGACGACGACGACCGCGAGAGGCTCTGAGATATGTGAGAAATACAACTATAAAATGTAATTCAGACTGCCTCGTCCCACCTTAGGCTGTACCGCTTTGGCAAATGCTTTATCTGCGCCATTCGCCTTAATCACATCTGAGAGTAATTCTTAATAAAACGCCTGTCGCTAATTGTTCGTCATCACAGATACTGTTTGCTATACGGCCACGAAGCGAAACTGATTTCCAAAATTCGTCTTCCTCCTCTGAGGATGGAACTTACCGCCCCTCGTTTACTACCCCAGTGCTCTACCACTGAGCTAAAGAGGCGCGGCCTACCGATACTCTTGCGTAATTCGGCCATACGGTCGCCTGCATCATCAGACTTCAGCTGACAACACATCATATTAGCTTCTAATATTTGCAGCTATGGCGACCCATTACTCCTTGGCTACACATCTGACACGTAACCGATGTGCTCTCCAAACAACAACACTTGCATTTCATAACATGTCTTTCACACATGTCTACAAAATCACCTTCACCTTCAAATACAGTTTCCTTGCGAATGACAGAGACGTAGGCAAAGGTTAAAGTTGCTATTTACATTATATCACGTTAATCAGAAAAACGGTAATTTACATCTGCAGCAGAACAAAATTTCGTTCCGCCCAGCGTCGGGCTCGAACCCACAACCCTGGGATTAAGAGTCTCACGCTCTACCGACTTAGCTAGCCGGCTGCCTCCGTTAATACCTGCAGGGGAGCAAGTCACACAGTACTCCTTTGGGTTGGGTGGTCCCATACAGAATCTCTCCATGCTGAATAATGTTTTCCTAACGTCACACTTGTCACGTACTTCACTTTTATTTAATAATCATTTCTGAGAGGTAAAGGAATTGCATGACAACATGCAGAGCTAGTGGCGTCAAAATTAACACACATACTTGATATGACTCAAAAGCTGAACGAGTTACTTTCCGACGTTGTTTTAGATGTGCAAGTGCCAGTCAAAACTCGCGGTGACGGCACCCTGCCGACCACTTCGCTAGTTAACACCGGTCTTGTTGTGTGTGTTTCAAGCTCAAGAGCAACTCCAAGCAAAAAATGGTCAACAGCAACATTCAGACGGTTTCGTACTGCTCAATTGCTACATTAAAACGGTATGTTTCTTTTTCAGAACTGGAAAAACACGAGCATGACAGCATTCGAACCTGTAATCTTCAGATCCGAAGTCCGACGCCTGATCCATTAGGCCACACGGTCACTGACGACCAACTATAGCTTGTATACGACTCATCTCGGAACGTTCACATCCTGAGGAATTGTGTTTTCGTTCTGCACAGCCGCTGCCCCTTGCTCTTTCCCACCCATTCGTTACATTCAACCTCTTACGGGGCCGACCAAATATAGACTGGGAAACAAGACCACAAACTTTGTGCATTCGGAATCGAAGGCAGGGCGTCCCTCGCCGCATTTGCTACGATGGCCATTTGCTACTTCTGCAGAAGCGTCGGCGACGGCGACGACGACGACGACGATGACGACCGCGAGAGGCTCTGAGACATGTGAGAAATACATCTATAAAATGTAATTCAGACTGCCTCGTCCCACCTTAGGCTGTACCGCTTTGGCAAATGCTTTATCTGCGCCATTCGCCTTAATCACATCTGAGAGTAATTCTTAATAAAACGCCTGTCGCTAATTGTTCGTCATCATAGATACTGTTTGCTATACGGCCACGACGCGAAACTGATTTCCAAAATTCGTCTTCCTCCTCTGAAGATGTAACTTACCACCACTGGTTTACTACACCAGTGATCTACCACTGAGCTAAAGAGGCGCGGCCTAGCGGCACTCTTGCGTACCTCGGCCTTACGGTCGCCTGCATCATCAGACTTCAGCTGACAACACATCATATTAGCTTCTAATATTTGCAGCTATGGCGACCCATTACTCCTTGGCTACACATCTGACACGTAACCGATGTGCTCTCCAAACAACAACACTTGCATTTCAGAACATGTCTTTCACACATGTCTACAAAATCACCTTCACCTTCAAATACAGTTACCTTGCGACTGACAGAGACGTAGGCAAATGTTAAAGTTGCTATTTACATTACATCACGTTAATCAGAAAAACGGTAATTTACATCTGCAGCGGAACAAAATTCCGTTCCGCCAGAGTTGGGCTCGAACCCACAACCCCGGGATTAAGAGTCTCACGCTCTACCGACTTAGCTAGCCGGCTGCCTCCGTTAATTCCTCCCGGGTAGCAAGTCACACAGTACTCGTTTGGGTTGGGTGGTCCCATACAGAATCTCTCCATGCTGCCTAATGTTTTCCTAACGTCACACTCGTCACGTACTTCACTTTTATTTCATAATCATTTCTGAGAGGTAAAGGAATTGCATGACAACATCCAGAGCTAGTGGCGTCAAAATTAACACACATACTTGATGTGACTCAAAAGCGGAACGATTTACTTTCGGACGTTGTTTTAGATGTGCAAGTGCCAGTCAAAACTCGCGGTGACGGCACCCTGCCGACCACTTCGCTAATTAACACCGGTCTTGTTGTGTGTGTTTCAAGCTCAAGAGCAACTCCAAGCAAAAAATGGTCAACAGCAACATTCAGACGGTTTCGTACTGCTCAATTGCTACATTAAAACGGTATGTTTCTTTTACAGAACTGGAAAAACACGAGCGTGACAGCATTCGAACCTGTAATCTTCAGATCCGAAGACCGACGCTTGATCCATTAGGCCACACGGTAACTGACGACCAACTATAACTTGTATACGACTCATCTCGAAACGCTCACACCCTGAGGAATTGTGTTTTCGTTCTCACAGCCGCTGCCCCTTGCTCTTTCCCACCCATTCGTTACATTCAACCTCTTACGAGGCCGACCAAATATAGACAGGGAAACAAGACCACAAACTTTGTGCATTCGGAATCGAAGGCAGGGCGTCCCTCACCGCATTTGCTACGATGGCCATTTGCTACTTCTGCAGAAGCGGCGACGACGACGACGACCACCGCGAGAGGCTCTGAGATATGTGAGAAATACATCTATAAAATGTAATTCAGACTGCCTCGTCCTACCTTAGGCTGTACCGCTTTGGCAAAGGCTTTATCTGCGCCATTCGCCTTAATCACATCTGAGAGTAATTCTTAATAAAACGCCTGTCGCTAATTGTTCGTCATCACAGATACTGTTTGCTATACGGCCACGACGCGAAACTGATTTCCAAAATTCGTCTTCCTCCTCTGAGGATGGAACTTACCACCACTAGTTTACTACACCAGTGATCTACCACTGAGCTAAAGAGGCGCGGCGTAGCGGTACTCTTGCGTACTTCGGCCTTACGGTCGCCTGCATCATCAGACTTCAGCTGACAACACATCATATTAGCTTCTAATATTTGCAGCTATGGCGACCCATTACTGCTTGGCTACACATCTGACACGTAACCGATGTGCTCTCCAAACAACAACACTTGCATTTCAGAACATGTCTTTCACACATGTCTACAAAATCACCTTCACCTTCAAATACAGTTTCCTTGCGACTGACAGAGACGTAGGCAAAGGTTAAAGTTGCTATTTACATTATATCACGTTAATCAGAAAAACGGTAATTTACATCTGCAGCGGAACAAAATTCCGTTCCGCCCAGCGTTTGGCTCGAACCCACAACCCTGGGATTAAGTGTCTCACGCTCTACCGACTTAGCTAGCCGGCTGCCTCCGTTAATACCTCCCGGGTAGCAAGTCACACAGTACTCGTTTGGGTTGGGTGGTCCCATACAGAATCTCTCCATGCTGCCTAATGTTTTCCTAACGTTACACTCGTCACGTACTTCACTCTTATTTCATAATCATTTCTGAGAGGTAAAGGAATTGCATGATAACATGCAGAGCTAGTGGCGTCAAAATTAACACACATACTTGATGTGACTCAAAGCCGAACGATTTACTATCCGACGTTGTTTTAGATGTGCAAGTGCCAGTCAAAACTCGCGGTGACGGCACCCCGCCGACCACTTCGCTAGTTAACACCGGTCTTGTTGTGTGTGTTTCAAGCTCAAGAGCAACTCCAAGCAAAAAATGGTCAACAGCAACATTCAGACGGTTTCGTACTGCTCAATTGCTACATTAAAACGGTATGTTTCTTTTTCAGAACTGGAAAAACACGAGCGTGACAGCATTCGAACCTGTAATCTTCAGATCCGAAGTCCGACGCCTGATCCATTAGGCCACACAGTCACTGACGACCAACTATTACTTGTATACGACTCATCTCTAAACGCTCACACCCTGAGGAATTGTGTTTTCGTTCTGCACAGCCGCTGCCCCTTGCTCTTTCCCACCCATTTGTTACATTCAACCTCTTACGAGACAGACCAAATATAGACTGGGAAACAAGACCACAAACATTGTGCATTCGGAATCGAAGGCAGGGCGTCCCTCGCCGCATTTGCTACGATGGCCATTTGCTACTTCTGCAAATGCGTCGGCGGCGGTGACGGCGACGACGACGACGACGACGACGACGACGACGACGACGACGACGACGACGACCGCGAGAGGCTCTGAGATATGTGGGAAATACATCTATAAAATGTAATTCAGACTGCCTCGTCCCACCTTAGGCTGTACCGCTTTGGCAAATGCTTTATCTGCGCCATTCGCCTTAATCACATCTGAGAGTAATTCTTAATAAAACGCCTGTCGCTAATTGTTCGTCATCACAGATACTGTTTGCTATACGGCCACGACGCGAAACTGATTTCCAAAATTCGTCCTACTCCTCTGAGGATGGAACTTACCACCACTGGTTTACTATACCAATGATCTACCACTGAGCTAAAGAGGGGCGGCCTACGGTACTGTTGCGTACTTCGGCCTTTCGGTCGCCTGCATCATCAGACTTCAGCTGACAACACATCATATTAGCTTCTAATATTTGCAGCTATGGCGACCCATTACTGCTTGGCTACACATCTGACACGTAACCGATGTGCTCTCCAAACAACAACACTTGCATTTCAGAACATGTCTTTCACACATGTCTACAAAATCACCTTCACCTTCAAATACAGTCTCCTTGCGACTGACAGAGACGTAGGCAAAGGTTAAAGTTGCTATTTACATTATATCACGTTAATCAGAAAAACGGTAATTTACATCTGCTGCGGAACAAAATCCCGTTCCGCCCAGCGTTGGGCTCGTACCCACAACCCTGGGATTAAGACTCTCACGCTCTACCGACTTAGCTAGCCGGCTGCCTCCGTTAATTCCTCCCGGGTAGCAAGTCACACAGTAATCGTTTGGGTTGGGTGGTCCCATACAGAATCTCTCCATGCTGCCTAATGTTTTCCTAACGTCACACTCGTCACGTACTTCACTTTTATTTCATAATCATTTCTGAGAGGTAAAGGAATTGCATGACAACATGCAGGGCTAGTGGCGTCAAAAGTAACACACATAGTTGATGTGACTCAAAAGCCGAACGATTTACTATCCGACGTTGTTTTAGATGTGCAAGTGCCAGTCAAAACTCGCGGTGACGGCACCCCGCCGACCACTTCGCTAGTTAACACCGGTCTTGTTGTGTGTGTTTCAAGCTCAAGAGCAACTCCAAGCAAAAAATGGTCAACAGCAACATTCAGACGGTTTCGTACTGCTCAATTGCTACATTAAAACGGTATGTTTCTTTTTCAGAACTGGAAAAACACGAGCGTGACAGCATTCGAACCTGTAATCTTCAGATCCGAAGTCTGACGCCTGATCCATTAAGCCACACGGTCACTGACGACCAACTATAACGTGTATACGACTCATCTCGAAACGCTCACACCCTGAGGAATTGTGTTTTCGTTCTGCACAGCCGCTGCCCCTTGCTCTTTCCCACCCATTTGTTACATTCAACCTCTTACGAGACAGACCAAATATAGACTGGGAAACAAGACCACAATCTTTGTGCATTCGGAATCGAAGGCAGGGCGTCCCTCGCCGCATTTGCTACGATTGCCATTTGCTACTTCTGCAGAAGCGGCGGCGGCGACGACGACGACGAAGACGACGACGACGACGACGACGACGACGACGACGACGACCACCGCGAGAGGCTCTGAGATATGTGAGAAATACATCTATAAAATGTAATTCAGACTGCCTCGTCCCACCTTAGGCTGTACCGCTTTGGCAAATGCTTTATCTGCGCCATTCGCCTTAATCACATCTGAGAGTAATTCTTAATAAAAGGCCTGTCGCTAATAGTTCGTCATCACAGATACTGTTTGCTATACGGCCACGACGCGAAACTGATTTCCAAAATTCGTCTTCCTCCTCTGAGGATGGAACTTACCACCACTGGTTTACTACACCAGTGATCTACCACTGAGCTAAAGAGGCGCGGCCTAGCAGTACTCTTGCGTACTTCGGCCTTACGGTCGCCTGCATCATCAGACTTCAGCTGACAACACATCATATTAGCTTCTAATATTTGCAGCTATGGCGACCCATTACTCCTTGGCTACACATCTGACACGTAACCGATGTGCTCTCCAAACAACAACACTTGCATTTCAGAACACGTCTTTCACACATGTCTACAAAATCACCTTCACCTTCAAATACAGTCTCCTTGCGACTGTCAGAGACGTAGGCAAATGTTAAAGTTGCTATTTACATTATATCACGTTAATCAGAAAAACGGTAATTTACATCTGCAGCGGAACAAAATTCGGTTCCGCCCAGCGTTGGGCTCGAACCCACAACCCTGGGATTAAGAGTCTCACGCTCTACCGACTTAGCTAGCCGGCTGCCTCCGTTAATACCTCCAGGGTACCAAGTCACACAGTACTCGTTTGGGTTGGGTGGTCCCATACAGAATCTCTCCATGCTGCCTAATGTTTTCCTAACGTCACACTCGTCACGTACTTCACTTTTATTTCATAATCATTTCTGAGAGGTAAAGGAATTGCATGACAACATGCAGAGCTAGTGGCGTCAAAATTAACACACATACTTGATGTGACTCAAAAGCTGAACGATTTACTTTCCGACGTTGTTTTAGATGTGCAAGTGCCAGTCAAAACTCGCGGTGACGGCACCCTGCCAACCACTTCGCTAGTTAACACCGGTTTTGTTGTGTGTGTTTCAAGCTCAAGAGCAACTCCAAGCAAAAAATGGTCAACAGCAACATTCAGACGGTTACGTACTGCTCAATTGCTACATTAAAACGGTACGTTCCTTTTTCAGAACTGGAAAAACACGAGCGTGACAGCATTCGAACCAGTAATCATCAGATCCGAAGTCTGACGCCTGATCCATAGGCCACACGGTCACTGACGATCAACTATAACTTGTATACGGCTCCTCTCGAAACGCTCACACCCTGAGGAATTGTGTTTTCGTTCTGCACAGCCGCTGCCCCTTGCTCTTTCCCACCCATTTGTTACATTCAACCTCTTACGAGACAGACCAAATATAGACTGGGAAACAAGACCACAATCTTTGTGCATTCGGTATCGAAGGCAGGGCGTCCCTCGCCACATTTGCTACGATTGCCATTTGCTACTTCTGCAGAAGCGGCGGCGACGACGACGACGACGACGACGACGACGACGACCACCGCGAGAGGCTCTGAGATATGTGAGAAATACATCTATAAAATGTAATTCAGACTGCCTCGTCCCACCTTAGGCTGTACCGGTTTGGCAAATGCTTTATCTGCGCCATTCGCCTTAATCACATCTGAGAGTAATTCTTAATAAAAGGCCTGTCGCTAATAGTTCGTCATCACAGATACTGTTTGCTATACGGCCACGACGCGAAACTGATTTCCGAAATTCGTCTTCCTCCTCTGAGGATGGAACTTACCAGCACTGGTTTACTACACCAGTGATCTACCACTGAGCTAAAGAGGCGCGGCCTAGCAGTACTCTTGCGTACTTCGGCCTTACGGTCGCCTGCATCATCAGACTTCAGCTGACAACACATCATATTAGCTTCTAATATTTGCAGCTATGGCGACCCATTACTCCTTGGCTACACATCTGACACGTAACCGATGTGCTCTCCAAACATCAACACTTGCATTTCAGAACATGTCTTTCACACATGTCTACAAAATCACCTTCACCTTCAAATACAGTCTCCTTGCGACTGACAGAGACGTAGGCAAATGTTAAAGTTGCTATTTACATTATATCACGTTAATCAGAAAAACGGTAATTTACATCTGCAGCGGAACAAAATTCCGTTCCGCCCAGCGTTGGGCTCGAACCCACAACCCTGGGATTAAGAGTCTCACGCTCTACCGACTTAGCTAGCCGGCTGCCTCCGTTAATACCTCCCAGGTACCAAGTCACACAGTACTCGTTTGGGTTGGGTGGTCCCATACAGAATCTCTCCATGCTGCCTAATGTTTTCCTAACGTCACACTCGTCACGTACTTCACTTTTATTTCATAATCATTTCTGAGAGGTAAAGGAATTGCATGACAACATGCAGAGCTAGTGGCGTCAAAATTAACACACATACTTGATGTGACTCAAAAGCCGAACGATTTACTATCCGACGTTGTTTTAGATGTGCAAGTGCCAGTCAAAACTCGCGGTGACGGCACCCTGCCGACCACTTCGCTAGTTAACACCGGTCTTGTTGTGTGTGTTTCAAGCTCAAGAGCAACTCCAAGCAAAAAATGGTCAACAGCAACATTCAGACGGTTTCGTACTGCTCAATTGCTACATTAAAACGGTATGTTTCTTTTTCAGAACTGGAAAAACACGAGCGTGACAGCATTCGAACCTGTAATCTTCAGATCCGAAGTCCGACGCCTGATCCATTAGGCCACACGGTCACTGACGACCAACTATACCTTGTATACGACTCATCTCGAAACGCTCACACCCTGAGGAATTGTGTTTTCGTTCTGCACAGCCGCTGCCCCTTGCTCTTTCCCACCCATTTGTTACATTCAACCTCTTACGAGACCGACCAAATATAGACTGGGAAACAAGACCACAAACTTTGTGCATTCGGAATCGAAGGCAGGGCGTCCCTCGCCGCATTTGCTACGATGGCCATTTGCTACTTCTGCAGAAGCGGCGGCGGCGACGACAACGACGACAGAGAGTGGCTCTGAGATATGTGAGAAATACATCTATAAAATGTAAATCAGACTGCCTCGTCCCACCTTAGGCTGTACCGCTTTGGCAACTGCTTTATCTGCGCCATTCGCCTTAATCACATCTGAGAGGAATTCTTAATAAAACGCCTGTCGCTAATTATTCGTCATCACAGATACTGTTTGCTATACGGCCACGACGCGAAACTGATTTCCAAAATTCGTCTTCCTCCTCTGAGGATGGAACTTATTACCACTGGTTTACTACACCAGTGATCTACCACTGAGCTAAAGAGGCGCGGCGTAGCGGTACTCTTGCGTACTTCGGCCTTACGGTCGCCTGCATCATCAGACTTCAGCTGACAACACATCATATTACCTTCTAATATTTGCAGCTATGGCGACCCATTACTCCTTGGCTACACATCTGACACGTAACCGATGTGCTCTCCAAACAACAACACTTGCATTTCAGAACATGTCTTTCACACATGTCTACAAAATCACCTTCACCTTCAAATACAGTTTCCTTGCGACTGACAGAGACGTAGGCAAATGTTAAAGTTGCTATTTACATTATATCACGTTAATCAGAAAAACGGTAATTTACATCTGCAGCGGAACAAAATTCCGTTCCGCCCAGAGTTGGGCTCGTACCCACAACCCTGGGATTAAGACTCTCACGCTCTACCGACTTAGCTAGCCGGCTGCCTCCGTTAATACCTCCCGGGTAGCAAGTCACACAGTACTCGTTTGGGTTGGGTGGTCCCATACAGAATCTCTCCATGCTGCCTAATGTTTTCCTAACGTCACACTCGTCACGTACTTCACTTTTATTTCATAATCATTTCTGAGAGGTAAAGGAATTGCATGACAACATGCAGAGCTAGTGGCGTCAAAATTAACACACATACTTGATGTGACTCAAAAGCCGAACGATTTACTATCCGACGTTGTTTTAGATGTGCAAGTGCCAGTCAAAACTCGCGGTGACGGCACCCTGCCGACCACTTCGCTAGTTAACACCGGTCTTGTTGTGTGTGTTTCAAGCTCAAGAGCAACTCCAAGCAAAAAATGGTCAACAGCAACATTCAGACGGTTTCGTACTGCTCAATTGCTACATTAAAACGGTATGTTTCTTTTTCAGAACTGGAAAAACACGAGCGTGACAGCATTCGAACCTGTAATCTTCAGATCCGAAGTCCGACGCCTGATCCATTAGGCCACACGGTCACTGACGACCAACTAAAACTTGTATACGACTCATCTCGAAACGCTCACACCCTGAGGAATTGTGTTTTCGTTCTGCACAGCCGCTGCCCCTTGCTCTTTCCCACCCATTCGTTACATTCAACCTCTTACGAGGCCGACCAAATATAGACTGGGAAACAAGACCACAAACTTTGTGCATTCGGAATCGAAGGCAGGGCGTCCCTCACCGCATTTGCTACGATGGCCATTTGCTACTTCTGCAGAAGCGGCGGCGACGACGACGACGACGACGACGACGACGACGACGACGACGACGACGACGACCACCGCGAGAGGCTCTGAGATATGTGAGAAATACATCTATAAAATGTAATTCAGACTGCCTCGTCCCACCTTAGGCTGTACCGCTTTGGCAAATGCTTTATCTGCGCCATTCGCCTTAATCACATCTGAGAGTAATTCTTAATAAAACGCCTGTCGCTAATTGTTCGTCATCACAGATAGTGTTTGCTATACGGCCACGACGCAAAACTGATTTCCAAAATTCGTCTTCCTCCTCTGAGGATGGAACTTACCAGCACTGGTTTACTACACCAGTGATCTACCACTGAGCTAAAGAGGCGCGGCCTAGCAGTACTCTTGCGTACTTCGGCCTTACGGTCGCCTGCATCATCAGACTTCAGCTGACAACACATCATATTACCTTCTAATATTTGCAGCTATGGCGACCCATTACTCCTTGGCTACACATCTGACACGTAACCGATGTGCTCTCCAAACAACAACACTTGCATTTCAGAACATGTCTTTCACACATGTCTACAAAATCACCTTCACCTTCAAATACAGTCTCCTTGCGACTGACAGAGACGTAGGCAAATGTTAAAGTTGCTATTTACATTATATCACGTTAATCAGAAAAACGGTAATTTACATCTGCAGCGGAACAAAATTCCGTTCCGCCCAGAGTTGGGCTCGTACCCACAACCCTGGGATTAAGACTCTCACGCTCTACCGACTTAGCTAGCCGGCTGCCTCCGTTAATACCTCCCGGGTAGCAAGTCACACAGTACTCGTTTGGGTTGGGTGGTCCCATACAGAATCTCTCCATGCTGCCTAATGTTTTCCTAACGTCACACTCGTCACGTACTTCACTTTTATTTCATAATCATTTCTGAGAGGTAAAGGAATTGCATGACAACATGCAGAGCTAGTGGCGTCAAAATTAACACACATACTTGATGTGACTCAAAAGCCGAACGATTTACTATCCGACGTTGTTTTAGATGTGCAAGTGCCAGTCAAAACTCGCGGTGACGGCACCCTGCCGACCACTTCGCTAGTTAACACCGGTCTTGTTGTGTGTGTTTCAAGCTCAAGAGCAACTCCAAGCAAAAAATGGTCAACAGCAACATTCAGACGGTTTCGTACTGCTCAATTGCTACATTAAAACGGTATGTTTCTTTTTCAGAACTGGAAAAACACGAGCGTGACAGCATTCGAACCTGTAATCTTCAGATCCGAAGTCTGACGCCTGATCCATAGGCCACACGGTCACTGACGATCAACTATAACTTGTATACGGCTCCTCTCGAAACGCTCACACCCTGAGGAATTGTGTTTTCGTTCTGCACAGCCGCTGCCCCTTGCTCTTTCCCACCCATTTGTTACATTCAACCTCTTACGAGACCGACCAAATATAGACTGGGAAACAAGACCACAATCTTTGTGCATTCGGAATCGAAGGCAGGGCGTCCCTCGCCGCATTTGCTACGATGGCCATTTGCTACTTCTGCAGAAGCGGCGGCGGCGACGACAACGACGACAGAGAGTGGCTCTGAGATATGTGAGAAATACATCTATAAAATGTAATTCAGACTGCCTCGTCCCACCTTAGGCTGTACCGCTTTGGCAACTGCTTTATCTGCGCCATTCGCCTTAATCACATCTGAGAGTAATTCTTAATAAAACGCCTGTCGCTAATTGTTCGTCATCACAGATACTGTTTGCTATACGGCCACGACGCGAAACTGATTTCCAAAATTCGTCTTCCTCCTCTGAGGATGGAACTTACCACCACTGGTTTAATACACCAGTGATCTACCACTGAGCTAAAGAGGCGCGTCCTAGCGGTACTATTGCGTACTTCGGCCTTACGGTCGCCTGCATCATCAGACTTCAGCTGACAACACATCATATTACCTTCTAATATTTGCAGCTATGGCGACCCATTACTCCTTGGCTACACATCTGACACGTAACCGATGTGCTCTCCAAACAACAACACTTGCATTTCAGAACATGTCTTTCACACATGTCTACAAAATCACCTTCACCTTCAAATACAGTCTCCTTGCGACTGACAGAGACGTAGGCAAATGTTAAAGTTGCTATTTACATTATATCACGTTAATCAGAAAAACGGTAATTTACATCTGCAGCGGAACAAAATTCCGTTCCGCCCAGAGTTGGGCGCGTACCCACAACCCTGGGATTTAGACTCTCACGCTCTACCGACTTAGCTAGCCGGCTGCCTCCTTTAATACCTCCCGGGTAGCACGTCACACAGTACTCGTTTGGGTTGTGTGGTCCCATACAGAATCTCTCCATGCTGCCTAATGTTTTCCTAACGTCACACTCGTCACGTACTTCACTTTGATTTCATAATCATTTCTGAGAGGTAAAGGAATTGCATGACAACATGCAGAGCTAGTGGCGTCAAAATTAACACACATACTTTATGTGACTCAAAAGCCGAACGAGTTACTTTCCGACGTTGTTTTAGATGTGCAAGTGCCAGTCAAAACTCGCGGTGTCGGCACTGTGCCGACCACTTCGCTAGTTAACACCGGTCTTGTTGTGTGTGTTTCAAGCTCAAGAGCAACTCCAAGCAAAAAATGGTCAACAGCAACATTCAGACGGTTTCGTACTGCTCAATTGCTACATTAAAACGGTATGTTTCTTTTTCAGAACTGGAAAAACACGAGCGTGACAGCATTCGAACCTGTAATCTTCAGATCCGAAGTCCGACGCCTGATCCATTAGGCCACACGGTCACTGACGACCAACTATAACTTGTATACGACTCATCTCGAAACGCTCACAACCTGAGGAATTGTGTTTTCGTTCTGCACAGCCGCTGCCCCTTGCTCTTTCCCACCCATTTGTTACATTCAACCTCTTACGAGGCCGACCAAATATAGACTGGGAAACAAGACCACAAACTTTGTGCATTCGGAATCGAAGGCAGGGCGTCCCTCACCGCATTTGCTACGATGGCCATTTGCTACTTCTGCAGAAGCGGCGACGTCGACGACGACGACGACGACGACGACGACGACGACGACGACGACCACCGCGAGAGGCTCTGAGATATGTGAGAAATACATCTATAAAATGTAATTCAGACTGCCTCGTCCCACCTTAGGCTGTACCGCTTTGGCAAATGCTTTATCTGCGCCATTCGCCTTAATCACATCTGAGAGTAATTCTTAATAAAACGCCTGTCGCTAATTGTTCGTCATCACAGATAGTGTTTGCTATACGGCCACGACGCAAAACTGATTTCCAAAATTCGTCTTCCTCCTCTGAGGATGGAACTTACCAGCACTGGTTTACTACACCAGTGATCTACCACTGAGCTAAAGAGGCGCGGCCTAGCAGTACTCTTGCGTACTTCGGCCTTACGGTCGCCTGCATCATCAGAATTCAGCTGACAACACATCATATTACCTTCTAATATTTGCAGCTATGGCGACCCATTACTCCTTGGCTACACATCTGACACGTAACCGATGTGCTCTCCAAACAACAACACTTGCATTTCAGAACATGTCTTTCACACATGTCTACAAAATCACCTTCACCTTCAAATACAGTCTCCTTGCGACTGACAGAGACGTAGGCAAATGTTAAAGTTGCTATTTACATTATATCACGTTAATCAGAAAAACGGTAATTTACATCTGCAGCGGAACAAAATTCCGTTCCGCCCAGCGTTGGGCTCGAACCCAAAACCCTGGGATTAAGAGTCTCACGCTCTACCGACTTAGCTAGCCGGCTGCCTCCGTTAATACCTCCCGGGTAGCAAGTCACACAGTACTCGTTTGGGTTGGGTGGTCCCATACAGAATCTCTCCATGCTGCCTAATGTTTTCCTAACGTCACACTCGTCACGTACTTCACTTTTATTTCATAATCATTTCTGAGAGGTAAAGGAATTGCATGACAACATGCAGAGCTAGTGGCGTCAAAATTAACACACATACTTGACGTGACTCAAAAGCCGAACGATTTACTATCCGACGTTGTTTTAGATGTGCAAGTGCCAGTCAAAACTCGCGGTGACGGCACCCTGCCGACCACTTCGCTAGTTAACACCGGTCTTGTTGTGTGTGTTTCAAGCTCAAGAGCAACTCCAAGCAAAAAATGGTCAACAGCAACTTTCAGACGGTTTCGTACTGCTCAATTGCTACATTAAAACGGTATGTTTCTTTTTCAGAACTGGAAAAACACGAGCGTGACAGCATTCGAAAATGTAATCTTCAGATCCGAAGTCCGACGCCTGATCCATTAGGCCACACGGGCACTGACGACCAACTATAACTTGTATACGACTCATCTCGAAACGCTCACACCCTGAGGAATTGTGTTTTCGTTCTGCACAGCCGCTGCCCCTTGCTCTTTCCCACCCATTTGTTACATTCAACCTCTTACGAGACCGACCAAATATAGACTGGGAAACAAGACCACAAACTTTGTGCATTCGGAATCGAAGGCAGGGCATCCCTCGCCGCATTTGCTACGATGGCCAATTGCTACTTCTGCAGAAGCGGCGGCGGCGGGCTGTTTGCTATACGGCCACGACGCAAAACTGATTTCCAAAATTCGTCTTCCTCCTCTGAGGATGGAACTTACCACCACTGGTTTACTACACCAGTGATCTACCACTGAGGTAAAGAGGCGCGGCCTAGCGGTACTCTTGCGTACTTCGGCCTTACGGTCGCCTGCATCATCAGACTTCAGCTGACAACACATCATATTACCTTCTAATATTTGCAGCTATGGCGACCCATTACTCCTTGGCTAAACATCTGACACGTAACCGATGTGCTCTCCAAACAACAACACTTGCATTTCAGAACATGTCTTTCACACATGTCTACAAAATCACCTTCACCTTCAAATACAGTTTCCTTGCGACTGACAGAGACGTAGGCAAATGTTAAAGTTGCTATTTACATTATATCACGTTAATCAGAAAAACGGTAATTTACATCTGCAGCGGAACAAAATTCCGTTCCGCCCAGAGTTGGGCTCGTACCCACAACCCTGGGATTAAGACTCTCACGCTCTACCGACTTAGCTAGCCGGCTGCCTCCGTTAATACCTCCCGGGTAGCAAGTCACACAGTACTCGTTTGGGTTGGGTGGTAACATACAGACTCTCTCCATGCTGCCTAATGTTTTCCTAACGTCACACTCGTCACGTACTTCACTTTTATTTCATAATCATTTCTGAGAGGTAAAGGAATTGCATGACAACATGCAGAGCTAGTGGCGTCAAAATTAACACACATAGTTGATGTGACTCAAAAGCGGAACGATTTACTATCCGACGTTGTTTTAGATGTGCAAGTGCCAGTCAAAACTCGCGGTGACGGCACCCTGCCGACCACTTCGCTAGTTAACACCGGTCTTGTTGTGTGTGTTTCAAGCTCAAGAGCAACTCCAAGCAAAAAATGGTCAAAAGCAACATTCAGACTGTTTCGTACTGCTCAATTGCTACATTAAAACGGTATGTTTCTTTTTCAGAACTGGAAAAACACCAGCGTGACAGCATTCGAACCTGTAATCTTCAGATCCGAAGTCCGACGCCTGATCCATTAGGCCACACGGTCACTGACGACCAACTATAACTTGTATACGACTCATCTCGAAACGCTCACACCCTGAGGAATTGTGTTTTCGTTCTGCAGAGCCGCTGCCCCTTGCTCTTTCCCACCCATTCGTTACATTCAACCTCTTACGAGACCGACCAAATATAGACTGGGAAACAAGACCACAAACTTTGTGCATTCGGAATCGAAGGCAGGGCATCCCTCGCCGCATTTGCTACGATGGCCATTTGCTACTTCTACAGAAGTGGCGGCGGCGACGACGAAGTCGACGACGACGACGACGACGACCGGGAGAGGCTCTGAGATATGTGAGAAATACATCTATAAAATGTAATTCAGACTGCCTCGTCCCACCTTATGCTGTACCGCTTTGGCAAAGGCTTTATCTGCGCCATTCGCCTTAATCACATCTGAGAGTAATTCTTAATAAAACGCCTGTCGCTAATTGTTCGTCATCACAGATACTGTTTGCTATACGGCCACGACGCAAAACTGATTTCCAAAATTCGTCTTCCTCCTCTGAGGATGGAACTTACCACCACTGGTTTACTACACCACTGATCTACCACTGAGCTAAAGAGGCGCGGCCTAGCGGTACTTTTGCGTACTTCGGCCTTACGGTCGCCTGCATCATCAGACTTCAGCTGATAACACATCATATTACCTTCTAATATTTGCAGCTATGGCGACCCATTACTCCTTGGCTACACATCTGACACGTTACCGATGTGCTCTCCAAACAACAACACTTGCATTTCAGAACATGTCTTTCACACATGTCTACAAAATCACCTTCACCTTCAAATACAGTTTCCTTGCGACTGACAGAGACGTAGGCAAATGTTAAAGTTGCTATTTACATTATATCACGTTAATCAGAAAAACGGTAATTTACATCTGCAGCGGAACAAAATTCCGTTCCGCCCAGCGTCTGGCTCGAACCCACGACAATGGGTTTAAGTGTCTGACGCTCTACCGACTGAGCTAGCCGGCTACCTTGGTGAATACCTGCCGGGTAGCACGTCACACAGTACTCGTTTGGGTTGGGTGGTCCCATACAGAATCTCTCCATGATGCCTAATGTTTTCCTAACGTCACACTCGTCACGTACTTCACTTTTATTTCATAATCATTTCTGAGAGGTAAAGGAATTGCATGACAACATGCAGAGCTAGTGGCGTCAAAATTAACACACATACTTGATGTGACTCAAAAGCGGAAAGATTTACTATCCGACGTTGTTTTAGATGTGCAAGTGCCAGTCAAAACTCGCGGTGACGGCACCCTGCCGACCACTTCGCTAGTTAACACTGGTCTTGTTGTGTGTGTTTCAAGCTCAAGAGCAACTCCAAGCAAAAAATGGTCAACAGCAACATTCAGACGGTTTCGTACTGCTCAATTGCTACATTAAAACGGTATGTTTCTTTTTCAGAACTGGAAAAACACGAGCGTGACAGCATTCGAACCTGTAATCTTCAGATCCGAAGTCCGACGCCTGATCCATTAGGCCACACGGTCACTGACGACCAACTATAACTTGTATACGACTCATCTCGAAACGCTCACACACTGAGGAATTGTGTTTTCGTTCTGCACAGCCGCTGCCCCTTGCTCTTTCCCACCCATTCGTTACATTCAACCTCTTACGAGACCGACCAAATATAGACTGGGAAACAAGACCACAAACTTTGTGCATTCGGAATCGAAGGCAGGGCATCCCTCGCCGCATTTGCTACGATGGCCATTTGCTACTTCTGCAGAAGCGGCGGCGGCGGCGACGACGAAGACGACGACGAAGAACACGACGACGACGACGACGACGACCGGGAGAGGCTCTGAGATATGTGAGAAATACATCTATAAAATGTAATTCAGACTGCCTCGTCCCACCTTATGCTGTACCGCTTTGGCAAAGGTTTTATCTGCGCCATTCGCCTTAATCACATCTGAGAGTAATTCTTAATAAAACGCCTGTCGCTAATTGTTCGTCATCACAGATACTGTTTGCTATACGGCCACGACGCAAAACTGATTTCCAAAATTCGTCTTTCTCCTCTGAGGATGGAACTTACCACCACTGGTTTACTACACCAGTGATCTACCACTGAGCTAAAGAGGCGCGTCCTAGCGGTACTCTTGCGTACTTCGGCCTTACGGTCGCCTGCATCATCAGACTTCAGCTGACAACACATCATATTACCTTCTAATATTTGCAGCTATCGCGACCCATTACTCCTTGGCTACACATCTGACACGTAACCGATGTGCTCTCCAAACAACAACACTTGCATTTCAGAACATGTCTTCCACACATGCCTACAAAATCACCTTCAACTTCAAATACAGTTTCCTTGCGACTGACAGAGACGTAGGCAAATGTTAAAGTTGCTATTTACATTATATCACGTTAATCAGAAAAACGGTAATTTACATCTGCAGCGGAACAAAATTCCGTTCCGCCCAGAGTTGGGCTCGTACCCACAACCCTGGGATTAAGAGTCTCACGCTCTACCGACTTAGCTAGCCGGCTGCCTCCGTTAATACCTCCCGGGTAGCAAGTCACACAGTACTCGTTTGGGTTGGGTGGTCCCATACAGAATCTCTCCATGCTGCCTAATGTTTTCCTAACGTCACACTCGTCACGTACTTCACTTTTATTTCATAATCATTTCTGAGAGGTAAAGGAATTGCATGACAACATGCAGAGCTAGTGGCGTCAAAATTAACACACATACTTGATGTGACTCAAAAGCCGAACGATTTACTATCCGACGTTGTTTTAGATGTGCAAGTGCCAGTCAAAACTCGCGGTGACGGCACCCTGCCGACCACTTCGCTAGTTAACACCGGTCTTGTTGTGTGTGTTTCAAGCTCAAGAGCAACTCCAAGCAAAAAATGGTCAACAGCAACATTCAGACGGTTTCGTACTGCTGAAATGCTACATTAAAACGGTATGTTTCTTTTTCAGAACTGGAAAAACACGAGCGTGACAGCATTAGAACCTGTAATCTTCAGATCCGAAGTCCGACGCCTGATCCAATAGGCCACACGGTCACTGACGACCAATTATAACTTGTATACGACTCATCTCGAAACGCTCACACCCTGAGGAATTGTGTTTTCGTTCTGCACAGCCGCTGCCCCTTGCTCTTTCCCACCCATTCGTTACATTCAACCTCTTACTAGACCGACCAAATATAGACTGGGAAACAAGACCACAAACTTTGTGCATTCGGAATCGAAGGCAGGGCATCCCTCGCCGCATTTGCTACGATGGCCATTTGCTACTTCTGCAGAAGCGGCGGCGGCGACGACGACGACGACGACGACGACGACGACCGCGAGAGGCTCTGAGATATGTGAGAAATACATCTATAAAATGTAATTCAGACTGCCTCGTCCCACCTTATGCTGTACCGCTTTGGCAAAAGCTTTATCTGCGCCATTCGCCTTAATCACATCTGAGAGTAATTCTTAATAAAACGCCTGTCGCTAATTGTTCGTCATCACAGATACTGTTTGCTATACGGCCACGACGCAAAACTGATTTCCAAAATTCGTCTTCCTCCTCTGAGGATGGAACTTACCACCACTGGTTTACTACCCCAGTGATCTACCACTTTTTTTTTCTTTTTTTTTTTTTCTTTTTTGTGCCTCCCATCACCCCTTTTAGCCCATCCTTGCGCTCTCCATAATTCGCCTTCATCGGCGTCGGCTTCTCACGCCATGTACATTACCATAAACTGATGAGACGAAGTTAATCCCTTTATCGTGGAGAAACTAATGTACCCCTTCTTTGGGCTTATTGATAATGTGAAAAAAGAATGAAGTCTTCAGTAGGTAGAAACAGAAGTTATGTTCAGTTTGTTTCCTTCTTCATCGCTGTTTTTTGTTGTCACACTTAAAGCAAATAGTCTTCCTTGACAAAGAAACGTCAGAGGGCATTTCGAAACTGCCTCTTCTCTCTGAAAATGCTTAAAAAACAAACCATATTCGGTGAGAAGCAACTATTTATAATGGCTTCTTGAAAAATAAATTAATAAACGTTGAACTCAAAGAACGGCAATTCCGGTAAAAACTAAAATAATTTTTTTTTTTCACGATTGTTAAGTAAGTTAGTAGTGGTGAACACTCTCTTACGTTTGTCTTCTGTGTCCGCAGATATTTCTTGTTAATTCTTTTACATCAAAGTCTTGATTAAAAAATTTGCGTATGTTTCTTTATATTTACTAGTCTTCAGTAACATGTGATGCTCAGTTAGCAGAGAGATCCAAAAATCCTCTTGGCTTTTCTCTTCCTTCGTGAAGAGGTAATGGACCGTTGCCGCTTTCAGCCAATTGACTGCGTTGCGTTTCGTGTTAGGAAAGGGTACATCATCCGGTGTCAAAAAGTCCGCAGGCGTTATAGCGTTAGGTGACGTTCGAAGGATGAGTGCCAGCTTTCGTCGGACATTCAGCCAGATATCTTTAACCTTGTCGCACACGAAACGATGTTCTTCGTTATCAATTAAACTACACGTTGCACACAAAGGCGAATCCGCTAAGTGGATCGAATGAAGTTTCGAGTTTGTTGCAACTTTCCTATTTACAACAAAGTACCATGTTGCTTTCAGATGAGTAGCTAAGTTACGGTTATGAATATTTGCCCATATCACTTTCCAGTTAGAACATGGATAGTTTTGTTCTATTTTGTTGTTCTTCTTTTCTCCCATCAATTTGCCATATATTTCTTTTACGTTTGTCATGTCTTTTTCCGGAATTCTTGAACGTAGGTAGCTATATTCTATTAAAAACCATCGTAAATGGTAAAGTCCGCTGTGTATGTGCTGCACATTAATGGGTGGAGAGAGGTCATCTGGAGCTATTTCAGATAGCAAGTGCGCGGCGATACAGCTGCCGGATTGTCTCCATTGTTGAAATGTATTGGAGATGTACAGAGCCTGCGACTTTTTAGTAACATTCGTTAAGTTTAAGCCGCCATTATTAGTGGCGAGCGTCAGAGTGTCATACTGGATTTTAAATATGTGGCCACGGCTCACAAAATAGCCTATTGCTGACATAATTTGTTTGGCGATGCCGGCGGGTATTGGCAGTATCTGGGCGACATAATTGACTTTGGAAGTAATAGAGACGTTCGCTAAAGACACTCTCTGAATTTCATTTAATTGTCGAATACTATGTGTCCGTACACTAGCTCGTATGGTAGTTAGTACTTGTCTATAGTTGGCCGCAATAGTTTGACGTATATTTTTTCGGAAATCAATGCCGAGACACTTCAAGGCTGTTAGCTCACGTAACTGACCGTGTGTGCGCATGCCAATGCCACATCCGATATTGAATATGCCGGACTTGGTTTTGTTTAACCTCGCGGCTGACGCTCGTTCGTATTTTTCTATTATGTGCATTGCCGTCTCGACTTCCGCTACATTCATAACGAGAAACCCAACATCGTCCGCATAAGCTTTACATATTATTTTGTTTCCTCGTATTTGCAATCCTTGTAACCGCTGAGTCAAGGTAGCGAGCAAAGGTTCGATGGCCATGGCAAAAAGTGCCATGGACAACGGACAACCTTGCCTGACGGAACATGCGATCTCGACTGGCCGGCTAGGCTGTCCATTTATGATGATTCTGGAGGAGTTATTCGTTACCAAACGTCGTATGAGGTCGACGAATCTCGGCGGAAATCCCATTGCGCCCATCGTTTTCAGGAGGTAGGAGTGGCTGATCCTGTCGAAGGCTTTATCGAAATCTAACGACACGATGGCACATTTTAGTCGACATACTTCTGCTATTGAAATTATGTCGCGGTAGTCGGACAGCGTCTGCTGAATTTTCCTATCTTTGCCCACGCTAGACTGATATGGGCCGGTGACGCTGGCCATTACATTTTTAAGTCTGTGGGCTAAGAGCCGCGAAAAAATTTTATAGTCACTGTTCAGCAGAGTGATTGGTCTCAAATTTCCAATTTTCTTGCCAGCCGATTTTTTTGCGATTAACACTATCATACCTTCACGAAAATCTTTCGGTATCTCCTTATTGAGGTTCAGAAGTTCATTACAGATGCATGTAATTCTATGTTTTATATGTTCCCAGAAGACTTGATAAAATTCTGCTGGTATGCCGTCAGCTCCAGGGGATTTATTTTTTGCACTTTGATAGACAGCATAGTGTACATCGTCTTCGGTCGCCTCCGCTATTAGAGCTTCTGCGTACGCGTTACCAACGCGTCCTTGCAGGTGGGTCAGTAAATCGTCCTGTGCTTTTTCGTCTACCTCTTTATGTGAAAACAAGTTGTCGAAATGGGTTAGTATTTCTGCTTTTATGTCGTTGTGCATTGTCAAGGTGGTTCCATTATCAGTTTTAAGCTCCGTCAGTATTTTGCGGAATCCTCGTTTAGTTTCACGAATCACATGATATATCGAAGTGGCTTCTTTTTGCGCCACAGTCTCTGCTCTTGACCTTATTTGGTATCCTTCAAGCTGTTGTCGCCTTAATGTCAGTATTTTTGCCTGGAATTTTTTAATTCTCCCATGGTCCCCAATAGCTGTAGCACCTTGCAGGTAAAGTTCTCGGAGACAATGAAAGTAAAATTCTATCGTTCTTTTCAGCCAAAAGCTCTTCTCCCGGGAGTAGTTGATGAAACATCTCCGGATCTGAGGTTTGGCGCATTTGAGCCACCAATCCAAGGTCGAGTGGTAAGAGCTGAGTTTGGTCTCGCAGGCTCTCCAAGTGGTGAGAAAGGCTTCTCGACAGGCAGGATCTTTTAAGTGTGAAACATTAAGTTTCCATGGCCCTTTATATCGACAGGTTCCTTGTCGTTCCAAATTTAATGTGCATATATATGCAGCGTGGTCCGAAAAAACGGTTGGCCAAACTTCAGACTGCAGGATGCGGTGTTTCAGATTGGGCGAGACATATATTCGATCCAACCGGCTCGCTGAATGATTAGTGAGGTGGGTAAAGCCGGGTGCCGCGCCGTGCTTTTGCTCCCACGAATCAGTTAAACGGAGGTCGGTGACGATACGTTCCAGGTCCGGCGATTTGTTGTAGTTCGGAGTTTGGTCTTTGGCATGTATGACACTGTTAAAGTCGCCTCCAAGGATGGTATGGGTGCAGTGTACACCAAACAAAGGAACAATTCCCTCCTTAAAAAACTGTGCTCGTTGGCACCGATTGGTAGAACCAGATGGGGCATAGACATTAAGAATCCTGGTGTTATAAAGCGTGCCGGCAATGCCTCTGCCGTTAGGCAGTTTTGTTACGTCTGTAATGACGACGCCCTCTTTGAAAAGAAATGCGGTACCCAAATCACATCCAATGCCAGGATTGACTATAGCATTATACCCCTGTATGAAGTCAAGTTCGATGTTTGTTACTTCTTGTAAAAACAAAATGTCCACATCAGCTGCATACAGGAAATCTTTTAAATTTTGTAAATTAAATGGGCTACAAATTTTATTGATGTTCAGCGTAGCGATCTTATAGGCCTGCAACGGAACTACGTTAGCCAAGACGGGAGTGTAATTAGGAAAAACTCTGGCAACATATCATTTCGAAAAAAACATTAAGAAATCTGACCCGAGAGACATGTGGACACAAGTCAGTAAAACCGTTCAGACTAGAAATATTCATGACTTGGGAAGGGATCAGTCGGCTTCTCCGTGTCTGGGACAGTATCCGTCGCGGCGATGACATTCAAGACGACGTCATCGCGTGGTGTGGCCATCGTGGTGACTGTAACGGTTCCTGTGGTGTCCATAATTTCGTCCTCCTTTGTAGTGTCGACGACATCGTCTGCCCACGTATTCGACAGCCCTGTCATCGGTTCGTCATTAAGTGTTGCACTATATTCAGGTGTTTGCTGGTGATTTTTATCTTCGGTTCGGGTAATTGCTACGTCATCGGAGGGCAAACTGGCAGAACCGGAGGTACTATCCAAGGACACAGGGTCTTCGTTAGATGACTGCTGATTGCACTGCAAGTTCTCAGATGCAGATTGACGTATTTTGCCCGCTATTTGCTTCGCCTGTTCACGCAGTTGTGGTGCAGTCTGCTCTGCACCTTGACGCGCGATCCTCCGTTTTTTAGATTTCTTGGGAGATGCGTCTCGTGGTGCACTTTGGACGGTACCTGAAGAAGCCTCAGGTTGCAAAGTAGCACTACTCGAAGTGACTGACGCCAGGTCTGATTTCATTGCACTTGACGGGCTGTGGTCAGTGCCTAAGGCAGCTGCAGGATTCGGAAGAGCACCACTAGAAACGGCTGGTTGCGAGTCCGTTTTCTGTGCACCTGATACGCTTTTGATACCTCCTAAAGAAGCTCCAGGATGCAGAGGAGCACTACCCGAAGCGACTGAGGTCGCGTCCGTATCCATTGCCTCATTGGGCGATTCCACGGCGACAAGGGCAGGAGCAGATATGTCTTCGCAGGAGGGTTGGGTGTCTACAGATGCTACACCTGAGTCGGTCTGGTGGTCGGTCGCTTGTGGGTCGGTATTCGTAGTAACTTCGGGGGGCGCAGTGGCACTTGCAAAACCGCGCGCTACGGCGACATACGTCACGGGCAGCGTTGACATGGCAGGGGGCCTGACGGTATCGCCGGCAGGCAGTTGCGCCACTCGCCTTTGAACACAGTCTGCACGAACGTGGCCTGGTAAATTGCAGACAGCACACGTTTTCGGTTGGTCATCATACATCACAACAGCTCTATATCCGCAGACGTTTATAAACGACGGAATGTGCTTCTGCAATTCGACTTTTAATTGGCGCACACCATCCAAAACAGGGAATTTGTGTGCAGCAGACCACCGTTCGGCAATATTACTCAAAACTTTCCCGTATGGAGCAATAACAGCATTTATCTGGTCACTTGTAATTTCAAAGGGAAGTTCAAAGACTCGCACGGTCCGAATACCTAGACCAGCATGGGCAACGGTAACCTCCCCAACATTTCCGTCAGCATGTTTAAATTTCAGAATGCCACCACAAGATCGAACTATCCTTTCACACAATTCTGGACTGGCAAGTTTCACGAAAACCACACTGTTCATAATCGAGAAATGTATGCCGATAATATCATCAAGTCCTATTTTAACATCATCCTCTAACCACTGTTCAACATCAAATGACCTCGGCCGGACAAAGTTACGATCAAACGTGAATTTCAAAGTATCTTTTCGTTGCGGTTGCGACATCTCTTAATTCTTTTTCATGTCTACACAAATACTATAGACAGCGACGCGTTACAGCAAGAGCAGAGACTTACCACGCGGAGCTAACGCAGCACAGCACACAGCACGGCACGTCCGACCTCCAGCGCAGCCGCTGGTTTACTGGCCACTGAGCTAAAGAGGCGCGGCCTAGCGGTACTCTTGCGTACTTCGGCCTTACGGTCGCCTGCATCATCAGACTTCAGCTGACAACACATCATATTAGCTTCTAATATTTTCAGCTATGGCGACCCATTACTCCTTGGCTACACATCTGACACGTAACCGATGTGCTCTCCAAACAACAACACTTGCATTTCAGAACATGTCTTTCACACATGTCTACAAAATCACCTTCACCTTCAAATACAGTTTCCTTGCGACTGACAGAGACGTAGGCAAAGTTTAAAGTTGCTATTTCCATTAAATCTCGTTAATCAGAAAAACGGTGATTTACACCTGCAGCGGAACAAAATTCCGTTCCGCCCAGCGTCTGGCTCGAAACCACGACACTGGGATTAAGAGTCTGACACTCTACCGACTTAGCTAGCCGGCTGCCTCCGTTAATACCTCCCGGGTAGAATGTCACACAGTACTCGTTTGGGTTGGGTGGTCCCATACAGAATCTCTCCATGCTGCCTAATGTTTTCCTAACGTCACACTCGTCACGTACTTCACTTTTATTTCATAATCATTTCTGAGAGGTAAAGGAATTGCATGACAACATGCAGAGCTAGTGGCTTCAAAATTACCACACATACTTGATGTGACTCAAAAGCCGAACGATTTACTATCCGACGTTGTTTTAGATGTGCAAGTGCCAGTCAAAACTCGCGGTGATGGCACCCTGCCGACCACTTCGCTAGTTAACACCGGTCTTGTTGTGTGTGTTTCAAGCTCAAGAGCAACTCCAAGCAAAAAATGGTCAACAGCAACATTCAGACGGTTTCGTACTGCTCAATTGCTACATTAAAACGGTATGTTTCTTTTTCAGAACTGGAAAAACACGAGCGTGACAGCATTGGAACCTGTAATCTTCAGATCCGAAGTCCGACGCCTGATCCATTAGGCCACACGGTCACTGACGACTAACTATAACTTGTATACGACTCATCTCGAAACGCTCACACCCTGAGGAATTGTGTTTTCGTTCTGCACAGCCGCTGCCCCTTGCTCTTTCCCACCCATTCGTTACATTCAACCTCTTACGAGACCGACCAAATATAGACAGGGAAACAAGACCACAAACTTTGTGCATTCGGAATCGAAGGCAGGGCATCCCTCGCCGCATTTGCTACGATGGCCATTTGCTACTTCTGCAGAAGCGGCGGCGGCGACGACGACGACGACGACGACCGCGAGAGGCTCTGAGATATGTGAGAAATACATCTATAACATGTAATTCAGACTGCCTCGTCCCACCTTATGCTGTACCGCTTTGGCAAAGGCTTTATCTGCGCCATTCGCCTTAATCACATCTGAGAGTAATTCTTAATAAAACTCCTGTCGCTAATTGTTCGTCATCACAGATACTGTTTGCTATACGGCCACGACGCAAAACTGATTTCCAAAATTCGTCTTCCTCCTCTGAGGATGGAACTTACCACCACTGGTTTACTACACCAGTGATCTACCACTGAGCTAAAGAGGCGCGGCCTAGCAGTACTCTTGCGTACTTCGGCCTTACGGTCGCCTGCATCATCAGACTTCAGCTGACAACACATCATATTAGCTTCTAATATTTGCAGCTATGGCGACCCATTACTGCTTGGCTACACATCTGACACGTAACCGATGTGCTCTCCAAACAACAACACTTGCATTTCAGAACATGTCTTTCACACATGTCTACAAAATCACCTTCACCTTCAAATACAGTTTCCTTGCGACTGACAGAGACGTAGGCAAATGTTAAAGTTGCTATTTACATTATATCACGTTAATCAGAAAAACGGTAATTTACATCTGCAGCGGAACAAAATTCCGTTCCGCCCAGCGTTGGGCTCGAACCCACAACCCTGGGATTAAGAGTCTCACGCTCTACCGACTTAGCTAGCCGGCTGCCTCCGTTAATACCTCCCGGGTAGCAAGTCACACAGTACTCGTTTGGGTTGGGTGGTCCCATACAGAATCTCTCCATGCTGCCTAATGTTTTCCTAACGTCACACTCGTCACGTACTTCACTTTTATTTCATAATCATTTCTGAGAGGTAAAGGAATTGCATGACAACATGCAGAGCTAGTGGCGTCAAAATTAACACACATACTTGATGTGACTCAAAAGCGGAACGATTTACTTTCGGACGTTGTTTTAGATGTGCAAGTGCCAGTCAAAACTTGCGGTGACGGCACCCTGCCGACCACTTCGCTAGTTAACACCGGTCTTGTTGTGTGTGTTTCAAGCTCAAGAGCAACTCCAAGCAAAAAATGGTCAACAGCAACATTCAGACGGTTTCGTACTGCTCAAATGCTACATTAAAACGATATGTTTCTTTTTCAGAACTGGAAAAACACGAGCGTGACAGCATTCGAACCTGTAATCTTCAGATCCGAAGTCCGACGCCTGATCCATTAGGCCACACGGTCACTGACGACCAACTATAACTTGTATACGACTCATCTCGAAACGCTCACACCCTGAGGAATTGTATTTTCGTTCTGCACAGCCGCTGCCCCTTGCTCTTTCCCACCCATTCGTTACATTCAACCTCTTACGAGACCGACCAAATATAGACTGGGAACCAAGACCACAAACTTTGTGCATTCGGAATCGAAGGCAGGGCGTCCCTCGCCGCATTTGCTACGATGGCCATTTGCTACTTCTGCAGAAGCGGCGGCTGCGACGACGACGACGACGAGGACGACGACCGCGAGAGGCTCTGAGATATGTGAGAAATACATCTATAAAATGTAATTCAGACTGCCTCGTCCCACCTTAGGTTGTACCGCTTTGACAAAGGCTTTATCTGCGCCATTCGCCTTAATCACATCTGAGAGTAATTCTTAATATAACGCCTGTCGCTAATTGTTCGTCATCACAGATACTGTTTGCTATACGGCCACGACGCGAAACTGATTTCCAAAATTCGTCTTCCTCCTCTGAGGATGGAACTTACCACCCCTGGTATACTACACCAGTGATCTAACACTGAGCTAAAAAGGCGCGGCCTAGCGGTACTCTTGCGTACTTCGGCCTTACGGACGCCTGCATCATCAGACTTCAGCTGACAACACATCAATTAGCTTCTAATATTTGCAGCTATGGCGACCCATTACTCCTTGGCTACACATCTGACACGTAACCGATGTGCTCTCCAAACAACAACACTTGCATTTCAGAACATGTCTTTCACACATGTCTACAAAATCACCTTCACCTTCAAATACAGTTTCCTTGCGACTGACAGAGACGTAGGCAAAGGTTAAAGTTGCTATTTACATTATATCACGTTAATCAGAAAAACGGTAATTTACATCTGCAGCGGAACAAAATTCCGTTCCACCCAGCGTTGGGCTCGAACCCACAACCCTGGGAATAAGAGTCTCACACTCTACCGACTTAGCTAGCCGGCGGCCTCCGTTAGTACCTCCCGGGTAGCAAGACACACAGTACTCGTTTGGGTTGGGTGGTCCCATACAGAATCTCTCCATGCTGCCTAATGTTTTCCTAACGTCACACTCGTCACGTACTTCACTTTTATTTCATAATCATTTCTGAGAGGTAAAGGAATTGCATGACAACATGCAGAGCTAGTGGCGTCAAAATTAACACACATACTTGATGTGACTCAAAAGCGGAACGATTTACTTTCGGACGTTGTTTTAGATGTGCAAGTGCCAGTCAAAACTCGCGGTGACGGCACCCTGCCGACCACTTCGCTAGTTAACACCGGTCTTGTTGTGTGTGTTTCAAGCTCAAGAGCAACTCCAAGCAAAAAAATGGTCAACAGCAACATTCAGACGGTTTCGTACTGCTCAATTGCTACATTAAAACGGTATGTTTCTTTTTCAGAACTGGAAAAACACGAGCGTGACAGCATTCGATTCTGTAATCTTCAAATCCGAAGTCCAACGCCTGATCCATTAGGCCACACGGTCACTGACGACCAACTATAACTTGTATACGACTCATCTCGAAACGCTCACACCCTGAGGAATTGTGTTTTCGTTCTGCACAGCCGCTGCCCCTTGCTCTTTCCCACCCATTCGTTACATTCAACCTCTTACGAGACCGACCAAATATAGACTGGGAACCAAGACCACAAACTTTGTGCATTCGGAATCGAAGGCAGGGCGTCCCTCGCCGCATTTGCTACGATGGCCATTTGCTACTTCTGCAGAAGCGGCGGCTGCGACGACGACGACGACGACGACGACGACGACGACGACCGCGAGAGGCTCTGAGATATGTGAGAAATACATCTATAAAATGTAATTCAGACTGCCTCGTCCCACCTTAGGTTGTACCGCTTTGGCAAAGGCTTTATCTGCGCCATTCGCCTTAATCACATCTGAGAGTAATTCTTAATATAACGCCTGTCGCTAATTGTTCGTCATCACAGATACTGTTTGCTATACGGCCACGACGCGAAACTGATTTCCAAAATTCGTCTTCCTCCTCTGAGGATGGAACTTACCACCCCTGGTATACTACACCAGTGATCTAACACTGAGCTAAAAAGGCGCGGCCTAGCGGTACTCTTGCGTACTTCGGCCTTACGGTCGCCTGCATCATCAGACTTCAGCTGACAACACATCAATTAGCTTCTAATATTTGCAGCTATGGCGACCCATTACTCCTTGGCTACACATCTGACACGTAACCGATGTGCTCTCCAAACAACAACACTTGCATTTCAGAACATGTCTTTCACACATGTCTACAAAATCAAATTCACCTTCAAATACAGTTTCCTTGCGACTGACAGAGACGTAGGCAAAGGTTAAAGTTGCTATTTACATTATATCACGTTAATCAGAAAAACGGTAATTTACATCTGCAGCGGAACAAAATTCCGTTCCACCCAGCGTTGGGCTCGAACCCACAACCCGGGGAATAAGAGTCTCACGCTCTACCGACTTAGCTAGCCGGCGGCCTCCGTTAGTACCTCCCGGGTAGCAAGTCACACAGTACTCATTTGGGTTGGGTGGTCCCATACAGAATCTCTCCATGCTGCCTAATGTTTTCCTAACGTCACACTCGTCACGTACTTCACTTTTATTTCATAATCATTTCTGAGAGGTAAAGGAATTGCATGACAACATGCAGAGCTAGTGGCGTCAAAATTAACACACATACTTGATGTGACTCAAAAGCGGAACGATTTACTTTCGGACGTTGTTTTAGATGTGCAAGTGCCAGTCAAAACTCGCGGTGACGGCACCCTGCCGACCACTTCGCTAGTTAACACCGGTCTTGTTGTGTGTGTTTCAAGCTCAAGAGCAACTCCAAGCAAAAAAATGGTCAACAGCAACATTCAGACGGTTTCGTACTGCTCAATTGCTACATTAAAACGGTATGTTTCTTTTTCAGAACTGGAAAAACACGAGCGTGACAGCATTCGATCCTGTAACCTTCAAATCCGAAGTCCGACGCCTGATCCATTAGGCCACACGGTCACTGACGACCAACTATAACTTGTATACGACTCATCTCGAAACGCTCACACCCTGAGGAATTGTGTTTTCGTTCTGCACAGCCGCTGCCCCTTGCTCTTTCCCACCCATTCGTTACATTCAACCTCTTACGAGACCGACCAAATATAGACTGGGAAACAAGACCACAAACTTTGTGCATTCGGAATCGAAGGCAGGGCATCCCTCGCCGCATTTGCTACGATGGCCATTTGCTACTTTTGCAGAAGCGGCGGCGGCGACGACGACGACGACGACGACGACGACGACGACGACGACGACCGCGAGAGGCTCTGAGATATGTGAGAAATACATCTATAAAATGTAATTCAGACTGCCTCGTCCCACCTTAGGCTGTACCGCTTTGGCAAATGCTTTATCGGCGCCATTCGCCTTAATCACAACTGAGAGTAATTCTTAATAAAACGCCGGTCGCTAATTGTTCGTCATCACAGATACTGTTTGCTATACGGCCACGACGCGAAACTGATTTCCAAAATTCGTCTTCCTCCTCTGAGGATGGAACTTACCACCCCTGGTATACTACACCAGTGATCTAACACTGAGCTAAAAAGGCGCGGCCTAGCGGTACTCTTGCGTACTTCGGCCTTACGGTCGCCTGCATCATCAGACTTCAGCTGACAACACATCAATTAGCTTCTAATATTTGCAGCTATGGCGACCCATTACTCCTTGGCTACACATCTGACACGTAACCGATGTGCTCTCCAAACAACAACACTTGCATTTCAGAACATGTCTTTCACACATGTCTACAAAATCACCTTCACCTTCAAATACAGTTTCCTTGCGACTGACAGAGACGTAGGCAAATGTTAAAGTTGCTATTTACATTATAACACGTTAATCAGAAAAACGGTAATTTACATCTGCAGCGGAACAAAATTCCGTTCCACCCAGCGTTGGGCTCGAACCCACAACCCGGGGAATAAGAGTCTCACGCTCTACCGACTTAGCTAGCCGGCGGCCTCCGTTAGTACCTCCCGGGTAGCAAGTCACACAGTACTCCTTTGGGTTGGGTGGTCCCATACAGAATCTCTCCATGCTGCCTAATGTTTTCCTAACGTCACACTCGTCACGTACTTCACTTTTATTTCATAATCATTTCTGAGAGGTAAAGGAATTGCATGACAACATGCAGAGCTAGTGGCGTCAAAATTAACACACATACTTGATGTGACTCAAAAGCGGAACGATTTACTTTCGGACGTTGTTTTAGATGTGCAAGTGCCAGTCAAAACTCGCGGTGACGGCACCCTGCCGACCACTTCGCTAGTTAACACCGGTCTTGTTGTGTGTGTTTCAAGCTCAAGAGCAACTCCAAGCAAAAAAATGGTCAACAGCAACATTCAGACGGTTTCGTACTGCTCAATTGCTACATTAAAACGGTATGTTTCTTTTTCAGAACTGGAAAAACACGAGCGTGACAGCATTCGATCCTGTAATCTTCAAATCCGAAGTCCGACGCCTGATCCATTAGGCCACACGGTCACTGACGACCAACTATAACTTGTATACGACTCATCTCGAAACGCTCACACCCTGAGGAATTGTGTTTTCGTTCTGCACAGCCGCTGCCCCTTGCTCTTTCCCACCCATTCGTTACATTCAACCTCTTACGAGACCGACCAAATATAGACTCGGAACCAAGACCACAAACTTTGTGCATTCGGAATCGAAGGCAGGGCGTCCCTCGCCGCATTTGCTACGATGGCCATTTGCTACTTCTGCAGAAGCGGCGGCTGCGACGACGACGACGACGAGGACGACGACCTCGAGAGGCTCTGAGATATGTGAGAAATACATCTATAAAATGTAATTCAGACTGCCTCGTCCCACCTTAGGTTGTACCGCTTTGGCAAAGGCTTTATCTGCGCCATTCGCCTTAATCACATCTGAGAGTAATTCTTAATATAACGCCTGTCGCTAATTGTTCGTCATCACAGATACTGTTTGCTATACGGCCACGACGCGAAACTGATTTCCAAAATTCGTCTTCCTCCTCTGAGGATGGAACTTACCACCCCTGGTATACTACACCAGTGATCTAACACTGAGCTAAAAAGGCGCGGCCTAGCGGTACTCTTGCGTACTTCGGCCTTACGGTCGCCTGCATCATCAGACTTCAGCTGACAACACATCAATTAGCTTCTAATATTTGCAGCTATGCCGACCCATTACTCCTTGGCTACACATCTGACACGTAACCGATGTGCTCTCCAAACAACAACACTTGCATTTCAGAACATGTCTTTCACACATGTCTACAAAATCACCTTCACCTTCAAATACAGTTTCCTTGCGACTGACAGAGACGTAGGCAAAGGTTAAAGTTGCTATTTACATTATATCACGTTAATCAGAAAAACGGTAATTTACATCTGCAGCGGAACAAAATTCCGTTCCGCCCAGCGTTGGGCTCGAACCCACAACCCTGGGAATAAGAGTCTCACACTCTACCGACTTAGCTAGCCGGCGGCCTCCGTTAGTACCTTCCGGGTAGCAAGACACACAGTACTCGTTTGGGTTGGGTGGTCCCATACAGAATCTCTCCATGCTGCCTAATGTTTTCCTAACGTCACACTCGTCACGTACTTCACTTTTATTTCATAATCATTTCTGAGAGGTAAAGGAATTGCATGACAACATGCAGAGCTAGTGGCGTCAAAATTAACACACATACTTGATGTGACTCAAAAGCGGAACGATTTACTTTCGGACGTTGTTTTAGATGTGCAAGTGCCAGTCAAAACTCGCGGTGACGGCACCCTGCCGACCACTTCGCTAGTTAACACCGGTCTTGTTGTGTGTGTTTCAAGCTCAAGAGCAACTCCAAGCAAAAAAATGGTCAACAGCAACATTCAGACGGTTTCGTACTGCTCAATTGCTACATTAAAACGGTATGTTTCTTTTTCAGAACTGGAAAAACACGAGCGTGACAGCATTCGATCCTGTAATCTTCAAATCCGAAGTCCGACGCCTGATCCATTAGGCCACACGGTAACTGACGACCAACTATAACTTGTATACGACTCATCTCGAAACGCTCACACCCTGAGGAATTGTGTTTTCGTTCTGCACAGCCGCTGCCCCTTGCTCTTTCCCACCCATTCGTTACATTCAACCTCTTACGAGACCGACCAAATATAGACTGGGAACCAAGACCACAAACTTTGTGCATTCGGAATCGAAGGCAGGGCGTCCCTCGCCGCATTTGCTACGATGGCCATTTGCTACTTCTGCAGAAGCGGCGGCTGCGACGACGACGACGACGACGACGACGACGACGACCGCGAGAGGCTCTGAGATATGTGAGAAATACATCTATAAAATGTAATTCAGACTGCCTCGTCCCACCTTAGGTTGTACCGCTTTGGCAAAGGCTTTATCTGCGCCATTCGCCTTAATCACATCTGAGAGTAATTCTTAATATAACGCCTGTCGCTAATTGTTCGTCATCACAGATACTGTTTGCTATACGGCCACGACGCGAAACTGATTTCCAAAATTCGTCTTCCTCCTCTGAGGATGGAACTTACCACCCCTGGTATACTACACCAGTGATCTAACACTGAGCTAAAAAGGCGCGGCCTAGCGGTACTCTTGCGTACTTCAGCCTTACGGTCGCCTGCATCATCAGACTTCAGCTGACAACACATCAATTAGCTTCTAATATTTGCAGCTATGGCGACCCATTACTCCTTGGCTACACATCTGACACGTAACCGATGTGCTCTCCAAACAACAACACTTGCATTTCAGAACATGTCTTTCACACATGTCTACAAAATCAAATTCACCTTCAAATACAGTTTCCTTGCGACTGACAGAGACGTAGGCAAAGGTTAAAGTTGCTATTTACATTATATCACGTTAATCAGAAAAACGGTAATTTACATCTGCAGCGGAACAAAATTCCGTTCCACCCAGCGTTGGGCTCGAACCCACAACCCGGGGAATAAGAGTCTCACGCTCTACCGACTTAGCTAGCCGGCGGCCTCCGTTAGTACCTCCCGGGTAGCAAGTCACACAGTACTCGTTTGGGTTGGGTGGTCCCATACAGAATCTCTCCATGCTGCCTAATGTTTTCCTAACGTCACACTCGTCACGTACTTCACTTTTATTTCATAATCATTTCTGAGAGGTAAAGGAATTGCATGACAACATGCAGAGCTAGTGGCGTCAAAATTAACACACATACTTGATGTGACTCAAAAGCGGAACGATTTACTTTCGGACGTTGTTTTAGATGTGCAAGTGCCAGTCAAAACTCGCGGTGACGGCACCCTGCCGACCACTTCGCTAGTTAACACCGGTCTTGTTGTGTGTGTTTCAAGCTCAAGAGCAACTCCAAGCAAAAAAATGGTCAACAGCAACATTCAGACGGTTTCGTACTGCTCAATTGCTACATTAAAACGGTATGTTTCTTTTTCAGAACTGGAAAAACACGAGCGTGACAGCATTCGATCCTGTAATCTTCAAATCCGAAGTCCGACGCCTGATCCATTAGGCCACACGGTCACTGACGACCAACTATAACTTGTATACGACTCATCTCGAAACGCTCACACCCTGAGGAATTGTGTTTTCGTTCTGCACAGCCGCTGCCCCTTGCTCTTTCCCACCCATTCGTTACATTCAACCTCTTACGAGACCGACCAAATATAGACTGGGAAACAAGACCACAAACTTTGTGCATTCGGAATCGAAGGCAGGGCATCCCTCGCCGCATTTGCTACGATGGCCATTTGCTACTTCTGCAGAAGCGGCGGCGGCGACGACGACGACGACGACGACGACGACGACGACGACGACGACGACGACGACGACGACGACCGCGAGAGGCTCTGAGATATGTGAGAAATACATCTATAAAATGTAATTCAGACTGCCTCGTCCCACCTTAGGCTGTACCGCTTTGGCAAATGCTTTATCGGCGCCATTCGCCTTAATCACAACTGAGAGTAATTCTTAATAAAACGCCGGTCGCTAATTGTTCGTCATCACAGATACTGTTTGCTATACGGCCACGACGCGAAACTGATTTCCAAAATTCGTCTTCTTCCTCTGAGGATGGAACTTACCACCACTGGTTTACTACACCAGTGATCTACCACTGAGCTAAAGAGGCGCGGCCTAGCGGTACTCTTGCGTACTTCAGCCTTACGGTCGCCTGCATCATCAGACTTCAGCTGACAACACATCATATTAGCTTCTAATATTTGCAGCTATGGCGACCCATTACTCCTTGGCTACACATCTGACACGTAACCGATGTGCTCTCCAAACAACAACACTTGCATTTCAGAACATGTCTTTCACACATGTCTACAAAATCACCTTCACCTTCAAATACAGTTTCCTTGCGACTGACAGAGACGTAGGCAAATGTTAAAGTTGCTATTTACATTATAACACGTTAATCAGAAAAACGGTAATTTACATCTGCAGCAGAACAAAATTCCGTTCCGCCCAGCGTTGGGCTCGAACCCACAACCCTGGGATTAAGAGTCTCACGCTCTACCGACTTAGCTAGCCGGCTGCCTCCGTTAATACCTCCCCGGTAGCAAGTCACACAGTACTCGTTTGGGTTGGGTGGTCCCATACAGAATCTCTCCATGCTGCCTAATGTTTTCCTAACGTCACACTCGTCACGTACTTCACTTTTATTTCATAATCATTTCTGAGAGGTAAAGGAATTGCATGACAACATGCAGAGCTAGTGGCGTCAAAATTAACACACATACTTGATGTGACTCAAAAGCGGAACGATTTACTTTCGGACGTTGTTTTAGATGTGCAAGTGCCAGTCAAAACTTGCCGTGACGGCACCCTGCCGACCACTTCGCTAGTTAACACCGGTCTTGTTGTGTGTGTTTCAAGCTCAAGAGCAACTCCAAGCAAAAAATGGTCAACAGCAACATTTAGACGGTTTCGTACTGCTCAATTGCTACATTAAAACGGTATGTTTCTTTTTCAGAACTTAAAAAACACGAGCGTGACAGCATTCGAACCTGTAATCTTCAGATCCGAAGTCCGACGCCTGATCCATTAGGCCACACGGTCACTGACGACCAACTATAACTTGTATACGACTCATCTCGAAACGCTCACACCCTGAGGAATTGTGTTTTCGTTCTGCACAGCCGCTGCCCCTTGCTCTTTCCCACCCATTCGTTACATTCAACCTCTTACGAGGCCGACCAAATATAGACTGGGAAACAAGACCACAAACTTTGTGCATTCGGAATCGAAGGTAGGGCGTCCCTCGCCGCATTTGCTACGATGGCCATTTGCTACTTCTGCAGAAGCGTCGGCGGCGACGACGACGACGACGACGACGACGACGACGACCGCGAGAGGCTCTGAGATATGTGAGAAATACATCTATAAAATGTAATTCAGACTGCCTCGTCCCACCTTTGGCTGTACCGCTTTGGCAAATGCTTTATCTGCGCCATTCGCCTTAATCACATCTGAGAGTAACTCTTGATAAAACGCCTGTCGCTAATTGTTCGTCATCACAGATACTGTTTGCTATACGGCCACGACGCGAAACTGATTTCCAAAATTCGTCTTCCTCCTCTGAGGATGGAACTTACCACCACTGGTTTACTACACCAGTGATCTACCACTGAGCTAAAGAGGCGCGGCCTAGCGTTACTCTTGCGTACTTCAGCCTTACGGTCGCCTGCATCATCAGACTTCAGCTGACAACACATCATATTAGCTTCTAATATTTGCAGCTATGGCGACCCATTACTCCCTGGCTACACATCTGACACGTAACCGATGTGCTCTCCAAACAACAACACTTGCATTTCAGAACATGTCTTTCACACATGTCTACAAAATCACCTTCACCTTCAAATACAGTCTCCTTGCGACTGACAGAGACGTAGGCAAATGATAAAGTTGCTATTTACATTATAACACGTTAATCAGAAAAACGGTAATTTACATCTGCAGCGGAACAAAATTCCGTTCCGCCCAGCGTCTGGCTCGAACCCACAACCCTGGGATTAAGAGTCTCACGCTCTACCGACTTAGCTAGCCGGCTGCCTCCGTTAATACCTCCCGGGTAGCAAGTCACACAGTACTCGTTTGGGTTGGGTGGTCCCATACAGAATCTCTCCATGCTGCCTAATGTTTTCCTAACGTCACACTCGTCACGTACTTCACTTTTATTTCATAATCATTTCTGAGAGGTAAAGGAATTGAATGACAACATGCAGAGCTAGTGGCGTCAAAATTAACACACATACTTGATGTGACTCAAAAGCGGAACGATTTACTTTCGGACGTTGTTTTAGATGTGCAAGTGCCAGTCAAAACTTGCGGTGACGGCACCCTGCCGACCACTTCGCTAGTTAACACCGGTCTTGTTATGTGTGTTTCAAGCTCAAGAGCAACTCCAAGCAAAAAATGGTCAACAGCAACATTCAGACGGTTTCGTACTGCTCAATTGCTACAATAAAACGGTATGTTTCTTTTTCAGAACTGGAAAAACACGAGCGTGACAGCATTGGAACCTGTAATCTTCAGATCCCATGTCCGACGCCTGATCCATTAGGCCACACGGTCACTGACGACCAACTATAACTTGTATACGACTCATCTCGAAACGCTCACACCCTGAGGAATTGTGTTTTCGTTCTGCACAGCCGCTGCCCCTTGCTCTTTCCCACCCATTCGTTACATTCAACCTCTTACGAGGCCGACCAAATATAGACTGGGAAACAAGACCACAAACTTTGTGCATTCGGAATCGAAGGCAGGGCGTCCCTCGCCGCATTTGCTACGATGGCCATTTGCTACTTCTGCAGAAGCGTCGGCGGCGGCGACGACGACGACGACGACGACGACGACGACGACCGCGAGAGGCTCTGAGATATGTGAGAAATACATCTATAAAATGTAATTCAGACTGCCCCGTCCCACCTTATGCTGTACCGCTTTGGCAAATGCTTTATCTGCGCCATTCGCCTTAATCACATCTGAGAGTAATTCTTAATAAAACGCCTGTCGCTAATTGTTCGTCATCACAGATACTGTTTGGTATACGGCCACGACGCGAAACTGATTTCCAAAATTCGTCTTCCTCCTCTGAGGATGGAACTTACCACTACTGGTTTACTACACCAGTGATCTACCACTGAGCTAAAGAGGCGCGGCCTAGAGGTACTCTTGCGTACTTCAGCCTTACGGTCGCCTGCATCATCAGACTTCAGCTGACAACACATCATATTACCTTCTAATATTTGCAGCTATGGCGACCCATTACTCCTTGGCTACACATCTGACACGTAACCGATGTGCTCTCCAAACAACAACACTTGCATTTCAGAACATGTCTTTCACACATGTCTACAAAATCACCTTCACCTTCAAATACAGTCTCCTTGCGACTGACAGAGACGTAGGCAAAGGTTAAAGTTGCTATTTACATTATATCACGTTAATCAGAAAAACGGTAATTTACATCTGCAGCGGAACAAAATTCCGTTCCGCCCAGCGTTGGGCTCGAACCCACAACCCTGGGATTAAGAGTCTCACGCTCTACCGACTTAGCTAGCCGGCTGCCTCCGTTAATACCTCCTGGGTAGCAAGTCACACAGTACTCGTTTGGGTTGGGTGGTCCCATACAGAATCTCTCCATGCTGCCTAATGTTTTCCTAACGTCACACTCGTCACGTACTTCACTTTTATTTCATAATCATTTCTGAGAGGTAAAGGAATTGCATGACAACATGCAGAGCTAGTGGCGTCAAAATTAACACACATACTTGATGTGACTCAAAAGCGGAACGATTTACTTTCGGACGTTGTTTTAGATGTGCAAGTGCCAGTCAAAACTCGCGGTGACGGCACCCTGCCGACCACTTCGCTAGTTAACACCGGGCTTGTTGTGTGTGTTTCAAGCTCAAGAGCAACTCCAAGCAAAAAATGGTCAACAGCAACATTCAGACGGTTTCGTACTGCTCAATTGCTACATTAAAACGGTATGTTTCTTTTTCAGAACTGGAAAAACACGAGCGTGACAGCATTCGAACCTGTAATCTTCAGATCTGTAGTCCGACGCCTGATCCATTAGGCCACACGGTCACTGACGACCAACTATAACTTGTATACGACCCATCTCGAAACGCTCACACCCTGAGGAATTGTGTTTTCGTTCTGCACAGCCGCTGCCCCTTGCTCTTTCCCACCCATTCGTTACATTCAACCTCTTACGAGGCCGACCAAATATAGACTGGGAAACAAGACCACAAACTTTGTGCATTCGGAATCGAAGGCAGGGCGTCCCTCGCCGCATTTGCTACGATGGCCATTTGCTACTTCTGCAGAAGCGTCGGCGACGACGACGACGACGACGACGACGACGACGACGACGACGACGACCGCGAGAGGCTCTGAGATATGTGAGAAATACATCTATAAAATGTAATTCAGACTGCCTCGTCCCACCTTAGGCTGTACCGCTTTGGCAAATGCTTTATCTGCGCCATTCGCCTTAATCACATCTGAGAGTAATTCTTAATAAAACGCCTGTCGCTAATTGTTCGTCATCACAGATACTGTTTGCTATACGGCCACGACGCGAAAGTGATTTCCAAAATTCGTCTTCCTCCTCTGAGGATGGAACTTACCCCCACTGGTTTACTACACCAGTGATCTACCATTGAGCTAAAGAGGCGCGGCCTAGCGGTACTCTTGCGTACTTCGGCCTTACGGTCGCCTGCATCATCAGACTTCAGCTGACAACACATCAATTAGCTTCTAATATTTGCAGCTATGGCGACCCATTACTCCTTGGCTACACATCTGACACGTAACCGATGTGCTCTCCAAACAACAACACTTGCATTTCAGAACATGTCTTTCACACATGTCTACAAAATCACCTTCACCTTCAAATACAGTTTCCCTGCGACTGACAGAGACGTAGGCAAATGTTAAAGTTGCTATTTACATTATATCACGTTAATCAGAAAAACGGTAATTTACATCTGCAGCGGAACAAAATTCCGTTCCGCCCAGCGTTGGGCTCGAACCCACAACCCTGGGATTAAGAGTCTCACGCTCTACCGACTTAGCTAGCCGGCTGCCTCCGTTAATACCTCCCGGGTAGCAAGTCACACAGTTCTCGTTTGCGTTGGGTGGTCCCATACAGAATCTCTCCATGCTGCCTAATGTTTTCCTAACGTCACACTCGTCACGTACTTAACTTTTATTTCATAATCATTTCTGAGAGGTAAAGGAATTGCATGACAACATGCAGAGCTAGTGGCGTCAAAATTAACACACATACTTGATGTGACTCAAAAGCCGAACGATTTACTTTCCGACGTTGTTTTAGATGTGCAAGTGCCTATCAAAACTCGCGGTGACGGCACCCTGCCGACCACTTCGCTAGTTAACACCGGTCTTGTTGTGTGTGTTTCAAGCTCAAGAGCAACTCCAAGCAAAAAATGGTCAACAGCAACATTCAGACGGTTTCGTACTGCTCAATTGCTACATTAAAACGGTATGTTTCTTTTTCAGAACTGGAAAAACACGAGCGTGACAGCATTCGAACCTGTAATCTTCAGATCCGAAGTCCGACGCCTGATCCATTTTTTTTTTTTTTTTCTGAGGGTCTCCTTCCTCCCCTTCATCCCCGCCTTGCGCTCGCCATAAATCGCCTTCGTCGGCGTCGGCTTAATCTGCCATGATTTCTGAATTACTTATTCTTCTGAACTATTCCAATTTCCAAACCAAAGATACTTCTAAACCTAATGCATAGTCCCGCAATGGTGACAAAGTAGAATTTTTTTTTTTTTTTTGTGCGTGTGTGGTATTCCATGTTCAGAGATTTGTCCTGGGCCTTCACGGCTACCGTGGCGGCGAGAGGGCCCACAAAGTCCCCACCATACTTCACCCCAGGCAGCAATCCCCTACTTCTGGTCTGCAACACTCTTTCTGTTGTTTGTTGTTCTTTTTTAGTGCTTTCGTTTTGTTGTTGGTTTTTTTATCAACTTTTATAATTGTTTATTTTTTTATTATAATTTATTTTTTTTTAAATAGAAAATGAAACAAGGAACACTGGTCCTCTAGAAAAACAGAAGGAAATAAAATAGTCCTTGTCGTAACACTGTTCAGTATACGTCACTGTGACATTTGAAGAAGAAAAGAAAAAAAACAAAGCAATGTAGAATGAAGGAAAGAAAAAAAATACATCTTTCATCGAAGAACGACTTCTAAAAAATTCGCATATCGTTTCCTGTAATGTCTCGTCTGTGAATGTATGTGAAACTGTAATGCCAGGTAAAGACAGAACGCCGCCTCACTCTTGGGTTCTTGCGTCTGTAAATAATGAACATAATGACCCTTCAACCAATTGACAGAGTTCCGTTTGGTGTTCGGGTACGGCACTGAATCCGGATACAGGAAATCTTCAGGTTTAATACAAAGCTGGGAAGTCCTCATAATCGTAGCCAGTTTTTGGCGAATGCATGGCCAAACTGCTTGGACAGTGGTGCACAAAAAACGATGTTCATCAGTATCAGGCAAGTTGCACGTAAGGCACAAAGGTGAGTCAGCCAAATGTAGAGCATGAAGTCGTGAATTGGTACTTATTTTACGGTTCACGACCCTGTACCAAGAGGCTTTCACTGACGTTGGTAAATCACGGCTATGTATGTTTTTCCATATCACTGGCCAGCGATGATTGGGGTATTTGTGTTCGATGTTGTTCCTGTTCTTAGTTGCCAGTAGTTTATTATAAACTAACTTCACCACGGAAAGCTCATTTTCTGGGAGAGTTGACCGTACGTAACTGAATTCAATGAAAAAGCTCTTAAAGTGAGTCAGCGCAGCCGGAATATGTTGAACAGAGACGGGAGGCTGCAGGCAGGCCGGCGCTATTTCGGTTAACAGGTGAGCCGTTAGACTGTTCGGTAACGACCTCCACCGTTTGTAGGTGGTGCATACGTACAAAGCTCGTGACTTGGAACGAACATCTGTTAAATTTAAGCCTCCATCGGTCGTGGAGAGAGTGAGCGTATCGTACTTGACTTTAAAAATGTGTCCACGTGTGACAAAATGGCCTAGAGCGGACATCATACGCTTCGCTGTCTCCTGTGGCATGGGCAGTACTTGTGCAACGTAGTTAATCTTTGAGGTGAGGTAAACATTAGCGAAGGTGACTTTCTGCAGTTCATCAAGGCTCCTTAGGTAGTGGGTCTGCATGCAAGCACGCATACTTGCCAGGAGATTCCTATAGTTCACCGCAATTGTGTGCTGTATGTTGCTCCTGTACTCAATACCAAGGCATTTCATTTAAGAAAGTAGTTGCAACTGGCCGTGATGGTGCAGCGAGATGCCGCGTCCTATGTTCATAATGCCAGATTTCCTGGCATTCAACTTCGCACCCGCAACAAGTTCGTAGTTTTTGACGATCTGAAGGGCTTCCTCGACTTCACCTTCGTCCATGACCAAAAATCCGACGTCATCCGCATATGCAGTACAAACAATCTTAATGCCGTGGATGGTTAATCCTTGTAGACGCTGTGTCAAGGTGACAAGCAAAGGCTCAATGGCAATGGCAAACAAGGCCATTGACATAGGGCATCCCTGTCGCACTGAATTAGTAATATTAATCGATGCGCTCAGCTGGCCATTCACCATGAGTCGAGTTACTCCTTTACGAAGGAGCTCATGTATAAGATTGATAACACGTAGTGGAAATCCCATGGCATGCATCGTCCGGATGAGAAACTGATGGTTTACTCTGTCGAATGCCTTTGAAAAGTCAAGGGAGACTAGCGCACACCGTATCTTGCACGCATTTGCAATGGCTATGACGTCCCTGTATTGAGACAAATTTTGGAAGATCGTCCTACCGACACCTACACTGGTCTGGTACTGACCAATGACAGTATTCATCAACATTTTCAATCTATTAGAAATAATACGTGCTAAAATTTTGTAGTCACTGTTCCGTAAAGTAAGCGGCCGAAAATCGTCAACAGAACTGCACATTGGGCGTTTAGGGATTAAAACCACGATGCCTTCCACGAGAGCCTGAGGAACATTAAAATCAGGCCGTAAAATTTCATTAAACATACTCAACAACTTGGGCTTTAATTTGTCACGGAAAGTAAGATAAAATTCAGCAGTGAGACCGTCGGGTCCCGGCGATTTATTTTTCGGACTTCGTGATAGCGCAGAATCCAATTCGTCTTCATCAATTTCTCGCATGAGAGTTTCGACTTCAGCAGCACCCAAAGTCCTTTGCAGGTTATTGAGTAATTCATCGTGAGTTCCATCGTCGGTATGTGTCGTTGCCAGCAGATCTGCCAGGTGATTGTGAAGTGCGTTCCGTATGTCTTGTTGCCGCGTGAGCGCAACGCCTTCACTCAACTGAAGACGAGTTATTAATCTCCGCCGCCCTCTCTTATTTTCACGAATGACGTTAAACATGGATGTCATTTCGTCGTCTATCACATTGTGGGGCCTGGACCTTATTTGAAAGCCTTCTGCCTGCTGCCGCTGAAGTTTTAATAATTTTGCCTTAATTTTTTTAATCTGCATAAAATTTTCAGGTACAGTCACATCGGACTGGTAGAGCTCCTTGAGACAAGTAAAATAAAACTCAGACGTTTGCGGTTGCCACCAGGATTTGTCCCGAGCGTAGGGTTTAAACATTTTTGATAAAGTTGGTTTGGCATGTGTTATCCACCATTCAGTAACGGAGGCATACTGTGCAACCCGTCGTTCACATGCCTCCCATGTTTCGTTAAAGACACGGTGACAGTCAACATCGTTAAGGAGAGCATTGTTAAGTTTCCAGAAACCTCTGCCGCGAAATGTGCCTTGCTTGACCATGTTAACAGTACAAATATATGCGGCATGATCGGAAAAAATTGAGGGCCAAACTTCGGAATGGAGGACTTGAGTCTTCATACACGCCGATACATAGATTCTGTCTAGCCGGCTTGCAGAGTGGTTCGTGACATGAGTGAACCCAGGTGCCGCTCCGCGCGTATGCTCCCATGTGTCAATGAGGTTCATTTCTTGGACGATACGTTCGAGTTCTCCAGATTTGTTAAAATTAGGCGTCTGGTCTTTTGGACTTAAGACACAACTGAAGTCACCCGCAAAAATTATACGATCGTAGGTTCCCCTAAAAAGTGGGACTATGGCGCTTGTGAAGAACTCAGCGCTATCACGCCTATTGCTACTGCCGGACGGGACGTAAACATTGATTATGCGTGTCCGATGGAAAGTGACAGCGATACCTCTATGATCAGGCAGTTTTTCTGCGTCGGTCGCTACAATCCCTTCTTTTAACAGAATCGCTGTCCCTAAATTCGCACCGCTCCCGGAATTGGAGAGAGTAGTATAACCAGTTATTCGGTCAAGTTCAATCGCAGCGACTTCTTGAAGTAACAGAATATCGATATCCGCTGCGTATACAAAATCTTGTAAATTACGGAGCCGCCAGTACGACTGTATCTTATTGATGTTTAACGTGGCAATTTTATAGGCTTGGGGCTTGTTCGTGGGAGAAGGCACATACTATTAATTAAACAGTCTTAGAAGGATGCCTAACGAAATTGAGGCCAAGCGCGTCAGTCGAAGTTCCCGTAGTTCCCGGTACGGCTGGTGTATGCTGCTCTGTGGGGGGTGCCGAAGATTCCGTCTCAATGGTCCGCATGACAGCCGCATCATTGCTCGCATCCAATACTTCCATTTCCTGTGCCCAATTCCGAGTGAGAGTGGCCTCTGACAAAAGCGATCCTGCGTTTCCTTGAGCGTGGGTATCCGGCAAAACGACTCTACTCGAGGTATCACTATCTTCCACCCGTCGTGGATTAACAGGGGGAGACACTACAGGATCAATGTCCATTCGACCAGACGCAGGGAGACCAACTTCAGAGGGTTCAGAAGTGTTCTGACTCATTTGGCTGCTTATTCGTTTCGCTTTTTTGCGGAGCTGTGGGGCGAGCTGATTGGCTCCTTGATGTGCAAGTCTCCGCTTCTTTTTGGAAGGCTTCCTGTTAGGGTTCGCGGTATCATCAACATCCGAAGTGGACTGTTGACTCTGGGGTTGATCCGCCGGGAACACAGCGTCTGCTTCATCCTCAGTACCATTGGCATCAACCACTGGGGAGTCATCCGTCGTTACCTCCATCTCTGAGTGTGGTAGCGGCGGTGCCGCTTCAGCACTCGGTTCTTTGACGTTATCGGCCAAAACATCATTCAAACGAGGGGCATCTACAGGCGGGGTCGCGGGTGGAAGACCAGAAGCCGCGGCAGCGTATGTCAGTGGCAGTGCTGTCGTCACAGGGGGGCTAGAGGCTTCACCGACAGGTATCTGCGTCACGCGTCTTTGTATACATTCAGAGCGCACGTGGCCGGGCGCACCACAGCCGGCACACGTTTTTGGCTGCCCATCATATATGACAATTCCGCGATGTCCACCTACGTAAATATATGAAGGTATGTGCTTCTGTAGATCGATCTTAACCTGCCTGACGCCGTTCAGCACCGGAAATTTGTGGGCTTTGGACCAACGCTCCGCAAAATTGTTAATGACCCTCCCGTAAGGTGTTAATGCAGAATTTATTTGCGCGGCTGATATTTCAAACGGGAGTTCGAAAATACGTGCCGTTCGGATGCCCAGTCCAGCAAGCGTAATGCCGACGTCACTGACGGTACCATCTCTATGTTTAAACTTCAGTACACCTCCACTGGACTCCACAATTGTACCACACATTTCAGAGGACGTTAATTTCACATAAACAACACTAGTCACGATAGAGAAATTTATCCCTACAATGTCATCAAAAGTAATCTTAGCTGTTTCCTCTAACCATGCTTCAACTTCAAACGAATTTGGTTTCGAAAAGTTCCTATCGAAGGTAAACTTCAAGGTATCTTTCCTGTTAGTCGGATTCATAATTCCATATCAGATCCTACAGAACTGAACGTATACTATAAAGCAGACGCTGTAAGCACACGACTCACCGCCTGACGTAAACACTTCCTGCCACAGCGCGCTGGCCCTGGTGGTCCGCTCGCCACCGCTGCCGTAGGCAGACTGTCCATTAGGCCACACGGTCACTGACGACCAACTATAACTTGTATACGACTCATCTCGAAACGCTCACACCCTGAGGAATTGTGTTTTCGTTCTGCACAGCCGCTGCCCCTTGCTCTTTCCCACCCATTCGTTACATTCAACCTCTTACGAGACCGACCAAATATAGACTGGGAAACAAGACCACAAACTGGCGGCGGCGACGACGACGACGACGACGACGACGACGACGACTACGACGACGACGACGACCGCGAGAGGCTCTGAGATATGTGAGAAATACATCTATAAAATGTAATTCAGACAGCCTCGTCCCACCTTATGCTGTACCTCTTTGGCAAAGGCTTTATCTGCGCCATTCGCCTTAATCACATCTGAGAGTAATTCTTAATAAAACGCCTGTCGCTAATTGTTCGTCATCACAGATACTGTTTGCTATACGGCCACGACGCGAAACTGATTTCCAAAATTCGTCTTCCTCCTCTGAGGATGGAACTTACCACCCCTGGTTTACTACACCAGTGATCTACCACTGAGCTAAAGAGGCGCGGCCTAGCGGTACTCTTGCGTACTTCAGCCTTACGGTCGCCTGCATCATCAGACTTCAGCTGACAACACATCATATTAGCTTCTAATATTTGCAGCTATGGCGACCCATTACTCCTTGGCTACACATCTGACACGTAACCGATGTGCTCTCCAAACAACAACACTTGCATTTCAGAACATGTCTTTCACACTTGTCTACAATATCACCTTCACCTTCGAATACAGTTTCCTTGCGACTGACAGAGACGTAGGCAAAGGTTAAAGTTGCTATTTACATTATATCACGTTAATCAGAAAAACGGTAATTTACATCTGCAGCGGAACAAAATTCCGTTCCGCCCAGCGTTGGGCTCGAACCCACAACCCTGGGATTAAGAGTCTCACGCTCTACCGACTTAGCTAGCTTGCTGCCTCCGTTAATACCTCCCGGGTAGCAAGTCACACAGTACTCGTTTGGGTTGGGTGGTCCCATACAGAATCTCTCCATGCTGCCTAATGTTTTCCTAACGTCACACTCGTCACGTACTTCACTTTTATTTCATAATCATTTCTGAGAGGTAAAGGAATTGCATGACAACATGCAGAGCTAGTGGCGTCAAAATTAACACACATACTTGATGTGACTCAAAAGCGGAACGATTTACTTTCGGACGTTGTTTTAGATGTGCAAGTGCCAGTCAAAACTCGCGGTGACGGCACCCTGCCGACCACTTCGCTAGTTAACACCGGTCTTGTTGTGTGTGTTTCAAGCTCAAGAGCAACTCCAAGCAAAAAATGGTCAACAGCAACATTCAGACGGTTTCGTACTGCTCAATTGCTACATTAAAACGGTATGTTTCTTTTTCAGAACTGGAAAAACACGAGCGTGACAGCATTCGAACCTGTAATCTTCAGATCTGAAGTCCGACGCCTGAACCATTAGGCCACACGGTCACTGACGACCAACTATAACTTGTATACGACCCATCTCGAAACGCTCACACCCTGAGGAATTGTGTTTTCGTTCTGCACAGCCGCTGCCCCTTGCTCTTTCCCACCCATTCGTTACATTCAACCTCTTACGAGGCCGACCAAATATAGACTTTGTGCATTCGGAATCGAAGGCAGGGCGTCCCTCGCCGCATTTGCTACGATGGCCATTTGCTACTTCTGCAGAAGCGTCGGCGACGACGACGACGACGACGACGACGACGACCGCGAGAGGCTCTGAGATATGTGAGAAATACATCTATAAAATGTAATTCAGACTGCCTCGTCCCACCTTAGGCTGTACCGGTTTGGCAAATGCTTTATCTGCGCCATTCGCCTTAATCACATCTGAGAGTAATTCTTAATAAAACGCCTGTCGCTAATTGTTCGTCATCACAGATACTGTTTGCTATACGGCCACGACGCGAAAGTGATTTCCAAAATTCGTCTTCCTCCTCTGAGGATGGAACTTACCCCCACTGGTTTACTACAACAGTGATCTACCATTGAGCTAAAGAGGCGCGGCCTAGCGGTACTCTTGCGTACTTCGGCCTTACGGTCGCCTGGATCATCAGACTTCAGCTGACAACACATCAATTAGCTTCTAATATTTGCAGCTATGGCGACCCATTACTCCTTGGCTACACATCTGACACGTAACCGATGTGCTCTCCAAACAACAACACTTGCATTTCAGAACATGTCTTTCACACATGTCTACAAAATCACCTTCACCTTCAAATACAGTTTCCCTGCGACTGACAGAGACGTAGGCAAATGTTAAAGTTGCTATTTACATTATATCACGTTAATCAGAAAAACGGTAATTTACATCTGCAGCGGAACAAAATTCCGTTCCGCCCAGCGTTGGGCTCGAACCCACAACCCTGGGATTAAGAGTCTCACGCTCTACCGACTTAGCTAGCCGGCTGCCTCCGTTAATACCTCCCGGGTTGCAAGTCACACAGTTCTCGTTTGCGTTGGGTGGTCCCATACAGAATCTCTCCATGCTGCCTAATGTTTTCCTAACGTCACACTCGTCACGTACTTAACTTTTATTTCATAATCATTTCTGAGAGGTAAAGGAATTGCATGACAACATGCAGAGCTAGTGGCGTCAAAATTAACACACATACTTGATGTGACTCAAAAGCCGAACGATTTACTTTCCGACGTTGTTTTAGATGTGCAAGTGCCTATCAAAACTCGCGGTGACGGCACCCTGCCGACCACTTCGCTAGTTAACACCGGTCTTGTTGTGTGTGTTTCAAGCTCAAGAGCAACTCCAAGCAAAAAATGGTCAACAGCAACATTCAGACGGTTTCGTACTGCTCAATTGCTACATTAAAACGGTATGTTTCTTTTTCAGAACTGGAAAAACACGAGCGTGACAGCATTCGAACCTGTAATCTTCAGATCCGAAGTCCGACGCCTGATCCATTTTTTTTTTTTTTTTTTTTCTGAGGGTCTCCTTCCTCCCCTTCATCCCCGCCTTGCGCTCGCCATAAATCGCCTTCGTCGGCGTCGGCTTCATCTGCCATGATTTCTGAATTACTTATTCTTCTGAACTATTCCAATTTCCAAACCAAAGATACTTCTAAACCTAATGCATAGTCCCGCAATGGTGACAAAGTAGAATTTTTTTTTTTTTTGTGCGTGTGTGGTATTCCATTTTCAGAGATTTGTCCTGGGCCTTCACGGCTACCGTGGCGGCGAGAGGGCCCACAAAGTCCCCACCGTACTTCACCCCAGGCAGCAATCCCCTACTTCTGGTCTGCAACACTCTTTCTGTTGTTTGTTGTTCTTTTTTAGTGCTTTCGTTTTGTTGTTGGTTTTTTTATCAACTTTTATAATTGTTTATTTTTTTATTATAATTTTTTTTTTTTTTAAATAGAAAATGAAACAAGGAACACTGGTCCTCTAGAAAAACAGAAGGAAATAAAATAGTCCTTGTCGTAACACTGTTCAGTATACGTCACTGTGACATTTGAAGAAGAAAAGAAAAAAAACAAAGCAATGTAGAATGAAGGAAAGAAAAAAAATACATCTTTCATCGAAGAACGACTTCTAAAAAATTCGCATATCGTTTCCTGTAATGTCTCGTCTGTGAATGTATGTGAAACTGTAATGCCAGGTAAAGACAGAACGCCGCCTCACTCTTGGGTTCTTGCGTCTGTAAATAATGAACATAATGACCCTTCAACCAATTGACAGAGTTCCGTTTGGTGTTCGGGTACGGCACTGAATCCGGATACAGGAAATCTTCAGGTTTAATACAAAGCTGGGAAGTCCTCATAATCGTAGCCAGTTTTTGGCGAATGCATGGCCAAACTGCTTGGACAGTGGTGCACAAAAAACGATGTTCATCAGTATCAGGCAAGTTGCACGTAAGGCACAAAGGTGAGTCAGCCAAATGTAGAGCATGAAGTCGTGAATTGGTACTTATTTTACGGTTCACGACCCTGTACCAAGAGGCTTTCACTGACGTTGGTAAATCACGGCTATGTATGTTTTTCCATATCACTGGCCAGCGATGATTGGGGTATTTGTGTTCGATGTTGTTCCTGTTCTTAGTTGCCAGTAGTTTATTATAAACTAACTTCACCACGGAAAGCTCATTTTCTGGGAGAGTTGACCGTACGTAACTGAATTCAATGAAAAAGCTCTTAAAGTGAGTCAGCGCAGCCGGAATATGTTGAACAGAGACGGGAGGCTGCAGGCAGGCCGGCGCTATTTCGGTTAACAGGTGAGCCGTTAGACTGTTCGGTAACGACCTCCACCGTTTGTAGGTGGTGCATACGTACAAAGCTCGTGACTTGGAACGAACATCTGTTAAATTTAAGCCTCCATCGGTCGTGGAGAGAGTGAGCGTATCGTACTTGACTTTAAAAATGTGTCCACGTGTGACAAAATGGCCTAGAGCGGACATCATACGCTTCGCTGTCTCCTGTGGCATGGGCAGTACTTGTGCAACGTAGTTAATCTTTGAGGTGAGGTAAACATTAGCGAAGGTGACTTTCTGCAGTTCATCAAGGCTCCTTAGGTAGTGGGTCTGCATGCAAGCACGCATACTTGCCAGGAGATTCCTATAGTTCACCGCAATTGTGTGCTGTATGTTGCTCCTGTACTCAATACCAAGGCATTTCATTTAAGAAAGTAGTTGCAACTGGCCGTGATGGTGCAGCGAGATGCCGCGTCCTATGTTCATAATGCCAGATTTCCTGGCATTCAACTTCGCACCCGCAACAAGTTCGTAGTTTTTGACGATCTGAAGGGCTTCCTCGACTTCACCTTCGTCCATGACCAAAAATCCGACGTCATCCGCATATGCAGTACAAACAATCTTAATGCCGTGGATGGTTAATCCTTGTAGACGCTGTGTCAAGGTGACAAGCAAAGGCTCAATGGCAATGGCAAACAAGGCCATTGACATAGGGCATCCCTGTCGCACTGAATTAGTAATATTAATCGATGCGCTCAGCTGGCCATTCACCATGAGTCGAGTTACTCCTTTACGAAGGAGCTCATGTATAAGATTGATAACACGTAGTGGAAATCCCATGGCATGCATCGTCCGGATGAGAAACTGATGGTTTACTCTGTCGAATGCCTTTGAAAAGTCAAGGGAGACTAGCGCACACCGTATCTTGCACGCATTTGCAATGGCTATGACGTCCCTGTATTGAGACAAATTTTGGAAGATCGTCCTACCGACACCTACACTGGTCTGGTACTGACCAATGACAGTATTCATCAACATTTTCAATCTATTAGAAATAATACGTGCTAAAATTTTGTAGTCACTGTTCCGTAAAGTAAGCGGCCGAAAATCGTCAACAGAACTGCACATTGGGCGTTTAGGGATTAAAACCACGATGCCTTCCACGAGAGCCTGAGGAACATTAAAATCAGGCCGTAAAATTTCATTAAACATACTCAACAACTTGGGCTTTAATTTGTCACGGAAAGTAAGATAAAATTCAGCAGTGAGACCGTCGGGTCCCGGCGATTTATTTTTCGGACTTCGTGATAGCGCAGAATCCAATTCGTCTTCATCAATTTCTCGCATGAGAGTTTCGACTTCAGCAGCACCCAAAGTCCTTTGCAGGTTATTGAGTAATTCATCGTGAGTTCCATCGTCGGTATGTGTCGTTGCCAGCAGATCTGCCAGGTGATTGTGAAGTGCGTTCTGTATGTCTTGTTGCCGCGTGAGCGCAACGCCTTCACTCAACTGAAGACGAGTTATTAATCTCCGCCGCCCCCTCTTATTTTCACGTATGACGTTAAACATGGATGTCATTTCGTCGTCTATCACATTGTGGGGCCTGGACCTTATTTGAAAGCCTTCTGCCTGCTGCCGCTGAAGTTTTAATAATTTTGCCTTAATTTTTTTAATCTGCATAAAATTTTCAGGTACAGTCACATCGGACTGGTAGAGCTCCCTGAGACAAGTAAAATAAAACTCAGACGTTTGCGGTTGCCACCAGGATTTGTCCCGAGCGTAGCGTTTAAACATTTTTGATAAAGTTGGTTTGGCATGTGTTATCCACCATTCAGTAACGGAGGCATACTGTGCAACCCGTCGTTCACATGCCTCCCATGTTTCGTTAAAGACACGGTGACAGTCAACATCGTTAAGGAGAGCATTGTTAAGTTTCCAGAAACCTCTGCCGCGAAATGTGCCTTGCTTGACCATGTTAACAGTACAAATATATGCGGCATGATCGGAAAAAATTGAGGGCCAAACTTCGGAATGGAGGACTTGAGTCTTCATACACGCCGATACATAGATTCTGTCTAGCCGGCTTGCAGAGTGGTTCGTGACATGAGTGAACCCAGGTGCCGCTCCGCGCGTATGCTCCCATGTGTCAATGAGGTTCATTTCTTGGACGATACGTTCGAGTTCTCCAGATTTGTTAAAATTAGGCGTCTGGTCTTTTGGACTTAAGACACAACTGAAGTCACCCGCAAAAATTATACGATCGTAGGTTCCCCTAAAAAGTGGGACTATGGCGCTTGTGAAGAACTCAGCCCTATCACGCCTATTGCTACTGCCGGACGGGACGTAAACATTGATTATGCGTGTCCGATGGAAAGTGACAGCGATACCTCTATGATCAGGCAGTTTTTCTGCGTCGGTCGCTACAATCCCTTCTTTTAACAGAATCGCTGTCCCTAAATTCGCACCGCTCCCGGAATTGGAGAGAGTAGTATAACCAGTTATTCGGTCAAGTTCAATCGCAGCGACTTCTTGAAGTAACAGAATATCGATATCCGCTGCGTATACAAAATCTTGTAAATTACGGAGCCGCCAGTACGACTGTATCTTATTGATGTTTAACGTGGCAATTTTATAGGCTTGGGGCTTGTTCGTGGGAGAAGGCACATACTATTAATTAAACAGTCTTAGAAGGATGCCTAACGAAATTGAGGCCAAGCGCGTCAGTCGAAGTTCCCGTAGTTCCCGGTACGGCTGGTGTATGCTGCTCTGTGGGGGGTGCCGAAGATTCCGTCTCAATGGTCCGCATGACAGCCGCATCATTGCTCGCATCCAATACTTCCATTTCCTGTGCCCAATTCCGAGTGAGAGTGGCCTCTGACAAAAGCGATCCTGCGTTTCCTTGAGCGTGGGTATCCGGCAAAACGACTCTACTCGAGGTATCACTATCTTCCACCCGTCGTGGATTCACAGGGGGAGACACTACAGGATCAATGTCCATTCGACCAGACGCAGGGAGACCAACTTCAGAGGGTTCAGAAGTGTTCTGACTCATTTGGCTGCTTATTCGTTTCGCTTTTTTGCGGAGCTGTGGGGCGAGCTGATTGGCTCCTTGATGTGCAAGTCTCCGCTTCTTTTTGGAAGGCTTCCTGTTAGGGTTCGCGGTATAATCAACATCCGAAGTGGACTGTTGACTCTGGGGTTGATCCGCCGGGAACACAGCGTCTGCTTCATCCTCAGTACCATTGGCATCAACCACTGGGGAGTCATCCGTCGTTACCTCCATCTCTGAGTGTGGTAGCGGCGGTGCCGCTTCAGCACTCGGTTCTTTGACGTTATCGGCCAAAACATCATTCAAACGAGGGGCATCTACAGGCGGGGTCGCGGGTGGAAGACCAGAAGCCGCGGCAGCGTATGTCAGTGGCAGTGCTGTCGTCACAGGGGGGCTAGAGGCTTCACCGACAGGTATCTGCGTCACGCGTCTTTGTATACATTCAGAGCGCACGTGGCCGGGCGCACCACAGCCGGCACACGTTTTTGGCTGCCCATCATATATGACAATTCCGCGATGTCCACCTACGTAAATATATGAAGGTATGTGCTTCTGTAGATCGATCTTAACCTGCCTGACGCCGTTCAGCACCGGAAATTTGTGGGCTTTGGACCAACGCTCCGCAAAATTGTTAATGACCCTCCCGTAAGGTGTTAATGCAGAATTTATTTGCGCGGCTGATATTTCAAACGGGAGTTCGAAAATACGTGCCGTTCGGATGCCCAGTCCAGCAAGCGTAATGCCGACGTCACTGACGGTACCATCTCTATGTTTAAACTTCAGTACACCTCCACTGGACTCCACAATTGTACCACACATTTCAGAGGACGTTAATTTCACATAAACAACACTAGTCACGATAGAGAAATTTATCCCTACAATGTCATCAAAAGTAATCTTAGCTGTTTCCTCTAACCATGCTTCAACTTCAAACGAATTTGGTTTCGAAAAGTTCCTATCGAAGGTAAACTTCAAGGTATCTTTCCTGTTAGTCGGATTCATAATTCCATATCAGATCCTACAGAACTGAACGTATACTATAAAGCAGACGCTGTAAGCACACGACTCACCGCCTGACGTAAACACTTCCTGCCACAGCGCGCTGGCCCTGGTGGTCCGCTCGCCACCGCTGCCGTAGGCAGACTGTCCATTAGGCCACACGGTCACTGACGACCAACTATAACTTGTATACGACTCATCTCGAAACGCTCACACCCTGAGGAATTGTGTTTTCGTTCTGCACAGCCGCTGCCCCTTGCTCTTTCCCACCCATTCGTTACATTCAACCTCTTACGAGACCGACCAAATATAGACTGGGAAACAAGACCACAAACTTTGTGCATTCGGAATCGAAGGCAGGTCGTCCCTCGCCGCATTTGCTACGATGTACATTCGCTACTTCTGCAGAAGCGGCGGCTGCGACGACGACGACGACGACGACGACGACGACGACCGCGAGAGGCTCTGAGATATGTGAGAAATACATCTATAAAATGTAATTCAGACTGCCTCGTCCCACCTTAGGCTGTACCGCTTTGGCAAATGCTTTATCTGCTCTTTCCGCCTTCCCGTGGTGCCAGACGTTAAGCTTGGCTTTTTGCCTTGCGACAAAAGGGAGAGCTGCGACCCAACCCGATGCGAAAGCGAAGGGTGCATGGCACAGGGGGAGCTGTGTCGAGGGACCATACATCAGTCCCTTCTTTTCGCAGGGCACAGAACAACAGGTGCTCTGCATGCCGGCGATCTCGTTTGTCGACGTGGGATCGCGGCGTGTGTCGGCAAGGGTGCTTCGCCGCGCCCCTGGGTATCCGGGGCGTGTTCTGCCAAACCCAGGTGGTGGTAACATCGCCTGGGCCAGGTTAGATGGGTCCAGACCGCCGAACGCCTGGGGGACCGGCCCGCCACCTGAGTAGGAGTGGGTCCCTGGCCGAGAGGTGGAAACTCGGGCAAGTAGGCGGCGAAGGGCGAGAGGTGCATCCGCCTCTCCGGAGTGCGGGGTGCAGTTGCCGGGGTGCGTCGCGTGAAATCGCCGATGACGAAGTCACCGAGGGGGACCAGTGCGCTGGAAACGGCGCGCTGAACCCAGCAGCTCTGGAGTGCTCTTGACCTAGGGGCGAGGTCGGTGAGCGAGCTGCAGAAGTCCCCCCCCCATGCCAGAGGAGCCGGTCCGGGGCAAGAGACGGGCTCCCACCCCTTTTTTTTATCACTCGTCATCATGGCTACACCAGAAACGAGTGATTCGAGTGCGCCAACGCGAGCTTCCGTGATGTCTGAACCCGCTCCTCAGGACGAGTCGGGACAGGCAACTGAGGAAAACGTTCTACAAAGACACACGAGAATATCATTGCTCCTCGAGCAACATATTAAAAATGGTAAAATTAGTCAAGCGGCTCTGACTATAATTAAAAATGAACTGGCGGCGTGGGCTATCGCAAACGCCAAGCTTGAGGGCCGAGTGGAAGAACTGACAAAAGAAAATGAGAGACTAAGGAAACAACCTGGAAAGACCTGGGCGGCGGTGGTCGCACAAGCGCCACCAAAACCGCAGACTACAAAGGATACCATTGCAAAAGTTACTAAAAGATCTGACACAACGGTATTCCTAAGAACCCTACCAGGTCAAGACACTAGCGTTAAAAGAATACAGGAATTGCTTACGACAACTATCAATCCAGCTAAAGACAAAATTAAAATAAATAAGGTAAAACCCAGCAGAAACTCTGTCATTGTTGAAGTAGCTTCAGAAGAAGACAAAGAGAAACTGTTAAATAATGCAAAACTAAACTCGGTGGTCAAATGCGAGCCACCGAGGAAAAGAAACCCATTGGTCATCTTGTATGATGTACCAACAGTCATGACGAATGAAGAACTGCAAAAATCTATAAAGGCTCAGAATTTTGATGATATGACAGAAGAAGAATTTAAAGCACACTTCAATTTGAGATTCAAAACCGGGCCTCGGGACCGTGATGTGGTCCATCACGTTGCCGAGGTCTCCGCTCACATGTGGAAAAGAATTACAGCAATGGGCAGACTATATGTCGGCTTTCACGCCATTAACACACGCGACTTTCTGGTCGTACCGCGTTGCCACAATTGTGGAGATCTCGACCACGTTTTGAGGCACTGTACCAGGGGGTCGGCCTGCTCGAAATGTGGCGAGGATGGCCACGTCAGGAAGGACTGTAGGGCGGCGGCGGTTTGTATCCCCTGCAAGAGACGGGGTAAAAAGCCCTGTGGTACCACGGGACGTAGCTGCCCCACCTACAGACTTCTGGAACAAAGGCTTATTTCAAGAATAGACTATGGCTGATCAAACCAAAGCCAACAGGATGCCCAAAAGGAAATCCCCTAGCAAAAGGAGGAGGGATGCCCTGAGGGCGAGTGCTTTCAAGCTTTTCTTGAGGTTGCACATGGGCACCACAACCAGAACCGTAGATAAAAGCACTCAAACCGACTCTACCACTACGGATAGAGGGACACAAACGAGGCCTCTGGCAGTCACGCTCCCCTCCTCCCCAAGCAGGGAAACAAGGCCGACAAAAGACCTACGGCAACGGCATCCTGTACCAGAGACGGTGGCAGTCTCAGCAGAATTAAATATAACAACAAAACAACCAGTTCAAGAAAATAAAATAACTAGTTCAAGTGAACCAGATGCAATAAAAGATCCTGTAGTGAGACTGCCACCTGTCGATCCAGTCAGAGTCTATCCAAACCTGGAACTCACCATGCAACTGGCGAGGCTGGAGCAGCCGACTACCCTGACCACTGCCTTGAGACATGTGGTTCGGGTGGGACATGAATATGGACAGAGAGTCACCTTCTCGGTAATGGAGGCTGTGGACAGAATTCAACTCAAGTCAGTGAATCTCCCCACTGACTTCGGAGCCCTGCGTGACCTACTAAAGAAAGTCTTTGACAGACGTGGAGAAAAATTCGACCTGAATGAAATTTATCGACAAGCTGTTCTGGCAAATGGACGTATTACATTCGACTGGAACAAAACATGGCCTCATGACAGAATTCACACATACACTCCATAGACAACTACATGACGGAAATCACCATTGGCCAACTAAACACCCATAACAGCAGACTTGTCATGCAGGAGTTGCGAAGGGAAGTGGAGGAGAGGAGACTGGATGTGGTCTGCCTGCAGGAGCCGTACTCCCTAAACGGGAAGATTGCTTTCACAGCTGCGACCTGGCAAGTCGTCTGCAGAGGTGAAGACCCAAAAGCGGCAATTATTATCACTAACAAACTGATAAGGGCTACAGTTCTAACGCAGTTCACAACCAGCCACTGCAACGTCGTGGAGCTACAATCTCCAGCAGGAGCTATTATTATGATCAATACATACTTTCAATATGGTGATGATATTGAAAGACACCTAGCTCATCTCACCACAACTATCACGGCGTTGCGGGGGCGGAAAACATTTGTGACTGCCGATATGAATGCCAAATCCCCCTTATGGTACAGCGGCACCAGGGATCCCAATGGAGAGAAGGCAGAAGAAGCCATCATGGCCTTGCAGCTTGTAGTGGCTAACAAGCCAGGCAACCCTCCGACCTATGCGGCGGGAGGGGGCCAAGGCACAAACATCGACGTGACCCTGGCTACGCCAAACGCAGCATACCTAATCCAGCAATGGAAAGTAGTTGAGAATGCCACTACAAGTGACCACAATCTTATTACTTTCAACATAGGAGATGGCGAGAGCCGCTGGGCCATGGGGTGGGAAATACAATACAATTACAATAGAGCCGACTGGGAGAGACTTGCTGGGGAGTGCGACATTCCTCCGATATCAGAAGGTGACGACCACAGACACTTTGACGTTGACAACAGAGCCGAAGAACTGGTCTCAGTAATAACTCGAGCAGTCAAGGCAGCCGTACCTACTAGGAGGAGGGCCATGGCGGCCTCTCCATCACCATGGTCTGCTGAACTAGAGGAGATGCGCCGGTCGGTCAGAAGGCTCAGGAGGCACTACCAGCGCAGTGTCGTCTGGCAAGAAAGACAAAGATGGCTGCAGCTTTACCGGGAAGCCAAAGATAACTTCCAAAAACAGCTACGGGAAGTTAGAACAAAAAGTTGGGAACACTTTGTTCTGAACCAACTAGCATTAGACCCATGGGGAGTTCCCTACAGGCTTGTCCGGGAAAAGATCCGTTCTCCGATGGAGCTTTCAACCGTCAGGCATGGGGACCGGATGACGGGGTCTTGGCAGGAAACTGCTGAGGTCCTTCTCCACTCCCTGTTGCCTGATGATACAGCGGATGAGACAGATGAACAACGGCAGCTGCGGGAGAATAACAACAATGCGTATGAAAATGATATGGCAGTCTACCCATTCTCAGAAGAAGAGGTAGCTGGCCACATAAATTCCCTGAAGAGAGGAAAAGCTCCTGGGCCAGACGGTATTGTGGCGGAAGTGGTGCAATTCCTGGCCCCCCAGATAGTCGCCCCTCTAACTCATTTATATAACGAATGCCTCAAGCAGAAAAAGTTCCCTCGTATATGGAAGAGGGCAAATGTGGTAATTATAAAGAAAGGGGCTGACAAAGACCCAGCAGAAACCAAATCTTATAGACCTATCTGCCTGCTTGATCTGCTTGGGAAGATTCTGGAGAGACTTCTGGCTGATAGACTGGCGGCACACCGAGTGCTGTGCGGAATGAGCAACAGGCAGTTTGGCTTCAGGTCTGGACGATCGGCATCTGATGCAATCGCCCTGGCGGCCGAGGTCTGCGGCTCTACCCCGTACAAGTACGTTGTTGGCATCATGGTGGATATAAGTGGCGCCTTCGACAACCTGTGGTGGCCTTCGCTCTTCTCCTGCTTAAGGGAGAAGGAGTGTCCAGGGCCGCTATATGGCTGTCTGAGGAGCTATTGTGAAGATCGGGAGGTCTGGCTATCATCAGCTAGCACAAGAGTAAGGAAAACTATCACCAAGGGATGTCCGCAGGGTTCCGTACTGGGTCCGCTGTTCTGGGACATCCACATGGAACCCTTACTAGATACATTACAACAAAGCGACGAAGTGCTGGAGGTGATAGCCTACGCAGATGATCTCCTCCTACTGGTCGGCGGCCGTAGCCGAGAGGACATAGAGCCTAAGATCGAGAGAGCAATAAATACACTCCAACTGTGGTGCCGCAAGACAAAAATGACAATTTCACCGGCCAAGTCTACCTATCTTCTTCTAAAGGGACAATTAGCTCGTAACCCAACTGTTAGGATAGATGGATCACCAGTTCTCCGGCGACGTGAGACACGCTATCTAGGTATCATCATTGATGAAAGGTGGACTTTCAGTAGACACATTGAAACCGTAACTCAAAGAGCTTTACAGGTACTCAACAACCTCATCTCCATTGGGCATAAGCGGTTTCATCTTCCACCACATCTCATCAAACTCTATCATAACAGTATACTAGCATCCATAGTGGGTTACGGATCCGGAGTCTGGGCACACAGGCTCACGAGGGTGGTGCCCGCCATGACAGTGAGGAGAGTGCAGAGAAATATGATCCTGAGATCAGTGGGGGCATACAGAACTACACCGGGAGGAGCCCTGTTAGTTATTATGGGGCTTTGCCCCCTGGATATCAAAATTCGGGAGCAGGCCGCTTGGTACTGGACTAAAAAGGGGAATTTGGAAAAAACCGAGGAAATTCTGGGCAGCAGGACAGAAAATAAAGTAGAAATTAGGAAAAAAGGGGAGCTGCTATGGCAACTTTCGTGGGAAACCGAAGAAACAGGGCGTCGTACCTTTGAGCTCCTACCAGATGTTAGGGAAAGGATGGAAATGTCACATTTCGATCCATCCCGGGGACTCATCCACTTCCTCACTGGGCATGGACCGTACTCGACATATCTATGTCGATTTGGTAAAAAGGCGACACCTGCGTGTGACTGTGGTGTTCCGGAGGGTACTCCTGACCATGTAGTCTACGAGTGCCCCCTTTTCAATGATGTGGCCTCAGTACTGCGGGACCAACTACCACATAACGACACCTTTAGACTAATCAGACATCGCGACACTTTCGACATCATAAACAAACTGGCTAACGCGGTATCTCAGAAAGTCCTAAAGGACTACCTGAAAGACCTATAGTAGCACAAAAAGAGATAACCCAGGACACAGATAGAGTATGATACCCTACTCCCAAACCGCCTGGGCGCGGAAAGGCCGACTTCCTCAGTCTGAATCCGCCGCGCCACAGGATTCTGGGGGGGTGGGGTGCAGCCTTACCAAACCAGACAACGCACCGGACTTGACATTAGGATAAGTTAGTTGTAGGACTTAGTTTTTAGATTTTATTATTAGTAACCTGCAGCGATCACCATCTCGGCCTGCCCAGTGTCAGGGGCACGCTCATTGGGGTTAGCTCAATGAGCAAGGCTCTACAGTAGGTTTATATAAATTAGCTGACACAACTGTAACGCTGTAGGATTAGTAACTAGTCTAAAGATTAATTGTTTGTAGTAGACTAACAATAATGTTGCCCATTGCTTACTGTTCACTTATATACTAACTAGTTACTACATAGAACTTAGAATTAGCTGCTAATTACCCTTGTATAACTAACTTGGCCCGCTAATCAAATAAGGCAGTGGGCTAGATGTAAAATTAACATTGTTTATGGAAATAAAGAAATTTTTTTTTTTTTTAAAAAAAAAAAAAAAAAAAAAAAAAACGCTTTATCTGCGCCATTCGCCTTAATCACATCAGAGAGTAATTCTTAATAAAACGCCTGTCGCTAATTGTTCGTCATCACAGATTCTGTTTGCTATACGGCCACGACGCGAAACTGATTTCCAAAATTCGTCTTCCCCCTCTGAGGATGGAACTTACCACCACTGGTTTACTACACCAGTGATCTACCACTGAGCTAAAGAGGCGCGGCCTAGCGGTACTTTTGCGTACTTCGGCCTTACGGTCGCCTGCATCATCAGACTTTACCTGACAACACTTCATATTAGCTTCTAATATTTGCAGCTATGGCGACCCATTACTGCTTGGCTACACATCTGACACGTAACCGATGTGCTCTCCAAACAACAACACTTGCATTTCAGAACATGTCTTTCACACATGTCTACAAAATCACCTTCACCTTCAAATACAGTTTCCTTGCGACTCACAGAGACGTAGGCAAAGTTTAATGTTGCTATTTACATTATATCACGTTAATCAGAAAAACGGTAATTTACATCTGCAGCGGAACAAAATTCCGTTCCGCCCAGCGTTGGGCTCGAACCCACAACCCTGGGATTAAGAGTCTCACCCTCTACCGACTTAGCTAGCCGGCTGCCTCTGTTAATACCTCCCGGGTAGCAAGTCACACAGTACTCGTTTGGGTTGGGTGGTCCCATACAGAATCTCTCCATGCTGCCTAATGTTTTCCTAACGTCACACCCGTCACGTACTTCACTTTTATTTCATAATTATTTCTGAGAGGTAAAGGAATTGCATGACAACATGCAGAGCTAGTGGCGTCAAAATTAACACACATACTTGATGTGAATCAAAAGCCGAACGATTTACTTTCCGACGTTGTTTTAGATGTGCAAGTGCCAGTCAAAACGCGCGGTGACGGCACCCTGCCGACCACTTCGCTAGTTAACACCGGTCTTGTTGTGTGTGTTTCAAGCTCAAGAGCAATTCCAAGCAAAAAATAGTCAACAGCAACATTCAGACGGTTTCGTACTGCTCAATTGCTACATTAAAACGGTATGTTTCTTTTCCAGAACTGGAAAAACACGAGCGTGACAGCATTCGAAAATGTAATCTTCAGATCCGAAGTCCGACGCCTGATCCATTAGGACACACGGTCACTGACGACCAACTGTAACTTGTATACGACTCATCTCGAAACGCTCACACCCTGAGGATTTGTGTTTTCGTTCTGCACAGCCGCTGCCCCTTGCTCTTTCCTACCCATTCGTTACATTCAACCTCTTACGAGACCGACGAAATATAGACTGGGAAACAAGACCACAAACTTTGTGCATTCGGAATCGAAGGCAGGTCGTCCCTCGCCGCATTTGCTACGATGGACATTTGCTACTTCTGCAGAAGCGGCGGCTGCGACGACGACGACGACGACCGCGAGAGGCTCTGAGATATGTGAGAAATACATCTATAAAATGTAATTCAGACTGCCTCGTCCCACCTTATGCTGTACCGCATTGGCAAATGCTTTATCTGCGCCATTCGCCTTAATCACATCTGAGAGTAATTCTTAATAAAACGCCTGTCACTAATTGTTCGTCATCACAGATACTGTTTGCTATATGGCCACGACGCGAAACTGATTTCCAAAATGCGTCTTCCTCGTCTGAGGATGGAACTTACCACGCCTGGTTTACTACACCAGTGCTCTACCACTGAGCTAAAGAGGCGCGGCCTAGCGGTACTCTTATGTACTTCGGCCATACGGTCGCCTGCATCATCAGACTTTACCTGACAACACTTCATATTAGCTTCTAATATTTGCAGCTATGGCGACCCATTACTGCTTGGCTACACATCTGACACGTAACCGATGTGCTCTCCAAACAACAACACTTGCATTTCAGAACATGTCTTTCACACATGTCTACAAAATCTCCTTCACCTTCAAATACAGTTTCCCTGCGACTCACAGAGACGTAGGCAAAGTTTAATGTTGCTATTTACATTATATCACGTTAATCAGAAGAAGGGTAATTTACATCTGCAGCGGACAATATTCCGTTCCGCCCAGCGTGTGGCTCGAACCCACAACCCTGGGATTAAGAGTCTCACGTTCTACCGAATTTGCTAGCCGGCTGCCTCGGTCAATACCTGCCGGGTAGCAAGTCACACAGTACTCGTTTGGGTTGGGTGGTCCCATACAAAATCTCTCCATGCTGCCTAATGTTTTCGTAACGTCACACTCGTCACGTACTTCACTTTTATTTCATAATCACTTCTGAGAGGTAAAGGAATTGCATGACAACATGCAGAGCTAGTGGCGTCAAAATTAACACACATACTTGATGTGACTCAAAAGCCGAACGAGTTATTTTCCGACGTTGTTTTAGATGTGCAAGTGACAGTCAAAACTCGCGGTGACGGCACCATGCCGACCATTTCGCTAGTTAACACCGGTCTTGTTGTGTGTGTTTCAAGCTCAAGAGCAACTCCAAGCAAAAAATGGTCAACAGCAACATTCAGACGGTTTCGTACTGCTCAATTGCTACATTCAAACGGTATGTTTCTTTTTCAGAACTGGAAAAACATGAGCTTGACAGCATTCGAACCTGTAATCTTCAGATCCGAAGTCCGACGCCTGATCCATTTTTTTTTTTTTTATCTGCAGCGGTACAAAATTCCGTTCCGCCCAGCGTCTGGCTCGAACCCACGACCCTGGGATTAAGAGTCTGACGCTCTACCGACTTTTTTTTTTTTTTTTTTTTTTGGGCCTCCCATCACCCCTTTTAGCCTCCATAATTCGCCTTCATCGGTGTCGGCTTCTCACGCCATGTACATTACCATAAACTGATGAGACGAAGTTAATCCCTTTATCGTGCAGAAACTAATGTAGCCCTTCTTTGGGCTTATTGATAATGTGAAAAAAGAATGAAGTCTTCAGTAGGTAGAAACAGAAGTTATGTTCAGTTTGTTTCCTTCTTCATCGCTGTTTTTTGTTGTCACACTTAAAGCAAATAGTCTTCCTTGACAAAGAAACGTCAGAGGGCATTTCGAAACTGCCTCTTCTCTCTGAAAATGCTTAAAAAACAAACCATATTCGGTGAGAAGCAACTATTTATAATGGCTTCTTGAAAAATAAATTAATAAACGTTGAACTCAAAGAACGGCAATTCCGGTAAAAACTAAAATAATTTTTTTTTTTTTTTCACGATTGTTAAGTAAGTTAGTAGTGGTGAACACTCTCTTACGTTTGTCTTCTGTGTCCGCAGATATTCCTTGTTAATTCTTTTACATCAAGGTCTTGATTAAAAAATTTGCGTATGTTTCTTTATATTTACTAGTCTTCAGTAACATGTGATGCTCAGTTAGCAGAGAGATCCAAAAATCCTCTTGGCTTTTCTCTTCCTTCGTGAAGAGGTAATGGACCGTTGCCGCTTTCAGCCAATTGACTGCGTTGCGTTTCGTGTTAGGAAAGGGTACATCATCCGGTGTCAAAAAGTCCGCAGGCGTTATAGCGTTAGGTGACGTTCGAAGGATGAGTGCCAGCTTTCGTCGGACATTCAGCCAGATATCTTTAACCTTGTCGCACACGAAACGATGTTCTTCGTTATCAATTAAACTACACGTTGCACACAAAGGCGAATCCGCTAAGTGGATCGAATGAAGTTTCGAGTTTGTTGCAACTTTCCTATTTACAACAAAGTACCATGTTGCTTTCAGATGAGTAGCTAAGTTACGGTTATGAATATTTGCCCATATCACTTTCCAGTTAGAACATGGATAGTTTTGTTCTATTTTGTTGTTCTTCTTTTCTCCCATCAATTTGCCATATATTTCTTTTACGTTTGTCATGTCTTTTTCCGGAATTCTTGAACGTAGGTAGCTATATTCTATTAAAAACCATCGTAAATGGTAAAGTCCGCTCGGTATGTGCTGCACATTAATGGGTGGAGAGAGGTCATCTGGGGCTATTTCAGATAGCAAGTGCGCGGCGATACAGCTGCCGGATTGTCTCCATTGTTGAAATGTATTGGAGATGTACAGAGCCTGCGACTTTTTAGTAACATTCGTTAAGTTTAAGCCGCCATTATTAGTGGCGAGCGTCAGAGTGTCATACTGGATTTTAAATATGTGGCCACGGCTCACAAAATAGCCTATTGCTGACATAATTTGTTTGGCGATGCCGGCGGGTATTGGCAGTATCTGGGCGACATAATTGACTTTGGAAGTAATAGAGACGTTCGCTAAAGACACTCTCTGAATTTCATTTAATTGACGAATACTATGTGTCCGTACACTAGCTCGTATGGTAGTTAGTACTTGTCTATAGTTGGCCGCAATAGTTTGACGTATATTTTTTCGGAAATCAATGCCGAGACACTTCAAGGCTGTTAGCTCACGTAACTGACCGTGTGTGCGCATGCCAATGCCACATCCGATATTGAATATGCCGGACATGGTTTTGTTTAACCTCGCGGCTGACGCTCGTTCGTATTTTTCTATTATGTGCATTGCCGTCTCGACTTCCGCTACATTCATAACGAGAAACCCAACATCGTCCGCATAAGCTTTACATATTATTTTGTTTCCTCGTATTTGCAATCCTTGTAACCGCTGAGTCAAGGTAGCGAGCAAAGGTTCGATGGCCATGGCAAAAAGTGCCATGGACAACGGACAACCTTGCCTGACGGAACATGCGATCTCGACTGGCCGGCTAGGCTGTCCATTTATGATGATTCTGGAGGAGTTATTCGTTACCAAACGTCGTATGAGGTCGACGAATCTCGGCGGAAAACCCATTGCGCCCATCGTTTTCAGGAGGTAGGAGTGGCTGATCCTGTCGAAGGCTTTATCGAAATCTAACGACACGATGGCACATTTTAGTCGACATACTTCTGCTATTGAAATTATGTCGCCGTAGTCGGACAGCGTCTGCTGAATTTTCCTATCTTTGCCCACGCTAGACTGATATGGGCCGGTGACGCTGGCCATTACATTTTTAAGTCTGTGGGCTAAGAGCCGCGAAAAAATTTTATAGTCACTGTTCAGCAGAGTGATTGGTCTCAAATTTCCAATTTTCTTGCCAGCCGATTTTTTTGCGATTAACACTATCATACCTTCACGAAAATCTTTCGGTATCTCCTTATTGAGGTTCAGAAGTTCATTACAGATGCATGTAATTCTATGTTTTATATGTTCCCAGAAGACTTGATAAAATTCTGCTGGTATGCCGTCAGCTCCAGGGGATTTATTTTTTGCACTTTGATAGACAGCATAGTGTACATCGTCTTCGGTCGCCTCCGCTATTAGAGCTTCTGCGTACGCGTTACCAACGCGTCCTTGCAGGTGGGTCAGTAAATCGTCCTGTGCTTTTTCGTCTACCTCTTTATGTGAAAACAAGTTGTCGAAATGGGTTAGTATTTCTGCTTTTATGTCGTTGTGCATTGTCAAGGTGGTTCCATTATCAGTTTTAAGCTCCGTCAGTATTTTGCGGAATCCTCGTTTAGTTTCACGAATCACATGATATATCGAAGTGGCTTCTTTTTGCGCCACAGTCTCTGCTCTTGACCTTATTTGGTATCCTTCAAGCTGTTGTCGCCTTAATTTTTTAATTCTCCCATGGTTCCCAATAGCTGTAGCACCTTGCAGGTAGAGTTCTCGGAGACAATGAAAGTAAAATTCTATCGTTCTTTTCCGCCAAAAGCTCTTCTCCCGGGAGTAGTTGATGAAACATCTCCGGATCTGAGGTTTGGCGCATTTGAGCCACCAATCCAAGGTCGAGTGGTAAGAGCTGAGTTTGGTCTCGCAGGCTCTCCAAGTGGTGAGAAAGGCTTCTCGACAGGCAGGATCTTTTAAGTGTGAAACATTAAGTTTCCATGGCCCTTTATATCGACAGGTTCTTTGTCGTTCCAAATTTAATGTGCATATATATGCAGCGTGGTCCGAAAAAACGGTTGGCCAAACTTCAGACTGCAGGATGCGGTGTTTCAGATTGGGCGAGACATATATTCGATCCAACCGGCTCGCTGAATGATTAGTGAGGTGGGTAAAGCCGGGTGCCGCGCCGTGCTTTTGCTCCCACGAATCAGTTAAACGGAGGTCGGTGACGATACGTTCCAGGTCCGGCGATTTGTTGTAGTTCAGAGTTTGGTCTTTGGCATGTATCACACTGTTAAAGTCGCCTCCAAGGATGGTATGGGTGCAGTGTACACCAAACAAAGGAACAATTCCCTCCTTAAAAAACTGTGCTCGTTGGCACCGATTGGTAGAACCAGATGGGGCATAGACATTAATAATCCTGGTGTTATAAAGCGTGCCGGCAATGCCTCTGCCGTTAGGCAGTTTTGTTACGTCTGTAATGACGACGCCCTCTTTGAAAAGAAATGCGGTACCCAAATCACATCCAATTCCAGGATTGACTATAGCATTATACCCCTGTATGAAGTCAAGTTCGATGTTTGTTACTTCTTGTAAAAACAAAATGTCCACATCAGCTGCATACAGGAAATCTTTTAAATTTTGTAAATTAAATGGGCTACAAATTTTATTGATGTTCAGCGTAGCGATCTTATAGGCCTGCAACGGAACTACGTTAGCCAAGACGGGAGTGTAATTAGGAAAAACTCTGGCAACATATCATTTCGAAAAAACATTAAGAAATCTGACCCGAGAGAAATGTGGACACAAGTCAGTAAAACCGTTCAGACTAGAAATATTCATGACTTGGGAAGGGATCAGTCGGCTTCTCCGTGTCTGGGACAGTATCCGTCGCGGCGATGACATTCAAGACGACGTCATCGCGTGGTGTGGCCATCGTGGTGACTGTAACGGTTCCTGTGGTGTCCATAATTTCGTCCACCTTTGTAGTGTCGTCGACATCGTCTGCCCACGGATTCGACAGCCCTGTCATCGGTTCGTCATTAAGTGGTGCACTATATTCAGGTGTTTGCTGGTGATTTTTATCTTCGGTTCGGGTAATTGCTACGTCATCGGAGGGCAAACTGGCAGAACCGGAGGTACTATCCAAGGACACAGGGTCTTCGTTAGATGACTGCTGATTGCACTGCAAGTTCTCAGATGCAGATTGACGTATTTTGCCCCCTATTTGCTTCGCCTGTTCACGCAGTTGTGGTGCAGTCTGCTCTGCACCTTGACGCGCGATCCTCCGTTTTTTAGATTTCTTGGGAGATGCGTCTCGTGGTGCACTTTGGACGGTACCTGAAGAAGCCTCAGGTTGCAAAGTAGCACTACTCGAAGTGACTGACGCCAGGTCTGATTTCATTGCACTTGACGGGCTGTGGTCAGTGCCTAAGGCAGCTGCAGGATTCGGAAGAGCACCACTAGAAACGGCTGGTTGCGAGTCCGTTTTCTGTGCACCTGATACGCTTTTGATACCTCCTAAAGAAGCTCCAGGATGCAGAGGAGCACTACCCGAAGCGACTGAGGTCGCGTCCGTATCCATTGCCTCATTGGGCGATTCCACGGCGACAAGGGCAGGAGCAGATATGTCTTCGCAGGAGGGTTGAGTGTCTACAGATGCTACACCTGAGTCGGTCGGTTGGTCGGTCGCTTGTGGGTCGGTATTCGTAGTAACTTCGGGGGGCGCAGTGGCACTTGCAAAACCGCGCGCTACGGCGACATATGTCACGGGCAGCGTTTACATAGCAGGGGGCCTGACGGCATCGCCGGCAGGCAGTTGCGCCACTCGCCTTTGAACACAGTCTGCACGAACGTGGCCTGGTAAATTGCAGACAGCACACGTTTTCGGTTGGTCATCATACATCACAACAGCTCTATATCCGCAGACGTTTATAAACGACGGAATGTGCTTCTGCAATTCGACTTTTAATTGGCGCACACCATTCAAAACAGGGAATTTGTGTGCAGCAGACCACCGTTCGGCAATATTACTCAAAACTTTCCCGTATGGAGCAATAACAGCATTTATCTGGTCACTTGTAATTTCAAAGGGAAGTTCAAAGACTCGCACGGTCCGAATACCTAGACCAGCATGGGCAACGGTAACCTCCCCAACATTTCCGTCAGCATGTTTAAATTTCAGAATGCCACCACAAGATCGAACTATCCTTTCACACAATTCTGGACTGGCAAGTTTCACGAAAACCACACTGTTCATAATCGAGAAATGTATGCCGATAATATCATCAAGTCCTATTTTAACATCATCCTCTAACCACTGTTCAACATCAAATGACCTCGGTCGGACAAAGTTGCGATCAAACGTGAATTTCGAAGTATCTTTTCGTTGCGGTTGCGACATCTCTTAATTCTTTTTCATGTCTACACAAATACTATAGACAGCGAAGCGTTGCAGCAAGAGCAGAGACTTACCACGCGGAGCTAACGCAGCACAGCACACAGCACGGCACGTCCGACCTCCAGCGCAGCCGCTGGCTGACTGACGACTGATCCATTAGGCCACACGGTCACTGACGACCAACTATAACTTGTATACGACTCATCTCGAAACGCTCACACCCTGAGTAATTGTGTTTTCGTTCTGCACTGCCGCTGCCCCTTGCTCTTTCCCACCCATTCGTTACATTCAACCTCTTACGAGACCGACCAAATATAGACTGGGAAACAAGACCACACGCTTCGTGCATTCGGAATCGAAGGCAGGGCGTCCCTCGCCGCATTTGCTATGATGGCCATTTGCTACTTCTGCAGAAGTGGCGGCGGCGACGACGACGACGACGACGACGACGACGACGACGACGACGACGACGACGACGACGACGACGACGACGACGACAGGCTCTAAGATATGTGAGAAATACATCTATAAAATGTAATTCAGACTGCCTCGTCCCACAGTATGCTGTACCGCTTTGGCAAATGCTTTATCTGCGCCATTCGCCTTAATCACATCTGAGAGTAATTCTTAATAAAACGCCTGTCGCTAGTTGTTCGTCATCACAGATACTGTTTGCTATACGGCCACAACGCGAAACTGATTTCCAAAATTCGTCTTCCTCCTCTGAGGATGGAACTTACCACCCCTGGTTTATTACACCAGTGCTCTTCCACTGAGCTAAAGAGGCGCGGCCTAGCGGTACTCTTGCGTCCTTCGGCCTTACGGTCGCCTGCATCATCAGACTTCAGCTGACAACACTTCATATTAGCTTCTAATATTTGCAGCTATGGCGACCCATTACTGCTTGGCTACACATCTGACACGTAACCGATGTGCTCTCCAAACAACAACACTTGCATTTCAGAACAGGTCTTTCACACATGTCTACAAAATCACCTTCACGTTCAAATACAGTTTCCTTGTGACTGACAGAGACGTAGGCACAGTTTAAAGTTGCTATTTACATTATATCACGTTAATCAGAAAAAGGGTAATTTACCTCTGCAGCGGAACAAAATTCCGCTCCTCCCAGCGTGGGGCTCGAACCCACAACCCTGGGATTAAGAGTCTCACGCTCTACCGACTTAGATAGCCGGGTGCCTCGGTTAATGCCTTCCGGGTAGCAAGTCACACTGTACTCGTTTGGGTTGGGTGGTCCCATACAGAATCTCTCCATGCTGCCTAACGTCACACTAGTCACGTACTTCACTTTTATTTCATAATCATTTCTGAGAGGTAAAGGAATTGCATGACAACATGCAGAGCTAGTGGCGTCAAAATTAACACACATACTTGATGTGGCTCAAAAGCCGAACGATTTACTTTCCGACGTTGTTTTAGATGTGCAAGTGCCAGTCAAAACTCGCGGTGACGGCACCCTGCCGACCATTTCGCTAGTTAACACCGGTCTTGTTGTGTGTGTTTCAAGCTCAAGAGCAACTCCAAGCAAAAAATGGTCAACAGCAACATTCAGACGGTTTCGTACTGCTCAATTGCTACATTAAAAAGGTATGTTTCTTTTTCAGAACTGCAAAAACATGAGCGTGACAGCATTTGAACCTGTAATCTTCAGATCCGAAGTCCGACGCCTTATCCATTAGGCCACACGGTCACGGACGACCATCTATAAATGTATACGACTTATCTCGAAACGCTCACACCCCTGAGGATTTGTGTTTTCGTTCTCCACAGCCGCTGCCCCTTGCTCTTTCCCACCCATTCGTTACATTCAACCTCTTAAGAGACAGACCAAATATTTACATTTGCAGCGGAACAAATTTCCCTTACGCCCAGCGTAGGTCTCGAACCAACGACCCTGGGATTAAGTGTCTCACGCTGTACCGACGGAGCTAGCCGGCTACCTCGGTGAATAGCTGCCGGGCAGCACGTCACACAGTAATCGTTTGGGTTGGGTGGTCCCATACAGCATCTCTCCATGCTGCCTAATGTTTTCCTAACGTCACACTCGTCACGTACTTCACTTTTATGTCATAATCATTTCTGAGAGGAAAAGAAGTTGCATAACAACACGCAGAGCTAGTGGCGCCAAATTAACACACATACCTTTTGTGACTCAAAAGCCGAACGAGTTACTTTCCGACGTTGTTTTAGATGTGCAAGTGCCAGTCAAAACTCGTGGTGTCGGCACTCTGCCGACCATTTCGCTAGTTAACACAGGTCTTGTTGTGTGATTTCAAGCTTAAGAGCATCTCCAAGCAAAAAATGGTCAACAGCAACATTCAGACGGTTTCGTACTGCTCAATTGCTACATTAAAACGGTATGTTTCTTTTTCAGAACTGGAAAAACGCGAGCGTGACAGCATTCGAACCTGTAATCTTCAGATCCGAAGTCCGACGCCTTTTCCATTAGGCCACACGGTCACTGACGACCAACTATAACATGTATACGACGCATCTCGAAACGCTCACACCCCTGAGGATTTGTGTTTTCGTTCTACACAGTCGCTGCCCCTTGCTCTTTCCCACCCATTCGTTACATTCAACCTCTTACGAGACCGACCAAATATAGACTGGGAAACAAGACCACACGCTTCGTGCATTCGGAATCGAAGGCAGGGCGTCCCTCGCCGCATTTGCTACGATGGCCATTTGCTACATCTGCAGAGGCAGCGGCGGCGGCGGCGGCGACGGCGACGACGAAGACGACTCCGACGACGACTGCGAGAGGCTCTGAGATATGTGAGAAATACATCTATAAAATGTAATTCAGACGGCCTCGTCCCACCTTATGCTGTACCGCTTTGGCAAATGCTTTATCTGCACCATTCGCCTTAATCCCATTTGAGAGTAATTTTTCATAAAACGCCTGTCGCTAATTGTTCGTCATCACAGATACTGTTTGCTATACGGCCACAACGCGAAACTGATTTCCAAAATTTGTCTTCCTCCTCTGAGGATGGAACTTACGACCCCTGGTTTACTACACCAGTGCTGTACCACTTTTTTTTTTTCCGGCTAAAATTTACAGCTATGGCGACCAATTACTGCTTGGCTACACATCTGACACGTAACCGATGTGCTCTCCAAACAACAACACTTGCTTTTCAGATCATGTCTTTCATACATGACTACAAAATCACCTTCACCTTCAAATACAGTTTCCTTGCGACTGACAGAGACGTAGCCAAAGTTTAAAGTTGCTATTTCCATTACATCGCGTTAATCAGAGAAACGGTAATTTACTTTTGCAGCGGAACAAATTTCCCTTACGCCCAGCGTAGGTCTCGAACCAACGCCCCTGGGATTAAGTGTCTCACGCTGTACCGACGGAGCTAGCCGGCTGCTTCTGTTAATGCCTGCCGGTTAGCACGTCACACAATACTCGTTTGGGTTGGGTGGTCCCATACAGAATCTCTCCATGCTGCCTAATGTTTTCCTAACGTCACACTCGTCACGTACTTCACTTTTATGTCATAATCATTTCTGAGAGGAAAAGAAGTTGCATGACAACACGCAGAGCTAGTGGCGCCAAATTAACACACATTCCTTTTGTGACTCAAAAGCCGAACGAGTTACTTTCCGACGTTGTTTTAGATGTGCAAGTGCCAGTCAAAACTCGTGGTGTCGGCACTCTGCCGACCATTTCGCTAGTTAACACAGGTCTTGTTGTGTGACTTCAAGCTTAAGAGCATCTCCAAGCAAAAAATGGTCAACAGCAACATTCAGACGGTTTCGTACTGCTCAATTGCTACATTAAAACGGTATGTTTCTTTTTCAGAACTGGAAAAACGCGAGAGTGACAGCATTCGAACCTGTAATCTTCAGATCCGAAGTCCAACGCCTTCTCCATTAGGCCACACGGTCACTGACGACCAACAGTTACATGTATACGACTCATCTCGAAACGCTCACACCCTGAGGATTTGTGGTTTCGTTCTACACAGCCGCTGCCCCTTGCTCTTTCCCACCCGTTCGTTACATTCAACCTCTTACGAGACCGACCAAATATAGACTGGGAAACAAGACCACACACTTTGTTCATTCGGAATCGAAGGCAGGGCGTCCCTCGCCGCATTTGCTACGATGGCCATTTGCTACTTCTGCAGAAGCGGCAGCGACGACGACGACGACGACGACGACGACGACGACCGCGAGAGGCTCTGAGATATGTGAGAAATACATCTATAAAATGTAATTCAGACTGCCTCGTCCCACCTTATGCTGTACCGCTTTGGCAAATGCTTTATCTGTGCCATTCGCCTTAATCACATCTGAGAGTAATTCTTAAAAAAACGCCTGTCGTTAATAGTTCGTCATCACAGATACTGTTTGCTATACGGCCACGACGCGAAACTGATTTCCAAAATTCATCTTTCTCCTGTGAGGATGGAACTTACAACCCCAGGTTTATTAGAGCAGTGCTCTACCACTGAGCTAAAGAGGAGCGGACTAGTGCTACTCTTGCGCACTTCGGCCTTACGGTCCTCTGCATCATAAGACTTCAGCTGACAACACTTCATATTACCGGCTAATATTTGCAGCTATGGCGACCCATTACTGCTTGGCTACACATCTGACACGTAACCGATGTGCTCTCCTAACAACAACACTCGCATTTCAGAACATGTCTTTCACACATGTCTACAAAATCACCTTCACCTTCAAATACAGTTTCCTTGCGACTGACAGAGACGTAGGCAAAGTTTAAAGTTGCTATTTCCATTACATCTCGTTAATCAGAAAAACGGTAATTTACATCTGCAGCGGAACAAAATTCCGTTCCGCCCAGCAAGTGGCTCGAACCCACGACCCTGGGATTAAGAGTCTGACGCTCTACCGACTGAGCTAGCCGGCTACCACGGTGAATACCTGCCGGGTAGCACGTCACACAGTACTCGTTTGGGTTGGGTGGTTCGATACAGAATCTCTCCTTGCTGCCTAATGTTTTCCTGACGTCACACTCGTCACGTACTTCACTTTTATGTCATAATCATTTCTGAGAGGTAAAGAAATTGCATGACAACATGCAGAGCTAGTGGCGTCAAAATTAACACACATACTTGATGTGACTCAAAAGCCGAACGAGTTACTTTTCGACGTTGTTTTAGATGTGCAAGTGCCAGTCAAAACTCGCGGTGTCGGCACTCTGCCGACCTTTTCGCTAGTTAACACCGGTCTTGCTGTGTGTGTTTCAAGCTCAAGAGCATCTCCAAGCAAAAAATGGTCAACAGCAACACTCAGACGGTATCGTACTGCTCAATTGCTACATTAAAAGGGTATGTTTCTTTTTCAGAACTGGAAAAACACGAGCGTGACAGCATTCGAACCTGTAATCTTCAGATCCGAAGTCCGACGCCTTTTCCATTAGGCCACACGGTCACTGACGACCAACTATAACATGTATACGACTCATCTCGAAACGCTCACACCCCTGAGGATTTGTGTTTTCGTTCTACACAGTCGCTGCCCCTTGCTCTTTCCCACCCATTCGTTACATTCAACCTCTTACGAGACCGACCAAATATAGACTGGGAAACAAGACCACACGCTTCGTGCATTCGGAATCGAAGGCAGGGCGTCCCTCGCCGCATTTGCTACGATGGCCATTTGCTACATCTGCAGAGGCGGCGGCGGCGACGGCGACGACGAAGACGACTCCGACGACGACTGCGAAAGGCTCTGAGATATGTGAGAAATACATCTATAAAATGTAATTCAGACGGCCTCGTCCCACATTATTCTGTATCACTTTGGCAAATGCTTTATCTGCGCCATTCGCCTTAATCCCATTTGAGAGTAATTTTTCATAAAACGCCTGTCGCTAATTGTTCGTCATCACAGATACTGCTTTCTATATGGCCACGACGCGAAACTGATTTCCAAAATCCGTCTTCCTCCTCTGAGGATGGAACTTACGACCCCTGGTTCCCTACACCAGTGCTCTACCACTGAGCTAAGGAGGCGCGGCCCAGCGGTACTCTTGCGTACTTCGGCCTTACGGTCGCCTGCATCATCAGACTTCAGCTGACAACACTTCATATTAGCTTCTAATATTTGCAGCTATGGCGACCCATTACTGCTTGGCTACACATCTGACACGTAACCGATGTGCTCTCCAAACAACAACACTTGCATTTCAGAACATGTCTTTCACACATGTCTACAAAATCACCTTCACCTTCAAATACATTTTGCTTGCGACTGACAGAGACGTAGGCAAAGTTTAAAGTTGCTATTTACATTATACCACGGTAATCAGAAAAACGGTAATTTACATCTGCAGCGGAACAAAATTCCGTTCCGCCCTGCGTGGGGCTGGAACCTACAATCCTGGGATTAAGAGTCTCACGCTCTACCGACTCAGCTAGCCGGCTGCCTCGCTTAATACCTGCCTGGTAGTAAGTCACACCTTGCTCGTTTGGGTTGGGTGGTCCCATACAGAATCTCTCCATGCTGCCTAATGTTTTCCTAACGTCACACTCGTCACGTACTTCACTTTTATGTCATAATCATTTGTGAGAGGTAAAGAAATTGCATGACAACATGCAGAGCTAGTGGCGTCAAAATTAACACACATACTTTATGTGACTCAAAAGCAGAACGAGTTACTTTCCGAAGTTGTTTTAGATGTGCAAGTGCCAGTCAAAACTCGTGGTGTCGGCACTCTGCTAGCCATTTCGCTAGTTAACACCGGTCTTGTTGTGTGTGTTTAAAGCTCAAGAGCATCTCCAAGCAAAAAATGGTCAACAGCAACATTCAGACGGTTTCGTACTGCTCAATTGCTACATTAAAACGGTATGTTTCTTTTTCAGAACTGGAAAAACACAAGCGTGACAGCATTCGAACCTGTAATCTTCAGATCCGAAGTCCGACGCCTTTTCCATTAGGCCACAAGGTCACTGACGACCAACTATAACATGTATACGACTCATCTCGAAACGCTCACACCCCTGAGGATTTGTGTTTTCGTTCTACACAGTCGCTGCCCCTTGCTCTTTCCCACCCATTCGTTACATTCAACCTCTTACGAGACCGACCAAATATAGACTGGGAAACAAGACCACACGCTTCGTGCATTCGGAATCGAAGGCAGGGCGTCCCTCGCCGCATTTGCTACGATGGCCATTTGCTATATCTGCAGAGGCGGCGGCGGCGGCGGCGGCGACGGCGACGACGAAGACGACTCCGACGACGACTGCGAAAGGCTCTGAGATATGTGAGAAATACATCTATAAAATGTAATTCAGACGGCCTCGTCCCACCTTATGCTGTACCGCTTTGGCAAATGCTTTATCTGCGCCATTCGCCTTAATCCCATTTGAGAGTAATTTTTCATAAAACGCCTGTCGCTAATTGTTCGTCATCACAGATAATGTTTTCTATACGGCAACGACGAGAAACTGATTTCCAAAATTCATCTTTCTCCTGTGTGGATGGAACTTACGACACCTGGTTTATTAGAGCAGTGCTCTACCACTGAGCTAAAGAGGAGCGGCCTAGGGCTACTCTTGCGTACTTCGGCATTACGGTCCTCTGCATCATCAGACTTCAGCTGACAACACTTCATATTACCGGCTAATATTTGCAGCTATGGTGACCCATTACTGCTTGGCTACACATCTGACACGTAACCGATGTGCTCTCCAAACAACAACACTTGCATTTCAGAACATGTCTTTCACACATGTCTACAAAATCACCTTCACCTTCAAATACAGTTTCCTTGCGACTGACAGAGACGTAGGCAAAGTTTAAAGTTGCTATTTACATTATACCACGGTAATCAGAAAAACGGTAATTTATATCTGCAGCGGAACAAAATTCCGTTCCGCCCTGCGTGGGGCTGGAACCTACAAACCTGGGATTAAGAGTCTCACGCTCTACCGACTTAGCTAGCCGGCTGCCTCGCTTAATACCTGCCTGGTAGTAAGTCACACAGTACTCGTTTGGGTTGGGTGGTCCCATACAGAATCTCTCCTTGCTGCCTAATGTTTTCCTAACGTCACACTCGTCACGTACTTCACTTTTATGTCATAATCATTTGTGAGAGGTAAAGAAATTGCATGACAACACGCAGAGCTAGTGGCGCCAAATTAACACACATTCCTTTTGTGACTCAAAAGCCGAACGAGTTACTTTCCGACGTTGTTTTAGATGTGCAAGTGCCAGTCAAAACTCGTGGTGTCGGCACTCTGCCGACCATTTCGCTAGTTAACACAGGTCTTGTTGTGTGACTTCAAGCTTAAGAGCATCTCCAAGCAAAAAATGGTCAACAGCAACAGTCAGACGGTTTCGTACTGCTCAATTGCTACATTAAAACGGTATGTTTCTTTTTCAGAACTGGAAAAACGCGAGAGTGACAGCATTCGAACCTGTAATCTTCAGATCCGAAGTCCAACGCCTTCTCCATTAGGCCACACGGTCACTGACGACCAACAGTTACATGTATACGACTCATCTCGAAACGCTCACACCCTGAGGATTTGTGGTTTCGTTCTACACAGCCGCTGCCCCTTGCTCTTTCCCACCCGTTCGTTACATTCAACCTCTTACGAGACCGACCAAATATAGACTGGGAAACAAGACCACACACTTTGTTCATTCGGAATCGAAGGCAGGGCGTCCCTCGCCGCATTTGCTACGATGGCCATTTGCTACTTCTGCAGAAGCGGCAGCGACGACGACGACGACGACGACGACGACGACGACCGCGAGAGGCTCTGAGATATGTGAGAAATACATCTATAAAATGTAATTCAGACTGCCTCGTCCCACCTTATGCTGTACCGCTTTGGCAAATGCTTTATCTGTGCCATTCGCCTTAATCACATCTGAGAGTAATTCTTAAAAAAACGCCTGACGTTAATAGTTCGTCATCACAGATACTGTTTGCTATACGGCCACGACGCGAAACTGATTTCCAAAATTCATCTTTCTCCTGTGAGGATGGAACTTACGACCCCTGGTTTATTAGAGCAGTGCTCTACCACTGAGCTAAAGAGGAGCGGACTAGTGCTACTCTTGCGCACTTCGGCCTTACGGTCCTCTGCATCATAAGACTTCAGCTGACAACACTTCATATTACCGGCTAATATTTGCAGCTATGGCGACCCATTACTGCTTGGCTACACATCTGACACGTAACCGATGTGCTCTCCTAACAACCACACTCGCATTTCAGAACATGTCTTTCACACATGTCTACAAAATCACCTTCACCTTCAAATACAGTTTCCTTGCGACTGACAGAGACGTAGGCAAAGTTTAAAGTTGCTATTTCCATTACATCTCGTTAATCAGAAAAACGGTAATTTACATCTGCAGCGGAACAAAATTCCGTTCCGCCCAGCAAGTGGCTCGAACCCACGACCCTGGGATTAAGAGTCTGACGCTCTACCGACTGAGCTAGCCGGCTACCACGGTGAATACCTGCCGGGTAGCACGTCACACAGTACTCGTTTGGGTTGGGTGGTTCCATACAGAATCTCTCCTTGCTGCCTAATGTTTTCCTGACGTCACACTCGTCACGTACTTCACTTTTATGTCATAATCATTTCTGAGAGGTAAAGAAATTGCATGACAACATGCAGAGCTAGTGGCGTCAAAATTAACACACATACTTGATGTGACTCAAAAGCCGAACGAGTTACTTTTCGACGTTGTTTTAGATGTGCAAGTGCCAGTCAAAACTCGCGGTGTCGGCACTCTGCCGACCTTTTCGCTAGTTAACACCGGTCTTGCTGTGTGTGTTTCAAGCTCAAGAGCATCTCCAAGCAAAAAATGGTCAACAGCAACACTCAGACGGTAACGTACTGCTCAATTGCTACATTAAAAGGGTATGTTTCTTTTTCAGAACTGGAAAAACACGAGCGTGACAGCATTCGAACCTGTAATCTTCAGATCCGAAGTCCGACGCCTTTTCCATTAGGCCACACGGTCACTGACGACCAACTATAACATGTATACGACTCATCTCGAAACGCTCACACCCCTGAGGATTTGTGTTTTCGTTCTACACAGTCGCTGCCCCTTGCTCTTTCCCACCCATTCGTTACATTCAACCTCTTACGAGACCGACCAAATATAGACTGGGAAACAAGACCACACGCTTCGTGCATTCGGAATCGAAGGCAGGGCGTCCCTCGCCGCATTTGCTACGATGGCCATTTGCTACATCTGCAGAGGCGGCGGCGGCGACGGCGACGACGAAGACGACTCCGACGACGACTGCGAAAGGCTCTGAGATATGTGAGAAATACATCTATAAAATGTAATTCAGACGGCCTCGTCCCACATTATTCTGTATCACTTTGGCAAATGCTTTATCTGCACCATTCGCCTTAATCCCATTTGAGAGTAATTTTTCATAAAACGCCTGTCGCTAATTGTTCGTCATCACAGATACTGCTTTCTATATGGCCACGACGCGAAACTGATTTCCAAAATCCGTCTTCCTCCTCTGAGGATGGAACTTACGACCCCTGGTTCCCTACACCAGTGCTCTACCACTGAGCTAAGGAGGCGCGGCCTAGCGGTACTCTTGCGTACTTCGGCCTTACGGTCGCCTGCATCATCAGACTTCAGCTGACAACACTTCATATTAGCTTCTAATATTTGCAGCTATGGCGACCCATTACTGCTTGGCTACACATCTGACACGTAACCGATGTGCTCTCCAAACAACAACACTTGCATTTCAGAACATGTCTTTCACACATGTCTACAAAATCACCTTCACCTTCAAATACATTTTGCTTGCGACTGACAGAGACGTAGGCAAAGTTTAAAGTTGCTATTTACATTATACCACGGTAATCAGAATAACGGTAATTTACATCTGCAGCGGAACAAAATTCCGTTCCGCCCTGCGTGGGGCTGGAACCTACAATCCTGGGATTAAGAGTCTCACGCTCTACCGACTCAGCTAGCCGGCTGCCTCGCTTAATACCTGCCTGGTATTAAGTCACACCTTGCTCGTTTGGGTTGGGTGGTCCCATACAGAATCTCTCCATGCTGCCTAATGTTTTCCTAACGTCACACTCGTCACGTACTTCACTTTTATGTCATAATCATTTGTGAGAGGTAAAGAAATTGCATGACAACATGCAGAGCTAGTGGCGTCAAAATTAACACACATACTTTATGTGACTCAAAAGCAGAACGAGTTACTTTCCGAAGTTGTTTTAGATGTGCAAGTGCCAGTCAAAACTCGTGGTGTCGGCACTCTGCTAGCCATTTCGCTAGTTAACACCGGTCTTGTTGTGTGTGTTTAAAGCTCAAGAGCATCTCCAAGCAAAAAATGGTCAACAGCAACAGTCAGACGGTTTCGTACTGCTCAATTGCTACATTAAAAAGGTATGTTTCTTTTTCAGAACTGCAAAAACATGAGCGTGACAGCATTTGAACCTGTAATCTTCAGATCCGAAGTCCGACGCCTTATCCATTAGGCCACACGGTCACGGACGACCATCTATAAATGTATACGACTTATCTCGAAACGCTCACAACCCTGAGGATTTGTGTTTTCGTTCTCCACAGCCGCTGCCCCTTGCTCTTTCCCACCCATTCGTTACATTCAACCTCTTAAGAGACAGACCAAATATAGACTGAGAAAAAAGACCACACACATTGTGCATTCGGAATCGAAGGCAGGGCGTCCCTCGCCGCATTTGCTACGATGGCCATTTGCTACTTCTGCAGAAGCGGCGGCGGCGACGACGACGACGACGACGACGACGACGACGACGACCGCGAGAGGCTCAGAGATATGTGAGAAATACATCTATAAAATGTAATTCAGACTGCCTCGTCCCACCTTATGCTGTACCGCTTTGGCAAATGCTTTATCTGTGCCATTCGACTTAATCACATCTGAGAGTAATTCTTAAAAAAACGCCTGTCGCTAATTGTTCGTCATCACAGATACTGTTTGCTATACGGCCACGACGCGCAACTGATTTCCAAAATTCATCTTTGTGCTGTGAGGATGCAACTTACGACCCCTGGTTAATTAGAGCAGTGCTCTACCACTGAGCTAAAGAGGCGCGGCCTAGCGCTATTTTTGGGTACTTCGTCCTTACGGTCCTCTGCGTCATCACACTTCAGCTGATAACACTTCATATTACCGGCAAATATTTGCAGCTATGGCGACCCATAACTGGTTGGCTACACATCTGACACGTAACAGATGTGCTCTCCTAACAACAACACTTGCATTTCAGAACATGTCTTTCACACATGTCTACAAAATCACCTTCACCTTCAAATACAGTTTCCTTGCGACTGACAGAGACGTAGGCAAAGTTTAAAGTTGCTATTTCCATTTCATCTCGTTAATCAGAAAAACGGTAATTTACATGTGCATCGGAACAAAATTCCGTTCCGCCCAGCGTGTGGCTCGAACCCACGACCCTGGGATTAAGAGTCTCACGCTCTACCGACTGAGCTAGCCGGCTACCTCCGTGAATACCTGCCGGGTAGCGCGTCACACAGTACCAGTTTGGGTTGGGTGGTCCCATACAGAATCTCTCCTTGCTTCCTAATGTTTACCTGACGTCACACTCGTCACGTACTTCACTTTTATGTCATAATCATCTCTGAGAGGTAAAGAAATTGCATGACAACATGCAGAGCTAGTGGCGTCAAAATTAACACACATAATTTTTGTGACTCATAAGCCGAACGAGTTACTTTCCGACGTTGTTTTAGATGTGCAAGTGCCAGTAAAACTCGCGGTGTCGGCACTCTGCCGACCATTTCGCTAGTTAACACCCATCATGTTGTGTGTGTTTCAAGCTCAAGAGCATCTCCAAGCAAAAAATGGTCAACAGCAACATTCAGACGGTTTCGTACTGCTCAATTGCTACATTAAAACGGTATGTTTCTTTTTCAGAACTGGAAAAACACAAGCGTGACAGCATTCGAACCTGTAATCTTCAGATCCGAAGTCCGACGCCTTTTCCATTAGGCCACAAGGTCACTGACGACCAACTATAACATGTATACGACTCATCTCGAAACGCTCACACCCCTGAGGATTTGTGTTTTCGTTCTACACAGTCGCTGCCCCTTGCTCTTTCCCACCCATTCGTTACATTCAACCTCTTACGAGACCGACCAAATATAGACTGGGAAACAAGACCACACGCTTCGTGCATTCGGAATCGAAGGCAGGGCGTCCCTCGCCGCATTTGCTACGATGGCCATTTGCTATATCTGCAGAGGCGGCGGCGGCGGCGGCGGCGACGGCGACGACGAAGACGACTCCGACGACGACTGCGAAAGGCTCTGAGATATGTGAGAAATACATCTATAAAATGTAATTCAGACGGCCTCGTCCCACCTTATGCTGTACCGCTTTGGCAAATGCTTTATCTGCGCCATTCGCCTTAATCCCATTTGAGAGTAATTTTTCATAAAACGCCTGTCGCTAATTGTTCGTCATCACAGATAATGTTTTCTATACGGCAACGACGAGAAACTGATTTCCAAAATTCATCTTTCTCCTGTGAGGATGGAACTTACGACCCCTGGTTTATTAGAGCAGTGCTCTACCACTGAGCTAAAGAGGAGCGGCCTAGGGCTACTCTTGCGTACTTCGGCATTACGGTCCTCTGCATCATCAGACTTCAGCTGACAACACTTCATATTACCGGCTAATATTTGCAGCTATGGTGACCCATTACTGCTTGGCTACACATCTGACACGTAACCGATGTGCTCTCCAAACAACAACACTTGCATTTCAGAACATGTCTTTCACACATGTCTACAAAATCACCTTCACCTTCAAATACAGTTTCCTTGCGACTGACAGAGACGTAGGCAAAGTTTAAAGTTGCTATTTACATTATACCACGGTAATCAGAAAAACGGTAATTTATATCTGCAGCGGAACAAAATTCCGTTCCGCCCTGCGTGGGGCTGGAACCTACAAACCTGGGATTAAGAGTCTCACGCTCTACCGACTTAGCTAGCCGGCTGCCTCGCTTAATACCTGCCTGGTAGTAAGTCACACAGTACTCGTTTGGGTTGGGTGGTCCCATACAGAATCTCTCCTTGCTGCCTAATGTTTTCCTAACGTCACACTCGTCACGTACTTCACTTTTATGTCATAATCATTTGTGAGAGGTAAAGAAATTGCATGACAACACGCAGAACTAGTGGCGCCAAATTAACACACATTCCTTTTGTGACTCAAAAGCCGAACGAGTTACTTTCCGACGTTGTTTTAGATGTGCAAGTGCCAGTCAAAACTCGTGGTGTCGGCACTCTGCCGACCATTTCGCTAGTTAACACAGGTCTTGTTGTGTGACTTCAAGCTTAAGAGCATCTCCAAGGAAAAAATGGTCAACAGCAACAGTCAGACGGTTTCGTACTGCTCAATTGCTACATTAAAACGGTATGTTTCTTTTTCAGAACTGGAAAAACGCGAGAGTGACAGCATTCGAACCTGTAATCTTCAGATCCGAAGTCCAACGCCTTCTCCATTAGGCCACACGGTCACTGACGACCAACAGTTACATGTATACAACTCATCTCGAAACGCTCACACCCTGAGGATTTGTGGTTTCGTTCTACACAGCCGCTGCCCCTTGCTCTTTCCCACCCGTTCGTTACATTCAACCTCTTACGAGACCGACCAAACATAGACTGGGAAACAAGACCACACACTTTGTTCATTCGGAATCGAAGGCAGGGCGTCCCTCGCCGCATTTGCTACGATGGCCATTTGCTACTTCTGCAGAAGCGGCAGCGACGACGACGACGACGACGACGACGACGACGACCGCGAGAGGCTCTGAGATATGTGAGAAATACATCTATAAAATGTAATTCAGACTGCCTCGTCCCACCTTATGCTGTAACGCTTTGGCAAATGCTTTATCTATGCCATTCGCCTTAATCACATCTGAGAGTAATTCTTAAAAAAACGCCTGTCGTTAATAGTTCGTCATCACAGATACTGTTTGCTATACGGCCACGACGCGAAACTGATTTCCAAAATTCATCTTTCTCCTGTGAGGATGGAACTTACGACCCCTGGTTTATTAGAGCAGTGCTCTACCACTGAGCTAAAGAGGAGCGGACTAGTGCTACTCTTGCGCACTTCGGCCTTACGGTCCTCTGCATCATAAGACTTCAGCTGACAACACTTCATATTACCGGCTAATATTTGCAGCTATGGCGACCCATTACTGCTTGGCTACACATCTGACACGTAACCGATGTGCTCTCCTAACAACCACACTCGCATTTCAGAACATGTCTTTCACACATGTCTACAAAATCACCTTCACCTTCAAATACAGTTTCCTTGCGACTGACAGAGACGTAGGCAAAGTTTAAAGTTGCTATTTCCATTACATCTCGTTAATCAGAAAAACGGTAATTTACATCTGCAGCGGAACAAAATTCCGTTCCGCCCAGCAAGTGGCTCGAACCCACGACCCTGGGATTAAGAGTCTGACGCTCTACCGACTGAGCTAGCCGGCTACCACGGTGAATACCTGCCGGGTAGCACGTCACACAGTACTCGTTTGGGTTGGGTGGTTCCATACAGAATCTCTCCTTGCTGCCTAATGTTTTCCTGACGTCACACTCGTCACGTACTTCACTTTTATGTCATAATCATTTCTGAGAGGTAAAGAAATTGCATGACAACATGCAGAGCTAGTGGCGTCAAAATTAACACACATACTTGATGTGACTCAAAAGCCGAACGAGTTACTTTTCGACGTTGTTTTAGATGTGCAAGTGCCAGTCAAAACTCGCGGTGTCGGCACTCTGCCGACCTTTTCGCTAGTTAACACCGGTCTTGCTGTGTGTGTTTCAAGCTCAAGAGCATCTCCAAGCAAAAAATGGTCAACAGCAACACTCAGACGGTAACGTACTGCTCAATTGCTACATTAAAAGGGTATGTTTCTTTTTCAGAACTGGAAAAACACGAGCGTGACAGCATTCGAACCTGTAATCTTCAGATCCGAAGTCCGACGCCTTTTCCATTAGGCCACACGGTCACTGACGACCAACTATAACATGTATACGACTCATCTCGAAACGCTCACACCCCTGAGGATTTGTGTTTTCGTTCTACACAGTCGCTGCCCCTTGCTCTTTCCCACCCATTCGTTACATTCAACCTCTTACGAGACCGACCAAATATAGACTGGGAAACAAGACCACACGCTTCGTGCATTCGGAATCGAAGGCAGGGCGTCCCTCGCCGCATTTGCTACGATGGCCATTTGCTACATCTGCAGAGGCGGCGGCGGCGACGACGACGACGAAGACGACTCCGACGACGACTGCGAAAGGCTCTGAGATATGTGAGAAATACATCTATAAAATGTAATTCAGACGGCCTCGTCCCACATTATTCTGTATCACTTTGGCAAATGCTTTATCTGCGCCATTCGCCTTAATAACATTTGAGAGTAATTTTTCATAAAACGCCTGTCGCTAATTGTTCGTCATCACAGATACTGCTTTCTATATGGCCACGACGCGAAACTGATTTCCAAAATCCGTCTTCCTCCTCTGAGGATGGAACTTACGACCCCTGGTTCCCTACACCAGTGCTCTACCACTGAGCTAAGGAGGCGCGGCCTAGCGGTACTCTTGCGTACTTCGGCCTTACGGTCGCCTGCATCATCAGACTTCAGCTGACAACACTTCATATTAGCTTCTAATATTTGCAGCTATGGCGACCCATTACTGCTTGGCTACACATCTGACACGTAACCGATGTGCTCTCCAAACAACAACACTTGCATTTCAGAACATGTCTTTCACACATGTCTACAAAATCACCTTCACCTTCAAATACATTTTGCTTGCGACTGACAGAGACGTAGGCAAAGTTTAAAGTTGCTATTTACATTATACCACGGTAATCAGAATAACGGTAATTTACATCTGCAGCGGAACAAAATTCCGTTCCGCCCTGCGTGGGGCTGGAACCTACAATCCTGGGATTAAGAGTCTCACGCTCTACCGACTCAGCTAGCCGGCTGCCTCGCTTAATACCTGCCTGGTAGTAAGTCACACCTTGCTCGTTTGGGTTGGGTGGTCCCATACAGAATCTCTCCATGCTGCCTAATGTTTTCCTAACGTCACACTCGTCACGTACTTCACTTTTATGTCATAATCATTTGTGAGAGGTAAAGAAATTGCATGACAACATGCAGAGCTAGTGGCGTCAAAATTAACACACATACTTTATGTGACTCAAAAGCAGAACGAGTTACTTTCCGAAGTTGTTTTAGATGTGCAAGTGCCAGTCAAAACTCGTGGTGTCGGCACTCTGCTAGCCATTTCGCTAGTTAACACCGGTCTTGTTGTGTGTGTTTAAAGCTCAAGAGCATCTCCAAGCAAAAAATGGTCAACAGCAACAGTCAGACGGTTTCGTACTGCTCAATTGCTACATTAAAAAGGTATGTTTCTTTTTCAGAACTGCAAAAACATGAGCGTGACAGCATTTGAACCTGTAATCTTCAGATCCGAAGTCCGACGCCTTATCCATTAGGCCACACGGTCACGGACGACCATCTATAAATGTATACGACTTATCTCGAAACGCTCACAACCCTGAGGATTTGTGTTTTCGTTCTCCACAGCCGCTGCCCCTTGCTCTTTCCCACCCATTCGTTACATTCAACCTCTTAAGAGACAGACCAAATATAGACTGAGAAAAAAGACCACACACATTGTGCATTCGGAATCGAAGGCAGGGCGTCCCTCGCCGCATTTGCTACGATGGCCATTTGCTACTTCTGCAGAAGCGGCGGCGGCGACGACGACGACGACGACGACGACGACGACGACGACGACCGCGAGAGGCTCAGAGATATGTGAGAAATACATCTATAAAATGTAATTCAGACTGCCTCGTCCCACCTTATGCTGTACCGCTTTGGCAAATGCTTTATCTGTGCCATTCGACTTAATCACATCTGAGAGTAATTCTTAAAAAAACGCCTGTCGCTAATTGTTCGTCATCACAGATACTGTTTGCTATACGGCCACGACGCGCAACTGATTTCCAAAATTCATCTTTGTGCTGTGAGGATGCAACTTACGACCCCTGGTTAATTAGAGCAGTGCTCTACCACTGAGCTAAAGAGGCGCGGCCTAGCGCTATTTTTGGGTACTTCGTCCTTACGGTCCTCTGCGTCATCACACTTCAGCTGATAACACTTCATATTACCGGCAAATATTTGCAGCTATGGCGACCCATAACTGGTTGGCTACACATCTGACACGTAACAGATGTGCTCTCCTAACAACAACACTTGCATTTCAGAACATGTCTTTCACACATGTCTACAAAATCACCTTCACCTTCAAATACAGTTTCCTTGCGACTGACAGAGACGTAGGCAAAGTTTAAAGTTGCTATTTCCATTTCATCTCGTTAATCAGAAAAACGGTAATTTACATGTGCATCGGAACAAAATTCCGTTCCGCCCAGCGTGTGGCTCGAACCCACGACCCTGGGATTAAGAGTCTCACGCTCTACCGACTGAGCTAGCCGGCTACCTCCGTGAATACCTGCCGGGTAGCGCGTCACACAGTACCAGTTTGGGTTGGGTGGTCCCATACAGAATCTCTCCTTGCTTCCTAATGTTTACCTGACGTCACACTCGTCACGTACTTCACTTTTATGTCATAATCATCTCTGAGAGGTAAAGAAATTGCATGACAACATGCAGAGCTAGTGGCGTCAAAATTAACACACATAATTTTTGTGACTCATAAGCCGAACGAGTTACTTTCCGACGTTGTTTTAGATGTGCAAGTGCCAGTAAAACTCGCGGTGTCGGCACTCTGCCGACCATTTCGCTAGTTAACACCCATCATGTTGTGTGTGTTTCAAGCTCAAGAGCATCTCCAAGCAAAAAATGGTCAACAGCAACATTCAGACGGTTTCGTACTGCTCAATTGCTACATTAAAACGGTATGTTTCTTTTTCAGAACTGGAAAAACACAAGCGTGACAGCATTCGAACCTGTAATCTTCAGATCCGAAGTCCGACGCCTTTTCCATTAGGCCACAAGGTCACTGACGACCAACTATAACATGTATACGACTCATCTCGAAACGCTCACACCCCTGAGGATTTGTGTTTTCGTTCTACACAGTCGCTGCCCCTTGCTCTTTCCCACCCATTCGTTACATTCAACCTCTTACGAGACCGACCAAATATAGACTGGGAAACAAGACCACACGCTTCGTGCATTCGGAATCGAAGGCAGGGCGTCCCTCGCCGCATTTGCTACGATGGCCATTTGCTATATCTGCAGAGGCGGCGGCGGCGGCGGCGGCGACGGCGACGACGAAGACGACTCCGACGACGACTGCGAAAGGCTCTGAGATATGTGAGAAATACATCTATAAAATGTAATTCAGACGGCCTCGTCCCACCTTATGCTGTACCGCTTTGGCAAATGCTTTATCTGCGCCATTCGCCTTAATCCCATTTGAGAGTAATTTTTCATAAAACGCCTGTCGCTAATTGTTCGTCATCACAGATGATGTTTTCTATACGGCAACGACGAGAAACTGATTTCCAAAATTCATCTTTCTCCTGTGAGGATGGAACTTACGACCCCTGGTTTATTAGAGCAGTGCTCTACCACTGAGCTAAAGAGGAGCGGCCTAGGGCTACTCTTGCGTACTTCGGCATTACGGTCCTCTGCATCATCAGACTTCAGCTGACAACACTTCATATTACCGGCTAATATTTGCAGCTATGGTGACCCATTACTGCTTGGCTACACATCTGACACGTAACCGATGTGCTCTCCAAACAACAACACTTGCATTTCAGAACATGTCTTTCACACATGTCTACAAAATCACCTTCACCTTCAAATACAGTTTCCTTGCGACTGACAGAGACGTAGGCAAAGTTTAAAGTTGCTATTTACATTATACCACGGTAATCAGAAAAACGGTAATTTATATCTGCAGCGGAACAAAATTCCGTTCCGCCCTGCGTGGGGCTGGAACCTACAAACCTGGGATTAAGAGTCTCACGCTCTACCGACTTAGCTAGCCGGCTGCCTCGCTTAATACCTGCCTGGTAGTAAGTCACACAGTACTCGTTTGGGTTGGGTGGTCCCATACAGAATCTCTCCATGCTGCCTAATGTTTTCCTAACGTCACACTCGTCACGTACTTCACTTTTATGTCATAATCATTTGTGAGAGGTAAAGAAATTGCATGACAACATGCAGAGCTAGTGGCGTCAAAATTAACACACATACTTTATGTGACTCAAAAGCCGAACGAGTTACTTTCCGACGTTGTTTTAGATGTGCAAGTGCCAGTCAAAACTCGTGGTGTCGGCACTCTGCCAGCCATTTCGCTAATTAACACCGGTCTTGTTGTGTGTGTTTAAAGCTCAAGAGCATCTCCAAGCAAAAAATGGTCAACAGCAACATTCAGACGGTTTCGTACTGCTCAATTGCTGCATTAAAACGGTATTTTTCTTTTTCAGAACTGCAAAAACATGAGCGTGACAGCATTTGAACCTGTAATCTTCAGATCCGAAGTCCGACGCCTTATCCATTAGGCCACACGGTCACGGACGACCATCTATAAATGTATACGACTTATCTCGAAACGCTCACACCCCTGAGGATTTGTGTTTTCGTTCTCCACAGCCGCTGCCCCTTGCTCTTTCCCACCCATACGTTACATTCAACCTCTTAAGGGACAGACCAAATATAGACTGTGAAAAAAGACCACACACATTGTGCATTCGGAATCGAAGGCAGGGCGTCCCTCGCCGCATTTGCTACGATGGCCATTTGTTACTTCTGCAGAAGCGGCGGCGGCGACGACGACGACGACGACGAGAGGCTCAGAGATATGTGAGAAATACATCTATAAAATGTAATTCAGACTGCCCCGTCCCACCTTATGCTGTACCGCTTTGGCAAATGCCTTATCTGTGCCATTCGCCTTAATCACATCTGAGAGTAATTATTAAAAAAACGCCTGTCGCTAATTGTTCGACATCACAGATACTGTTTGCTATACGGCCACGACGCGCAACTGATTTCCAAAATTCATCTTTGTGCTGTGAGGATGGAACTTACGACACCTGGTTAATTAGAGCAGTGCTCTACCACTGAGCTAAAGAGGCGCGGCCTAGCGCTACTTTTGGGTACTTCGTCCTTACGGTCCTCTGCATCATCAGACTTCAGCTGACAACACTTCATATCACCGGCAAATATTTGCAGCTATGGCGACCCATTATTGGTTGGCTACACATCTGACACGTAACAGATGTGCTCTCCTAACAACAACACTTGCATTTCAGAACATGTCTTTCACACATGTCTACAAAATCACCTTCACCTTCAAATACAGTTTCCTTGCGACTGACAGGGACGTAGGCAAAGTTTAAAGTTGCTATTTCCATTACATCTCGTTCATCAGAAAAACGGTAATTTACATCTGCAGCGGAACAAAATTCCATTCCGCCAAGCGTGTGGCTCGAACCCACGACACTGGGATTAAGAGTCTGACGCTCTACCGAATGAGCTAGCCGGCTACCTCGGTGAATACCTCCGGGTAGCACGTCACACAGTACTCGTTTGGGGTGGGTGGTCCCATACAGAATCTCTCCATGCTGCCTAATGTTTTCCTGACGTCACACTCGTCACGTACTTCACTTTTATGTCATAATCATTTCTGAGAGGTAAAGAAATTGCATGACAACATGCAGAGCTAGTGGTGTCAAAATTAACACACATACTTTATGCGACTCAAAAGCCGAACGAGTTACTTTCCGACGTTGTTTTAGATGTGCAAGTGCCAGTCAAAACTCACGGTCTCGACACTCTGCCGACCATTTCACTAGTTAACACCGGTCTTGTTGTGTGTGTTTCAAGCTCAAGAGCATCTCCAAACAAAAAATGGTCGACAGCAACATTCAGACGGTTTCATACTGCTCAATTGCTACATTAAAACGGTATGTTTCCTTTTCAGAACTGGAAAAACACGAGCGTGACAGCATTCGAACCTGTAATCTTCAGATCCGAAGTCCGACGCCTTATCCATTAGGCCACACGGTCACTGACAACCAAACATCACATGTATACGACTCATCTCGAAACGCTCACACCCCTGAGGATTTGTGTTTTCGTTCTACACAGCCGCTGCCGCTTGCTCTTTCCCACCCACTCATTACATTCAACCTCTTACGAGACCGACCAAATATAGACTGAGAAACAAGACCACACACTTTGTGCATTCGGAATCGAAGGCAGGGCGTCCCTCGCCGGGTTTGCTACGATCGCCATTTGCTACTTCTGCAGAAGCGGCAACGGCGGCGACGACGACGACGACGACCGCGAGAGGCTCTGAGATATGTGAGAAATACATCTATAAAATGTAATTCAGACTGCCTCGTCCCACCTTATGCTGTACCGCTTTGGTAAATGCTTTATCTGCGCCATTCGCCTTAATCACATCTGAGAGTCATTCTTTAAAAAACGCCTGTCGCTAAGTGTTCGTCATCACAGATACTGTTTGCTATACGGTCACGACGCTCAACTGATTTCCAAAATACGTCTTTCTCCTGTTAGGATGGAACTTACGATCCCTGGTTTATTTGGCCACTGCTCTACCGCTGAGCTAAAGAGGCGCGGCCTAGCGGTACTCTTGCGTCCTTCGGCCTTACGGTCGCCTGCATCATCAGACTTCAGCTGACAACACTTCATATTAGCTTCTAATATTTGCAGCTATGGCGACCCATTACTGCTTGGCTACACATCTGACACGTAACAGATGTGCTCTCCAAACAACAACACTTGCATTTCAGAACATATCTTTCACACATGTCTACAAAATACCTTCACCTTCAAATACAGTTTCCTTGCGACTGACAGAGACGTAGGCAAAGTTTAAAGTTGCTATTGCCATTACATCTCGTTAATCTATAAAACGGTTATTTACATCCGCAGCGGAACGAAACTGAGTTCCGCCCAGCGTGTGGCTCGAACCCACGACTCGGGGATTAAGAGTCTGACGCTCTACCGACTGAGCTAGCCGGCTACCTCGGTGAGTAACTGCCGGGTAGCACGTCACACAGTACTCGTTTGGGTTGGGTGGTCCCATACAGAATCTCTCCATGCTGCCTAATGTTTTCCTAACGTCACACTCGTCACGTACTTCACTTTTATGTCATAATCATTTCTGAGAGGTAAAGAAATTGCATGACAACATGCAGAGCTAGTGGCGTCAAAATTAACACACATACTTTATGTGACTCAAAAGCCGAACGAGTTACTTTCCGACGTTGTTTTAGATGTGCAAGTGCCAGTCAAAACTCGCGGTGTCGGCACTCTGCCGACCATTTCGCTAGTTAACACCGGACTTGTTGTGTGTGTTTCAAGCTCAAGAGCATCTCCAAGCAAAAAATGGTCAACAGCAACATTCAGACGGTTTCGTACTGCTCAATTGCTACATTAAAACGGTATGTTTCTTTTTCAGAACTGGAAAAACACGAACGTGACATCATTCGAACCTGTAATCTTCACATACGAAGTCCGACGCCTTATCCATTAGGCCACACGGTCACTGACGACCAACCATCACATGTATACGACTGGGGTGGGACCTGTCGTCTCGCGGTGCGTTTTGGCGTTGGCCAGTCCGCGCCAGCGCGCCGTAAGGCACAGAGGTTCGCACTGGGGCGTATCGCTTCCAGTCGGACGTGCCCACAGGGGAAGTGATGCGTCATGTATAGCCTCACCTCCTCAAGTGGCTCTTTCCGCCTTCAAGTGGTGCCAGACGTTAAGCTCGGCATTTCTCGTTCTTGCCCGGGTGTGCCTTGCGACAAAAGGAAGAGCTGCGACCCAACCCGATGCGAAAGCGAAGGGTGCGTGGCACAGGGGGAGCTGTGTCGAGGGACGAACATCTGTCCCTTTCTGTTCGCAGGGCCCAGACCAGCAGGAGCTCTGCATGCCGGCGACTTCGTTTGTCGGCGTGGGATCGCGGCGCGAGTCGGCAAGGGTGCTTCGCCGCGCCCCTGGGTAACCGGGGCGTGTTCTGCCAAACCCAGGAGGTGGTGACATCGCCTGGGCCAGGTTAACTGGGTCCAGACCGCCGAACGTCTGGGGGACCGGCCCGGCACCTGAGTAGGAGTGGGTCCTTGGCCGTAAGGTGGAAACTCGGGCTAGTAGGCGGCGAAGGGCGAGAGGTGCATCCGCCTCTCCGGAGTGCGGGGTGCAGTTGCCGGAGAGCGTCGCGTGAAATCGCCGATGACGGAGCCATCGATGGGGACCAGTGCGCTGGCGACGGCGCGCTGAACCCGGCAGCTCGGGAGTGCCCTTGACCTTGGGGCGAGGTCGGTGGGCGAGCTGCAAGAAGTCCCCCCCCATGCCAGAGGAGCCGGTCCGGGGCAAGAGACGGGCTCCCATCTCTTTTATCACTCGTATAATCATGGCGACAACCAATACGAGTGACTCGAGTGCGCCTCAACGGGCTTCTTTTGCGCCGCCTGATCCCTCTCCTCAGGACGAGTCGGGACAGGCCGAAAATGAAACAGTGACGCAGAGACTAGCAAGAATCACGTTGCTCATGGAGCAAAACATTAAAAACGGAAAAATATGTCAAGCAGGACTTTCAACAATCAAAAATGAATTGGCTGCATGGGCCATTGCCCACGCAAAATTGGAAGGAAGGGTGGAAGAACTAGAAAAAGAGAACAATCGATTGAGGAAACAGCCAGTTAAAACCTGGGCTGCCGTGGCAGCGCAAGCTCCCACGAAGCCCAACACGACCAGAGATACCATAGATAAGGTGACAAAGAGGCCAGATACGGCAGTCTTCTTGAGGACCCTGCCGGGCCAAGACACAAGCGTTAAAATAATCCAGGAGCTATTCACGACTACTGTGGACCCTGTAAAAGAGAAAATAAAGATCAAAAGAATTAAACCAAGCAAGAATTCAGTAATAGTGGAAGTCGCATCCGAAGAGGATAAAGAAAAAATATTGATGAACCAGAAACTAAATTCAGTGATCAAGTGTGACCCTCCAAGGAAAAGAAACCCTCTCGTGATTCTGTACGATGTTCCAACAGTAATGACCAATGAAGAGTTATGCGACACAATCAGAAAACAAAACTTTGAGCATCTGAGTGAAGAAGAGTTCAAAGACTGTTTTAAACTCAGATTCAAGACAGGTCCACGGGGTCGAGATGTGGTACATCACGTCGCTGAGGTTACAGCGCAGATGTGGAAAAGCATTACGACTATGGGCAAAATATATGTCGGCTTTCATGCCATCAACACTAGGGACTATGTCGTGGTACCTCGTTGCCACAACTGTGGCGACTTGGACCACATTCTCAGGCTGTGCACCAGGGAGTCGGCCTGCACAAAATGTGGAGAGAACGGTCACAACCGTAAAGACTGCAAGGCAGCGGCAATCTGCATACCATGCAGGAACCGAGGCAAGAAATCATGCGGAGCCACAGGTCGAAACTGCCCAACATACAGGATGCTTGAACAAAGACTGATTTCCAGGATTGATTATGGGTGAGCCCGGCATACTGAACAGGATGCCGAAACATAAGTCCCCGAGCAAAAGGAGGAGGGATGCTATGAGGGCTAACAAATTTAAGTTGTTCTTAAGGTCGCTTACGAGCACCGAGAAAACTGAAAACAGAGCCACACAGACTGAGATCTATATGATAAATACGGCAATACAGACAGACCCCCCCATAGCTGCAGCTCCCTCCTCCGAAAGCCGGGGAGCAGAGCCGACAGAACACCAGAAACGGCAAGGGCATCCTGTGGCTGTGGCAGTTTCCAGAGAGGAGCAGAAAAAAGTCATTCAACCAATACAGGAAAACTTGGTAACCAGTAGCTCTAGTACAAGTTCTCCCACACAGGGTACTCCAGTGGTTAGACTACCACCTGTGGACCCTGTAAGAGTGTACCCCAACTTGGAGTACACCATGCAATTAGCAAGACTTGAGCAGCCGGCTACCCTGACCACTGCCCTGAGACATGTGGTTCGTGTAGGACACGAAGAGGGACGAAAGATAACCTTCTCGGTGATGGAGGCTGTGGACAGAATTCAACTAAAATCAGTGAATCTCCCCACTGACTTTCGAGCCCTGCGAGACTTGTTAAGAAAGGTGTTTGAAAGAAGGGGCGAGAAATTCGACCTAAACGACATCTATGAACAGGCAGTATTGGCAAACGGACGAATTGCGTTCGACTGGACTAAGACCTGGCCACATGACCGAGTACACACCTACTTTCCATAATGACCAAAATAAACATAGGACAACTAAACACTCACAATAGTCGACTTGTGATGCAGGAACTCCGAAGGGAGGTGGAGGAGAGGAGATTGGATGTGCTCTGTCTGCAGGAGCCGTACTCCCAAGCTGGGAAAGTCGCATTTGCTGCCGCCACATGGCAAGTAATCAGCAGAGGAGAAGACCCAAGGGCGGCAATTATAATTACAAACAAACTCATGAGAGTTACCACTCTCTCAGTTTACAACTCCCCATTGCAACGTCGTGGAGCTCCAATCTCCAGCAGGAATCATCACCATCATTAATATGTACTTCCAGTATGGAGATGACATCGAAATACACCTAGACCACCTGATGAGGGTGACCACGGCGTTGCGAGGAAGGAAAATTGTAATAACAGCTGATATTAATGCCAAGTCCCCCCTATGGTTCAGTGGCACAAGAGACGCAAATGGAGAAAAGGTGGAAGAATACATTATGGCGTCGCAACTCGTGGTGGCCAACAGGCCTGGTAATCCTCCTACCTACACGGCAGGAGGAGGGCAGGGTACAAATATTTATGTCACTCTCGTGACACCAAATGTAACAAACATCATACAAAATTGGAAAGTAATAGGAAACGCCACCACTAGCGACCATAACTTAATAACTTTCACAGTAGGAGAGAGAGAGTGCCGCTAGGCCATGGGGTGGGAAATACAATTTAACTACAGGAAAGCTGACTGGGAACGGCTGGCGAGGGATTGCGACATTCCTCCATTACCGGAAGATGACATACAAGAAGACATAAACGTAGACAACAGAGCAGATGAACTAGTAACTGCAGTAACCAGGGCGGTGAGGGCTGCTGTACCGATCAGGAGGAAGGCCATGGCGGCTTCTCCATCACCGTGGTCGCCTGAACTGGAAGATCTACGCCAATCTGTCAGGAGGCTAAGGAGGCACTACCAGCGCAGTGTCGTCTGGCAGGAGAGACAAAGGTGGCAATTGCAGTACAGGGAGGCAAAACAGAGGTTCCAGAGTGAACTACGCGAAGTCAGAAGGCGAAGCTGGGAACACTATGTGCTCAGCCAGCTAGCACTGGATCCATGGGGACTCCCCTATAAATTAGTCAGGGAGAAAATCCGCTCTCCTATGGAGCTATCTACAGTCAGGCACGGGGACAGGATGACGGAGTCCTGGCAGGAGACTGCTGGGGTCCTCCTCCGGTCCCTGCTGCCTGATGACAATGCGGATGGGGAGACAGAGGGACAGCGGCAATTGCGAGAACAAGACCGTGAAATATATAATAATGACACGGCGGTCTACCCCTTCTCAGAAGAGGAGGTGGCGACCAACATAAAGCAACTTAAAAGAGGCAAAGCTCCTGGGCCAGACGGCATTGTGGCGGAGGTGGTGCAATTCCTGGCACCCCAGCTGGTTGCGCCGCTTACCCACCTCTATAATGATTGCCTGAGGCAACAACAGTTCCCAAGAAGGTGGAAAACTGGGAACGTCGTCATTATTAAGAAGGGACCGGACAAGGATCCTGCAGAAGTAAAGTCGTACAGGCCGATCTGCCTGTTAGATTTGTTTGGAAAAATCTTGGAAAAACTGTTGGCTGACAGATTGGCAGCACACAGAGTATTGTGCGGGATGAGCAGCAGGCAATTCGGTTTCAGGCCGGGGCGGTCGGCATCTGATGCAATCGCCCTGGCGGCCGAGGTCTGTGGCTCGACCCCACACAAATACGTGGTGGGCATCATGGTGGACATCAGTGGCGCCTTCGACCGCCTGTGGTGGCCCTCGCTCTTCTCCTGCTTGCGGGAGAAAGAGTGTCCAGGGCCGCTATATGGCTGCCTGAGGAGCTACTGTGAGGATCGGGAGGTCTGGCTATCATCCCCTAGCGAAAGGGTAGGGAAAGCTGTCACGAAAGGATGTCCCCAAGGATCGGTCCTAGGGCCGCCCTTTTGGGACATCCACATGGAGCCATTACTAGACAGCCTGCAACGAAGTGAGGATGTGCTAGAGGTGATAGCCTACGCTGATGACCTCCTCCTGATGGTCGGTGGCCGTAGCCGAGAGGACATAGAACCTAAAATAGAGAGAGCAATAGACAGACTCCTACAGTGGTGCCACACCACGAAAATGACCGTATCACCAAGCAAATCGACATACTTACTACTTAAAGGACAACTAATCAGGAACCCCACGGTCAGAATTGACGGCACACCGGTACTGCGAAGACGAGACACACGTTACCTAGGAGTCATCATTGATGAGAAATGGAACTTCGGAAAACACATTGAAACTGTAACCCAAAAAGCTCTGCAAATATTAAACAACCTCATTTCCATAGGACACAAAAGATTTCACCTACCTCCACATCTCATTAAACTTTACAACAATAGTATCTTAACTTCAGTAGTGGGTTACGGCTCCGGGGTCTGGGCGCACAGACTCACGAGCGTTGTGCCCGCCATGGCAGTGAGAAGGGTTCAGAGAAGCATGGTTCTAAGATCTGTGGGCGCTTATAGAACATCTCCAGGAGGGGCCCTATTAGTCATAATGGGGCTCTGCCCACTTGACATCAAGATTAGGGAGCAAGCAGCCTGGTATTGGACGAAAAAAGGGAACCAGGGGAAAATAGAAGAAATCATGGGTGTGAGGGTAGAGGACAAAAGGGGGATTAGAAGAAGGGGGGAAGAACTTTGGCAGGGGTCCTGGGAGACAGAAGAAACCGGTCGCAGAACCTTTCAGTTCTTGCCGAACGTGAGGGAGCGTTTAGAAATGAAGCACTTTCAGCCAACACGGGGACTGATCCATTTTCTCACTGGTCATGGACCCTACCCGACATACTTATGTCGGTTTGGGAAGAGGGCTACGCCCACGTGTGACTGTGGCGCGCCGGAAGGCACTCCGGATCATGTGATTTACGAGTGCCCTCTCTTCAATGATGTAGCGACCACACTTCGAGACGGACTTCCGAACCATGACACGTATCAACTCCTCAGACGTGAAGACACTTTTCAGATGATTAATACTCTGGCCAACGAGGTATCACGGAAAGTGCTAAATGAATATCTGAGGGAGATAAACTAAGAATGCGAAAATGAACACCGATATTGTCTAGATCCCTTTTCCCATACCGCCAGCGCGCGGACTGGCCGACTTCACATCTCAGTTGGGATCCGCCGCGCGCAGGATTAGGGGGAGGAGGGGTCAATCTCACCGACTTAGAGATGCACCGGATTTGACTTAGGATAAGTTAGTTTCGTAGGACTTAGAATAGGATATTATGTTAGGTTAGGGAACTGCAGCGAGTTAACATCTTGGCCAGCCCAGTGCCAGGGGCAAGCTCTTTGGGGTTAGCTCGAAGAGCAAGGCTTGCAAAGTAGGTTTATATATTCTACTGGCACCTATGTGACGCTGCAGGTGTAGAAATTAGCAATTAGTGACAGTAATAGTTTCTTAAGTAGTAGGGGTAGTTGGTGCAGTGCCCATTGTTGTAGTAACCTGTAGCACATCATATTTTGTAGTATGCTGCATTGTAATAATAATAAATGTATTAATATTATGACCCACTAATGCTATTAAGGAAGTGGGTTAACATTGTATAATTATTATTATTGATGTATACGACTCATCTCGAAACGCTCACACCCCTGAGGATTTGTGTTTTCGTTCTACACAGCCGCTGCCGCTAGCTCTTTCCCACGCATTCGTTACATTCAACCTCTTACGAGTCCGACCAAATATAGACTGAGAAACAAGACCACACACTTTGTGCATTCGGAATCGAAGGCAGGGCGTCCCTCGCTACGATCGCCATTTGCTACTTCTGCAGAAGCGGCGGCGACGACGACAGGCTCTGAGATATGTGAGAAATACATCTATAAAATGTAATTCAGACTGCCTCGTCCCACCTTATGCTGTACCGCTTTGGTAAATGCTTTATCTGCGCCATTCGCCTTAATCACATCTGAGAGTCATTCTTTAAAAAACGCCTGTCGCTAAGTGTTCGTCATCATAGATACTGTTTGCTATACGGCCACGACGCGCAACTGATTTCCAAAATTCATCTTTCTCCTGTTAGGATGGAACTTACGACCCCTGGTTTATTTGGCCACTGCTCTACCGCTGAGCTAAAGAAGCGCGGCCTAGCGGTACTCTTGGGTACTTCGTCCTTATGGGCGTCTGCATCATCAGACTTCAGCTGACAACATTTCATATTGCCGGCTAATATTTGCAGCTATGGCGACCCATTACTGCTTGGCTACACATCTGACACGTAACCGATGTGCTCTCCAAACAACAACACTTGCATTTCAGAACATGTCTTTCACACATGTCTACAAAATACCTTCACCTTCAAATACAGTTTCCTTGCGACTGACAGAGACGTAGGCAAAGTTTAAAGTTGCTATTTCCATTACATCTCGTTAATCTGAAAAACGGTTATTTACATCCGCAGCGGAACAAAATTGAGTTCCGCACAGCGTGTGGCTCGAACCCACGACCCTGGGATTAATAGACTGACGCTCTACCGACTGAGCTAGCCGGCTACCTCGGTGAATACCTGCCGGGTATCACGTCACACAGTACTCGTTTGGGTTGGGTTTTCCCATACAGCATCTCTCCATGCTGCCTAATGTTTTCCTAACGTCACACTCGTCACGAACTTCCTTTTATGTCATAATCATTTCTGAGAGGTAAAGAAATTGCATGACAACATGCAGAGCTAGTGGCGTCAAAATTAACACACATACTTTATGTGACTCAAAAGCCGAACGAGTTACTTTCCGACGTTGTTTTAGATGTGCAAGTGCCAGTCAAAACTCGCGGTGTCGGCACTCTGCCGACCATTTCGCTAGTTAACACCGGTCTTGTTGTGTGTGTTTCAAGCTCAGGAGCATCTCCAAGCAAAAAATGGTCAACAGCAACATTCAGACGGTTTCGTACTGCTCAATTGATACATTAAAACGGTATGTTTCTTTTTCAGAACTGGAAAAACACTAGCGTGACAGCATTCGAACCTGTAATCTTCAGATCCGAAGTCCGACGTCTCGTTACATTGACTCTGGGGTTGATCCGCCGGGAACACAGCGTCTGCTTCATCCTCAGTACCAGTGACATCAACCACTGGGGAGTCATCCGTCGTTACCTCCATCGCTGAGTGTGGTAGCGGCGGTGCCGCGTCAGCACTCGGTTCTTTGACGTTATCGGCCAAAACATCATTCAAAAGAGGGGCATCTACAGGCGGGGTCGCGGGTGGAAGACCACAAGCCGCGGCAGCGTATGTCAGTGGCAGTGCCGTCGTCACAGGGGGGCTAGCGGCTTCACCGACAGGTATCTGCGTCACGCGTCTTTGTATACATTCAGAGCGCACGTGGCCGGGCGCACCACAGCCGGCACACGTTTTTGGCTGCCCATCATATATGACAATTCCGCGATGTCCATCTACGTAAATATATGAAGGTATGTGCTTCTGTAGATCGATCTTAACCTGCCTGACGCCGTTAAGCACCGGAAATTTGTGGGCTTTGGACCAACGCTCCGCAAAATTGTTAATGACCCTCCCGTAAGGTGTTAATGCAGAATTTATTTGCGCGGCTGATATTTCAAACGGGAGTTCGAAAATACGTGCCGTTCGGATGCCCATTCCAGCATGCGTAATGCTGACGTCACTGACGGTACCATCTATATGTTTAAACTTCCGTACACCTCCACTGGACTCCACAATTCTATCACACATTTCAGAGGACGTTAATTTCACATAAACAACACTAGTCACGATAGAGAAATTTATCCCTACAATGTCATCAAAAGTAATCTTAGCTGTTTCCTCTAACCATGCTTCAACTTCAAACGAATTTGGTTTCGAAAAGTTCCTATCGAAGGTAAACTTCAAGGTATCTTTCCTGTTAGTCGGATTCATAATTCCATATCAGATCCTACAGAACGGAACGAATACTAATAAGCAGACGCTGTAAGCACGCGACTCACCGCCTGACGTAAACACTTCCTGCCACAGCGCGCTGGCCCTGGAGGTCCGCTCACCACCGCTGCCGTAGGCAGACTGTCCATTAGGCCACACCGTCACTGACGACCAACTATAACTTGTATACGACTCATCTCGAAACGCTCACACCCTGAGGATTTGTGTTTTCGTTCTACACAGCCGCTGCCGCTTGCTCTTTCCCACCCACTCGTTACATTCAACCTCTTACAAGACCGACCAAATATAGACTGAGAAACAAGACAACACACTTTGTGCATTCGGAATCGAAGGCAGGGCGTCCCTCGCCGCATTTGCTACGATCGCCATTTGCTACTTCTGCAGAAGCGGCGGCGGCGACGTCGACGATGACCGCGAGAGGCTCTGCGATATGTGAGAAATACATCTACAAAATGTAATTCAGACTGCCTCATCCCACCTTATGCTGCACCGCTTTGGTAAATGCTTTATCTGCGCCATTCGCCTTAATCACATCTGAGAGTAATTCTTAAAAAAACGCCTGTCGCTAATTGTTCGTCATCACAGATACTGTTTGCTATACGGCCACAACGCGCAACTGATTTCCAAAATTCATCTTTCTCCTGTGAGGATGGAGCTTACGACCCCTGGTTTATTAGACCACTGCTCTACTGCTGAGCTAAAGAGGCGCGGCCTAGCGGTACTCTTGGGTACTTCGCCTTTACGGTCGTCTGCATAATCAGACTTCCGCTGACAACACTTCATATTACCGGCTAATATCTGCAGCTATGGCGACGAATTACTGCTTAGCTACACATCTGACACGTAACCGATGTGCTCTCCAAACAACAACACTTGCATTTCAGAACTTGTCTTTCCCACATGTCTACAAAATCACCTTCACCTTCAAATACAGTTTCCTTGCGACTGACAGAGACGTAGGCAAAGTTTAAAGTTGCTATTTCCATTACATCTTGTTAATCAGAAAAACAGTAATTTCCATCTGCAGCGGAACAAAATTCCGTTCCGAACAGCGTGGGGCTCGAACCCACGATCTTGAGATTAAGAGTCTGACGCTCTACCGACTGAGCTAGCCGGCTACCGCGGTGAGTACCTGCCGGGTAGCACGTCACACAGTACTCGTTTGGGTTGGGTGGTCCCATACAGAATCTCTCCATGCTGCCTAATGTTCTCCTAACGTCACACTCGTCACGTACTTCACTTTAATGTCATAATCATTTCTGAGAGGTAAAGAAATTGCATGACAACATGCAGAGCTAGTGGCGTCAAAATTAACACACATACTTTATGTGACTCAAAAGCCGAACGAGTTACTTTCCGACGTTGTTTTAGATGTGCAAGTGCCAGTCAAAACTCGCGGTGTCGGCACTCTGCCGACCATTTCGCTAGTTAACACCGGTCTTGTTGTGTGTGTTTCAAGCTCAGGAGCAACTCCGAGCAAAAAATGGTCAAAAGCAACATTCAGACAGTTTCGTACTGCTCAATTGCTACATTAAAAGGGTATGTTTCTTTTTCAGAACTGGAAAAACACGAGCGTGACATCATTCGAACCTGTAATCTTCAGATCCGAAGTCCGACGCCTTATCCATTGGGACACACGGTCACTGACGACCAACTATAACATGTATATGACTCATCTCGAAACGCTCACACCCCTGAGGATTTGTGTTTTCGTTCTACACAGCCGCTGCCCCTTGCTCTTTCCCACCCATTCGTTACATTCAACATCTTACGAGACCGACCAAATGTAGACTGAGAAACAAGACCACACACTTTGAGCATTCGGAATCGAAGGCAGGGCGTCTCTCGCCGTATTTGTTACGATGGCCATTTGCTACTTCTGAAGGTGCGGCGGCGGCGGCGACGACGACCGCGAGAGTCTCTGAGATATGTGAGAAATACATCTATAAAATGTAATTCAGACTGCCTCGTCCCACCTTGTGCTGTACCGCTTTTTTTTTTTTTTTTTTTTTTTCCTTTATTGTGATTTTAATACCTGTGACAAACAGGTAGGCCGGCAGCGGACCAAGTATGCCGCTCTTCGGCCTCAGAGTATACACAGAACAGAGATGAGTGAGATATAAAAACAATCAAGACGGCGGGGTACAAACAGTAGACAAAACAGAGTTAAAACGGAGTCGGTCACGTGCGTAGCACAATGGATAAAAGCGGAGAAACACGGTGCACAAACGCAGATGGCAGATGGCCACACGTGAACCAGCGGAGCACAAACGTCGAAACACAAACACACTGCAGGAGAGTCGAGGCACAAACACATGCGATGGTCTTCGGCGTAGGACGATGAAAGTAACTGATGGAAGACAGCAGAGTCGTGGCCTGCCAAGGGGAAAAGGTGTGGGGAAGAGGAGAGAGAGGGGGAGGGGAAGATGCCAGTGGAGGAGAGGGATGGAGGAGAAGGGGGAGGGTAGGGGGAGTGGAAGCCCAAGGAGAAAGGGGAGGGGAGGGAGGGAGAGAAGGGAGAGAGGGTGCCCACAGGAAAAGGAGAGGAGAGGGAAGGTAAGGCTCAAAGTTGGTAGGAGGGGTAGATGGAGGGGAGGAGGGCATCATCAGGGAGGGGGAGTTGACGGAAGCCACCGAGGGAGAGGGTGTGGAGGGTGTAAAGATGGAGAGCAGGTGGGATATAGGAATGCAGGCGCGGCAGCGGGTTGGGGTGGGAGAGGATGGGAGAGACAAGAGGGTGTGGAGGATCAAGCTTGCGGGAGGTGTAGAGGATCCGTAACCGTTCGAGGAAAAGGAGGAGGTGCGGGAAGGGAATCAGGTCATAGAGGATCCGCGTGGGGGAAGGGAGACGGATGCGATAGGCGAGGCGGAGCGCATGGCGTTCTAGGATCTGAATGGACTTGTAGAAGGTAGGAGGGGCAGAGATCCAGGCGGGATGAGCATAGCAAAGGATAGGACGGATGAGGGACTTGTAGGTGTAGAGGATGGTGGAAGGGTCCAGACCCCATGTACGGCCAGAAAGGAGCTTAAGGAGGCGGAGGCGGGAGCGTGCCTTGGCTTGGATCGTCCGGAGATGTGGGTTCCAGGAGAGGCGACGGTCGAGGGTGACACCAAGGTACTTGAGAGTAGGTGTGAGGGTGATGGGACGGCCATAAATAGTAAGATAGAAATCAAGGAGACGGAAGGAACGAGTGGTTTTGCCTACAATGATCGCCTGGGTCTTGGAAGGATTGACCTTGAGCAACCACTGGTTACACCAAGTGGTGAACCGGTCAAGATAGGATTGGAGAAGGTGCTGGGAGCGTTGCAGGGTGGGAGCGAGGGCAAGGAAGGCAGTGTCATCGGCGTACTGGAGAAGGTGTAGGGGAGGTGCAGGTGGAGGCATGTCTGCCGTGTAAAGGAGGTAGAGAAGAGGGGAAAGGACGGAACCTTGGGGCACACCGGCGGAGGGGTAGAAGGTGTAGGAATCAGTGTTGTGGATGGTGACATAGGAAGGACGGTGGGAAAGGAAGGAAGCGACCAGGCGGACATAGTTGAGAGGAAGAGCAAAGGTTTGGAGCTTGAAAAGGAGACCGGAATGCCACACACGGTCATATGCGCGTTCGAGGTCGAGGGAAAGGAAGATGGCGGAACGACGGGAATTGAGTTGTTCGGAGAGGAGGTGAGTGAGGTGAAGGAGGAGGTCATCGGCTGAGAAGGACGGCCGAAAGCCACATTGGGTAGGGGGGAGGAGGCGGTGTTGGTGAAGGTGCTTGTGTAGGCGGCGGGTAAGAATGGATTCCAGGACCTTGCTGAAGACCGAGGTAAGGCTGATGGGACGGTAGGAGGAGACAGCGGAAGGCGGTTTGTCGGGCTTGAGGAACATCAGGATCCGGGAGGTTTTCCACAGGTCGGGGTAGTAGCCGGTGGACAGGACCACATTGTAGAGCCTGGCCAATGTGGAGAGGAAGGAGGCAGGAGCTTCACGGAGGTGACGGTAAGTAACACGATCGTGACCGGGAGCAGTGTTGCGTTTAGGGCGAAGTGTAGCAATGATATCTTGAGTGGTGATTGGGGTATTTAGTTCTGTGTGTGTGATGTTGTCCAAGTACTGGAAGCCAGGAGCAAGCGGGGGGACAGAGGTATCAGTTCGATCACGGACATCAGGAAAGAGGGAATAATCGAACTGGGGATCGTCAGGGATGGTAAGGATATCGGAGAGGTAGGAGGCGAAATGGTTGGCCTTACTAAGGGCATCAGGGAAGGGGTGGTCATCATGAAGGAGAGGGTAGTAGGGAGAGGGTTTAGATCCGGTAAGGCGGCGGAAGGCTGACCAGTACTTGGACGAGTTGATAGGTAAGGTGGCATTAAGACGGGTGCATGTCTGTCGCCAGTCCCGGCGTTTCTTTGCCGTGAGTAAGTTCCTGATGTGTCGCTGTAGTTGCCGGTGGCGTCGTAGTGTGTCCTGGTCACGTGTGTGAAGGAAGGCACGGTAGAGCCGGCGGGATTCACGCAGGAGAAGGACGGCCTGTGGGGGTAAGGTGGGGCGGTGCGGATGGATGGCAATGGTAGGGACGTGGGCCTCCACGGCCTCAGACAAGGTCTGCTGGAGAAAGGAGGCAGCACGGGTAACGTCATCAGGTTGGTGGTAGGTGAGGGGGTGGCTATCGACCTGGAGAGCAAGGGAGTCCCGGTAGGCATTCCAGTTGGCACGGGAGTAGTCATGGACATATTTCGGGGGAGGGTCATGGCGCGGGTCGGGACGGGGGCGACGACCGTCTGATACAGTGAGGAGGACAGGGAGATGGTCACTGCCAATGGGATCAAGGACGTCCACCGCTATGCGGCCAAGCAGGGTGGGGGAGGCTAGGACGACATCGGGAGTGGTATTGGATTCAGGGCGGGTGTGTTGGGGAATTGGAAGGACGTCGCCTTGGAGGGTGGCAAGGAACCGATGCCACCGCCGTAACTGGGCGGCAGAACGACTATGGATGTTAAGGTCGGCGGCGATCACGTAGGAGGAGAAGGTACGGTCGATGTGGGAAAGGAAGTCGAAAGGAATAGGTGCAGCGGGGCGGACATAGATGGTGGCACAGGTAAGGGTAAGGCCGGGGAAGAAGAGACTAAGGATCAAGTGTTCTGTGGGGTCAGGAAGGAGGGGTTGGAGCCGGACAGGGATCTGGCGGTGGTGGCCAATGGCAACTCCGCCACGCGCTATCTGGAGTGGATTGTCAGACCGGTGAAGGAGGTAGGGCGAGGTGTGGACGGTGTGGTGGGGCTGAAGAAAGGTTTCGTTCAGAAGGAAGGCATCCACACGGTGGGTCGTAAGGGTATGCATAAGGAGGTGCTTGTTGGTGGGAAGGGAGCGGATGTTATTGAACAGGATACGGTGCTGTCGTGCCATAATGGGAATTTAAACGAGGGTGTCGAGACGGGAGAAGGTGAAATGGGCCTGGTTGTGGGAATAGGTGGCGTAGGTGTTGAGGTGGAACACGGAACGGGCAGCGAGGGAAATCTGGTGGAGGGTGTGGGGACGCTGAAAGGGATGGACGTTCTGGAGCACTATTGTGACGAACCTGATGATGTCCTCTGCGGTGGGGGGAGGACGGAGGGAATTGCCAGGAGGGGTGGGGTCATCCAAAGGGCGGAGAGGAACAGTGAGTTCAGGAGCGGATGGAGGAGGTCGAGCCTTGCATTTCTGGGAGTAGGTAGGGTGTTGGAGGTTGCAGGTATTGCAGGAGGGAGGAGACTGAAGGTTGGGGCACTGCCGGAGGAAGTGCGCTTGCTTACAATGCGGGCAGACTGGGGCCTCGCGGCACTCTGATGTTGGGTGTGCGTTATAACGCAGACACCTCTGGCAGCGAATGGATTGTGGTGGGGAGCGGGAGGGGTCAACCTTATACCGGCGGTGGAAGAGGAGGGCACCCTCCTTAAGGAGATGGTCGATGGAGGGAGCGTGTTCGGAGAAAACTCGCATAAGGCGAGTGGGGCCCGCAGAGTTGAAAATGCGGCGAACAGCTCGCACCTCCAGGTACGGGTGGGCCTTCAACTCCGCCAGCACCTCTTCCTCCGTGATCGTCGGGCTAAGCCGAGTGATCACGGCGGTGAGGGTCGGCGGGCGACGTGGGGGTTGGGGTTGACGGGGGGAGGAAGGGGAAGGAGCAGGGGCAAGGGAGGCATTAGGTCCAAATCGGGTGAGAGGAATTCGGGAGAGGATGTCGGAGTGTAGGGTAGGGCTTGGGGAGGTGATCAAGACAGAGTCCCTACGGGGGGTAAGAAGGGAGATGGGGGCTGCAGGGAAGTATTGGCGGAGGAGCAAGGTCAGGTTGCGGGCCTCCAGGAGAGAGGGATCAGGACGGGAGAGGAGATACTTGTAGGAGGGGGAGTTAGAAGAGGAAGTAGAGGGGGCTGGAGGGGAGACATCCATGGCATCTAGGGGTGGGGGAGGGGGAAGATGCTGGGACTTCTTGGGTGCAGAGGAGGCGGGGGTGCCACTGGGACGCTTAACAGCGGGGACAGGATGGGAGGAGGTGTGGGGCACAGGAGTGACGGGGAGATGACGGGAAGCGGCAGGTCCCGGTGTCGGTGCTGGTGCTGGTGCTGCTGTTGGTGCTGCTGTTGGTGCTGCTGCTGGTTGTGGCGCTGCTGCAGGTGGTGGTGCTGGCGCCGGCGATGGTGCGGCATGGGTCGTAGCCCGACGAGACACAACCCTGGCAGGGGCCGCATGAGTGGTGTGGGGGAGTGGGGGAAAGGGGTCGTGTGTGGAGGCTTGGGGAGAAGGAGCAGGGGATGGGGCGACAAAGGGAGCTGGGGTGGGAAGGGTGAGGAGGGGCGGGATATAGTAGGACGGGGGCGACTGAGCACACCAAGTAAGAGTAGTGGCAGCGAGGGAGGGCGTCGTATAGACGATGGCGGTGGTAGTGGCGGTGGTGGTGGGGGTGGTCATGATGGCAGTAAGGAAAACTGGAAACACAGAAAAGAAGAATGGGGACAGACAAGGGACAAAGTCAGGAACAGATTACAGATGACAGATGAGAGACGTCGAGGAGCGAAAGGATGAAGGCAAAGACGAAGACGAGAATAGCGACGACAACGAAAGCAGGAGAGGAAGACGAAGCACTGGGTCCTGGCGGCGGCGGCGGCGGCGGCGGCGGCGGGGGCCGGAAGCTGCGGCGGCGGCGGCGGCGGCGGCGGCGGCGGGGGCCGGAAGCTGCGGCGGCGGCGGCGGCGGCGGCGGCTGGGTCCGGAAGCTGCGGCTGGGTCCGGCGACGACTGCTACTGCAAAACTGGCGGCACTGGAAACTGCTGCTGCTGCTGCTGCTGCTGCTGCTGCTGGCGGTTCCGGAACTGCGACTGCGACTGCGACTGCGACTTCTGCGAAGCCCTAACACTTCGATACGTAGCAGTACTCTGCAAGGTATCGAAGGGCGGAACTCTTCCGAGGTCCGCCGAAGAATGGCTGTACCGCTTTGGCAAATGCTTTATCTGCGCCATTCGCCTTAATCACATCTGAGAGTAATTCTTAAAAAAACGTCTGTCGCTAATTGTTCGTCATCACAGATACCGTTTGCTATACGGCCACAACGCGCAACTGATTTCCAAAATTCAGCTTTCTCCTGTGAGGATGGATCTTACGACGCCTGGTTTATTAGAGCAGTGCTCTACCACTGAGCTAAAGAGGCGCGCCCTAGCGGTTCTCTTGGGTACTTCGCCCTTACGGTCGTCTGCATAATCAGACTTCAGCTGACAACACTTCATATTACCGGCTAATATTTGCAGCTATGGCGGCCCATTACTGCTTAGCTACACATCTGACACGTAACCGATGTGCTCTCCAAACAACAACACTTGCATTTCAGAACATGTCTTTCACACATGTCTACAAAATCACCTTCACCTTCAAAAACAGTTTCCTTGCGACTGACAGAGACGTAGGCAAAGTTTAAAGTTGCTATTTCCATTATATCTCGTTAATCCGAAAAACGGTAATTTACATCTGCAGTGGAACAAAATTCCGTTCCGCCCAGCAAGTGGCTCGAACCCACGAACCTGGGATTAAGAGTCTGACGCTCTACCGACTGAGATAGCCGGCTACCTCGGTAAATACCTGCCGTGTAGCACGTCACACAGTACTCGTTTTGGTTGGGTGGTCCCATACAGAATCTCTCCATGCTGCCTAATGTTTTCCTAACGTCACACTCGTCACGTACTTCACTCTTATGTCATAATCATTGGTGAGAGGTAAAGAAATTGCATGACAACATGCAGAGCTAGTGGCGTCAAAATTAACACACATACTTTATGTGACTCAAAAGCCCAACGAGTTACTTTCCGACGTTGTTTTAGATGTGCAAGTGCTAGTCAAAATTCGCGATGTCGGCACTCTGCCGACCATTTCGCTAGTTAACACCGGTCTTGTTGTGTGTGTTTCAAGCTCAGGAGCCACTCCAAGCAAAAAATGGTCAACAGCAACATTCAGACGGTTTCGTAGTGCTCAATTGCTACATTAAAACGGTATGTTTCTTTTTCAGAAATGGAAAAACACGAGCGTGACATCATTCGAACCTGTAACATTCAGATCCGAAGTCCGACACCTGATCCATTAGGCCACACAGTCATTGACGACCAACAATAACATGTATACGACTCATATCGAAACGCTCACACCCCTGAGGATTTGTGTTTTCGTTCTACACAGCCGCTGCCCCTTGCTCTTTCCCACCCATTCGCTACATTCAACCTCTTACGAGACCGACCAAATGTAGACTGAGAAACAAGACCACACACTTTGTGCATTCGGAATCGAAGGCAGGGCGTCCCTCGCCGCATTTGCTACGATGGCCATTTGCTACTTCTGCAGAAGCGGCGACGACGACGACGACTGAGAGAGGCTCTGAGATATGTGAGAAATACATCTATAAAACGTAATTCAGACTGCCTCGTCCCACCTTATGCTGTACCACTTTGGCAAAGGCTTTATCGGCGCCATTCGCCTTAATCACATCTGAGAGTAATTCTTAATAAAACGCCTATCGCTAATTGTTCGTCATCACAGACACTGTTTGCTATACGGCCACGACGAGAAACTGATTTCCAAAATTCGTCTTCCTCTTCTGAGGATGGAACTTACGACGCCTGGTTTATTAGAGCAGTGCTCTACCACTGAGCTAAAGAGGCGCGTCCTAGCGTTTCTCTTGGGTACTTCGCCCTTACGGTCGTCTCCATAATCAGACTTCAGCTGACAAAACTTCATATTACCGGCTAATATTTGCAGCTATGGCGACCCATTACTGCTTAGCTACACATCTGACACGTAACCGATGTGCTCTCCAAACAACAACACTTGCATTTCAGAACATGTCTTTCACACATGTCTACAGAATCACCTTCACCTTCAAATACAGTTTCCTTGCGACTGACAGAGACGTAGGCAAAGTTTAAAGTTGCTATTTCCATTACATCTCGTTAATCAGAAAAGCGGTAATTTACATCTGCAGCGGAACAAATTCCGTTCCGCCCAGAGTGTGGCTTGAACCCACGACCCTGGGATTAAGAGTCTGACGCTCTACTGACTGAGCTAGCCGGCTACCTCGGTGAATACGTGCCGGGTAGCACGTCACACAGTAATCGTTTGGGTTGAGTGGTCCCATACAGAATCTCTCCATGCTGCCTAAGGTTTTCCTAACGTCACACTCGTCACGTACTTCACTTTTATGTCATAATCATTTCTGAGAGGTAAAGAAATTGCAGGACAACATGCAGAGCTAGTGGCGTCAAAATTAACACACATACTTTATGTGACTCAAAAGCCGAACGAGTTACTTTCCGACGTTGTTTTAGATGTGCAAGTGCCAGTCAAAACTCTCCGTGTCGGCACTGTGCCGACCATTTCGCTAGTTAACACCGGTCTTGTTGTGTGTGTTTCAAGCTCAGGAGCAACTCCAAACAAAAAATTGGTCAACAGCAACATTCAGACGGTTTCGTACTGCTCAATTGCTACATTAAAAAGGTATGTTTCTTTTTCAGAACTGGAAAAACACGAGCGTGAAATCATTCGAACCTGTAATCTTCAGATCCGAAGTCCGACGCCTTACCCATTAGGCCACACGGTTACTGACGACCAACTATTACATGTATACGACTCATATCGAAACTCTCACACCCCTGAGGATTTGTGTTTTCGTTCTACACAGCCGCTGCCCCTTGCTCTTTCCCACCCATTCGTTACATTCAACCTCTTACGAGACCGACCAAATGTAGACTGAGAAACAAGACCACACACTTTGTGCATTCGGAATCGAAGGCAGGGCGTCCCTCGCCGCATTTGCTACTTCTGCAGAAGCGGCGGCGACGACGACGACGACGACGACGACGACGACGACGACTGCAGGCTCTGAGATATGTGAGAAATACATCTATAAAATGTAATTCAGACTGCCTCGTCCCACCTTATGCTGTACCGCTTTGGCAAATGCTTTATCTGCGCCATTCGCCTTAATCACATCTGAGAGTAATTCTTAAAAAAACGCCTGTCGCTAATTGTTCGTCATCACAGATACTGTTTGCTATACGGCCACAACGCGCAACTGATTTCCAAAATTCAGCTTTCTCCTGTGAGGATGGAACTTACGACGCCTGGTTTATGAGAGCAGTGTTCTACCACTGAGCTAAAGAGGCGCGTCCTAGCGGTTCTCTTGGGTACTTCGCCCTTACGGTCGTCTGCATAATCAGACTTCAGCTGACAACACTTCATATTACCAGCTAATATTTGCAGCTATGGCGACCCATTACTGCTTAGCTACACATCTGACACGTAACCGATGTGCTCTCCAAACAACAACACTTTTATTTCAGAACATGTCTTTCACACATGTCTACAAAATCACCTTCACCTTCAAATACAGTTTCCTTGCGACTGACAGAGACGTAGGCAAAGTTTAAAGTTGCTATTTCCATTACATCTCGTTAATCAGAAAAACGGTAGTTTACATCTGCAGCGGAACAAAATTCCGTTCCGCCCAGCGTGTGGCTCGAACCCACGACCCTGGGATTAGGAGTCTGACGCTCTACCGACTGAGCTAGCCGGCTACCTCGGTGAATACCTGCCGGGTAGCACGTCACACAGAACTCGTTTGGGTTGGGTGGTCCCATACAGAATCTTTCCATGCTGCCTAATGTTTTCCTAACGTCACACTCGTCACGTACTTCACTTTTGTGTCATAATCATTTCTGAGAGGTAAAGAAATTGCATGACAACATGCAGAGCTAGTGGCGTCAAAATTAACACACATACTTTATGTGACTCAAAGCCGAACGAGTTACTTTCCGACGTTGTTTTAGATGTGCAAGAGCCAGTCAAAACTCGCGGTGTCGGCACTGTGCCGACCATTTCGCTAGTTAACACCGGTCTTGTGTGTGTTTCAAGCTCAGGAGCAACTCCAAGCAAAAAATGGTCAACAGCAACATTCAGACGGTTTCGTACTGCTCAATTGCTACATTAAAACGGTATGTTTCTTTTTCAGAACTGGAAAAACACGAGCGTGACATCATTCGAACCTGTAATCTTCATATCCGAAGTCCAACGCCTTATCCATTTTTTTTTTTGTCGCGCTGACCACTTTTTTTTTTTTTTTTTTTTTTTTTTTTTATGAGTAGGTGGAGACAAGGTGGGCAGGGGTCGGAACCCGAGGCCTGGCCGCAATGCCTCCCCCGTCCCGTCCCTGAATCACTCCCTCAAACAAGCTTTGTTATTTATGGTTGTTTTATTTTATTATTTTTATTATTTTTTTTCTTCACCAGGAACAGGGTAATTGAACAAAAGATCTTTATTGGTACAAACTTAAATACAAGAAAAATGCCATCCTTCCGGCGAAAATAACATAAGACATGATATTCGTATAAGGTGAGCAAGTTTTTTTAGTATGAACAAGGTGTAGGAAAAAAAAAGCTAATAATACTGATGGAAGCTAAGAGGTGTAAAGCATTTTACAGTGGAGTGAGGGAAAAGCCAGTGTTTATCAGGTGTAGTGCATAAAAGAAAGGAGGCGTGTGTCCATGCGCCTACTCCACTATGGGTTACAATGTAGAAAGCAGCGCGAGGGGTCTCCGATGTCAGCAGGGGGGGGGGGGGGGGCGGGAGTGCTGTCGGCGTGTGGTACCATCCAACTGAGCGGGGGTTACGTAAAGATCGCGTGTAGGTAATTAGCGAGGAAGGCGCGGTAGCGCGGTCGCTGTTCGACTTCGCTGTGGGCGGTTTGTAAGTACTGCCAGAAATCAAGGCGTGATTTGTCGCCATCATTATATATGTAGGTGATGGTCCATCCCTTGACCCATACAACCGCATGATTTTTGGTGGCGGGGAAATAAGTATTCTCAGGATGGATAAAAGTCCATGGGTCAATCGAGTCCGGCGGAACACGGAGGTAACAGGCAACGAACTGTCCGGCAAGTTTCCAGACGTCACTGGTGGCAGCAAAAGTCAGTTGATGGACATCGTCATCCATGAGGTGGCAGATGGAGCAGAGTGGAGAGTCCTTTAGTCCGATGGCGTGAAGACGATGATTTGTGGCGAATTTTTCATTTGCGACCTGGTACCATGTTGTCCGGACTTTGGAGGGAAGAAAAGGCTGGTGGATGTGACGCCAAACCGTGGGCCACCGCGTGGACGGATGTCGCAGTTCGATATTGTTGCTGGATATGGAACGAAGGAGTGGGGTGTAAAAATCTTTAGGTCGAGGAGAACGCGTGGTCGGTAAGTGTGTGTGAGCATAACTGAAGTCGATGATGAAATCAGAAATGTGCGTCAGATGGTGCTTGATGTGTCCGACTGGTACTGGTGGTGTTATGGTCGCGGGCACAAGAATTTCCAGCAAGCTGCGCGTAAGGGAGGTGCCCCCGTGCCACTGCTTCTGCATGGTGGATATGTACAAGGACGCCGCGCGGAGTCGCACATTGACAAGTCCGAGGCCACCCGCTCGCGGGGGAAGGGTGAGCGTGTCGTAGCGGACCTTAAAGAGCGTACCAGCCGTAAGGAAGTATCCGAAGGCAGCCTGGAGGCTACGTCCAATAGTTGATGGCAGCGGGAGGACCTGTGCAATGTGGACCATTCTGGACGCCACATGTTGATTGAGGTATTGGACACGTTGTAAAGAATCGAGTCGTCGGAGAAGATTTTGTCGCACCGTCGTGCGGATGGTTTGAAGAGCACGCCGAAAATTGATGGCAGCGGAGCGGCGCACGGTGGAAGTGAAAATGATACCAAGGTATCGTAGTTTCTGTACACACGGGAGAGGTGCTAAGTCGTCGTGTGAGAGGCCGCGTCCAATGGGCATCGCCGCGGATTTAGTCACATTCATGTTACTGCCCGCTGCAGTGCCGTACGTTGATATCAAATCAAGTAGCGTGTGTGTTTCACTTCGTGAGCGGATCAAGAGGAGGAGGTCGTCCGCATACGCACGACATCGAAAACTGTGCTGTCGCAAAGTGAGACCAGAAAGGTGGCTCGTCAGACTCCCGATGAGTGGCTCCAGGCTGATGGCATAGAGTAGGGTCGAAAGTGGGCAGCCTTGCCGTACGGAACGTCGGATCGCCACTGGTCCCGCCACACGCCCATTAACCTGAATCAGCGATTCGGCGGTGCCGCACAGGCGCCGGATTACGTCAATAAAGGCTGGTGGAAAACCCATGCGGTTCATCACGGAGAACAGAAAAGGATGCCGCACTTTGTCGAATGCGCTGTCAAAATCAATGGCAACCACTGCGGCGCGGAGTCTGCACGCCGCTGCCAGTGCAATTAAATCGCGACATTCTCCTGTGGCCGTTTGTACATTAACTGACCCGCCCGGAGTTGTCTGTTCCGGGGATAGAATGCTAGGCAGGACCTTGCGGCATCGCGTTGCCAAGAGGCGTGTAAAAATTTTACAGTCTGCGTTAAGTAGAGTCAGGGGACGGTAATGTGCTGTCGTCACACCTGGTGTCGGTTTGTGGATGGGTATAATAATTCCCGTGACGAAGGACGGCGGTACGCCGTTCCCCATCGTCAGCAGTTCATGAAACATCGTTGTCCACCGTGACGCCATTAGTGTGAAGAAAGCGCGATAAAATTCTATCGGCCATCCGTCGACGCCAGGTGACTTATTCAGAGCACCTTTTTTGATTGCATCGTGGATTTCGTCGCGCGTAATGGGCTCCATCAGCTCATCCGCTTCGTCGCTGGTGAGGGTGCGAGTTACGTGTGGTAACACAGACTCCTCAGCGTGGTTGTTGGTAGTCTCCTCCTGGTACATTGTGCGGTAGTGGTCAACAAAGGCACTGACGATTTCGGCCTGGCAAGTGACGTGCTGGCCGCGACAGGTTGTGATCTCGGTGATGAGTTGTTGTCGCCGATGTTTCCTATCGGAGGCGATATGATGCATGGTCGGATGTTCCTGTTCCGCCGAATCTTGATATCGGGTTCGCACCATAGCCCCCTGCAGTCGACGGCGTGTCAAAGTTACAATTTGGGCCTTAATCCTGCTGCGTTCCCTCTGGGTGTCGGGTGTGGGCGGTTGGGCGTCCAGGTCGCGGAGTACGGCGTAGAAATAGTCGGTAGTGTGCCGGCGCCACATAGCAACTTCCTTTCCATACTGAATCAAAGTACGTCGAATGGCAGGTTTGGCATATTCCAGCCACCAGGTCAAGGTCGTGCAGTATTTAGGTAAGCGACGTTCACAGGTGGCCCATGTCTCGGTGACACGTTGAAGACATTCGGGATCATGAAGATGGGAGGTGTTTAGCTTCCACGGTGCACGACCCCGCCAGACCACTTGCTTGGGGAAGAGAATGTTGCAGATGTAGGCACAGTGGTCCGAAAAGGCCAGGGGCCAAAGTTCTGCACCTTGGACTGCAGGTGTGAGTTCCCGAGAGACGTAAATTCTGTCCAGGCGGCTCGCGGAGTGACTCGTCTGGTATGTATGTCCAGGGGCGTCGCCGTGCTGAACTTCCCAAGTGTCGCGGAGCAACAGATCTCGGACGACAAGACGCAGTTCTTGACAGGTGTTGTAGTGGGGCACTTGATCTTTAGGGTGCAAGACACAATTAAAATCACCCCCAAACAAGTAATGGTCGCAGCGTCCAAGAAACAGAGGAGCGATTTCTTCTGAATAGAAGAGTGCCCTGTCGCGTCTGCGTGTGGAGCCCGACGGAGCGTAAATGTTGACGATAAGCGTCCCCATGACGGTGACGGCCATGCCTCTGGCAGATGGAAGGTATGTGATATCGGCCACTGGAATGCCTTCTCTGGCGTAGATGGCTACGCCGCGTCCCAGGTGGTCACCAGGAGAAGGATAAGTGTTATATCCCGCGACGTCTGGAAGTGTGGCCAAGTGTACTTCCTGTAGTAGTGCTATATCGACGTCTGACGCCCATATCATCTCTCGCAGCAGTTGAAGTTTCACGGGTGAGCTGATGGTGTTAGTGTTGATCGTCGCTATTCGGTAGGTTTGGAGCCGTCCCCCGCCGTGAAGGGGAACTCCACCGGCGGAGGATGAAGAGGGGCGAGGCAACGGCGAGTCGTGCCGTGCGCCACCTGACGGCGTTATCAGCGGCGTAACGATGCTTCCGTCTGGGGTAACTCTGTCCCCAGCGTGTGGTCCGGGTCCTCGTCGACGTCCTCACTCCACACCATTGAGGGCGCTGTCGTTGTGATGGTCGTACGTTCCACTTCGGTCGTAGAGGCGGAGGACGTCTCGGCGGCAGCAGCATCGGTGGAGTCCATTGGTTCAGGAGCACCTGAGCGAGCCAGTTGAGTTGGCATCGAAACATCCACAGTCGGCGTCATGTTGTCGTCATTCGTATCGTCGTGTAGGTTCTCTGAGGCCTCGTCGTGTTGGACGGCCTCTGGAGCATCAGGGGGAAGTGATCCGTCTCGTTCCGAGACCGTACGACGCCTCCTCTTGCGTCTCTTAGGTGAACGTTGCTTGCGGGTTCGTCCCTCTGTGTCGGAAGACGGAAGGGAGTCGCGTCGCTCTGAGAGGAAGGCCGTTGCGGGAACGTCAAATGAAGGGGTGTCCATATGTTCAGGCTGGTGGGTGTCGGAAGTCGTCGCTGTTGGTAGTGGCGCCGTAGTAGCGTCTGGCTTTCAGCGCGACGTGTCGGCCCCGGCGGTATCCATAGCAGCTGGAAGGGTCACCGGTACATGGTCTGATGAGCGGCGGCCGATGGGAGGAGAAGAGAACGCCGATGCGTAGGTGATCGGTAAAATCGTCGTCGGAGCCGTAGGTGCCACGGTAGCGCCTGGCAATTGGGTGATCCGTCGCTGAAGACACTCAGATCTGAGGTGGCCTTCTTTTCCGCACCCAGAACAGGTCTTGGGTTGGCCGTCGTATATGACAACCGCTCGGCACCCGCTAATTTGCAGGTAAGATGGCACGTGGCGATGGAGGTCGATGGTGATCTGCCGTACACCGTTAAGAACGGGGTACGTTTGGAATTGCGCCCAGCGTTCGGCAGTGTGGCCATGTACAGTACCAAAGGGGCGGAAAGCCGCGATAACGTCTTCCGCCGGTAGCTCGAACGGGAGTTCGAAAACTCGTATGGTGCGCATTCCTAAGCCGGCATGGTCGACAGTGACCGCTCCGACATTGCCGTCGGCGTGGCAAAAGCGTAATCCATGGTTGGTGTCACGAAGTATTCTTTCACACACCGCGTCGTTGACAACTTTCACGTACACAGTACTGCTTAATATGGACAAATGGATGCCCAAGATGTCGGAAGCTGGGATCTTAGCAACGTCGCGTAGGAAGCGTTCCACTTCCAAGGCCTTTGGTCGTGCGTAATCGTTGCAAAAGTTGAATCGTAAAGTTGATTTTCGAAAACGATTGGCCATGGCTCTAGTGCACGTAAGCGACACGTAAGTGACGGCCGCTGAAATGTAAACAACAGCGAGCGCGCGCGCTCCGCAGGTGGAAACAACAACACGTCCGCACTGCACGGCGGCGAAAGCCAGACTGAATCCATTAGGCCACACGGTCACTGACGACCAACTATAACATGTATACGACTCATATCGAAACGCTCACACCCCTGAGGATTTGTGTTTTCGTTCTACACAGCCGCTGGCGCTTGCTCTTTCCCACCCATTCCTTACATTCAACCTCTTACGAGACCGACCAAATGTAGACTGAGAAACAAGCCCACACACTTTGTGCATTCGGAATCGAAGGCAGGGCGTCCCTCGCCGCATTTGCTACGATGGCCATTTGCTACTTCTGCAGAAGCGGCGGCGGCGACGACAACTACGACGACGACGACGACGACGACGACGACGACGACGACGACGACGACGACGACGACGACGACCGCGAGAGGCTCTGAGATATGTGAGAAATACATCTATAAAATGTAATTCAGACTGCCTCGTCCCTCCTTGTGCTGTAACGCTTTGGCAAATGCTTTATCTGCGCCATTCGCCTTAATCACATCTGAGAGTAATTCTTAAAAAAACGCCTGTCGCTAATTGTTCGTCATCACAGATACTGTTTGCTATACGGCCACAACGCGCAACTGATTTCCAAAATTCAGCTTTTTCCTGTGAGGATGGAACTTACGACGCCTGGTTTAGTAGATCAGTGCTCTACCACTGAGCTAAAGAGGCGCGTCCTAGCGGTTCTCTTTGGTACTTCGCCCTTACGGTCGTCTCCATAATCAGACTTCAGCTGACAACACTTCATATTACCGGCTAATATTTGCAGCTATGGCGACCCATTACTGCTTAGCTACACATCTGACACGTAACCGATGTGCTCTCCAAACAACAACACTTGCATTTCAGAACATGTCTTTCACACATGTCTATTAAATCACCTTCACCTTCAAATACAGTTTCCTTGCGACTGACAGAGACGTAGGCAAAGTTTAAAGTTGCTATTTCCATTACATCTCGTTAATCTGAAAAACGGTAATTTACATCTGCAGCGGAACAAAATTGCGTTCCGTCCAGCGTGTGGCTCGAACCCACGACCCCACGATTAAGAGTCTGACGCTCTACCGACTGAGCTAGCCGGCTACCTCGGAGAATACCTGCCGGGTAGCACATCACACAGTAATCGTTTGGGTTGGGTGGTCCCATACAGAATCTCTCCATGCTGCCTAATGTTTTCATAACGTCACACTCGTCACGTACTTCACTTTTATGTCATAATCATTTCTGAGAGGTAAAGAAATTGCATGACAACATGCAGAGCTAGTGGCGTCAAAATTAACACACATACTTTATGTGACTCAAAAGCCGAAAGACTTACTTTCCGACGTTGTTTTAGATGTGCAAGTGCCAGTCAAAACTCGCGGTGTCGGCACTGTGCCGACCATTTCGCTAGTTAACACCGGTCTTGTTGTGTGTGTTTAAAGCTCAGGAGCAACTCCAAGCAAAAAATTGTCAACAGCAACATTCAGACGGTTTCGTACTGCTCAATTGCTACATTAAAACGGTATGTTTCTTTTTCAGAACTGGAAAAACACGAGCGTGACATCATTCGAACCTGTAATCTTCAGATCCGAAGTACGACGCATTATCCATTAGGCCACACGGTCACTGACGAAAAACTATAACATGTATACGACTCATATCGAAACGCTCATACCCCTGAGGATTTGTATTTTCGTTCTACACAGCCGCTGGCCCTTGCTCTTTCCCACCCATTCGTTACATTCAACCTCTTACGAGACCGACCAAATGTAGACTGAGAAACAAGACCACACACTTTGTGCATTCGGAATCGAAGGCAGGGCGTCCCTCGCCGCATTTGCTACGATGGCCATTTGCTACTTCTGCAGAAGTGGCGGCGGCGGCGACGACGACGACAACGACGACAGGCTCTCAGATTTGTGAGAAATACATCTATAAAATATACTTCAGACTGCCTCGTCCCACCTTGTGCTGTACCGCTTTAGCAAATGCTTTATCTGCGCCATTCGCCTTAATCACATCTGTGAGTAATTCTTAAAAAAACGCCTGTCGCTAATTGTTCGTCATCACAGATACTGTTTGCTATACGGCCACAACGCGCAACTGATTTCCAAAATTCTGCTTTTTTCCTGTGAGGATGGAACCTACGACGCCTGGTTTATTAGACCAGTGCTCTACCACTGAGCTAAAGAGGCGCGTCCTAGCGGGTCTTTTGGGTACTTCGTCCTTACGGTCGTCTCCATAATCAGACTTCAGCTGACAACACTTCATATTACCAGCTAATATTTGCAGCTATGGCGACCCATTACTGCTTAGCTACACATCTGACACGTAACCGATGTGCTCTCCAAACAACAACACTTGCATTTCAGAACATGTCTTTCACACATGTCTATAAAATCACCTTCACCTTCAAATACAGTTTCCTTGCGACTGACAGACACGTAGGCAAAGTTTAAAGTTGCTATTTCCATTAAATCTCGTTAATCAGAAGAACGGTAATTTACATCTGCAGCGGAACAAAACTCCGTTCCGCCCAGCGTGTGGCTCGAACCCACGACCCTGGGATTAAGAGTCTGACGCTCTACCGACTGAGCTAGCCGGCTACCTCGGTGAATTCCTGCCGGGTAGCACGTCACACAGTAATCGTTTGGGTTGGGTGGTCCCATACAGAATCTCTCCATGCTGCCTAATGTTTTCCTAACGTCACACTCGTCACGTACTTCACTTTTATGTCATAATCATTTCTGAGAGGTAAAGAAATTGCATGACAACATGCAGAGCTAGTGGCGTCAAAATTAACACACATACTTTATGTGACTCAAATGCCGAACGAGTTACTTTCCGACGTTGTTTTAGATGTGCAAGTGCCAGTCAAAACTCGCGGTGTCGGCACTGTGCCGACCATTTCGCTAGTTAACACCGGTCTTCTTGTGTGTGTTTCAAGCTCAGGAGCAACTCCAAGCAAAAAATGGTCAACAGCAACATTCAGACGGTTTCGTACTGCTCAATTGCTACATTAAAACGGTATGTTTCTTTTTCAGAACTGGAAAAACACGAACGTGACATCATTCGAACCTGTAATCTTCAGATCCGAAGTCCGACGCCTTGTACATTAGGCCACACGGTCACTGACGACCAACTATAACATGTATACGACTCATATCGAAACGCTCACACCCCTGAGGATTTGTGTTTTCGTTCTACACAGCCGCTGCCCCTTGCTCTTTCCCACCCATTCGTTACATTCAACCTCTTACGAGACCGACCAAATGTAGACTGAGAAACAAGACCAAACACTTTGTGCATTCGGAATCGAAGGCAGGGCGTCCCTCGCCGCATTTGCTACGATGGCCATTTGCTACTTCTGCAGAAGCAGCGGCGGCGGCGGTGGCGGCGGCGGCGACAACGACGACGACGACGACGACGACAGGCTCTGAGATATACAGTTTCCTTGCGACTGACAGAGACGTAGGCAAAGTTTAAAGTTGCTATTTCCATTACATCTCGTTAATCAGAAAAACTGTGATTTACATCTGCAGCGGAACAAAATTCCGTTCCGCCCAGCGTGTGGCTCGAAGCCACGACCCTGGGATTAAGTGTCTGACGCTCTACCGACTGAGCTAGCCGGCTACCTCGGTGAATACCTGCCGGGTAGCACGTCACACAGTAATCGTTTGGGTTGGGTGGTCCCATACAGAATCTCTCCATGCTGCTTAATGTTTTCCTAACGTCACACTCGTAACATACTTCACTCTTATGTCATAATCATTTCTGAGAGGTAAAGAAATTGCATGACAACATGCAGAGCTAGTGGCGTCAAAATTAACACACATACTTTATGTGACTCAAAAGCAGAACGAGTTACTTTCCGACGTTTTTTTGGATGTGCAAGTGCCAGTCAAAACTCGCGGTGTCGGCACTGTGCCGACCATTTCGCTAGTTAACACCGGTCTTGTTGTGTGTGTTTCAAGCTCAGGAGCAACTCCAAGCAAAAAATGGTCAACAGCAACATTCAGACGGTTTCGTACTGCTCAATTGCTACATTAAAACGGTATGTTTCTTTTTCAGAAATGGAAAAACACGAGCGTGACATCATTCGAACCTGTAATCTTCAGATCCGAAGTCCGACGCCTTATCCATTAGGCCACACGGTCACTGACGACCAACTATAACATGTATACGACTCATATCGAAACGCTCACACCCCTGAGGATTTGTGTTTTCGTTCTACACAGCCGCTGCCCCTTGCTCTTTCCCACCCATTCGTTACATTCAACCTCTTACGAGACCGACCAAATGTAGACTGAGAAACAAGACCACACACTTTGTGCATTCGGAATCGAAGGCAGGGCCTCCCTCGCCGCATTTGCTACGATGGCCATTTGCTACTTCTGCAGAAGCGGCGGAGGCGACGACGACGACGACGACATGCTCTGAGATATGTGAGAAATACATCTATAAAATGTAATTCAGACTGCCTCGTCCCACCTTATGCTGTACACCTTTGGCAAATTCTTTATCTGCGCCATTCGCCTTAATCACATCTGAGAGTAATTCTTAAAAAAACGCCTGTCGCTAATTGTTCGTCATCACAGATACTGTTTGCTATACGGCCACAACGCGCAACTGATTTCCAAAAATTAGCTTTCTCCTGTGAGGTTGGAACTTACGACGCCTGATTTATTAGAGCAATGCTCTACCACTGAGCTAAAGAGGCGCGTCCTAGTGGTATTCTTGGGTACTTCGCCCTTACGGTCGTCTCCATAATCAGACTTCAGCTGACAACACTTCATATTACCGGCTAATATTTGCAGCTATTGCGACCCATTACTGCATAGCTACACAACTGACACGTAACCGATGTGCTCTCCAAACAACAACACTTGCATTTCAGAACATGTCTTTCACACATGTCTACAAAATCACCTTCACCTTCAAATACAGTTTTCTTGCGACTGACAGAGATGCAGGCAAAGATTAAAGTTGCTATTTCCATTACATCTCGTTAATCAGAAAAACGGTAATTTACATCTGCAGCGGAACAAAATTCCGTTCCGCCCAGCGTGTGGCTCGAACCCACGACCCTGGGATTAAGAGTCTGACGCTCTACCGACAGAGCTAGCCGGCTACCTCGAGTAATTCCTCCCGGGTAGCACGTCACACAGTAATCGTTTGGGTTGGTTGGTCCCATACAGAATCTCTCCTTGCTGCCTAATGTTCTCCTAACGTCACACTCGTAACGTACTTCACTTTTATGTCATAATCATTTCTGAGAGGTAAAGAAATTGCATGACAACATGCAGATCTAGTGGCGTCAAAATTAACACACATACTTTATGTGACTCAAAAGCCGAACGAGTTACTTTCCGACGTTGTTTTAGATGTGCAAGTGCCAGTCAAAACTCGCGGTGTCGGCACTCTGCCGACCATTTCGCTAGTTAACACCGGTCTTCTTGTGTGTGTTTCAAGCTCAGGAGCAACTCCAAGCAAAAAATGGTCAACACCAACATTCAGACGGTTTCGTACTGCTCAATTGCTACATTAAAACGGTATGTTTCTTTTTCAGAACTGGAAAACACGAGCGTGACATCATTCGAACCTGTAATCTTCAGATGCGAAGTCCGACGCCTTATCCATTAGGCCACACGGTCACTGACGACCAACTATAAAAAGTATACGACTCATATCGAAACGCTCACACCCCTGAGGATTTGTGTTTTCGTTCTACACAGCCGCTGCCCATTGCTCTTTCCCACCCATTCGTTACATTCAACCTCTTACGAGACCGACCAAATGTAGACTGAGAAACAAGCCCACACACTTTGTGCATTCGGAATCGAAGGCAGGGCGTCCCTCGCCGCATTTGCTACGATGGCCATTTGCTACTTCTGCAGAAGCGGCGGTGGCGACGACGACGACGACGACGACGACGACGACAGGCTCTGAGAATGTGAGAAATACATCTATAAAATGTAATTCAGACTGCCTCGTCCCACCTTATGCTGTACCGCTTTGGCAAATGCTTTATCTGCGCCATTCGCCTTAATCACATCTGAGAGTAATTCTTAAAAAAACGCCTGTCGCTAATTGTTCGTCATCACAGATACTGTTTGCTATACGGCCACAACGCGCAACTGATTTCCAAAATTCAGCTTTCTCCTGTGAGGATGGCACTTACGACGACTGGTTTATTAGACCAGTGCTCTACCACTGAGCTAAAGAGGCGCGTCCTAGCGGTACTCTTGGGTACTTCGCCCTTACGGTCGTCTCCATAATCAGACTTCAGCTGACAACACTTCATATTACCGGCTAATATTTGCAGCTATGGCGACCCATTACTGCTTAGCTACACATCTGACACGTAACCGATGTGCTCTCCAAACAACAACACTTGCATTTCAGAACATGTCTTTCACACATGTCTACAAAATCACCTTCACTTTCAAATACAGTTTCCTTGCGACTGACAGAGACGTAGGCAAAGTTTAAAGTTGCTATTTCCACTACATCTCGTTAATCAGAAAAACGGTAATTTACATCTGCAGCGGAACAAAATTCCGTTCCGCCCAGCGTGTGGCTCGAACCCACGACCCTGGGATTAAGAGTCTGACGCTCTACCGACAGAGCAAGCCGGCTATCTCGAGTAATACCTCCCGGGTAGCACGTCACACAGTAATCGTTTGGGTTGGGTGGTCCCATACAGAATCTCTCCATGCTGCCTAATGTTTTCCTAACGTCACACTCGTCACGTACTTCACTTTTATGTCATAATCATTTCTGAGAGGTAAAGAAATTGCATGACAACATGCAGAGCTAGTGGCGTCAAAATTAACACACATACTTTATGTGACTCAAAAGCCGAACGAGTTACTTTCCGACGTTGTTTTAGATGTGCAAGTGCCAGTCAAAACTCGCGGTGTCGGCACTGTGCCGACCATTTCGCTAGTTAACACCGGTCTTCTTGTGTGTGTTTCAAGCTCAGGAGCAACTCCAAGCAAAAAATGGTCAACAGCAACATTCAGACGGTTTCGTACTGCTCAAATGCTACATTAAAACGGTATGTTTCTTTTTCAGAACTGGAAAACATGAGCGTGACATCATTCGAACCTGTAATCTTCAGATGCGAAGTCCGACGCCTTATCCATTAGGCCACACGGTCACTGACGACCAACTATAACAAGTATACGACTCATATCGAAACGCTCACACCCCTGAGGATTTGTGTTTTCGTTCTACACAACCGCTGCCCCTTGCTCTTTCCCACCCATTCGTTACATTCAACCTCTTACGAGACCGACCAAATGTAGACTGAGAAACAAAACCACACACATTGTGCATTCGGAATCGAAGGCAGGGCGTCCCTCGCCGCATTTGCTACGATGGCCATTTGCTACTTCTGCAGAAGCGGCGGCGGCGGCGACGACGACGACGACGACGACGACGACGACGACGACGACAGGCTCTGAGATATGTGGGAAATACATCTATAAAATGTAATTCAGACTGCCTCGTCCCACCTTACGCTGTACCGCTTTGGCTAATGCTTTATCTGCGCCATTCGCCTTAATCACATCTGAGAGTAATTCTTAAAAAAACGCCTGTCTTTAATTGTTTGTCATCACAGATACTGTTTGCTATACGGCCACAACGCGCAACTGATTTCCAAAATTCAGCTTTCTCCTGTGAGGTTGGAACTTACGACGCCTAGTTTATTAGAGCAATGCTCTACCACTGAGCTAAACAGGCGCGTCCTAGCGTTATTCTTGGGTACATCGCCCTTACGGTCGTCTGCATAATCAGACTTCAGCTGACAACACTTCATATTACCGGCTAATATTTGCAGCTATGGCGACCCATTACTGCTTAGCTACACATCTGACACGTAACCGATGTGCTCTCCAAACAACAACACTTGCATTTCAGAACATGTCTTTCACACATGTCTACAAAATCACCTTCACCTTCAAATATAGTTTCCTTGCGACTGACAGAGACGTAGGCAAACTTTAAAGTTGCTATTTCCATTACATCTCGTTAATCAGAAAAACGGTAATTTACATCTGCAGCGGAACAAAATTCCGTTCCGCCCAGCGTGTGGCTCGAACCCTCGACCCTGGAACTAAGAGTCTGACGCTCTACCGACTGAGCTAGCCAGCTACCGCCGTGAATACCTCCCGGGTAGCACGTCACACAGTAATCGTTTGGGTTGGGTGGTCCCATACAGAATCTCTCCATGCTGCGTAATGTTTTCCTAACGTCACACTCGTCACGTACTTCACTTTTATGTCATAATCTTTTCTGAGAGGTAAAGAAATTGCATGACAACATGCAGAGCTAGTGGCGTCAAAATTAACACACATAATTTATGTGACTCAAATGCCGAACGAGTTACTTTCCGACGTTGTTTTAGATGTGCAAGTGCCAGTCAAAACTCGCGGTGTCTGCACTGTGCCGACCATTTCGCTAGTTAACACCGGTCTTCTTGTGTGTGTTTCAAGCTCAGGAGCAACTCCAAGCAAAAAATGGTCAACAGCAACATTCAGACGGTTTCGTACTGCTCAATTGCTACATTAAAACGGTATGTTTCTTTTTCAGAATTGGAAAAACACGAACGTGACATCATTCGAACCTGTAATCTTCAGATCCGAAGTCCGACGCCTTGTACATTAGGCCACACGGTCACTGACGACCAACTATAACATGTATACGACTCATATCGAAACGCTCACACCATTGAGGATTTGTGTTTTCGTTCTACACAGCCGCTGCCCCTTGCTCTTTCCCACCCATTCGTTACATTCAACCTCTTACGAGACCGACCAAATGTAGACTGAGAAACAAGACCACACACTTTGTGCATTCGGAATCGAAGGCAGGCCGTCCCTCGCCGCATTTGCTACGTTGGCCATTTGCTACTTCTGCAGAAGCGGCGGCGGCGGCGGCGGCGGCGGCGGCGGCGACTACGACGACATGCTCTGAGATATGTGAGAAATACATCTATAAAATGTAATTCAGACTGCCTCGTCCCACCTTACGCTGTACCGCTTTGGCAAATGCTTTATCTGCGCCATTCGCCTTAATCACATCTGAGAGTAATTCTTAAAAAAACGCCTGGCGCTAATTGTTCGTCATCACAGATACTGTTTGCTATACGGCCACAACGCGCAACTGATTTCCAAAATTCAGTTTTCTCCGGTGAGGATGGAACTTACGACGCCTGGTTTATTAGAGCAGTGTTCTACCACTGAGCTAAAGAGGCGCGTCCTAGCGGTTCTCTTGGGTACTTCGCCCTTACGGTCGTCTCCATAATCAGACTTCAGCTGACAACACTTCATATTACCGGCTAATATTTGCAGCTATGGCGACCCATTACTGCTTAGCTACACATCTGACACGTAACCGATTTGCTCTCCAAACAACAACACTTGCATTTCAGAACATGTCTTTCACACATGTCTACAAAATCACCTTCACCTTCACATACAGTTTCCTTGCGACTGACAGAGACGTAGGCAAAGTTTAAAGTTGCTATTTCCATTACATCTCGTTAATCAGAAAAACGGTAATTTACATCTGCAGTGGAACAAAGTTCCATTTCGCCCAGGATGTGACTCGAACCCACGACTCTGGCATTAAGAGTCTGACGCTCTACCGACTGAGCTAGCCGGCTACCTCGGTGAATACCTGCCGGGTAGCACGTCACACAGAACTCGTTTGGGTTGGGTGGTCCCATACAGAATCTCTCCATGCTGCCTAATGTTTTCCTAACGTCACACTCGTCACGTACTTCACTTTTATGTCATTATCATTTGTGAGAGGTAAAGAAATTGCATGACAACATGCAGAGCTAGTGGCGTCAAAATTAATACACATACTTTATGTGACTCAAAAGCCGAACGAGTTATTTTCCGACGTTGTTTTGGATGTACAAGTGCCAGTCAAAACTCGCGGTGTCGGCACTGTGCCGCCATTTCGCTAGTTAACACCGGTCTTGTTGTGTGTGTTTCAAGCTCAGGAGCAACTCCAAGCAAAAAATGGTCAACAGCAACATTCAGACGCTTTCGTACTGCTCAATTGCTACATTAAAACGGCATGTTTCTTTTTCAGAACTGGAAAAACACTAGCGTGACATCATTCGAACCTGTAATCTTCAGATCCGAAGTCCGACGCCTTATCCATTAGGCCACACAGTCACTGACGACCAACTATAGCATGTATACGACTCATATCGAAACGCTCACACCCCTGAGGATTTGTGTTTTCGTTCTACACAGCCGCTGCCCCTTGCTCTTTCCCACCCATTCGTTACATTCAACCTCTTACGAGACCGACCAAATGTAGACTGAGAAACAAGACCACACACTTTGTGCATTCGGAATCGAAGGCAGGGCGTCCCTCGCCGCATTTGCTACGATGGCCGTTTGCTACTTCTGCAGAAGCGGCGGCGGCGGCGTCGACGACGACGACGACGACAGGCTCTGAGATATGTGAGAAATACATCTATAAAATGTAATTCAGACTGCCTCGTCCCACCTTATGCTGTACAGCTTTGGCAAATTCTTTATCTGCGCCATTCGCCTTAATCACATCTGAGAGTAATTCTTAAAAAAACGCCTCTCGCTAATTGTTCGTCATCACAGATACTGTTTGCTATACGGCCACAACGCGCAACTGATTTCCAAAATTCAGCTTTCTCCTGTGAGGATGGAAGTTACGACGCCTGGTTTATTAGACCAGTGCTCTACCACTGAGCTAAAGAGACGCGTCCTAGCGGTACTCTTGGGTACTTCGCCCTTACGGTCGTCTCCATAATCAGACTTCAGCTGACAACACTTCATATTACCGGCTAATATTTGCAGCTATGGCGACCCATTACTGCTTAGCTACACATCTGACACGTAACCGATGTGCTCTCCAAACAACAACACTTGCATTTCAGAACATGTCTTTCACACATGTCTACAAAATCACCTTCACCTTCAAATACAGTTTCCTTGCGACTGACAGAGACGTAGGCAAAGTTTAAAGTTGCTATTTCCATTACATCTCGTTAATCAGAAAAACGGTAATTTACATCTGCAGCGGAACAAAATTCCGTTCCGCCCAGCGTGTGGCTCGAACCCACGACCCTGGGATTAAGAGTCTGACGCTCTACCGACAGAGCTAGCCGTTACCTCGGTGAATACCTCCCGGGTAGCACGTCACACAGTAATCGTTTGGGTTGGGTGGTCCCATACAGAATCTCTCCATGCTGCCTAATGTTTTCCTAACGTCACACTCGTCACGTACTTCACTTTTATGTCATAATCATTTCTGAGAGGTAAAGAAATTGCATGACAACATGCAGAGCTAGTGGCGTCAAAATTAACACACATACTTTATGTGACTCAAAAGCCGAACGAGTTACTTTCCGACGTTGTTTTAGATGTGCAAGTGCCAGTCAAAACTCGCGGTGTCGGCACTGTGCCGACCATTTCGCTAGTTAACACCGGTCTTCTTGTGTGTGTTTCAAGCTCAGGAGCAACTCCAAGCAAAAAATGGTCAACAGCAACATTCAGACGGTTTCGTACTGCTCAATTGCTACATTAAAACGGTATGTTTCTTTTTCAGAACTGGAAAACACGAGCGTGACATCATTCGAACCTGTAATCTTCAGATGCGAAGTCCGACGCCTTATCCATTAGGACACACGGTCACTGACAAACAACTATAACAAGTATACGACTCATATCGAAACGCTCACACCCCTGAGGATTTGTGTTTTCGTTCTACACAGCCGCTGCCCCTTGCTCTTTCCCACCCATTCGTTACATTCAACCTCTTACGAGACCGACCAAATGTAGACTGAGAAACAAGACCACACACTTTGTGCATTCGGAATCGAAGGCAGGGCGTCCCTCGCCGCATTTGCTACGATGGCCGTTTGCTACTTCTGCAGCGGCGGCGGCGGCGGCTTCGTCGAAGACGACAGGCTCTGAGATATGTGAGAAATACATCTATAAAATGTAATTCAGACTGCCTCGTCCCACCTTATGCTGTACCGCTTTGGCAAATGCCTTATCTGCGCCATTCGCCTTAATCACATCTGAGAGTAATTCTTAAAAAAACGCCTGTCGCTAATTGTTCGTCATCACAGATACTGTTTGCTATACGGCCACAACGCGCAACAGATTTCCAAAATTCAGCTTTCTCCTGTGAGGATGGAACTTACGACGCCTGGTTTATTAGAGCAGTGTTCTACCACTGAGCTAAAGAGGCGCGTCCTAGCGGTATTCTTGGGTACTTCGCCCTTACGGTCGACTCCATAATCAGACTTCAGCTGACAACACTTCATATTACCGGCTAATATTTGCAGCTATTGCGACCCATTACTGCTTAGCTACACAACTGACACGTAACCGATGTGCTCTCCAAACAACAACACTTGCATTTCAGAACATGTCTTTCACACATGTCTACAAAATCACCTTCACCTTCAAATACAGTTTAGTTGCGACTGACCGAGACGTAGGCAAAGTTTAAAGTTGCTTTTTCCATTACATCTCGTTAATCAGAAAAACGGTAGTTTACATCTTCAGCGGAACAAAATTCCGTTCCGCCCAGCGTGTGGCTCGAACCCACGACCCTGGGACTAAGAGTCTCACGCTCTACCGACTGAGCTAGCCAGCTACCACGGTGAATACCTCCCGGGTAGCACGTCACACAGTAATCGTTTGGGTTGGGTGGTCCCATACAGAATCTCTCCATGCTGCTTAATGTTTTCCTAACGTCACACTCGTCACGTACTTCACTTTTATGTCATAATCATTTCTGAGAGGTAAAGAAATTTCATGACAACATGCAGAGCTAGTGGCGTCAAAATTAACACACATACTTTATGTGACTCAAAAGCCGAACGAGTTACTTTCCGACGTTGTTTTAGATGTGCAAGTGCCAGTCAAAACTCGCGGTGTCGGCACTCTGCAGACCATTTCGCTAGTTAACACCGGTCTTGTTGAGTGTGTTTCAAGCTCAGGAGCAACTCCAAGCAAAAAATGGTCAACAGCAACATTCAGACGCTTTCGTACTGCTCAATTGCTACATTAAAACGGTATGTTTCTTTTTCAGAACTGGAAAAACACGAGCGTGACATCATTCGAACCTGTGATTTTCAGATCCGAAGTCCGACGCCTTATCCATTAGGCCACATGGACACTGACGACGAACTCTAACATGTATACGACTCATATCGTTACGCTCACACCCCTGAGGATGTGTGTTTTCGTTCTACACAGCCGCTGCCCCTTGCTCTTTCCCACCCACTCGTTACATTCAACCTCTTACGAGACCGACCAAATGTAGACTGAGAAACAAGACCACACACTTTGTGCATTCGGAATCGAAGGCAGGGCGTCCCTCGCCGCATTTGCTACGATGGCCATTTGCTACTTCTGCAGAAGCGGCGGCGGCGGCGACAGGCTCTGAGATATGTGAGAAATACATCTATAAAATGTAATTCAGACTGCCTCGTCCCACCTTATGCTGTACCGCTTTGGCAAATGCTTTATCTGCGCCATTCGCCGTAATCACATCTGAGAGTAATTCTTAAAAAAACGCCTGTCGCTAATTGTTCGTCATCACAGATACTGTTTGCTAAACGGCCACAACGCGCTACTGATTTCCAAAATTCAGCTTTCTCCTGTGAGGATGGAACTTACGACGCCTGGTTTATTAGACCAGTGCTCTACCACTGAGCTAAAGAGGCGCGTCCTAGCGGTACTCTTGGGTACTTCGCCCTTACGGTCGTCTCCATAATCAGACTTCAGCTGACAACACTTCATATTACCGGCTAATTTTTGCAGCTATGGCGACCCATTACTGCTTACCTACACATCTGACACGTAACCGATGTGCTCTCCAAACAACAACACTTGCATTTCAGAACATGTCTTTCACACATGTCTACAAAATCACCTTCACCTTCAAATAAAGTTTCCTTGCGACTGACAGAGACGTAGGCAAAGTTTAAAGTTGCTATTTCCATTACATCTCGTTAATAAGAAAAACGGTAATTTACATCTGCAGCGGAACAAAATTCCGTTCCGCCCAGCGTGTGGCTCGAACCCACGACCCTGGGATTAAGAGTCTGACGCTCTACCGACCGACCTCGGTGAATACCTCCCGGTTAGCACGTCACACAGTAATCGTTTGGGTTGGGTGGTCCCATACAGAATCTCTCCATGCTGCCTAATGTTTTCCTAACGTCACACTCGTCACGTACTTCACTTTTATGTCATAATCATTTCTGAGAGGTAAAGACCAACTATAACATGTATACGACTCATATCGAAACGCTCACACCCCTGAGGATGTGTGTTTTCGTTCTACACAGCCGCTGCCCCTTGCTCTTTCCCACCCATTCGTTACATTCAACCTCTTACGAGACCGACCAAATGTAGACTGAGAAACAAGACCACACACGTTGTGCATTCGGAATCGAAGGCAGGGCGTCCCTCGCCGCATTTGCTACGATCGCCATTTGCTACTTCTGCAGAACCGGCGGCGGCGACGACGACGACGACGACGACGACGACGACGACGACGACAGGCTCTGAGATATGTGAGAAATACATCTATAAAATGTAATTGAGACTGCCTCGTCCCACCCTATGCTGTACCGCTTTGGCAAATGCTTTATCTGCGCCATTCGCGTTAATCACATCTGAGAGTAATTCTTAAAAAAACGCCTGTCGCTAATTGTTCGTCATCACAGAGGCTGTTCGCTATACGGCCACAACGCTCAACTGATTTCCAAAATTCATCTTTCTCCTGTGAGGATGGAACTTAAGACCCCTGGTTTATTAGAGCAGTGCTCTACCACTCAGCTAAAGAGGCGCGGCCTAGCGGTACTCTTGAGTACTTCGCCCTTACGGTCGTCTCCATAATCAGACTTCAGCTGACAACACTTCATATTACCGGCTAATATTTGCAGCTATGGGGACCCATTACTGCTTAGCTACACATCTGACACGTAACCGATGTGCCCTCCAAACAACAACACTTGCATTTCAGAACATGTCTTTCACACATGTCTACAAAATCACCTTCACCTTCAAATACAGTTTCCTTGCGACTGACAGAGACTTAGGCAAGGTTTAAAGTTGCTATTTCCATTACATCTCGTTAATCAGAAAAACGGTAATTTACATCTGCAGCGGAACAAAATTCCGTTCCGCCCAGCGTGTGGCTCGAACCCACGACCCTGGGATTAAGAGTCTGACGCTCTAACGACTGAGCTAGCCGGCTACCTCGGTGAATAGCTGCCGGGCAGCACGTCACACAGTAATCGTTTGGATTGGGTGGTCCCATACAGAATCTCTCCATGCTGCCTAATGTTTTCCTAACGTCACACTCGTCACGTACTTCACTCTCATGTCATAATCATTTCTGAGAGGTAAAGAAATTGCATGACAACATGCAGAGCTAGAGGCGTCAAAATTAACACACATACTTTATGTGACTCAAAAGCCGAACGAGTTACTTTCCGACGTTGTTTTAGATGTGCAAGTGCCAGTCAAAACTCGCGGTGTCGGCACTGTGCCGACCATTTCGCTACTTAACACCGGTCTTCTTGTGTGTGTTTCAAGCTCAGGAGCAACTCCAAGCAAAAAATGGTCAACAGCAACATTCAGACGGTTTCGTACTGCTCAATTGCTACATTAAAACGGTATGTTTCTTTTTCAGAACTGGAAAAACACGAGCGTGACATCATTCGAACCTGTAATCTTCAGATCCGAAGTCCGACGCCTTATCCATTAGGGCACACGGTCACTGACGACCAACTATAACATGTATAAGACTCATATCGAAACGCTCACACCCCTGAGGATGTGTGTTTTCGTTCTACACAGCTGCTGCCCCTTGCTCTTTCCCACCCATTCGTTACATTCAACCTCTTACGAGACCGACCAAATGTAGACTGAGAAACAAGACGACACACGTTGTGCATTCGGAATCGAAGGCAGGGCGTCCCTCGCCGCATTTGCTACGATGGCCATTTGCTACTTCTGCAGAAGCGGCGGCGGCGGCGACGACAACGACGACAACAGGTTCTGAGATATGTGAGAAATACATCTATAAAATGTAATTCAGACTGCCTCGTCAAACCTTATGCTGTACCGCTTTGGCAAATGCTTTATCTGCGCCATTCGCCTTAATCACATCTGAGAGTAATTCTTAAAAAAACGCCTGTCGCTAATTGTTCGTCATCACAGATACTGTTTGCAATACGGCCACAACGCGCAACTGATTTCCAAAATTCAGCTTTCTTCTGTGAAGATGGAACTTAGGACGCCTGGTTTATTAGACCAGTGGTCTACCACTGAGCTGAAGAGGCGCGTCCTAGCGGTACTCTTGAGTACTTCCCCCTTACGGTCGTCAGCATAATCAGACTTCAGCTGACGACATTTCATATTACCGGCTAATATTTGCAGCTATGGCGACCCATTACTGCTTAGCTACACATCTGACACGTAACCGACGTGCTCTCCAAACAACAACACTTGCATTTCAGAACATGTCTTTCACACATGTCAACAAAATCACCTTCACCTTCAAATACAGTTTCCTTGCGACTGACAGAGACGTAGGCAAAGTTTAAAGTTGCTATTTCCATTACATCTCGTTAATCAGAAAAACGGTAATTTACATCTGCAGCGGAACAAAATTCCGTTCCGCCCAGCGTGTGGCTCGAACCCACGACCCTGGGATTAAGAGTCTGACGCTCTAACGACTGAGCTAGCCGGCTACCTCGGTGAATAGCTGCCGGGCAGCACGTCACACAGTAATCGTTTGGGTTGGGTGGTCCCATACAGAATCTCTCCATGCTGCCTAATGTTTTCCTAACGTCACACTCGTCACGTACTTCACTCTTATGTCATAATCATTTCTGAGAGGTAAAGAAATTCCATGACAACATGCAGAGCTAGTTGCGTCAAAATTAACACACATACTTTATGTGACTCAAAAGCCGAACGAGTTACTTTCCGACGTTGTTTTAGATGCGCAAGTGCCAGTCAAAACTCGCGGTGTCGGCACTGTGCCGACCATTTCGCTAGTTAACACCGGTCTTCTTGTGTGTGTTTCAAGCTCAGGAGCAACTCCAAGCAAAAAATGGTCAACAGCAACATTCAGACGGTTTCGTACTGCTCAATTGCTACATTAAAACGGTATGTTTCTTTTTCAGAACTGGAAAAACACGAGCGTGACATCATTCGAACCTCTAATCTTCAGATCCGAAGTCCGACGCCTTATCCATTAGGGCACACGGTCACTGACGACCAACTATAACATGTATAAGACTCATATCGAAACGCTCACACCCCTGAGGATGTGTGTTTTCGTTCTACACAGCCGCTGGCCCTTGCTCTTTCCCACCCATTCGTTACATTCAACCTCTTACGAGACCGACCAAATGTAGACTGAGAAACAAGACGACACACGTTGTGCATTCGGAATCGAAGGCAGGGCATCCCTCGCCGCATTTGCTACGATGGCCATTTGCTACTTCTGCAGAAGCGGCGGCGGCTGCGACGACGACGACAGGTTCTGAGATATGTGAGACATACATCTATAAAATGTAATTCAGACTGCCTCGTCCCACCTTATGCTGTACCGCTTTGGGAAATGCTTTATCTGCGCCATTCGCCTTAATCACATCTGAGAGTAATTCTTAAAAAAACGCCTGTCGCTAATTGTTCGTCATCACAGAGGCTGTTCGCTATACGGCCACAACGCGCAACTGATTTCCAAAATTCATCTTTCTCCTGTGAGGATGGAACTTCCGACCCCTGGTTTATTAGAGCAGTGCTCTACCACTCAGCTAAAGAGGCGCGGCCTAGCGGTACTCTTGAGTACTTCGCCCTTACGGTCGTCTCCATAATCAGACTTCAGCTGACAACACTTCATATTACCGGCTAATATTTGCAGCTATGGGGACCCATTACTGCTTAGCTACACATCTGACACGTAACCGATGTGAACTCCAAACAACAACACTTGCATTTCAGAACATGTCTTTCACACATGTCTACAAAATCACCTTCACCTTCAAATACAGTTTCCTTGCGACTGACAGAGACTTAGGCAAAGTTTAAAGTTGCTATTTCCATTACATCTCGTTAATCAGAAAAACGGTAATTTACATCTTCAGCGGAACAAAATTCCGTTCCGCCCAGCGTGTGGCTCGAACCCACGACCCTGGGATTAAGAGTCTGACGCTCTAACGACTGAGCTAGCCGGCTACCTCGGTGAATAGCTGCCGGGCAGCACGTCACACAGTAATCGTTTGGGTTGGGTGGTCCCATACAGAATCTCTCCATGCTGCCTAATGTTTTCCTAACGTCACACTCGTCACGTACTTCACTCTTATGTCATAATCATTTCTGAGAGGTAAAGAAATTGCACGACAACATGCAGAGCTAGTGGCGTCAAAATTAACACACATACTTTATGTGACTCAAAAGCCGAACGAGTTACTTTCCGACGTTGTTTTAGATGCGCAAGTGCCAGTCAAAACTCGCGGTGTCGGCACTGTGCCGACCATTTCGCTAGTTAACACCGGTCTTCTTGTGTGTGTTTCAAGCTCAGGAGCAACTCCAAGCAAAAAATGGTCAACAGCAACATTCAGACGGTTTCGTACTGCTCAATTGCTACATTAAAACGGTATGTTTCTTTTTCAGAACTGGAAAAACACGAGCGTGACATCATTCGAACCTGTAATCTTCAGATGCGAAGTCCGACGCCTTATCCATTAGGGCACACGGTCACTGACGACCAACTATAACATGTATACGACTCATATCGAAACGCTCACACCCCTGAGGATGTGTGTTTTCGTTCTACACAGCCGCTGCCCCTTGCTCTTTCCCACCCATTCGTTACATTCAACCTCTTACGAGACCGACCAAATGTAGACTGAGAAACAAGACCACACACGTTGTGCATTCGGAATCGAAGGCAGGGCGTCCCTCGCCGCATTTGCTACGATGGCCATTTGCTACTTCTGCAGAAGCGGCGGCGGCGACGACGACGACGACGACGACGACGACGACGACGACGACGACGACGACGACGACGACAGGTTCTGAGATATGTGAGAAATACATCTATAAAATGTAATTCAGACTGCCTCGTCCCACCTTATGCTGTACCGCTTTGGCCAATGCTATATTTGCGCCATTCGCCTTAATCATATCTGAGAGTTAATTCTTAAAAAAACGCCTGTCGCTAATTGTTCGTCATCACAGATACTGTTTGCAATACGGCCACAACGCGCAACTGATTTCCAAAATTCAGCTTTCTCCTGTGAAGATGGAACTTAGGACACCTGGTTTATTAGACCAGTGGTCTACCACTGAGCTGAAGAGGCGCGTCCTAGCGGTACTCTTGAGTACTTCCCCCTTACGGTCGTCTACATAAGCAGACTTCAGTTGACGACATTTCATATTACCGGCTAATATTTGCAGCTATGGCGACCCATTACTGCTTAGCTACACATCTGACACGTAACCGACGTGCTCTCCAAACAACAACACTTGCATTTCAGAACATGTCTTTCACACATGTCAACAAAATCACCTTCACCTTCAAATACAGTTTCCTTGCGACTGACAGAGACGTAGGCAAAGTTTAAAGTTGCTATTTCCATTACATCTCGTTAATCAGAAAAACGGTAATTTACATCTGCAGTGGAACAAAATTCCGTTCCGCCCAGCGTGTGGCTCGAACCCACAACCCTGGGATTAAGAGTCTGACGCTCTAACGACTGAGCTAGCCGGCTACCTCGGTGAATAGCTGCCGGGCAGCACGTCACACAGTAATCGTTTGGGTTGGGTGGTCCCATACAGCATCTCTCCATGCTGCCTAATGTTTTCCTAACGTCACACTCGTCACGTACTTCACTCTTATGTCATAATCATTTCTGAGAGGTAAAGAAATTGCATGACAACATGCAGAGCTAGTGGCGTCAAAATTAACACACATACTTTATGTGACTCAAAAGCCGAACGAGTTACTTTCCGACGTTGTTTTAGATGTGCAAGTGCCAGTCAAAACTCGCGGTGTCGGCACTGTGCCGACCATTTCGCTAGTTAACACCGGTCTTCTTGTGTGTGTTTCAAGCTCAGGAGCAACTCCAAGCAAAAAATGGTCAACAGCAACATTCAGACGGTTTCGTACTGCTCAATTGCTACATTAAAACGGTATGTTTCTTTTTCAGAACTGGAAAAACACGAGCGTGACAACATTCGAACATGTAATCTTCAGTTCCGAAGTCCGACGCCTTATCCATTAGGGCACACGGTCACTGACGACCAACCATAACATGTATACGACTCATATCGAAACGCTCACACCCCTGAGGATGTGTGTTTTCGTTCTACACAGCCGCTGCCCCTTGCTCTTTCCCACCCATTCCTTACATTCAACCTCTTACGAGGCCGACCAAATGTAGACTGAGAAACAAGACCACACACTTTGTGCATTCAGAATCGAAGGCAGGGCGTCCCTCGCCGCATTTGCTACGATGGCCATTTGCTACTTCTGCAGAAGTGGCGGCGACGACTACGACCGCGAGGGGCTCTGAGATATGTATGAAATAAATCTATAAAATGTAATTCAGACTGCCTCGTCCCACCTTATGCTGTACCGCTTTGGCAAATGCTTTATTTGCGCCATTCGCCTTAATCACATCTGAGAGTAATTCTTAAAAAAACGCCTGTCGCTAATTGTTCGTTATCACAGAGGCTGTTCGCTATACGGCCACAACGCGCAACTGATTTCCAAAATTCATCTTTCTCCTGTGAGGATGGAACTTCCGACGCCTGGTTTATTAGACCAGTGCTCTACCACCGAGCTAAAGAGGCGCGTCCTAGCGGTACTCTTGGGTACTTCGCCCTTACGGTCATCTGCATAATCAGACTTCAGCTGACAACACTTCATATTACCGGCTAATATTTGCAGCTATGGCGACCCATTACTGCTTAGCTACACATCTGACACGTAACCGACGTGCTCTCCAAACAACAATACTTGCATTTCATAACATGTCTTTCACACATGTCTACAAAATCACCTTCACCTTCAAATACAGTTTCCTTGCGACTGACAGAGACGTAGGCAAAGTTTAAAGTTGCTATTTCCATTACATCTCGTTAATCAGAAAAACGGTAATTTACATCTGCAGTGGAACAAAATTCCGTTTCGCCCAGCATGTGGCTCGAACCCACGACCCTGGGAGTAAGAGTCTGACGCTCTAGCGACTTTTTTTTTGTTTTTTTTTATTTTTTTTTAAATTTCTAATAAGACGCTACCCCCTTTTTTTTTTATCTGGACAGGAGAGGAAAAACTACAAAAAAATGTCTATTTGCCACCGCCACTTGTATTCTAACAAAAAAATAAAATTAAATGCACCTCTTCAGGCGTTGGCACCTATCTACACCTATTCCAAATCAACTAACCTTTTACTGCAAAGGTGTAGGAAAGGAAGAAAGTAGGGGGGAAGAAACATAGAGAGTAGCGATAAAAAAATGAATTTTGTTGTGAACAGGAACTTTTTTTTTATAATTTATTGTATTGCATTTTTGTTTTCTTTATTTTTCTTTGTTTTTTTTGTATGTATGTTTTTATTTATTCATTTTTTTTGTATTATGGCAGTCGTTGCACCAGAATTCTAGGAGTCGCTTGCGCCGTCTGATTGGCGGAACATCCAAACATGTCTTCTCGAAATTTTAGTGGGGATTCCGTGTGTAGTACGTTCAGAACATCATATCGGCAAAAAAGCATCAGCATCTCATGGCTTGGACGTTCCAGCTGGAAGGCGGGTCATGAAAGGCGCTCCGTAGAAAATTGGAAAAGAACTGCTTGTATCTGGGGTTGCGAACAAGTGCACAATGTCGATCGTTAAGGTACGTCCAATAACCTAGTTCTGATTTCTCATCGGGCCCAAAAAGGTAGCGGACTGTATGACCGCGTATCCAATTCACGGCATTAGTTTTTGTTGTGGGGTAATGAATCACATCCGGGAATAGAAGCGTCAGGAAAGTAATCTGAGCAGGCGGCTGTCGGGTGAGGAAAGCCAGGATACGCTGCGCGAGCCTCCAGACGTCAGCAGACGGACCACATGAGAACCGATGAGCGTCCGTGTCCTCTACACCACAGTGAACACAGAGTGGTGTGTCAGCAAGGCAGATGCGGTGCAAACGAGACGGGTTGACCTGTTTGCCATTGACGGTGATATACCAGGTGGACTGAACTCTGGTGTCGAGGTAACCAGCATGCACTGCTTTCCACACACGGCGCCATATGATCTGGGGAAACTTGTGTTTAATGGGGTTGGGGGTTTGACACTTTTGTAAGGTGTCGTATACAGTCTTTGTCTGGAGTATACGGAGAAGGGGTAAGGAGTGCAGAATGTAACTGATTTCAAAGAAGAAGTACCGAAAGTGATAAAAGGGGGGTGGAATGTCGGATAACATGACCGGGGCTGACATGGAGACTGGTGCGTATTCACGCAAAAGCAGTCCGGTCAGGCTCGTCGGGCAGCGACGCCAGACTTTCAGTTGGGAGCTAACAAAAAGTGCGGTAACTCTGTCTGGCACATGGAATAAGCCCACTCCACCACGCTCCCGCGGGAGGGCAAGGGAGGAATATTGAACTTTAAATAACATCCCGGCACAGACAAAGGATCCCATCGCCATCAACATACGACGTGCGAGGGTAATCGGAACCGGGAACACTTGTGCCACATGGGGGATGCGTGAGGCGTGATAAACATTCACGTATTGCGCGCGCTGTATAATGTCGAGGGATCGAAGCCGGTGGTCCACAAGGCCAGCCCTGATCGTTTGTAGGAGACGTCGACCGTTGGTTGCCGCTGAGCGACGGAGGTCATTCATAAAATCAATGCCCAAACAGCGGACGCTGGTGGCCACACTTAGAGGAGCGACAGATCTTTCTGGTAGACCCTCACCAATGAGCAGAACCTTCGATTTGGAAATGTTAAGAGAACTGCCCGATGCCTCCCCATAAGTCGTCACCCAAGTCAGAGCAGCGCGAACATCGTCTTCATTGCGGAGGTAGAGGACTAGATCGTCAGCATAGGCTGTACAACAGAAGCGGTGCCCATGCAATGTCAGGCCCACCAGGCGTTGGCGAAGCCCCTGTAGGAGGGGCTCTAATGCCAAAGCATACAGTATCGTGGAAAGTGGGCATCCCTGTCGGACAGAGCGCTTGATCGCTAGAGGCGCGGTGAGGTGACCATTACAGAGTATTCTTGAAGTTGCGCCGCTCAAGAGCCGCATTACCACGGTGATTGTACGAACCGGAAAACCGATGTGTTGGAGGACCGATTTCAGAAAAGTATGGTCGACACGGTCGAAAGCTTGACGGAAGTCAAGCGATGCCAATGCGCCAGGTAAATGTCGCGAGCGCGCGAGCGCAATCATGTCCCTATAACGGCAAAGGGCCGTATGGATGTTATTGTCACCGCCCAACGAAGTCTGATCAAGGGAGGTGACGGATCTTGCTGCCTTCTTGAGGCGTGAGGCCAACAAACGGGTGAAAATTTTCATGTCACTGTTGAGTAGAGTGATGGGCCGGTAATCACAGATCCGTGATCGCCCATGTGGCTTAGGGACCAGGATGATGACCCCATCAAGGAAGGTGGCTGGGATCATCGTTGTGGGTGACATCAATTCACGACAGATGGACGTCCAAGCAGGTAACAAAAGGTAGCTAAAATACTTGTAAAAGTCGAGGGGGAGGCCGTCAGGTCCAGGGGACTTGTTGGCAGCCCCCACCTTGATTGCATCTAGGACTTCATCAGAGGTCACTTGTTCCTGAAGTTCTTGAGCCACATCCTCTGGCATGGTGTTGACAGTCATTGCTGCCACCTCCTCAATTAAGGTCGGGGGATGAGGGACGGCAGCGAACAGTTGACGGAAATGAGAATAGAAAGCGTGACCAATGTCGCATTGCGTAGTGTGTCGTCGTCCTTCCGCATCTGTGAGATCGTGGATGAGGGTTCGACGACGACGTCGGCGTTCCCTGAGAAGGTGGTACATCGATGGCGTTTCATGAGGCATATGGTCACGGGTGCAGGATCTGACAAGAGTCCCTTCTAAGCGCCGTCGCGTGAGGGAAGTGATCTGCGCTTTAGCACGATGCACCATTATCTGACGATCAGGAGAGAAGGCCATCGAAGTGCAGTCACGAAGGACTGCATAATAAAAGTCCATGGTGCTCGCTTGCCAGGCTTTGAAGTCTTTGCCATATCCTATCAGCGCCCTGCGCAGAGCTGGTTTCGCGCATGAGACCCACCACGATAAGGTGGATGCGTAGGCGGGGCGACGACGATGACAGAGGGCCCACGCATCCTCAACGATTCGTCGGCAGTCAGGGACAGTCAGGTGGAAAACGTTGAATTTCCACAAGCCGCGGCTGTGCCACACTTGTTGGCGGGCGAGGACGACATCGCAGATGTAGGCGTCATGGTCAGAGAAAGCCAGAGGCCATACTTCGGCATGTCGAGTGTCGGCAGCAAGGGAACGTGTGAGGTATATACGATCGAGACGACTAGATGAATGCGCCGTATAATATGTGAAACCTGCACGGGTGCCATGCACCTTTGTCCATGTGTCAACAAGCTGGAGTCTGTCGATGATGACGGAGAGGGCCGTACAAGGGGAATGATGCGGTAATTGATCTTCAGGCCTTTGCGTGGAGTTGAAATCGCCACCGAGGACCATATCATCTAGGGGACCCTCAAACAGCGGCGTTACCTCGTCAGCAAAGAAAGTGTGTCGATCACGACGTCGACTGGAGCGGGACGGCGCATATACATTGAGGATACGGACGCCGAACAGCGTGAGAGCCATACCCCTAGCATTAGCGAGGTACACTACATCTTCAGCAGGGAGTCCAGAACGGAGAAGGATGGCAACTCCACTACCCTTGTCAGAAGCATGGGAGATGTGTGCCACGTAGCCAGTGGGGGCATGGAAATCGGCGACAAACACTTCTTGGAGGAGGGCAATGTCGACATCAGCAGCATAAATGGTCTCACGGAACATTGCCAGTTTATGGGGGGCCCGAATGGTGGCCAGATTCATCGTCGCTATGCGGTAATGTTGGGGGCGTGCTCCCACCATTGGCACAGATGTTCCGGCAGAGATGTCTGGCTGGCGTGTAACATCTGACGTAGTCACCGTTGTCGTAATCACTGGCTGGAAGGTGGGTCAGGCACCTCCATGGGGCACTGCCTGATGGGAGGACCACCATCTCGAACTGCTCCTTCGTCGATATCATCAGCCCAGGAGACTGGAACAGACGGTGAGCGACTGTCACACTCCTCGAGGGCGAGTTGTAGCGACGCTGCTGTAGTGGGGTCCAGGGAGGCACCCTCCTTGGAATCCGTCATATTCGTGTGAGATCGTTCTTCAGATGGGACATCAGGAGCAGCCTCTCCTGTCGTCAGAACGCTCGAAGGGAGATCACTGTCGTGTATCAGCTCCACTGCCTGTGATGCCACATGAAGAAGTGTGTCGTCAGATGGCGTTTGACTCCTCTTCTTCCGTTTTCTGGGCGACCGTTGCTTTCGGAGGTGCTGTTCTGAATCAGAATGTGGATGTTCGATGTCCGAGGTCGCGCCAGTCTGAAGAAAGGCAGAGGTAGGCACCGCATTCGCGTCGATGTCCATCGAGCTCTGGAGAGTTGGTGGTGTCGTAGCCGTCAGAGGAGATGGTGCCGGTGAGGCCATGGCAGCACCGTCATTTCCAGTGGGGAGTGCCGGGTGGAGAAGAGGTGCTTCCTGAAGTGACGCATCGGGGCTGCGTACGGCTGTGGCGTAGCTATCTGGTAAAGAAGCGGACGTCACTTTGGGAGCTGAGTCACTGGTCGGGACCTGGAGCAAACGTCGGCGGAGACATTCTGACCGAACATGGCCCTCCTGTCCGCAACCGGCACACGTCCGCGGCTGGCCATCATACATAACGATGGCTCGCACGCCACCTATCAGCAGATAGGATGGTACATGTTTGGAGAGTTCGATTTTGATTTGGCGGACACCATTCAACACGTTGTATGTCGTGAATGTCTGCCATTTCTCCGCGATGTGCCCCACAACATTGCCATAGGGTCGGAAAGCTTTGACGACCACATCTTGCGGCACTTCGAAAGGGAGCTCAAAAACCCGGATTGTTCGAAGTCCGAAACCAGCGTGATCGACCGTCACCTCTCCAATATGCCCGTCAGAATGTTTGAACTTGAGTCCGCGTGCGTGTTGTCGAACTACGTTAGCACACGCTTCCTCCGTCGTCATCTTAATATAGACGATGCTGCTAGTGATAGAGAAATGAATACCTATCACTTCCTGAGGGTCGAGACGTAGCTCTTCGCGAATGAATTGCTCAATTTCAAAAGCGCGTGGTCTAGCATGTTCGGCTTGGAATGTTACTTTAACTGTCGCTCGGCGGTAACAGTGCGCCATGAGGTGCAATAGAAATGGACGCTACACAACACGAAATACCGCGACGCGGAAGTAAACAAACTACGGTGCGCTGTCCGGCGCGCGGAGCCGGTCCGCACGCGACCACGGCCGAAAGCCGACTGGCTACCACCGACTGAGCTAGCCGGCTACCTCGGTGAATACCTGAAGGGTAGCACGGCACACAGTACTCGTTTGGGTTGGGTGGTCCCATACAGAATCTCTCCATGCTGCCTAATGTTTTCCTAACGTCACACTCGTCACGTACTTCACTTTTATGTCATAATCATTTCTGAGAGGTAAAGAAATTGCATGACAACATGCAGAGCTAGTGGCGTCAAAATTAACACACATACTTTATGTGACTCAAAAGCCGAACGAGTTACTTTCCGACGTTGTTTTCGATGTGCAAGTGCCAGTCAAAACTCGCGGTGTCGGCACTGTGCCGACCATTTCGCTAGTTAACACCGGTCTTGTTGTGTGTGTTTCATGCTCAGGAGCAACTCCAAGCAAAAAATGGTCAACAGCAACATTCAGACGGTTTTGTACTGCTCAATTGCTACATTGAAACGGTATGTTTCTTTTTGAGAACTGGAAAAACACGAGCGTGACATCATTCGAACCTGTATTCTTCAGATCCGAAGTCCGACGCCTTATCCATTAAGACACACGGTCACTGACGACCAACTATAACATGCATACGACTCATCTCGAAACACTCACACCCCTGAGGATTTGTGTTTTTGTTCTACACAGCCGCTGCCCCTTGCTCTTTCCCACCCATTCGTTACATTCAACCTCTTACGAGGCCGAACAAATGTAGACTGAGAAACAAGACCACACACTTTGTGCATTCGGAATCGAAGGCAGGGCGTCCCTCGCCGCATTTGCTACGATGGCCATTTGCTACTTCTGCAGAAGCGGCGGCGACGACTACAGGCTCTGAGATATGTGAGAAATACATCTATAAAATGTAATTCAGACTGCCTCATCCCACCTTATGCTGTACCGCTTTGGCAAATGCTTTATTTGCGCCATTCGCCTTAATCACATCTGAGAGTAATTCTTAAAAAAACGCCTGTCGCTAATTGTTCGTCATCACAGAGACTGTTCGCTATACGGCCACGACGCGCAACTGATATCCAAAATTCATCTTTCTCCTGTGAGGATGGAACTTCCGACCCCTGGTTTATTAGAGCAGTGCTCTACCACTGAGCTAAAGAGGCGCGACCTAGCGGTACTCTTGGGTACTTCGTCCTTACGGTCGTCTGCATCATCAGACTTCAGCTGACAACACTTCATATTACCGGCTAATATTTGCAGCTATGGCGACCCATTACTGCTTGGCTACACATCTGACACGTAACCGATGTGCTCTCCAAACAACAACACTTGCATTTCAGAACATGTCTTTCACACATGTCTACAAAATCACCTTCACCTTCAAATACAGTTTCCTTGCGACTGACAGAGACGTTGGCAAAGTTTAAAGTTGCTATTTCCATTACATCTCGTTAATCAGAAAAACGGTAATTTACATCTGCAGTGGAACAAAATTCCGTTCCGCCCAGCATGTCGCTCGAACCCACGACCCTGGGAGTAAGAGTCTGACGCTCTACCGACTGAGCTAGCCGCCTACCTCGGTGAATAGTTGCCGAGTAGCACGGCACACAGTACTCGTTTGGGTTAGGTGGTCCCATACCGAATCTCTCCATGCTGCCTAATGTTTTCCTAACGTCACACTCGTCACGTACTTCACTTTTATGTCATAATCATTTCTGAGAGGTAAAGAAATTGCATGAAAATATGCAGAGCTAGTGGCGTCAAAATTAACACACATACTTTATGTGACTCAAAAGCCGAACGAGTTACTTTCCGACTTTGTTTTAGATGTGCAAGTGCCAGTCAAAACTCGCGGTGTCGGCACTCTGCCGACCATTTCGCTAGTTAACACTGGTCTTGTTGTGTGTGTTATTCACGATCAAGAGCATCTCCAAGCAAAAAATGGTCAACAGCAACATTCAGACGGTTTCGTACTGCTCAATTGCTACATTATAACGGTATGTTTCTTTTTCAAAACTGGAAAAACACGAGCGTGACAGCATTCGGACCTGTAATCTCCAGATCCGTAGTGCGACGCCTTATCCATTAGGCCACACGGTCACTGACGACCAACTATAACATGTATACGACTCATCTCGAAACGCTCACACCCCTGAGGATTTGTGTTTTCGTTCTACACAGCCACTTCCCGTTGCTCTTCCCCACCCATTCGTTACATACAACCTCTTACGAGACCGACCAAATATAGACTGAGAAACAGAACCACACACATTGTGCATTCGGAATCGAAGGCAGGGCGTCCCTGCCGCATTTGCTACGATGGCCATTTGCTACTTCTGCAGAAGCGGCGGCGGCGGCGCCGACGACGACGACGACGACGACGACGACGACGACGACGATCGCGAGAGGCTCTGAGATATGTGAGAAATACATCTATAAAATGTACTTCAGACTGACTCGTCCCACCTTATGCTGTACCGCTTTGGCAAATGCTTTATCTGCGCCATGCGCCTTAATCACATCTAAGAAAAATTCTTAATAAGATGCCTGTCACTAACTGTTCGTCATCACAGACACTGTTTGCTATACGGCCACGACGCGCAATAGATTTCCAAAATTCATCTTTCTCCTGTGAGAATGGATCTTACGACCCCTGGTATATTAGAGCAGTGCTCTACCACTGAGCTAAAGAGGCGCGGAGCAGCGGTATTCTTGGGTACTTCGTCCTTACGGTCGTCTGCATCATCAGGCTTCAGCTGACAACACTTCATATTACCGGCTAATATTTGCAGCTATGGCGACCCATTACTGCTTGGCTACACATCTGACACGTAACAGATGTGCTCTCCAAACAACGACACTTGCATTTCAGTACATGTCTTTCACACATGTCTACAAAATCACCTTCACCATGAAATACAGTTTCCTTGGGACTGACAGAGACGTAGGCAAAGTTTAAAGTTGCTATTTCCATTACATCTCGTTAATCAGAAAAACGGTAATTTACATCTGCAGCGGAACAAAATTCCGTTCCGCCCAGCGTGTGGCTCGAACCCACGACCATGGGATTAAGAGTCTGACGCTCTACCGACCGAGCTAGCAGGCTACCTCGGTGAATACCTGCCGGGTAGCACGTCACACAGTACTCGTTTGGGTTGGGTGGTCCCATACAGAATCTCTCCATGCTGCCTAATGTTTTCCTAACGTCACACTCGTCACGTACTTCACTTTTATGTCATAATCATTTCTGAGAGGTAAAGAAATTGCATGACAACATGCAGAGCTAGTGGCGTCAAAATTAACACACATACTTTATGTGACTCAAAAGCCGAACGAGTTACTTTCCGACGTTGTTTTAGATGTGCAAGTGCCAGTCAAAACTCGTGGTGTCGGCACTGTGCCGACCATTTCGCTAGTTAACACCGGTCTTGTTGTGTGTGTTATTCACGATCAAGAGCATCTCCAAGCAAAAAATGGTCAACAGCAACATTCAGACGGTTTCGTACTGCTCAATTGCTACATTAAAACGGTATGTTTCTTTTTCAAAACTGGAAAAACACGAGCGTGACAGCATTCGGACCTGTAATCTCCAGATCCGTAGTGCGACGCCTTATCCATTAGGCCACACGGTCACTGACGGCCATCTATAACATGTATACGACTCATCTCGAAACGCTCACACCCCTGAGGATTTGTGTTTTCGTTCTACACAGCCGCTGCCCCTTGCTCTTTCCCACCCATTCGTTACATTCAACCTCTTACGAGACCGACCAAATATAGACTGAGAAACAAGACTACACACTTTGTGCATTCGGAATCGAAGGCAGGGCGTCCCTGCCGCATTTGCTACGATGGCCATTTGCTACTTCTGCAGAAGTGGCGACGGCGACGACGACGACGACGACCGCGAGAGGATCTGAGATATGTGAGAAATACATCTGTAAAATGTAATTCAGACTGACTCGTCCCACCTTATGCTGTACCGCTTTGGCAAATGCTCTGGCGTGAGGTCGGTCGCTCGACGGCGCGTTCGGCGCGGGCCCGCCCGTAGCCGGCGCGCCGTAAGGCACGGAGGCTCGCACTGGGCGTACCGCTTCCAGACGGGCGTGCCGCGGCACTCCTCACAGGGGAAGTGATGTGTCTCTTACAGCCTCTCCTTCCCAAGTGGCTCTTTCCGCCTTCCCGTGGTGCCAGACGTTAAGCTCGGCATTTTGCCTTGCGACAAAAGGGAGAGCTGCGACCCAACCCGATGCGAAAACGAAGGGTGCGTGGCACAGGGGGAGCTGTGTCGAGGGACGAACATCTGTCCCTTTCTGTTCGCAGGGCCCAGACCAGCAGGAGCTCTGCATGCCGGCGACTTCGTTTGTCGGCGTGGGATCGCGGCGCGAGTCGGCAAGGGTGCTTCGCCGCGCCCCTTGGTAACCGGGGCGTGTTCTGCCAAACCCAGGAGGTGGTGACATCGCCTGGGCCAGGTTAATTGGGTCCAGACCGCCGAACGTCTGGGGGACCGGCCCGCCACCTGAGTAGGAGTGGGTCCTTGGCCGTAAGGTGGAAACTCGGGCTAGTAGGCGGCGAAGGGCGAGAGGTGCATCCACCTCTCCGGAGTGTGGGGTGCAATTGCCGAGGAGCGTCGCGTGAAATCGCCGATGACGAAGCCATCGATGGGGACCAGTGCGCTGGCAACGGCGTGCTGAACCCGGCAGTTCGATAGGGCCCTTGACCTTGGGGCGAGGTCGGTGGGCGAGCTGCAAGAAGTCCCCCCCCCATGCCAGAGGAGCCGGTCCGGGGCAAGAGACGGGCTCCCACTTTCTTCTTTATCACTCGTTAATCATGGCGACAACTATAACGAGTGATTCGAGTGCGCCTTCGAGGGCTTCCGCTGTGCCTGATCCCTCTCCACAAGACGAGGTGGGGCAGGCAGATGTTGATATTGAAACCGTCGCACAGAGGCATAACAGAATCGCCCTGTTGATTGATCAGAATGTGAAAAATGGTAAGATCAGTCAGGCTGCTTTGACCATTATTAAGAATGAACTTTCGGCCTGGGCTATTGCCCATGCAAAATTAGAAGGCCGTTTAGAAGAATTAGAAAAAGAAAACAGCAGGCTGCGAAAACAACCAGCCAAATCCTGGGCGGCAGTGGCTGCGCAAGCGCCCATTAAGCCAACTACCACAAAAGATACAATCGACAGGGTAGCAAAGAGACAAGACACGGCAGTTTTTCTTCGGACGCTGCCAGGACAGGACACAAGCGTAAAAAAGCTACAAGAACTTTTAACTACCTCAATAGATCCTGTAAAGGACAAAATTAGAATCAAGAAAGTTAAACCCAGCAAGAACTCTGTAATAGTAGAAGTAGCCTCAGAAGAAGACAAAGAAAAACTACTAAAAAACCAAAAACTGAATGCAGTAATGAAATGTGAACCTCCACGGAAAAGGAATCCTTTGGTGATTTTGTATGACGTGCCAACTATAATGACTAACGACGAGTTAAGCGAGACAATAAGGGGACAAAATTTTGAAAGCATGAATGCCGAAGAATTCAATAATAAATTCAAACTCAAATTCAAAACACGACCCCGTGATCGGGACGTTGTCCATCACGTGGCCGAGGTAAATCCACAAATGTGGAAGCAAATTACTGGAATGGGCTGGCTATATGTCGGGTTTCATGCAATTAATGTAAGGGATTACATCGTGGTACCTCGTTGCCACAATTGTGGGGACTTGGACCACATTCTCAGGCACTGCACCAGGGGGTCGGCGTGCTCCAAGTGCGGTGACAAAGGACACGTACGAAAGGACTGCAAGGCTGCCAGTGTTTGTATTCCATGTAAGAGCAGAGGGAAAAAACCATGTGGAGCTACAGGACGGAGTTGCCCTACATAAAGGATGTTAGAACAACGCCTAATATCTAGAATCGATTATGGCTGAGTCTGACACAACCTACAGGATGCCAAAGCGAAAATCCCCGAGCAAGAGAAGGAGGGATGCTATGAGGGCTCACAAGTTCAGGGAATTTTTGAGATCGCTTTCGAGCTCAGAAGTCGAAACAGCAGACACTGCTGTCCAGACAGAGGCATACATGGTAGACAAAGGACAGCAAACTGAATTTCCCATGCCACTCATGGCTCCCTCCCCTCGAAGCCGGGGATCTGAGCCGAAAACAGACCATCCACGGCAAGGGCATCCTGTGGTAGTGGCAACCCCCAAGGAGAAAATTGAAAAACCACCCATACAGGAAAATATAGTCACAAGTTCGAGTTTGGGTTGCACCACTGATACATCAATTGTCAGGCTTCCGCCTGTCGATCCGGTGAGGGTGTACCCAAACCTCGAATTTACGATGCAGCTGGCAAGACTGGAGCAGCCGGCAACCCTGACCACTGCCTTGAGACATGTGGTCCGAATTGGACATGAGAACGGTAGAAAGGTAACCTTCTCGGTGATGGAGGCTGTAGATAGAATACAGCTAAAGTCGGTGAATCTCCCCACGGACTTCGGAGCCCTGCGTGACCTGCTAAAGAAACTGTTTGAAAGACGAGGAGAGAAATTTGACTTAGAGGATATATACGTCCAATCAGTGTTGGCAAATGGAAGAATAACTTTCGATCCGAACAAGACCTGGCCATATGACCGAGTACACACATATTATTCATGACGACTAGGACATCTGTCGGCCAACTAAATACGCACAACAGTCGACTTGTGATGCAGGAACTCCGTAGGGAAGTGGAGGAGAGGAGACTGGATGTACTCTGTTTGCAGGAGCCTTACTCTCTGGCTGGCAAAATTGCTTTTGTGGCCACCACATGGCAAGTCATCAGCTGTGGGGATGCCCCCAAAGCAGCTGTGGTAATCACCAACAAAAAATTGCAGGCAACCTTACTTTCGCAGTACTCAAACAGTCACTGCAACGTCATAGAACTGCAATCTCCAGCAGGCACTATAATACTCATTAACATGTATTTCCAATATGGAGATGATATTGACATACATTTAGACCACCTAACAAGAGTAGCTATGGCGTTGCAGGGACGGAGAGTTGTCATAACTGCGGACATAAGTGCGAAGTCCCCCCTATGGTACAGTGGCACAAGGGACGAAAATGGTGGAAAGGTGGAAGAAGTGATTATGTCGTTGCAGCTTGTGGTGGCAAACAAACCGGGAAACTCTCCCACCTATGCGGCGGGAAAGGGGCAAGGCACGAACATCGATGTGACCTTGGTCACGCCAAATGCGGCAAACCTAATACAGAACTGGAAGGTGATAGACAGTGCCACCACAAGCGATCACAACCTTATCACTTTTACCTTAGGGAGCAGGGAGTGCCACTGGGCCAGGGGTGGGAGGTGCAGTTGAACTTCAGGAAAGCCAACTGGGAACGCTTAGCCAGAGAGTGTGACATTCCTCCGTTACCGGATGGGGACAGACAAATTGACATTGACAACAGAGCTGAGGAACTGGTGTGTGCAGTGACTAGAGCGATGAAGGCGGCCGTGCCAACTAGGAGGAGGGCCATGGCGGCCTCGCCGACACCATGGTCTCCTGAGCTGCAGGAGCTGCGTCAGTCTGTCAGAAGGCTGCGGAGGCACTACCAGCACAGTGTCGTCTGGTGGGAGAAGCAGAGATGGTTACTGCTATACCGGGAGGCAAAGGAAAGATTTCAAAAAGAATTAAAAGCGGTCCGAGTTAGAAGCTGGGAGACATTCGTGACCAATCAGCTGGCCTTGGATCCATGGGGGATTCCGTATAAACTAGTAAGAGAAAAGATCCGCTCCCCTATGATGCTGTCCACAGTCAGGCATGGGGATGGGATGACGGACTCATGGCAGGAGACTGCTGAGGTCCTACTCCGATCCCTGTTGCCTGACGACGACAGAACAGAGGATACTGAGGAACAGCGACGGTTGCGGGATTTAGATCTGGGCGACTATACAAATGATGAGGCAGTCCTCCCTTTCTCGGAGGAGGAGGTCGCTGCCCTCATAAAGACAATAAAGAGAGGGAAAGCCCCCGGGCCAGACGGCATTGTGGCGGAGGTGGTGCAGTTCTTGGCCCCACAACTGGTCGCTCCTTTAACCCAGCTGTACAACGAGTGCCTTCGGCAAGGCAAATTCCCGAGGATCTGGAAGGCAGCAAACGTTGTAATCATTAAGAAAGGCCCCGATAAAGATCCAGCTGAGGCAAAGTCTTACAGACCCATCTGCCTTCTGGATGTGTTCGGGAAAATCCTTGAAAAGCTGCTTGCTGATAGGCTGACTGCCCACCGAGTGCTGCACGGGATGAGCGACAGACAGTTTGGCTTCAGGCCTGGGCGTTCCGCATCTGATGCGATCGCCCTGGCGGCCGAGGTCTGTGGTTCGGCCCCGTGCAAGTACATCGTCGGCATCATGGTGGACATTAGTGGCGCCTTTGACAACCTGTGGTGGCCTTCGCTCTTCTCCTGCTTGCGGGAGAAAGAGTGCCCAGGGCCGCTATACGGTTGCCTTAGGAGCTATTGTGTAGATCGGGAGGTCTGGCTATCATCCCCTAGCGGGAGGATTGGAAAACCCATAACAAAGGGATGTCCCCAGGGTTCCGTCTTAGGTCCCCTATTTTGGGATATCCACATGGAGCCACTCTTAAATGCATTGCAACAGAATGAAGACGTGCTAGAGGTGATAGCCTACGCTGATGACCTCCTTCTACTGGTTGGCGGCCGAAGTCGCGAGGATATTGAACCTAAAATAGACAGAGCCATGACGCAACTACTATCATGGTGCCGTAATACCAAGATGACCATCTCACCGACTAAATCAACCTATCTATTACTAAAGGGACAGTTAATAAGAAACCCGACTGTAAGAATTGAGGGCACACCAGTACTCCGACGACGAGAGGGACGATACTTAGGGATCATCATCGATGAAAGGTGGAACTTCGGAAAGCACATTGAAACCGTGACACAAAGAGCTCTGCAAATTCTCAATAACCTCACCACCATAGGTCATAAAAGATTTCATCTCCCCCCTCACCTTATCAAATTGTATCATAATAGCATATTAACATCAATAGTGGGTTACGGCGCGGGAGTCTGGGCACACAGGCTGACGAGGGTTGTGCCCGCCATGTCGGTGAGAAGGGTTCAAAGGAACATGATATTAAGATCTGTGGGGGCATAAAGAACATCTCCGGGAGGGGCCCTATTAGTAATAATGGGGCTTTGTCCTCTGGATATCAAAATCAGGGAACAGGGTGCTTGGTATTGGGCAAAGAAAGGGGACATAGAGAAAGTAGAAGAAATCTTGGGAGTTAGGGTCAGGGATAAGGGCGAGATACGGAAGAGGGGTGAAGAGCTATGGCAAGAAGTTTGGGAGGCAGAGGAATCCGGCAGAAGAACTTTCAGCTTCCTGCCGAATGTGAGGGAAAGAATGAGCATGGGTTATTTTGAACCAACTAGGGGTTTGTTCCACTTTCTCACTGGACATGGGCCTTACCCGACGTATCTATGTCGGTTTGGGAAGAGGGCAACGCCTACGTGTGACTGTGGTGCATCGGAGGGAACTCCCGACCATGTGGTCTACGAGTGCCCCCTTTTCGATGATGTAGCAACTACACTTAGACAACAATTACCCAACCATGACACTTATATGTTATTAAGACAAGACGAGACCTTTCGACTGCTAAATCAGTTGGCAAATGAGGTATCACGAAAGGTCCTAACACAATATATGAGAGAGCTTTAAGACTTAAAGAAATCACATACTAGGTCAATACCCCAATCCCGTACCGCCTGTGCGTGGACTGGTCGACTGGTAAAGTTGGAATCCGCCACGTGCAGGATAGGGGGGGAGTTGCGACCATACCGGATTTGACAACGCACCGATTTTGACTTAGAATAGTTCATTAGGTTAGGAAATTAGAATAGGAATTAATATAGAAACCTGCAGCGAATAAAAGTATTGGCCTGCCCTGTGCCAGGGCGCGTTCACCGGGGTTAGCTCGGTGAGCAAGGCACACAAGTAGGATTGTATATTTACTGGAATGTTTGTAACGCTGCAGGCAGTAGAGACTAGTGTAAGTAGTAATATTAGGAGTAGCAGATTTGTTAATTAGTAGGTCTGCCCATTCAACTAACAATACTGTCTGTAGAATAGAATTAGAAATGTATAAGCTGTACCTAAGTAATGTATTATATCATGACCCACTAATTCATAAGGTGGTGGGTTTTATTGTATAAAAACATTTTGTTAGAAATAAAGATTTTTTTTTAAAAAAAAAATGCTTTATCTGCGCCATTCGCCTTAATCACATCTGAGAGTAATTCTTAATAAAACGCCTGTCACTAACTGTTCGTCATCACAGACACTGTTTGCTATACGGCCACGACGCGCAATTGATTTCCAAAATTCATCTTTCTCCAGTGAGAATGGATCTTACGACCCCTGGTTTATTAGAGCAGTGCTCTACCACTGAGCTAAAGAGGCGCGGACCAGCGGTACATTTGGGTACTTCGTCCTTACCGTCGCCTGCATCATCAGACTTCAGCTGACACCACTTCATATTACTGGCAAATATTTGCAGCTATGGCGACCCATTACTGCTTGGCTACACATCTGCACGTTATCGATGTGCTCTCCAAACAACAACACTTGCATTTCAGAACATGTCTTTCACACATGTCTACAAAATCACCTTCACCTTCAAATACAGTTTCCTTGCGACGGACAAAGACGTAGGCAGAGTTTAAAGTTGCTATTTCCATTACATCTCGTTAATCAAAAAAACGGTAAATTACATCTGCAGCGGAACAAAATTGAGTTCCGCCCAGCGTGTGGCTCGAACCCACGACCGTGGGAACAAGAGTCTGACACTCAACCGACTGAGCTAGCCGGCTACCTCGGTGAATACATGCCGGCTAGCACGTCACACAGTACTCGTTTGGGTTGGGTGGTCCCATACAGAATCTCTCCATGCTGCCTAATGTTTTCCTAACATCACACTCGTCACGTACTTCACTTTTATGTCATAATCATTTCTGAGAGGTAAAGAAATTGCATGACAACATTCAGAGCTAGTGGCGTCAAAATTAACACACATACTTTATGTGACTCAAAAGCCGAACGAGTTACTTTCCGACGTTGTTTTAGATGTGCTAGTGCCAGTCAAAACTCGTGGTGTCGGCACTTTGCCGACCATTTCGCTAGTTAACACCGGTCTTGTAGTGTGTGTTTCAAGCTCAAGAGCATCTCCAAGCAAAAAATGGTCAACAGCAACATGCAGACGGTTTCGTACTGCTCAATTGCTACATTGTAAAGGTATGTTTCTTTTTCAGAACTGGAAAAACACGAGCGTGACAGCATTCGAACCTGTAATCTTCAGATCCGAAGTGCGACGTCTTATCCATTAGGCCACACGGTCACTGACGACCAACTATAACATGTATACGACTCACCTCGAAACGCTCACACCCCTGAGGATTTGTGTTTTCGTTCTACACAGCCGCTGCCCCTTGCTCTTTCCCACCCATTCGTTACATTCAACCTCTTACGAGACCGACCAAATATAGACTGAGAAACAAGACCACACACTTTGTGCATTCGGAATCGAAGGCAGGGCGTTCCTCGCCGCATTTTCTACTTCTGCAGAAGCGGCGACGACGACGACTACGACGACGACGACGACGACGAGAGGCTCTGAGATATGTGAGAAATGCATCTATAAAATGTAATTCAAACTGCCTCGTCTCACCTTATGCTGAACCGCTTTGGCAAATGCTTTATCTGCGCCATTCACCTTAATCACATCTGAGAGTAATTCTTAAAAAAACGCCTGCCGCTAATTGTTCGTCATCACAGATGCTGTCTGCTATACGGCCACGACGCGCAACTGATTTTCAAATTTCATCTTTCTCCTTTGAGGATGGAAGTTACGACAGCTGGTTTAATATAGCAGTGCTCTACCACTGAGCTAAAGAGGCGCGGCCTAGCGGTACTCTTGGGTACTTCGTCCTTACTGTCGTCTGCATCATCAGACTTCAGCTGACAACACTTCATATTACCGGCTAATATTTGCAGCTATGGCGACCCATTACTGCTTGGCTACACATCTGAAACGTAACCGATGTGCTCTCCAAACAACAACACTTGCATTTCAGAACATGTCTTTCACACATGTCTACAAAATCACCTTCACCTTCAGATACAGTTTCCTTGCGACTGACAGAGACGTAGGCAAAGTTTAAAGTTGCTATTTCCATTACATCTCGTTAATCTGAAAAGGGGTAATTTACATCTGCAGCGGAACAAAATTCCGTTCCGCCCAGCGTGTGGCTCGAACCCACGATCCTGGGTTGAGGGTCTGACGCTCTACCGAATTTTTTTTTTTTTTTATCTCCTGTGAGGATGGAACTTACAACCCCTGGTTTATCAGACCAGCGCTCTACCACTTTTTTTCTTTTTTTTGCTTTTTTTTAAATTTGCATTTTTTTTGTTCATTGTAATTTGTATATTCGTTTGTCTTCTATCCATCTTCTTTGCTCGTTTCTGCTGTCTGTTTTGCGCTTTTGTTTCATTCAAAATACACCAAATTTAATATGTCGTAGAAATAACTGCTCCTGGGAAGGACATATTCTTGATCTCATACGTTGCTTTATTCAGAATCACAATGAGACAAATGGAAGTCTTTGCAGTGAGTATAACCTTGACTATAGTACAGGAAAAACGAATTGTTATAACAGATATTCATGTTATCCACGTCCTACTTCATCTCAAGGACGATGTGAAGAAAATTTTGAAATGTTGACTGATACCGGTGCCATTATTTGTTGGTTGTGCGCCAGTGTCGGTGTGAGAGATATACTTGAAAATCTAAGACATTATTAGGCGCACTGCCGGACAGAATAAAGTGGATAAAATGTCCCATGAGCCATAGGTAGCTGTTATGTTTGGCTGTAGGGAAGAGTCGGTAGTCCGGGCGCAGAATGTCGTGGATCTGAATCGCATGAGGCGCAGTCCGGTTGAGCACAGCGAGTTTTTTGCGCGTCCAATTCCAGATGTGCACTTGATCCTTGCAGACAAACAGATGTGTAATAGTCTCAACCATGTGGCACAAGTCGCAGTAGGGACTGGGTGCAAGATTAATCCTGTGCCGCTTTTCTTTCGTCGGAATAGTTTCAGCGACCACGTCATACCATTTGGAGCGGACATCTGTCGGAAGCGTTGGATTATGGATGTTAGCCCAAACGAGGGACCAATTGCAAGCCGGATACTTCTTTTCCAAGGGGCCAGGCAGTGACGGCCGAAGTAAGTGGTGGTACAGTTTTACCGTCGGCTTCTTGAAAAGCTCGTCGTCGAGATAGCTACTTTCAAGGTAATACAGTGCTATATGCTGAAAGTGCGGGTCGACGTGGCCAATGTCCACAGGCGGAGATAAGTTGCGGGGGCGGGACAGTTGATAGAGCCGCTTCGTGACGGTGTCCTCGCTGGCGGTGAGTATCTGCCATGAGCGTTTCAGATACAGGGCTAGGGCATGAATGCCGGGGTTTTTCAAGCCAAGGCCTCCCATATCGCATGGCAGTGCTGTCGTGGTGAAGGAAACCTTAAAAATATTGAGCTTCCAGACGTACCAGGCGGCCGCCGCTAGGAGTGATCTTGCTACTGTGGGTGGCATAGGTAGGACGGCGGCAACAAATTGTAATTTGGAGAGGGCATAAGAGTTGACGAAAAAGGCTCGCTGCAGACGATCGAGGTGTCGCATGTTCTTGTCGCGCAGGAGTGCTTTTATCGCCTGAATTTTGGGTATCCAATTTTTGTGAGACATGTCCAGAGGCCGGGCCGTAACGTAGAGACCAAGGTGTTTTCTAGTCTGTACACAGGGCAGCCAAGCGTCGCCTGTGATAGATCGTTCTTGACCAAGCGTTAAGGCGGCGGATTTATTGACGTTTAACATGGCACCACTATCTCTTTGGAATTCCTCAAGAATGCGTTTCGCTGCGGTGACATCGCGAACGTCGTTAAGAAGCACGCTGACATCGTCTGCGTAAGCTTGGACCACAGACTTGATACCATAAAACTGGAATCCAGGGAGGCTATGATGTAGATGGCGCAACAAGGGTTCCATGAGGATCGCATAGAGCGTCGTTGAAAGAGGACAGCCTTGCTTGATACCCCGTGAGAGCTGGACGTACTCCGTCAATGTATTATTGATCAGGAAGCGTGTACGGGTACCACTGATACAGTTGTTGATGAGGTGGATAAAATTAAGACTGAAGCCCATTGATCCCATCACGCCGCTGAGATAGTGATAGTCAGCTCGATCGTAAGCCTTATCGAAGTCAAGAAATGCTATGGCCATAGGAGTGCGGGTGGCCCAGGTGAGGGAGACGAGATCCCGATATAGCGCCAAAATGGTGGACAGCAACCGACCACGGATCGCACTCATTTGGTATGGTCCCAGAAGATAGGGTAACAGCTGCCGTAATCGGGCATTGAGGGCGCGCGTCAGAAGCTTAAAGTCGGCATTGAGCAGAGTAATGGGCCGCAGATCTTTGGTGGTGGTCGGCGTCGGCGTCTTAGGTATTAAAACAGTTAACCCCTCTGTGAAGGCTGGGGGTACAGCAATCCCACGTAGTACTTCATTGTACATCTCTGTGAGTTCGTCCCCTAATATAGGCCAATATTTGACGTAAAACTCGACAGAGAGCCCGTCCGTGCCCGGAGATTTATTTCGTGGCGCAGCAAGCAGGGCATCCTTCAGTTCTTCTTTGGTAAAGGGAGCAAGCAGGTCCCGATTGAGGTCGTCGGTAAAGCGGTACGGCGGGGGTCCATAATGATACCATTCCCGCACTTTCTCATGTGGTACACCAGCACAGGTGTAAAGTGCAGCAAAGTGGTTGGTAACATGGTTTTTGATGTCTCGCTGTAGGGTATAACAAGCACCGTCTGCATCCTGCAACTTATGAATAAGTTTCCTACGCGCTGCACGTAACTGTTGGACGATATGATGGACTGACGTCTGCTGTTGCGTCAAGTTTGTGGAGTCACGTGCTTGAATCTGGTGGCCGACGGCGGTGCAGCCCGTCAAGGATGTAATCTTGGCTTGGAGTCTGCGTACGTGCGTGATGTTATTAGGCACCTGATGATAATCCCGGTACAATTCTCGCAGGGCACAGAAATAGAATTCAGTGATTTCCTTCTCACCGCGAGCACGAATCCGGGCGTGGTGCTTGATGCAAGTAATGAGTTTCCCCTTTGCATGAAGCGTCCACCAATCAATCCACGTGGAATACGTGGGCCTGCTTGATGTTACGGAGTGCCAAACTGACCGGATCTCACGCTCTAAAGTGGCGTCTTGTAAGAGGCGACAGTTGAGTTGCCATCGTCCGAAGCCTCTATAAACTTTCTGCGGTGTGTGATTAAAGACGATGTGGTAAGCGATATGGTCACTGAAATTAACGGGCCAATATTCGCAAGTTCCCACGTCGTCTAAAAGACCGCGTTGCACATATATGCGATCTAACCTGCTGGAAGATGTCTGCGTAAAGTGAGTAAAGGCAACTTCATCTGGGTGTAAGGTCGCCCACGTGTCGACTGACTGCAATTCTGTAACCAGTGTTAGCAGTTCCTGGCTGAAGTTAAAGTTCGGCGTTTGATCGGTGCGGCGCAATACGCAGTTAAAGTCACCACCCATAATAATACGCAGACGCAAGTCGGTGATTAGATTCGCTATCTCACCCGTGTAAAACTCCCTCCTCGCCGCTCGCGCGTTGGAACCGGAAGGGGCGTACACATTAAGAAGGAGTACATCAAGGATCTGTGCGGCAATGCCTCGTCCGGTAGGTAACATGGACAAACAAGAACATTCAATGCCTTCCCGATACAGAATGATCGTACCTGCCTCCGTCCCTATATTGACAATGGCGTCATAACCGGGGACGTCGGCTAGGAGTGGAGTCAGTGCTTCCTGTACGAACAGAATATCTATATCAGCGGCCCGTAAATAATGTCGAAGGCTGTGGATTTTTGCTTGAGAGATAATGCGGTTAACATTTATGGTAGAAATCTTATAGGATTGTCGTGAACGGAGCGATGTGGGATGAGTGGTCATCTGCAGATGAAAACAGGTACGATTTTTATCCCTTCAACAGTCGTCCGCTTCGGAGGTCGTATAAGTCTAGACGTCGCCGTCCGTGGACGCTGCATTGCGCCGAGACGTAAGCAGCGTATCACCAGCTGCCATCGGTTCTTCACGCTTGGGATTGCCAGTCATATCTTCAATATCATGCTCCCAATTATCGACAGACACAGCCGTCGTCGCGCCTGCTGCAGCAGTTCCGGAACCGCATTGCGGGCCGTCACCCTGCAAATCTGCAACTTGGGCCGTCCGCGGTGGTGCACTAATATGTGCCCTCCCCGTGTCAAGGTTGGATACATCATCGTCAATATTCATGGGTGAGGCCAACGACGGAAGACAATCTTCGGTCCCCGAAGTGTCATCGCAGATCATGCGGCCCGCGTGTTTGGCCTTTTCACGCAAGGGAGGTGCCGATTGAGCTGCCGCCGGACGAGCGATCCGACGTTTCTTGTGCTTTTTCGGGGAGGACCCACTGACAGAGGCTTCCGCATTCTTTAAAGGAAGAGGAAGAGTCTCTGTCTCTTGCTGGCTGTCAGTGGCGGTAGTGGCCGCCTCCACAACGTCAACCCTGGCTTCCTCACGTGAGGCGTCACGGGGCACCGCGGCTAGCAAGCCAGCGACCGGCAAGGCTTCCTGAGCGGTAGAGATTTCCATAGGTACATCTCCGTCATTCGTAACATCGGCCACACTAAGTCCGACTTCCGCAGCCGACGCAGTGGGTGTATTTGCACGGACCGCCGCTACATAAGTAGTCGGTAATATTGTCGGTTGCGGGGGAGGGCCCAGTTCACCCGCTGGCAGCTGCGTTACACGTCGTTGGATGCACTGTGCCCGGACGTGTCCCGTGGAATTACAGCCTGAACATGTACGAGGCTGTCCCTCATATATGATTATCGCCCTATATCCACAAATCGTTAGGTAGGACGGAATATGCCGTTGCAATTCGATCTTAATTTGCCGCACACCGTTCAAAACAGGGTACTTATGGAACGGGGCCAACTTTTCGGCAATGTTACTGATAATTTTGCCATAGGACTTAATAGAAGCATTAATTTGTTCAGCCGAGAATTCAAAAGGCAACTCGAAAATCCTGACGGTACGAATACCAAGACCAGCGTGGACAACAGTCACCTCACCAACATTCCCGTCACTGTGTCGAAATTTATAGGTACCGCCACATGAATCGATGATTTTGTTGCACAATTCTGGGTCACGCAATTTGATATAAACTGTGCTACTGACAATAGACAAATGGATACCAATGATATCGGTGGGAGGCAATTTTACGTCTTCATCGAGAAATCGTTCGACTTCGTAATATTTCGGTCGAGAAAAACTTCCATCAAACATAAACTTCAAAGTATCTTTCCGCTCTGGGTGATCCATGTTAGGTTCTATTCGTTACAAACAAGATGTTTGCGCGCCGCAACGGCCCTCGACTCACCACGTGCCGCACCGCAAGCCGCAGCTGAGCACGTAAACAACGCTCCAGGCACGTCCGACCTGCACGACGGCCGCGCCTCGACTGACGGTTTTCTAAAGACATCACACACATCCATGCCCGAGGCAGGATTCGAACCTGCGACCGTAGCCGTCGCACGGTTCCGCACTGCGCGCCTAGAACCGCGAGACCACCACGGCCGGCACCGACTGAGCTAGCCGGCTACCTCGGTCAATACCTGACGGGAAGCACGTCACACAGTACTCTTTTGGGTTGGGTGGTCCCATACAGAATCTCTCCATGCTGCCTAATGTTTTCCTGACGTCACACTCGTCACGTACCTCACTTTTATGTCATAATCATTTCAGAGAGGAAAAGAAATTGCATGACAACATGCAGAGCTAGTGGCGTCAAAATTAACAAACATAATTTATGTGACTCAAAAGCCGAACGAGTTACTTTCCGACGGTGTTTTAGATGTGCAAGTGCCAGTCAAAACTCGCGGTGTCGGCACTCTGCCGACCATTTCGCTAGTTAACACCGGTCTTGTTGTGTGTGTTATTCAAGCTCAAGAGCATCTCCAAGCAATAAATGGTCAACAGCAACATTGAGACGGTTTCGTACTGCTCAATTGCTACATTAAAACGGTATGTAACTTTTTCAGAACTGGAAAAACAGGAGCGTGACAGCATTCGAACATGTAATCTTCAGATCCGAAGTCCGACGCCTTATCCATTAGGCCACACGGTCGCTGACGACCAACTATGACATTTATACGACTCATCTCATAACGCTCACATCCCTGAGGATTTGTGTTTTCGTTCTACACAGCCGCTGCCCCTTGCTCTTTCCCACCCATTCGTTACATTCAACCTCTTACGAGACCGACCAAATATAGACTGAGAAACAAGACCACACACTTTGTGCATTCGGAATCGAATGCAGGGCGTCCCTCGCTGCATTTGCTACGATGGCCATTTGCTACTTCTGCAGAAGTGGCGACGACGACGACGACGACCGCGAGAGGCTCTGAGATATGTGAGAAATACTTTTGTAAAATATAATTCAGACTGCCTCGTCCCACCTTATGCTGTACCGCTTTGGCAAATGCTTTATCTGCGCCATTCGCCTTAATCACATCTGAGAGTAATTCTTAAAAAAACGCCTGCCGCTAATTGTTCGTCATCACAGATGCTGTTTGCTATACGGCCACGACGCGCAACTGATTTTCAAAATACATCTTTCTCCTGTGAGAATGGAACTTACGTCCGCTGGTTTATTAGAGCAGTGCTCTACCACAGAGCTAAAGAGGCGCGGCCTAGCGGCACTCTTGGGTACTTCGTCCTTACGGTCGTCTGCATCATCAGACGTCAGCTGACAACACTTCATATTACCGGCAAATATTTGCAGCTATGGCGACCCATTACTGCTTGGCTACACATCTGACACGTAACCGATGTGCTCTCCAAACAACAACACTTGCATTTCAGAATTTGTCTTTCACACATGTCTACAAAATCACCTTCAACTTCAAATACAGTTTCCTTGCGACTGACAGAGACGTAGGCAAAGTTTAAAGTTGCTATTTCCATTACATCTCGTTAATCAGAAAAACGGTAATTTACATCTGCAGCGGAAAAAAATTCCGTTCCGCCCAGTGTGTGGCTCGAACCCAAGACCCTGGCATTAAGAGTCTGACGCTCTACCGACTGAGCTAGCCGGCTACCTCGGTCAATACCTGCCGGGTAGCACGTCACACAGTACTCGTTTGGGTTGGGTGGTCCCATACAGAATCTCTCCATGCTGCCTAATGTTTTCCTGACGTCACACTCGTCACGTACTTCACTTTTATGTCATAATGATTTCTGAGAGGTAAAGAAATTGCATGACAACATGCAGAGCTAGTGGCGTCAAAATTAACACACATACTTTATGTGACTCAAAAGCCGAACGAGTTACTTTCCGACGGTGTTTTAGATGTGCAAGTGATAGTCAAAACTCGCGGTGTCGGCACTCTGCCGACCATTTCGCTAGTTAACACCAGTCTTGTTGTGTGTGTTATTCAAGCTCAAGAGCATCTCCAAGCAATAAATGGTCAACAGCAACATTGAGACGGTTTCGTACTGCTCAATTGCTACATTAAAACGGTATGCTTCTTTTTCAGAACTGGAAAAACACGAGCGTGACAGCATTCGAACCTGTAATCTTCAGATGCAAAGTCCGACGCCTTATCCATTAGGCCACACGGTCACTGACGACCAACTATGACATGTATACGACTCATCTCGAAACGCTCACACCCCTGAGGATTTGTGTTTTTGTTCTACACAGCCGCTGCCCCTTGCTCTTTCCCACCCATTCGTTACATTCAACCTCTTACGAGACCGACCAAATATAGACTGAGAAACAAGACCACACACTTTGCGCATTCGGAATCGAAGGCAGGGCGTCCCTCGCTGCATTTGCTACGATGGCTATTTGCTACTTCTGCAGAAGCGGCGGCGGCGGCGACGGCGACGACGACGACGACCGCGAGAGGCTCTGAGATATGTGAGAAATACATCTATAAAATGTAATTCAGACTGCCTCGTCCCACCTTATGCTGTACCGCTTTGGCAAATGCTTTATCTGCGCCATTCGCCTTAATCACATCTGAGAGTAATTCTTAAAAAAACGCGTGTCGCTAATTGTTCTGCATCACAGATACTGTTTGCTATACGGCCACGACGCGCAACTGATTTCCAAAATTCGACTTCCTCCTTTGAGGATGGAACTCACGACCCTTGGTTTACTAGACCAGTGCTCTACCACTTTCTTTTTCTTTTCTTTGTTTTTTGGGTGAGAGCTAGGTATCGTAGCCACTTTTTTTATTTTTTTTATTTTTTTTCTGATCCATTTTTTTCTTCTGTTTTGTAAAATGCGGTAAACAATCAGGGAGAGGCAAAGTGGGCAGGGGTCGTGCAATCCGAGGCCTGGCCACAATGTCTCCCACCGTAACTGTCACCATGTCACCCTACCTCTTCTGCGAAATGAAGAAAAAACTGCGGCTTGACTGCGCCGCCGGTAACAGAAAAACAGAAAATAATCCGAAGACGAAATGGTGCTTCCAAACGCAGTTTAAATTAATTATGTCCATTTCATTTTTATGCAGGAGAATAGGGAAATCCGTGCATTTTGCACCGCATGATTGCACCTCGCTCCTCAATCAATGTTAATAATTGATGAACAAAATAAATTAAAATTCTTCTACCGTTGTTCTCTCTATCGTATCTTCTGTTATAATAAAAAAAAACTAGGAAATGCAGTTCTGTGAAAGGCATCCGCCAATGAGACGTAACGCGCTACATCAAACGAGCTGTTATTTTCTGAATCCGACGAATTATCAAGATGACACACTAGTAAAGTCGTCCCCGCACTAACGTCTTTTGTCTTCACTCTGGGTGGCCGATAGGAGAGTAGAATCCAACATGTCGGAAAATGGCTGTATGCACTCCATCCTATATTGGCTGTGAAATGATTGTGTGGCTTAAAAAGTTTGCAAAATTAGCTTTATAGCTTTTAGTCTTCTGCAGTCGGTGGTGCTGTATCATTAAATACAGAAGAAAGTCTTCTTTACTCGTTTCGTTCACATTGAAAAAATAGTAAACTGTGTGGCCTTTAAGCCAGTTTACTGAATTTCGTTTGGTCTGCGAGTAAGGCACCACCTCCGGAGTGAGGAAGTCGGCTGGCGTTATGGTGGCAGGGCATGTTCTAGTGATGCTTGCCAACAACGGTCTTATGACCGTCCAAACATCTCGCACTGTTTCGCAGACAAGTCTGTGTTCCTCGCTATCTTGTACCCGGCATATGTTGCATAAGGGTGAATCGGCCAGATGAATGGAATGGAGCCTGGCATTGGTTGCTATTTTACGGTTCACCGTTAGATACCAAGACACTCGCACGTGAGACGGTAAATGTCGCGAATGAATATTATCCCAAATGACCCGCCAATTGTGAGCTGGATATTTCTCTTCGATGTTATTCCGGGATGTGAACTCGATCAAAGTCTTATACAATTGCTTCACCACCGTTATTTCCTTCTCCGGAATTCTTTGTCGAGCATAACTATATTCCAAAAGGAAGTATTTTAAATGGTAAAGGTCGTGTGGAATATGATGTACATCAATCGGGGGGTTGAGGTCCGCCGGTGATATTTCGTTGAGCAGGTAAGCAGTGAGGCAATGTGGAGATTTTGTCCACAGCTTATACATACTGCTTAGATAGAGCGCCTGTGCCTTCTTATAAACATCAGTGAGGTTTAATCCGCCCTTCCGAGTAGGGAGCGTCAACGTAACAAATTTAACTTTGAAGATATTGCCTCTGGTCACGAAATGGCCAAGAGCGGACAGCATTCTATTCGCAATGCCACTGGGAAGAGGCAACACTTTGGCTACATAGTTGATCTTCGAGACGATATAGGTGTTGACCAGTTCAACTTTTTGGAGAGCATTCAGTTGCCTCATACTATGCTGTTGTACACATGCCCTTACCTTGTGAAGTAAATCCCTATAATTTACAGCAATGGTATTCTGTATCTTCCGGCGAAACTCAAGACCTAAGCACTTTATACTGGTAAGTTCCCGTAATCGGGTATGGTTGGGGAAATGTATTCCCCGTCCGACATTCATGATTCCAGATTTTTGCCAGTTCACCTTCGCCCCTGATGCCGCCGCATATCGTTGAAGTATTTCAAGTGAGGACCTCACTTCTTGCGCGTTCACGACAAGAAAGCCGACATCATCTGCGTACGCACGGCACACAATCTTCTGTCTATTGATTTCCAATCCCTGCAAACGTTCAGTTAGCGTAGCAAGCAGAGGTTCTATTGCGATGGCAAAAAGAGCCATCGACATCGGACAGCCTTGCCTCACCGAACACGCGATATCAATCGCACCACTGAGGCGACCATTAATTTGGATTCGCGAAGTACTATTACGGATCATATTGTCGATTACTTGCGTGAACTGGTGCGGAAATCCCAATTCTCGCATGTCGTGGAAATGGAATCGGTGGCTCACTCTGTCGAATGCTTTTTCAAAGTCTATCATTAAGAGGGCGCATTTTAATTTGCAGGCCTCCGCTACGGCTATCACATCTCTGTAATCCGTGAGCGTGTGGTAAATAGATCTATTTCTACCAACACTCGTTTGATACTGTCCTGTGATTGTGGACATACATTTTTGAGCCGTTGGCTGAGGACACGGGCGAATAGTTTATAATCACTATTTAACAACGTGAGAGGTCTCAAGTTTGTTGGGTTGTCACTGCAAGGGGTCTTGGGCAGTAAAACAACAATTCCCTGTCGAAATTCCTGCGGAATAACGTTACATGGGTTCATGAGATCGTTACAAATTGCAAGTAGTTTCGATTTCATCTGCGGCCAGGAGGTTTGATATACTTCTGCAGGTAGACAGTCCGAACCTGGAGATTTATTTTTCGGACTCCGTAGGATAATGTCTGTTAATTCATCTTCTGTCACCTCTGTAATAAGCTCATTTGCCTCTGTGGGGCCGAGTCTCCGTGATAAATTTGTCGTAAAATCCGCAAACACGGTATCGTCTGTTATTTTATTGGACATCAGGTTCTCGATAGTACTCTTCAATCGCACTCAAGATTGCACTTTGTTTAGTAACTATGGCACCGGTGCTGGTTCGGATCTGTGTAAGGATTTTCCGACGGTCTCGTCGACTTTCACGTAACAATTGATACATAGCAGCCTCTTCTTCTTGCACCGTCGTAGGAACTCGCGCCCGAACTTGAAAACCTTCCAACTGTTTCCGTTGCAGCGTTAAAATTTTTGCCTGAATTCTTTTGATCTGTGCAAAATTGCCGATGTCGGTCGCGTCAAATTTATGTAACTCCCGAAGACACTGAAAGTAAAATTCCATCGTCCGTTTGTGCCACTGATTTTTCTGACGGGAGTAAATCACTAAAGTTTTCCTAAGTTGAGGTTTGGCGCATTGGAGCCACCACTCGATCGCGGAGTTGTAGGAATTGAATTTACGTTCACATACCGTCCAAGTGGACAGGAAGGCTTCTCGACATGCAGTATCTTGCAAATGTGCAATTTTGAACTTCCATAACCCTCGACTCCGGTAGGTTTCCTGTTGTTTCATGTTGACGGTACAGATATAGGCAGCATGGTCGGAAAATACAGTAGGCCATATTTTGGTCTGTAGCAGGTGTTGCTTTAAATTACACGATATGTAAATTCTATCTAACCTACTTGCCGAATGACTGGTAAAATGTGTAAAACCCACTGCCATTCCGTGCGTGGACGTCCAGGTGTCAGTTAAGGGGAGTTCTTGAATGATCTGTTCTAATTCAACACACCGATTAAAGTGCGGAGTTTGTTCTATTTGACTAAGCACACAATTTAAATCTCCGCCAAAAATGACATCAGTGTAGTTGGTCCCGAAGAGGGGAAGGATCTCGTGGCGGAAAAATTCTGCACGGCGTTGCCTATTACTGGACCCAGAAGGTGCGTAAATATTAATCAGTCTGATGTTATTGACAGTTACTGCTATCCCTCTGCCGGTCACAAGTTTTGCCTCACAATTGGCAATGATCCCTTCTTTTAAGAGTAATGCTGTTCCAAGTTCGAAACCGTTGCCAGGGTTTATGAACGCGTTATACCCGGCTATGTGGTCTAACTCGATATCACTTACTTCCTGAAGCACTGCTATATCTATGTCAGCTGCGTATAACAAGTCTTGTAAATTTTTCAGATTCAAATCGCTACGTATCTTATTGATATTGAGAGTCAGGATCTTGTAGGCCTGCAAGGTGGTCATTGATGTTCCGTACGAAAGGAGTAGACGTTAGGATACGTCAGCTAGCTGTCAATTGGAGGCGCTGACAGTTTCGGTCGTTTGAGTAGCCATGGCCACGTGGACTTTGCTTCCATCAACCGCTGAGAGAGGGGGCAAGGAGCCAGTCGCGGGTGTTGAATCCTCCTGCTTCTCTACATCATCTTCATTCGTTTAACACTCGTCTGCCCAATTAGGAGAGGAAAGGGTGCCTACTGGTTCAGGAAACGGTGGGGCTCAGTGTGCTGAATCGGCATCTCGTCTTGTCTGCTGTCGGACGTCGCGGGCGGCTCCGACACGGTGTTGTCAGATCGTGGTGTGTTACGTGAGCGCGAAGTCGAGGCGACAGCGTCAGCTGGTCCTTCTTTTAAATTCTGGCCGATTAATTTTGCCTTTCCCCGCAAGCTCGGTGCTGTATCTTCCGTATCTTGATGAGCCATCCTCCGTTTTTTATTTTTCTTTGGAGATCTATTACCGCGTATTACTGCGTCAGATTTCGGCATCGTTTCAGTCACTTGTTCGGACATGGTAGCAGGAGCCAGGGACACCTCCGTTAACTCAGCACCCTGTATGGGTTGTTCTACCACCATATCACTGGTCCTGTTAGTGTCATGGATTTCAGAAACAGCCATCCCGGACGTGACTGGAGTGTCCGGTGATGCTACATTAACTGCGAGACTGGGTCCGGCAGGTGGATCACGAATCGGTTGTATTGCCGGCTCACCGCGAGCAACCGACACGTACGATGTCGGTAATGTTGACATTGCGGGAGGGCGAACACTCTCTCCGGTTGGAAGTTGAATTACACGACGCTGTAAACATTTCGCACGCACATGTCCCGTCGAGTTACATCTAGCACATGTCCTAGGTTGGCCATCATACATTACGACTGCACGGTACCCACAAACCGTTACGTACGACGGAATGTGTCGTTGTAAGTCTACTTTAAGCTGCCTGACGCCATTCAACACCGGATATTTATGAGCCGGAGACCAACGTTCAGCAAAGTTACTCAAAACTTTGCCATATGGCGATATCGCAACATTTATCTGATCGGCTGGTACCTTAAAGGGTAGTTCAAAAATGCGAATTGTTCGAAGTCCAAGCCCTGCGTGGGAAACAGTAACTACACCCACATTGCCATCACTATGCAAAACTTCAAACCGGAACTCGGAGGAGTCAACTATTTTGTCACAAAAATCGGCATCTCTCATCTTGATATAAACTATGCTAGACAACATCGAATAATGTATACCAATAATCTTATCGATTATAATTTTCAACACGTCTTCGAGGAAATCCTCGATTTCGAAAGAGGTTGGTCGAGCAAATGAATTATCGAAAGTTAACTTCAAAGTATCTATCCTCATAGCTTGTGTCATCACTGATTCATCAACATCATTCCTCACACGCAAGAATAACCGCTGCTAGCGAGCGACTTACCCCGTAGAAGTAAACAAGCCAGCCACAGCGCTGAGCACAGACAACCGCACGCCACGGCCGCTGCAGGCAGACTTGAATTCAACTTTCTCCTGTGAGGATGGAACTTACGACGCCTGGTTTATTAGAGCAGTGCTCTACCACTGAGATAAAGAGGCGCGGCCTAGCGCTACTCTTGGGTACTTCGTCCTTACGGTCGTCTGCATCATCAGACTTCAGCTGACAACACTCCTTATTACCGGCTAATATTTGCAGGTATGGCGACCCATTACTGCTTGGCTACACATCTGACACGTAACCGACGTGCTCTCCAAACAACAACACTTGCATTTGATAACATGTCTTTCACACATGTCTACAAAATCACCTTCACCTTCAAATACAGTTTCCTTGCGACTGACAGAGACGTAGGCAAAGGTTAAAGTTGCTATTTATGTTATATCACGTTAATCAGAAAAACGGTAATTTACATCTGAAGTGGAACAAATTTCCGTTCCGCCCTGCGTGTGGCTCGAACCCACAACCCTGGGATTAAGAGTCTCACGCTCTGCCGACTTTGCTAGCCGGCTGCCTCGGTTAATACCTGCCGGGTAGCAAGTCACACAGTACTCGTTTGGGTTGGGTGGTCCCATACAGAAGCTCTCCATGCTGCCTAATCTTTTCCTAACGTCACACTCGTCACGTACTTCACTCTTATTTCATAATCATTTCTGAGAGGTAAAGGAATTGCATGACAACATGCAGAGCTAGTGGCGTCGAAATTAACACACATACTTAATGTGACTCAAAAGCCGAACGATTTACCTTCCGACGTTGTTTTAGATGTGCAAGTGCCAGTCAAAACTCGCGGTGACGGCACCCTGCCGACCACTTCGCTAGTTAACACCGGTCTTGTTGTGTGTGTTTCAAGCTCAAGAGCAACTCCAAGCAAAAAATGGTCAACAGCAACATTCAGACGGTTTCGTACTGCTCAATTGCTACATTAAAACGGTATGTTTCTTTTTCAGAACTGGAAAAACACGAGCGTGACTGCATTCGAAGCTGTAATCTTCAGATCCGAAGTCCGACGCCTTATCCACTAGGCCACACAGTCACTCACAACCTACTATAACATCTATACGACTCATCTCGAAATGCTCACACCCCTGTTGATTTGTGTTTTCGTGCTACACAGCCGCTGCCCCTTGCTCTTTCCCACCCATTCGTTACATTCAACCACTTACGAGACCGACCAAATATAGACTGAGAAACAAGACCGCACACTTTGTGCATTCGGAATCGAAGGCAGTGCGTCCCTCGCCGCATTTGCTACGATGGCCATTTGCTACTTCTGCAGAAGCTAGGCGGCGGCGGCGACGACGACGACGACCACCACCACCGCGAGAGACTCTGAGATATGAGAGAAATACATCTATAAAATGTAATTCAGACTGCCTCGGCCCACCTTATGCTGTACCGCTTTGTCAAATGCTTTATCTGCGCCATTCGCCTTAATCACACCTGAGAGTAATTCTTAAAAAAACGCCTGTCGCTAATTGTTCGTTATCACAGATACTGTTTGCTATACGGCCACGACGCGCAACTGATTTCCAAAATTCATCTTTCTCCAGTGAGGATGGAAATTACGACCCCTGGTTTATTAGAGCAGTGCTCTACCACTGAGCTAAAGAGGCGCGGCCTAGCGGTACTCTTGGGTACTTCGTCCTTACGGTCGTCTGCATCATCAGACTTCAGCTGACAACACTTCATATTACCGGCTAATATTTGCAGCTATGGCGAACCATTACTGCTTGGCTACACATCTGACACGTAACCGATGTGCTCTCCAAACAACAACACTTGCATTTCAGAACATGTCTTTCACACATGTCTACAAAATCACCTTCACCTTCAAATACAGTTTCTTTGCGACTGACAGAGACGTAGGCAAAGTTTAAAGTTGCTATTTCCATTACATATCTATAATCAGAAAAACGGTGATTTACGTCTGCAGCGGAACAAAATTCCGTTCCGCCCAGCGTGTGGCTCGAACCCACGACCCTGGGATTAAGAGTCTGACGCTCTACCGACTGAGCTAGCCGGCTACCTAGGTGAATACCTGCCGGGTAGTACGTCACACAGTACTCCTTTGGGTTGGGTGGTCCCATACAGAATCTCTCCTTGCTGCCTAATGTTTTCCTAACGTCACACTCGTCACGTACTTCACTTTTATGTCATAATCATTTCTGAGAGGTAAAGAAATTGCATGACAACATGCAGAGCTAGTGGCGTCAAAATTAACGCACATACTTTATGTGACTCAAAAGCCGAACGAGTTAGTTTCCGACGTTGTTTTAGATGTGCAAGTGCCAGTCAAAACTCGCGGTGTCGGCACTCTGCCGACCATTTCGCTAGTTAACACCGGTCTTGTTGTGTGTGTTTCAAGCTCAAGAGCAACCCCAAGCAAAGATGGTCATCAGCAACATTCAGACGGTTTCGTACTGCTCAATTGCTACATTAAAACGGTATGTTTCTTTTTCAGAACTGGAAAAACACGAGCGTGACAGCATTCGAACCTGTAATCTTCAGATCCGAAGTCCGACGCCTTATCCAAATTTTTTTTTTTTTTTTTTTACTATTACCATTTCCAAACCAAAGATACTTCTAAACCTAATGCATAGTCCCGCATTGGTGACAAAGTAGATTTTTTTTTTTTTGTGCGTGTGTTGTATTCCATTTTCAGAGATTTGTCCTGGGCCTTCACGGCTACCGTAGCGGCGAGAGGGCCCACGAAGTCCCCACCGTACTTCACCCCATGCAGCAATCCCCTGCTTCTGGTCTGCAACACTCTTTCTGTTGTTTGTTGTTCTTTCTAGTGCTTTCGTTGTGTTGTTGGTTTTTTTATCAACTTTTATAATTGTTTATTTTTTTATTATAATTTATTTATTTATTTATCTTTTTATTTTATTTTATTTTGTTTTTTAAATAGAAAATGAAAAAAGGAACTCTGGTCCGCTAGAAAAATAGAAGAAAATAAAATAGTCCTTGTCGTAACACTGTTCAGTATACGTCACTGTGACATTTGAAGAAGAAAAGAAAAAAAACAAAGCAATGTAGAATGAAGGAAAGAAAAAAAATACTTCTTTCATCGAAGAACGACTTCTAAAAAATTCGCATATCGTTTCCTGTAATGTCTCGTCTGTGAAAGTATGTGAAACTGTAATGCCAGGTAAAGGCAGAACGCCGCCTCACTCTTGGGTTCTTGCGTCTGTAAATAATGAACATAATGACCCTTCAACCAATTGACAGAGTTCCGTTTGGTGTTCGGGTACGGCACTGAATCCGGATACAGGAAATCTTCAGGTTTAATACAAAGCTGGGAAGTCCTCATAATCGTAGCCAGTTTTCGGCGAATGCATGGCCAAACTGCTTGGACAGTGGTGCACAGAAAACGATGTTCATCAGTATCAGGCAAGTTGCACGTAAGGCACAAAGGTGAGTCAGCCAAATGTAGAGCATGAAGTCGTGAATTGGTACTTATTTTACGGTTCACGACCCTGTACCAAGAGGCTTTCACTGACGTTGGTAAATCACGGCTATGTATGTTTTTCCATATCACTGGCCAGCGATGATTGGGGTATTTGTGTTCGATGTTGTTCCTGTTCTTGGTTGCCAGTAGTTTATTATAAACTAACTTCACCACGGAAAGCTTATTTTCTGGGAGAGTTGACCGTAAGTAACTGAACTCAATGAAAATGCTCTTAAAGTGAGTCAGCGCAGGCGGAATATGTTTAACAGAGACGGGAGGCTGCAGGCAGGCCGGCGCTATTTCGGTTAACAAGTGAGCCGTTAGACTGTTCGGTAACGACCTCCACCGTTTGTAGATGGTGCATACGTACAAAGCTCGTGACTTGGAACGAACATCTGTTAAATTTAAGCCTCCATCGGTCGTGGAGAGAGTGAGCGTATCATACTTGACTTTAAAAATGTGTCCACGTGTGACAAAATGGCCGAGAGCGGACATCATACGCTTCGCTGTCTCCTGTGGCATGGGCAGTACTTGTGCAACGTAGTTAATCTTTGAGGTGAGGTAGACATTAGCGAAGGTGACTTTCTGCAGTTCATCAAGGCTCCTTAGGTAGTGGGTCTGCATGCAAGCACGCATACTTGCCAGGAGATGCCTATAGTTCACCGCAATTGTGTGCTTTATGTTGCTCCTGTACTCAATACCAAGGCATTTCATTTTAGAAAGTAGTTGCAACTGACCGTGATGGTGCAGCGAGATGCCGCGTCCTACGTTCATAATGCCAGATTTCCTGGCATTCAACTTCGCACCCGCAACAAGTTCGTAGTTTTTGACGATCTGAAGGGCGTCCTCGACTTCACCTTTGTCCATGACCAAAATTCCGACGTCATCCGCATATGCAGTACAAACAATCTTAATGCCGTGGATGGTTAATCCTTGTAGACGCTATGTCAAGGTGACAAGCAAAGGCTCAATGGCAATGGCAAACAAGGCCATTGACATAGGGCATCCCTGTCGCACTGAATTAGTAATATTAATCGATGCGCTCAGCTGGCCATTCACCATGAGTCGAGTTACTCCTTTACGAAGGAGCTCATGTATAAGATTGATAAAACGTAGTGGAAATCCCATGGCATGCATCGTCCGGATGAGAAACTGATGGTTTACTCTGTCGAATGCCTTTGAAAAGTCAAGGGAAACTAGCGCACACCGTATCTTGCACGCATCTGCAATGGCTATGACGTCCCTGTATTGAGACAAATTTTGGAAGATCGTCCTACCGACACCTACACTGGTCTGGTACTGACCAATGACAGTATTCATCAACATTTTCAATCTATTAGAAATAATACGTGCTAAAATTTTGTAGTCACTGTTCAGTAAAGTAAGCGGCCGAAAATCGTCAACAGAACTGCACATTGGGCGTTTAGGGATTAAAACCACGATGCCTTCCACGAGAGCCTTAGGAACATTAAAATCAGGCCGTAAAATTTCATTAAACATACTCAACAACTTGAGCTTTAATTTGTCGCAGAAAGTAAGATAAAATTTGGCAGTGAGACCGTCGGGTCCCGGCGATTTATTTTTCGGACTTCGTGATAGCGCAGAATCCAATTCGTCTTCATCAATTTCTCGCATGAGAGTTTCGACTTCAGCAGCACCCAAAGTCCTTTGCAAGTTATTGAGTAATTCATCGTGAGTTCCATCGTCGGTATGTGTCGTTGCCAGCAGATCTGCCAGGTGATTGTGAAGTGCGTTTCGTATGTCTTGTTGCCGCGTGAGCGCAACGCCTTCACTCAACTGAAGACGAGTTATTAATCTCCGCCGCCCCCTCTTATTTTCACGAATGACGTGAAACATGGATGTCATTTCGTCGTCTATCACATTCTGGGGCCTGGACCTTATTTGAAAGCCTTCTGCCTGCTGCCGCTGAAGTTTTAATAATTTTGCCTTAATTTTTTTAATCTGCATAAAATTTTCAGGTACAGTCACATCGGACTGGTAAAGCTCCCTGAGACAAGTAAAATAAAACTCAGACGTTTGCCGTTGCCACCAGGATTTGTCCCGAGCGTAGCGTTTAAACATTTTTGATAAAGTTGGTTTGGCATGTGTTATCCACCATTCAGTAACGGAGGCATACTGTGCAACCCGTCGTTCACATGCCTCCCATGTTTCGTTAAAGACACGGTGACAGTCAACATCGTTAAGGAGAGCATTGTTAAGTTTCCAGAAACCTCTGCCGCGAAATGTGCCTTGCTTGACCATGTTAACAGTACAAATATATGCGGCATGATCGGAAAAAATTGAGGGCCAAACTTCGGAATGGAGGACTTGAGTCTTCATACACGCCGATACATAGATTCTGTCTAGCCGGCTTGCAGAGTGGTTCGTGACATGAGTGAACCCAGGTGCCGCTCCGCGCGTATGCTCCCATGTGTCAATGAGGTTCATTTCTTGGACGATACGTTCGAGTTCTCCAGATTTGTTAAAATTAGGCGTCTGGTCTTTTGGACTTAAGACACAACTGAAGTCACCCGCAAAAATTATACGATCGTAGGTTCCCCTAAAAAGTGGGACTATGGCGCTTGTGAAGAACTCAGCCCTATCACGCCTATTGCTACTGCCGGACGGGACGTAAACATTGATTATGCGTGTCCGATGGAAAGTGACAGCGATACCTCTATGATCAGGCAGTTTTTCTGCGTCGGTCGCTACAATCCCTTCTTTTAACAGAATCGCTGTCCCTAAATTCGCACCGCTCCCGGAATTGGAGAGAGTAGTATAACCAGTTATTCGGTCAAGTTCAATCGCAGCGACTTCTTGAAGTAACAGAATATCGATATCCGCTGCGTATACAAAATCTTGTAAATTACGGAGCCGCCAGTACGACTGTATCTTATTGATGTTTAACGTGGCAATTTTATAGGCTTGGGGCTCGTTCATGGGAGAAGGCACGTACTATTAATTAAACAGTCTTAGAAGGATGGCTAACGAAATTGAGGCCAAGCGCGTCAGTCGGAGTTCCTGTAGTTCCCGGTACGGTTGGTGTATGCTGCTCTGTGGGGGGTGCCGAAGATTCCGTCTCAATGGTCCGCATGACAGCCGCATCATTGCTCGCATCCAATACTTCCATTTCCTGTGCCCAATTCCGAGTGAGGGTGGCCTCTGACAAAAGCGATCCTGCGTTTCCTTGAGCGTGGGTATCCGGCAAAACGACTCTACTCGAGGTATCACTATCTTCCACCCGTCGTGGATTCACAGGGGGAGACACTACAGGATCAATGTCCATTCGACCATTCCTTGATGTGCAAGTCTCCGGTTCTTTTTGGAAGGCTTCCTCTTAGGGTTCGCAGTATCATCAACATCCGAAGTGGACTGTTGACTCTGGGGTTGATCCGCCGGGAACACAGCGTCTGCTTCATCCTCAGTACCAGTGGCATCAACCACTGGGGAGTCATCCGTCGTTACCTCCATCTCTGAGTGTGGTAGCGGCGGTGCCGCGTCAGCACTCGGTTCTTTGACGTTATCGGCCAAAACATCATTCAAACGAGGGGCATCTACAGGCGGGGTCGCGGGTGGTAGACCAGAAGCCGCGACAGCGTATGTCAGTGGCAGTGCCGTCGTCACAGGGGGGCTAGCGGCTTCACCGACAGGTATCTACGTCACGCGTCTTTGTATACATTCAGAGCGCACGTGGCCGGGCGCACCACAGCCGGCACACGTTTTTGGCTGCCCATCATATATGACAATTCCGCGATGTCCACCTACGTAAATATATGAAGGTATGTGCTTCTGTAGATCGATCTTAACCTGCCTGACGCCGTTAAGCACCGGAAATTTGTGGGCTTTGGACCAACGCTCCGCAAAATTGTTAATGACCCTCCCGTAAGGTGTTAATGCAGAATTTATTTGCGCGGCTGATATTTCAAACGGGAGTTCGAAAATACGTGCCGTTCGGAAGCCCAGTCCAGCATGCGTAATGCTGACATCACTGACGGTACCATCTCTATGTTTAAACTTCAGTACACCTCCACTGGACTCCACAATTCTATCACACATTTCAGAGGACGTTAATTTCACATAAACAACACTAGTCACGATAGAGAAATTTATCCGTACAATGTCATCAAAAGTAATCTTAGCTGTTTCCTCTAACCATGCTTCAACTTCAAACGAATTTGGTTTCGAAAAGTTCCTATCAAAGGTAAACTTCAAGGTATCTTTCCTGTTAGTCGGATTCATAATTCCATATCAGATCCTACAGAACGGATCGAATACTAATAAGCAGACGCTGTAAGCACGCGACTCACCGCCTGACGTAAACACTTCCTGCCGCAGCGCGCTGGCCCTGGAGGTCCGCTCACCACCGCTGCCGCAGGCAGACTGCCATCCATTAGGCCACACGGTCACTGACGACCAACTACAACATGTATACGACTCATCTCGAAACGCTCACACCCTGAGGATTTGTGTTTTCGTTCTACACAGCCGCTGCCCCTTGCTCTTTCCCACCCATTCGTTACATTCAACCTCTTACGAGACCGACCAAATATAGACTGAGAAACAAGACCACACACTTTGTGCATTCGGAATTGAAGGCAGGGCGTCCCTCGCCGCATTTGCTACGATGGCCATTTGCTACTTCTGCAGAAGCGGCGGCGACGACGACGACGACGACGACGACCGCGAGAGGCTTCGAGATATGTGAGAAATACATCTGTAAAATGTAATTCAGACTGCCTCGTCCCACCTTATGCTGTACCGCTTTGGCAAATGCTTTATCTGCGCCATTCGCCTTAATCACATCTGAGAGTATTTCTTAAAAAAACGCCTGTCGCTAATTCTTCGTCATCACAGATACTATTTGCTATACGGCCACGACGCGCAAATGATTTCCAAAATTCATCTTTCTCCCGTCAGGATGGAACATACGACGCCTGGTTTAATAGACCAGTGCTCTACCAGTGAGCTAAAGATGCGCGGCCTAGCAGTACTCTTGGGTACTTCGTCCTTACGGTCGTCTGCATCATCAGACTTCAGCTGACAACACTTCATATTACCGGCTAATATTTGCAGCTATGGCGACCCATTACTGCTTGGCTACACATCTGACACGTAACCGATGTGCTCTCCAAACAACAACACTTGCATTTCAGAACATGTCTTTCACACATGTCTACAAAATCACCTTCACCTTCAAATACAGTTTCCTTGTGACTGACAGAGACATAGGCAAAGTTTAAAGTTGCTATTTCCATTACATCTCGTTAAGCAGAAAAACGGTAATTTACATCTGCAGCGGAACAACATTCCGTTCCTCCCAGCGTGTGGCTCGAACCCACGACCCTGAGATTAAGAGTCTGACGCTCTACCGACTGCGCTAGCCGGCTACCTCGCCGAATACCTGCCGGGTAGCACGTCACACAGTACTCGTTTGGGTTGGGTGGTCCCATACAGAATCTCTCCATGCTGCCTAATGTTTTCCTAACGTCACACTCGTCACGTACTTCACTTTTATGTCATAATCATTTCTGAGAGGTAAAGAAATTGCATGACAACATGCAGAGCTAGTGGCGTCAAAATTAACACACATACTTTATGTGACTCAAAAGCCGAACGAGTTACTTTCCGACGTTGTTTTAGATGTGCAAGTGCCAGTCAAAACTCGCGGTGTCGGCACTCTGCCGACCTTTTCGCTAGTTAACACCGGTCTTGTTGTGTGTGTTTCAAGATCAAGAGCATCTCCAAGCAAAAAATGGTCAACAGCAACATTCAGACGGTTTCGTAGTGCTCAATTGCTACATTAAAACGGTATGTTTCTTTTTCAGAACTGGAAAAACACGAGCGTGACAGCATTCGAACCTGTAATCTTCAGATCCGAAGTCCGACGCCTTATCCATTAGGCCACACGGTCACTGACGACCAACTATGACATGTATACGACTCATCTCGAAACGCTCACACCCCTGAGGATTTGTGTTTTCGTTCTACACAGCCGCTGCCCCTTTCTCTTTCCCACCCACTCGTTACATTCAACCTCTTACGCGACCGACCAAATATAGACTGAGAAACAAGACCACACACTTTGTGCATTCGGAATCGATGGCAGGGCGTCCCTCGCCGGATTTGCTACGATGGCCATTTGCTACTTCTGCAGAAGCTTCGGCGGCGGCGGCGACGACGACGACGACGACGTCGATGACGACGACGACGACGACGACCGCGGGAGGCTCTGAGATATGTGAGAAATACATGTATAAAATGTAATTCAGACTGCCTCGTCCCACCATATGCTGTACCGCTTTGGTAAATGCTTTATCTGCGCCATTCGCCTTAATCACATCTGAGAGTAATTCTTAAAAAATCGCCTGTCGCTAATTGTTCGTCATCACAGATACTGTTTGCCATACGGCCACGACGCGCAACTGATTTCCAAAATCCATCGTTCTCCTGTAGGGTGGAACTTACGACTCCTGGTTTATTAGAACACCGCTCTACCGCTGAGCTAAAGAGGCGCGGCCTAGCGGTACTCTTGGGTACTTCGTCCTTACGGTCGTCTGCATCATCCGCCTTCAGCTGACAACACTTCATATTACGGGCTAATATTTGCAGCTATGGCGACCCATTACTGCTTGGCTACACATCTGACACGTAACAGATGTGCTCTCCAAACAACAACACTTGCCTTTCAGAACATGTCTTTCACACATGTCTACAAAATCACCTTCACCTTCAAATACAGTTTCCTTGTGACTGACAGAGACATAGGCAAAGTTTAAAGTTGCTATTTCCATTACTTCTCGTTAATCAGAAAAACGGTAATTTACATCTGCAGCGGAACAAAATTACGTTCCTCCCAGCGTGTGGCTGGAACCCACGACCCTGGGATTAAGAGTCTGACGCTCTACCGACTGCGCTAGCCAGCTACCTCGGCGAATACCTGCCGGGTAGCACGTCACATAGTACTCGTTTGGGTTGGGTGGTACCATACAGAATCTCTCCATGCTGCCTAATGTTTTCCTAACGCCACACTCGTCACGTACTTCACTTTTATGTCATAATCATTTCTGAGAGGTAAAGAAATGGCATGACACCATGCAGAGCTAGTGGCGTCAAAATTAACACACATACTTTATGTGACTCAAAAGCTGAACGAGTTACTTTCCGACGTTGTTTTAGATGTGTAAGTGCCAGTCAATACTCGCGGTGTCGGCACTCTGCCGACCATTTCGCTAGTTAACACCGGTCTTGTTGTGTGTGTTTCAAGCTCAAGAGCATCTCCAAGCAAAAAGTGGTAAACAGCAACATTCAGACGGTTTCGTAGAGCTCAATTGCTACATTAAAACGGTATGTTTCTTTTTCAGAACTGGAAAAACACGAGCGTGACAGCATTCGAAACTGTAATCTTCAGATCCGAAGTCCGACGCCTTATCCATTAGCCCACATGGTCACTGATGACCAACTATAACATGTGTGTGACTCTTCTCGAAACGCTCACACCCCTGAGGATTTGTGTTTTCGTTCTACACAGCCGCTGCCGCTTGCTCTTTCCCACCCACTCGGTACATTCAACCTCTTACGAGACCGACCAAATATAGACTGAGAAACAAGACCACACACTTTGTACATTCGGAATCGAAGGCAGTGCGTCCCTCGCCGGATTTGTTACGATAGCCATTTGCTACTTCTGCAGAAGCGGCGGCGGCGGCGCCGACGACGACGACGACGACGACGACGACGACGACGACGACGACGACGACGACGACGACCGCGAGAGGCTCTGAGATATGTGAGAAATACGTCTATAAAATGTAATTCAGACTGCCTCGTCCCACATTATGCTGTACCGCTTTGGTAAATGCTTTATCTGCGCCATTCGCCTTAATCACATCTGAGAGTAATTCTTAAAAAAACGCCTGTCGCTAATTGTTCGTCATCACAGATACTGTTTGCTATACGGCCACGACGCGCAACTGATTTCCAAAATTCATCTTTCTCCTGTTAGGACGGAACTTACGACTCCTGGTTTATTAGACCACTGCTCTACGGCTGAGCTAAATAGGCGCGGCTTAGCGATACACTTGGGTACTTCGTTCTTACGTTCGTCTGCATCATCCGACTTCAGCTGACGACGACGACGACGACCGCGAGAGGCTCTGAGATATGTGAGAAATACATCTATAAAATGTAATTCAGACTGCCTCGTCCCACCTTATGCTGTACCGCTTTGGTAAATGCTTTATCTGCGCCATTCGCCTTAATCACATCTGAGAGTAATTCTTAAAAAAAATGCCTGTCGCTAATTGTTCGTCATCACAGATACTGATTGCTATACGGCCACGACGCGCAACTGATTTCCAAAATTCATCTTTCTCCTGTTAGGATGGAACTTACGACTCCTGGTTTATTAGAACACTGCTCTACCGCTGAGCTAAATAGGCGCGGCCTAGCGATACTCTTGGGTACTTCGTTCTTACGTTCGTCTGCATCATCCGACTTCAGCTGACAACACTTCATATTACCAGCTAATATTTGCAGCTATGACGACCCATTACTGTTTGGCTACACATCTGACACGTAACAGATGTGCTCTCCAAACAACAACACTTGCATTTCAGAACATGTCTTTCACACATGTCTACTAAATCACCTTCACCTTCAAATACAGTTTCCTTGAGACTGACAGAGACGTAGGCAAAGTGTAAAGTTGCTATTTACATTACATCTCGTTAATCAGAAAAACGGTAATTTACATCTGCAGCGGAACAATATTCCGTTCGGCCCAGCGTGTGGCTTGAACCCACGACCCTGGGATTAAAAGTCTGACGCTCTACCGACTGAGCTAGCCTGCTACCTCGGTGAGTAGCTGCCGGGTAGCACGTCACTCAGTACTCGTTTGGGTTGGGTGGTCCCATACAGAATCTCTCCATGCTGCCTAACGTTTTCCTAACGTCACACTCGTCACCTACTTCACTTTTATGTCATAATAATGTCTGAGTGGTAAAGAAATTGCATGACAACATGCAGAGCTAGTGGCGTCAAAATTAACACACATACATTATGTGACTCAAAAGCCGAACGAGTTACTTTCCGACGTTGTTTGAGATGTGTAAGTGCCAGTCAAAACTCGCGGTGTCGGCACTCTGCCGACCATTTCGCTAGTTAACACCGGTCTTGTTGTGTGTGTTCCAAGCTCAAGAGCATCTCCAAGCAAATAATGGTCAACAGCAACATTCAGACGGTTTCGTAGTGCTCAATTGCTACATTAAAACGGTATGTTTCTTTTTCAGAACAGGAAAAACACGAGCGTGACAGCATTCGAACCTGTAATATTCAGATCCGAAGTCCGACGCCTTATCCATTAGGCCACACGGTCACTGACGATTAATTATAACATGTATACGACTCAGCTCGAAACGCTCACACCCCTGAGGATTTGTGTTTTCGTTCTACACAGCCGCTGCCGCTTGCTCTTTCCCACCCACTCGGTACATTCAACCTCTTACGAGACCGACCAAATATACTGAGAAACAAGACCACACACTTTGTGCATGCGGAATCGAAGGCAGGGCGTCCCTCGCCGGATTTGCTACGCTGGCCATTTGCTACTTCTGCAGAAGCGGCGGCGGCGGCGCCGACGCCGACGACGACGACGACGACGACGACGACGACGACGACGACGACGACGACCGCGAGAGGCTCTGAGATATGTGAGAAATACATCTATAAAATGTAATTCAGACTGCCTCGTCCCACCTTATGCTGTACCGCTTTGGTAAATGCTTTATCTGCGCCATTCGCCTTAATCACATCTGAGAGTAATTCTTAAAAAAAAATGCCTGTCGCTAATTGTTCGTCATCACAGATACTGATTGCTATACGGCCACGACGCGCAACTGATTTCCAAAATTCATCTTTCTCCTGTTAGGATGGAACTTACGACTCCTGGTTTATTAGAACACTGCTCTACCGCTGAGCTAAATAGGCGCTGCCTAGCGATACTCTTGGGTACTTCGTTCTTACGTTCGTCTGCATCATCCGACTTCAGCTGACAACACTTCATATTACCAGCTAATATTTGCAGCTATGACGACCCATTACTGTTTGGCTACACATCTGACACGTAACAGATGTGCTCTCCAAACAACAACACTTGCATTTCAGGACATGTCTTTCACACATGTCTACTAAATCACCTTCACATTCAAATACAGTTTCCTTGCGACAGACAGAGACGTAGACAAAGTTTAAAGTTGATATTTCCATTACATCTCGTTAATCAGAAAAACGGTAATTTACATCTGCAGCGGAACAATATTCCATTCGGCCCAGCGTGTGGCTTGAACCCACGACCCTGGGATTAAAAGTCTGACGCTCTACCGACTGAGCTAGCCTGCTACCTCGGTGAGTAGCTGCCGTTTAGCACGTCACACAGTACTCGTTTGGGTTGGGTGGTCCCGTACAGAATCTCTCCATGCTGCCTAACGTTTTCCTAACGTCACACTCGTCACCTATTTTACTTTTATGTCATAATAATTTCTGAGAGGTAAAGAAATTGCATGACAACATGCAGAGCTAGTGGCGTCAAAATTAACACACATACTTTATGTGACTCAAAAGCCGAACGAGATACTTTCCGACGTTGTTTTAGATGCGTAAGTGCCAGTCAAAACTCGCGGTGTCGGCACTCTGCCGACCATTTCGCTAGTTAACACCGGTCTTGTTGTGTGTGTTTCAAGCTCAAGAGCATCTCCAAGCAAAAAATGGTCAACAGCAACATTCAGACGGTTTCGTAGTGCTCAATTGCTACATTAAAACGGTATGTTTCTTTTTCAGAACTGGAAAAACACGAGCGTGACAGCATTCGAACCTGTAATCTTCAGATCCGAAGTCCGACGCCTTATCCATTAAGCCACACGGTCACTGACGACCAACTATAACATGTATACGACTCATCTCGATACGCTCACACCCCTGAGGATTTGTGTTTTCGTTCTACACAGCCGCTGCCGCTTGCTCTTTCCCACCCACTCGGTACATTCAACCTCTTACGAGACCGACCAAATATAGACTGAGAAACAAGACCACACACTTTGTGCATTCGGAATCGAAGGCAGGGCGTCCCTCGCCGGATTTGCTACGCTGGCCATTTGCTACTTCTGCAGAAGCGGCGGCGGCAGCGCCGCCGCCGCCGCCGCCGCCGCCGCCGCCGCCGACGACGACGACGACGACGACGACGACGACGACCGCGAGAGGCTCTGAGATATGTGAGAAATACATCTATAAAATGTAATTCAGACTGCCTCGTCCCACCTTATGCTGTACCGCTTTGGTAAATGCTTTATCTGCGCCATTCGCCTTAATCACATCTGAGAGTAATTCTTAAAAAAACGCCTGTCGCTAATTGTTCGTCATCACAGATACTGTTTGCTATACGGCCACGACGCGCAACTGATTTCCAAAATTCATCTTTCTCCTGTTAGGATGGAACTTACGACTCCTGGTTTATTAGAACATTGCTCTAACGCTGAGCTAAAGAGGCGCGGCCTAGCGGTACTCTTGGGTACGTCGTTCTTACGGTCGTCTGCATCATCAGACTTCAGCTGACAACACTTCATATTACCAGCTAAAATTTGCAGCTATGACGACCCATTACTGTTTGGCTACACATCTGACACGTAACAGATGTGCTCTCCAAGCAACAACTCTTGCATTTCAGAACATGTCTTTCACACATGTCTACAAAATCACCTTCACCTTCAAATACAGTTTCCTTGTGACTGACAGAGACATAGGCAAAGTTTAAAGTTGCTATTTCCAATACATCTCGTTAATAAGAAAAAAGGTAATTTACATCTGCAGCGGAACAAAATTCCGGTCCTCCCAGCGTGTGGCTCGAACCCACGACCCTGGGATTAAGAGTCTGACGCTCTAACGACTGCGCTAGCCGGCTACCTCGGCGAGTACCTGCCGGGTAGCACGTCACACAGTACTCGTTTGGGTTGGGTGGTCCCATACAGAATCTCTCCATGCTGCCTAATGTTTTCCTAACGTCACACTCGTCACGTACTTCACTTTTATGTCATAATCATTTCTGAGAGGTAAAGAAATTGCATGACAACATGCAGAGCTAGTGGCGTCAAAATTAACACACATACTTTATGTGACTCAAAAGCCGAACGAGTTACTTTCCGACGTTGTTTTAGATGTGTAAGTGCCAGTCAAAACTCGCGGTGTCGGCACTCTGCCGACCATTTCGCTAGTTAACACCGGTCTTGTTGTGTGTGTTTCAAGCCTAAGAGCATCTCCAAGCAAAAAATGGTCAACAGCAACATTCAGACGGTTTCGTAGTGCATAGTTGCTACATTAAAAGGGTATGTTTCTTTTTCAGAACTGGAAAAACACGAGCGTGACAGCATTCGAAACTGTAATCTTCAGATCCAAAGTCCGACGCCTTATCCATTAGGCCACACGGCCACTGACGACCAACTATAACATGTATACGACTCATCTCCAAACGCTCACACCCCTGAGGATTTGTGTTTTCGTTCTACACAGCCGCTGCCGCTTGCTCTTTCCCACAGACTCGGTACATTCAACCTCTTACGAGACCGACCAAATATAGACTGAGAAACAAGACCACACACTTTGTGCATTCGGAGTCGAAGGCAGGGCATCCCTCGCCGGATTTGCTACGATGGCCATTTGCTACTTCTGCAGAAGCGGCGGCGACGACGACGACGACGACGACGACGACGACGAGAGGCTCTGAGATATGTGAGAAATACATCTATAAAATGTAATTCAGACTGCCTCGTCCCACCTTATGCTGTACCGCTTTGCAAAATGCTTTATCTGCGCCATTCGCCTTAATCGCATCTGAGAGTAATTCTTAAAAAAACGCCTGTCGCTAATTGTTCGTCATCACAGATACTGTTTGCTATACGGCCACGACGCGCAACTGATTTCCAAAATTCATCTTTCTCCTGTTAGGATGGAACTTACGACTCCTGGTTTATTAGAACACTGCCCTAACGCTGAGCTAAAGAGGCGCGGCCTAGCGGTACTCTTGGGTACGTCGTTCTTACGGTCGTCTGCATCATCAGACTTCAGCTGACAACACTTCATATTACCGGCTAAAATTTGCAGCTATGACGACCCATTACTGTTTGGCTACAAATCTGACACGTAACAGATGTGCTCTCCAAACAACAACACTTGCATTTCAGAACATGTCTTTCACACATGTCTACAAAATCACCTTCACCTTCAAATACAGTTTCCTTGTGACTGACAGAGACATAGGCAAAGTTTAAAGTTGCTATTTCCAATACATCTCGTTAATAAGAAAAACGGTAATTTACATCTGCAGCGGAACTAAATTCCGTTCCTCCCAGCGTGTGGCTCGAACCCACGACCCTTGGATTAAGAGACTGACGCTCTACCGACTGCGCTAGCCGTCTACCTCGGCGAATACATGCCGGGTAGCACGTCACACAGTACTCGTTTGGGTTGGGTGGTCCCATACAGAATCTCTCCATGCTGCCTAATGTTTTCCTAACGTCACACTCGTCACGTACTTCACTTTTATGTCATAATCATTTCTGAGAGGTAAAGAAATTGCATGACAACATGCAGAGCTAGTGGCGTCAAAATTAACACACATACTTTATGTGACTCAAAAGCCGAACGAGTTACTTTCCGACGTTGTTTTAGATGTGTAAGTGCCAGTCAAAACTCGCGGTGTCGGCACTCTGCCGACCATTTCGCTAGTTAACACCGGCCTTGTTGTGTGTGTTTCAAGCTCAAGAGCATCTCCAAGCAAAAAATGGTCAACAGCAACATTCAGACGGTTTCGTAGTGCTCAGTTGCTACATTAAAACGGTATGTTTCTTTTTCAGAACTGGAAAAACACGAGCGTGACAGCATTCGAACCTGTAATCTTCAGATCCGAAGTCCGACGTCTGATCCATTAGGACACGGTCACTGACGACCATCAATAACTTGTATACGACTCATCTCGAAACGCTCACACCCTGAGGAATTGTGTTTTCGTTCTGCACAGCCGCTGCCCCTTGCTCTTTCCCACCCATTCGTTACATTCAACCTCTTACGAGACCGACCAAATATAGACTGGGAAACAAGACCACAAACTTTGTGCATTCGGAATCGAAGGCAGGGCGTCCCCCCGCCGGATTTGCTACGCTGGCCATTTGCTACTTCTGCAGAAGCGGCGGCGGCGCCGCCGCCGACGACGACCGCGAGAGGCTCTGAGATATGTGAGAAATACATCTATAAAATGTAATTCAGACTGCCTCGTCCCACCTTATGCTGTACCGCTTTGGTAAATGCTTTATCTGCGCCATTCGCCTTAATCACATCTGAGAGTAATTCTTAAAAAAAAACGCCTGTCGCTAATTGTTCGTCATCACAGATACTGTTTGCTATACGGCCACGACGCGCAACTGATTTCCAAAATTCATCTTTCTCCTGTTAGGATGGAACTTACGACTCCTGGTTTATTAAAACACTGCTCTAACGCTGAGCTGAAGAGGCGCGGCCTAGCGGTGCTCTTGCTACTTCGTTGTTACGGTCGTCTGCATCATCCGACTTCAGCTGACACCACTTCATATTACCGGCTAATATTTGCAGCTATGACGACCCATTACTGTTTGGCTACACATCTGACACGTAACAGATGTGCTCTCCAAACAACAACACTTGCATTTCAGAACATGTCTTTCACACATGTCTACAAAATCACCTTCACCTTCAAATACAGTTTCCTTGTGACCGACAGAGACATAGGCAAAGTTTAAAGTTGCTATTTCCAATACATCTCGTTAATAAGAAAAACGGTAATTTACATCTGCAGCGGAACAAAATTCCGTTCCTCCCAGCGTGTGGCTCGAACCCACGACCCTGGGATTAAGAGTCTGACGCTCTACCGAATCAGCTAGCCGGTTAGCTCGGCTAATACCTCAAGGGTAGCCCGTCACACAGTACTCTTTTGGGTTGGGTGGTCCCATACAGAATCTCTCCATGCTGCCTAATGTTTTCCTAAAGTCACACTCGTCACGTACTTCACTTTTATGTCATAATCATTTCTGAGAGGTAAAGAAATTTCATGACAACATGCAGAGCTAGTGGCGTCAAAATTAACACACATACTTTATGTGACTCAAAAGCCGAACGAGTTACTTTCCGACGTTGTTTTAGATGTGTAAGTGCCAGTCAAAACTCGCGGTGTCGGCACTCTGCCGACCATTTCGCTAGTTAACACCGGTCTTGTTGTGTGTGTTTCAAGCTCAAGAGCATCTCCAAGCAAAAAATGGTCAACAGCAACATTCAGACGGTTTCGTAGTGCTCAGTTGCTACATTAAAACGGTATGTTTCTTTTTCAGAACTGGAAAAACACGAGCGTGACAGCATTCGAACCTGTAATCTTCAGTTCCGAAGTCCGACGCCATATCCATTTTTTTTTTTTTTTTTTTTCGAAGGCCTCCCTTCTCCCCACACAGCCCATCCATTCGCTCTCCTTTTATGCCTTCTTCGGCGAGCTTCTATGCTATATCGACTGATTTTTTTTTTTTTTCAAATTTACTGTGACAGTTAGGGAAATGAAATGATGTTTGGCTTCTTCGCCATGTGAGGCTTCTCCTCCGTAGAACTGAAAATTGAAAAATAAAGGCTTCTTGGGAATTAATAAATTGTCACCCTTGCTTCATACTGAAAAAAATTAAACAAAAATAGAAAGATCGTAACTGAGGAACACGTGCAAGAAGCTTCCACTGCATTGTGTGCAACGAAACCACCTTCCGATATTACCGAGATCCTGGAAAATCATCATAGATGAAAGTAGTTGCTGGAGATATGGGGTTCATCCAGCAGTAAGTGTGAAGCCGCAGTGCCGTTTCGGGGTTCTGTCCGAGGCCTTCACGGCTACCGTAGCGGCCCTGGGGCACACGAAGTCCCCACCGTACTTCATCCTCAACAGCGATCCCCTACTTTGGCCTGTGACTACATTTTTCATAGACGAGGGCTATGAAGATGTTTATCCAATCCCTTGTCTCTGAAACAGAATGTGTAACATGTTACCAAAAGTTTTTTTGTGGTCCCTGCGCGTACATATCTGATAATATTTTGCTCGTTCGTATAATTCGTATTCTAAAACACGGTCATTGCCGTGTTCAGATATAACGTAATGTACATAATTGCCAAACAACCACAACACAGCATTGGTTTTCTGGACAGGGAAGAAAACACCATCGGGGAAGAGTAATTTTTCAACATTGATCTCAGTACTAACAGTTCTGGTTATAAAGGCTACCCGCCGTTGGAGTCCCCTCCATATTTCGGCGTATCCGCCACAGAGAAAGCGGTGGATCAATGTGTCAACTGCGTCACATCGGGTGCACACAATCGTGTCACTAAGACCAATGGAGTGCAACTTTTCGTTAGTGGAAACTACGTTATTAACAACTCGGTACCAGGTTGCCTGAATGTCGGAAGACAGTTCACGATTACTAATATTTTTCCAAATTCTTTTCCAGTCTTTGTCGGGATATCTGCACTCCATTTTGTTGACATGTTCTTTCGTTGTTAAGAGTTCCATTAATTTCCTGCAATTCCTTGATTGTGGATTCGTGACAATACTGTCCATGTAGCTAATCTCTAAAAAGAACTGGCGAATATATTTCAATTTATAATTAATTCCGCCTATATTTATGGGTGGACGTAAATTTTCTGGCTGTAGGAGTCGATACAGCCTGGCTGTAATACTATGTGGATGTTTTTCTACAATTTGTAGGGTCCTCTTTATATATAACGCCGTAGTCTTCCGCCATATATCTGTTAAACCTAGGCCACCTTCAGCGGAAGGTAACGTAACTGTACCGACTGCTACTCTAAAAATATTCCCTGTCCATATAAATCGGCAAATGATACTCATTATACGTTTGGCAATGGGTTTCGAAACTGGCAATATTTGACCTATATATATAGCTTTTGATAAAATGGACCAATTAATTATTCTGATTCGTTGTTTAATGATCAGATGTCTGGTCTGATTGAGTATTGTGGCTCCTCTGATTGTATCCAGTACTTTCTTCCAATTGTAGGTCATGGTCTGAAGCGGACATCGGTAAAAGGTGACACCCAGAGCGGTGTGACGATCGACGGAGCGTGCCCATTCCAAACGGACATCTTGAAGACCTTTAAGATTTAAAAACGAACTCTTCACCTCGTTAACCCTAGCGCCTGTAGCTTCACAAAAGATCTGAATATTCGTAGTTAATTTCTCTAAATCTTCGTTACTACGAATAACCACCCCAACGTCATCAGCATATGCATTGGTGACGTTGTTAACGCCAGATATCGTGATGCCCTCAAGATCGACATCGAGTCTCCTTAGTAAAGGCTCCAGTGCAACAACATACAGGAGCATTGACAAAGGACTTCCCTGCGGGACGCCGTTGCGAATTTCAATGGGTGGAGTGAAATGCCCATTTACAGACACTTGTGTTTGGATGCCTTCAACAATGTTAATTAAAACTTGCACAAAATGTTGACTAAAACCCACATAGGTCAACGTTCTGAACAAAAATAAGTGGTTGACCCTGTCAAAAGCCTTTGAGAAGTCGATAAAGGCAAGGCCTCCTGGTGAGGATGACGTTGCAAAAATTGCAGAGACATCCCTATATTCACAAACAGTTTTAAAAATATTCCGCCCCGAGAGACAGGTTTGGTGGTCACCTATGATCTTCTCCATTAGAGGTCTCAGTCTTTCCTTCAGTACACGTGCAATTATTTTATAATCCGAGTTCATCAAACATATTGGTCTCAATTGATTGAGATCTTTAGCTGTCGCGTTCCTTCCCTTTGGTATTAGCACAGTTACGCTTTCTTTGAACTCGCGTGGAACAGTAACACCTTGCAACACTTCATTTATCACTTCTGTGAATTGATTACCGATGAGAGGCCAAAATGTACAATAAAACTCTACAGGCAAGCCATCAGGCCCTGGGGACTTACGGGTAGGCGAATATTTAAGTATATCAAACACCTCCTCACATGTGATCGCAGTGGTAAGGGACACATTGTCCTCGTCATTGATAACGTTGTCGATACCTGTAGTTCGTAGCAAATCGTTCGCACAGTCTAGATTATACCGGGTATCAGTATATAACGTACGATAAAATCCATAAACTGCATTTAAAATGTCAGAGTGTTCCGTCAGCACCCGGTTATCGCCCACTCTAAGACAAGCAATAAACGCTCGTCTTCTATTTCTTTCATGTTCGAGTAAGTGGTACAGCGATGCGTTTTCGTCCTCCACCGTTGTCGGGACACGAGATTTAATTTTTAAACCCTCCAGCTGTTGTCGCTTGAGACTTATGAGGTGAGCCTTGATCTTCTTTATTTCAATGAAAACCTCATCAGTCATCTGCTGAGCTGATAGTTCCCTTAAGCATGTATAGTAAAATTCAACGGTATTGCGAGACCACATCGCTCGCTCCCTCCCGTAAGCTATTAGGGATGATCTCAATTTCTTTTTAGCACATGAGGTCCACCACGCAAGGCGAGAGCTGTATTTATGGCGCATACGTAGAGCAGCCTGCCATACCTCCGCTACTGTTCTTGATAGGGCACCCTCGAACAACATATGGGTATTCAGCTTCCATAAGGGGCGACCCCAATACGTTCCTTGTTTCTGAAACCGAATGCTGCATTTCACTGCGAGATGGTCCGAAAAGGTAGTGGGAATTACTTCGATACTACTGATTTTATTTTCCAGGTTTGCTGTGACGTATATTCTGTCTATTCTGCTTTGCGAGCGACTACTGATGTACGTAAATTTGACTAACGTGGGGTATTTGCTTTCCCACACGTCTGTCCACTTCATGTTTGTCACCAAAGCCGCCAGTTCCCTGGAGAAGTTAAAATTTGGTCGCTGATCCTTTTTGTGAAGTACACAATTAAAGTCACCACCGATTAAAGCTTCCGCCGGATTCCCCTTAAGTAAATAGACCATATCGTTCTTAAAAAAATTAGCCCTATCATCTCTAACGTTGTTACCAGAGGGGACATATACATTTAAAACAGTAGTAGTAAAAATTTTACAACTGATGCCCCTCTCATTTTCTAACAGACAGATATCCTTCACATCAATACCATCTTTGACAAGGATCGCAGTCCCACATGTGGCTTCCGGTGCAATATTTAAAATCTCTTGAAAACCTGGGACATAAAAGTTGTGGACATTAAATTCCTGTAGGAGGGCTATATCAGTATCCGACTGGTAAAGGAAATCTTTTAAAGAAGCGACTTTCGTTTCACTGCGAATCCGATTTATATTGATCGTGGTCACATTATATGTCAGTTCCGTTGGCATAGGTGCAGGTAAAAGAAATTGGCTAATGAAGTATACCCCATGCAGAGTCACGTCTGTACCATTCCATTCTGTCTGTCAGAAAGAAAAATAGACATTAAAAAAAAAAAATTAAATGCCACTAGCATGTGTCAGGTCCATCTCCATTCCGTGGTCGGTGCGATCTTCTTGGGCATCGGCCCAATCAAGTCCTTTTCCTGAGACAGTTCGGTCTAAATCCATAGTAGTGCCGGTCTGCAAACCTGCGACGCCAAGCGGTGCGCGAGGTTGTTGTTGAAGATCATCTGCATCGGCACGACTCATCTCCGCTTCAGTACACTCGTTAACTCGTGCTACTGGGCATTGTTCTCGTAGTCGTTCATTACCTCTTAAATGTTTTAACTTTTCCCGCAATGCAGGAGCTAAACTCTCTGCTGCTTTGTGTGCCAATCTCCTCTTCTTGCCTTTCTTCGAAGATCTCTTCGGCGATCTAGCAGGAGATGAAGTTTGCGACCTGTCAGGAGAAGTACCGGATGATACGTCTGACGTCGCCTGTTCCTTTTTTCGGACAAAAGTCCGCGTATCGCATTCCACAACGGCAGAAGGAGGCGCATCTTTTTCCATGGCTCCCACCGGTAGCAACCCAGTCTCCAATTCTACACTATCGCTCGTTGTGGTTTCCTTGACGCAAGTGTCTTCTGTGGGCGCCAACGTGAAACCAATGTCCAGATTGCTATCTTCGTTCATAGTTCCCGCAGAGTGGATGCCTGGAGCGTCCACTCCTCGGAAGCTAGTGGCAATATCCTCACGTTGGTGGGAATCCTGACGACGCAAGGAAACCTCCGTTGCGGGTATTTGGGGATCTTCGGCCGAGTCCGCGGAAGAACGAGCAACCACAGTGGGAGAGTTGGAAAAAGTTGGCGTCGGCATAGATTCGAGGGGCGCGGAGCTGATCGGCAGACCATCCGCAAATCTAGAGCTGGAAGCCGGAGTATCATCGACAACCGCCCGCGAGGCAGCAGGCTCCCCGCGCACAGGCGGCACCGACTCGCCTCGGCTGCGGAAGTCAGCAGCGGCAGCGTATGACAACTTCATACCAACAACAGGGCCGGAACTCGGCATCTCGTCACGCGGTAACTGCGGGACACGCCTCCGTGAACATTCTGCACGAATGTGTTCCGTGGAATTGCATAAAGCGCAAGTCCGCGGTTGCCCATCATAAATAATCAAAGCACGATACCCACAAATATTAAGATAAGAGGGGACATGCTTCTGTAATTCAATCTTAATTTGCCTTACGCCGTTCAAGACAGGAAACATATGAGCTTCAGACCACCTTTCTGCCACATTGGAAATAATTCTGCCATAAGGCCGAAGGGCAACATTAAGTTCTTCGGGCGGAATTTCAAAAGGGAGCTTAAACACTCTGATCGTACGAATCCCGTACCCAGCATGACTAACAGCAACGTCACTCACATTCCCATCAGAATGATTAAACTTCACGCTACCTCCGCAACGATCCACAATGGAACTACATAATTCTGGACTTTTCATCTTCAGATACACAGCATTTGTCACAAACGAGAGATAAACTCCGACAACATCATCACCGTTAATCAATACTTTTTCGATAAACCATGCTTTAATTTCAAATGCTTTAGGTTGAACGAAATTTCGATCGAAAGTAAAATTGATTGTGTCTTTCCTCAAATAATTCGACCTATTCATTCTAGAACTTCATGAATACAAGTGCAACACGAATAGCGGCTTAGCAGCACCACTAACCTCAAACGCAGCGACTCAGCCTGTGTTTACTACAGCCAGACGTCCAGCTCCGCCACACGTCCGTCCCGCTCGGCGGCTGACTCGCAACTGTTAGGAGACACGGTCACTGACGACCAACTATAACATATATACGACTCATCTCGAAACGCTCACACCTCTGAGGATTTGTGTTTTCGTTCTACACAGCCGCTGCCGCTTGCTCTTTCCCACCCACTCGGTACATTCAACCTCTTAGGAGACCGAAAAAATATAGACTGAGAAACAAGACCACACACTTTGTGCATTCGGAATCGAAGGCAGGGCGTCCCTCGCCGGATTTGCTACGATGGCCATTTGCTACTTCTGCAGAAGCGGCGGCGACGACGACGACGACGACAGGCTCTGAGATATGTGAGAAATACATCTATAAAATGTAATTCAGACTGCCTCGTCCCACCTTATGCTGTACCGCTTTGGTAAATGCTTTATCTGCGCCATTCGCCTTAATCACATCTGAGAGTAATTCTTAAAAAAAACGCCTGTCGCCAATTGCTCGTCATCACAGATACTGTTTGCTATACGGGCACGATGCGCAACTGATTTCAAAAATTCATCTTTCTCCTGTTAGGATGGAACTTACGACTCCTGGTTTATTAGAAGACTGCTCTAACGCTGAGCTAAAGAGGCGCGACCTAGCGGTGCTCTTGCGACTTCGTTGTTACGGTCGTCTGCATCATCCGACTTCAGCTGACAACACTTCATATTACCGGCTAATATTTGCAGCTATGACGACCCATTACTGTTTGGCTACACATCTGACACGTAACAGATGTGCTCTCCAAACAACAACACTTGCATTTCAGAACATGTCTTTCACACATGTCTACAAAATCACCTTCACCTTCAAATACAGTTTCCTTGTGACTGACAGAGATATAGGCAAAGTTTAAAGTTGCTATTTCCATTACATCTCGTTAATCAGAAAAACGGTAATTTACATCTGCAGCGGAACAAAATTCCGTTCCTCCCAGCGTGTGGCTCGAACCCACGACCCCGGGATTAAGAGTCTGACGCTCTAACGACTGCGCTAGCCGGCTACCTCGGCGAGTACCTGCCGGGTAGCACGTCACACAGTACTCGTTTGGGTTGGGTGGTCCCATACAGAATCTCTCCATGCTGCCTAATGTTTTCCTAACGTCACACTCGTCACGTACTTCACTTTTATGTCATAATCATTTCTGAGAGGTAAAGAAATTGCATGACAACATGCAGAGATAGTGGCGTCAAAATTAACACACATACTTTATGTGACTCAAAAGCCGAACGAGTTACTTTCCGACGTTGTTTTAGATGTGTAAGTGCCAGTCAAAACTCGCGGTGTCGGCACTCTGCCGACCATTTCGCTAGTTAACACCGGTCTTGTTGTGTGTGTTTCAAGCTCAAGAGCATCTCCAAGCAAAAAATGGTCAACAGCAACATTCAGACGGTTTCGTAGTGCTCAGTTGCTACATTAAAACGGTATGTTTCTTTTTCAGAACTGGAAAAACACGAGCGTGACAGCATTCGAACCTGTAATCTTCAGATCCGAAGTCCGACGCCTTATCCATTAGGCCAGACGCTCACTGACGACCAACTATAACATATATACGACTCATCTCGAAACGCTCACACCCCTGAGGATTTGTGTTTTCGTTCTACACAGCCGCTGCCGCTTGCTCTTTCCCACCCACTCGGTACATTCAACCTCTTAGGAGACCGAAAAAATATAGACTGAGAAACAAGACCACACACTTTGTGCATTCGGAATCGAAGGCAGGGCGTCCCAAGCCGGATTTGCTACGATGGCCATTTGCTACTTCTGCAGAAGCGGCGGCGGCGACGACGACGACGACGACGACGACGACGACGACGACGACGACGACGACGACGACGACGACCAGAGGCTCTGAGATATGTGAGAAATACATCTATAAAATGTAATTCAGACTGCCTCGTCCCACCGTATGCTGTACCGCTTTGGTAAATGCTTTATCTGCGCCATTCGCCTTAATCACATCTGAGAGTAATTCTTAAAAAAAACGCCTGTCGCCAATTGTTCGTCATCACAGATACTGTTTGCTATACGGGCACGACGCGCAACTGATTTCCAAAATTCATCTTTCTCCTGTTAGGATGGAACTTACGACTCCTGGTTTATTAGAAGACTGCTCTAACGCTGAGCTAAAGAGGCGCGGCCTAGCGGTACTCTTGGGTACTTCGTCCTTACGGTCGTCTGCATCATCCGACTTCAGCTGACAACACTTCATATTACAAGCTAATATTTGCAGCTATGACGACCCATTACTGTTTGGCTACACATCTGACACGTAACAGATGTGCTCTCCAAGCAACAACACTTGCATTTCAGAACATGTCTTTCACACATGTCTACAAAATCACCTTCACCTTCAAATACAGTTTCCTTGTGACTCACAGAGATATAGGCAAAGTTTAAAGTTGCTTTTTCCATTACATCTCGTTAATCAGAAAAACGGTAATTTACATCTGCAGCGGAACAAAATTCCGTTCCTCCCAGCGTGTGGCTCGAACCCACGACCCTGGGATTAAGAGTCTGACGCTCTACCGACTGCGCTAGCCAGCTACCTCGGCGAATACCTGCCGGGTAGCACGTCACACAGTAATCGTTTTGGTTGGGTGGTCCCATACAGAATCTCTCCATGCTGCCTAATGTTTTCCTAACGTCACACTCGTCACGTACTTCACTTTTATGTCATAATCATTTCTGAGAGGTAAAGAAATTGCATGACAACATGCAGAGCTAGTGGCGTCAAAATTAACACACATACTTTATGTGACTCAAAAGCCGAACGAGTCACTTTCCGACGTTGTTTTAGATGTGTAAGTGCCAGTCAAAACTCGCGGTGTCGGCACTCTGCCGACCATTTCGCTAGTTAACACCGGTCTTGTTGTGTGTGTTACAAGCTCAAGAGCATCTCCAAGCAAAAAATGGTCAACAGCAACATTCAGACGGTTTCGTAGTGCTCAATTGCTACATTAAAACGGTATGTTTCTTTTTCAGAACTGGAGAAACAGAAGCGTGATAGCATTCGAACCTGTAATCTTCAGATCCGAAGTCCGACGCCATATCCATTAGGCCACACGGTCACTGACGACCATCTATAACATGTATACGACTCATCTCGAAACGCTCACACCCCTGAGGATTTGTGTTTTCGTTCTACACAGCCGCTGCCGCTTGCTCTTTCCCACCTACTCGTTACATTCAACCTGTTACGAGACCGACCAAATATAGACTGAGAAACAAAACCACACAATTTGTGCATTCGGAATCGAAGGCAGGGCGTCCCTCGCCAGATTTGCTACGCTGGTCATTTGCTACTTCTGCAGAAGCGGCGGTGGCGACGCCGACGACGACGACGACCGCGAGAGGCTCTGAGATATGTGAGAAATACATCTATAAAATGTAATTCAGACTGCCTCGTCCCACCTTATGTTGTACCGCTTTGGTAAATGCTTTATCTGCGCCATTCGCCTTAATCACATCTGAGAGTAATTCTTAAAAAAACGCCTGTCGCTAACTGTTCGTCATCACAGATACTGTTTGCTATACGGCCACGACGCGCAACTGATTTCCAAAATTCATCTTTCTCCTGTTAGGATGGAACTTACGACTCCTGGTTTATTAGAACACTGCTCGACCGCTGAGCTAAAGAGGCGCGGCCTAGCTGTACTTTTGGGTGCTTCGTCCTTACGGTCGTCTGCATCATCCGACTTCAGCTGACAACACTTCATATTACCGGCTAATATTTGCAGCTATGACGACCCATTACTGCTTAGCTACACATCTGACACGTAACCAATGTGCTCTCCAAACAATAACACTTGCATTTCAGAACATGTCTTTCACACATGTCTACTAAATCACCTACACCTTCAAATACAGTTTCCTTGTGACTGACAGAGACATAGGCAAAGTTTAAAGATGCTATTTCCATTACATCTCGTTAATCAGAAAAACGGTAATTTACATCTGCAGCGGAACAAAATTCCGTTCCTCCCAGCGTGTGGCTCGAACCCACGGCCCTGGGATTAAGAGTCTGACGCTCTACCGACTGCGCTAGCCGGCTACCTCGGCGAATACCTGCCGGGTAGCACGTCACACAGTATTCGTTTGAGTTGGGTGGTCCCATACAGAATCTCTCCATGCTGCCTAATGTTTTCCTAACGTCACACTCGTCACGTACTTCACTTTTATGTCATAATCATTTCTGAGAGGTAAAGAAATTGCATGACAACTTGCAGAGCTAGTGGCGTCAAAATTAACACACATACTTTATGTGACTCAAAAGCCGAACGAGTTACTTTTCGACGTTGTTTTAGATGTGTAATTGCCAGTCAAAACTCGCGGTGTCGGCACTCTGCCGACCATTTCGCTAGTTAACACTGGTCTTGTTGTGTGTGTTTCAAGCTCAAGAGCATCACCAAGCAAAAAATGGTCAACAGCAACATTCAGACGGTTTCGTAGTGCTCAGTTGCTACATTAAAACGGTATGTTTCTTTTTCAGAACTGGAAAAACACGAGCGTGACAGCATTCGAACCTGTATTCTTCAGATCCGAAGTCCGAGGCCATATCCATTAGGCCACACGGTCACTGACGACCATCTATAACATGTATACGACTCATCTCGAAACGCTCACACCCCTGAGGATTTGTGTTTTCGTTCTACACAGCCGCTGCCGCTTGCTCTTTCCCACCCACTCGTTACATTCAACCTCTTACGAGACCGACCAAATATAGACTGAGAAACAAGACCACACACTTGGTGCATTCGGTATCGAAGGCAGGGCGTCCCTCGCCGGATTTGCTACGCTGGTCATTTGCTACTTCTGCAGAAGCGGCTGTGGCGGCGCCGACGCCGACGACGACCGCGAGAGGCTCTGAGATATGTGAGAAATACATCTATAAAATGTAATTCAGACTGCCTCGTCCCACCTTATGCTGTACCGCTTTGGTAAATGCTTCATCTGCGCCATTCGCCTTAATCACATCTGAGAGTAATTCTTAAAAAAAAGCCTGTCGCCAATTGTTCGTCATCACAGATACTGTTTGCTATACGGCCACGACGCGCAACAGATTTCCAAAATTCATCTTTCTCCTGTTAGGATGGAACTTACGACTCCTGGTTTATTAGAACACTGCTCGACCGCTGAGCTAAAGAGGCGCGGCCTAGCTGTACTTTTGGGTGCTTCGTCCTTACGGTCGTCTGCATCATCCGACTTCAGCTGACAACACTTCATATTACCGGCTAATATTTGCAGCTATGACGACCCATTACTGCTTAGCTACACATCTGACACGTAACCAATGTGCTCTCCAAACAATAACACTTGCATTTCAGAAAATGTCTTTCACACATGTCTACAAAATCACCTTCACCTTCAAATACAGTTTTCTTGTGACTGACAGAGACATAGGCAAAGTTTAAAGTTGCTTTTTCCATTACATCTCGTTAATCAGAAAAACGGTAATTTACATCTGCAGCGGAACAAAATACCGTTCCTCCCAGGGTGTGGCTCGCACCCACGACCCTCGGATTAAGAGTCTGACGCTCTACCGACTGCGCTAGCCGGCTACCTCGGCGAATACCTGCCGGGTAGCACGTCACACAGTACTCGTTTGTGTTGGGTGGTCCCATACAGAATCTCTCCATGCTGCCTAATGTTTTCCTAACGTCACACTCGTCACGTACTTCACTTTTATGTCATAATCATTTCTGAGAGGTAAGGAAATTGCATGACAACATGCAGAGCTAGTTGCGTCAAAATTAACACACATACTTTATGTGACTCAAAAGCCGAACGAGTTACTTTCCGACGTTGTTTCAGATGTGTAAGTGCCAGTCAAAACTCGCGGTGTCGGCACTCTGCCGACCATTTCACTAGTTAACACCGGTCTTGTTGTGTGTGTTTCAAGCTCAAGAGCATCTCCAAGCAAAAATTGGTCAACAGCAACATTCAGACGGTTTCGTAGTGCTCAATTGCTACATTAAAACGGTATGTTTCTTTTTCAGAACTGGAGAAACAGAAGCGTGATAGCATTCGAACCTGTAATCTTCAGATCCGAAGTCCGACGCCATATCCATTAGGCCACACGGTCACTGACGACCATCTATAACATGTATACGACTCATCTCGAAACGCTCACACCCCTGAGGATTTGTGTTTTCGTTCTACACAGCCGCTGCCGCTTGCTCTTTCCCACCTACTCGTTACATTCAACCTGTTACGAGACCGACCAAATATAGACTGAGAAACAAAACCACACAATTTGTGCATTCGGAATCGAAGGCAGGGCGTCCCTCGCCAGATTTGCTACGCTGGTCATTTGCTACTTCTGCAGAAGCGGCGGTGGCGACGCCGACGACGACGACGACCGCGAGAGGCTCTGAGATATGTGAGAAATACATCTATAAAATGTAATTCAGACTGCCTCGTCCCACCTTATGTTGTACCGCTTTGGTAAATGCTTTATCTGCGCCATTCGCCTTAATCACATCTGAGAGTAATTCTTAAAAAAACGCCTGTCGCTAACTGTTCGTCATCACAGATACTGTTTGCTATACGGCCACGACGCGCAACTGATTTCCAAAATTCATCTTTCTCCTGTTAGGATGGAACTTACGACTCCTGGTTTATTAGAACACTGCTCTACCGCTGAGGTAAAGAGGCGCGGCCTAGCGATACTCTTGGGTACTTCGTCCTTACGGTCGTCTGCATCATCCGACTTCAGCTGACACCACTTCATATTACCAGCTAATATTTGCAGCTATGACGACCCATTACTGTTTGGATACACATCTGACACGTAACAGATATGCTCTCCAAACAACAACACTTGCATTTCAGAACATGTCTTTCACACATGTCTACTAAATCACCTACACCTTCAAATACAGTTTCCTTGTGACTGACAGAGACATAGGCAAAGTTTAAAGATGCTATTTCCATTACATCTCGTTAATCAGAAAAACGGTAATTTACATCTGCAGCGGAACAAAATTCCGTGCCTCCCAGCGTGTGGCTCGAACCCACGGCCCTGGGATTAAGAGTCTGACGCTCTACCGACTGCGCTAGCCGGATACCTCGGCGAATACCTGCCGGGTAGCACGTCACACAGTATTCGTTTGAGTTGGGTGGTCCCATACAGAATCTCTCCATGCTGCCTAATGTTTTCCTAACGTCACACTCGTCACGTACTTCACTTTTATGTCATAATCATTTCTGAGAGGTAAAGAAATTGCATGACAACTTGCAGAGCTAGTGGCGTCAAAATTAACACACATACTTTATGTGACTCAAAAGCCGAACGAGTTACTTTTCGACGTTGTTTTAGATGTGTAATTGCCAGTCAAAACTCGCGGTGTCGGCACTCTGCCGACCATTTCGCTAGTTAACACTGGTCTTGTTGTGTGTGTTTCAAGCTCAAGAGCATCTCCAAGCAAAAAATGGTCAACAGCAACATTCAGACGGTTTCGTAGTGCTCAGTTGCTACATTAAAACGGTATGTTTCTTTTTCAGAACTGGAAAAACACGAGCGTGACAGCATTCGAACCTGTATTCTTCAGATCCGAAGTCCGAGGCCATATCCATTAGGCCACACGGTCACTGACGACCATCTATAACATGTATACGACTCATCTCGAAACGCTCACACCCCTGAGGATTTGTGTTTTCGTTCTACACAGCCGCTGCCGCTTGCTCTTTCCCACCCACTCGTTACATTCAACCTCTTACGAGACCGACCAAATATAGACTGAGAAACAAGACCACACACTTGGTGCATTCGGTATCGAAGGCAGGGCGTCCCTCGCCGGATTTGCTACGCTGGTCATTTGCTACTTCTGCAGAAGCGGCTGTGGCGGCGCCGACGCCGACGACGACCGCGAGAGGCTCTGAGATATGTGAGAAATACATCTATAAAATGTAATTCAGACTGCCTCGTCCCACCTTATGCTGTACCGCTTTGGTAAATGCTTCATCTGCGCCATTCGCCTTAATCACATCTGAGAGTAATTCTTAAAAAAAAGCCTGTCGCCAATTGTTCGTCATCACAGATACTGTTTGCTATACGGCCACGACGCGCAACAGATTTCCAAAATTCATCTTTCTCCTGTTAGGATGGAACTTACGACTCCTGGTTTATTAGAACACTGCTCGACCGCTGAGCTAAAGAGGCGCGGCCTAGCTGTACTTTTGGGTGCTTCGTCCTTACGGTCGTCTGCATCATCCGACTTCAGCTGACAACACTTCATATTACCGGCTAATATTTGCAGCTATGACGACCCATTACTGCTTAGCTACACATCTGACACGTAACCAATGTGCTCTCCAAACAATAACACTTGCATTTCAGAACATGTCTTTCACACATGTCTACTAAATCACCTACACCTTCAAATACAGTTTCCTTGTGACTGACAGAGACATAGGCAAAGTTTAAAGATGCTATTTCCATTACATCTCGTTAATCAGAAAAACGGTAATTTACATCTGCAGCGGAACAAAATTCCGTTCCTCCCAGCGTGTGGCTCGAACCCACGGCCCTGGGATTAAGAGTCTGACGCTCTACCGACTGCGCTAGCCGGCTACCTCGGCGAATACCTGCCGGGTAGCACGTCACACAGTATTCGTTTGAGTTGGGTGGTCCCATACAGAATCTCTCCATGCTGCCTAATGTTTTCCTAACGTCACACTCGTCACGTACTTCACTTTTATGTCATAATCATTTCTGAGAGGTAAAGAAATTGCATGACAACTTGCAGAGCTAGTGGCGTCAAAATTAACACACATACTTTATGTGACTCAAAAGCCGAACGAGTTACTTTTCGACGTTGTTTTAGATGTGTAATTGCCAGTCAAAACTCGCGGTGTCGGCACTCTGCCGACCATTTCGCTAGTTAACACTGGTCTTGTTGTGTGTGTTTCAAGCTCAAGAGCATCACCAAGCAAAAAATGGTCAACAGCAACATTCAGACGGTTTCGTAGTGCTCAGTTGCTACATTAAAACGGTATGTTTCTTTTTCAGAACTGGAAAAACACGAGCGTGACAGCATTCGAACCTGTATTCTTCAGATCCGAAGTCCGAGGCCATATCCATTAGGCCACACGGTCACTGACGACCATCTATAACATGTATACGACTCATCTCGAAACGCTCACACCCCTGAGGATTTGTGTTTTCGTTCTACACAGCCGCTGCCGCTTGCTCTTTCCCACCCACTCGTTACATTCAACCTCTTACGAGACCGACCAAATATAGACTGAGAAACAAGACCACACACTTGGTGCATTCGGTATCGAAGGCAGGGCGTCCCTCGCCGGATTTGCTACGCTGGTCATTTGCTACTTCTGCAGAAGCGGCTGTGGCGGCGCCGACGCCGACGACGACCGCGAGAGGCTCTGAGATATGTGAGAAATACATCTATAAAATGTAATTCAGACTGCCTCGTCCCACCTTATGCTGTACCGCTTTGGTAAATGCTTCATCTGCGCCATTCGCCTTAATCACATCTGAGAGTAATTCTTAAAAAAAAGCCTGTCGCCAATTGTTCGTCATCACAGATACTGTTTGCTATACGGCCACGACGCGCAACAGATTTCCAAAATTCATCTTTCTCCTGTTAGGATGGAACTTACGACTCCTGGTTTATTAGAACACTGCTCGACCGCTGAGCTAAAGAGGCGCGGCCTAGCTGTACTTTTGGGTGCTTCGTCCTTACGGTCGTCTGCATCATCCGACTTCAGCTGACAACACTTCATATTACCGGCTAATATTTGCAGCTATGACGACCCATTACTGCTTAGCTACACATCTGACACGTAACCAATGTGCTCTCCAAACAATAACACTTGCATTTCAGAAAATGTCTTTCACACATGTCTACAAAATCACCTTCACCTTCAAATACAGTTTTCTTGTGACTGACAGAGACATAGGCAAAGTTTAAAGTTGCTTTTTCCATTACATCTCGTTAATCAGAAAAACGGTAATTTACATCTGCAGCGGAACAAAATACCGTTCCTCCCAGGGTGTGGCTCGCACCCACGACCCTCGGATTAAGAGTCTGACGCTCTACCGACTGCGCTAGCCGGCTACCTCGGCGAATACCTGCCGGGTAGCACGTCACACAGTACTCGTTTGTGTTGGGTGGTCCCATACAGAATCTCTCCATGCTGCCTAATGTTTTCCTAACGTCACACTCGTCACGTACTTCACTTTTATGTCATAATCATTTCTGAGAGGTAAGGAAATTGCATGACAACATGCAGAGCTAGTTGCGTCAAAATTAACACACATACTTTATGTGACTCAAAAGCCGAACGAGTTACTTTCCGACGTTGTTTCAGATGTGTAAGTGCCAGTCAAAACTCGCGGTGTCGGCACTCTGCCGACCATTTCACTAGTTAACACCGGTCTTGTTGTGTGTGTTTCAAGCTCAAGAGCATCTCCAAGCAAAAAATGGTCAACAGCAACATTCAGACGGTTTCGTAGTGCTCAATTGCTACATTAAAACGGTATGTTTCTTTTTCAGAACTGGAAAAACACGAGCGTGACAGCATTCGAACCTGTAATCTTCAGATCCGAAGTCCGACGCCTTATCCATTAGCCCACACGGTCACTGACGACCAACTATAACATGTATACGACTCATCTCGAAACGCTCACACCCCTGAGGATTTGTGTTTTCGTTCTACACAGCCGCTGCCGCTTGCTCTTTCCCACCCACTCGTTACATTCAGCCTCTTACGAGACCGACCAAATATAGACCGAGAAACAAGACCACACACTTGGTGCATTCGGAATCGAAGGCAGGGCGTCCCTCGCCAGATTTGCTACGCTGGTCATTTGCTACTTCTGCAGAATCGGCGGTGGCGACGCCGCCGCCGACGACGACGACGACCGCAAGAGGCTCTGAGATATGTGAGAAATACATCTATAAAATGTAATTCAGACTGCCTCGTCCCACCTTATGCTGTACCGCTTTGGTAAATGCTTCATCTGCGCCATTCGCCTTAATCACATCTGAGAGTAATTCTTAAAAAAACGCCTGTCGTTAATTGTTCGTCATTACAGATACTGTTTGCTATACGGCCACGACGCGCAACTGATTTCCAAAATTCATCTTTCTCCTGTTAGGATAGAACTTACGACTCCTGGTTTATTAGAACACTGCTCTACGGCTGAGCTAAAGAGGCGCGGCCTAGCGGTACTGTTGGTTACTTCGTCCTTACGGTCGTCTGCATCATCCGACTTCAGCTGACAACCCTTCATATTACCGGCTAATATTTGCAGCTATGACGACCCATTACTGCTTAGCTACACATCTGACACGTAACCAATGTTCTCTCCAAACAACAACACTTGCATTTCAGAACATGTCTTTCACACATGTCTACAAAATCACCTTCACCTTCAAATACAGTTTTCTTGTGACTGACAGAGACATAGGCAAAGTTTAAAGATGCTATTTCCATTACATCTCGTTAATCAGAAAAACGGTAATTTACATCTGCAGCGGAACAAAATTCCGTTCCTCCCAGGGTGTGGCTCGCACCCACGACCCTCGGATTAAGAGTCTGACGCTCTACCGACTGCGCTAGCCGGCTACCTCGGCGAATACCTGCCGGGTAGCACGTCACACAGTACTCGTTTGTGTTGGGTGGTCCCATACAGAATCTCTCCATGCTGCCTAATGTTTTCCTAACGTCACACTCGTCACGTACTTCACTTTTATGTCATAATCATTTCTGAGAGGTAAGGAAATTGCATGACAACATGCAGAGCTAGTTGCGTCAAAATTAACACACATACTTTATGTGACTCAAAAGCCGAAAGAGTTACTTTCCGACGTTGTTTCAGATGTGTAAGTGCCAGTCAAAACTCGCGGTGTCGGCACTCTGCCGACCATTTCACTAGTTAACACCGGTCTTGTTGTGTGTGTTTCAAGCTCAAGAGCATCTCCAAGCAAAAAATGGTCAACAGCAACATTCAGACGGTTTCGTAGTGCTCAATTGCTACATTAAAACGGTATGTTTCTTTTTCAGAACTGGAAAAACACGAGCGTGACAGCATTCGAACCTGTAATCTTCAGATCCGAAGTCCGACGCCTTATCCATTAGGCCACACGGTCACTGACGACCAACTACAACATGTATACGACTCATCTCGAAACGCTCACACCCCTGAGGATTTGTGTTTTCGTTCTACACAGCCGCTGCCGCTTGCTCTTTCCCACCCACTCGGTACATTCAACCTCTTACGAGACCGACCAAATATAGACTGAGAAACAAGACCACACACTTTGTGCATTCGGAATCGAAGGCAGGGCGTCCCTCGCCGGATTTGCTACGCTGGCCATTTGCTACTTCTGCAGAAGCGGCGACGACGACGACGACGACGACGACGACGACCGCGAGAGGCTCTGAGATATGTGAGAAATACATCTATAAAATGTAATTCAGACTGCCTCGGCCCACCGTATGCTGTACCGCTTTGGTAAATGCTTTATCTGCGCCATTCGCCTTAATCACATCTGAGAGTAATTCTTAAAAAAACGCCTGTCGCTAATTGTTCGTCATCACAGATACTGTTTGCTATACGGCCACGACGCACAACTGATTTCCAAAATTCATCTTTCTCCTGTTAGGATGGAACTTACGACTCCTGGTTTGTTACAAAGTGCTCTACCGCTGAGCTAAAGAGGCGCGGCCTAGCGGTACTGTTGGGTACTTCGTCCTTACGGTCGTCTGCATCATCCGACTTCAGCTGACAACACTTCATATTACCGGCTAATATTTGCAGCTATGACGACCCATTACTGCTTAGCTACACATCTGACACGTAACCAATGTTCTCTCCAAACAACAACACTTGCATTTCAGAACATGTCATTCACACATGTCTACAAAATCACCTTCACCTTCAAATACAGTTTTCTTGTGACTGACAGCGACATAGGCAAAGTTTAAAGTTGCTTTTTCCATTATATCTCGTTAATCAGAAAAACGGTAATTTACATCTGCAGCGGAACAAAATTCCGTTCCTCCCAGCGTGTGGCTCGAACCCACGACCCTGGGATTAAGAGTCTGACGCTCTACCGACTGCGCTGGCCGGCTACCTCTGCGAAACCTGCCGGGTAGCACGTCACACAGTACTCGTTTGGGTTGGGTGGTCCCATTCAGAATCTCTCCATGCTGCCTAATGTTTTCCTAACGTCACACTCGTCACGTACTTCACTTTTATGTCATAATCATTTCTGAGAGGTAAGGAAATTGCATGACAACATGCAGAGCTAGTTTCGTCAAAATTAACACACATACTTTATGTGACTCAAAAGCCGAACGAGTTACTTTCCGACGTTGGTTCAGATGTGTAAGTGCCAGTCAAAACTCGCGGTGTCGGCACTCTGCCGACCATTTCACTAGTTAACACCGGTCTTGTTGTGTGTGTTTCAAGCTCAAGAGCATCTCCAAGCAAAAAATGGTCAACAGCAACATTCAGACGGTTTCGTAGTGCTCAATTGCTACATTAAAACGGTATGTTTCTTTTTCAGAACTGGAAAAACACGAGCGTGACAGCATTCGAACCTGTAATCTTCAGATCCGAAGTCCTACGCCTTATCCATTAGGCCACACGGTCACTGACGACCAACTATAACATGTATACGACTCATCTCGAAACGCTCACACCCCTGAGGATTTGTGTTTTCGTTCTACACAGCCGCTGCCGCTTGCTCTTTCCCACCCACTCAGTACATTCAACCTCTTACGAGACCGACCAAATATAGACTGAGTAACAAGACCACACACTTTGTGCATTCGGAATCGAAGGCAGGGCGTCCCTCGCCGGATTTGCTACGCTGGCCATTTGCTACTTCTGCAGAAATGGCGGCAGCGGCGGCGACGACGACGACGACGACGACGACGACGACGACGACCGCGAGAGGCTCTGAGATATGTGAGAAATACATCTATAAAATGTAATTCAGACTGCCTCGGCCCACCGTATGCTGTACCGCTTTGGTAAATGCTTTATCTGCGCCATTCGCCTTAATCACATCTGAGAGTAATTCTTAAAAAAACGCCTGTCGCTAATTGTTCGTCATCACAGATACTGTTTGCTATACGGCCACGACGCGCAACTGATTTCCAAAATTCATCTTTCTCCTGTTAGGATGGAACTTACGACTCAAGGTTTGTAAGAACACTGCTCTACCGCTGAGCTAAAGAGGCGCGGCCTAGCCGTACTGTTGGGTACTTCGTCCTTACGGTCGTCTGCATCATCCGACTTCAGCTGACAACACTTCATATTACCGGCTAATATTTGCAGCTATAACGACCCATTACTGCTTAGCTACACATCTGACACGTAACCAATGTTCTCTCCAAACAACAACACTTGCATTTCAGATCATGTCTTTCACACATGTCTACAAAATCACCTTCACCTTCAAATACAGTTTTCTTGTGACTGACAGAGACATAGGCAAAGTTTAAAGTTGCTTTTTCCATTACATCTCGTTAATCAGAAAAACGGTAATTTACATCTGCAGCGGAACAAAATTCCGTTCCTCCCAGCGTGTGGCTCGAACCCACGACCTTGGGATTAAGAGTCTGACGCTCTACCGACTGCGCTAGCCGGCAACCTCAGCGAAACCTGCCGGGTAGCACGTCACACAGTACTCGTTTGGGTTGGGTGGTCCCATACAGAATCTCTCCATGCTGCCTAATGTTTTCCTAACGTCACACTCGTCACGTACTTCACTTTTATGTCATAATCATTTCTGAGAGGTAAGGAAATTGCATGACAACATGCAGAGCTAGTTGCGTCAAAATTAACACACATACTTTATGTGACTCAATAGCCGAACGAGTTACTTTCCGACGTTGTTTCAGATGTGTAAGTGCCAGTCAAAACTCGCGGTGTCGGCACTCTGCCGACCATTTCACTAGTTTACACCGGTCTTGTTGTGTGTGTTTCAAGCTCAAGAGCATCTCCAAGCAAAAAATGGTCAACAGCAACATTCAGACGGTATCGTAGTGCTCAATTGCTACATTAAAACGGTATGTTTCTTTTTCAGAACTGGAAAAACACCAGCGTGACAGCATTCGAACCTGTAATCTTCAGATCCGAAGTCCGACGCCTTATCCATTAGGCCACACGGTCACTGACGACCAACTATAACATGTATACGACTCATCTCGAAACGCTCACACCCCTGAGGATTTGTGTTTTCGTTCTACACAGCCGCTGCCGCTTGCTCTTTCCCACCCACTCGGTACATTCAACCTCTTACGAGACCGACCAAATATAGACTGAGAAACAAGACCACACACTTTGTGCATTCGGAATCGAAGGCAGGGCGTCCCTCGCCGGATTTGCTACGCTGGCCATTTGCTACTTCTGCAGAAGCGGCGGCGGCGACGACGACGACGACGACGACGACGACGACGACGACGACGACCGCGAGAGGCTCTGAGATATGTGAGAAATACATCTATAAAATGTAATTCAGACTGCCTCGTCCCACCGTATGCTTTACCGCTTTGGTAAATGCTTTATCTGCGCCATTCGCCTTAATCACATCTGAGAGTAATTCTTAAAATAACGCCTGTCGCTAATTGTTCGTCATCACAGATACTGTTTGCTATACGGCCACGACGCACAACTGATTTCCAAAATTCATCTTTCTCCTGTTAGGATGGAACTTACGACTCCTGGTTTATTAGAACACTGCTCTACCGCTGAGCTAAAGAGGCGCGGCCTAGCGGTACTGTTGGGTACTTCGTCCTTACGGTCGTCTGCATCATCCGACTTCAGCTGACAACACTTCATATTACCGGCTAATATTTGCAGCTATGACGACCCATTACTGCTTAGCTACACATCTGACACGTAACCAATGTTCTCTCCAAACAACAACACTTGCATTTCAGAACATGTCTTTCACACATGTCTACAAAATCACCTTCACCTTCAAATACAGTTTTCTTGTGACTGACAGAGACATAGGCAAAGTTTAAAGTTGCTTTTTCCATTACATCTCGTTAATCAGAAAAACGGTAATTTACATCTGCAGCGGAACAAAATTCCGTTCCTCCCAGCGTGTGGCTCGAACCCACGACCCTGGGATTAAGAGTCTGACGCTCTACCGACTGCGCTAGCCGGCTACCTTTTTTTTTTTTTTTTTAATCTCATTTTGTTCGCTTGTGTTCGTTTCATCTGCTCGGGGCGGACGTCGTAAGAAATCCTGTTAAGTTCGTAGTTGATCGATTAACTCAGTTTTTTTTAATTACAGAGGGAAGCTAACCCTCTGACCGAACACGCTGAGCTACTGTGCCGGCGATTACCTCGGCGAATACCTGCCGGGTAGCACGTCACACAGTACTCGTTTGGGTTGGGTGGTCCCATACAGAATCTCTCCATGCTGCCTAATGTTTTCCTAACGTCACACTCGTCACGTACTTCACTTTTATGTCATAATCATTTCTGAGAGGTAAGAAAATTGCATGACAACATGGAGAGCTAGTTGCGTCAAAATTAACACACATACTTCATGTGACTCAAAAGCCGAACGAGTTACTTTCCGACGTTGTTTCAGATGTGTAAGTGCCAGTCAAAACTCGCGGTGTCGGCACTCTGCCGACCATTTCGATAGTTAACACCGGTCTTGTTGTGTGTGTTTCAAGCTCAAGAGCATCTCCAAGCAAAAAATGGTCAACAGCAACATTCAGACGGTTTCGTAGTGCTCAATTGCTACATTAAAACGGTATGTTTCTTTTTCAGAACTGGAAAAACATGAGCGTGACAGCATTCGAACCTGTAATCTTCAGATCCGAAGTCCGACGCCTTATCCATTAGGCCACACGGTCACTGACGACCAACTATAACATGTATACGACTCATCTCGAAACGCTCACACCCCTGAGGATTTGTGTTTTCGTTCTACACAGCCGCTGCCGCTTGCTCTTTCCCACCCACTCGGTACATTCAACCTCTTACGAGACCGACCAAATATAGACTGAGAAACAAGACCACACACTTTGTGCATTCGGAAACGAAGGCAGGGCGTCCCTCGCCGGATTTGCTACGTTGGCCATTTGCTACTTCTGCAGAAGCGGCGACGACGACGACGACGACGACGACGACGACGACCGCGAGAGGCTCTGAGATATGTGAGAAATACATCTATAAAATGTAATTCAGACTGCCTCGTCCCACCGTATGCTGTACCGCTTTGGTAAATGCTTTATCTGCGCCATTCGCCTTAATCACATCTGAGAGTAATTCTTAAAATAACGCCTGTCGCTAATTGTTCGTCATCACAGATACTGTTTGCTATACGGCCACGACGCACAACTGATTTCCAAAATTCATCTTTCTCCTGTTAGGATGGAACTTACGACTCCTGGTTTATTAGAACACTGCTCTACCGCTGAGCTAAAGAGGCGCGGCCTAGCGGTACTGTTGGGTACTTCGTCCTTACGGTCGTCTGCATCATCCGACTTCAGCTGACAACACTTCATATTACCGGCTAATATTTGCAGCTATGACGACCCATTACTGCTTAGCTACACATCTGACACGTAACCAATGTTCTCTCCAAACAACAACACTTGCATTTCAGAACATGTCTTTCACACATGTCTACAAAATCACCTTCACCTTCAAATACAGTTTTCTTGTGACTGACAGAGACATAGGCAAAGTTTAAAGTTGCTTTTTCCATTACATCTCGTTAATCAGAAAAACGGTAATTTACATCTGCAGCGGAACAAAATTCCGTTCCTCCCAGCGTGTGGCTCGAACCCACGACCCTGGGATTAAGAGTCTGACGCTCTACCGACTGCGCTAGCCGGCTACCTTTTTTTTTTTTTTTTTTTAATCTCATTTTGTTCACTTGTGTTCGTTTCATCTGCTCGGGGCGGACGTCGTAAGAAATCCTGTTAAGTTCGTAGTTGATCGATTAACTCAGTTTTTTTTAATTACAGAGGGAAGGTAACCCTCTGACCGAACACGCTGAGCTACCGTGCCGGCGATTACCTCGGCGAATACCTGCCGGGTAGCACGTCACACAGTACTCGTTTGGGTTGGGTGGTCCCATACAGAATCTCTCCATGCTGCCTAATGTTTTCCTAACGTCACACTCGTCACGTACTTCACTTTTATGTCATAATCATTTCTGAGAGGTAAGAAAATTGCATGACAATATGCAGAGCTAGTTGCGTCAAAATTAACACACATACTTCATGTGACTCAAAAGCCGAACGAGTTACTTTCCGACGTTGTTTCAGATGTATAAGTGCCAGTCAAAACTCGCGGTGTCGGCACTCTGCCGACCATTTCGATAGTTTACACCGGTCTTGTTGTGTGTGTTTCAAGCTCAAGAGCATCTCCAAGCAAAAAATGGTCAACAGCAACATTCAGACGGTTTCGTAGTGCTCAATTGCTACATTAAAACGGTATGTTTCTTTTTCAGAACTGGAAAAACATGAGCGTGACAGCATTCGAACCTGTAATCTTCAGATCCGAAGTCCGACGCCTTATCCATTAGGCCACACGGTCACTGACGACCAACTGTAACATGTATACGACTCATCTCGAAACGCTCACACCCCTGAGGATTTGTGTTTTCGTTCTACACAGCCGCTGCCGCTTGCTCTTTCCCACCCACTCGGTACATTCAACCTCTTACGAGACCGACCAAATATAGACTGAGACACAAGACCACACACTTTGTGCATTCGGAATCGATGGCAGGGCGTCCCTCGCCGGATTTGCTACGCTGGCCATTTGCTACTTCTGCAGAAGCGGCGGCGGCGCCGACGACGACGACGACGACGACGACGACGACGACGACCGCGAGAGGCTCTGAGATATGTGAGAAATACATCTATAAAATGTAATTCAGACTGCCTCGTCCCACCGTATGCTGTACCGCTTTGGTAAATGCTTTATCTGCGCCATTCGCCTTAATCACATCTGAGAGTAATTCTTAAAAAAACGCCTGTCGCTAATTGTTCGTCATCACAGATACTGTTTGCTATACGGCCACGACGCGCAACTGATTTCCAAAATTCATCTTTCTCCTGTTAGGATGGAACTTACGACTCCTGGTTTATTAGAACACTGCTCTACCGCTGAGCTAAAGAGGCGCGGCCTAGCGGTACTGTTGGGTACTTCGTCCTTACGGTCGTCTGCATCATCCGACTTCAGCTGACAACACTTCATATTACCGGCTAATATTTGCAGCTATGACGACCCATTACTGCTTAGCTACACATCTGACACGTAACCAATGTTCTCTCCAAACAACAACACTTGCATTTCAGAACATGTCTTTCACACATGTCTACAAAATCACCTTCACCTTCAAATACAGTTTTCTTGTGACTGACAGAGACATAGGCAAAGTTTAAAGTTGCTTTTTCCATTACATCTCGTTAATCAGAAAAACGGTAATTTACATCTGCAGCGGAACAAAATTCCGTTCCTCCCAGCGTGTGGCTCGAACCCACGACCCTGGGATTAAGAGTCTGACGCTCTACCGACTGCGCTAGCCGGCTACCTCGGCGAATACCTGCCGGGTAGCACGTCACACAGTACTCGTTTGGGTTGGGTGGTCCCATACAGAATCTCTCCATGCTGCCTAATGTTTTCCTAACGTCACACTCGTCACGTACTTCACTTTTATGTCATAATCATTTCTGAGAGGTAAGGAAATTGCATGACAACATGCAGAGCTAGTGGCGTCAAAATTAACACACATACTTTATGTGACTCAAAAGCCGAACGAGTTACTTTCCGACGTTGTTTTAGATGTGCAAGTGCCAGTCAAAACTCGCTGTGTCGGCACTCTGCCGACCATTTCGCTAGTTAACACCGGTCTTGTTGTGTGTGTTTCAAACTCAAGAGCATCTCCAAGCAAAAAATGGTCAACAGCAAGATTCAGACGGTATCGTAGTGCTCAATTGCTACATTAAAACGGTATGTTTCTTTTTCAGAACTGGAAAAACATGAGCGTGACAGCATTCGAACCTGTAATCTTCAGATCCGAGGTCCGACGCATTATCCATTAGGCCACACGGTCACTGACGACCAACTATAACATGTATACGACTCATCTCGAAACGCTCACACCCCTGAGGATTTGTGTTTTCGTTCTACACAGCCGCTGCCGCTTGCTCTTTCCCACCCACTCGGTACATTCAACCTCTTACGAGACCGACCAAATATAGACTGAGAAACAAGACCACACACTTTGTGCATTCGGAATCGAAGGCAGGGCGTCCCTCGCCGGATTTGCTACGCTGGCCATTTGCTACTTCTGCAGAAGCGGCGGCGACGACGACGACGACGACGACGACGACGACCGCGAGAGGCTCTGAGATATGTGAGAAATACATCTATAAAATGTAATTCAGACTGCCTCGTCCCACCGTATGCTGTACCGCTTTGGTAAATGCTTTATCTGCGCCATTCGCCTTAATCACATCTGAGAGTAATTCTTAAAATAACGCCTGTCGCTAATTGTTCGTCATCACAGATACTGTTTGCTATACGGCCACGACGCACAACTGATTTCCAAAATTCATCTTTCTCCTGTTAGGATGGAACTTACGACTCCTGGTTTATTAGAACACTGCTCTACCGCTGAGCTAAAGAGGCGCGGCCTAGCGGTACTGTTGGGTACTTCGTCCTTACGGTCGTCTGCATCATCCGACTTCAGCTGACAACACTTCATATTACCGGCTAATATTTGCAGCTATGACGACCCATTACTGCTTAGCTACACATCTGACACGTAACCAATGTTCTCTCCAAACAACAACACTTGCATTTCAGAACATGTCTTTCACACATGTCTACAAAATCACCTTCACCTTCAAATACAGTTTTCTTGTGACTGACAGAGACATAGGCAAAGTTTAAAGTTGCTTTTTCCATTACATCTCGTTAATCAGGAAAACGGTAATTTACATCTGCAGCGGAACAAAATTCCGTTCCTCCCGGCGTGTGGCTCGAACCCACGACCCTGGGATTAAGAGTCTGACGCTCTACCGACTGCGCTAGCCGGCTACCTTTTTTTTTTTTTTTTTTTAATCTCATTTTGTTCGCTTGTGTTCGTTTCATCTGCTCGGGGCGGACGTCGTAAGAAATCCTGTTAAGTTCGTAGTTGATCGATTAACTCAGTTTTTTTTAATTACAGAGGGAAGCTAACCCTCTGACCGAACACGCTGAGCTACCGTGCCGGCGATTACCTCGGCGAATACCTGCCGGGTAGCACGTCACACAGTACTCGTTTGGGTTGGGTGGTCCCATACAGAATCTCTCCATGCTGCCTAATGTTTTCCTAACGTCACACTCGTCACGTACTTCACTTTTATGTCATAATCATTTCTGAGAGTTAAGAAAATTGCATGACAACATGCAGAGCTAGTTGCGTCAAAATTAACACACATACTTCATGTGACTCAAAAGCCGAACGAGTTACTTTCCGACGTTGTTTCAGATGTATAAGTGCCAGTCAAAACTCGCGGTGTCGGCACTCTGCCGACCATTTCGATAGTTAACACCGGTCTTGTTGTGTGTGTTTCAAGCTCAAGAGCATCTCCAAGCAAAAAATGGTCAACAGCAACATTCAGACGGTTTCGTAGTGCTCAATTGCTACATTAAAACGGTATGTTTCTTTTTCAGAACTGGAAAAACATGAGCGTGACAGCATTCGAACCTGTAATCTTCAGATCCGAAGTCCGACGCCTTATCCATTAGGCCACACGGTCACTGACGACCAACTGTAACATGTATACGACTCATCTCGAAACGCTCACACCCCTGAGGATTTGTGTTTTCGTTCTACACAGCCGCTGCCGCTTGCTCTTTCCCACCCACTCGGTACATTCAACCTCTTACGAGACCGACCAAATATAGACTGAGACACAAGACCACACACTTTGTGCATTCGGAATCGATGGCAGGGCGTCCCTCGCCGGATTTGCTACGCTGGCCATTTGCTACTTCTGCAGAAGCGGCGGCGGCGCCGCCGCCGACGACGACGACGACGACGACGACGACGACGACGACGACGACCGCGAGAGGCTCTGAGATATGTGAGAAATACATCTATAAAATGTAATTCAGACTGCCTCGGCCCACCGTATGCTGTACCGCTTTGGTAAATGCTTTATCTGCGCCATTCGCCTTAATCACATCTGAGAGTAATTCTTAAAAAAACGCCTGTCGCTAATTGTTCGTCATCACAGATACTGTTTGCTATACGGCCACGACGCGCAACTGATTTCCAAAATTCATCTTTCTCCTGTTAGGATGGAACTTACGACTCCTGGTTTATTAGAACACTGCTCTACCGCTGAGCTAAAGAGGCGCGGCCTAGCGGTGCTGTTGGGTACTTCGTCCTTACGGTCGTCTGCATCATCCGACTTCAGCTGACAACACTTCATATTACCGGCTAATATTTGCAGCTATGACGACCCATTACTGCTTAGCTACACATCTGACACGTAACCAATGTTCTCTCCAAACAACAACACTTGCATTTCAGAACATGTCTTTCACACATGTCTACAAAATCACCTTCACCTTCAAATACAGTTTTCTTGTGACTGACAGAGACATAGGCAAAGTTTAAAGTTGCTTTTTCCATTACATCTCGTTAATCAGAAAAACGGTAATTTACATCTGCAGCGGAACAAAATTCCGTTCCTCCCAGCGTGTGGCTCGAACCCACGACCCTGGAATTAAGAGTCTGACGCTCTACCAACTGCGCTAGTCGGCTACCTCGGCGAATACCTGCCGGGTAGCACGTCACACAGTACTCGTTTGGGTTGGGTGGTCCCATACAGAATCTCTCCATGCTGCCTAATGTTTTCCTAACGTCACACTCGTCACGTACTTCACTTTTATGTCATAATCATTTCTGAGAGGTAAGGAAATTGCATGACAACATGCAGAGCTAGTTGCGTCAAAATTAACACACATACTTTATGTGACTCAAAAGCCGAACGAGTTACTTTCCGACATTGTTTCAGATGTGTAAGTGCCATTCAAAACTCGCGGTGTCGGCACTCTGCCGACCATTTCACTAGTTAACACCGGTCTTGTTGTGTGTGTTTCAAGCTCAAGAGCATCTCCAAGCAAAAAATGGTCAACAGCAACATTCAGACGGTATCGTAGTGCTCAATTGCTACATTAAAACGGTATGTTTCTTTTTCAGAACTGGAAAAACATGAGCGTGACAGCATTCGAACCTGTAATCTTCAGATCCGAGGTCCGACGCCTTATCCATTAGGCCACACGGTCACTGACGACCAACTATAACATGTATACGACTCATCTCGAAACGCTCACACCCCTGAGGATTTGTGTTTTCGTTCTACACAGCCGCTGCCGCTTGCTCTTTCCCACCCACTCGGTACATTCAACCTCTTACGAGACCGACCAAATATAGACTGAGAAACAAGACCACACACTTTGTGCATTCGGAATCGAAGGCAGGGCGTCCCTCGCCGGATTTGCAACGCTGGCCATTTGCTAGTTCTGCAGAAGCGGCGGCGGCGGCGCCGCCGCCGACGACGACGACGACGACGACGACGACGACGACGACAGGCTCTGAGATACGTGAGAAATACATCTATAAAATGTAATTCAGACTGCCTCGTCCCACCGTATGCTGTACCGCTTTGGTAAATGCTTTATCTGCGCCATTCGCCTTAATCACATCTGAGAGTAATTCTTAAAAAAACGCCTGTCGCTAATTGTTCGTCATCACAGATACTGTTTGCTATACGGCCACGACGCGCAACTGATTTCCAAAATTCATCTTTCTCCTGTTAGGATGGAACTTACGACTCCTGGTTTATTAGAACACTGCTCTACCGCTGAGCTAAAGAGGCGCGGCCTAGCGGTACTGTTGGGTACTTCGTCCTTACGGTCGTCTGCATCATCCGACTTCAGCTGACAACACTTCATATTACCGGCTAATATTTGCAGCTATGACGACCCATTACTGCTTAGCTACACATCTGACACGTAACCAATGTTCTCTCCAAACAACAACACTTGCATTTCAGAACATGTCTTGCACACATGTCTACAAAATCACCTTCACCTTCAAATACAGTTTTCTTGTGACTGACAGAGACATAGGCAAAGTTTAAAGTTGCTTTTTCCATTACATCTCGTTAATCAGAAAAACGGTAATTTACATCTGCAGCGGAACAAAATTCCGTTCCTCCCAGCGTGTGGCTCGAACCCACGACCCTGGGGTTAAGAGTCTGACGCTCTACCGACTGCGCTAGCCGGCTACCTCGGCGAATACCTGCCGGGTAGCACGTCACACAGTACTCGTTTGGGTTGGGTGGTCCCATACAGAATCTCTCCATGCTGCCTAATGTTTTCCTAACGTCACACTCGTCACGTACTTCACTTTTATGTCATAATCATTTCTGAGAGGTAAGGAAATTGCATGACAACATGCAGAGCTAGTTGCGTCAAATTTAACACACATACTTTATGTGACTCAAAAGCCGAACGAGTTACTTTCCGACGTTGTTTCAGATGTGTAAGTGCCAGTCAAAACTCGCTGTGTCGGCACTCTGCCGACCATTTCGCTACTTAACACCGGTCTTGTTGTGTGTGTTTCAAGCTCAAGAGCATCTCCAAGCAAAAATTGGTCAACAGCAACATTCAGACGGTTTCGTAGTGCTCAATTGCTACGTTAAAACGGTACGTTTCTTTTTCAGAACTGGAAAAACACGAGCGTGACAGCATTCGAACCTGTAATCTTCAGATACGAAGCCCGACGCCTTATCCATTAGGCCACACGGTCACTGACGACCAACCATAACATGTATACGACTCATCTCGAAACGCTCACACCCCTGAGGATTTGGTTTTCGTTCTACACAGCCGCTGCCGCTTGCTCTTTTCCACCCACTCGGTACATTCAACCTCTTACGAGACCGACCAAATATAGACTGAGAAACAAGACCACACACTTTGTGCATTCGGAATCGAAGGCAGGGCGTCCCTCGCCGGATTTGCTACGCTGGCCATTTGCTACTTCTGCAGAAGCGGCGGCGACGACGACGACGACGACGACGACGACCGAGAGAGGCTCTGAGATATGTGAGAAATACATCTATAAAATGTAATTCAGACTGCCTCGTCCCACCGTATGCTGTACCGCTTTGGTAAATGCTTTATCTGCGCCATTCGCCTTAATCACATCTGAGAGTAATTCTTAAAAAAACGCCTGTCGCTAATTGTTCGTCATCACAGATACTGTTTGCTATACGGCCACGACGCGCAACTGATTTCCAAAATTCATCTTTCTCCTGTTAGGATGGAACTTACGACTCCTGGTTTATTAGAACACTGCTCTACCGCTGAGCTAAAGAGGCGCGGCCTGGCGGTACTGTTGGGTACTTCGTCCTTACGGTCGTCTGCATCATCCGACTTCAGCTGACAACACTTCATATTACCGGCTAATATTTGCAGCTATGACGACCCATTACTGCTTAGCTACACATCTGACACGTAACCAATGTTCTCTCCAAACAACAACACTTGCATTTCAGAACATGTCTTTCACACATGTCTACAAAATCACTTTCACCTTCAAATACAGTTTTCTTGTGACTGACAGAGACATAGGCAAAGTTTAAAGTTGCTTTTTCCATTACATCTCGTTAATCAGAAAAACGGTAATTTACATCTGCAGCGGAACAAAATTCCGTTCCTCCCAGCGTGTGGCTCGAACCCACGACCCTGGAATTAAGAGTCTGACGCTCTACCAACTGTGCTAGCTGGCTACCTCGTTGGATACCTGCCGGGTAGCACGTCACACAGTACTCGTTTGGGTTGGGTGGTCCCATACAGAATCTCTCCATGCTGCCTAATGTTTTCCTAACGTCACACTCGTCACGTACTTCACTTTTATGTCATAATCATTTCTGAGAGGTAAGGAAATTGCATGACAACATGCAGAGCTAGTTGCGTCAAAATTAACACACATACTTTATGTGATTTAAAAGCCGAACGAGTTACTTTCCGACGTTGTTTCAGATGTGTAAGTGCCATTCAAAACTCGCGGTGTCGGCACTCTGCCGACCATATCACTAGTTAACACCGGTCTTGTTGTGTGTGTTTCAAGCTCAAGAGCATCTCCAAGCAAAAAATGGTCAATGCAACATTCAGACGGTATCGTAGTGCTCAATTGCTACATTAAAACGGTATGTTTCTTTTTCAGAACTGGAAAAACATGAGCGTGACAGCATTCGAACGGGTAATCTTCAGATCCGAGGTCCGAAGCCTTATCCATTAGGCCACACGGTCACTGACGACCAACTATAACATGTATACGACTCATCTTGAAACGCTCACACCCCTGACGATTTGTGTTTTCGTTCTACACAGCCGCTGCCGCTTGCTCTTTCCCACCCACTCGGTACATTCAACCTCTTACGAGACCGACCAAATATAGACTGAGAAACAAGACCACACACTTTGTGCATTCGGAATCGAAGGCAGGGCGTCCCTCGCCGGATTTGCAACGCTGGCCATTTGCTACTTCTGCAGAAGCGGCGACGACGACGACGACGACGACGACGACCGCGAGAGGCTCTGAGATATGTGAGAAATACATCTATAAAATGTAATTCAGACTGCCTCGTCCCACCGTATGCTGTACCGCTTTGGTAAATGCTTTATCTGCGCCATTCGCCTTAATCACATCTGAGAGTAATTCTTAAAAAAACGCCAGTCGCTAATTGTTCGTCATCACAGATACTGTTTGCTATACGGCCACGACGCGCAACTGATTTCCAAAATTCATCTTTCTCCTGTTAGGATGGAACTTACGACTCCTGGTTTATTAGAGCACTGCTCTACCGCTGAGCTAAAGAGGCGCGACCTAGCGGTACTGTTGGGTACTTCGTCTTTACGGTCGTCTGCATCATCCGACTTCAGCTGACAACACTTCATATTACCGGCAAATATTTGCAGCTATGACGACCCATTACTGCTTAGCTACACATCTGACACGTAACCAATGTTCTTTCCAAACAACAACACTTGCATTTCAGAACATGTTTTTCATACATGTCTACAAAATCACCTTCACTTTCAAATACAGTTTTCTTGTGACTGACAGAGACATAGGCAAAGTTTAAAGTTGCTTTTTCCATTACATCTCGTTAATCAGAAAAACGGTAATTTACATCTGCAGCGGAACAAAATTCCGTTCCTCCCAGCGTGTGGCTCGAACCCACGACCCTGGAATTAAGAGTCTGACGCTTTACCAACTGCGCTAGCCGGCTACCTCGGCGAATACCTGCCGGGAAGCACGTCACACAGTACTCGTTTGGGTTGGGTGGTCCCATACAGAATCTCTCCATGCTGCCTAATGTTTTCCTAACGTCACACTCGTCACGTACTTCACTTTTATGTCATAATCATTTCTGAGAGGTAAGGAAATTGCATGACAACATGCAGAGCTAGTTGCGTCAAAATTAACACACATACTTTATGTGACTCAAAAGCCGAACGAGTTACTTTCCGACGTTGTTTCAGATGTGTAAGTGCCAGTCAAAACTCGCGGTGTCGGCACTCTGCCGACCATTTCACTAGTTAACACCGGTCTTGTTGTGTGTGTTTCAAGCTCAAGAGCATCTCCAAGCAAAAAATGGTCAACAGCAAGATTCAGACGGTATCGTAGTGCTCAATTGCTACATGAAACGGTATGTTTCTTTTTCAGAACTGGAAAAACATGAGCGTGACAGCATTCGAACCTGTAATCTTCAGATCCGAGGTCCGACGCCTTATCCATTAGGCCACACGGTCACTGACGACCAACTATAACATGTATACGACTCATCTCGAAACGCTCACACCCCTGAGGATTTGTCTTTTCGTTCTACACAGCCGCTGCCGCTTGCTCTTTCCCACCCACTCGGTACATTCAACCTCTTACGAGACCGACCAAATATAGACTGAGAAACAAGACCACACACTTTGTGCATTCGGAATCGAAGGCAGGGCGTCCCTCGCCGGATTTGCTACGCTGGCCATTTGCTACTTCTGCAGAAGCGGCGGCGGCGACGACGACGACGACGACGACGACGACGACGACGACGACGACGACGACGACGACGACGACGACCGAGAGAGGCTCTGAGATATGTGAGAAATACATCTATAAAATGTAATTCAGACTGCCTCGTCCCACCGTATGCTGTACCGCTTTGGTAAATGCTTTATCTGCGCCATTCGCCTTAATCACATCTGAGAGTAATTCTTAAAAAAACGCCTGTCGCTAATTGTTCGTCATCACAGATACTGTTTGCTATACGGCCACGACGCGCAACTGATTTCCAAAATTCATCTTTCTCCTATAGGATGGAACTTACGACTCCTGGTTTATTAGAACACTGCTCTACCGCTGAGCTAAAGAGGCGCGGCCTAGCGGTGCTGTTGGGTACTTCGTCCTTACGGTCGTCTGCATCATCCGACTTCAGCTGACAACACTTCATATTACCGGCTAATATTTGCAGCTATGACGACCCATTACTGCTTAGCTACACATCTGACACGTAACCAATGTTCTCTCCAAACAACAACACTAGCATTTCAGAACATGTCTTTCACACATGTCTACAAAATCACCTTCACCTTCAAATACAGTTTTCTTGTGACTGACAGAGACATAGGCAAAGTTTAAAGTTGCTTTTTCCATTACATCTCGTTAATCAGAAAAACGGTAATTTACATCTGCAGCGGAACAAAATTCCGTTCCTCCCAGCGTGTGGCTCGAACCCACGACCCTGGGATTAAGAGTCTGACGCTCTACCGACTGCGCTAGCCGGCTACATCGGCGAATACCTGCCGGGTAGCACGTCACACAGTACTCGTTTGGGTTGGGTGGTCCCATACAGAATCTCTGCATGCTGCCTAATGTTTTCCTAACGTCACACTCGTCACGTACTTCACTTTTATGTCATAATCATTTCTGAGAGGTAAGGAAATTGCATGACAACATGCAGAGCTAGTTGCGTCAAAATTAACAGACATACTTTATGTGACTCAAAAGCCGAACGAGTTACTTTCCGACGTTGTTTCAGATGTGTAAGTGCCAGTCAAAACTCGCGGTGTCGGCACTCTGCCGACCATTTCACTAGTTAACACCGGTCTTGTTGTGTGTGTTTCAAGCTCAAGAGCATCTCCAAGCAAAAAATGGTCAACAGCAACATTCAGACGGTATCGTAGTGCTCAATTGCTACATTAAAACGGTATGTTTCTTTTTCAGAACTGGAAAAACATGAGCGTGACAGCATTCGAACCTGTAATCTTCAGATCCGAGGTCCGACGCCTTATCCATTAGGCCACACGGTCACTGACGACCAACTATAACATGTATACGACTCATCTCGAAACGCTCACACCCCTGAGGATTTGTGTTTTCGTTCTACACAGCCGCTGCCGCTTGCTCTTTCCCACCCACTCGGTACATTCAACCTCTTACGAGACCGACCAAATATAGACTGAGAAACAAGACCACACACTTTGTGCATTCGGAATCGAAGGCAGGGCGTCCCTCGCCGGATTTGCTACGCTGGCCATTTGCTACTTCTGCAGAAGCGGCGGCGGCGACGACGACGACGACGACGACGACGACGACGACGACCGAGAGAGGCTCTTTGATATGTGAGAAATACATCTATAAAATGTAATTCAGACTGCCTCGTCCCACCGTATGCTGTACCGCTTTGGTAAATGCTTTATCTGCGCCATTCGCCTTAATCACATCTGAGAGTAATTCTTAAAAAAACGCCTGTCGCTAATTGTTCGTCATCACAGATACTGTTTGCTATACGGCCACGACGCGCAACTGATTTCCAAAATTCATCTTTCTCCTGTTAGGATGGAACTTACGACTCCTGGTTTATTAGAACACTGCTCTACCGCTGAGCTAAAGAGGCGCGGCCTAGCGGTGCTGTTGGGTACTTCGTCCTTACGGTCGTCTGCATCATCCGACTTCAGCTGACAACACTTCATATTACCGGCTAATATTTGCAGCTATGACGACCCATTACTGCTTAGCTACACATCTGACACGTAACCAATGTTCTCTCCAAACAACAACACTTGCATTTCAGAACATGTCTTTCACACATGTCTACAAAATCACCTTCACCTTCAAATACAGTTTTCTTGTGACTGACAGAGACATAGGCAAAGTTTAAAGTTGCTTTTTCCATTACATCTCGTTAATCAGAAAAACGGTAATTTACATCTGCAGCGGAACAAAATTCCGTTCCTCCCAGCGTGTGGCTCGAACCCACGACCCTGGAATTAAGAGTCTGACGCTCTACCAACTGCGCTAGTCGGCTACCTCGGCGAATACCTGCCGGGAGCACGTCACACAGTACTCGTTTGGGTTGGGTGGTCCCATACAGAATCTCTCCATGCTGCCTAATGTTTTCCTAACGTCACACTCGTCACGTACTTCACTTTTATGTCATAATCATTTCTGAGAGGTAAGGAAATTGCATGACAACATACAGAGCTAGTTGCGTCAAAATTAACACACATACTTTATGTGACTCAAAAGCCGAACGAGTTACTTTCCGACGTTGTTTCAGATGTGTAAGTGCCATTCAAAACTCGCGGTGTCGGCACTCTGCCGACCATTTCACTAGTTAACACCGGTCTTGTTGTGTGTGTTTCAAGCTCAAGAGCATCTCCAAGCAAAAAATGGTCAACAGCAACATTCAGACGGTATCGTAGTGCTCAATTGCTACATTAAAACGGTATGTTTCTTTTTCAGAACTGGAAAAACATGAGCGTGACAGCATTCGAACCTGTAATCTTCAGATCCGAGGTCCGACGCCTTATCCATTAGGCCACACGGTCACTGACGACCAACTATAACATGTATACGACTCATCTCGAAACGCTCACACCCCTGAGGATTTGTCTTTTCGTTCTACACAGCCGCTGCCGCTTGCTCTTTCCCACCCACTCGGTACATTCAACCTCTTACGAGACCGACCAAATATAGACTGAGAAACAAGACCACACACTTTGTGCATTCGGAATCGAAGGCAGGGCGTCCCTCGCCGGATTTGCAACGCTGGCCATTTGCTAGTTCTGCAGAAGCGGCGGCGGCGGCGCCGCCGCCGCCGCCGACGACGACGACGACGACGACGACGACGACGACGACGACGACGACGACGACCGCGAGAGGCTCTGAGATACGTGAGAAATACATCTATAAAATGTAATTCAGACTGCCTCGTCCCACCGTATGCTGTACCGCTTTGGTAAATGCTTTATCTGCGCCATTCGCCTTAATCACATCTGAGAGTAATTCTTAAAATAACGCCTGTCGCTAATTGTTCGTCATCACAGATACTGTTTGCTATACGGCCACGACGCGCAACTGATTTCCAAAATTCATCTTTCTCCTGTTAGGATGGAACTTACGACTCCTGGTTTATTAGAACACTGCTCTACCGCTGAGCTAAAGAGGCGCGGCCTAGCGGTACTGTTGGGTACTTCGTCCTTACGGTCGTCTGCATCATCCGACTTCAGCTGACAACACTTCATATTACCGGCTAATATTTGCAGCTATGACGACCCATTACTGCTTAGCTACACATCTGACACGTAACCAATGTTCTCTCCAAACAACAACACTTGCATTTCAGAACATGTCTTGCACACATGTCTACAAAATCACCTTCACCTTCAAATACAGTTTTCTTGTGACTGACAGAGACATAGGCAAAGTTTAAAGTTGCTTTTTCCATTACATCTCGTTAATCAGAAAAACGGTAATTTACATCTGCAGCGGAACAAAATTCCGTTCCTCCCAGCGTGTGGCTCGAACCCACGACCCTGGGGTTAAGAGTCTGACGCTCTACCGACTGCGCTAGCCGGCTACCTCGGCGAATACCTGCCGGGTAGCACGTCACACAGTACTCGTTTGGGTTGGGTGGTCCCATACAGAATCTCTCCATGCTGCCTAATGTTTTCCTAACGTCACACTCGTCACGTACTTCACTTTTATGTCATAATCATTTCTGAGAGGTAAGGAAATTGCATGACAACATGCAGAGCTAGTTGCGTCAAAATTAACACACATACTTTATGTGACTCAAAAGCCGAACGAGTTACTTTCCGACGTTGTTTCAGATGTGTAAGTGCCAGTCAAAACTCGCGGTGTCGGCACTCTGCCGACCATTTCGCTAGTTAACACCGGTCTTGTTGTGTGTGTTTCAAGCTCAAGAGCATCTCCAAGCAAAAATTGGTCAACAGCAACATTCAGACGGTTTCGTAGTGCTCAATTGCTACGTTAAAACGGTACGTTTCTTTTTCAGAACTGGAAAAACACGAGCGTGACAGCATTCGAACCTGTAATCTTCAGATACGAAGCCCGACGCCTTATCCATTAGGCCACACGGTCACTGACGACCAACCATAACATGTATACGACTCATCTCAAAACGCTCACACCCCTGAGGATTTGTGTTTTCGTTCTACACAGCCGCTGCCGCTTGCTCTTTTCCACCCACTCGGTACATTCAACCTCTTACGAGACCGACCAAATATAGACTGAGAAACAAGACCACACACTTTGTGCATTCGGAATCGAAGGCAGGGCGTCCCTCGCCGGATTTGCTACGCTGGCCATTTGCTACTTCTGCAGAAGCGGCGGCGGCGACGACGACGACGACGACGACGACGACGACGACCGAGAGAGGCTCTGAGATATGTGAGAAATACATCTATAAAATGTAATTCAGACTGCCTCGTCCCACCGTATGCTGTACCGCTTTGGTAAATGCTTTATCTGCGCCATTCGCCTTAATCACATCTGAGAGTAATTCTTAAAAAAACGCCTGTCGCTAATTGTTCGTCATCACAGATACTGTTTGCTATACGGCCACGACGCGCAACTGATTTCCAAAATTCATCTTTCTCCTGTTAGGATGGAACTTACGACTCCTGGTTTATTAGAACACTGCTCTACCGCTGAGCTAAAGAGGCGCGGCCTAGCGGTACTGTTGGGTACTTCGTCCTTACGGTCGTCTGCATCATCCGACTTCAGCTGACAACACTTCATATTACCGGCTAATATTTGCAGCTATGACGACCCATTACTGCTTAGCTACACATCTGACACGTAACCAATGTTCTCTCCAAACAACAACACTTGCATTTCAGAACATGTCTTTCACACATGTCTACAAAATCACCTTCACCTTCAAATACAGTTTTCTTGTGACTGACAGAGACATAGGCAAAGTTTAAAGTTGCTTTTTCCATTACATCTCGTTAATCAGAAAAACGGTAATTTACATCTGCAGCGGAACAAAATTCCGTTCCTCCCAGCGTGTGGCTCGAACCCACGACCCTGGGATTAAGAGTCTGACGCTCTACCGACTGCGCTAGCCGGCTACCTCGGCGAATACCTGCCGGGTAGCACGTCACACAGTACTCGTTTGGGTTGGGTGGTCCCATACAGAATCTCTCCATGCTGCCTAATGTTTTCCTAACGTCACACTCGTCACGTACTTCACTTTTATGTCATAATCATTTCTGAGAGGTAAGGAAATTGCATGACAACATGCAGAGCTAGTTGCGTCAAAATTAACACACATACTTTATGTGACTCAAAAGCCGAACGAGTTACTTTCCGACGTTGTTTCAGATGTGTAAGTGCCAGTCAAAACTCGCGGTGTCGGCACTCTGCCGACCATTTCGCTAGTTAACACCGGTCTTGTTGTGTGTGTTTCAAGCTCAAGAGCATCTCCAAGCAAAAATTGGTCAACAGCAACATTCAGACGGTTTCGTAGTGCTCAATTGCTACATTAAAACGGTATGTTTCTTTTTCAGAACTGGAAAAACACGAGCGTGACAGCATTCGAACCTGTAATCTTCAGATCCGAAGTCCGACGCCTTATCCATTAGGCCACACGGTCACTGACGACCAACCATAACATGTATACGACTCATCTCGAAACGCTCACACCCCTGAGGATTTGTGTTTTCGTTCTACACAGCCGCTGCCGCTTGCTCTTTTCCACCCACTCGGTACATTCAACCTCTTACGAGACCGACCAAATATAGACTGAGAAACAAGACCACACACTTTGTGCATTCGGAATCGAAGGCAGGGCGTCCCTCGCCGGATTTGCTACGCTGGCCATTTGCTACTTCTGCAGAAGCGGCGACGACGACGACGACGACGACGACCGAGAGAGGCTCTGAGATATGTGAGAAATACATCTATAAAATGTAATTCAGACTGCCTCGTCCCACCGTATGCTGTACCGCTTTGGTAAATGCTTTATCTGCGCCATTCGCCTTAATCACATCTGAGAGTAATTCTTAAAAAAACGCCTGTCGCTAATTGTTCGTCATCACAGATACTGTTTGCTATACGGCCACGACGCGCAACTGATTTCCAAAATTCATCTTTCTCCTGTTAGGATGGAACTTACGACTCCTGGTTTATTAGAACACTGCTCTACCGCTGAGCTAAAGAGGCGCGGCCTAGCGGTACTGTTGGGTACTTCGTCCTTACGGTCGTCTGCATCATCCGACTTCAGCTGACAACACTTCATATTACCGGCTAATATTTGCAGCTATGACGACCCATTACTGCTTAGCTACACATCTGACACGTAACCAATGTTCTCTCCAAACAACAACACTTGCATTTCAGAACATGTCTTTCACACATGTCTACAAAATCACTTTCACCTTCAAATACAGTTTTCTTGTGACTGACAGAGACATAGGCAAAGTTTAAAGTTGCTTTTTCCATTACATCTCGTTAATCAGAAAAACGGTAATTTACATCTGCAGCGGAACAAAATTCCGTTCCTCCCAGCGTGTGGCTCGAACCCACGACCCTGGAATTAAGAGCCTGACGCTCTACCAACTGTGCTAGCCGGCTACCTCGTTGGATACCTGCCGGGTAGCACGTCACACAGTACTCGTTTGGGTTGGGTGGTCCCATACAGAATCTCTCCATGCTGCCTAATGTTTTCCTAACGTCACACTCGTCACGTACTTCACTTTTATGTCATAATCATTTCTGAGAGGTAAGGAAATTGCATGACAACATGCAGAGCTAGTTGCGTCAAAATTAACACACATACTTTATGTGACTCAAAAGCCGAACGAGTTACTTTCCGACGTTGTTTCAGATGTGTAAGTGCCAGTCAAAACTCGCGGTGTCGGCACTCTGCCGACCATTTCGCTAGTTAACACCGGTCTTGTTGTGTGTGTTTCAAGCTCAAGAGCATCTCCAAGCAAAAAATGGTCAACAGCAACATTCAGACGGTTTCGTAGTGCTCAATTGCTCCATTAAAACGGTACGTTTCTTTTTCAGAACTGGAAAAACACGAGCGTGACAGCATTCGAACCTGTAATCTTCAGATCCGAAGTCCGACGCCTTATCCATTAGGCCACACGGTCACTGACGACCAACTATAACATGTATACGACTCATCTCGAAACGCTCACACCCCTGAGGATTTGTGTTTTCGTTCTACACAGCCGCTGCCGCTTGCTCTTTTCCACCCACTCGGTACATTCAACCTCTTACGAGACCGACCAAATATAGACTGAGAAACAAGACCACACACTTTGTGCATTCGGAATCGAAGGCAGGGCGTCCCTCGCCGGATTTGCTACGCTGGCCATTTGCTACTTCTGCAGAAGCGGCGGCGGCGACGACGACGACGACGACGACGACGACGACGACGACGACGACGACGACCGAGAGAGGCTCTGAGATATGTGAGAAATACATCTATAAAATGTAATTCAGACTGCCTCGTCCCACCGTATGCTGTACCGCTTTGGTAAATGCTTTATCTGCGCCATTCGCCTTAATCACATCTGAGAGTAATTCTTAAAAAAACGCCTGTCGCTAATTGTTCGTCATCACAGATACTGTTTGCTATACGGCCACGACGCGCAACTAATTTCCAAAATTCATCTTTCTCCTGTTAGGATGGAACTTACGACTCCTGGTTTATTAGAACACTGCTCTACCGCTGAGCTAAAGAGGCGCGGCCTAGCGGTACTGTTGGGTACTTCGTCCTTACGGTCGTCTGCATCATCCGACTTCAGCTGACAACACTTCATATTACCGGCTAATATTTGCAGCTATGACGACCCATTACTGCTTAGCTACACATCTGACACGTAACCAATGTTCTCTCCAAACAACAACACTTGCATTTCAGAACATGTCTTTCACACATGTCTACAAAATCACTTTCACCTTCAAATACAGTTTTCTTGTGACTGACAGAGACATAGGCAAAGTTTAAAGTTGCTTTTTCCATTACATCTCGTTAATCAGAAAAACGGTAATTTACATCTGCAGCGGAACAAAATTCCGTTCCTCCCAGCGTGTGGCTCGAACCCACGACCCTGGAATTAAGAGTCTGACGCTCTACCAACTGTGCTAGCCAGCTACCTCGTTGGATACCTGCCGGGTAGCACGTCACACAGTACTCGTTTGGGTTGGGTGGTCCCATACAGAATCTCTCCATGCTGCCTAATGTTTTCCTAACGTCACACTCGTCACGTACTTCACTTTTATGTCATAATCATTTCTGAGAGGTAAGGAAATTGCATGACAACATGCAGAGCTAGTTGCGTCAAAATTAACACACATACTTTATGTGACTCAAAAGCCGAACGAGTTACTTTCCGACGTTGTTTCAGATGTGTAAGTGCCATTCAAAACTCGCGGTGTCGGCACTCTGCCGACCATATCACTAGTTAACACCGGTCTTGTTGTGTGTGTTTCAAGCTCAAGAGCATCTCCAAGCAAAAAATGGTCAATGCAACATTCAGACGGTATCGTAGTGCTCAATTGCTACATTAAAACGGTATGTTTCTTTTTCAGAACTGGAAAAACATGAGCGTGACAGCATTCGAACGGGTAATCTTCAGATCCGAGGTCCGACGCCTTATCCATTAGGCCACACGGTCACTGACGACCAACTATAACATGTATACGACTCATCTTGAAACGCTCACACCCCTGACGATTTGTGTTTTCGTTCTACACAGCCGCTGCCGCTTGCTCTTTCCCACCCACTCGGTACATTCAACCTCTTACGAGACCGACCAAATATAGACTGAGAAACAAGACCACACACTTTGTGCATTCGGAATCGAAGGCAGGGCGTCCCTCGCCGGATTTGCAACGCTGGCCATTTGCTAGTTCTGCAGAAGCGGCGGCGGCGGCGCCGACGACGACGACGACGACGACGACGACGACGACGACGACGACGACGACGACCGCGAGAGGCTCTGAGATACGTGAGAAATACATCTATAAAATGTAATTCAGACTGCCTCGTCCCACCGTATGCTGTACCGCTTTGGTAAATGCTTTATCTGCGCCATTCGCCTTAATCACATCTGAGAGTAATTCTTAAAAAAACGCCTGTCGCTAATTGTTCGTCATCACAGATACTGTTTGCTATACGGCCACGACGCGCAACTGATTTCCAAAATTCATCTTTCTCCTGTTAGGATGGAACTTACGACTCCTGGTTTATTAGAACACTGCTCTACCGCTGAGCTAAAGAGGCGCGGCCTAGCGGTACTGTTGGGTACTTCGTCCTTACGGTCGTCTGCATCATCCGACTTCAGCTGACAACACTTCATATTACCGGCTAATATTTGCAGCTATGACGAGCCATTACTGCTTAGCTACACATCTGACACGTAACCAATGTTCTCTCCAAACAACAACACTTGCATTTCAGAACATGTCTTTCACACATGTCTACAAAATCACCTTCACCTTCAAATACAGTTTTCTTGTGACTGACAGAGACATAGGCAAAGTTTAAAGTTGCTTTTTCCATTACATCTCGTTAATCAGAAAAACGGTAATTTACATCTGCAGCGGAACAAAATTCCGTTCCTCTCAGCGTGTGGCTCGAACCCACGACCCTGGGATTAAGAGTCTGACGCTCTACCGACTGCGCTAGCCGGCTACCTCGGCGAATACCTGCCGGGTAGCACGTCACACAGTACTCGTTTGGGTTGGGTGGTCCCATACAGAATCTCTCCATGCTGCCTAATGTTTTCCTAACGTCACACTCGTCACGTACTTCACTTTTATGTCATAATCATTTCTGAGAGGTAAGGAAATTGCATGACAACATGCAGAGCTAGTTGCGTCAAAATTAACACACATACTTTATGTGACTCAAAAGCCGAACGAGTTACTTTCCGACGTTGTTTCAGATGTGTAAGTGCCAGTCAAAACTCGCGGTGTCGGCACTCTGCCGACCATTTCGCTAGTTAACACCGGTCTTGTTGTGTGTGTTTCAAGCTCAAGAGCATCTCCAAGCAAAAATTGGTCAACAGCAACATTCAGACGGTTTCGTAGTGCTCAATTGCTACATTAAAACGGTATGTTTCTTTTTCAGAACTGGAAAAACACGAGCGTGACAGCATTCGAACTTGTAATCTTCAGATCCGAAGTCCGACGCCTTATCCATTAGGCCACACGGTCACTGACGACCAACCATAACATGTATACGACTCATCTCGAAACGCTCACACCCCTGAGGATTTGTGTTTTCGTTCTACACAGCCGCTGCCGCTTGCTCTTTTCCACCCACTCGGTACATTCAACCTCTTACGAGACCGACCAAATATAGACTGAGAAACAAGACCACACACTTTGTGCATTCGGAATCGAAGGCAGGGCGTCCCTCGCCGGATTTGCTACGCTGGCCATTTGCTACTTCTGCAGAAGCGGCGGCGGCGACGACGACGACGACGACGACGACGACGACGACGACCGAGAGAGGCTCTGAGATATGTGAGAAATACATCTATAAAATGTAATTCAGACTGCCTCGTCCCACCGTATGCTGTACCGCTTTGGTAAATGCTTTATCTGCGCCATTCGCCTTAATCACATCTGAGAGTAATTCTTAAAAAAACGCCTGTCGCTAATTGTTCGTCATCACAGATACTGTTTGCTATACGGCCACGACGCGCAACTGATTTCCAAAATTCATCTTTCTCCTGTTAGGATGGAACTTACGACTCCTGGTTTATTAGAACACTGCTCTACCGCTGAGCTAAAGAGGCGCGGCCTAGCGGTACTGTTGGGTACTTCGTCCTTACGGTCGTCTGCATCATCCGACTTCAGCTGACAACACTTCATATTACCGGCTAATATTTGCAGCTATGACGACCCATTACTGCTTAGCTACACATCTGACACGTAACCAATGTTCTCTCCAAACAACAACACTTGCATTTCAGAACATGTCTTTCACACATGTCTACAAAATCACCTTCACCTTCAAATACAGTTTTCTTGTGACTGACAGAGACATAGGCAAAGTTTAAAGTTGCTTTTTCCATTACATCTCGTTAATCAGAAAAACGGTAATTTACATCTGCAGCGGAACAAAATTCCGTTCCTCTCAGCGTGTGGCTCGAACCCACGACCCTGGGATTAAGAGTCTGACGCTCTACCGACTGCGCTAGCCGGCTACCTCGGCGAATACCTGCCGGGTAGCACGTCACACAGTACTCGTTTGGGTTGGGTGGTCCCATACAGAATCTCTCCATGCTGCCTAATGTTTTCCTAACGTCACACTCGTCACGTACTTCACTTTTATGTCATAATCATTTCTGAGAGGTAAGGAAGTTGCATGACAACATGCAGAGCTAGTTGCGTCAAAATTAACACACATACTTTATGTGACTCAAAAGCCGAACGAGTTACTTTCCGACGTTGTTTCAGATGTGTAAGTGCCAGTCAAAACTCGCGGTGTCGGCACTCTGCCGACCATTTCGCTAGTTAACACCGGTCTTGTTGTGTGTGTTTCAAGCTAAAGAGCATCTCCAAGCAAAAAATGGTCAACAGCAACATTCAGACGGTTTCGTAGTGCTCAATTGCTACATTAAAACGGTATGTTTCTTTTTCAGAACTGGAAAAACACGAGCGTGACAGCATTCGAACCTGTAATCTTCAGATCCGAAGTCCGACGCCTTATCCATTAGGCCACACGGTCACTGACGACCAACTATAACATGTATACGACTCATCTCGAAACGCTCACACCCCTGAGGATTTGTGTTTTCGTTCTACACAGCCGCTGCCGCTTGCTCTTTTCCACCCACTCGGTACATTCAACCTCTTACGAGACCGACCAAATATAGACTGAGAAACAAGACCACACACTTTGTGCATTCGGAATCGAAGGCAGGGCGTCCCTCGCCGGATTTGCTACGCTGGCCATTTGCTACTTCTGCAGAAGCGGCGGCGGCGGCGGCGCCGACGACGACGACGACGACGACGACGACGACGATCACGACGACGACGACGACGACCGCGAGAGGCTCTGAGATATGTGAGAAATACATCTATAAAATGTAATTCAGACTGCCTCGTCCCACCGTATGCTGTACCGCTTTGGTAAATGCTTTATCTGCGCCATTCGCCTTAATCACATCTGAGAGTAATTCTTAAAAAAACCCCTGTCGCTAATTGTTCGTCATCACAGATACTGTTTGCTATACGGGCACGACGCACAACTGATTTCCAAAATTCATCTTTCTCCTGTTAGGATGGAACTTACGACTCCTGGTTTATTAGAAAACTGCTCTACCGCTGAGCTAAAGAGGCGCGGCCTAGCGGTACTGTTGGGTACTTCGTCCTTACGGTCGTCTGCATCATCCGACTTCAGCTGACAACACTTCATATTACCGGCTAATATTTGCAGCTATGACGACCCATTACTGCTTAGCTACACATCTGACACGTAACCAATGTTCTCTCCAAACAACAACACTTGCATTTCAGAACATGTCTTGCACACATGTCTACAAAATCACCTTCACCTTCAAATACAGTTTTCTTGTGACTGACAGAGACATAGGCAAAGTTTAAAGTTGCTTTTTCCATTACATCTCGTTAATCAGAAAAACGGTAATTTACATCTGCAGCGGAACAAATTCCGTTCCTCCCAGCGTGTGGCTCGAACCCACGACCCTGGGATTAAGAGTCTGACGCTCTACCGACTGCGCTAGCCGGCTACCTCGGCGAATACCTGCCGGGTAGCACGTCACACAGTACTCGTTTGGGTTGGGTGGTCCCATACAGAATCTCTCCATGCTGCCTAATGTTTTCCTAACGTCACACTCGTCACGTACTTCACTTTTATGTCATAATCATTTCTGAGAGGTAAGGAAATTGCATGACAACATGCAGAGCTAGTTGTGTCAAAATTAACACACATACTTTATGTGACTCAAAAGCCGAACGAGTTACTTTCCGACGTTGTTTCATATGTGTAAGTGCCAGTCAAAACTCGCGGTGTCGGCACTCTGCCGACCATTACGCTAGTTAACACCGGTCTTGTTGTGTGTCTTTCAAGCTCAAGAGCATCTCCAAGAAAAAATTGTCAACAGCAACATTCAGACGGTTTCGTAGTGCTCAATTGCTACATTAAAACGGTATGTTTCTTTTTCAGAACTGGAAAAACACGAGCGTGACAGCATTCGAACCTGTAATCTTCAGATCCGAAGTCCGTCGCCTTATCCATTAGGCCACACGGTCACTGACGACCAACTATAACATGTATACGACTCATCTCAAAACGCTCACACCCGTGAGGATTTGTGTTTTCGTTCTACACAGCCGCTGCCGCTTGCTCTTTCCCACCCACTCGGTACATTCAACCTCTTACGAGACCGACCAAATATAGACTGAGAAACAAGACCACACACTTTGTGCATTCGGAATCGAAGGCAGGGCGTCCCTCGCCGGATTTGCTACGCTGGCCATTTGCTACTTCTGCAGAAGCGCCGACGACGACGACGACGACGACGACGACGACGACGACCGCGAGAGGCTCTGAGATATGTGAGAAATACATCTATAAAATGTAATTCAGACTGCCTCGTCCCACCGTATGCTGTACCGCTTTGGTAAATGCTTTATCTGCGCCATTCGCCTTAATCACATCTGAGAGTAATTCTTAAAAAAACGCCTGTCGCTAATTGTTCGTCATCACAGATACTGTTTGCTATACGGCCACGACGCGCAACTGATTTCCAAAATTCATCTTTCTCCTGTTAGGATGGAACTTACGACTCCTGGTTTATTAGAGCACTGCTCTACCGCTGAGCTATAGAGGCGCGGCCTAGCGGTACTGTTGGGTACTTCGTCCTTACGGTCGTCTGCAACATCCGACTTCAGCTGACAACACTTCATATTACCGGCTAATATTTGCAGCTATGACGACCCATTACTGCTTAGCTATACATCTGACACGTAGCCAATGTTCTCTCCAAACAACAACACTTGCATTTCAGAACATGTCTTTCACACATGTCTACAAAATCACCTTCACCTTCAAATACAGTTTTCTTGTGACTGACAGAGACATAGGCAAAGTTTAAAGTTGCTTTTTCCATTACATCTCGGTAATCAGAAAAACGGTAATTTACATCTGCAGCGGAACAAAATTCCGTTCCTCCCAGCGTGTGGCTCGAACCCACGACCCTGGATTAAGAGTCTGACGCTCTACCGACTGCGCTAGCCGGCTACCTCGGCGAATACCTGCCGGGTAGCACGTCACACAGGACTCGTTTGGGTTGGGTGGTCCCATACAGAATCTCTCCATGCTGCCTAATGTTTTCCTAACGTCACACTCGTCACGTACTTCACTTTTATGTCATAATCATTTCTGAGAGGTAAGGAAATTGCATGACAACATGCAGAGCTAGTTGCGTCAAAATTAACACACATACTTTATGTGACTCAAAAGCCGAACGAGTTACTTTCCGACGTTGTTTCAGATGTGTAAGTGCCAGTCAAAACTCGCGGTGTCGGCACTCTGCCGACCATTTCGCTAGTTAACACCGGTCTTGTTGTGTGTGTTTCAAGCTCAAGAGCATCTCCAAGCAAAAAATGGTCAACAGCAACATTCAGACGGTTTCGTAGTACTCAATTGCTACATTAAAACGGTACGTTTCTTTTTAAGAACTGGAAAAACACGAGCGTGACAGCATTCGAACCTGTAATCTTCAGATCCGAAGTCCGACGCCTTATCCATTAGGCCACACGGTCACTGACGACCAACTATAACATGTATACGACTCATCTCGAAACGCTCACACCCCTGAGGATTTGTGTTTTCGTTCTACACAGCCGCTGCCGCTTGCTCTTTCCCACCCACTCGGTACATTCAACCTCTTACGAGACCGACCAAATATAGACTGAGAAACAAGACCACACACTTTGTGCATTCGGAATCGAAGGCAGGGCGTCCCTCGCCGGATTTGCTACGCTGGCCATTTGCTACTTCTGCAGAAGCGGCGGCGGCGGCGCCGACGACGAATTCAGACTGCCTCGTCCCACCGTATGCTGTACCGCTTTGGTAAATGCTTTATCTGCGCCATTCGCCTTAATCACATCTGAGAGTAATTCTTAAAAAAACGCCTGTCGCTAATTGTTCGTCATCACAGATACTGTTTGCTATACGGGCACGACGCACAACTGATTTCCAAAATTCATCTTTCTCCTGTTAGGATGGAACTTACGACTCCTGGTTTATTAGAAAACTGCTCTACCGCTGAGCTAAAGAGGCGCGGCCTAGCGGTACTATTGGGTACTTCGTCCTTACGGTCGTCTGCATCATCCGACTTCAGCTGACAACACTTCATATTACCGGCTAATATTTGCAGCTATGACGACCCATTACTGCTTAGCTACACATCTGACACGTAACCAATGTTCTCTCCAAACAACAACACTTGCATTTCAGAACATGTCTTTCACACATGTCTACAAAATCACCTTCACCTTCAAATACAGTTTTCTTGTGACTGACAGAGACATAGGCAAAGTTTAAAGTTGCTTTTTCCATTACATCTCGTTAATCAGAAAAACGGTAATTTACATCTGCAGCGGAACAAATTCCGTTCCTCCCAGCGTGTGGCTCGAACCCACGACCCTGGGATTAAGAGTCTGACGCTCTACCGACTGCGATAGCCGGCTACCTCGGCGAATACCTGCCGGGTAGCACGTCACACAGTACTCGTTTGGGTTGGGTGGTCCCATACAGAATCTCTCCATGCTGCCTAATGTTTTCCTAACGTCACACTCGTCACGTACTTCACTTTTATGTCATAATCATTTCTGAGAGGTAAGGAAATTGCATGACAACATGCAGAGCTAGTTGTGTCAAAATTAACACACATACTTTATGTGACTCAAAAGCCGAACGAGTTACTTTCCGACGTTGTTTCATATGTGTAAGTGCCAGTCAAAACTCGCGGTGTCGGCACTCTGCCGACCATTTCGCTAGTTAACACCGGTCTTGTTGTGTGTGTTTCAAGCTCAAGAGCATCTCCAAGCAAAAAATGGTCAACAGCAACATTCAGACGGTTTCGTAGTGCTCAATTGCTACATTAAAACGGTATGTTTCTTTTTCAGAACTGGAAAAACACGAGCGTGACAGCATTCGAACCTGTAATCTTCAGATCCGAAGTCCGACGTCTTATCCATTAGGCCACACGGTCACTGACGACCAACTATAACATGTATACGACTCATCTCAAAACGCTCACACCCCTGAGGATTTGTGTTTTCGTTCTACACAGCCGCTGCCGCTTGCTCTTCCCCACCCACTCGGTACATTCAACCTCTTACGAGACAGACCAAATATAGACTGAGAAGCAAGACCACACACTTTGTGCATTCGGAATCGAAGGCAGGGCGTCCCTCGCCGGATTTGCTACGCTGGCCATTTGCTACTTCTGCAGAAGCGCCGACGACGACGACCGCGAGAGGCTCTGAGATATGTGAGAAATACATCTATAAAATGTAATTCAGACTGCCTCGTCCCACCGTATGCTGTACCGCTTTGGTAAATGCTTTATCTGCGCCATTCGCCTTAATCACATCTGAGAGTAATTCTTAAAAAAACGCCTGTCGCTAATTGTTCGTCATCACAGATACTGTTTGCTATACGGGCACGACGCACAACTGATTTCCAAAATTCATCTTTCTCCTGTTAGGATGGAACTTACGACTCCTGGTTTATTAGAAAACTGCTCTACCGCTGAGCTAAAGAGGCGCGGCCTAGCGGTACTGTTGGGTACTTCGTCCTTACGGTCGTCTGCATCATCCGACTTCAGCTGACAACACTTCATATTACCGGCTAATATTTGCAGCTATGACGACCCATTACTGCTTAGCTACACATCTGACACGTAACCAATGTTCTCTCCAAACAACAACACTTGCATTTCAGAACATGTCTTTCACACATGTCTACAAAATCACCTTCACCTTCAAATACAGTTTTCTTGTGACTGACAGAGACATAGGCAAAGTTTAAAGTTGCTTTTTCCATTACATCTCGTTAATCAGAAAAATGGTAATTTACATCTGCAGCGGAACAAATTCCGTTCCTCCCAGCGTGTGGCTCGAACCCACGACCCTGGGATTAAGAGTCTGACGCTCTACCGACTGCGCTAGCCGGCTACCTCGGCGAATACCTGCCGGGTAGCACGTCACACAGTACTCGTTTGGGTTGGGTGGTCCCATACAGAATCTCTCCATGCTGCCTAATGTTTTCCTAACGTCACACTCGTCACGTACTTCACTTTTATGTCATAATCATTTCTGAGAGGTAAGGAAATTGCATGACAACATGCAGAGCTAGTTGTGTCAAAATTAACACACATACTTTATGTGACTCAAAAGCCGAACGAGTTACTTTCCGACGTTGTTTCATATGTGTAAGTGCCAGTCAAAACTCGCGGTGTCGGCACTCTGCCGACCATTTCGCTAGTTAACACCGGTCTTGTTGTGTGTGTTTCAAGCTCAAGAGCATCTCCAAGCAAAAAATGGTCAACAGCAACATTCAGACGATTTCGTAGTGCTCAATTGCTACATTAAAACGGTATGTTTCTTTTTCAGAACTGGAAAAACATGAGCGTGACAGCATTCGAACCTGTAATCTTCAGATCCGAAGTCCGACGTCTTATCCATTAGGCCACACGGTCACTGACGACCAACTATAACATGTATACGACTCATCTCAAAACGCTCACACCCCTGAGGATTTGTGTTTTCGTTCTACACAGCCGCTGCCGCTTGCTCTTTCCCACCCACTCGGTACATTCAACCTCTTACGAGACAGACCAAATATAGACTGAGAAGCAAGACCACACACTTTGTGCATTCGGAATCGAAGGCAGGGCGTCCCTCGCCGGATTTGCTACGCTGGCCATTTGCTACTTCTGCAGAAGCGCCGCCGACGACGACGACGACGACGACCGCGAGAGGCTCTGAGATATGTGAGAAATACATCTATAAAATGTAATTCAGACTGCCTCGTCCCACCGTATGCTGTACCGCTTTGGTAAATGCTTTATCTGCGCCTATCGCCTTAATCACATCTGAGAGTAATTCTTAAAAAAACGCCTGTCGCTAATTGTTCGTCATCACAGATACTGTTTGCTATACGGCCACGACGCGCAACTGATTTCCAAAATTCATCTTTCTCCTGTTAGGATGGAACTTACGACTCCTGGTTTATTAGAGCACTGCTCTACCGCTGAGCTATAGAGGCGCGGCCTAGCGGTATTGTTTGGTACTTCGTCCTTACGGTCGTCTGCAACATCCGACTTCAGCTGACAACACTTCATATTACCGGCTAATATTTGCAGCTATGACGACCCATTACTGCTTAGCTACACATCTGACACGTAGCCAATGTTCTCTCCAAACAACAACACTTGCATTTCAGAACATGTCTTTCACACATGTCTACAAAATCACCTTCACCTTCAAATACAGTTTTCTTGTGACTGACAGAGACATAGGCAAAGTTTAAAGTTGCTTTTTCATTACATCTCGTTAATCAGAAAAACGGTAATTTACATCTGCAGCGGAACAAAATTCCGTTCCTCCCAGCGTGTGGCTCGAACCCACGACCCTGGGATTAAGAGTCTGACGCTCTACCGACTGCGCTAGCCGGCTACCTCGGCGTATACCTGCCGGGTAGCACGTCACACAGTACTCGTTTGGGTTGGGTGGTCCCATACAGAATCTCTCCATGCTGCCTAATGTTTTCCTAACGTCACACTCGTCACGTACTTCACTTTTATGTCATAATCATTTCTGAGAGGTAAGGAAATTGCATGACAACATGCAGAGCTAGTTGCGTCAAAATTAACACACATACTTTATGTGACTCAAAAGCCGAACGAGTTACTTTCCGACGTTGTTTCAGATGTGTAAGTGCCAGTCAAAACTCGCGGTGTCGGCACTCTGCCGACCATTTCGCTAGTTAACACCGGTCTTGTTGTGTGTGTTTCAAGCTCAAGAGCATCTCCAAGCAAAAAATGGTCAACAGCAACATTCAGACGGTTTCGTAGTGCTCAATTGCTACATTAAAACGGTACGTTTCTTTTTCAGAACTGGAAAAACACGAGCGTGACAGCATTCGAACCTGTAATCTTCAGATCCGAAGTCCGACGCCTTATCTTTTAGGCCACACGGTCACTGACGACCAACTATAACATGTATACGACTCATCTCGAAACGCTCACACCCCTGAGGATTTGTGTTTTCGTTCTACACAGCCGCTGCCGCTTGCTCTTTCCCACCCACTCGGTACATTCAACCTCTTACGAGACAGACCAAATATGGACTGAGAAGCAAGACCACACACTTTGTGCATTCGGAATCGAAGGCAGGGCGTCCCTCGCCGGATTTGCTACGCTGGCCATTTGCTACTTCTGCAGAAGCGGCGCCGGCGGCGCCGACGACGAATTCAGACTGCCTCGTCCCACTGTATGCTGTACCGCTTTGGTAAATGCTTTATCTGCGCCATTCGCCTTAATCACATCTGAGAGTAATTCTTAAAAAAACGCCTGTCGCTAATTGTTCGTCATCACAGATACTGTTTGCTATACGGGCACGACGCGCAACTGATTTCCAAAATTCATCTTTCTCCTGTTAGGATGGAACTTACGACTCCTGGTTTATTAGAAAACTGCTCTACCGCTGAGCTAAAGAGGCGCGGCCTAGCGGTACTCTTGGGTACTTCGTCCTTACGGTCGTCTGCATCATCCGACTTCAGCTGACAACACTTCATATTACCGGCTAATATTTGCAGCTATGACGACCCATTACTGCTTAGCTACACATCTGACACGTAACCAATGTTCTCTCCAAACAACAACACTTGCATTTCAGAACATGTCTTTCACACATGTCTACAAAATCACCTTCACCTTCAAATACAGTTTTCTTGTGACTGACAGAGACATAGGCAAAGTTTAAAGTTGCTTTTTCAATTACATCTCGTTAATCAGAAAAACGGTAATTTACATCTGCAGCGGAACAAATTCCGTTCCTCCCAGCGTGTGGCTCGAACCCACGACCCTGGGATTAAGAGTCTGACGCTCTACCGACTGCGCTAGCCGGCTACCTCGGCGAATACCTGCCGGGTAGCACGTCACACAGTACTCGTTTGGGTTGGGTGGTCCCATACAGAATCTCTCCATGCTGCCTAATGTTTTCCTAACGTCACACTCGTCACGTACTTCACTTTTATGTCATAATCATTTCTGAGAGGTAAGGAAATTGCATGACAACATGCAGAGCTAGTTGTGTCAAAATTAACACACATACTTTATGTGACTCAAAAGCCGAACGAGTTACTTTCCGACGTTGTTTCATATGTGTAAGTGCCAGTCAAAACTTGCGGTGTCGGCACTCTGCCGACCATTTCGCTAGTTAACACCGGTCTTGTTGTGTGTGTTTCAAGCTCAAGAGCATCTCCAAGCAAAAAATGGTCAACAGCAACATTCAGACGGTTTCGTAGTGCTCAATTGCTACATTAAAACGGTATGTTTCTTTTTCAGAACTGGAAAAACACGAGCGTGACAGCATTCGAACCTGTAATCTTCAGATCCGAAGTCCGACGTCTTATCCATTAGGCCACACGGTCACTGACGACCAACTATAACATGTATACGACTCATCTCAAAACGCTCACACCCCTGAGGATTTGTGTTTTCGTTCTACACAGCCGCTGCCGCTTGCTCTTTCCCACCCACTCGGTACATTCAACCTCTTACGAGACAGACCAAATATAGACTGAGAAGCAAGACCACACACTTTGTGCATTCGGAATCGAAGGCAGGGCGTCCCTCGCCGGATTTGCTACGCTGGCCATTTGCTACTTCTGCAGAAGCGCCGCCGACGACGACGACGACGACGACCGCGAGAGGCTCTGAGATATGTGAGAAATACATCTATAAAATGTAATTCAGACTGCCTCGTCCCACCGTATGCTGTACCGCTTTGGTAAATGCTTTATCTGCGCCATTCGCCTTAATCACATCTGAGAGTAATTCTTAAAAAAACGCCTGTCGCTAATTGTTCGTCATCACAGATACTGTTTGCTATACGGGCACGACGCACAACTGATTTCCAAAATTCATCTTTCTCCTGTTAGGATGGAACTTACGACTCCTGGTTTATTAGAAAACTGCTCTACCGCTGAGCTAAAGAGGCGCGGCCTAGCGGTACTCTTGGGTACTTCGTCCTTACGGTCGTCTGCATCATCCGACTTCAGCTGACAACACTTCATATTACCGGCTAATATTTGCAGCTATGACGACCCATTACTGCTTAGCTACACATCTGACACGTAACCAATGTTCTCTCCAAACAACAACACTTGCATTTCAGAACATGTCTTTCACACATGTCTACAAAATCACCTTCACCTTCAAATACAGTTTTCTTGTGACTGACAGAGACATAGGCAAAGTTTAAAGTTGCTTTTTCCATTACATCTCGTTAATCAGAAAAACGGTAATTTACATCTGCAGCGGAACAAATTCCGTTCCTCCCAGCGTGTGGCTCGAACCCACGACCCTGGGATTAAGAGTCTGACGCTCTACCGACTGCGCTAGCCGGCTACCTCGGCGAATACCTGCCGGGTAGCACGTCACACAGTACTCGTTTGGGTTGGGTGGTCCCATACAGAATCTCTCCATGCTGCCTAATGTTTTCCTAACGTCACACTCGTCACGTACTTCACTTTTATGTCATAATCATTTCTGAGAGGTAAGGAAATTGCATGACAACATGCAGAGCTAGTTGTGTCAAAATTAACACACATACTTTATGTGACTCAAAAGCCGAACGAGTTACTTTCCGACGTTGTTTCATATGTGTAAGTGCCAGTCAAAACTCGCGGTGTCGGCACTCTGCCGACCATTTCGCTAGTTAACACCGGTCTTGTTGTGTGTGTTTCAAGCTCAAGAGCATCTCCAAGCAAAAAATGGTCAACAGCAACATTCAGACGGTTTCGTAGTGCTCAATTGCTACATTAAAACGGTATGTTTCTTTTTCAGAACTGGAAAAACACGAGCGTGACAGCATTCGAACCTGTAATCTTCAGATCCGAAGTCCGACGCCTTATCCATTAGGCCACACGGTCACTGACGACCAACTATAACATGTATACGACTCATCTCAAAACGCTCACACCCCTGAGGATTTGTGTTTTCGTTCTACACAGCCGCTGCCGCTTGCTCTTTCCCACCCACTCGGTACATTCAACCTCTTACGAGACAGACCAAATATGGACTGAGAAGCAAGACCACACACTTTGTGCATTCGGAATCGAAGGCAGGGCGTCCCTCGCCGGATTTGCTACGCTGGCCATTTGCTACTTCTGCAGAAGCGCCGACGACGACGACGACGACGACCGCGAGAGGCTCTGAGATATGTGAGAAATACATCTATAAAATGTAATTCAGACTGCCTCGTCCCACCGTATGCTGTACCGCTTTGGTAAATGCTTTATCTGCGCCATTCGCCTTAATCACATCTGAGAGTAATTCTTAAAAAAACGCCTGTCGCTAATTGTTCGTCATCACAGATACTGTTTGCTATACGGCCACGATGCGCAACTGATTTCCAAAATTCATCTTTCTCCTGTTAGGATGGAACTTACGACTCCTGGTTTATTAGAGCACTGCTCTACCGCTGAGCTATAGAGGCGCGGCCTAGCGGTATTGTTTGGTACTTCGTCCTTACGGTCGTCTGCAACATCCGACTTCAGCTGACAACACTTCATATTACCGGCTAATATTTGCAGCTATGACGACCCATTACTGCTTAGCTACACATCTGACACGTAACCAATGTTCTCTCCAAACAACAACACTTGCATTTCAGAACATGTCTTTCACACATGTCTACAAAATCACCTTCACCTTCAAATACAGTTTTCTTGTGACTGACAGAGACATAGGCAAAGTTTAAAGTTGCTTTTTCCATTACATCTCGTTAATCAGAAAAACGGTAATTTACATCTGCAGCGGAACAAATTCCGTTCTTCCCAGCGTGTGGCTCGAACCCACGACCCTGGGATTAAGAGTCTGACGCTCTACCGACTGCGCTAGCCGGCTACCTCGACGAATACCTGCCGGGTAGCACGTCACACAGTACTCGTTTGGGTTGGGTGGTCCCATACAGAATCTCTCCATGCTGCCTAATGTTTTCCTAACGTCACACTCGTCACGTACTTCACTTTTATGTCATAATCATTTCTGAGAGGTAAGGAAATTGCATGACAACATGCAGAGCTAGTTGCGTCAAAATTAACACACATACTTTATGTGACTCAAAAGCCGAACGAGTTACTTTCCGTTTTAGATGTGTAAGTGCCAGTCAAAAATCGCGGTGTCGGCACTCTGCCGACCATTTCGCTAGTTAACACCGGTCTTGTTGTGTGTGTTTCAAGCTCAAGAGCATCTCCAAGCAAACAATTGTCAACAGCAACATTCAGACGGTTTCGTAGTGCTCAATTGCTACATTAAAACGGTATGTTTCTTTTTCAGAACTGGAAAAACACGAGCGTGACAGCATTCGAACCTGTAATCTTCAGATCCGAAGTCCGACGCCTTATCCATTAGGCCACACGGTCACTGACGACCAACTATAACATGTATACGACTCATCTCGAAACGCTCACACCCCTGAGGATTTGTGTTTTCGTTCTACACAGCCGCTGCCGCTTGCTCTTTCCCACCCACTCGGTACATTCAACCTCTTACGAGACCGACCAAATATAGACTGAGAAACAAGACCACACACTTTGTGCATTCGGAATCGAAGGCAAGGCGTCCCTCGCCGGATTTGCTACGCTATCCATTTGCTACTTCTGCAGAAACGCCGACGACGACGACGACGACGACGACGACGACGACCGCGAGAGGCTCTGAGATATGTGAGAAATACATCTATAAAATGTAATTCAGACTGCCTCGTCCCACCGTATGCTGTACCGCTTTGGTAAATGCTTTATCTGCGCCATTCGCCTTAATCACATCTGAGAGTAATTCTTAAAAAAACGCCTGTCGCTAATTGTTCGTCATCACAGATACTGTTTGCTATACGGCCACGACGCACAACTGATTTCCAAAATTCATCTTTCTCCTGTTAGGATGGAACTTACGACTCCTGGTTTATTAGAACACTGCTCTACCGCTGAGCTAAAGAGGCGCGGCCTAGCGGTACTGTTGGTTACTTCGTCCTTACGGTCGTCTGCATCATCCGACTTCAGCTGACAACACTTCGTATTACCGGCTAATATTTGCAGCTATGACGACCCATTACTGCTTAGCTACACATCTGACACGTAACCAATGTTCTCTCCAAACAACAACACTTGCATTTCAGAACTTGTCTTTCACACATGTCTACAAAATCACCTTCACCTTCAAATACAGTTTTCTTGTGACTGACAGAGACATAGGCAAAGTTTAAAGTTGCTTTTTCCATTACATCTCGTTAATCAGAAAAACGGTAATTTACATCTGCAGCGGAACAAAATTCCGTTCCTCCCAGTGTGTGGCTCGAACCCACGACCCTGGGATTAAGAGTCTGACGCCTTACCGACTGCGCTAGCCGGCTACCTCGGCGAATACCTGCCGGGTAGCACGTCACACAGTACTCGTTTGGGTTGGGTGGTCCCATACAGAATCTCTCCATGCTGCCTAATGTTTTCCTAACGTCACACTCGTCACGTACTTCACTTTTATGTCATAATCATTTCTGAGAGGTAAGGAAATTGCATGACAACATGCAGAGCTAGTTGCGTCAAAATTAACACACATACTTTATGTGACTCAAAAGCCGAACGAGTTACTTTCCGACGTTGTTTCAGATGTGTAAGTGCCAGTCAAAACTCGCGGTGTCGGCACTCTGCCGACCATTTCGCTAGTTAACACCGGTCTTGTTGTGTGTGTTTCAAGCTCAAGAGCATCTCCAAGCAAAAAATGGTCAACAGCAACATTCAGACGGTTTCGTAGTGCTCAATTGCTACATTAAAACGGTATGTTTCTTTTTCAGAACTGGAAAAACACGAGCGTGACAGAATTCGAACCTGTAATCTTCAGATCCGAAGTCCGACGCCTTATCCATTAGGCCACACGGTCACTGAAGACAAACTATAACATGTATACGACTCATCTCGAAACGCTCACACCCCTGAGGATTTGTGTTTTCGTTCTACACAGCCGCTGCCGCTTGCTCTTTCCCACCCACTCGGTACATTCAACCTCTTACGAGACCGACCAAATATAGACTGAGAAACAAGACCACACACTTTGTGCATTCGGAATCGAAGGCAGGGCGTCCCTCGCCGGATTTGCTACGCTGGCCATTTGCTACTTCTGCAGAAGCGGCGGCGGCGGCGACGACGACGACGACGACGACGGCGACGACGACGACAACGACGACGACGACGACCGCGAGAGGCTCTGAGATATGTGAGAAATACATCTTTAAAATGTAATTCAGACTGCCTCGTCCCACCGTATGCTGTACCGCTTTGGTAAATGCTTTATCTGCGCCATTCGCCTTAATCACATCTGAGAGTAATTTTTAAAAAAGCGCCTGTCGCTAATTGTTCGTCATCACAGATACTGTTTGCTATACGGCCACGACGCACAATTGATTTCCAAAATTCATCTTTCTCCTGTTAGGATGGAACTCACGACTCCTGGTTTATTAGAACACTGCTCTACCGCTGAGCTAAAGAGGCGCGGCCTAGCGGTACTCTTGGGTACTTCGTCCTTACGGTCGTCTGCATCATCCGACTTCAGCTGACAGCACTTCATATTACTGGCTAATATTTGCAGCTATGACGACCCACTACTGCTTAGCTACACATCTGACACGTATCCAATGTTATCTCCAAACAACAACACTTGCAGTTCAGAACATGTCTTTCACACATGTCTACAAAATCACCTTCACCTTCAAATACAGTTTTCTTGTGACTGACAGAGACATAGGCAAAGTTTAAAGTTGCTTTTCCCATTACATCTCGTTAATCAGAAAAACGGTAATTTACATCTGCAGCGGAACAAAATTCCGTTCCTCCCAGCGTATGGCTGGACCCCACTACCCTGGGATTAAGAGTCTGACGCTCTACCGACTGCGCTAGCCGGCTACCTCGGCGAATACCTGCCGGGTAGCACGTCACACAGTACTCGTTTGGGTTGGGTGGTCCCATACAGAATCTCTCCATGCTGCCTAATGTTTTCCTAACGTCACACTCGTCACGTACTTCACTTTTATGTCATAATCATTTCTGAGAGGTAAGGAAATTGCATGACAACATGCAGAGCTAGTTGCGTCAAAATTAACACACATACTTAATGTGACTCAAAAGCCGAACGAGTTACTTTCCGACGTTGTTTCAGATGTGTAAGTGCCAGTCAAAACTCGCGGTGTCGGCACTCTGCTGACCATTTCGCTAGTTAACACTGGTCTTGTTGTGTGTGTTTCAAGCTCAAGAGCATCTCCAAGCAAAAAATGGTCAACAGCAACATTCAGACGGTTTCGTAGTGCTCAATTGCTACATTAAAACGGTATGTTTCTTTTTCAGAACTGGAAAAACACGAGCGTGACAGCATTCGAACCTGTAATCTTCAGATCCGAAGTCCGACGCCTTATCCATTAGGCCACACGGTCACTGACGACCAACTATAACATGTATACGACTCATCTCGAAACGCTCACACCCCTGAGGATTTGTGTTTTCGTTCTACACAGCCGCTGCCGCTTGCTCTTTCCCACCCACTCGGTACATTCAACCTCTTACGAGACCGACCAAATATAGACTGAGAAACAAGACCACACACTTTGTGCATTCGGAATCGAAGGCAGGGCGTCCCTCGCCGGATTTGCTACGCTGGCCATTTGCTACTTCTGCAGAAGCGGCGGCGGCCGCGCCGACGACGACGACGACCGCGAGAGGCTCTGAGATATGTGAGAAATACATCTGTAAAACGTAATTCAGACTGCCTCGTCCCACCGTATGCTGTACCTTTTTTTTTTTTTTTTCCTTTATTGTGATTTTAATACCTGTGACAAACAGGTAGGCCGGCAGCGGACCAAGTATGCCGCTCTTCGGCCTCAGAGTATACACAGAACAGAGATGAGTGAGATATAAAAACAATCAAGACGGCGGGGTACAAACAGTAGACAAAACAGAGTTAAAACGGAGTCGGTCACGTGCGTAGTACAATGGATAAAAGCGGAGAAACACGGTGCACAAACGCAGATGGCAGATGGCCACACGTGAACCAGCGGAGCACAAACGACGAAACACAAACACACTGCAGGAGAGTCGAGGCACAAACACATGCGATGGTCTTCGGCGTAGGACGATGAAAGTAACTGATGGAAGACAGCAGAGTCGTGGCCTGCCAAGGGGAAAAGGTGTGGGGAAGAGGAGAGAGAGGGGGAGGGGAAGATGCCAGTGGAGGAGAGGGATGGAGGAGAAGGGGGAGGGTAGGGGGAGTGGAAGCCCAAGGAGAAAGGGGAGGGGAGGGAGGGAGAGAAGGGAGAGAGGGTGCCCACAGGAAAAGGAGAGGAGAGGGAAGGTAAGGCTCAAAGTTGGTAGGAGGGGTAGATGGAGGGGAGGAGGGCATCATCAGGGAGGGGGAGTTGACGGAAGCCACCGAGGGAGAGGGTGTGGAGGGTGTAAAGATGGAGAGCAGGTGGGATATAGGAATGCAGGCGCGGCAGCGGGTTGGGGTGGGAGAGGATGGGAGAGACAAGAGGGTGTGGAGGATCAAGCTTGCGGGAGGTGTAGAGGATCCGTAACCGTTCGAGGAAAAGGAGGAGGTGCGGGAAGGGAATCAGGTCATAGAGGATCCGCGTGGGGGAAGGGAGACGGATGCGATAGGCGAGGCGGAGCGCATGGCGTTCTAGGATCTGAATGGACTTGTAGAAGGTAGGAGGGGCAGAGATCCAGGCGGGATGAGCATAGCAAAGGATAGGACGGATGAGGGACTTGTAGGTGTAGAGGATGGTGGAAGGGTCCAGACCCCATGTACGGCCAGAAAGGAGCTTAAGGAGGCGGAGGCGGGAGCGTGCCTTGGCTTGGATCGTCCGGAGATGTGGGTTCCAGGAGAGGCGACGGTCGAGGGTGACACCAAGGTACTTGAGAGTAGGTGTGAGGGTGATGGGACGGCCATAAATAGTAAGATAGAAATCAAGGAGACGGAAGGAACGAGTGGTTTTGCCTACAATGATCGCCTGGGTCTTGGAAGGATTGACCTTGAGCAACCACTGGTTACACCAAGTGGTGAACCGGTCAAGATAGGATTGGAGAAGGTGCTGGGAGCGTTGCAGGGTGGGAGCGAGGGCAAGGAAGGCAGTGTCATCGGCGTACTGGAGAAGGTGTAGGGGAGGTGCAGGTGGAGGCATGTCTGCCGTGTAAAGGAGGTAGAGAAGAGGGGAAAGGACGGAACCTTGGGGCACACCGGCGGAGGGGTAGAAGGTGTAGGAATCAGTGTTGTGGATGGTGACATAGGAAGGACGGTGGGAAAGGAAGGAAGCGACCAGACGGACATAGTTGAGAGGAAGAGCAAAGGTTTGGAGCTTGAAAAGGAGACCGGAATGCCACACACGGTCATATGCGCGTTCGAGGTCGAGGGAAAGGAAGATGGCGGAACGACGGGAATTGAGTTGTTCGGAGAGGAGGTGAGTGAGGTGAAGGAGGAGGTCATCGGCTGAGAAGGACGGCCGAAAGCCACATTGGGTAGGGGGGAGGAGGCGGTGTTGGTGAAGGTGCTTGTGTAGGCGGCGGGTAAGAATGGATTCCAGGACCTTGCTGAAGACCGAGGTAAGGCTGATGGGACGGTAGGAGGAGACAGCGGAAGGCGGTTTGTTGGGCTTGAGGAACATCAGGATCCGGGAGGTTTTCCACAGGTCGGGGTAGTAGCCGGTGGACAGGACCACATTGTAGAGCCTGGCCAATGTGGAGAGGAAGGAGGCAGGAGCTTCACGGAGGTGACGGTAAGTAACACGATCGTGACCGGGAGCAGTGTTGCGTTTAGGGCGAAGTGTAGCAATGATATCTTGAGTGGTGATGGGGGTATTTAGTTCTGTGTGTGTGATGTTGTCCAAGTACTGGAAGCCAGGAGCAAGCGGGGGGACAGAGGTATCAGTTCGATCACGGACATCAGGAAAGAGGGAATAATCGAACTGGGGATCGTCAGGGATGGTAAGGATATCGGAGAGGTAGGAGGCGAAATGGTTGGCCTTACTAAGGGCATCAGGGAAGGGGTGGTCATCATGAAGGAGAGGGTAGTAGGGAGAGGGTTTAGATCCGGTAAGGCGGCGGAAGGCTGACCAGTACTTGGACGAGTTGATAGGTAAGGTGGCATTAAGACGGGTGCATGTCTGTCGCCAGTCCCGGCGTTTCTTTGCCGTGAGTAAGTTCCTGATGTGTCGCTGTAGTTGCCGGTGGCGTCGTAGTGTGTCCTGGTCACGTGTGTGAAGGAAGGCACGGTAGAGCCGGCGGGATTCACGCAGGAGAAGGACGGCCTGTGGGGGTAAGGTGGGGCGGTGCGGATGGATGGCAATGGTAGGGACGTGGGCCTCCACGGCCGCAGACAAGGTCTGCTGGAGAAAGGAGGCAGCACGGGTAACGTCATCAGGTTGGTGGTAGGTGAGGGGGTGGCTATCGACCTGGAGAGCAAGGGAGTCCCGGTAGGCATTCCAGTTGGCACGGGAGTAGTCATGGACATATTTCGGGGGAGGGTCATGGCGCGGGTCGGGACGGGGGCGACGACCGTCTGATACAGTGAGGAGGACAGGGAGATGGTCACTGCCAATGGGATCAAGGACGTCCACCGCTATGCGGCCAAGCAGGGTGGGGGAGGCTAGGACGACATCGGGAGTGGTATTGGATTCAGGGCGGGTGTGTTGGGGAATTGGAAGGACGTCGCCTTGGAGGGTGGCAAGGAACCGATGCCACCGCCGTAACTGGGCGGCAGAACGACTATGGATGTTAAGGTCGGCGGCGATCACGTAGGAGGAGAAGGTACGGTCGATGTGGGAAAGGAAGTCGAAAGGAATAGGTGCAGCGGGGCAGACATAGATGGTGGCACAGGTAAGGGTAAGGCCGGGGAAGAAGAGACTAAGGATCAAGTGTTCTGTGGGGTCAGGAAGGAGGGGTTGGAGCCGGACAGGGATCTGGCGGTGGTGGCCAATGGCAACTCCGCCACGCGCTATCTGGAGTGGATTGTCAGACCGGTGAAGGAGGTAGGGCGAGGTGTGGACGGTGTGGTGGGGCTGAAGAAAGGTTTCGTTCAGAAGGAAGGCATCCACACGGTGGGTCGTAAGGGTATGCATAAGGAGGTGCTTGTTGGTGGGAAGGGAGCGGATGTTATTGAACAGGATACGGTGCTGTCGTGCCATAATGGGAATTTAAACGAGGGTGTCGAGACGGGAGAAGGTGAAATGGGCCTGGTTGTGGGAATAGGTGGCGTAGGTGTTGAGGTGGAACACGGAACGGGCAGCGAGGGAAATCTGGTGGAGGGTGTGGGGACGCTGAAAGGGATGGACGTTCTGGAGCACTATTGTGACGAACCTGATGATGTCCTCTGCGGTGGGGGGAGGACGGAGGGAATTGCCAGGAGGGGTGGGGTCATCCAAAGGGCGGAGAGGAACAGTGAGTTCAGGAGCGGATGGAGGAGGTCGAGCCTTGCATTTCTGGGAGTAGGTAGGGTGTTGGAGGTTGCAGGTATTGCAGGAGGGAGGAGACTGAAGGTTGGGGCACTGCCGGAGGAAGTGCGCTTGCTTACAATGCGGGCAGACTGGGGCCTCGCGGCACTCTGATGTTGGGTGTGCGTTATAACGCAGACACCTCTGGCAGCGAATGGATTGTGGTGGGGAGCGGGAGGGGTCAACCTTATACCGGCGGTGGAAGAGGAGGGCACCCTCCTTAAGGAGATGGTCGATGGAGGGAGCGTGTTCGGAGAAAACTCGCATAAGGCGAGTGGGGCCCGCAGAGTTGAAAATGCGGCGAACAGCTCGCACCTCCAGGTACGGGTGGGCCTTCAACTCCGCCAGCACCTCTTCCTCCGTGATCGTCGGGCTAAGCCGAGTGATCACGGCGGTGAGGGTCGGCGGGCGACGTGGGGGTTGGGGTTGACGGGGGGAGGAAGGGGAAGGAGCAGGGGCAAGGGAGGCATTAGGTCCAAATCGGGTGAGAGGAATTCGGGAGAGGATGTCGGAGTGTAGGGTAGGGCTTGGGGAGGTGATCAAGACAGAGTCCCTACGGGGGGTAAGAAGGGAGATGGGGGCTGCAGGGAAGTATTGGCGGAGGAGCAAGGTCAGGTTGCGGGCCTCCAGGAGAGAGGGATCAGGACGGGAGAGGAGATACTTGTAGGAGGGGGAGTTAGAAGAGGAAGTAGAGGGGGCTGGAGGGGAGACATCCATGGCATCTAGGGGTGGGGGAGGGGGAAGATGCTGGGACTTCTTGGGTGCAGAGGAGGCGGGGGTGCCACTGGGACGCTTAACAGCGGGGACAGGATGGGAGGAGGCGTGGGGCACAGGAGTGACGGGGAGATGACGGGAAGCGGCAGGTCCC